>NC_137888.1:41707992-43173200 GCF_963455335.1 Martes martes
GACAAACAAGAATGATTTATTCTTTCTAGAGTAAAAATAAATAAAGTCTTCACAGAAAGAGCATTAAACGTGGACTTGAAGAATAAATAAAAGTTCACCAGGGGGCAAGTGAGGGAATGATATTTTATGCAGAGAAAATAGCATAACCAAATCTGCGGAAGCTTGAAATGAAGCTCTGAGAGCGGAAACTTAGTTGGGGCTTTTTCTCTCTATCCTCAATATTTATTGTAAAGCTGGGCATAAAGTAGCTGTTCAGTAAATGAATTCTTCAGAAAATAAGTGCATCCAGAGTTAGCTGAATTGTGGAATGCGTAGAAGAAAGTTGATATAGAGCATGAAAAGGGAAACACAGGCAAGAAGAAATGCAAGAACCCAAGTGAGAGAAAAAGTGAGCATTGGGGCAGAGGAACAGCAATGATGAGTAAGAAGAGTTAAAAAATCCCCAAAAATATTCTAGTGGTAGAATTGACAAGACATGGTAACGAAACAAATATATATGAGGGAAGCGAGGGGGAAAAAGTATGAGGTCACAGAAGAAAGAATCTGGAAGAAAGTCCCCTAGTGGATGATGATCCTTTTATTTAAGATAAAGAACACAGCAGGAAAAACACAGACTTGTAGGAATTAATAAAAAGTGCAATTTCAGCCTCTGTTAATTTCGAAATGCCAGGTGTCTGTTGGGGATATTCTGGAGATACAGAACAGAAGCTCAACCGAATTCAGGTCAGAGATACACCTTTGGAAGTCATCTCCAAAGAGTTTGACCTCTTAAAATGGAATATGCACAAAAAGGGTATATATACTCAGCAAGGCAACAAGTTTACAGTAAATTGTGAGAGATTAAAGGATGTTCTAGGGAAAGTGATTTTTTTTAAGATTTTATTTATTTATTTGACAGATAGAGATCACAAGTAGGCAGAGAGGCAGGCAGAGAGAGACAGGAGGAAGCAGGCTCCCTGCTGACCAGAGAGCCCACGATGCGGGGCTTGATCCCAGGACCCCGGGATCATGACCGGAGCGGGAAGGCAGAGGCTTTAATCCACTGAGCCACCCAGGTGCCCTCAGGGCAAGTGATTTTAAGCACTGGCAATGGGAAAACAAACTTTCACTAAACTCACAGTACATAATTCTTGCAGAAAATGTTCCATTTCCAGGAAAAGGTTAAGAAGATTGTTCTCTGAATATGTAGATGCAGACAATCTGCAGAGAGAGAAGAGGCTGAGGCAAAGGCAAAAGTAGTGCATGATGAGTTAACTGAGAAAAATTTTGAACAAGAATGGCTAATATCAATTTGTAGTTACTTTTTTAGTAATCACCATCAGGTACATCGAACATTCATTGAGTGCTGCACCTTCAAATTCATTGTGTCGGCAACATTTGAGAAACTTTGGAGAAAAAAGTAGATCTTCTACACCTGGGGTGATACAGTCCTGACAGGGCTAGATGGTACTAGAAAGATAATGAAATTGTATGCAAAATGAACTACACTAGATGCATCAGGAACTCAAAGTTGAATGTGACAACGGAAAGCTTCCACACTTCTCTCTGTTGCACATGCACACCAGGTCCCCAGTTCCCAGAGAGACAGAGAGGGACCAAGAGGACATGGTACGTTTAAGCAAAAATAATAATCATAATTCCCAAGGACAGACTACCTCATCTGATATTTTAGTTACAATTTTACAAATTAAACCATGGTAAATATAATATCAATTACAATATAAAATCTACCTGAGTTATGATAAAACTCAGAACTTCAAAGTGGTTTTGTGCTTAGGGTGAGCAACTTCAGGTTATGTTTCCAGACCTTCCAAAGACAAAAGCTCATTCTCATTTGTTGTCGGGGCTGTTTTTTCAGTTTGCGAAACAACTGAAAGAGAAAACAAGAGATGTAATGTGAGATTGTGAAATCAACCACGGAAGTGTATAAAGTGACGACAAAGCCAAATATGAAGTTTGGAAAAATTCATATTTAAAGGATGACTCTCCTAGAGTCTGAAAAAAAAATTTTCAGAGAGGTTAGAAAAGAATCGTGAAAGAGACATGACACGAAACCCAAAGACTACGTGTGTTTCAAATCAAACAGGGGGCCCTGGTCAGCGGGATCAAATTTGGTTAAAAGGTCTTCCAGAATTACGATTAAGATTTTCAGTTTCATAAATGGGAGGTGACTTTTACAAAAGCAGTCTGACTGGACTAGCTGATGTGGGCCATGGGTTAAGTTGTAAATAGATGACTTTTTATTTTTTTTTAAGATTTTATTTATTTATTTGACAGAGATCACAAACAGGCAGAGAGGCAGGCAGAGAGAGTGGGGAAAGCAGGCTCCCTGCTGAGCAGAAAACCTGATGCGGGGCTCGATCCCAGGACCCTAGGATCATAACCCGAGCCGAAGGCAGAGGCTTAACCCACTGAGCCACCCAGGCACCCCAATAGATGACTTTTTAAAATGAGCGAGAGAATATAGATTCTTCTCTTGAGAAGTTTAGAAAAACCAAGAGCAGTGAAGAGAAAAGCCTTTTACACAATGGAGAAATCGTGAATAAGCTTGTAGTCCAGGGGAGACAGGTGGGAAGAAGAAAGGATTGATTAAGAATGCAAGGAACGCAGGGTATTTGTGGCACAGGGTGCCAACAAAGTGGAGGCCATGGGACAGGAAAAACACCACATTACCTCTGCACGGAGAAAGAAGGGGTCCAGGAGGGTGAAAAATTAGGTAATCTGTGAAGCCTCTACCTTCTCAGAGAATTTAGATACTGCTTATCCTGTGAGGGCTGAAGGCCCAGGGTTGAACTCAGTCACAAGGAGATGATAAAATTTTGTTAAATTTATAGTCAATGGGAGAGAAACAAAAGAATTAGCATGTATGTTGTAAATGTGCTAACAGCCACCGAATGACTTTAAAATGGCTAATTTTATGTTCTGTGAATTTAACTCCAATTAGAAAAGAATAAGAGGTGAGCAAAAGTGAGAGCCTGAAAAGCACGCAGTCAAGGTTAGCACAAAACAATAGGAAAGAAGAGAAATAGGATGCTCGAGGCCCAGGACATGTTCTGCCAAAGACGTTACAGTTCTGTTTTGGCTTTACTGACCTGAAGCAAAATTAAGACTGAAATATGAGTCTATCTTCAAAGGCAGACAGAGAGAAAAAACAGTATTGTAGACAAAAATATATGTACAAAAGGAGAAAAATGTAGTCAGATACTGGGCTTTAAAATCAGGAGGGGAAAAAAAAAAAACAGGTCTGTTAAATGTAAATAATGGGAGATTTTTTTCCTTTGTGACTGAGTAGAGTTCATTTGAATTATTTCCAAGGATGTCAAAGTCATGATGAAACACTCCTTTTGCAAGAGTATTTGAAAAATAATGACATGTCCAGGTTGATAGGAAAGTTGAGGATATCCTTTGAGACTGTTCTGGCAAGATTTGTGGATGTGGGCTGTTCTACAGAAATATTAGTCATCTGTTTTGCCTGGGACATGAAATTCCAAGAATGAGGAGGAAAATAGGACGCATCTTTGCATGTCAATATCTTCCTTACACGATAATCTCTCTTTAGAGTGCAATGCCTTTTGCCCTAAATCATCTGGCTGTGGGCTTACGTAGAAATGGCTCGTTCTTCCTTCTTTATAGACAGAACAGAAACACAGAAGCCTTCAATGCTTCCCTTTATATCCTACAAATGTTCCGCCATAAACATTCAGCTCCAAAAAACTTCATTATCAACAGTACTTTCTCTTTTAGATGAGGCAATAGGTGAAGCATAACATCGTTCATCTCCGTGTGCTAAAGAAATGCTGACTGAAACACCCACGTCTTGTTCTTTCTCACCTTATTGCTTGTTCTCCTTTTGACTTTCACTAGTGTCTCGTGATTTTCACGAGCCTCGGTTTTTCAGGTATCCATGAAGTCATTGGTGTTTTAGGAAGCAAAGAGATAGTTAGGAGCATCTGTGAATTCAAAGAGAACAGTGGGAATTTTCCCTGTGTGTAAGTGTTTGCATACTTGTTGCAAGTTGGAGAGGAAGTAAAGCAAATATGCATCAACAAAAGAATTTATTTATTTTAATTTTATTTATTTATTTCACAGAGAGAGAGAGATCACAAGTAGGCAGAGCAGCAGGGAGAAGCAGGCTCCCTGCTGAGCAGAGAGCCCAACGCGGGGCTCGATCCCAGGACCCTGAGATCATGACCCGAGCTGAAGACAGAGGCTTAACCCACTGAGCCACCCAGGCACCCCAACAAAAGAATTTATTTAACGAACATGTATTACTACTTAGCAAATGCCAGGCACTAGGGTATAGATAATGTCCCTCCTTTCATACAAATTACAGCGTGCAGAAGGACACATCGTAAATAATGAGAGTATATGGAAATAGGTAAATGTGATTAAGTGCTGCAAGGAAGAATGGACGCGTGCATTTGAGACAGTCTGAAGGAAAGTAGGGAGGGCTTTATTAGTGGAATGAAGCAGCGAAAGGATGAAGACAAAGGGATTAAAAGGGACCTGTGAAGAGCCACAGAGTCACGGGCCTGATGAGGTAGAGATAATGGCTTGGAACAGTAGGAAGGGGATAAGATTTTGAAGGACCTTGGAAACTTTGCAGAAAATTTAAATATAAAACAAAGCAATTAGTGGCCAGGAAAGGAATCTGTTTTTTATAGTGAGCTGAATCAGGCTCTTCTCTTCTGCCTATAATGAGGATTTACTCTTAGTCCTTTGACTGGAGAATTTTACCAGTGAGTAAAAAGGTAGGCATCACAGAAAGCTACTGAGGACACATAGTAACTTGTCATTTTGTCCCTAGTTGCTATGGGTTTTACTTATGGACTAAACTGAAAGCATAAGGGGACAGAAAGTAGATGAAAAGAGCCACTTTAAAATCTAAGTTATGAAGAACAAAAATGAAAGGCATTTAATCATAGTATTGAATTTGGACAACTCATAATAAACATTTTGAGGAGATTTTCTCAGTCCTAAGATACACTTTATATACATTTTATCACGCAGTTGGTGGAGCTAAATATTTGTTTGACTTGAGGTATTATTGAGTAGTGCCATATGTACAGTAATAGAGAATTCTTAGAAAAATTTTGAAATATATATTCTTTTCCTGACTTTTTACCTCACCATGGCCATGAAGCCATTTTTCTGGGTCTGATAGCCTGCCACTTTCTAGTTCCTAGTCAGGCAAATTAAATGTAAGTTATAATAGCTTAAGAAGCTATTATATAATTAATAAAGTTGTGTTGAGAAACACAGCTTTATTATTTAAAACTGATTTTTTCTTACTAGTTATTTGAATTATTTAGTATCTCCCATCTTGCCCTCTCCAAAGAGGTCTTACACTTATTTTTTAATAAAAGGGATTAAAGTAAATAAATAAATAAATAAAAATAAAAGGGATTTTACCCTTTCTAACTCCTGGCCACCTTGCGGTCTGTTCTTGATTGAGGCCATCCCACACGTAAGGCAGCAATATGGCAGCCACAAAGTAGTCAAAAAAGTTACTGGAGTCAATCAACTCTAGGCTCCAACTTGTTTTGAAAAGTGGAAAGTGTGTGCTGGGGTAGAAGCAGACCCTGAAAATGATCAGACACGGCAAAGTGAAACTAGTCATCTTCACCAACTTCCTAGACTTGAGGACATCTAAAATAGAGCACTGCCCTCTGTTGACAAAAACTGGTGCCCAGCACTACAGTGGCAATGATACTGAACTGAGCCCGGTCTGTGGGAAATACTACAGTGTGCACCGTGGCTATCATCGACCCAGGGATTCTGATATCATTTGAAGCATGCCAGAACAGACTGGTGAAAAGTAAATCATGCGAAGTTTTTCTTTAATATAACCGTCCAGAGCTTGTTTAAAAAAGATAAAAAATAAATAAGAGGAACTTTAAGAATTAAAAAGCATTAAATAGTAACTCTCTATATAACTGACTACATCATGGAAAACAATTTGTGTTTGAACAAATCTCTCTGGCCAACACATGAGGGTCAATTTGAAGATGAAATTCTAGAGGCTTTGTTTTTGTGCTTTCTAAACCACATAATTAGCTATCTGAAAATTATATAGAAAAACCATAATATATCAGTGCTTTAAGTAATTCCTAGGGGAAGCAACAAGGACATTTTAATACTTTCAGAGGAAGTGCATCTAAATAAATTATGTGGTTTAATTATAGTTTAGATTTCTTACCTTCTCCCTCCCATAATTTACAAGAGAGTCAGAATCTATTTATTTTATTAAATGAATATTAACATGAGCGCTTAGTGGATTAGTATTTCTGCTCTTGCACCATTATGAATCTGAATGAATGATCTAGTGGTGGTAATTAAAACTGTGGTGGTGAAACCATATAGTATAAATGCATCTTTCAAGGTTTTCAAATTTTGCTTTTTCCTAAATCTGGCACTGTTGGAGAAACGGACACAGTTAAGTCACTTTTGATCAAGTAAAAGATATACATTCTCTTCTCCAATACAAAAATGGAACCAGGAAAACAAAGCAGCCCGTTACCATTTTCAAGACAGGCCTGAGAAAAAATTAGAATGTATCAATGAATGAAGTTGGATCTTTAGGAATCACTTCTTTCAAGCCTGCTCTGTGGACTGCCATGTGGCAAGTTTCTGGTCCTGCAAAGTAATAGATAAGACTTTTGACCTCTAATAAAGGACATTATTTTAATGAATCTTGGGAATACAGCCAACCTTCCTCTATTTAACAATAACAATAATAAAAATAATAGTAACAAACTCATATATCACTTACTATGGACAATTTAATCTCACATCAACCCAATAAGCCAGCCACTATTATCTCACTTTACAGTTGGGGAAAGAGGTGCAGAGACAATAAGCAACCGAGCACAAACAGCTACTTAGTTATGGAACTGGTATTTAAACTAAATAGTCTGGGGGCACCTAGGCGGTACAGTTGGTTGAGCAGCTGACTCTTGGTTTTGACTCAGGATCCAGCCTCTCGTAAGTCTCCAAGCTCAGTGCAGAATCTGCATCAGATTTTCTCACCCTCTCCTTCTGCCTCTCCTCCTCATGTTCTCTCTATCTCTCTCTCTCCTCTCTCTCTAAAATAAATCAAATAAATCTTTAAAAAAATAAAATAAAATAAATAGTCTGGCTCCGGAATTCATATCCATAATAATAACAACATAATATTCCTCTCACTTTCTCTGTTCTCTTAAATTTTAACGTCAATCCAAAGGGAATTTTAGACATAAAGTGTAACGGGATGAATGGTGCCCCTCCCCAAAGATATACCTACGTCTTTATTCTTTAAACTGTAGGTGTTCCTTTTCTTGGAAAAAGAGACTTCTTGAGTGTAATTAAGTTAAAGGTCTTGTGATGAGATCACCCTAGATTATCTAGGTGGGCCCGAAATTTAATGGCAAGGACCACTGCAAGAGATGGACACACTGAGGGGAGGCACTGTTAAGACCAAGACAGAAATGGGGTGACATGGTCACCAGCCAAAAAAAAAAAAAAAGCCAACAGCCACCAGAAGTTGGAAAAGATAAGGAATGGATTCTCTTCTAGAGCCCCCAGAGGAAGCACAACCCTGCCAGATTTTGACTCTCACCTCCAGAACTGTGAGACAATAAATTTGTGTTATTTTAAGCCACCAAGTCTGTGTTCCTTTGTTACAGCAGCCTCAGGAAACTGATACAGTAAATAAAGTGTTGCTTTGGGATGACTACACTGGAAACACATTTTGAGAAACTATTACTTAGAGTATGCTGAAGCTAGCCCAGACAGACTTGCAAGAGTTGATTTATGAATATTTGAGAATTTCCCAAACTCGTTGTTAAAGTGCTAAAAATCAGGTGGCCCCTCACCCCCGCTGAGTCACTTTGCCACCTCTACTTTAAGTAGGGCTGGAGCTAAGGGGTTCTTTCTTGCCCTGGGTCTCGTCTTTTTGGTCCTCACTCACTGAGACTAGCAGCGCTCTGGATTCTGGCAATAGGAAAGATCTCCTTTGTTCAGGAGAAGCATCTTACCCCCTTTAGCAAGTTTTGATTATTACTGTTAGTGTGTATGGGGATTAGAAGACGTTTGCATAAAGCAGGATAGGAATATGAGGTGTTGCTAAATAGGAGGACAGGGGCTTTTATAACAGACCTGTTAGAAAAGCTGGGTAAGTGCTGGCACATTCAACCTCTCCCCCCAACTTCTCTCTACTGGTCTCAGACATCCAAATACTTCTAATCTAAGATCAACTTTGTATTTTACAGGATAGAACAATAAAATCAGAAAGTGGGGTAATTTACAAAAGAACCAATCATTTAAATAAGTTTTACCAAGCCTCTCCAAAGCAATATAAAGTCAAGAGAAAATCTGATACTGCAAGGGTAGGTTTAAGTAACAGGCAGTTACTTAAGAATAGGTAACTTTAAGGGTAGTTTTAGCCATAACAGGTAGAGCATGAAACGCACAGAAGAGCTGGTCTCAGCAGATTCCCCTGCCAAAGTGGTACTTCCCACACAATGGAGGAAGATAATCTAGAAAAGTATTCTCAGCTAGAGTAAGTGTGATGCCAAAAATTTGCTTTGTTTTAAAAGCATACACACTTTCAGACTTTTATTTCTGTATGAAAAGTATATTTAAAGTTAGGGTTTTTTTATACAACTATTATTTTTATAAAGTGTATATATTACATGTTAGAGTAAATTACTTTTCTTATGGTAGAAGAGGGATTTTTTTTTTTTTTTTGGTACGTGTTTTTAATCAAATCAGAAACATGAGAAACATAGCAATATAAAACATAAGTTAAAAAAGGGTTGTTGAGGGGTGGCTGGGTGGCTCCGTTGTTAGGCGTCTGCCTTTGGCTCAGGTCATGATCCCAGGGTCCTGGAATTGAGCCCCACATCGGGCTCCCTGCTCAGCGGGAAGCCTGCTTCTCCCTCTCTCACTCCCCCTGCTTGTGTTCCCTCTCTCACTCTCTCTCTCTCTCTGTCAAATAAATAAATAAATAAAATCTTTTTGAAAAATGGGTTATAGAAATATAACTTTTACTCTATAACTTAGGAAGCCTCCTTAGAAATAGAAAGCTTTATTTCATAGTGGGCATGTACAGGTGGTGGCCAGGACCCCTTCTTTGCCGTTGCTTGCACACCCCCCACTCCCTCATCCACCTTGCTTCATGGGCGAGGCATGTTTCCGTGATGTATCTTAAAATCACCTGCAGAGTTTTTAAACTCTATGCCCAGACTGCACACCAAACTGATTAAATTAGAATCCTGGGCTAGAGGTTAGAGCCCTGAGGGTGAAAGGAAGGGAAAGGGAGGTTAAGTGGTCAGTATTTTTAAGGGTCTGCAGGTGATTTCACTGTACAGCCAGGTTTGAAAACCACTGGTCTAAGGTCAGTCCACCGTTGTTGCCTTCCCACCATCTTTGATGGTTCAGAATAAATACTTGACCCAGGCTGGGCGAGTCAAATATTTCCCTTGGAATTCTGGAACTGAGGATGAAAGATAAAAATTATTATTACTCTGCTATTTCTGAGCTGTATGTGACATGAACATGTAAATTCAGAAAAGGTTGGCAGCCATATTCCATGATGTCCCAACTGAACAGTTGAAGAAACCAGTATGTATTATTATGGCAAACCATAGCTGTTCAGAGAGAAACAGCCACAAGAAACAATGTGAGGAAACTGCCTTAGTTCACTACAGGAATCCAATCCCTAAGAATAGTTTTTACTCCTTAAATTCCATAAGTTAGCCAAATACCTTTTCAAAAATTCTCTTTTTGCCTCCAACTGAATTCCTGCTACTTGCAACCAACAGAATCCTAACTCATTTATGGCAGAAATTGAGGAGCATTTTATGTTAAGTAGAGAGATTATAATTTTTTTTTTCTTTTTAGAGCTTTCTAAGAGAGCTGACTGTGCCAGATAGGAAAGCATGCAGCTTAGACCACTTTTAAGAGACCCTGCTGCATGGAACACAGCTGACTGAGAGCTGAAATTGGATCTCCCTGGAGGCATCTGGGATTCCTCCCAGCCAGTGACTCAGCACCATCACAGTATTTCTGCCAGCCCATTCTTGCCTGATGCAGAAATCTGCTGAAAGACAACATGTCCAAGCATTCCTCATTGACCTAGCGGAAACTTTCTCAGAACTGCACTGAGATATGAGACTTTTCCTATCAACCTACTTCTTTCTCTCCTTGTACAGGAGTCAGATATCCCTGGCTACCTGAGGCTTCTCCCTACACATTCCTGCTCTCTCCCACTTTTCCCTTCACAGGTAATTCTCCCAATAAATCTCTTGCCTGTGGTATTAGTTTGCTAAGACTCCCATAATAAAATATCATGTCCCAGGTGACTTAAACAACAGAAATTTGTTTTCTCATTATTCTGGGGGCTGGAAGTCCAAAGACCAATGGTATCAGCAGGTCTGGTTGCTCCAAGGGCCTCTCTCTTCTTTGGCTTGCTTTGTCCTCATATGGTTTTTCCTCTGCGTGCATACATCCCAGGTATGTCTCTCTCTATAAGAACAGCACTTGTATGGGCTTAGGGTCCCACTCTTACGACCTCACTTAACCTTAATTACCTCCTCAAATGCCCATCGCCAAATACAGTCACATTAGGGTTTAAGGCTTTAACATATGAATTTTGTGGACTTGCAATTCAGTTCACAGCCCCTGTCTATTACCCTCTTGGAATCTGCTGCTTGAAGCTTCCAAACTAAGGCACTGAGCAGAGTAAAAGGACTTTGTTAAACAAATAGTAAGCCCTGCATCCATGAAGGTATTCAGAGAGAACTTGAAAGATCACTTCTCAATGATACCATTTGGTCCTACTGATTAGGTTTCTATCTGAATTCCAGACCCACATTACTTTTTTTTTTTTTTACTTTTTTTTTTTTTTTAATTAAACATGAACAATAAGAAAGGTAACCTGAAATCTGGGAATACCAGGGTAAAAGCTGGTTTAAATTAAGCCCTGATATGCAAAGAGTCATAGAAGATACTTTTGCTTTCTATAGCTCTTTCTTTTCCATGACCATGTTTGTACATAGGTTGAAGGATATTCACTCACATAGCCCAAGCACCTAGAACAAAGTTTGGCATATTATATGTGTTCCACAAATACTTGTTGAATGAATGAATATATTGTGGCCTTCTAAACATATCCATAGTTACTGCATCTAGTAGGTGCTCAGATTCTGTATGTTAAAAAGAATTGTGTTGGGGGCACCTGGGTGGCTCAGTGGGTTAAGCCTCTGCCTTAGGCTCGGGTCATGATCTCAGGTTCCTGGAATCCAGCCATGCATTGGCTCTCTGCTCAGCAGGGAGCCTGCTCCCCACCCCCCACCCACCCTCTCTGCCTGCCTCTCTGCCTATTTGTGATCTCTGTCTGTCAAATAAATAAAATCTTAAAAAAAAAAATTGTGTTGGAGAATTATAATGGTAATGACGTGAACAAGAGATCAGAAGCTAGTGATTTTACTGATTATTTTCTCCCTTCATTGCTTATCCTGGAAAGTTCAGTCCAGAAAACAGAGTTAACTGAGAAATCTGGGAAGTTTTCCCACAATGATGTACAGTGGCATGGCCTTTGAAAGCCCCCCAGGTAGTTCTCTGGGGTGCACAATCTGATCACCAGGAAAACTTGGTGACATCATACCAATAGCTTTCAAGTAGTCAGGGCCTGTAAGGCTTAGTCTTCCTTATTAGAAAGGAAGGAAGGAATAGAGATGGAAGAAAGGAAAGGTAGGAAGGAGGAAGACATCCTTGCTTTCTTGGAGGGAGATTCAAGACCTGATGCCATGCTCCATGCACAGAGCTCTTGTGAAGCTAGACTGATCTTATGAGTGAAATAACAGTTACTGCTTACCCGCTACAGATGCCTGGTCTTTTCAGGCATTTCTAGAGTATTTTAAACAACAGAGGGGAAAGTATGTATACCAGGGAGAATGAGGGTCAGCTCAAAGTGGCCTGGCATGAGAAAAATTTCTTTGAATGCTACTGTTTCTAGTTTCATATGCATTTGCCAAAGTCTTTCAAGAGAAAGGTCAGCAGCAACTTTCATGCTTTGGAACTTTCTGGGAAAATGTGGTGCCTGAAAGGAAAAAACCCAAATACAGTACTTAAAATTTCCAGACTAATTATTCTCCATACTTGGGGGGCTAAAACAAAGACAGAGGAATGTCAGACACGTAGAGGAGTTCCTATGACCGTAGGTTTAAAAGTTCTCACTGTTCTAATGTCAACCTCACACCATGTTGAAAAGAGCTCTCTCTCCTCTGCATTTCCCCAGATGTAATCTCCCTCGGTGACAACTTCCTTAGGTGAAAACTGGCTAAGCCCCCAATTTCAAAGAGATCAGAAATAAGGCAAGAAAATGTTAGTGATAGTGGTTGCAAGCCCTCCCACCCATCCCTGGCAGAATGTTACAAGATCATCCTCATGAATCCCTATAGAGGATTCCTTGATGATTGACTTTGGGGACACCTGGGGTGGATACTTCCCAGCAGCCATCTGGCCAAGCTACCTGGTGGCCCTCCCGAGCAGCTACCTCCACCTCTAGGGCATGGGACATCATCTCCACACCAAGTCTTGTGGATGCCATCCTCACCTTGGATAAACTAGCTGAGCCTCCTCTCCTTCTACTTGACTCACTCTGTATTTCTGTATCCCCTTCTTTTTCCCTTTTAATTATTACTATGTTCTTCTAGTTTCTGCTTTCTCTTCCCAGACATATTCTTCTGTTATTTCGATGTCTGCCTATTTTCTGTTTTTCTTCTGGCACTCTTTCCCTCTTTCTTTCCATTTATAATTGTTCCTTCTCTCTGTCTATGCTTGGTTCATCTTTCTCTGCCTTTTTTTTTTTTCTCTTTCTAAGCTCTTCTAGTCTTTTCTGTTTCTCCCTTTTATCTTTCCTAACTTTACTTTTTTTGCTTTTTCCTTTTATTTTCTTATAAATTTTTATCTCTACTTCATTAATTAATTTCTATTTAATTTCTTTAATTCTCAGATGTCACTACTAATGTCACCGACTCCTACCTGTCTAAAAAAAGTAGATATTCCATTTCTTTTTGTATTTTTTTCTCTATCTCTAGCTTATCCTCTTCACCCAGTATCTTTCTGTGTTCTTTGCTTCTTTTTCCTTTTCCTCTTTATTTTCTATTGTACCAAATCTTTCACTGAATCTGCTTTCCTATCTTTCTCATCTCCTCTCATTTGGTTTTCTCTTTCTTGTCCTTTTCTCTCCTCCTGATTTTGTTCATGAACACTCACTCATACCTGTTTCTCTCCCTTTCTCCTATCTCTACTTTCCCCTCATTTTTTGCATTATGTCTGCCCTACCGTTTGTGTACGTGTGAACTCAACATGCATATGGGAGACAAAAGGAAACAGAAGGAAGTGCATGAGGCTGGGAAGAACCCAGAGGGTGGATCTGTGTTACTTTGGTTACTTTGGTTCTCAATGGGAATCTACTGATTCAGTTGTCTGCAATGGGGCCAGTGAATCTAATTAGCATCTTAGGTTGAGAGCCACTGGTTTAATGATGAAAGCCCTTGAAAGCTAGGATTAATTATCTGTACTTCATGCAATAATCAATAGGGGAAATAAGGGACCTTTTGAGAATTGTTGTGAAATATGATCTCTGTGTGAGAGATTATCTGAAAATATTGTGGGAAAGAGGACTTAGAAGCAGAGAAATGGAACTTCATATATATTTTACTGGGCCTAATTCAAATAACACTTCATTAAGCTTCCATGTGTAACCCATTTCTTCCTCCCTATAACCCTCTGTATACAGTTTATTTCTCTGTTGCAGTTGTTACCAAACTCAGGCTCATATTTGAGTTATTTGTCCCATTTCTGTGCTATCTCCTAGCTGGACTGAATTTCTTGATGGCAGGACTACAGCATCTTCTCCGTTGTTTTCCTAGGACAATATGTAGCCCAGAGTTCTAATTATAAAAGTTTTCAGAGCCATTGTCAACATCTCCTTAATTTAATTAAATAATACCACATTTGTCTTCAAAATCATTAAATTGATGATATTATCATCATCTGAGAATCAAAGATATAGCAAGTTATATGTAGGGCTGAGGACAGAATTTGTTCACTCCAAAAATTAGTATTTACTGAGTGATGGGTTAACTAGTAAGAATAGAGGAGCAGTATAGAGTTTTGAATTTGGGCATGGACTCTTGTTTCAGACATCCCTACCTGGTATCCTGCTAGCTACATGTACAAAGAGGCTACAACTCTAACTTCTAGAACAGCCAGCTGTTAGTCCTGTGTGGCTGCCTTGTACATGCTGAGCTGGCTCAGGGAGACACTCATCTCTGAAAGCTCTAGCTTCAACTCCAGAGTTCAATATGATTCTGTTTAATTAAATTTTTTATATTTATTATACTTATTACTTATACTTACATAAAATGTTACTATTTTATATTTATTTATTATTTGGGAACTCCAGATAATAACATTAGATTCTTTGTCATTTAAATATTGGCCCAGTCACCCTTCTCTTAAGATCAACTTGAAGAGGACCAGATATATCAGATGGTTTTTCCATCTGGAGACTAGTTACAAAATGAGATTTTAGACTCCCCCATTTAAACCTTTAGCAGAAAAGAGTGTTTCTCTTGTTCCACAGCAGAAGATCAGATTTCCAAATGTAAATTCTCTGGGAAAGCCTGAAGCCAGGTACAGCAAGTAGCCCATGTGTAAGATCATTGCCAGATGACTCTCGTTGTAAGAAACACCTCCCCTCTCACCTTGCTAAGTCATACGTACATGCATCTCGAACAGAGATGAAATTTGTAAATGGGTCTCTGGACCCTCTTTGAAGATCACTGCATGTTGAAAGTTTTCCATTTCTGATGGAAAGTGTGAATTGATCCCTATAGTTGTCTTTGTATCTGGGCATAATTAAACAAGAATCACAGAACTCCTCCCCGAAGAAAATTCATTTTTCCCTCATTTCCTTTCCTTTTTTTCCTTTTCATAGGCTTTCAGTTTTTCTACTTTTTTGCTTTTTTACATCAGTGTAATTGTCAATAGTTGCTTGCTGAAATTCATCACCCACAGTACATGGTGGTAAATTGGGAGAAAGATTACATCGAGTAAGATGAACTAGCACAATTCTGGGCAGGTGTCAAACACTCAATACATTATCACCTTTGCTTTTCTTCCCTTTCTGAGCTCCAATCTATAACTCAACCATAGCTTCTGATCATGTATTTGATCTTTATATCTTTCAACTAAAGAGCCACTGTGCTGAAGGAAGACTTCCATGGATGCTGTATGATTTTATGTTCCGTTCAAAGAGTTGACAAAATATAGATATTATTCACATAAATGTTTGCATTACACTCCAATTTATTGTTTTACATGATATAAAATATCTATAGTAGAAAAAAAGTTTATTTTCTAAAACTGCTAATGAAACACCTGATCCATACCTAACGTGACTGGTAGGTCTGGGAGTAATAAAACTGCCACTTGGAAGGCACTACCAACAAGTACATGGCACTCTTAATCTCCTTACTCCAAAGAAACAATATTAACTATGTTCCTCTGTAGTTATCCTTTCATTATACCTGCTCTAGCTTTCAGAGTTCTTTTTGTCCTTCAACAATCACATCTGGCAATTTGGTCTAGTAATTAAAGTTGGACTTAAGGAATACTATGCAATTCCATGTTATTCATTCTATCATTGGTTCTTTCCATCTTAGGTTCTGCCTTTTCTAATCTCGAACTTGAGTAACCCACAGCCAAACTTAAGGACTGTCCCCACCCCATGTTTCTACACCCATTCCAGCACAATCTAGTATCTCATCCTCATAAAATCCAATTATTAACCAGCAAGATTCATTTGTTTCCATGAAAATATGTCCCACTTGTTTTGTAATTCAAGAAAGCTACTGGTTCAAATGCAAAGCTAAGTGAAAATCCCCCTGAAGAACTGTTTTTGGAGTAAAGCTTTAAAGCCTTCCACTCAATTCTTTCTTAATAGGCCACTGTCTCTCCTTTTGCCCTCATTAGGGAAAAACAAAAATAAATAAAAAGAGTATCTACTATGATCAATAGTATTTAGTCACATGCACTTTTGTTTGAGTTTACTTCTTTGCCTTCCAAAAAACACAGATATTTATTTCAGCACTAGGTCATGGTGATAAAATTAAATTTTACTTTTACGAACATATAAATGAGGAAATGTCATTTGTGCAAAAAATTCAAATTAGAAATGTTTATGTAATTCATTATTTAATTTCTAGGCAGCAACAGAGGTAAGAATTCTTAAATGTGATTTGTACCATCAGAGGATCTTGTTCTTCTGGAAAAAGGACCTTTTTTAAAATTCCAGGAAAGTCAAAGTACCATAAAACAATCAAGGTCTGAACATTACAGGTAAAGCCCTTCAGCTATTATTGAAACATAAGTATAATTACACACAGGAAAAATATATTATCAGCACAGGAAAGAAGCCTTAAGAATTCTTCGTGTTGTTTGAAACTGTTGGACATGAGTGAGCTCTAATATCATTATGCTTAGAAACGGCTTCATCCAGATCCAACTGGACACCATTAATGTTCACTTCCATACAGCCATTATAAAAGGCATTCACTGGTGTGGCACTGAATGGAATATCTGTAAAAACAGAATATTAAAATATTAGCCCAAGACTTCTGGCATCTTGTTTGCTTATAATTAGAGAAACTATTCAGACTTCTCATATCCAACCAAATTCTAATCATAAAGGAAAAATCAGTAATGTGATTATTCAATAAATTTATATTAAGTGACTCCTACGTATATAAGGTATTGTGCTTGGCACTGGATTCAGCATATCATGAGTTCCTCTGATTTCATAAACACAATTAGTCTCATTCAAACCTAAGATAGATAAACACACTTCAAAAAGAATAAAAAAGAGCATATTCTTACCTGTGATGTTCTATTTTATTATTTTCTTTTTAAATTTGAGCAACAATTTAAGCATTGTTAAATCATTTTTTTTCAACTCCAAACTATAACTACATGGAAATCTTTTTTAAATGCCATGATAAATGCATCTCTTCTATTACTGCTGGAATAAAAGAGATTTCTCTATTTTCCCAAAAACAGCTTCTTGCTGAGCCTACAATGGCAGGTCATGATAGGGAATTCATTTTATATACTGTTTGGTGTTCAAAAAAAATAATTTTAACAGTGTTTCAGTGACTAGTTTAGAGCCTTTGGGCCTTTTGACACTTTCATTCTCCCCATCAGACTTAATACTTGGGTAACACCCTTGAATTCCTAAGAACTATGGTTCATCTTAATAACATCCATCTCTCCACTTGCTTCTTTTTTTGGCACTCCTCCCCCATGAATTTAGTTCCCAATGGACATTTTTCAGCCTTTATTCTTCTTTCTTAGTACCTTATGCAAAAAACATACAGTTCAAATTTTCCACCTTTAATTTGCCAATGCAGTGAATAAAGTCTATACTTTTCTAGGGGCTCACAGCAATCTTTATGAAACCCTTCCAAGTCTGGCTGAGCATCAAGATTATGCCACTATTATAAAAATCCTCAGAATCATCAATTTCCCCTGATTTTTAATTCATAACATGAGACTGAATATGCTTATTTTGCATATCAACTGGTAATTTACCTATCCCACTGTTTACACTCCTAATATCTCAATTGTCAGTTGTCCTCAGTTTTCCTCACTATTTCTCTAAATACATCTTGCCTGAAGTCATCTTCAGTGCTGGTGCCAAAGTCCTGGAACCATTAATATTTGATAGCTTTACTTCTTTTCAACTCTTATATTGTTTGTCTGATTTACTAAAATGGCATTCAACTAATTTGCAAATAAGGTAGTAGGTGGATTTCAATATAGAATTCATTCATTTGCACTATAATTATGCTTCTAATAAGTAACCACAGTAACTTAAGTAACTTTCTAATAATTAACTATGCTAACTTATCTATTTATCTATCTATCCATAACTTTTAGAGTATCCTTCCTTCTGTTCCACAAAAACCCAGATAAAATTTCCATATATGAAAAATGAAGGCCCTGAGCAATTAAAAGTAAGAAAATAAAGGTTCCTGGGGCACCTGGGTGGCTCAGTGGGTTAAAGCCTCGGCCTTCGGCTCAGGTCATGATCCCAGGGTCTTGGGATGGAGCCCTGCATTGGGCTCTCCGCTCAGCAGGGAGCCCCCTCTCTCTCTGCCTGCCTCTCTGTGATCTCTGTCTGTCAAATAAATAAATTACATCTTTAAAAATAAATAAATAAAGGTTCCTAGAAGTCTAGACATCAAACTCAGAATTTTCCTTACAAGAATAACCTGCAAATGGTATTTGAAAATACTTCTCAAAAATTTTCTGCCTCAATTACTTTTTGCCATTTAAAGTAAAATGTTGACACCAATTTCATATTTTCCACTATTAATTGGAGATGCATGTGCTTTTCCTCCGGTTCTCCCTATCTTATGGTAAATGGAATCTCCACCCATGCAATTGCTCACGCTGGATATCTACGAAAGACATCCTTATACCTGCCTTTCAGTCCTTAAATCCTATTAATGTTGTTTCTCACATATATCTCCCATCTAACCACCGTGCCTCACCTTCACTCCCATCATCCTAGTCCAGCAGCTTCCTCATGTGTGACATGGGGATAATAATAACACCTGCCTCACAGGTCTGTTTTGGATATTAAATAAGTCAATCCCTCTGAAGCACTCTGAACAATGCCGGACTGTTTATTACACACTGATGGTAGCAGACTTGTTGCTTCTGTTACTGTCACTGCTTCTCCATCTGGGCTACTTCAGCAGCCCACAGCTCATCTCATCCACTTTTGTCTCCCGCCTGTCCATCTTCATCCATCACATAGGGTGGGTTTTTAAAATGACAATATTGATACACCATTTCTCTGTCTAAATTTTTTTATTAAAGATTTATTTGAAAGAGAGAGAGAGAAAGAGAGAGAGAGAGAGAGAATGCAGAGGGAGAAGCAGACTTTCTGCTGAGCAGAGAGCCCAATGCGGGGCTCGATCCCAGACCCTGGGATCATGGTCTGAGCCAAAAGCAGATACTTAACCGAATGAGCCACCAGCCACCCCAACTTTTTTAAAGACTTCCATGGCTCTTGTAATAAGAGTCAGAGCCCCAAACCAGGTCTACAACCCGCCACCCCTCATGCACCCAGTTCTCAGCCTCACTACCATCTTCCTTGCTCAAAGTGTTTGAGCATCTGCTATATATTCCTCCAGTGTATTCACCCCCCATTTTGCCCACACATAGACCGTTTTTTTACTTGCATATTAATTCCAATTCCCACCCAACTACTTGGTTAAATTTAATCCTTCAATTTATCATATTTATATCTTAGCCTTTTCTTCAGAGAGCTCATTCCTAGCCTGCATGACCAGGCCAAGTCCCCATTTTTAGGCTCTGAAAGCAATTCATACTTTTCTTTCATACAAATTATCATCACAATTTAATTATTCTGATATTTTCCTAATTGGTTATTTTTCATCTGCCTCTGAACTAGATTATAAAAGGCTTAGCAGCAGAGATCATATCTATTTGCTTATTACTATACCCCTACTACCTGGGATGTAGGTTCTTAATAAGTAAAAGGTAAATGATGAATGAATTAAAGAATAAAGATTGAACTCACAAGATTACTGTGAAGATGAACTGAAATAATAAACACTTTCTGACTAGGATAGCCAGATGCAACAAAAGTTGGTTAAGTTTTAATTCACCATTAAGAAATAAATAAAGAGGGACACCTGGGTGGCTCAGTGGGTTAAAGCCTCTGCCTTCGGCTCAGGTCATGATCTCGGAGTCCTAGGATCGCGCCCCGCATTGGGCTCTCTGCTCAGCAGAAAATCTGCTTCCCCCTCTCTCTCTGCCTGCCTCTCTGCCTACTTGTGATTTCTCTATCTATCAAAGAAAGAAACAAAATCTTAAATAAACAAATAAGCAAAATATACCAATAAAACATCAATATAAATCCTCAGGAAAAGATAAATGGATACTGGAATTTTGTCTTCCTTTTACTAAGATTACATATTTAAAATAGTATCAGTTTGATTAAAAAGATACTTTTTAAAGCTTTTTAAAGAAAATTTTGAAAAAAAAAGAAAAAGAAAAAGAAAAAAGTATGAAGCTACCTGGAAGACCACCCAGGTAAGTGGTTACTGTCCCTTTCATTGCTTCGTCCAAAATGGCCAATTGTCTTTGAAGGTTTTCAGAGGAGATAGTGTCTTTTTTAAGTGGAGTGAACAGCTCCAGATTGTTTCTGTTGACTCTCAATTCCAGATGGAACGGTTGATTGGAACACAGACTTACGGCCTCCATCCGATACATTACCGTATTTTCAACGGATACCAGGATATCCTGAAAAACAGAGCAAAGATTCAATATAAGCAAGTATTTATGGTATTGCCACTTAAGAGGGACTTTTGAGTCACATCATAATTTTTAAAAATACATTAGTTTACAAATTTCAGGTCCAGCTAAGATACAAATGGACAGTGGTTTCTGAAATTACAGTATACCAAGTTGTTTTACCAAAGATGGGAACCTAAAGTACAGTCTTAAGCACTATTTTTCTGTTTGTGAGCCTTCCTAACTTCAAAACTTACATGTGAAAAATGAAGGAGTTGAATCACTCTTTGTTGGGGAAAGGGCTTGGAAAATTTCAAATGCTTGAGTAAGCACATGCCAGCAAGACTGAAAGGTTTCTGTGTGCCACACAAGCAATCCTGTAAGACTTGGGACAAAATAAGGGGAAAAGTCCTGAGAGAGAAAAGCTAGGGATCACCAGCAGTAAGTTACAGAGTATTTACCAGAAGATATTTAAAAGAGAAAATGTATTGTTTTGCTGAACTTTTCAAACCACTGAGACACAAAATCACTCAACTTGTTGACAGTGATCTATGCATATAACTTACACGTGGATAGAGGAAATGTAAAAAGAATAAAATCAAGGGGCACCTGGGTAGCTCAGTCAGTTAAGCGTCTGCCTTCGGATCAGGTCATGTTCTAAGGGTCCTAGGATAGAGCCCCACATCTGGCTCCCTGCTCAGGGTTGCGGAGGTGGGCTGGGGGGGAGCTACTTCCCCCCCTCACTGCCCCTCCCCACCCCTGCTTGTTCTTTTTCTCTCTCTCAAATAAATAAATAAAATCTTAAAAAAAAAAAAAAAAAACTAGGAACATGGGTGTTATGAGATGGTAGAAAGATAGTCTGAAGTATTTACTTAGGAATCCAAGCCTATACGTTGCAAATACCAGTTATTTGAGGAAATCTGTCACTGTTACCTATCCATATCCTTGAACTCACTAATAATCCTAAAATGGTTCCAGAATGATCAACAGTATGTGGAATTATGTTATGAAATACTGTACACAGATCTTGAGAAGGCAATCTGACATGAAAAAAAAAAAAAAGGAGCCACGGTCTCAAACAAAGAAAAGATAAAATAAATAACAAAGACATGGCATGCATTAATCTCCTCTACTGGAGGCATATAGTGCTGAAGACAGGATTTCCATTTTGTTAAAAAAAAAAAATAAGCAAACAAAAAGCTGGAATCTAAATGTAGTGAGTTCCTGTGGTAGACTGGAGCTGAAAACTGGGCAAGATCTCCTTAGGTGGCTTATGCTTAACCACTAGACACTCCCTGCAATCATCATTAAGCTGAAAACAACACACCTTTTTATTGCTACAGACATCATTCAATTACATCCTTCTGTCTAAAAGCTACAGAGAACATCCAAGCCAACCTTGGCACAAACACAAGCTTCTTGCCATAACTTGTTGGAATCCAGTGTAGATGACACATGGTCAGAACTATTAGTCTCAAGTAGAAGGCTGAATAATACAGATCTTCTGATAATGCTCATGTTTCCTTTTATCCTAGAGTCTTTTCCTGTTCTTCCTCCTATTTTCAAATTACACTTGCCAGCAAGAAGCCAGGTGGACTGGTTTTAGTTTTCTCCAGTCCTTCCTAATTTACTCATGGGAGAAAAGATTAAGACTGCCAGAGAACACAAAACATCATAATTAGACACAGAATAGCTGAGACTGAATTTTAATCAGACTCACTTTTATTTTGTTAGTACAGACCATGACTCCCATAATATTTCAAGGATTTAAATAAAGGTGGATCTCTATGCACCCTGGGAAGGCTCCAGGCAGCCTGTGTGTGAGTCTGCCTGATCTTGGCTGTTGGATGCACAGTAACAGTCTTTTCAATTTCTCTCCCCTCTCTGCTTCCCGGATCAGACCTTGGAAACAAGCCAGCAAAAAGTAATAATAATGGACATTTTTTGAGTCCTTATCGATGGGCTGGACACGGTGCTAACGACTTTACATGCTATCTCATTTAATCATCATTTACAGATAAAAAAACAAACAAACCAAAAAAAAGAGAATCACAAAAGTTTAGGGAAGTTACCTGAAGTTTTTCAGAGGCAGAGTCTACCAAGGACAAGGCAAAGGGCACGGTGCTGCCAGAAACCAAGGCGAACATAACACCAGTGCCCGTGGATGGGCGAATGCTCAAGGACGCGTTTACTTGCCAGTCCTCAACATTGGATAGATTACCTGTTAAAACCATCAAACAGAAGCAGGATCAGTGTACTCCTAAAGTATGCCAGGAGGAATTATTACAACCTTACTGATACTCAAAGCCATTTTTGTGGAAAACTGAAGATTTTCGTTCTCCTTCCTCAGTGTCCTATAAAACCTGGGCAAAAATCTAAAAACAAGAACCATTTTTTTTAAATGCAGGCAAGAAACACATAAATGGAGCCCTAGCCTTCTGGTCTTCCTGGAATAAAATTCTACATGTGGTGTTTCAGAATATGATGAATTTCTCCTGTGTTCTTTTACAGGTATTCTTTCTGCCTCCATATCCACCACTGGTCCAATCTCAGATGGTCAGATTTTAGAATACACACTTAGAAGGAAATTCAACAAATTTATATGTTTCTGAGGGAACATTTGGGTATGGCTGCCATCACCACCCTACCATCCCTCATCCATAAAGGGGTCAGTTCAAAGCAGTGGGAAAGAAAAATATGATTTATATAAATAGGAGAGTTAGATAGTTTGATAGCAGAGATGTACTCTGAAATCAACAGTTAACTCTAAAATTCTAACAGGAACTCTTCTGCAATTCTGTCGTCATAGTAGTTAATATTTTTTTTTCATCGTTACAAGGTTAATTGTGTATCCCACTAGAGTGCAAGCCCTACTTGGCTCTACGACCACTTTGTTTTCCACAGTAGTCACTCAACAAATAGTTGAATTGATATGTTTCCAAAATAGTTTAATTCCTAAAAATATTAGGGCACGTGGGTAGCTCAGTCGATTAAGCATCAGACTTTGGCTCAGCTCATGATCTCAAGGTCCTGGAATCCAGCCCTGCATCAGGCTCCCCATTTGGCAGGGAGTCTGCTTGTCACTCTCTCCGTCTTTCTCTGCCCCTCCTCCATTCATGCTTTTCTGTACCTCTCAAATAAATAAATAAAATTTTTAAAGAAATACTAATTCACACTTTGGAGTGAAGCCTTCCTTATTTAATATGAAGTAATATAAAACAATAGCTCAAATACCACTTGTAGGCTTTGAAAAAGTGAATGTGAATGGAGAAAATAATTTCCCCTTGACAAGATGATCTTCCATTTAGCCACATCTAATGCTATTACGTGTTCATTTATACTCTTTTTTAAAAGATTTTATTTATTTATTTCTCAGAATGAGAGAGAGTGGCAGGTAGATAGAGAAGTAGGCTCCCTGCTGAGCAAGGACCATGATGTGGGACTCAGATCCCAGGACCCTGGGATCATGACCTAAGCCAAAGACAGACACTTAACTGGCTGAGCTACCCAGTGGCTTTAATTCCCACCCAGGAGAGGGAAAAAAAATGACATATATACATATATAAAATTTTATTTTATATACATATAAATATATATAATAAAATATAATTTTATTATATATACATATAAATATACATGTGTATATATATACATATACATATATAAATAAAATAATCATTTTGAAATAAGTAAATTTACTATATTAACAAACTCAAACTAAAATATGCAAGTGTACAGAAATTATAATGTAACATTAAATATTAATTCAAAAGTAGGTCACTTTCAAGTTATCTATGAAATAACTAATTACTTATGATTTTTTTTCAGATACAATAGAACTCTTATTTTCATTTTCGTTTCAGAGTTTTTCCTTTGAACAAATTATTGTGGGTCTAGTTTTTTCTTATATTCAGTCATTCTCAATTGAATTTTTTTTTTTTAAATCCTTCACATACAGAACAGAACTAAAGTTAAAAACATTCCATTACTTTATGTTAGGGACACAAAAAGTACTAGTGGAAGAGTCTTCTTTAAAACTGTAGTAATTTTTTTTTAGACTGCAATTAAACACATTTAAAATATAATTTTTCCTTAAAGCAGAGGTATCAGTACACTAAATTTATAATACAAAGTATTAGTAGCTCAAATCATGAACTCCTAAACAGAAAAAGACAAAGAACCTAGTAAGAGAATTAAGATATAAAAATAGCTAATAAACATATGGAGAGATAATTTAAGTTCAGTAGAAATTGGGACAATAATATTTAAAATTAGAAGATTTAATTTTTCAACCCTCAGATTGGAAACAAATCTCAAGCATACACTTTCTTACTCTGTTGGTAGGAGTATAAATTGATAAAACATCTTTGGAAGAGAATCTAACTGAGCAGTAGGAACTATACATTTGCATAACCTTTGATGGACATAATCTAAGATTCTCTCCTACAGAATTAATCATATAAAGGTATAAAGATGTATGTCCATTCCTTCTTTGTCTTCTCTATGCAACGAAAGCCTTAGTGCAATGGGGAAAAGGCAACAAACACTGCCACCATTAGAACACATGCAAAGACCCATTGCATCTACAGGATAGGGAAAGGAAACTGGGGGAAAAAAAAAAAAAAAAAAAAAAACGACAACAACAAACCAACCAAAAGCCATTTACCATGGAGAAGGATCTGGAGTCCTGATCATTAGATATCTCCCCCACAGGTGGTTGGGAGAGGGACAATGAAAAGTTCACACCCCTGGAACCCAGGGATATAACACTTGCCCAAAACTGAATCTGTATCAGAACATGAGAGAATGTTCCCCAGACCTTGCCACCATGCTAGCAAATGTCAAGTAACAAGAGCACTCCTTTGAGGTAAAGCAAGACCATGCAGAAACACTTTCTTGAGGCGTATCATAAACAGAACACCTAAAGCTAATGATAGCTGAACTATTAAGAAAAACCCTCTGGCAAACCAGTCACTGCCCTAAGCACAAGGTAATAATAAAGGAATTTGAAGGGTACTCATGAAAACTAGAAAGCTTAAGCAGCTCAACTCTTAACTAGACTGATTCAACCAGTTTATAAAAGGCCTATGAAAAGCAGAAATATGCTTATCTCCAGACTTATGTATTATTTATCTGTCTTTACTGTTCTACACAAGATGCTTACCTTTTAAACCAAAAATCATTCAATACCGAAGGAAACAAGGAAAAATAACACATGGTCAAGAGACAAAGCAATCAACATGACATTGATATTGGACCTATCAGATAGAGAATTTAAAATAATTATGATTAATAAGTTGAAGGCTCAAGTAGAAAATGTGGACAACATCTATACACAGATAGGAAACTTCAAGGAAGGGCTGGACATTTTAAGAAACAATCAACTGACATTCTGGTAATGAAAATGAATCCTTTTGAAGCATTAAGCTGTAAACTCAACACAACTGAGAAACTGGTGAACTTTAAAACAGGTTAATTGAATTTACTTGCAATTAATCAAGTTAGGTACCAATAACCTTTTTTTTTAAAGTAATCTTTAAGTAATAACATAAGCAGATTCTACTTCCTTCCCTCCCAACATACTGCAAAAATTGAATAAAAAACATACAACAACATGAATAAACCTAACGCTATGCCTGGCACATAGTTAAGTATTCAATAATGTTTACCAAAGGAAATACAACTGTTTGTCAATTAATAAATTTAGTCATTAATGAGAAAAGAGAGATAAAATGAGAAATTACTTACTGTATTCTATGCTAAACTGAGCAACTCCAGAACCAGGATAGTAGGAACCCTTCTCCACAGTGACAAGACAATGCTTATTTTGTTTTTCTTGAATGATTTCCTTTATTCCTGAAGCTCCCTGACCCATCAAATTCCAGCCTCGTATACATCCATCTAGACGAGGGTTAATCTAACAAATTAAAATATAGGTCGAGTGTATCTTAAAAAAGTCAGACTCATACATGGCTTAATTGATTACAGATGCAGTTTTCATTTAGAGGGAAAACCTTTCTTTGATGACATTAAAATACTTTACATATTTTGAATATTATCTAATTTTTTAAGGTGTCCTTCAGATGGGCAGTCTTTTTCAGTTACAGTGAGTTTATGCCATCACAGACCTCCACTGCGATCCTAATGATTTCTAGCCCCTCAAGCCCTACCTGCCTCTCCTCTATCATCCAGAAATAACTTTTCTGCTCTCAAGTTCCATATATGCTTCTAGCTGTGGGTGTGGGCTGTAAGCTGCTTACTTTAATTGCATTTATATATAGGTTTGTTTTGCCATCAGACACTGAACCTCTTCAGGAACAAAAGTCTCCTCAAAGCAACCAGCCAGACTCAAGACCCATAGTAGCCATTTTATAAATAGTTTTTGAATAACCTATTTTACTTTTAAAATGTCTTGATTTATCAATTTCAAAGGAACAGATGCATTCACTCTGACATGAGTTAACTAATTCAGGTTGTATATCATACTGCAGGAATCTTTCAAAAGTTAAGGTAAGTGTGAATTGCCATGAGTAAAAGATGGATATTAAATGGTAAATATTTAAGTTAAATCAGTGAGTATAATTGACAGGCCCATGACTTCAAATGAAATTTTTAAGACTCTTCAAGGACAGTGATTAGTCTCCTTCGTGAAACCTATTCCACAGTTATTAGACAAACATCATATTCAGAAAATCATCTATTATATATAACTTCAATTTATGAGAGGATGAAGTTAAACTCCCAGCAAAGATTTTTTTTAAAAAGTTCCAGCATCATATGCTATTTTATCTCCCAAATTTAAGTCCTAAAATAGACGTAAGAAAATTCTTTGACTGGCTTCTACAAAATGTTGTATTTTTGGACTCAAATACATGTATTTACATTTGTAGTAGCTGAATATGCACAGTTATCATGTTAACACTGAATTGATGATTGAGAACTGAAAAAAATCTACTTCCCCATGAGTAACATGGGATTTAAATGGACTCAAAAACACTACATTTATTTTCTTATTTCCTTAATATAATTTCAAGGATCACTATGTTATTTTTCCTTGTTCAATTTAAGTTGTCACAGTTGATATGTTCAACAAAATCACTTCTTTTGACTCTCAGAAAAACACATCTTCAAATCTATTACGGACAAGAGTAATTCATCCATGACGAATGATAGAAACTTGGATCATTACCGGTCTAATGAGGGTATTCTCCGCTTTCCGAGGTAATCCTGCAAAATATACTTTAGTTTCTAGAAATCCACTTGTAAGCTTAAAAAGGCTTTCGGGTTTATTTATATTCATTACAGCTTCTTTAGCTATTTTTACACTAATACTGTGTTCTAGTTCTTCCACAGAGACCTACAATTAAAAAGACAAAAATTATCAAACCACCAAACATCACGGCATGTCATTTGAATTGCTAAGATTGAAAAATCCTGTTATTATTCTGGTAAATAATTTTTCAAAGTAATCATTTTAGTTTAATTATTAATTTGTTGTAATCCATTTGATATAAGGTGGTAAATATGTGTTTTAAAGTGGTAATTCTTGATTGAAAATGAAATAAACACCATATTTTAAAGTAAAAAAAACCACACAATATTGTTCTTTTAACTTTAAACATCCAATTATAATATAAAAAATTCAAATCCAGTGTCATAAAATTAAGGTTCTTTTAATTGAGTCACTTTACAAAATCTCAGAAAACTTTTAAGTTTTCTTATTTTACAATTGTCTGAAAGTATACATATGAAATCAATAATGGAAATAAATTCTTAATATAAAGTATGAGAAATCAGTGCCTCCAGTATTCTGTTCATTACACACAAATTATACTCTATTTCAAAATTCAAAAGTAATTGAGATCATAAAGAAGCATAATACATAAAATTAAATTGGGTTTTTCCAATTTTGAAAGTAGTTTCGTTTTGTTTTTTGTTTTTGAGTAGGCTTCATGCCCAGGATGGAGCCCAGCATGGGGCTTGAACTCATGACCCTGAGGTCAAACCCTGACCTGAGATCAAGAGTCTGAGCCACCCGGGTGCCCTGAAAGGAGTCTGGCTTTTTAAAAAAGGTTAAAAGTGATGGTAATCAACAACAATAATAATAATTTAAAAATCCCCCCAAAAGGCCATTCGAAGAACCACTGCTGAAATTTCCTCATGCAAAACTGTGGCACTCAAAACACAAACTCTTCTTTTACTAATCAATGATGGAAGCAAAAGAGCAGGCCTATGAAAGCACCACTACGGGAAGGGGAAAACTGTGCTCTAAAGTAAAATGACTTTGGTCATGTTTACAGATTTAAAGTTAGTCAGTACACTGTTCTTAATACAGCCAACTGGCATCATTTTACTTGAATGACTATTCCCTCCTCACCACCCAAAGGAATAGCACATAAAGTGCTCAATAAATATTCTCAATATGCTCAATAAATATTCTACTGAATGAATAAAACTGTGATCCAAGTTACAGATTTCCCACCCATATTAGAATCATACCCAAATATGAGATATGATAATGACTTATAATAGAGCAATATTTAGGGGCACCTGGGTGGCTCAGTGGGTTAAAGCCTCTGCCTTCGGCTCAGGTTGTGGTCCCAGGGTCCTGGGATCAAGCCCCGCATCAGGCTTTCTGCTCAGCGGGGAGCCTGCTTCCCCCTCTCTCTCTGTCTGCCTCTCTGCCTATTTATGATATCTCTCTGTCAAATGAATAAATAAATAAAATCCTTTTAAAAAATAGAGCAATATTTATTTCTATGGTTTATAATTACCATTTTAATTACTTAATAATTACACACATTCTATTTTTCTGAATTGCAGAACAATTGTACATTTTAATTGCTTATTTTTAAAGTATTTTATTTGAAATTTTAAAATTAGTGAAAAACTGCTACGAAGTGAATAGTCCAGTTTATAGATTAATTTAACTTTGTCATTTAAAATGTTTACTTAAAATACGTAGCTATTTGAGATAATTTCTGTAGCTGCATAAATTTGTCTGAAACAGTATAGTTTATTAATAAGCCATCAAGATTATAAAATGGTAAAAACACCACGCAGTAATTTTTAAAATGAAAGACAGGAAGAAAAAAATCCCATTTATACGATGGGGGTGAACATTCATAAATTGCTAAAATATCAAATTGAGAATTTTTTTAAAGAGCCAGCACCAAATTTATTACCAGATTAAGGTTTTTCTCTGACTTGTTTATTGTTCTTAAATGTTTCCTGTCAAGTTGTACTCAGTTTATAAAGGGAAATGTTAATCAAAATTTGGGCACATCATTAAATAACAGTTTCTTTTTAATAAGGATCATAACCATAGGAGACAAACCGTGGAGAACTGAGTAGCTGCCTTCTATCCAGCCCAGAATCCTGCCTTTAAAATGTCATTCATAGACAATTCATTAGTAAATACTACCTGCAACTCAAGATGTTAGCCTCACAGGTAAACATTTACCTACTTTATATATATTCTGTATTACCTAGAATGTATCCAAATTCTCCATCAAACAGATAATATATTCAATCTGTATCAATTAATCAGAAAAAATTGTGTTGGCTCTATTTTGCTGAAAAGTGATCTCAGTGATTTTTAGATAGGTGATTTGGGGACATCAGGCAATAAAATGAATTCTTCAGCACACTGGAGGCACAGCTGTACGCATCAAGCTGTATGCACACAGATGGAGTAAACGAAAGCTGTAGTGGCAAAGCTACATGCAGTAGAGGGAACCTCGGGAGAAGCCAGAGAATGTTAGTGATTACTCTGACAGTTGCATCTGATCTTGTGCAGACTGTATTCTGGTGAAAGTCCAAAATCTCTGGCTGTCGCAGGACGAATAGCCCCAATTTTGGTAATACACATCTGTGCCCAGCTGTCCTTTATTACTACCTGTACTGTAACAATTTCACATCCCATTGCATTAGCGCATAAGGCAGCACAAGCTAGTAAACTGTGAGGTACTAAAGAAGTCCGAGAGCAAGGAAAATCTCCTGCCAGAGTTCTAGCACCTTGAACACAGGAACTTAACGTTTGAAAGGGGCTCACTAAAAGCTCGCGGAATAAATGAGTGCATGAGTGAGTAAATAAAGAAATGAAATAATTTAGTGATGACCTCACATGTCTTCTCAACATGGACCTCCTGGCAGATCCCACAGGCATAGAAAGTGTCTCTTTTGGGTACCACATCCTTTTTTTTTTTTTTTTAAAGATTTATTTGACAAAGATCACAAGTAGGCAGAGAGGTAGGCAGAGAGAAAGGAGGAAGCAGGCTCCCCGCTGAGCAGAGAGGCTCAATCCCAGAGGCTCAATCCCAGGACCCTGAGATCATGACCTGAATGGAAGGCAGAGGCTTTAACCCACTGAGCCACCCAGGTGCCCCGGGGTACCACATTCTAAGGGGAAGCTGATCTCTCAGTTATCAGCTGCTGAAAGTAGCAATGACTCCTTTGCAGAAAAGAGTTCTCCCCATTAGAGACTAGCAGTAATCCCCTCATGAAAAATTTCTTTTTAGTCTCACTTTTAGGGATTATGTAAAAATGCTCATTTTAAGCACTCTACTTGGTACTACTATACTAGCTAGTGTATACTGTTTGTACGAATTGATTATATATCTATATTCTAATATTTAAAATTGAGTTAATCACTATATGCATTACTCTTTCTACGTGTATTTCTATGTTACTATGTGTATTTCTCTTTCATTTAAAAATATGGGTGGCTATTCAATATGGCTGTCCTTGATCAGAGGAGTCTTTGCATAAGCTGTTATGCCTGCTAAAAACCCCTAACCTATAGGAGAGACACCAACAACAGCCACTAAAAAAGGTAAAAAGTCAAAGATAAAGTAGTCCAAGCAAATAACTGAAAATAATTTCATACTGTTTTCAATACTGTTTCAAATATTATGTGAGGTTATCATTTCTCAGAGGCTGTTTCAAGGACATACAGTGCATGGGATATGCTTCATACAACATCAAATAAATCCAGCTCCATTTAGATTTGGTATCAGTATAAAAATGTTATTAACGATGTTAAACAAACTGTGTCAAAGTAGAGATGTTTTTTGTGAAATCTGCAAAACCTACCATATTCCATTGACCATTATTAATAACTTTGCCTCCAGATGTGATTTTGGTTGTAAATTCATTCTTAAACTGAATTTCAATCTTTCCATCACGAAGTGCAATCAGGAACCAAGCTGAGTGGTCAAGAGATTCTGCGTACAGGATAACACCTTCTGAATCATAGGTCCGGAAATCAAAATCGGCTGAAAATCTAAATAATGGAAAAGAGAAAGCCTTAATAGAGAAATATGGAAAGCTCAATATACTATTCCTTCTTTTACACTAGTAAACAGCAGTATGTTGCAGTTTACTAGTATAAAAGCCAGCTCTTTCTTTTACTAGTTTTACTAGTCTTTTACTGTTTACTAGTATAAAGCCAACTCTTTCTTTCCTGGAATTAAAAAAAGAGTAGGGCAGAATTAGACTGTTCATGTGTTATCTCTGGTTCCATGTGTGTTTAATATCAAGTTATTATATTTTCTTGCTTATTCTTAGAGTCTTTTTCCCCCATGAACAGATGCTTTGGTAATTTTTCATATTTTTTTGCATTGCATTTGGATTGCGTTTCATATTTTTTTTGTTGTGAAGGCCCTCTTTTAAATGCTGGAATTCATACACGTACAAATACTAGATATATCTCTCCTGGAGCTTCTTATACACTATATAATCTGACATTATGACATTAAGATTCCTCTTTTTTTTTTTTTTGCTGTGTCCGTAAGTGATTAGTAAAAGATATTACAATTTCACGATGGGTTTATACATCAAAAGGCCCATTTTCCCTGTGACTTCATATATGTCAGGAAGGAATCACTCATGGAGATATACAAGACAGCACCTGGATGACTGCAAACATAATTAAGCCTTAATGTGTGGTAAGAAAGGTACAGTAAAGGGGTGCCTGGGTGGCTCAGTGGTTTAAGCCGCTGCCTTTGGCTCGGGTCATGATCTCGGGGTCCTGGGATCGAGCCCCCGCATCGGGCTCTCTGCTCGGCGGGGAGCCTGCTTCCCTCTCACTCTCTCTGCCTGCCTCTCTGCCTGCTTGTGATGTCTCTCTGTCAAATAAATAAATAAAATCTTTAAAAAAAAAAAAAAGAAAGGTACAGTAAAAACTTTAAGATATATCTGTGAGCCTGATTTCAAAAGCTCTCCAAAACTCTTAACTGTATAAGTCACTGTACTAGAGCACATGGGGGGACAGCTTAAAAGATATAGTCTAGCCATGTTCTTGGGGGTATCTGAGCTCTGGCAATGACTGTTGCAGTTAAGACCCTAGATATATATGCAGCTATTACAGGGGAAGAAAGATGTTAGAAATGCTGGATTAAAAAATAACATGTACTGATTAGTGCCTTAATGACACCATAATGAGAATCAGCATTAACGTTTCCAAGAAACCAGCAAATCAAAATGACAAAATGACTGAAAATGTGACCTCTCTCTGTCAAATAAATTTTAAAAATTTAAAAAAAAAAATTTTTTTTAAGGGGGGGGGCACCTGGGTGGCTCAGTGGGTTAATCCTCTGCCTTCGGCTCAGGTCATGATCCCAGGGTCCTGGGATCGAGCCCCACATCTGGCTCCCTGCTCAGCAGGGAGCCTGCTTCCCCTCTCTCTCTGCCTCCCTCTCTGCCTACTTGTGACCTCTCTCTCTCGCTGTGTCAAATGAATTTTTAAAAATCTTAAAAAAATAAAAAAAAACAAAATGACTGAAAAAAGATAAATAGGGAATAGAAAAAATATTTGTGTAACTATTAGTCACTTCAGTTAACCTAAAATAAAGGTAAATTACATTAAAAAGTTAGGACTTCAGATAATAGCCAAGTAAGGTAAGAAAGAATCCTTACCTCCCACTAATAGTAGTAGGGGCACCATATACAACTTCTAACTTCAAATGGAACAAAGAAAGGCTCATAAAATGAATTTTTTAATCTCTAGAATTCCAAAGAAATATTTAAAAGAGGTCATGTGGAGTAAAGTATGTTGGACAGATAACAAGGTAGTAGTAATTAACTGAACTAAGATTATTTTTTTATTTTATATTCTTTGCTTAGGAAAAGGACCTCTATTCTCTTTCATAACCACCACATTTTGCTGATGCTAAACATGTATTATTTTGTCAAAACCCAAACCTGTGTATGCTCAGTATCTTCCAGAAGTTGATCCTATTATGGAGGTAATCTCCTTCTCTGCAAAATCATGCTAACCCAGTAATACAAAGAGTTGTGTTCTGTATCTTTCTGTCTGGAATATATCAGCATACATTGGGGAACAGTTCATTCTTTTTCTGAAATTTTGTAGAATGAAAAGGATGAGTGAATTTGTTAACTTTAGGATAGGATAAATATTTGATCATTGAAAACAGAGCTGAAGGAATTTGCAAAAAAGCGGGGGAGAAAAGCAACAAAGCACTGACAATTCTTTGTGTTGCTTACTTACCATGTGGCAGTTTATAAAAAAATCATTAAGCTGTACATTTAAGGTACATGTATATTCCTGTATATGTATATATACTTCAATAAAAAGTTTAAACTAAGTAAATAAAGAACAAATAAATATTGAAAAAAATCATTATTTGGCCTATTTGATCCAATGTTAGAGCTCAAACTACTGTGAGTTGTCAGAACTGAATCTCCCTGAACATGCCTAACTGCAAAAATCAACCTTTTTCTCTCTCACCCTCATTATTCTCTTTGCAAAGGAAATGTTGTTTCCAGTCTCTGTCACTAGACAATATTATTTGCTCTGAGATGTTAAAAGGGAAAATCGGGTCTTGGTGGATAAGAGTACTGAAGGAGCACAATTGTATCAGTGACTTTTAGAATATAGTTCGAAGTTCCTTAATGAAGTGATGTCTATGAATTTAGTTGAATTATTTTATGAATAATCATTCATATATCTAATGAATTAAACTGTATGTAGGCATGCTTATCTAATTAAAATATTTTAAAATATGGATTCTATAAATCAGTCACAAATACACTTCCTTTCCATTTTTCCAACAAAATTCCAATTTCTTTTTTCTAGCTCCAACCATGTATGACTCTGAGAAAATTTGGTAATTAAAGTAGAATCATGACCCTAAAGTACAAGCAACTATTCTTTTCCTACAAGCAACCTAACTGTAGGAATAACAGAAAAGGTGCTCAGTCAATTAAAATCATGTAATATGTTTCTTTAAAATACTACCTAAGTAATCTTATGAATTTTCTTCAATAATTATGAATATAACTATATTCTAAAAGCAATACTTTGAGTACTTTCTCATTACTTAGTTTTTATAACACATATGAAGAAGAATGGAAATTTCACAAATATATTAAATCTACTTTCCCAACTTCTTAGTACATACGTATTCACTAGAAAAGGAAGAAGGATGTATTAAGGTAAAATGATCACTGGGGAAGGTCAGCCTAGAATGACCCAAATGATTTCTAGCATGACAATAAACATGTGTGAAGGGGTAAATCAACTTTAGGGTTCCTCAAATCATCTGATTGATAATATCCCTAAATTATCTAATTGGAAACTCAATTTCATACGTTTCAAACCTTTTTTGGTCACTAAACTTCTGTCCTTACCTGCTTACCTCTAGAGATTATCACTGACATTGGTACCTCACCTGGTGATTTCTGGCAAACGAAATTTTAAATATAAAGCCACGCCTACAAACTGCTCTGCCAAGTAAAGTAATTCATAATTTTTGTCAAGGTTCAAAGGAAGGCACACTGGAACAGCCTGGAGAAAAGGAAACAAAACAAAGAAACAAAATGCATAGGTTATTGCTTGCTGTTTGTGTCAGGTTAGGCATTCCTTTCTCTGATTCCTAATGGTCTTGTCAAATGTATCCTCTCTGATATGTTAATTAAATTAAGAACACCCTTGGTAATAAAGCAACATCTTTTACTTCCTTATATAGTCCATCAGTATAACTTCTCAGAACATGTGTTTTAAAGAGTCTTGCTCAATGTATGTGGCTTGTATTTTTGTCCTTACTATTTCCTTTGCAAATCTCAGCCCGAAACACAACCTTTTTCTTGTAGTAACAACACATATCTCCTAATAAACTGCAGCTCTGATACTTTCTAAGAACTACATTGGAAAAAAAATTTGGAGTCAGAAATCATGGAAAAATTAGTATACCAATAAGTAGCACCTCATACATTCACTCATTCGTTGATTAAGAAAAATTTTCTGAGCAAAAATGTATCATCTTGATAACGAAGGTGAGGTAGGGAAGCTCAAGGGACTCTATTTTAGAAAGACTCCACTTCTGCTGTTTTCTTGCTCAGCCCTATTTACTCATGTTCTATATTTCACCTCACATCTGCGTAAAAGCCAAAGAAGCTATGTTCCCACTCCAGGGAGTAGAGGGGAGCAAGAAAGTTAATAATTCTCTGAGTTCTGTCCTAGGCCCCAAACATCTGATAACATCTAAGAAGACCTAGATCCCAAACACGTTATAGGACATTAGCTTTGAACAAACCTCAGCTGACACTGGCATCAACACCCCCTACCTTCGATGATTTATAAAATAACACCTATTACTCACCCATCACTTGCCTTTGATCAGACCCTACGCTGGCTTCCTGAAGCAACACACACCCTGGACCACTTTCCAATATAAATCCCCAGCCCTAAATAATGAAGAGACCCATTCTCTTTTCCTTTCCAAGTCTCCCAGACACTCTGTCTGCTATACTCTGTTATTCACACTATTCAGTAAACTCCACTTTCACGTTCCCTGGCCCGAATTTCATTTCTATCCTGTGGGAAGCCAAGGAACCTCTTGGCTGTTCCTGTGAGAACACCCCCACCCCACCTTCCCAGGTTCTCGGACGCAGCCTGCCTGCGTCAGAGGAAATGCTGGAAAACCTAAATGGGATAAATGTAAATTAAGATACCATGTTAGTATCCAAGGAATTAACAAAAAAAGTGATTCAGGGTCATTAAATTTAATATCAAGTATTTTTTTTTTCTAAGAATAAAAGCAAACATTAAAACAGAAAGCTTTTTAGGGATAAGATCTTGGGCACATATAGGGATACTCAAGGGGGGATCTGTGTACCTGACACTGTATTAAATCAAGGTCCAGAAACAGCATCTCATTTCCTCTTAGAATTTCAATAAATCTATTCCAGGGTAGATGGTGATGTGTAACTACTACAAATACTAAAATAATAAAAGATTAAATTACAAAATAGACATCCACAGAGCATGGCATGCAATTAAGTACAGTCGAAGTTACTGCATATGCCAAATATCTCACCTTCCCTTCCCTTACCAAGTAGGTGGCATTTATTGAATGTTACATGTTTGGACATACACAGTATAGTGCTAGTAACGGATACAGAGGAATGCGAACACACATGATTAAATCACCATTTAAGATGGGTTTTTTGTTTTGTTTTGTTTTGTTTTACTCTGCCTCATAATCCTGTAACATTTTACCTTCACCTGTGAAAAGGACTGCAAGAGTGGGACTAAGAATCACTAACATATGACCCTTATACACAGGAAAAAGAGCTTCAGATGTTGACCTATTTATTTCAGTGAAGGAAAAACTACCCCCAAGATTCGTGGGTCAATTAAATCCAAGTAATTAAAAGCAAGTTTGAGAGATACAGATGAACAAAACTGACCTCTCTGAATTTTGGTGTACTTAAACCCTACTAAATTCTAATCTGACAGTTATTTCCACCCGAGATTTCATGAGCGCTCTTGCAAGTACTGACATGCCGAAGAGCGATCAAACTTGTCAGAGTGGGATAAAGAAAAGTACATTGAGGAAAATGTTTCTGCTAAGGTTTCTGTGTAAGTTTTTTTTTCTCACAAAGAGAAGTATAAACCTCAGCTTTTCTTAATTTTTTAAATAAACATACGCATTGTATTATGTAAACGTACAGCCTATACAGATGAGCACTTTCTGAACTATGACCCTGCAATTATTTTTTTAAACCTAGTCACTAATTATCCCCAATATTTGTAGATTACATGACCAAAATTAGTAATTGGACTGTGACTCATAGCCTGCTAGACTATAGCAATTATTATAGAACATCTGTATTTTTCCTGGGGTGCCCGGGTGGTTCAGTCAGATAAGCATCTGACTCTTGATTTTGACTCAGGTCATGATCTCAGGGTCATGAGATGGAGCCCCTTGTGGGACTCCATGCTCACTGGGGAGTCTGCTTGAAATTCTCTTTCCCTCTCTGTCTGTCCCTCCCATGCTCTCTCTCTGTCTCTCTCTCTCTCAAAATAAATAAATAAATCTTTTTTTAAAAATACAACTTTTCTTTAAAAAGAACATCTTTATTTTCCTGACTTACCTCAGCTATATGGAAATATGTACCCCAGTTTCTCATTTTAGAAGAGATGGTAAGTTTAGCATTGCAAAATGTTACCTCACAGCTCTTGTGATCTTGGGCAAGTTTGAATCCTTTTTTCCCATCACAATAACAAGAGTAACCTCCAGGGTAGTTGACACAAAGTTGAGCACATATGTTCTCAGAGCATTCGTCCACATCTGGGGTAAAAGAGAACATAGATCTTAATATCTTCCAAACATTCAATCCAATAGGAGTATTCCAATTTTAGCATAAGATAATCAATAATAGAGGTGCCGGTAGTTCAGTCAGTTGACCATCTGATTCTATTTCAGCTCAGATAATGATCTTGGGGTCTTGAGATCAAGCCCCACACCAGGCACCACACTCAGCGCCGAGTCTGCTGAGACTTTTCTCCCTCTCCCTGTGCCCCTCCCCCTTCTTGCACACACTCACTCCCTCTCCCAAATATATGAAATTAAATTAATAGATAGATAAAAGATAATCAGGATACTAGATTCTTAGTAAAAGAAATCTCTCTGCCATGAAATCACATTTCAACACTTGGCATGGAAATTTAAATGAGTGACAAGTGTAATTTCTATCATTTACACAAGTGAAATAACAAATTTAATGTATAACTTTCAGTAATAAATAATTAATAAAAATATAACAACTATGCTAATGTTCCAGTTTTTGAATTTGAAGGAAAAAAGACTGAGAGTCTCAAGGTAACTGTCATTTCTAACTAAATGAATTCCATTGAGACTGCCTCCCAATTACTTGCTTTGAAGAAAAGAAAGGGAGGGGTAAGGAAGGGAGAGGAGAGGAGGGGAGAGGAGGAGGGGATGGGGAAGAGAGGGGAAGGGGGAAAAAAATCCCTTTTAACTGAAGGTTAATATAATCAGGTATGACATAATATCAAGAACATTTGACATTCCATAATGCAGCGATTAACAGTGACAACAAATTTGAGGTGGAATCTTTATTTCTTATCACTTAAAAAAGAAAAACAAACCTCACTGCACTATTACCTCCCATACTGTGAAATCTATACAGCCCTGTCCTTGCCCATATTTTGAGGAAATCATCTTTGAAAAATTGTAACAACATGCTTCAGCTAAATTTACTTCAGAGCTACATGAGATCCTTGATATTTCCAAAGCATGTATCCTCCAATCTTGGCAAATTTGCAAGTACATAAAGGCATATATTACTAGCATATAAATTCCCCCATAAAATGCCTCAAAATACAGCTGAAAATTGGTGCTTCCTTAGCATCAATATTAAGTTGCAGATAATTAAGGTAATATGAATATGTGTCATATATACATCTTTTTCAAAAAACCTGTCTTTCATTGAATAAAACTATAATATACATTATAAAGTTGGCTAATACTAAATCTGAATATTACCATAGTAATTTCTATCTGGAGTTGTGTGAGAACAGAAATGCTGTATGGAGGGGATATTTTTGGTGAGTGCATAGAATGTAAAACATCAAAATATCAACAGGAGCAGATATATTTTTTAAAAAACTATTCTAAAATTACTATTGATTTAGGCAAATTCATACAGATAGAAAGTAGATGAAAGGTTATCTCCCAAAAAGTAGATAGAGACAGAAAATAGTTTAGAGTTTGGGAGAGGGAGGAGGGGAAATTTATTGCTTAATGGTTACAGAGTTCTGTTTGGGATGATGAAAAACTTCTGGAAACAGAGAGCAGTGGCTCCATAACCATGTGAAAGTAATTAGAGCCACTGAACTATACCCTTAAGAATAGTTAAAAAGGTACATTTTATATATATAAATATATGTATATAATAGATATATTAGAAAAATCACTATTGATTTGATTGGTTTTAGTCATGATATTAAATTTATCTTGACGTTTTTAAGATTTAAAGGATATGAAATAATTTGCATATATCTATGATTTTTTTTTTAAAGCCCCCCAATACCTCCATGTTACATGCACACCTGGCAGCACTCTTTTGGCCAAATGAATCCAAAGGGCTCTCCCAAATCCACAGGTGCTGACAGTACTCATCAATACTTTTTAAATTTCTAGAGCTCAGTTATCATTTCATTATGATGAGATTTTTTTATATGTATTTAAAGTTTTTTTTTTTTTTTATTTGACAGACAGATCACAAGTAGGCAGAAAGGCAGGCAGAGAGAGAAGGGAGGAAGCAGGCTCCCTGCCGAGCAGAGAGCCCGATGTGGGGCTCGATCCCAGGACGCCGGGATCATGACCTGAGCCGAAGGCAGCGGCTTTAACCCACTGAGCCACCCAGGTGCCCCTTTTTATATGTATTTAATTATAACAGAACTATGTCATTTCCTATTTAAGAATAAATGACATACAGAAACATGCACAGAAGATTATCAAAATGCTTGGTATAAAACTGAAGGTTTCTAACCATCCATGTAACATCCATGTGATTTTTAAACTTGTCTTTCTTTTATATGTGTATGTTTTTCCTTCCAGATTGAAATTCTTTTTATCTTTAAATATTATTTAAACGATGTGAAGATATGTTTATTTTGCTTTTATCATACATGGGAGGTCTCCAATTCATACGTAGCTTAGAGGACAAACAGAGTGCATAAGACTAAACCTAAAGACCATGCGTCTTACATACTTTTACTCTGGAAGGAAGCCAATGATTCCCCAATTGGCCACGCTGTATATGGAACTTGCCTTCTTAGGAAATCTGATTGTGGACATCAAACAGAACCAATGCTTCTAATCTCAAACCAAGGCTCAAACCCACCCTCTCCACCATCAACAATGACAGACACCACCACAACTCTACCTTCGCAAGCCTTTAGTACCGGATTGTATCTGTAGCCTTCAGCACATTCGCATTCAAAGTCTCCTGGGATGTTCTTGCACACAGCTGTGCCACAAATGTCTGGCATTACAGAACATTCATCCACATCTATAAATGAAACCAATAGATTAAAAAAATATTTCTCCCATACCAGAGGATAATAGCAAAGGATGCTTGATTTATGTTTCCTGCATCTAGTTTAATATATATAATGAGAAAATAGAGTGGCCTGGGAATAACAAAATTTTAAGTCTATCATCATGTTTTAGTTTACTAAACATGATTTCTTCATGCAAACATATAGGGAATTTGATGGTTGCTCTGTTCTTCAGAGTTATGTAAAAGGAAAGGGCTTTAGTTATTTTCTTATCTATCAAGTTACATTACACAAAGAAATGGGAGAAAAGATTCACCATATTCTTAATATATATCCCTAAATACATGTTTTTGAAATATGTTCTTGAAAGTGGATTCACTCTGTATTATCACAAATATAAAAAATAAAAATGAGGTGACTCATCAGCCATGTTTTCCTTTGGAAATGGACAGTAGCTAAATCTGCATACTATTATTATTGACTGAAGTATTCAAGAGTGATTCAAATTTTAAAAAGAATAGAGGAAGGTCTCTAAGTATTTACAGAATTCCAATACAAATTTTAGTGTTAAATTAATATTCAGAAATTTCAGATGCATGTATTGTATTTATTATATTAACATGTACATTATATTACATGGTAGAGTAGGAAACAAAATACTAATTGCAACTAGTCACTAGATGAAAGCATCTGTGAGAAAAAACAAGTTGCAGAAATAGTTCACTGGAGATGTAATTATTAGTGAACTTTTCTCATCTGTACTCGCTGGAGACAGACAAGTTCAGAATGGAAAATATATTTTCTACTCTATAAAATTGAGAGTTTAATTTTTCCATAGACTAATAACCAAAATTTCAGGCATTACTCTATTTTAAAAAGCATGAACAGAAATAACTGAATCAATTCCTGTATAAGGGAATCCTATATCATGACTGTATCAATGTCAATATCCTGGGTGTGATATTGAAGGGCAGTGTTATAAAATGTTACTACTGGGGGAAACTGAGAAGAGCACATGGGATCTCTTTCTATAATTTCTTACAATGGCATGTGAATCTCCAGTTACATCAAATAAAATATTCATTTAAAAAAAGAGCTATAAAAGCCATATTTTAAAAGAAAGTGAAAACATATGACTAAAATTATTTGGTTTGAGGCATACTGCAGAGAACTATCTAAATCATATGAGTTCAGGTTGTAGCACATTGATTTTATTACCCTACACTGACATCTAATGTCTGACAAAAAGTTTTATTCTTGCATTTGTAGACAATTACTGGCAACTTGATCTCAAGCAATACCCACATCTTGGCAAAGACCCTATTGTAATAGTTGTATACATATTTTTCTATCACCTAGTTCATGGATAAAGTCTGTGTAAATGAAGTATACAAGAACATATGTCATGGTCATTGGGGACATTCTTATGTATAAAAGGACTTTTTTGTAATAATTTATATACATGTGTATTAACTCAATGGATAAGAATTAAATAGCTTTTAATTAAAAATATAAGTCACAACTTCTTTAGAAGAACAGACCATTCAAGTGTCTAAATGCAGAAGTATGAATGGGTATTATTTGCTTATAGAATGCATATGGTATCCTGCATTATGACGGTTTTCTATAATATGTCCTAACAGTAGTGGTATTCTCAATTTCTAACCTCAAACCTCAGACCTTCAAATAGGCAGATAGGAAAGATGTATGGTCACAAATTGGTAATGGTTTAGGAGAAATTGTTAGTTAATGCAGTCCACTTTAAAGTCATTTAACTGCACTTTAAACAATATTATAGTAAATTATACTATACTAAACACTACAGTACAGTGAGGGATAGAACATCTCTTCAATATGAATTCAATATGGGGATTTCCCATATTCCCATACTGAATCCCAAAGTAGATATGACTAGAGTTGAACAGGAACACTTTACAATTTAACTTATTATATTTTTCTACCTCATAGCAAAAAGGAGAGGGACAAGGAGGGAGGGAAGGAGGGAGGGAGGGAGAGAGGGAAGAAGACAGGGAGGGAATGAGGGAGGAGAAAATTATTTACAATTTCTAAAGGCAAAACCTAACTCCAGGCTGGAAAATTCATTTTTAGCCATCCACACATAGCACAAATATTTGAAGTTTTAATTGTGGCAGTTAAAATAATCAAATAGAAGGGACAATAGGCAGAGGGAAAAAAGTCAAAATTGGAGGGAAACATAAGGACAACGAAAAACAAAGGAAATACACTAGTAAAATGACTTATTGAAAAGCTAAACTGACAGGGATTATTCAAATCTGAAGAAAAAAAATTAGTTATGACCAATGATGGGATCTTACATGTATAAAAAGAAAGAAAATAGTTCATCTTTCCCAAAACTGCAACAGGAGATAAGGTGTAAGAAGAAAGGTTTATATTAGATATTTGACAGATATATCTAACAAGGAAATATGAAATACAGTGGAAGAGGTTATTAAGGATTATGATGGATTACTCTGTATAGCTGTTTATCTTATGGCATAAAGGAAATAATATTAGAATGTCTGGAAAAAATAAAAACAATGGTTTTGCAAAGACTCTAGTGAGCAAGGACCTGCACTGAAACTTCACTTTATCCCCTTTTAATGAAATTCTTTATTCAAACGTACACAGACACACACACACACACACACACAGTAACAAAACAGTAAAATACTCAATAAATAATAAAATACAATATGAAAAATTCTATAACAAAATAATCCATGAACATTAAACTAAAAGGCTAGTATCACAAGTATCCCCTAGTATCACAAGGCTTCAAGGTGGGTAATAATTTGTATCTGTTACAAGCACTTACAACTGGAGAGTTCCAAGAATTTCCTGGGGAAATTCCACTAACTGAACTTTGCTCTCACACAGTAAATGCCTTCTTGCTCTTACCTTTGCAGTCCTTCTTATTTAAAAGCATAAAAAAACCACTTTTACAGGAACAGCGGTAACTTCCAGGTGTATTATCACATATCTGGCTGCAACCTCCATTTACATTTGAGGGATCTTTGCATTCATTTATATCTAAGAAGGGAAAAATAAATTATTTTTAAAGCAATAAGGCCTCTGGAGAAAGTTCTAGGAGGCCAATCCAGATGAGTTAGGTGGGTTTAGTAGACATACCATATTCACACTTGTCTCCTTGCCAACCTGGTTTACAGATGCAAGTGAATGTAGCTTGACCATCTCTGCAGCTTTTGTACCCATCTTCATTGCATGGCAGAGGACTACATTGGTCTGGAATGGCTGAAGGAGATAGACAGCTATTTAATTTTTGCCACATGCCATGGTAAAAAAAGAACTATGTACCCTTTAATAGAAATCCTGTGCATGAAGACTGTAATCAATGAAAAAAATCATAACTTCTTCCTTCAAATAATACTTTTTCATAGAAAAGTGAGTCCAATATTGTTTTCCTCTATGATCATCAGCCTTGTTTCCCAAACTCCACATATGAGTGAAATCAGATAGTACCTGTCTTTCTCTGACTGACCTACCTTGCTCAGCATAATACTCTCTAGCTCCATCTACATTGTCACAAATGGCAAGATTTCATTCTTTTCTAAAAAGAGAAGCAGACCAAGAGGCCAGCTTTTTTTTTTTTTTTTTTTTTTTTTGCTTGAAGACTTTATTTCTCAGAGAGAGAAAGAGAGTGCATGCATAAGCAGGGAGAGCAGTGGGCACGCTCCCCGCTGAGCAAGAGGCCCGATTGCAGGACTTGATCCCAGGACCCTAGGATCGTGACTGGAGCAGACACTGAACCAACTTAGTCATTCAGGCATCCCACCAGGCCAACTCTTAACTATGCAGGATGGGCTGAAGGTTGGCCGAGGGGAGGTGGGGGTGGATGAGTGAATGGGTCATGGGGATTAGGGGGTGCACTTGCTGTGACTAGCACTGGGTGTTGTATGTAGGTGTTGAATCACTAGACTGTGCACCTGAAACTCATATTGTTTTGTATGTTGGTTAATTGGAATTTAAATAAAATTTTTTTTAAAAAGTAAGTCCATTAGATAAATCTTTATAATTATTTTGTAAAAGGGAACTACTTTTATATTTGCAAATATATACAAATATACAACATATACAGTATAAATTTACAAATGTAATTTGTTATTTTTTCATATAAATTATCATATTTGATCCTTAAAACAATTCAATGTGGTAGGCAGAACAAATAAAACCACTCGGTGTCAACAGAAAAAAGAATTTGGGACTTCCAATTTGGGTTAAGATGAAGTAACATGAACTAGATTCATCTTCCTGCCTTAAATAAATACAACTCTGCTCAAAAGACATAAAACAATAGTTTCTAGACAATGGACAATAGGTAGCAGAGAACTGGTGATTCCTAGGGGAAAGCCATTTCCTTCATAAAATGTTACAGTACTTTACCACCATCTTAAATGATATGCCCAGTTGTATATTTGTGGTCTCTCTACCCTCACTAGACACTGCAATGGTCCCTTGGTTCCTGCACATTTCCACAACTGTTTCTCAAGCCTTCCTACTTTACTCTGCAAATTCCTTCCAACACATTCTGGTTTGCTTAAATTAGCCTGAGGAATTTTCTGTTACATGTTAAAAAAAAAAAAAAAAGTTTTTAAAACTAAACTAAAACTAATTGCCAAATTTTTCAACAAATATTCTCAAAAAATCAAGTTTTTGAAAAGTGGCAATAAATCAGGTATTAGTTAAAATTCTAGAAGACAGGCTAATCAGCAAATTATCAAATTATTTTTATATCCAGGATACCTGGGTGGCTCAGGCGACTAAGCGTCTGCCTTTGGCTCAGGTCATAATCCCAGGGTTTGAGGGACTGAGTCCCTCATAGGGTTCCCTGCTCGGCGGGGAGCCTGTTTCTCCCTCTGCCTGCTGCTCCCCCTTCTTGTATTCCCTCTCTCTATCTCTCTACCAAATAAATAAATAAAATCTTTAAAAACATTACTTTCATATCCTCTGGTAAATTAAAAAATAAAGTATGGATTAAATATATGTGTTCAGGCAAACTATTTTACTTGTATAATTACAACCGACTTAAAGTTAGAGAAAATTCAGATACATGAATATTTAGATAATGCCAATGTCACATGTAAAATATTCACTAGACAGATATCCCAATTTACATGTTGCAATTTCACCTTTTTGTCTTTGACTCTCACCCGGGAAATTAGAGATAAATAATCTACCAGAGTTATCACAAGGCGCTATATGAACTTCAGAGGGAGAAGGCTAATGTGATATTTTAATGTTTCACATATATATGATTGGTGCCAAAACTTAGAAGAATAAGCCTGGCTCCACTTATACATGATTACACAACAACATCCAAAATAAAGCTGTCAGAAATAAAATGCTGAAGTTGATTACCTAAAGCTTAGTAAACAAGGAACACTGTTCAACTTAAACATCAGATGGAATATTTATTTGGAGTAAAAGAGCAGCATTTACATTTGGAGAAAAAAAAAAAAACGCATTCTTTCAAACTATTTTGAGACTATCTCCTTGCTGCGCACACAACTCTTCTAGGGCTCATTTGTTGATTTTAAACATTAGTTATATTTACATGGTATATATTATTTACTTGCAGGGTTTTACTCTGCTTTATTTATTTATTTATTTTTTAAATAGATGGTAGAGGTGTTTACCAGTGACACAGCTCCGCAGATCAGGGTGAGCTTCAGTGGACTGACGTGCAGCAGTGAACAACCCAGCTCGGAAAGAGCCAAGACAACCTGTAAGTACAAGTAAATGTAGTCTTTTTAGAGTAGATACACTTACTTCCTCTGAAATCATGGTGGAGGTAGAAATTATCCAAATCCTGGGGATTGACAGGATTTGGCATTCAAAACGTCATCCCTAAATGTTTCTGTCCACATTTTTAAAAATTTAAATATTCTACAAGCAAGATTCCAGTAAATACAGAGTCATGAAAAAAAGGTTTATGGGAGCTTCTTTTTGGAGAAGAATCTTAAAGCAAGGGATGAAAAAGATCTTAGATTAACAGAAAAATTTATTGGCAAATAAATCTATGCTCTTCACTCTGCAGCAGAGACCTAGAGTTACCCCCGTATCTGTAGGCCAGAGTCTAATTTAAAAGCGTCTAGGGGAGCCTGGGTGGCTCAGTGGGTTAAGCCTCTGCCTTTGGCTCAGGTCATGATCTCAGGGTCCTGGGATGGAGCCCCACATCGGGCTCTCTGCTCAGCAGCAGACCTGTTTCCCCTCCCTCTCTGCCTGCTTGTGATCTCTCGCTCTGTCGAATAAATAAATTAAAAAAATATTTAAAAGTGTCTATAATTAAGTCAATAGATTAAGTTAGTGTTTCTGGCTGCTGCAGGCAACTTCTAATTCTCTCAGTGTTGTATAGAGACTAATATAATAATATTTGTATAATGCCTCAATATTACAAAGTAGGTCTACTTCATTTTATTTCTCACTATAACTCTGAAATTAGATCTAGCAATTTGGCAGCAAAAACAGCTGAAGTAACAGATAAATACTTACATACTTTAAGTAGGAGACATTTAGTGTCAACAACATTTCTTAATAGTCTCTGAAGACAACATTATTTTTATTTGTATCTATATCTATTTCTCATTTCATTGTACAGCTAATCACAACTTACTAAAGAAATGGTATTTTGATTAACTTTTGCTGAGTAACAACCCCCAAAATTAGAACCTCAAGTAATCCCTCCTTGTTCACAATCTGTGGGTCAAATATTAGAAAGGGTTTAGTTGGGCTGTTTGTCTCTGTTACACATAGAGTCAGCCAGGGCCGCTGAGATTGGAAGATCCACCTCTCAGATGGCTTTTCTTTTCTTTTTTTTTTTAAGATTTTATTTATTTATTTGAGAGAGAGAGAGAGAGAGCGTGAGAGAGAGCATGAGAGGGGAGTAGGTCAGAGGGAGAAGCATACTCCCCATGGAGCTGGGAGCCTGATGCAGGGCTCGATCCCGTGACTCTGGGATCATGACCTGAGCCAAAAGCAGTTGCCTAACCAACTGAGCCACCCAGGTGCCCTTAGATGGCTTTTCACTCACATGGCTGACATCTCTCTCTTCCCATGTGGTCATAATTCAGGACTTCTCAATGTGGTTGAGTTTCTTTTAGCATGCTGGTCCTAACGCGGCACTTCTTTCATGGCAGCTGGCTTCCAGGAGGAAGAAAGCAGAGACTGCCAGACCAATGAAGAGGCATTTTGTCACCTCCAGAGTCTACTGATCAAGGCTATCCCAGGGTACATCCAAATTCAGGGAGCAAGGAGGCACTATGTTTATGATCACTCCATGCTGCTGCATATAAGTTATTGCTTCTAATTTTTTGCTTGCTAAACTTCACTCCATTGCAAGCAACCACCATTTTTATAATCTCCTCTACCCATGAAAGATACTTAGATTGCCCCCAACATCCCACCTCTACAAGTTGCACTGCAATGGATATCTTCATGTGTGACTCATTAGTACATGCATAAGAAATAGATACCCAGGGGTTTCAAGAATTGTGGGATCATTAGATAGGCACATACTTAGTGGCTCTCCAATGCACCTCCAGAGGTGCATTTCCACCACACAGCTTAAGAATTTCTGTACCTTGGCTTTCTAATTTATGCCACAATAGGCAAGTAAGTGATATTTCATATTGTTTTTCTGAGTTCTAGTGAGATGGAGCATACCTTATGTCATTTATTATTAAAGATTTTTATTTATTTATTTGACAGACAGAGATCACAAGTAGGCAGAGAGGCAGGCAGAGAGAGAGGAGGAAGCAGGCTCCCGGCTGAGCAGAGAGCCCGATGTGGGGCTCAATCCCAGGACCCTGAGATCATGACCTGAGCTGAAGGCAGAGGCTTTAACCCACTGAGCCACCCAGGTGCCCCTCCTTATGTCATTTAAAAAATTTTTGTTTCCAGGGCATTTATCTATGGTAGTATTGGTCCTGGACAAAAGTATCAAAATTTGTAAATTGTATGGTTGTTCTGTATAACCTTTATCAAGCTCAGAAAATTCTCCTATAATCACAGTTTGCAAAAAGTTTTTATAATTAAATGCCGAATTTTATCAACTGCTTTTTCTGTATGAACTGAGGTAATAATATACTCTTTATGTGGATAATTAAATTGATAGATTTTCTGATATTAAACCATCCCTGTATTTCTGTAATAAACCCTACTTCTTTATGATATTATTTTAATACACTTTAGATTAGATTGGATATCATTTTATTTAGAATTAATTTATAATTAAAAAGGAATTTTATTTTTATTTTCTTGTATCGTTCTTACCTGATTTTGGAATCAAGATTACTTCAAACTTTCTGAATAAGCTCACAGCATAGAACCTTATTCTCTCTTCTTGGACAATTTTATAAGAGAAAACAACATTTGTTTTTAATTTAGAAGAAGTTATTTGTATAACATCTGGGTTTGAATTTGAGGGGCACCATGGAAGAGGGCTTTGACTGAGGTTTTGCTGATTTAGTAATTACTTGTAACCAAGTTATCAACTTCTTCCTATAAAATTATAGTGTTATATATTTTTCTGGGAATGTATCCCTTTTATCAAGTTTCCAAATATATTTTGGTACAGCTATTTTTATTATTTTGTGATTATACTTTATTTTATGATTATCTTTATTTTACCATTATAAATTCAATCTATGTTGGGCTTATAGTATTTCTTCTTTTTATCCTACACTTCATGTTTTGGCATTTCGTTTTTCTCTCTTTTTCTTTTTTCTTAATTATTCTTACTAGAGGTGAGTCTAACTTACTAACCTTTTCAAAGAATGACATTTTGCTTTTATGAATCTTTTGTTTTCTTTTTAACTTATTTCTATCCCTATTTTTGTTATTTCCTTATTTTTTGCTGCTAAGAGTTTGCAATATTGTACTTTTTTAAACCTTTTCTTGATTTGTATGTTTAGGTAATTTCTTAAATACTCCAAACTGTCCTCTTACTGTTACCTCAGCAGTCAGCACCCAACTTTCCACACACACATATTAGGTCAAGCCAGCCTTCAGTTTATTCATGGATTTCTCACATTTCTTGCGGTTTTTCATTTTATTTTGTTATCATTAGTGCCTAGAATGCCAATGTTTCTCCTGAGATGATTTTAAGAGAAGGAAGGAGTCAGCAGTCTGGGCTAATTAATTGACTTAGGAAGAACCAGAAACTAAAATTTATTTCTAATGTTTATATTTAGGCTCAGAACTGAACATTTTCCAAAGAAGTTTCTCTTCCATTAATATAAAAATCCACTCTATCAGATGATATTTAAAAGGCTCTCATAAATAGTAGGGTTATTCATTCTATTTTCTAAAGAAAGAACAGAACTTAAAAACTTAACATTTGTGTGATGAAATCCACAGTATTTTTTACCAAATTCCATGTTTCCAATGCAGTACATACGGTATGTGGATAAACTGAAGCACTTTCTAACCCCTGAAACTCCAAATCTAACACTGCCCACTGTGTGGTGTTAGTGATCTAAGTTCTTGGGTGGTCTTATCTCACTGTAAGGAGATTCCTGAATAAGTTATGGTAACTAGTAAAATTATGTTAGGTTTGCCAAGGACAGGATCATAAAGTTTTTCCCCCCAATTAGGGCCATTGGCCTATAGAATATACACATCAAACGACATAAAAGTTTAAGTTAGGTAGAGTTTTGTTTTTTTGTTTTCAACAGTGGAATTCATTGCAAATGCCTATACATAAGTAAAGACCAAAATATAAATTGTGAGTCAAAAAGTAAAAATGATATAAAGTAAAGTTTTGTTTTAAATTAAGGGTTGGTTAAATAATAATACTTTACATTTGAAGAGAAATGTAAAGTGAAAAAAAAAAACCTATCTACATAAATATACTTATCTGGTGTTCCCAACAGGTCCGAAGTTAGAAAATATAATTATAGCGCACATTTAAATAAGAACCTGAAAAGCAAAATAACTTGTTTAACCTGACACAGTAGAAATTTTTAGATCTGGGAGTAGAGCCCACATCTTACAGGTTTTGTTTTTGGTTTTTGGCTTTTGGTTTTCTTTTTTTGTTTTTTTGTACTTGGTTATTCAACCATGCTGCCAAAGAAGACAAGCGAAGAGAAAAGAAAGTTGAGTAGAGCCAGAAAAGAGGAAATTGAGAAGGAGAAAAGAAGAAGAAAGTATTTTATCTAAGGAACTTTCCCAAAATACATAATGTTGTATTAAAAAGCTATTTATCTTTATCCAAATGTACTATGTGATCAAAGGTATATACTTCTTGAGTGCTGATGTCCACAAAAACACAGCTTCAATACATGGACCTAAGAAACAAGGATTAATACTATATTTTTTAATGCAAGCTTTTAATTTTTAATAGCCAAATATCTTTTCTATAAAATATTTAAATCCCTACCTAAAACTGAGAAGCTAAAACAGTCTTGACATTCTATCTTTTCTCCACTTTAATTATGATGATTTATGTCATAAGCTCTGAAGAGTGTAGAGATTATTTTCTTTCATTAAAACATAATCCATAAATTCCAGTTATAAAGTAAACAAGTCTTGTGGTATAATGTATAGGATGGTGACTATAGTTAATAATACTGTATTGTATATTTGAAAGTTGCTAAGAAAGTAGATCTTACAAGTTTTCATCACAGGAAAAAGAAATTGTAACTATGTGTGGTGACATGTTAACTAGACTTACTCGATGGTCATTTTGCAATATATACATACATATATTAAATATTATGTTGTATACATGAAACTAATACAATGTCATATGTTAATTATATACCAATATTAAGAAGATAACCCATGACAACCATATGCTTCTAAAGAGTGTCCTGATACTTACATATAATTTATCATCAGCCCATGGACCTTTATGGCAAAGTCAAGAGAATGAAAAAGACTAAAAATTAAAATGCCAGACAGTAATTAAAGAACCATTTCAAATTTGTTTACATGTCCTTAAATAAAAGGACAGCAAGACTGCATATAAAATGAACTCTTATGCCCAAGGCTAATTAAATTGGATGGAACAGATGAGTGAAAGATTGGACTTGATCAAATCTAAATTCCCTTCTATTTCTATGATTATATGCTTGAGATTCTTTGAACTTACCTAAATATTTTGGATAAAAATAATCCTAGAAAGAAAGAAAAGACAAAATGTATTTTAGCAAGCCTAAATTTCACTAAATAGTTAAAACTTAATTTTATAATGTGTTTTATATTAAATATACAAATATATTACATATAATTATCATTTCCACATTACAATATTCTTGCTATACTAAAATATGCCAGGAGTAGATAACTAATAACATTAAGCCAACATGACACTGAGCTTAAATCAATATTGAGCAATAAAATCATGTAACAAAAGCTTCTAATCTGAAAACAGGTTCTACTAAAGATGTTACATGCAATATATACTCTCTATTTGTAAATTCTTTAATTTTTCCATAATGATCAGATACCTGACGGTTTTGGAGGGGAGGGGGAGTGGGGGGATGGGTGAGCCTGGTGGTGGGTATTATGGAGGGCACATATTGCATGGAGCACTGGGTGTGGTGCATAAACAATGAATTTTGGAACACTGAAAAGAAATAATATAAAATAAAATGGAAAAAAAAGATCAGATACCCATTTGACACATTTCATGTCATTCTGATTACATATGTCACATTTAATGTTGAATAGAAGTGACATAATTTGAAGTGAATTAAACTGAACATTCATCTTTTAGCATCTTATGTACATGTAATACCTTATTATAAATTGGTTTTGTACCAAAAGTTTGTCTGAAAATCAGTAATTTGGACTAAGGAATGTACTTTTCCAAAGGGAGAAAAATGTTAAAATGTGATTTCTGAAGGTAAGGTTCTCAGGCTGGTTCCCCAAAGCCTTCTTAGGCCATAATATATCTAATGTGTAACATTAATAACACAAGAATACCTCACAAGAAACCAGTGTTTCTACATAAAAACATACTCAAGTAAGGAATATACTTCATCCAGTACAGAGCCAAAGTCACTCTTGCCTCCTCTCACATATCAGCCTAAACAACAGTTGTCTACTCATTTATAAAGGTGGGATCTCCCACCCGGTAATTCGAACAGTGGTGTTTTCTTCTACAGAACAAAAGCCAGGAAGACAAGCAACAATGAATGGGTTCAAAAGGAGACGATATGAATGTGAAAGTTAGATATTAGGGACAGCAGGGAGTGTGGACTAGGATATTAGGGATGTGGACAGGGAGAGGATGGGGCAGGATAGAAAATGAGAAGCAGGGGCACCTGCATGGCTCAGTTGGTTGGGCGTCTGCCTTCAGCTTGTGTCATGGTCTCTGGGTCCTGGGATCCAGTCCCATGTCAGGCACCCCACTCAGCAGGGAGTCTGCTTCTCCCTCTCCATCCGCCTCTCCCTCCGACCCCCTCCTCCATTCATGCTCTCTCTCACTCTCTCTCTCAAATAAATAAATAAAATCTTAAAAAAAAAAATGAGAAGCAGTCACAAATGTTTATTTTTCCCTTGCCTTTCATTTCTCCCATGTTTTCTTTACTCCCTCTGTCATCTTTCTCTTTTGTATATGAGACAAATGTCAAAAAGTGAAGGGGAGGAAGCAAATAAATGAGTTTCCCTTCTCCACTACTTTCCCTCCTCTCCACTATGGTCTTCTACCTCACTCTTCATTTGCCATTCAGTGGCTAAGCTACAAGAACATACCTACAATGTTAGAAATATATACTCAGGTATTTACGGGCTACGTAAGAATATGATATCTTAGGGATGTAGGCTTGCCTTAAATGATCCAGTGAAACAAAACTAAAACTGGGTGGGGTTGAGAATAGGCAAAACAAGAATGGTAATTGCTGATAATTGCTTAAGTCTGGGGAGGTATATGGGGGTTTATCATACTGTTCTGACTCCTATGGTACATATTTAAATTTCTATATATAATATAATATATATATTATATTATACTGTATTATAATGTGTGTATATATATTATATATATAGTATATATGATATATATAACATATATAACATATATATGTATCCTACACAATAAGAGTACTAATCTGCTATATATTGTGAAATAATAAAATATTTTGTCTTGTCAATTGCTTATCCACAAAAAGCCACAAAACTCACTCAATCCTGCAGAGTATTAATTCTTTGGTGCCTTGGAAAAAATATTCTTTGAACCTCAGTAGAGAGAAAAGGATTAAAGAGGAACTCTGGAGAACACAAGTTGTTACTGTCTTGAGCAAGTTCTCTAACTATAGACAAATGTTCCTGCTCATTATCTTTCATCTAGTCTCATGGTCCCAGAAGCCATGGCGAGCTAAAGGAGCTACTTTGTATTTGCTTTCTTCCTCATTTCCTTTGGGTTACATAGTTCATGTCAGGAAAAATATCTGAAGTAACCCTGAAGGTTATCAGATTTGAATTCTCAAGGTCATCTTCATCCTAATTTTTAGAGGCACTGTTTATAATCCTGTTTTCCACAGGGCGTATTAGAAAACATCCTTCCCTAGGAAAATTAGGAGACTAAAGATAAGGTCTGGGGTCCCATGTTTCTGTATGATATTTAGTGGTTTTTATGATTAAATTCTTCTAGACTAACTTGGAAAAATTTATACATTAAATATATAAATTCTAACCCCAGGAATTAGTGATCATATTAAGTGGGTTCAGGAAACTTCCCAAGGCTTTATGGAAAAAAAATCTACTTCGGGAATACAGCACTATAATGAATTCTTTAGTAAGCAATCACTGAGTACCTATGATGTACCAAGCTCTGGATTAGATAGCAATGTCTTCTAAAGCTTGGTTAAAAATGCCAACAGAGAAATTTAATGAGGTACAGTGATAATACAGTCACACACACACACACACACACACACACACACAGACACACATTATACTTGAGATACCTTCTTCTCCATCTACCTAATACTACCAAATTCCAATTGGGAAAAAAAGTATTTGCAAACCATGAGGTCAAGACAACTTGCTGATAATGAAGTATACCCAAATTATAGTTCGGCTAGTGCATAATGCTTTGGCAGTAGTACCTTCCTAACAAGCCCACTTTTCTCTGAAGTTACTTTCTTCTGAAATGCTTCAGTGGTTACATGTAGAAGGAAATATACACAATCATTAATTTTAAAAAGGAACACAAGGGAACACAGACTCAAGCTGGAAATGTTCAGTCTTTCATTGTATGTCTAGGTATGCTAACTTACTAGATTTCATTCATTCTCACCGTTTCAGGGTCATTTTCAAAGATTTCCCTGGCTTCTTCTTTATTGCATAATTCTTCAATGCATTCTCTTTCAAGATTACCCTTTTTGGTTTCTTCAAACATAGAATTTGCACGGCGTTTCCTAACCAGGACTTGTGAAGCGTCCTGCTTTGACAAAACTGAAGGAAAAAAATAAGTTTTTATAAGTAAGCTTTTCATTTGTCCATCTAAAATATGGTATTTTATTAAATAAGTGAGAATTAAAATCATTGTCTAATTCTGAAATGCATAATATTTAGAATTAGTATAGGAAAATTGAGAAGAGAAATATGCAGATACATAAGCACTTTGATTAACAACTCAAAGAGCAGGCTTGGTGGGCAAGTTATAGCACTTGTATAATGATCTTCACAAATCATTCAAGTTCACGCATGAGGCCAAGCAAACCAGACAATATTTAATGTTTACCTTATAATGTCTACACTGGGAAAAAGCAGCATGCTGAAACGACTGTATCAAAAGTTATAACCACACATCTTTAAAGTTAGAGTAATAAGCTTTCTCAATTTTACTGGAAAACCACATGACCTCTGTAAAGATAGAGCAATGTGGGAGTACAGCCTAATCAGCTATTTAAAAGATACTTGATGAGCTAAAACATTTGATTTATTCACACAAAGGGAAAATAAAGATCTTTGGGAAAAGGAAGATCATGTGCAAAGCACAAAATACAGAAGGCAAAGAGAAAAAAATTGGTAATATCGACTGCATAACGAATTTCAAACAGCTAAGCAGCAACAACAAAAATTACAAAGTTCAACATCAAGTGACAGGCTGGAAGAAAACATTTCATGATACAGACTGGAAAAAGATTACATTCAAAATGTATAAACAGGGCCTAGGTGGCTCAGTGGGTTAAGCCTCTGTCTTCGGCTCAGGTCATGATCTCAGGGTTCTGGGATCAAGTCCCGCATTGGGCTCTATGTTTGGCAGGGAGCCTGCTTCCTCCTCTCTCTTTCTCTGACTCTCTGCCTACTTCTGATCTCATTCTGTCAAATAAATAAATAAAATCTTTTAAAAAATGTATAAACAACTTTTGCAAATTAAAACAATAACAACAACAATAATAAGCCAATGAATAATAATAATGTGTGCAAGATTAAATACAAAATAATATAAAGAAAACACTATAATCAAAATCGTACAAACATCACTAAAGAGGAAAATAAAAATGGCCAATAAACATGTGAAAAGATGTTCACTACAAATTTTTTAACTAGATTTTTGCCCATTAAATGTGCACAAACTCGAGGACTGATAACATCAAGTAATGGAGATAGTAAGGGGAAACAAGTACTCTTGCATATCAGTGGTGGGAATATATTTTGCTAAGCATTATTTTAAGGTTATCTGGTAGTAGCTGAAAATTTAAGGCACATATACTCTTCAATTCAACAATTCTGCTTCTGAGGATGTCGTGCAGATATGTACCTGTGCTGGAAAAGGTGTATATAGAATGTTTGTTGAAAAACTGCAATATCAAAAAATTAAAAACAATCTAAATAACTCTCAAGAAGCGAATGGAAAAATAAACTATAATACATTTGTAGTGTGGGATAATATGCACCTATCAAAGAGAGGGAATATATTCCTCTATCAAAGATCTTCAAAATATATTATTAAATTAAAAATTAAAATTGTAGAATGTCATACTATCACATAACCCTATGTATATCAGGCATACTTGTAGATATGTAAATATCATGTGGACAGATACACAGAAAATAGTTTGGAAAGACACTCAAACTACTGATTGCAATTATGTTTGAAGAAAAGAATGGACAGTATGAAGCTTTGGCTTTATCGTTTTAGCATGTAAACAACATTATTTTTTTTAACAACATAATTTTTAATGAAACTTTTTAAAAGCAAAAATAAAACCTAAAAAAAATTTTAAATCCTGGTTTAAACCACAATAGTGCTTTCACTAAGATAATCAAGTAATATAAACAGATAAATCTGTTTTTCTCTTTTTTATCTTATTACCTGGAAAAAAGATGACAATAGAAGGAAGAAAAAAAAAAGCAAAAGGACTAATTAATCAAGTCACCATAATTATTAGCTGAATAACTGAACATCTTTCAAAAGTGTAGTAAGTAATGTTATTTTATTTCTCCTACTTGCCAAAACAGAAGTTTAAATGTGATGACTAACTAAATAGTGTTCAGGTTATATTTTTAACCCTATGTCTTACCATCTTTATCTCTGTTCATTACTAAGATCAAGATTAAATCAAGGCTCTGTGTGTCCAACAGATGTTGTTCTGTGAGCACATTACCTGTCAAACGTGTTACTGACTGATAAATGATAGCCCTATCCACAGTGGAAGAATCTGACATGGTCAGTTATCTCATTTATTTGAAGTAGTTTTAAGGATGCTACTTTATAATAAATATAGCAAAAACTGAACCCTTCTGAACCTCAAAGCAAATATGTATCTTTCTGGGGAAAACAATAACATCTTTCTCTGAAAGATAAATACAGTGATGCAATAACAAAAAAAATCAATGTCAAATGCACTTAGAAAACTAACCATTAACATCACTCTTTTGCATTTCTTTCTTATGGAATATTAAGTTTTGGAATTTAGATCTTAATATTGACATTTAAGTATATCTCTCCCCCTACAAGTGACCACTGCAGGACACAGACCATGTTTGATAACACAAACAATATTCACACTGCAAAAGAGGAAATTCTCAAGTATCCAGAGAGAACTAAGGCAGACATTTAGAGGAATGCTCACATAACTTTATAGAAGAAAACAAAATCGCCTCCATCATTTTATAGAAGATAAAACGCACATAAAGAGCCTGCAGGATAGTTGCCCTAAATTATAAGGAATAGCAAAATTAGGACTTAGATCCCAATGTACAGATCCCAATGTACAGATTACTATTTGCTGTTTCTCAAAAAACAGAGGTTTCATTTTCTCCACTGATTAGAGGAATCTTAAAAAGGAAAACTCTCACACCTCTACCCTAAAAGATAATGAAGTTAAAAAACCTAATTTTGTCTAAATTTGAATGCTTATGTTTTATTTCATCTAGGTTCAAGCCAATAATGTTTTAGATTGGCAAGGTACTTAATAATTTTCAATGTGTATATTATTTCATTTGATCATCACATAAATAATGCCATAAGTCAGAGGACAGAATTATCATCCCCACTTTCCTTGAGTTACTTGAAGAAAATGAAGCTGAAAGAGGTTATATGATTTGGCCCAAGCCCATAGAGCTAGGATGTGCTGCTAATGGGACAAGAATCTAAACATGCCCATCCTCCTAATCCAGTGTTCTTTCTTCTCTATACCTGCCACTCAAATGCCAACGTATTTGATTTTAAAAAAGAAACTATGGGGGCACCTGGGTGGCTCAGTGGGTTAAAGCCTCTGCCTTTGGCTCAGGTCATGATCCCAGGGTCCTGGGATCGAGCCCCGCATCGGGCTCTCTGCTCAGCGTGGAGCCTGTTTCTCTCCTCTCTCTCACTGCCTGCCTCTCTGTGTACTTGTGATCTCTGTCTGTCAAATAAATAAAAATAAAATCTTTAAAAAAAAGAAAAGAAACTATGTGGTTGTGGCATGGACAAGTTTGATATCTTAACTAAGACATTTACTGTCCTATAGGAAATAAACCCATCCATTTAATAAGTGTGCTTTCAAAGGAGTCTACTATTCCTTGTAAAAAAAAAAAAAATACAAATATGACATCACAGATCCAAATTAAGAATTACAGAACTGTAGAATGACAAAACTATGCGGGTTAGAAGTGCTTTTACCGGCTGCCTCAGTCTATCTACCCAAAAGCATCCACCCTGCTGGACTGCAGGAATGTCCCCAAAGTTCCATTATTTATCATAACAATCATGGTATATAAGCAGGTATATGTCGTTTTTACATTATCTCCATTAATACTAATCACAACTGTTTTAAGTAGACAGTAATTTTCCCATGTTATGCATGAACAAATGACAACTCCAGGAAGTTGAGCCAACCTCACCAAGTTCACACAGCTGGGAACAGAAGCCTACCTTCAAAACCCGTTTTCCGTTTACTACACTGTCACTTCTTTCCTACACTGTCTCTAATCACTTGTTTCACTTCTTTGGATTAAGAAGTTTTTCAAGAAAGTCTGTTAAAGCCTGAGTATGTTGCTTGAAAAGTGTTACCTTCAGGTTCATAGTTTAGGTATAACGTTTAGTTATGAGTCTTTCAAGTTAGAAGAATGACTTAACTATTCCACACTGTTAACTTATCTAAGTTCTCCCTCTTCAAAATAGTGACCATAGCAGGTTGAACGATTATGTCAGTAACATAACCATTGTTCAAACATGAACTAAAACTCCTTTTTGAAATTGTCTTAACAGCTTTCATATGTTCCCTTCAATATTTTCTGTGGGGACAAATCTTTGGTTTTTGAGCATAGGATTTGATTGTCTTATCTTCAAAAAAGTCACTTATTGTTACTGGTACTTCATAAAAGCAGACATAATAAAGATAGTGGGGTTAACACTGCCTCTGGTCAGAGGAAAATTTCCCAGTGTGTTCAATTCAGTTCCATCTGGTCAAGGGAAGGTCCTTTACCGAGATCCTCCTCTCCCACTGAAGTGTTCAAACTTGCTACTCTGTCCAGGGGGTGGTTAGGACCAATGATCTGCAGGTTGCCCATTACTGATCAGAGGAGAGTGAGGTCACCGACGAAGATCTAAGTTTTAGGATAGCCCATCCTCTGAATCTTTGCCATTCTGCTCTGTTGTTCTTTGCCAAGATGGTTCTCACATTCCTCCTTCCAAAGCTCATCTCTTTTATAGTTTGTTTTCTGTCTCTCTTTTTCCCAGGCCCTACTTGTCTGGCATCCCAAGAATGAAAAACTACTCCTAAAAAAATGTGTCTGAGAAGAAAATCTCCCACTAGCATTTGGGTTGGCAGGGTGTTTGAATCTTTTGTTTCTGCTTCAGTATGGGACGAAGCAGGGGGAATTGTTTTCAATGTACAAACAGAATTAGATAATACTTTGAGATGTAATTGTGCTTCACGTGTGTCAACTGTTGAACTGGCATGTTTCCTTTAGTTCAAGTCTGAGGAAAAATAGAAGTGCATGTAATACAGAAACACCATTAACTAGTAATGATGGGAAAACATATGTTCAGAAATTACCAGCTATATTTAAAATAATCACATAGTAATCAAATGTAAAATCTTTCATTTTATTCATAAAGATTTCTACCACAGAAGACTTCTAATTGAGGAGGAATATTTAAAAATGTGAGGATTGCAAGGACTATGAATACCAAAAGACAGATTTTTAATTAAGCGTTTATTGGCCTATATAATTATTACCAATTTTTGGAGAAGTTTATGTCAGCCTTCAGAAAGAAATGCCATGTCTGGATGCATGTTACACTTAAATCTTTTTTAAGTTAATTTTTTAAAGAGAACTATTATACTTGCTTTTCTCTAAAGTTCTTATTTTTGTTTATATCGAGGACAAGGCTGCTGAGCAATTGATTCTTATATTATATTAAAGGTTAGAAAAGTATTAGAAAAAGTATTCTCTAGGTGTGAACTATGTATGAAAGTATGCATCCATTCTTCAAGAGGACTAAGCAGTAAACAGACTGATGAGAAATTCTTTAAAAGAGTCAAAAGTCATAAGGATAGATCTGGATAAGAATTTATATCTGGGGGGGGAAAAAAGAGGAAATAATCTGAGTTATATGTTGTATATATAAAGGTAGTGAGTCCTAAAACATTTGGATTAAAAGAGATGAAGGCTGTTACTTATTTAGTAGTAGAAAAGCCATTGGTGCTATTAAAAAAAATGTGACTATCCACCGCCATTCTGGCTGAGTAGGGAAACAATGCCTGAACTGTTTAGCCACAACAGGAGTGACACGGACCTCTCCTTACTCGGAGATTTAATTATAACTTTAATTTACAGTCCCTAGTCTAGAAAAAAAGAACAAATCAAACACTCTGCCATTGTTTCCCCAAGGTTAAAATCTCGACTCTATCCACAGACAGAGAAAATGGCGCACATCCGTTATCCTTTCCAAAACAACAAATACTTCTACCCACAAGACAGAACGGGCAGCTTATTACTCCCTCCCCCCCAAAAAAAACCAACATAAACAAAAACAAAACCAAAAAACCCAAAACACAACATTAATCATTTCTTTTATTTGCTCTGTCTGCTCTCAGTGAGTGATAAGTAACAGTACTTCGTTTGAAGGGACTCAGAGCCGATGTTGGCAAGGTATGGAGAGGGATGTTAGAGCGTCTTTCCTTCTCGAGGTAACTACACTGCGTACTGACTACCTTCCTGAGGCCCTGGCAGGAGGCCTCCTTTCCGACGAGCACATCTTTCACACAGTCAGCTTTCCTTGTCTTTTTCATCTCCGACACACTAGGACACCAGAACAGCATCTGCTTTTGACGTCATGTACCAAGAGGTTACAGCCCAGGAAAAGTTGTGTTTTTGTTCTATTTGACCTATTTGTTAGCATAGCATCAATTAATATTATTAGTTCACTGGCCTGTGTCTGTGTTTATGTTTGGAAAAGCAACAGGCAAACTGTTCCTGGACATTTTTAAAGGCGACAGTGAAAGAGCTGGCCTAATTCTGCACTATCTTATTCCTCCAATATCTCTTCAGATATGAAGCAAGGCTTAGAAACACTCTAGATGCAGCCCGGTTGACTCTTCTGATATATTTTTTTAAGTGCTGATGCGGAAATGAGATTATTTGGAATATTGGTATAGTATTGAATAGGCGTTTATAATTCAATTTCTAAATTTCTGCCAGAACCTCAGAATTCCTTGTTGACTTCCTGGCCATAAGACACAGTCTACATAACAACAGAATAAAATAATTTATTAAAGAGAGGGGAGAAAATGATTGGGATAAGGATTTGGGGAAGAAGGATAATAAAACAAGCAATAAGGAAAAGTACACTTAACATACAGAAACTCAGGCCCACCTTTAAAAAAATGGCTACAAATTTAAAAAAAAAATAAAAAACAAAACAAAACCAAAAACCCACTTCTTCCCTTCCACAGTTACAACAATAACAACAAAAAGAACTTGTGTTCTACTTGACAAGGCATATGGACTGAATGTTTGGCATTATGAACTGAATGTTTGTGTCCACCTCCCCAAATGTATATGTTCAAGTGGAAATCCCCAGTGTGGCTGTATTTGGAAAAAAGGCTTCTAAGGAATAACTAAGGTTAAATAAGGTCATGAGGGTGGGACCCTATTCCTACAGGATCAATGTCCTTATGAGAGGAGACATTAGTGAGCTCTCTCCCTGCAAGCATACAGGCCCTGAGGAAAGGCCATGTGAGAACATAGTAAGAAAGCAAGGTCTACAAGCCAGGAAGGGAGCCCTCCCTAGAAACTGAACTGGTCAGAACTTTCATCTTGGATTCTCCAGCCTCTAGAACTGTGAGAAGATAAATTCCTCTTGTTTAAGTCATGTAGTCTGTGGTATTTTGTCAGAGCAGTCCAAGCAGACTAATGTATAAGGCAAGGAGGTTAGTGACTATTTTTAGCTGCTCTTTAAAGTTAATGAACAGAAAAACAGAATGGACTACTTCTCTCCCACCCCAAAAAGGCCACCCCCATTTTTATTCCTATTACACTGAGACAGATTTAAAAAGAAGTTAATATTCAATGTTGGCAAAGATAAGAACAAATAGGCACTCTTTTTTTTTTTCCCCATCTTGCCACTCCTTTTTTTTTTTTTTTAACATATAATGTATTATTTGCTTCAGGGGTACAGGTCTGTGAATCATCAGTCTTAACACAATTCACAGCACTCACCATAGGACATCCTCCCCAATGTCCATAACCCAGCCACCTTATCCCTATCCTCCCATCCCCCAGCAACCCTCAGTTTGTTTCCTGAGATTAAGTCTCTTATGGTTTTTCTCCCTCCCCAGTCCCACCTTGTTTCATTTTTCCCCCTCCCTTCCTCCCACGACCCCCCGCCCTGCCTCTCAAACTCCTCATATCAGATATATCATATAATTGTCTTTCTCTGATTGACTTACTCCACTTAGCGTAATACCCTCTAGTTCCATCCACGTCATTGAAAATGGCAGGATTTCATTTCTTTTGATGGCTGCACAGTATTCCATTGTGGGTGTATGTATATATATACACATATATGTGTATATATATAGTATTCCATTGTGTGGGTGTGTATATATATATACACACCACCTCTTCTTTATCCATTCATCTGTTGATGGACATCTCGGTTCTTTCCATAGTTTGGCTACTGTGGACATTGCTGCTATAAACATTCAGGTGCATGTGTCCCCTTTGGATCACTACATTTGTATCTTCAGGGTAAAGACCTAGTAATGCAATTGCTGTGTCAAAGGGTAGCTCTGTTTTCAACTTTTTAAGGAACCTCCATGCTGTTTTCCAGAGTGGCTGCAGCAGCTTGCATTCCCACCAACAGTGTAGAAGGGCTCCCCTTTCTCCACATCCTTGCCAACATCTGTCACTTCCCAACTTGTTAATTTTAGCCATTCTCACTGGTGTAAGGTGGTATCTCACTGTGGTTTTGATTTGTAGTTCCCTAATGGCAAGTAATGTTGAGCACTTTTTCATGTGTCTGTTGGCCATTTGGATGTCTTCTTTGCAAAAATGTCTATGTCTTCTGTCCATTTCTTGATTGGGTTATTTACTGTTTGGGTGTTGAGTTTGATAAGTTCTTTATAGATTTTTGGATACTAGCCCTTTATCTGATATGTCCTTTGCAAATATCTTCTCCCATTCTATCGGTTGTCTTTTGGTTTTGTTGACAGTTTCCTTTGCTGTGCAAAAGCTTTTGATCTTGATGAAGTCCCAATAGTTCATTTTTGCCCTTGCTTCCCTTACCATTGGTGATGTTTCTAGAAGAATTTGCTGTGGCTGAGGTTGAAGGTTGCTGCCTGTGTTCTCCTCAAGGATTTTGATGGATTCCTGTCTCACAGTGAGGTCTTTCATCCATTTTGAGTCTATTTTTGTGTGTGGTGTAAGGAAATGGTCCAGTTTCATTTTTCTACATGTGGCTGTCCAATCTTCCCAACACCATTTGTTGAAGAGACTGTCTTCTTCCTACTGGACATTCTTTCCTTCTTTTTTTTTTTTTTTAAGACTTTATTTATTTATTTGACAGATAGAGATCGCAAGTAGGCAGAGAGGCAGGCAGAGAGAGAGGAGGAAGCAGGCTCCCTGCTGAGCAGAGAGCCTGATGCGGGGCTCGATCCCAGAACTCTGGGATCATGACCCGAGCGAGAGGCAGAGGCTTTAACCCACTGAGCCACCCAGGTGCCCCCATTCTTTCCTTCTTTGTTGAAGATTAGTTGACCATAGAGTTGAAGGTCCATTTCTGGATTCTCTATTCTTTCCATTGATCTATGTGTCTGTTTTTATGCCCATACCATACTGTCTGGATGATTACAGCTTTGTAATAGAGCTTGAAGTCTGGAACTGTGATGCCACCAAACAAGTAGGCACTCTTAAACCTACTTTTAAAAAGCAAATTTTCAGGGAGAAATCTAACAATATGTATTCAAAACCTTTAGATATTTAGCTAAACATTCTATTTCTAGGAAATTAATCTGAAGAAATGAACAGGACATATGTAAAGAAATACGTATGAATATGTGTATCACAATATTATTGATATAAACAAAACATTGGAAATAATCTAAATTTCCAACATATGTTTTTGATTAAATATATTATGACAAACATACATGAAGAAAAATTATAATCTATTTTATAGTGTGACAGATTTTTTTACAATTTTGTTCAGTTACTCACTGTATAGTACATCATTAGTTTTTGAGTAGTGTTCAATGATTCATTAGTTACATATTAACACCTAGTGCACATCACAACACGTGCCCTCCTTAATACCCATCACCCTGTTTACCCCCTCTCGCCCCCCCTTCTGAGACCCTCAGATCGTTTCCCAGGGTCCACAGTCTCTCATGGTTCATTTCTCTCTCTCTCTGATTTCTCCCCCTTCAGATTTCCTTCCCTTTCCCTGTGGTCCTCCGTGCTATTGCTTATGTTCCACATATGAGTGAAACCATATGGTAATAGTCTTTCTCTGCTTGAGTTACTTCATTTCACATAATCCTCTTCAGTTCTATCCATGTGGATCCTTTCTGATGGCTGAATAATATTCCATTGTATATATGTGCCTCATCTTCTTTATCCATTCATCTGTTGAAGGGCTATTGTGGACATTGCTGCTATAAATATTGGGTTCATGTGCCCCTTCTTTTCACTACATCTGTATCTTTGGGGTAAATACCTAGTAGTACAATTGCTGGGTCGTAGGGTACCTCTACTTTTAACATCTTGAGAAACCTCCATACTGTTTTCCAGAGTGGCTGCATTGCATTCCCACATGTGTAGGAGGGTTCCCCTTTCTCTACATCCTCACCAACGTTTGTTGTTTCCTGTTTTGTTAATTTTTGCCATTCTAGCTGGTGTAAGGTGGTAGCTCATTGTGGTTTTGATCTGTATTTCCCTGATGGCTAATAATAGTGAGCATTTTTTCATACGTCTGTTAGCCATTTTTATGTCATCTCTGGAAGAGTGTCTGTTCATGTCTTCTGCCCATTTTTGACTGGGTTATTTGTTTTTTGAGTGTTGAGTTTCAGAAGTTCTTCATAAATCTTGGAAATCAGCCCTTCATCTGTAATGTCATTTGCAAATATCTTCTCCCATTCCATGAGTTGCCTCTTAGTTTTGTTGACTGTTTCCTTTGCTGTGCAGAAGCTTTTTATCTTGATGAAGTCCCAGAAGTTCATTTTTGCTTTTGTTTCCCTTGCCTTTGGAGACATGTCTTGAAAAAAGTTATTGTGGCCAATGTCGAAGAGGTTACTGCCTATGTTCTCCTCTAGGATTTTGATGGATTCCTGTCTCACATTGAGATCTTTCATCCATTTTGAGTTTATCTTTGTGTATGGTGTAAGGGAATGGTCCAGTTTCATTCTTCTATATGTAGCTGTCCAATTTTCCCAGTACCACTTATTGAAGAGATTGTCTTTTTTCCATTGGATATTTTCCTGATTTGTTAAAGATTAGTTGGCCATACAGCTGAGGGTCCATATCTGGAGTCTTATTCTGTTCCATTGGTCTATGTGTCTGTTTTTGTGCCAGTACCATGCTGTCTTGGTGATCACAACTTTGTAATATAGCTTGAAGTCAGGCAACATGATGCCCCCGACTTTGGTATTTACTTATTATTATTATTATTATTATTATTATTATTCCCTTGGAGATTTGGGGTGTTTTCTGGTTCCATACAAATTTTAGGATTGTTTGTTCCAGCTCTTTGAAAAATGCCAATAGTATTTTAAGAGGGATGGCTTGAAAGTATAAATTGTCCCCTGGCAGGATAGACATTTTAACAATGTTTACTCTTCCAGTCTATGAGCATGGAATGTTTTTCCAAATTTTTGTGTCCTCCTCAATTTCTTTCATAAGTGTTCTGTAGTTTCTAGGGTATAGATCCTTTACCTTTTTGGTTAGGTTTATTCCTAGGTATCTTGTGGGTTTTGTTGCTATTGTGAGTGGAACTGATTCCTTAATTTTTCTTTCTACAATTACATTGTTAGTGTATAGAAAAGGAACTGATTTCTGTGCGTTGATTCTGTATCCTGCCATATTGCTGAATTGCTGTATGAGTTCTAGTAACTTGGGGGGTGGAGTCTTTGAGGTTTTCCACATAAAGTATTATGTCATCTGCAAGGAGAGAGAGTCTGACTTCTTCTTTGCCAATTTGGATGCCTTATTTCTTTTTGTTGTCTGGTTGCTGAGGCTAGTACTTCTAGCACTACACTGAACAACAGTGGTGAGAGTGGGCAACACTGTCATGTTCCTGACCTTAAGGGAAAACTCTCAGCTTTTCCCCATTGATAATGATATTCGCTGTGGGCTTTTCATGGATGGTCTTTGACTGTTTCCTCTATCCCTATACTCTGAAAAGTTTTAATCAGGAATGGATGTTGTACTTTGTCAAATGCTTTCTCTGCATCAATTCAGAGGATCATATGTTTCATGTATTTTCTTTTGTTAATATGCTCTATCACACTGATTGATTTGTGAATGTCAAACCACCCTGGCATCCCAGAAATAAATCCCACTTGGTCATGGTGAATAATCCTTTCAATGTACTGTTGGATCCTATTTGCTAGGATCTTGTTGAGTATTTTGGCATCCATGTTTATCAGGGATATTGGTCTGTAACTCTCCTTTTTGATGGGGTCTTTGTCTGATTTGGGGATCAGGGTAATGCTGGCCTCATAGAAGGAGTTGGAAGTTTTCCTTCTGTTTCTATTTTTTGAAACAGCTTCAGTAGAATAGGTATTATTTCTTCTTTAAATGTTTGGTAGAATTCTCCTGGGAAGCCATCTGGTCCTGGACTTTTGTTTTTTGGGGAGGTTTCTGATTACTACTTCAGTTTCATTACTGGTTATTGGTCTATTCAGGTTGTCTATTTCTTCCTGTTTCAGTCTTGGTAGTTTGTAAGTTTCCAGGAAGGCATCCATTTCTTCCAGGTTGCTTAATTTCTTGGCATATAGTTGCTGGTAATAATTTCTAATAACTGTTTCTATTTTCTTGGTGGTGTTCATGGTCTCTCCCCTTTCATCCATGATTTTATTAATTTGGGTCCTTTCTCTTTTCTTTTGGGTAAGTGTAGCCAGTTGTTTATTGATTTTATTAATTCTTTCAAAGAACCAGCTCCTAGTTTTGTTGATCAATTCTACTGTTTTTCTGGTTTCTATTTCATTTACTTCTGGTCTAAACTTTATTAATTTGCTTCTCCTACTTGGTTTAGATTTTATTTGCTGTTCAGCTCCTTTAGGTATGAGGTTAGTTTGTGCATTTAGAACTTTTCCAATTTTCTGAGAGAGGCTTGGATGGCTATGTATTTCCCTCTTATGATCACCTTTGCAGTATCCCATCAGTTTTGGACTGAAGTGTTTTCATTCTCATTAGTTTCCATGAATTGTTTAAGTTCTTCTCTAATTTCCTGGTTGACCTAATCATTCTTTAGAAGGATGCTCTTTAACTTCCAAGTGTTTGAATTCCTTCCAAATTTTTTCCTGTGATTGAGTTCCAGTTTCAAGGCACTGTGGTCTGATAACATGCAGGGAATAATCTCAATCTTTTGTTATTGCCTGAGACCTGATCTGTGACCTAGTATGTGGTCTATTTTGGAGAAAGTTCTATGAGAATTCGAGAAGAATGAGTATTCTGATGTTTTAGGGTGGGATATTCTGTATTTATCTACAAAGTCCATCTGGTCCAATGTGTCATTCAAAGCTCTTCTGTCTTTGTTGATCTTCTTTTAGATGATCTGTCCAATGCTGAGAGTGGAGTGTTAAAATCTTCTGCTATTAATGTATTATTGCCAATTTGATTCTTTATTTTGGTTAACAGCTGGCTTATACAATTGACTGCTTCCATGTTGGGGGCATAGATATTTACAACTGTTACATTTCTTATTGGATAGACCCTGTGAGATTGATATAGTATCCCCCTGGATCTCTTATTACAGACTTTGGTTCAAATTCTGATTTGTCTGATGTAAGAATTGCTACCCCAGCTATTTTTTTAGGTCTGTTGGCATGATAAATGGTTCTCCATTCCCTCACTTTCAGTCTGGAGGTGTCTTTAGGTTCGAAATGAGTCTCTTGTAGACAGCATATGGATGGGTCCTATCTTTACATCCAATCTGCATCCCTGTTCCGTTTCATGGGAGCATTTAGGCTGTTCACATTGAGAGTTACTAAAGTGTGACAGATTTTACTGACATGAAAACCATCATCATATTTTTAGGTGAAACATCAAGCTAAAAATATTAGAAAAAATAGTATTACAGCTCAATTCCATTCTTGTATGTATGTATTTTAATTTCTAAGAATATATAAATGCAGACAACGTTGCTTAGAAGAAAACAGAGCAAAACATTACTTTGGCTAGTGGGACTACAGATGCATATTTTTTTAAGTGCATATCTGTATTGCCAAATTAGATTATATTAATCATGGACTACCTGAATGGTTTAAAAATGTTAGGGGATCAGTAGGATATAGCTAGTAGTTTAAGCTGGAAGATATGTTCAACGAGGCCAGAAGGTCAAAATGGAACCCAAGGAAACTTTAATATCTAAGGGAAAACAGAGATCATCAAAACAACAGAAGTAGAATGAGTAACACACAAATACAGAGAAAGAAAATTTTAAGATAATGTTTATAGACATAAAAGGAAGTCAATTTCAAAAAGATGTTTCAACAGTGTCAAATGCTGCAAAGAAGTTATTAATAATAGAAGCCCCTAGGTGGCTCAGTTGGTTAAGTGTCTGACTCTTGATTTCTGCTCAGGTCATGATCTCAGGATCCTGAGATCAAGCCCTGCCTGGGGCTCTGAATTGAGCATGGAGCCTGCTTTGGATTCTTTCTCTCCCTCTTCCTCTGCCTTGACACCCTGATTCCTGCTCATGTGTCCACATGCTCTCTCTGTCTCTCACAAAAAAGTTATTAATAGTAATTACCATTAAAAAATAATAATAAGTACATTATTTAGGATGACAGCTAACATGTAGTTGATTTAACAATAGGACAACTCTTAACATTCCCAATCACCAACACCAGTGGGAGGGTGAGAAGGAAGAGAGGAAATAGAGAGTGCTAGAATAAACCACTTGCTCAAGAAGTTCAAATGAAAGTAGGAAGAGAATGTGGGGTAACAACTCTTCAGTAGAGGGAAAGTAAAGGTAACATTTTCCCGAAGTCAGGAAGGTACATTACAGAACAGCTGTGAAACTCAGTGAGAAAATGCCAAATATGCCATTTAAAAGATGGAAACTATCACACAAATGCAGGCAGTTATATATTTTTACCATTTTGACAAAGATATAAAAGCCATTGTTTTTGAATGTGTCTTTTTAAAGTCCATCCCAAGAAATGAACAAGAGGACTAAGAAGAATTATACTAAAGGCCTAGAACCAGTGAGAGCCAGTTCCTATGACTTTACTTACTATAGTAACACTCACAATCTAGATAAATTATCCTTATTTCAGTTCCCCTCAAGACTGGAGGACTCAATTTCCATATTTAGAACAATGTAATATAAATAAAACTCTTAAATGAAATGGTGTTCTCATACTGAAGTTAATAACACAAGTTCTTATATTTAAGAACTTATATAAGAACACAAGTTCTTATATTTATTAAGGGCAAAAGGTAGGCAAGGAATAAAAAGCATCATAACTCTACTTTCTAAAGACACTATTAAAATGTTATTCATTTTCTTCCAATCTTCTGTGTACAGTATTTTCTTGTCTAAAATTGCTGAATTCTTGCCCAACCCCTCAAATTATTATAATTATTTACCCAAATGCATTTCCCAGATACCTATAAAATAAAATAGGAATATTTAGGTAAAAAGGATTTGCATCACCCAAAAGAAAAGGAGTCAAGACCTACTATTTGTTTTTGCATCACCACAGTGAGTTTTTTTCTTCTAGCATTAACAAAACATTACCTTCAATCAAAGCTTAACAATTTAAGGATAATTTGAGTTTTGCTAATGCCGCATATCATCTTGTCCTTTCTGAATAATTGACTGGGGTCCTAAAACCCCAATCCTACTCCTGATAAAAATTCCAATGTCTCTCAAGACTTCTACCTCCTTTTGGAGCTGAGGTTCTTATGGTCACTATTGGCTTTGTTTGTTAGCTTTCACTAAACTCTTCACCTCAGTTGTATCTTATGGAACTCTTCTCTTCATTGTTAATCAGCTCGATGTGGAAATCAACGTCTTCTGAAGAAACCCTGGAGGCAGGTGGCAGGGGGCAGGTACAAAGGGCTATAGTTTACATTAAAGCAACTTTTGCAATTTAAAGTTGACTCTTAAGAAAAACCAGTTCCTAAAGGTCCACTCTCCACCTCACATATAATAATTTCTTAATGATTGGGGCACCTGGGTGACTCAGTCAGTTAAGCATCCGACTCCACTTCAGCTCAGGTCATGATGTCAGGATACGGAGATCGAGCCCTGCATCAGGCTCCATGCTGGGTGTAGAGCTTGCTTAAGATTCTCTCTCTCTCTTCCTCTGCCCCTCTCCCTCTTTCCTCCTCTGCATGTGCTCTCTCTCCTCTCTCCCTCTCTCTAAAATAAATAAATAAATAAAAATAAAAATTTTACCAGAGACATTCCTAAAAGGTGTATTGTCTTGCCATATGGCTCAGTTTCTTTTCTCCCTTCTCTGACATCCTCTCCCCTTCTCTCTCCTTGGTTGCCTCCTATTTCCATCCCTGCAATTTCTTTTTTCTTTTTTTCTTTTTTTTTTTTTAATTTATATATTTGACAGAGATCACAAGTAGGCAGAGAGGCAGGCAGAGAAAGAGGAGGAAGCAGGCTCCCTGCTGAGCAGAGAGCCTAATGCAGGGCTCCATCCCAGGACACTAGGATCATGACCTGAGCCGAAGGCAGAGGCTTTAACCCACTGAGCCACCCAGGTGCCCCATCCCTGCAATTTCTATTTACTTCTTATGAAGAACCATTTATCGACCTTTTCTCCTATCTCCTAAGGCACCAGCATGATTCAAATTTTAAGTGTGCATAGGAATTACCTGGGGTCTTCTTAAAATGATTATTCTAAATCAGTAGGTCTGGCATGGGGCCAGAGATGCTTCATTTCTAATCAGGTCCCAGGCAATGCTGCTATTACTGGTTCATGAACTACTGGTTCATGAACTACTCTTTTTTTTTTTTTTTTTTTAAGATTTTATTTATGTCTTTGAGAGAAAGGGAGAGAGAGAGAGCATAGCAGAGAGGCAGGCAGACGGAGAGGGAGAAGCAGGCCCTCTGCTGAGCAGAGCCGATATGGGGCTTGATCCCAGGACCCTGGGATCATGACCTGAGCTGAAGGCAGAGGCTTAACCCACTGAGCCACCCAGGTGCCTCATGAACTACTCCTGAATAGCAAAGCTATAGACCATGTTTTCAGGACTTCACTTTCTAAGCCTAAAGCCACTTTTCAAGTTAAAATAATAACAATTCTCACAAAAGGAATAATTTCAGTATTAACTGTTACCACATTTTTTTCACCCTGCTACATTAACAGCCGGTTCAATGTCATCATACTATGTCCCCAGCTTAGGTCCATTGGGCATAGTTAATTATGCCCTCTCTATTTAACAAATAGTTAATATAGCCTCACACTTTGTAAAATATATTACCAAAGGTTAAATGAGCAATATGTGTTTGTGCTTCTCTTAGAGGAAGAAACAATAATCTTAACCCTAGATGAAGAAAATTGGTAGCAGAGACAATGCTGACCAAATATTCCATGTGCTTCCTTGGGTTGGGGCTGTTACAATCATAAGCAGAAGTGAGTTTTGTCACTTTTGTGCATAAGCACACCTCCTCCATTGATCTCCTCTCTCCTTACTCTCATTGGAGAGGTCAATGCACCTGAAGAGGACACCACAGATGAGACCCTGGCTCTGCTGGACCCCTTGATCTTAGCTTTGTGAGACCCTAAGCAGGTCCCTGGACTTGTACCTGAACTATGAGTTAATAAATTGTATTAAGATGCTAAGTTTGTGGCAATTGGTTACACAACAATAGAAAACTAATACAAAAAGTCAATATATAATTTTGAATCAGGCTGAAAGTATTAATATTGCTGATTTCATTCCATCTGCTAGCTACGGTCACCAGTTCCAGTTCAAACGGTTGGCTTCATTGGCTAACACCATCCTAGACAAAACTTTGGCACTCACTGAATAACTCGGAAAAGCCAGACATTCCTTGGCATAATATTAGAGAAAGAATTCACAAGGACTAGGAGACAGATTCTGGCTTGAATCTTTCACATGGTTCCTACCTATTCACTTTCTCACTTATCCATCCTACTCCCCCTTATGATATACAAGAATATATGTTCATGATTATCATAAAAATCAATTAGTAAGGAAATCACTGGGATTTCTAAAAAGCATTTTATTGGCTGTTCTCCCTAGACTGGAAATACTAATGTCAGGGGCTGCAACGAAACTGGGTTCCTGGTGATCAAATCTTGGAAAAAGAATTAACAGGCGAAGATCTCTCTAGGATGAGATGGGAAGACAACCCATAAAATTCTTCATTGAATTTTTTAATCCAAAAACTCCCTGAGTTAATAAATAGAGGTTGTATAATACAAAGAAATCACCACCTCTCCTTAATTACCAATCTTGAATCAGTTGATGGATCTAGAATTTCTCGAATGAAGGAGAGGAGAGAAACCCTTGAAGAAGCATCCTGTATACAGTGAACTTTTCTTCTTCTTCCTCCCACGAAAATTAACTGCACTGGAAAACTGCACTAAGGTAAGAGATTCCAAAAACCTTTAGTGATTATTCGATACTGGCCTCTAGAGAAGAAAAACATCTAAAATCTAAGGTTTGCTGCTTAGGACTGAGGCCTATGGGTGTCAGTTGATTAAGGGGATTGTGTCCTGAAAGTACCTAACTATAGGTCTAATAAAACTCAAACTCCAAACTGTGATTCCTTCCCCAGGCGTGAACTATTTTCAGCAACAATTTGGTCATGCTGGAATATTCCTGTCCAAGTGAGAGATAAGTTTTTATATACCCGGGCATTCAACACTGAGATGGAAGGGTACATATTGGCGGACCCCTTATTGTTGAGGCATATTCCATTTTTAGGTATTCTACTCTGGTCTATTTATCATATGAGTCTAAAACCTGTCAGATGTAGCAGATGGAAACCAGAATAATAAAATGCTCTCTGGCTAGTTTCAAGGTTCAATTCAAGCAGTCTGTCAGTCAGACTAGGAGTGAACCATCAGATCCAATCGTGTCAAACTGTCCCTAGAACAGCAGGGTACTCTGCTACTATCCAGGGTACCATAGCAAGTCCCCAGAGAAGAATTTTAGTAGAGGTCCTTATGATTTGAGAGTAAGTCACATTTCTTTCTGCCAGGGAAGAAACTGCTCCTGGCATCCTTTCGGACTTTAGTGAAATCTGCAAATCTGACCACAGGACACCTGGTGACCCAGTGATTTAAAAAGTTCATTGTGAACTGGATGCTACCTTTTCCATCTAGCCAGAAACTTAGCTGGGACAGCAGTTTGGCTGCGACATGTTCCAGTGGTGTGAATAGGATGGGACTCCAGGCACAACTCCGTGGTCTGTGCAGGTTACTCACTCTCCTGACATGAAGAAGTCACTGTGAAGACGCCTCCCTCCACCCGCGTTTACAGTCTTATGGGGGAAAGCCTATGACCAACCTACTGAGGATGAAAGTCAACCTACTGAAGACAAAATCTCTAGCTGACAGATACTTCTTTGTGACAGACCAACAGAAGCCGGAGGGAAACCAGCTATGAAGCCACAGCCTGCAATGAACAAATAAAAAATGACAGCCTCTCTCAAGGGTGACCCTGAGGTGACACAGAATGTTCGGAGAAATGAAAACCTCACAATGGGTGGACATACAAGCAGCATTTCTCACTGCCCACTTTGCTTAGAACGAGATCAGGATCTATTCTGCTTTCTGAATGGTTGGAAATGGTCTGTCTAGCTGTTCAGAGACCCATAAAGAGCTAGATATCAGGTCTAGAGACAAGGATGTTTGGCAAGAATTGCCCAGAACTGAGACTGTGCTCCAGGGGCTTACTCGCAAGATAGCCCCATATCAGAGGCGTTCTTAATAATAAGAGAGGATAGAACTGTCCACGTAAGGATTGTCCATTGTGTTTCTTCTCAAGGCAATCTAGTGCAAGGGTCACAAATTCTGAAATCTACAAGTGTCAGATAGGTTCCATAAACAAAGGAAGAGAATTTGGTGAAAGACGACAGTGGACATTTGGAATCGTGGCAAACTAGAGAGATTCTATTCTATCTTAAGAAGGCAGCTTTGAATTTCACCGTGTTGGAGGGTGCACGCAGTGTTGCCAGATCTTCCTTCATTTGTTTTCCAAGAGAGGCCATAAATCAAACTTTTTAGATGAAATTTCCTGATTTTTAAAATGCCATGAGGGCCAAACACTCAAGTCTCTGGGCACATTTGGTGCCAAGGCTGTCCCTCTCTGTGTCACTTGGTCTACTGTACTCGATACTCCTAAAAAAAAACCGAGCCTGAGTGGCAAGGATAGAGACTACATATTGACTCAACTCTTCCTCACTAAGATCCATGGGGCTCTCACTACTAAAAAACACCACATTTGCCAGCAGAACTGCCATTCCTTCCGCTGTTAGACATTGGACATGTTGCAAAATCCGTCAGATCCTGGTGGATGATTGATTAGTTAGAGCTCTTTTATCATGTGAGAGCAGCACATTGTACTCAGAGATATTCATTCTGGATTTGAATTTAATTTTTCTTTTGGTACCACTACTGGTAGACTTATTTAATGCCTTATGCTAAGCCACACAACTTTATCTCTAACTAAGGAATTAACTCCACAGTTAAGGAAATAAGTCAATGGGATGATTATTATGGTTTTCATGGCTCTCACTATGCACTCTAATACCTAAAAGGAGCTAGCCTTAAGAATGATAGACTGACTACTTATTGAAGGCTCTGTTACTGCCTTTTCAGACACAACACTATCTTCCAAAATGTGGTTTAAAAATTGTGGTATGTTTTGGAGGCCTCTTACTGGCTCAGTCAGTACAGCATGCAACTCTTGATCTCAGGGTCATGAGTTCGAGCCCCACGTTGGACATAAAGCTTACTTTAGAGAAAGGAGTATTTTTCTGTACCAGACATCATTAATATATAGTGCTTTCTTTCTCTAAAGCTAAAATACACGGGTCAGAAATAAAGGTAGAAAGGGAAGAAGTACTTGTCATGATATGATGCTTAGCGAGTGTTATGGATTGAATAGTGTCCCTTATGAAGATGGTAATGTCCTTAAATCCCCCAGTACTAGTGAATATGATCTTATTTGGAAAAAGGAGCTTTGCAGATGATCAAGTTAAGACAAGGTCATAAGGGTGAGCTCTAATCCAATATGACTGATGTCTTCATCAAAAGGGGAAATTCGGAATAGAGACACTCATGTACAGAGGGAAGTTGATGTAAAGACATAGGGAAAATGTCATCTACAAGCCAAGAAATATTTGATGCTACCAGAAGCAAGGAGAGAGGTGTGAAACAGATTCTCCTTCAAAACTCCCAGAAGGACTCAACCCTGCTAACACCTTAATCTCAGACTTCTAGTTTCCAGAACTGTGACACAATATATTCTATTGTTTAAGCTACCCAGGTTGTGGTATTTTCTTACAGCAGCATAAGAAACTAATTCAATGACCTATTTTCAAGTTGGTTTTTTTTTTTTTTTGCCTTTTTCCTTGCAACTGTCTTTTGCTCATCTAGAAATTGGTAAACGGAGAAGAAATGCATTCACTATGGGACCTAATGTATTTTCCACTAATTTAGAGGATGAGACTGTTATGTAGCCATTTCAAGTTCTTTATTCCTGTTGAAAAAAAAAAATTAAAAAGAAGATTATACTGGTATGACAATGATCAAGGCAAAATAGTGTTGTTGCTACATCTAAATCAAGTCTAGGAGGGCTGCTCCTTCAAGATGACTATTATACACAATAGACATTGTAAAAGAAGAGGTGGATACAACCACCCATAGGTAGGAACAAGGCTCAGACTCTTCCTGAATCAGCATGTGGTTCATCTCAGAGAGAAGCAAAAAAAAAAAAAAAAAAAAAAATCAAATATAAGGGAACTGTGTGAAAGCAAGAGACGTGTGAACTGGAGAGGGAAGAGGAGGTCATAAACACCAACTCCCGCTCCAAAGGAAGACAGGCCACCCTAAAGTACTTGTATTCTTTTGCTTATCTGTTTAGTATGATTATTTTCTTGGCATTTGAGATGAATTGGTACATTACAATGTACTGTTTCATCCATAAAGCACAGCACATTGACATGGGACTATGACAGAACTACAGGAGGCATGGACATTCCTCGATGACAAGTAAACTAAGACATGGTAGCCTTGAGCCTTCCTCTTTGGGTGTGGTGACTGAAATCTATTAAGGAGAAGGTCCTTTCTGCTATACCTTAGTTCTTAATTATTTGCATTATATTAAAATACGTGCATTATACTTGAAATATCTCCAAATGGTGTATACGGAAAGAAGGGAATGTATGTATGTTGTACAACCAATAATTAGCATGTGTAGACGTCTTCATTTCTGCTTCCTCTGCAGCTTCCATTCCTTTGTGGGAGCTGTACAGACACTTCACCTGATTCTAGGGAGCGGTCAGTCACAGGACTCCAGATACATGTTAAATCAAAAGGATCAAGTTCTCTCTTCTGGGAATTTCAATCATGGGCAGGGATACCCAGGACTAGAAGAGAAGTTAGAACCCAGTCATTGGATAGCAGCTCCTAACACAGTGAGCACATTAAGTTCCCATTATACAGATCACTGAAATGCCTAAGTCCCTGGTTTCTGTCGGCTGAGTTATTCAGCATGCCATTCAGCAGTCTTCCAATAAATCCACTCAGATTTCTTCCTTCTTCTCCCACCCACTCCCGCCCTTCCTTCCTTAGTTAACAAGAGTTCATTATTATCCCCTGTAGCCAAAGAATACTGATAAATGGACTATCGGGCTTTTTTCTCATAATATGTTGAAAGTTTAAATACAGCTCATTTAGCTATAAAGAGGATATTGAACTTGGTGGACAGAAAAGGTCTATTATGAAGCATTACTGTGTATCCTGTTGTAGAACTGATAGTAAGAGAATATGGCACAGGGTATTGTTGCTATGCCAGAAATCATCTCTAACACTTCCTAACCTTAATAAATTCTCTCCATCAATGCAACATTTTAAGTCTGAAATACAGGGAATTAAAAAAAAAAAAAAAAGACAGATAGATAAACAAAGAATAATTAGAGAAGGAAAGAAGAGAGTAAAAAAGAGAAAGCAAATATGAGTCAATAATGTCAAGGATAGACTGCACCCACCTACCAGCAGAAGTCTGGATAGGACCAAACTAGCACAGCCAGAGAACATGCCCTTTCTCCTATTTCTCCTCACCACACAGCCCTTAGTGGCAACTGATGGAATATGTAGACGGTATATTTTTTAAATCTCTCTCCCCCATCTGCCTCTCTCTTATATTTACTAAAAATATAAGAGATAGTAAAAATATCTTTCATATATATAAATGTCTGTAAAGTCAGTTAACATCTTTGACCAACTCTTATTATTAAAATGAAGAAGTCGAACTGGAGAGTTTCTACCAACTCTCAAAACTAAAACTGTGATTTGTAACCTTTCTCTTTAAATAGCAACTAGGTTTCCATGGACTAATCAATGAATTATAAATCAAATATTTAGAGTTCTAATTCTATCTCAAAGTCTTAGGGAGTAAAAACATTCCCTCTGTATCTTGGTTTCCTCATCAGTTAACCAGAGATGAGTTTTAATCCAGTTAAACTACTCATACTTTTTAAAATAAAGTCAATATAGGGCCAACGATTCTTTATGTCATGTATTTGTACTATTAATTTCTCCACTCTATCATAACAAGTGTATTTCATTACATACATGGTTTGGTTACTTGTGTATAATATGCACAGACATTTACATCATTTTTAACTGTGTCTAGATTCAGTGAAAATGTAACAATCTCTACAAAAAGAAAGATTTAGCACATTCCTGTGATGACAAGCAGTGAGTTTGGAAAGCTACTTTTGTCTCTTTGGTTGTCAGGCAAATATTTGAACACTGTAATGAACTATATAAATAATGAATTTGTGCATATGGTCCACATACAGGCTTAATGATAATGGTTTGAATAGTAATGCTGCTATTGCAGCTCTTTGATATAAGATGAACAAATAATTTTTTACCTTTAAATTAGAACTTTAATTAATTTAATTTTACCTTTAAATTTTACTGGTCACCCTGATCAGTAACTAATACAAACTAGTGGAATGTTAGTAAATTCTTACTTAAGTCCCCTAAAATTACTATCTTTGAAACGTTTCCATAGGAGCTTTAGGCAGCCTAAAAGTTTCTGCAATTCAGAGTTTATCTCTCCCATACCATTTCCTGAGAATAAAATGTAGCATAACTAAGCATTTTTAATCAATGACCATGCTTAAACTTTGAACACAAATTAACTGGCAATCAAAATGTACTAAATGCTAAGGGGCGCCTGGGTGGCTCAGTCTGTTAAGTGTCTGCCTTAGGCTCAGGTCATGACCCCAAAGTCCCAGGACAGAGCCCAATATCAGGCTCCTTGCTCAGCAGGGAGTCTGCTTCTCCCTTTCCCACTGCCCCTCCCTGCAGCTCGTGCTCTTTTCCTCTCACTCACTCACTCTCTAATAAATACATCTTTTAAAAAATGTACTAAATGCCTTGCTATTCCTTATATACTTTTCAGAGAAAACTCAATATCCTGCCTTGAATCCACCCATGGGAACATAAAGAACTGGAAATACAAAGATAAAGTACAGAGAATTCATGCCACGACCTCAGATCAGCGACAGTGTCAAAAATACTTAGTACAAAGTGATCTGCGAAACACAACATTTAGCAGTCCTTTTGATTTCAAGGTTAGAAAATGACATCTGCCTCCTGCTTTGCAAACCAGCAGTGATCCTAAAACAATTGGTTTGTCACTGTTGAGATAAGCAAACCAAGCTCAAAGTCCAGAAATTGCAAAAGGGAGGTAAATTTCAGCAAGGGGTGCTGGCTGGGAACAGCGGCTTGTACCAAAAGAAAACATAGTGGGCTGCCTTTTCCTCCCTGTTGTTATACTGGAAAAGTGCTCATCCTTGCCCTCTGGGAACTTCAGCTGCTGAGGGAAAATGGGTAAGGTGTTGTAATTCCTTCATTGGTATTCCGTATCCCCCAGGTTCTTGAATCTGTCCAGTAGCCAACAGCCTAGAGCAGGGCAAATATTGCCCCTGCCCCACCGTTACTGCCCGCTAGATCCACTGGCGGCTTCCGTCAGCCCGGAGATTGGTAGGACTTACTGGAAACTTTCTAGCAGGCTGCAGCCCCAGCAAAGAAGATCCTACCGGGAGGGCTCCGGGTTCAGTTGGCGCCGCCGCTGGGGAAAGAAGACAGCACGCTATTGATTACTCACAGTCTGCCTCGGAGACGGGGAGCACCAGGACGAGGCACGCCAGCAGCGCCCCGCAGCACCCACGCAGGACCCTCATTGCGAAGCGGGCGGAGCGCGGGCGGGGACCCGGACGGTGGCGCGTCGCGGCGGGGACCTGCGAGCCCGGGCGCCACTCACGGAGGACTGCGGCGCGGCGGCGCCTGCGAGCGAGCGCTTCCGCGGAACAGCGGGAGCCGGGGGCGGGGGGACCGCCCGCTCCCAGCCCCCAGCCCGAGAGGGGAAGTGATAACGAGGACATTTCCAGGAAGCTTTACGGAGCTGGGGGCAGGGCTCAGAGAGAGTGGTGGAGGCCTAGTAAACACTGTCGAGACATCCTTCCTCGTCCCGTGTTTCGTTCCCTGTCTCTGCACTGTGAACTTTCCCAAGGAGAAGGGGAAGGAGACGTAGTAGAAACCGCCAGGGAGCTAGGGTGAGAGGCTGAGTGGCCCGGGGCACTTTGCGGACTCAGAGGAAGGAGTGTCCAGGCTTAGAAGAAAAAGTCCTGCAGAGACAGAAGGACCTTGGGATGAAGACATTAATCAAACTGAAAAGTGAACAACTCCAGAAGTTGGCACCAGAGACCAGAGATAATGGAAGCAAATGGGATAGTTTTGATCATCCAGTTTTCTTTTGTTCTTGCGTTTATGGTGTTCAAAAAAATGTTTTGAGAGAAAAAAAAAAAAGAATGTATCAAATTCCATCACCTTCAAGCAGCTTGTTTTAAAATTTTTGGGATATAACCCACGCATTTTGTGCTTAGACATACACATTTGAAATCTTATGTAATGTTTAAGGTTTCATCTGGAGCTAAAACGCCTGATTCAAATCTCATTAATTTTATCACTTACTAGTTCTGTAACTTTAAGCAAATTGCTTAACCTCTCTAAGCTTCAGTTGTATCATCTGTAAAATGGGGATAATAGTGGGTTTTCATAATATTAATGTAAGGATTTAAGAGATAAGGATTTAAGAGATAACATGTAAAGCAGATACTATGTATTAAACAGTATTACTGAAAGCATATTTACTATTATCACTTCTAGAATTTCTGCCCAAATGAACCTGTCGATTGATTTCCTAGGTGTGTGTATGAAATTCCAAAGGCTGATCATCTTTCAAGGGTCTCTTCTAGCTCTAGCTTTCTGTGGTTCTGCGACCCAGCTAGATGAAAGTTGATATTAGAGTCACTTTTTCTGATAAGAACACTTGTGAGGGAATTATTGACTATATTATTCTTCCCTTTTTGAAATTCTTTTCCTTCTTGCTGTGTCTGACTCTACCATATCAATCTATTCACCAGTTTATTCCCAGCCCAAGTGATTTAAATCTGAATATAATTCTCATCTCTGTAGAATTGTTTGGTATGCTAACAATCATAGCATTAAACAAAATGAACTTTAAGTACTTTATTCAACTATTAAATTTAAATGCATTTAAGCTGGGAATCTTTCAAGTAAAGGTTCAGTTTGGGAATCTCCTCATCCTGTGAGGAGGACTTAAGAGCAGAATATCAATTTTGAAATCTCAAAATTTCACAAGGAGAGAATAGTTCCAAAATCATGAATCAACAACGTTCATAGCCATCTCCAATATCCCCAATATAAAAAAGAATATAAAAAGTTTGAAGAAGGAAACATAAGTTACCCAAAAGAAAAAACTTTCTCGGGGCGCCTGGGTGGCTCAGTGGATTAAAGCCTCTGCCTTTGGCTCAGGTCATGTTCCCAGCATCCTGGGATCAAGCCCCACAGCGGCCTCTCTGCTCAGCAGGGAGCCTGCTTCCTCCTCTCTCTCTGCCTGCCTCTCCATCTACTTGTGATCTCTATCTTTCGAATAAATAAATAAATAAATCTTTAAAAAAAAAAAAAGAAAAGAAAAAACTTTCTCTCCTAAAAACTTCGGGAGATTAAAATGATTATCTTTTTAATACCATAAATGTGCATTACAATGTCAGCAATTTGTCAGTGATGAAAAATTATGTATCCTACCACTATTGTAACGTCAAACTTTGAAAAATCATATTCTGAGGTGTTTAATAATAAAATTTAATAATACAACTTTGGATAAAAATTTTCAGGTTTTTAATTTCTCTCAGAAGTTTACTCTGTGAAGGTGGTATCTGGCTTTAGGTCAATAAATTAATACTTAGTCAATTTCACTTGCCCAAAATTTATTTTCAGTACATTTCTAAATATGTTTTTAAGTTTGTTTTAGAAGGAGTAATTTCCTTCATTTTTACTTTGAGAATGTTACCTTGTTAAATGTTTGCAAAATGGATCAGAGCAAGGAAAGATTAGAAACCAAGTAACATTTGTAGAAGAGACAGCAAGTGTTGATGAAGATGCAGAGAACATTGGGAATGTATATTGGTATAACCATTATGGAAAATACTATGGAAGTTCCTCAAGAAATGAAAAATGGAGCTACCATATGATCCAAGAATCCCAGTTCTGGGTATATATCCAAAGGAATCGCTATCTTGAAGAGATATTTGTACTCTCATGTTCATTACAGCATTATTCACAATAGCCAAGATAAGGAAACCACAAGCTAAGTCTAATCAATGGATGAATGAATAAAGAAAATGTGTGATATAGAGATAGATAGATATGGGTATGTCACATTTATGTATGGCATTTGGGCATTATGCTAAGTGAAATAAGCCAGACAAAGAAAGCTAAATACTCATGGGATCGCTCATATGTAGAATCTTAAAAAAAGGTAGGGGGAGAGGTCGTGGGTGGCTCAGTCTGTTAAGTGTCTGCCATCAGTTCAGGTCATGATCTCAAGGTCCTGGGATTGATCCCCAGGTTAAGCTTTCTGCTCAACAGGGAGCCTGCTTCTCCCTCTTCCTTTGTCCCTTCCCCCAGCTTGTGCTTGTGCTCTCTTTCTCTCAAATAAATAAAATCTCTCTCTCTCTCTCTCTCTCTCTCTCTCGCTCTCTCGCTCTCTCTCTTTTTTTGTTTTGTTTTGTTTTGTTAAGGCAGATTCATAGAAACAAAGAATAGAATGGTCATTGCCAGGAGCTGGGTACTAAGGAAATGGTGAGAAGTTGATAAAGGTATATAAACTACTTTATATACCTTTTCACAGCATGGTGACTATGGTTAAATATACTACATCATATACTGGAATTTGCTGAGAGGAGATCTTAAGTGTGTTCTCAAAAGAAAAAAGAAAGGTAACAGTGTGAGGTGTTGGATGGATTAACTGACTTGATGGTGTGAATCATGTTTACCATGTATACATATATTGAGTCATCATATTGTCCATTTAAAATATAATTTTGTCAATTATCTCTCAACGAAGCTGGAAAAAGAAATCAAGTAACATTTAGGATGCTAAATAATCCCTGGGGGATTAAATAAGACTCTTAGCTAGAATGACAGCAAGGTTGTTTTTATCATTCAGAATAATTTAGATTACACTATGGTGAAATAGTCATGGAATTACAATGGTTTAAGATAAGTGTTTATTGCTTACTCCTGGGAAGTTCACTGCAGGACTTTCTGGGCAGACATCTTCATCGTGTTGGCTCAGCATTCCATAGTGTTTTGATTTTATAGTATTTCAAAGTTAACATAGTCTTCCACAATTTCCATTTTACTCGCATTTCACTGGACAAAGGAAAGTCCCATGACTTCTAGAGGGTGGGAATAACTATCTCGTATGTATGGAAAAGGAAAAGAAAACTGAAAATAGTGTGCAGTGTTTATGTCTATCAAACTACTTATGGTACTGAAAAACTAGTAGTCAACTTAGTTTACTAACTGACCCGACTATAGTTTGGCACCAGAAATGGTTGGTAAGGTATCATTCTCAGATACGAAGTAGAGACGGGGTTGGATATATTTTGGGGGAACAAAAGGGATGTTGAGTATAGTTCCAGCAATGCTGAAGGAACATCTACATAGTAAGTATCGTTAGGCATAGGAGTAGTAATTGGATTCTCCAAGAGAACATGTTTTTAAAAAGGAATACAGTGGGATAAAGTCAGATCTTGGAAAGTACATATGGGAAGCTGAAGGTGGAATGACTAGTGAGATCCAGAATAGTCCATAATTGTGAAAAGCTGAGGGAGGAAAGAGTTTTAGAAGAGTTAACTGTATTCGATGTATTAATTGATGAAAAACAAAATGAGAACTGATTTAACAATTAGGAGATATAAGTTAATTTAAAAATGTGTTTTTGGGGGCGCCTGGGTGGCTCAGTGGTTTAAGCCGCTGCCTTCGGCTCAGGTCATGATCTCAGGGTCCTGGGATCGAGTCCCACGTCGGGCTCTCTGCTTGGCAGGGAGCCTGCTTCCCTCTCTCACTCTCTCTGCCTGCCTCTCTGCCTACTTGTGATCTCTCTCTCTGTCAAATAAATAAATAAAATCTTTAAAAAAAAAAAAAAATGTGTTTTGAGTAGTTTGATGGGGCAGAAACTCGCTCACGGTAAATTGATAAAAAGAGTGAACAGAAAAAAAAATAGTACTTTACAATTTTAGTGGTAAGCCACCAGTTTAAAAAGTCAGGTTATGAAAGTTAAGAGTCAGCAGAACAGTACTAATCTGGCTCATATCTAAGGAGGAATTGTGGATCTTTTCTGCCTTGCCTTCTTACCCCCTCTCCACCCTGGAAACTGCAGTCAAAGATCTAGGGAAAAAAAATGGGGAGCAATATAGTTCAGATGTTGGATTGAAAAGAAATAATCAGATGAACAGGATTTCAGAAAAGTTGAAACATGATGTTTGTTAAAGTTGCAGGAAAGTGGTTAACCTTGGAAAAGAAAAGATAGATGTCTTCAGATATTAGAAAATGAGAAGAAACAGGTAACAGTGAGAAAAGAAAATTTGTAAAGGTATGATCTAACTTTCTTCCTTAGCATCTGGCACTGATGAAGGGAGGATTCGGTTAGGAAAACCAGTATAGGTCATGCAGCCTTGAGCAACTGGAAAGAAATTTGAAGTTATCAAGTCAGGACAATGAAAACAATGAACAAGAAAACATTGTCAGGACAATGAAAACAGTGAACTAGCAATTTGGAAAAAGAGGTATGAGGAAAGGTGCCATGAATGTTTATTAGACCGGTGACACCAAATTTAAAATCTGCTATCTATTATTTGTTAGAAACTGTACTTAAGCTTTATTTCTTTCACTTCATCATGTTAGTAACTCTGCAAAGTAGGTATTTTTATTCCCATTTTGCAGATGGGATACTTGGATTTAGAGATGGTGAGCTATAAGAGATGTATATGAGTCGAATCAGGGTTACATGAATGAATAAAGAACAGAGAATAGGGCACCTGGGTGGCTCAGTGGGTTAAAGCCTCTGCCTTCGGCTCAGGTCATGATCCCAGAGTCCTGGGATCGAGCCCCGCATCGGGCTCTCTGCTCCGCAGGGAGCCTGCTTCCTCCTCTCTCTCTGCCTGCCTCTCTGCCTACTTGTGATCTCTGTCTGTCAAATAAATAAATAAAATCTTAAAAAAAAAAAAAGAACAGAGAATAATTTTAAAACTAAATCTGTTGTGGGACAGTGGGTTACTCAATCAGTTAAGCGTCTGACTCTTGATTTCAGCTCAGGTCATTATCTCAAAATCCCGGGAAGAGCCCTACATAGGGCTCTATGCTCAGCATGGAGTCTCCTTGAGATTCTCTCTCCCTCTCCTCTGCCTCCCACTCATGCACATGCATGCTCTCTCTCATTTCTAGAAATAAATAAATAAATATTAAAAAACAACAACAACAAACTAAACCAAATGTGTTGTAGCAAACCATTATTTTCCCCTGGATACACTGAGCATCCCAGGGCCCTCTCTCCTTTTACCAAAATTTGAAAAAATATATTTAAGTAGAAATGGAATGGACACCCTATGTATCATGTGTGCATTTTTTCCCCTACAGGAATGTACTTGCCATTTCTCCCCACCCCCCCAAATATATATATATGCAGATATTACATATCCTTGTAAATAAACTAAAACATATTAAAAAACAGTCAGCAGATCACCATCTCCATCTTGTAGAAACCAAATAGCTAACAACCTAACATTATCTAAAAATCCTAGGAAGAACATATATTAAAATGTTAATACTTGTTATTTTTGGGTGGTGAATGTGAAATTTTATTTTGTTCATCTTATTCATTTTTCAGTGTTTTTCACATTTTCTACAATGAACCTATTAGTTCTTTTAGCACCTGGTACTTGATATTCACTCATTTTGCATTCATTTTGCATATCTCCCCACAATAAATACCATGCAATTCCATTTTACATTTTATATAACAAACAGCAGTAAACATAAAGATTAAAAGTCACTGTCATCTGCATTATTAGATAGTTAGCAAATGAGTTTTCTCCTTGTTCTTAATTTGTAGTAACTGCCCCAGTGTATTGTTTCTGTAGTTGTGCAGCCAGAGTCCACCAGAGTCCCAGAGGGTCCCCAACCCTGCTTCATAAAACAAAACAAAACACGCACAAGACCTGAGATCTGTGGATCTCAGATGTGGTTAGGGACAGACGAGGAGCAGCACCCTCGACGACTGGCAACACATTTTCTGCGGGTATGCAGGGAGGCCTTGCCCAAGATCTGTCTGGGATTTTTCAATTCCTCTCTGGACGCTCCGGTTGCCTAGTTACGAGAACCCCCTCCCCGCCCCGCCTCCACAGGGGAAGGGAGCCCGGCTCCTTCAGCCACTCAGCTGCCCCTACCAGGGGCGCTCGCACGATGATTGGAGAAGTATGTGGGCGGTGCTTGGGGCGGGCCTTCCGCGCCTGGGAGGAACGTCAGCACGTCGACGCGGGGGTTTTCTCTGGCCGGGCTCCGCTAACCCTGGTCGGGTGTGTGTATCTGCGCCTTTGGCCCGGCTGTACCTGGGCGAGGAGGCCGTTGTTCGCTCGCGGGTCCCTGGCACGGTTATCAGGGCTTGGTTTGGGGACTAGCCTCTTTGACCTCCCTCCCGACTTCTCCGCTTCACAGGTGCCTGGGAGCGACTGCGGCCCCCCGGGGACTCTGCCCGGGGCAACCAGGGGCCCATTCTCGCTCGAGGCTCGGATGGGAGGCGGCGGGAGGTACGGCCTGGCATGTTCAGTCTGATGGCCAGTTGCTGCAACTGGTTCAAGCGGTGGCGGGAGCCCGTCAGGTAAGCTGGAGTCGTCGACTGGCTCCGTGCGGTCCTACGGGGGAGGGACAGCTGCACCCCGAGGGACTGGTTGGGACGCTACACCTCTCCTCTGGGAAGAGTCTCAGGCCGCGGGGGATGTTTTTGCTCCCAATGTGACTTGTCCCCTGAGGAAGAGATAGGAGGATGTAGCTTTTTTGTGTAGTTGCGATTAAGTTCTCATTAGTGATGCTTACTGTTATTATTTAAATGGGTTCGAATTTCTTAAGAAGTTGTGGATTTTATGCGTGGAATTGGAAACCCTCCGTTGTGTATATTTCCTGTGACGCTAATTTAATGGGATTTTTTTTTTTTTAATAGAGAAGCATGGGATATAGCTTTCATAACATCCACACATTCCTTTCAAAAACACACACAGGCACGTGGACACACTCATTCACTCACTGTTTTTGAGGACTTGGGTTTGAAATCTGGCTCCACTGCTTAATAAATTATATGATTTAACCACTTTTGGCCCCACCTTCATCATATATTAAATGTGGGGTGATAGTATCTATGCCTCAGGAGTGTTGTATTAAATGAGACTAGCTAATGGAGTGTTTTCTTAACTGTAGTGTAGCTTCAGTTTTCATGTGGAATCTAGTTAAGCCTTTAATTAAGAGTCCGCTTCTTAACCTTTCATTTTGAAATGCTTGATGTATTAAGATTTAGCACCTGCTACTTGATATTCACTCATTTGTTGACAAAATATCATGTGCCAGGCACTATGCTAGGCAAGAGGCAGTAAAAATTATGCTTTTTAGGCTTAACCTATTTTGTTACTCCTGATAAATAATGTTGACTTTTTAATAGCTTTACTTTGGAATTAAGCCAAGGGTAAATTATAACAAAGTTTTGTTTTTCTCGTGATTTGATAAAGGTGTTGTTGTGCAGAGGAATACTACAGAGATGACATGTCTTTCTCAGTGTCCAGCATTGCATTATGTTGATAGTTTTATTACTCGTAGTGTTAACTTTGATCACTTGGTTATTGTTGTGTCTGCCATATTTCTCAATATAGTGTTTTTGAGTCAAACAGATTCATGTCTGAATCCTAGGAATTTTAGCACTTTCCCCCTATGAAGTGTGGATGATCTTTGTCTTACAGCATTTTGAGAAAGAAGATTTATGCAAGTACTTGATGCTTTGCAGGTAGCACTCAGTAAGTCATACTTCTGATCTTAGAAGACAAGTGCGTATTGGTCAGTAACCCACCCCAATTCATTTTATACTTACCAGTATAGATTCCTTTCCCTTCCTCCCTTCCTGTGTTTGTGGAAGAACCGTTCATTTTCAAGGCTAATTCTGGTGGCTGTGTTCTTTAGTCCATTTTTTCCCATTTCTTGGTGAGCTTTAGTTGTTTAGCATTTTGCTAGAGATCACAGAGAAAACTTCTGGGTTACAAGAATAAACCTAACCTTTTATCCCCAAATTTATTGTTCAGTTTTATCAAAAGTACAAGTTCTCTTTCTCTTTTGTCTTCACAGCTTCACTTCTATTCTTTCTTTAGAATGTAAACAGGCTTAAGCCTCTCTTACCTAAAAACAACCCAAAATTAATGTTTCCTATTGCTGCTATAACAAATTACTATTAACATAGTGACCTAAAACCACACAAATGTATTATCCCGTGGTTCTGAGCTCAGAAGTCTAAAATGGGTCAGGAGAGTTGCCTACCTTCTGGAGTCTCTGAGAGAGAATCGGTTTTCCTTTGCCAGCAAAAAAAAAAAAGGTGGGGGGGTGTTGCCTATAGTCATTGGCTTGTGGCCCCCTTCTTCCATTTTCAAAGCCATTAATGTAACATCTCTCCTCTGATCTTTTATCAGGACTTTTAAGAGTCCCTTTTATAAGGACTCTTGTATTTACCTCTGGTCTACCAGGGTACTCCCAAGATAAGCTCCCTATCCAAGATCCTTAACTTAATCTTGTCTGGAAGATTCATTTTGCCATGTAAGGTAACATATTCACAGGTTTCAGTGATTAGGTTGTAGACATATTTGGGAAGCCATTATTCTGTGTCTTCCATAATAAGCAACCTTCTGTCCCTGCAGCACTACCTTTCCCTCTCAGCCTTCACCCTAGACTAAACAGTTGGCAATAGATTACTGATACTTCAACTTCCTCTCCTCTAATGCATTCCTTAACTTCTGCATTTGAAGACTTCTGCCCAGACCCTTTAATTCAGTTTTCTTTTACAGCAGATATTGCCTGGTTATTAAATCCAGTGGATTCTTTTTAATCTCTTGGCCTCATTTGACACTTAAGATCTCTCTCTTCTTAAAATTGTCTGATTTATTTTTCCTGAATTTAAAATTTTTTACCTTTCTGCTTGTTAACCTTTCCTATCTCTTTTTGTCAGTTAGCCTTTCATCGTCTCACTCTCAAGGCTTCCCCAGGGTTCTGTCTTCAATTCTCTTTTCTTCTGTGTATTTTCCCTTTGTGGGCAGTTTCACCACATACAGTGACTTCAGTGGGTACTTAAACATTGACTCTCAAGTCCGTGTTTCTAGCACAAAGACTCATCTACCACTTGAAGATTTACATATCGCATTTCACAAGAATTCTCAATCCCAGCACATCCAAAATTGAATTTATATCCTCTCTCATTTCCATGCCAAATTGCTTCAGCCTTCCTTTTACCCAAGTCAAGAAAAGAAGTAATCCTGGGGGCACCTGGGTGGCTCAGTGGGTTAAAGCCTCTGCCTTCGCCTCATGATCCCAGAGTCCTGGGATCAAGCCCCACAGTGGGCTCTCTGCTCAGCAGGGAGCCTGCTTCCTCCTCTCTCTGCCTGCTTCTCTGCCTACTTGTGATCTCCGTCTGTCAAATAAATAAATAAAATCTTAAAAAAAAAAAAAGAAAAGAAATAATCCTAGACACCTATTTGTGCTTTGATCTCTCAAATCATTAAGTCTTTTGGTTTGTATGGGCTTAATACCACTTATAGGTCTTACATTCTTTTAACCTTTCCATATGCACTGCTCTGTTTTAGATAAAATTTCTGTTATTTCCATCCCACATTTCTTTGACAGACTTCCTACTGTTCCCCTCTAATTAATTCTCTACACTGTTGTCAGTGATCTTTTTTCCTTTTTCCTCCTGTCCAAATTCCTCATGCCAGATTTGCCATATTTAAGTTCTCTAGTCCCTCCATTCCTCACCAAATGCTCTTTTTTTGGTTGGCTGTTCCTAATCATTCCTCACATGTCAATTGGGAGATTCTCTTTCAGGTAACTTTCTTTGAATTCTGTCTAGATTCTTTACCTTTTCATTGTAATTGCTTAGCATCTTGTATTTGTCTCTACTTACGCATGTATTGTAATGAAATGTTTATTCATACAGTCCTGCAGAATAGCTTGTGGACAGGAGTTCTTGTTATTTAAAAATATTTAAAAGTAATGCATGTTTATTGTTATTTAAACGTGATGAATGTTTACGTAGAACATTGAAAACACAGTTAAGCAAAAAAGTGGCATATATTAATAACCCACTGTCTCACCCCCAAAGATTTATATTTTGGTGTAGAATCTCTTATACAACTGTAAATTCTCTTTTTATTCACTATTTTTATGCATTACCAAAAGATCTCCAGTGTAAGTCAAGTTAACCATCTGACACTACACTAAATTATTGAAATATTATTGACTGTATTCCCTATGCTGTATATAGCATCCCCATAACTTATTTATTTTGTAACTGGAAGTTTGTACCTCTTAATCCTCTTCACTTATTTCATCTCTCCCCTCTATGGTAACCAACAGTTTGTTTCATATCTCTAAGTTTCTTTCTGTTTGGTGTGTGTGTGTGTTTTCAATTCCACGAATAAATGAAAGCATATGGTATTTGTCTTTCTGATGAAGTTCTAGAACCTAGGTGAGGTTCGGTGGGCTGAGGTCCGGAGCCGATGACCAAGAAAGAATTCTTGAGACATCTTTGGTGCAAAATGTTTTATTAAAGCACGGGGACAGGACCCGTGGGCAGGAAGAGCTGCTGCCCCGGGTTGTGAGGGATGGCAGGTTCTGTACCCTGCGGTTGGGGGAAGGTGAGGGAAAGGGAGGTTTCAATGGAGCTTTCATATGCTAAAGAAGTCTACAAGGTTGGGGAAGGCAGGGAAACAGAGGTTTGAACGGAGTTTTCATATGTTAAAGGAGGCCTCCAAGGTGCAGGGATACAGGAGGCTTGATCAATGTTGTCTTTTGGCAAGCCATTAACATCAAGATGGTTGGGAGATTCCTGGTGGGATGTCACAATCCTGCTATCAAGCGTCTTTGTTAGTGAGATTTAGGTATAGAAGAAACTTAACTTCACTTACATTTCCTTCTACCCCAGCCTCCTTCAGTTTTGTTCATGGAGGGGAGGGTGACATTAAGGCTTGAGGAACTGAGTTATTTGCCTCTGGAAATTGTGCTATTGATAATGTAACTTCTTTGTTCGTAGATCTCTAGGACATTTGTAAACCAAGGGAGACTCCTGTCTTGCGGGATTGTGATCTCAGCAAGTTAACTATTTGTTTCTCTTTTTGGCAGTCAGGGGTACCTGAGGAATGTCACATACATCACCGAGGGGAGCGGATGGAGAGGGGGTGCAAGGTGCCAGCTTTTGCTTTGTCCTCAGTCAGCCTCCTGCTCCCTCATCATTTCCCTGACTTATTTCACTTAGCATAATACCTCTAGGCCCATCCATGTTGTTGTAAATGGCAGGATTTCATTCTTTTTTATGTGGCCAAATAATATTCCATTGTGTATCTATACACACCACATCTTTATTCATCTATAGATGGACATTTAGGTTGCTTCCGTGTCTTGGCTATTGTAAATAATGCTACAGTAAACATAGGGGTGCATGTATCTCTTCAAATTGCTACTTTGTTTTCTCCCTTTGGATACCCAGAAGTGAATTGCTGGGTCGTATGTTAGTTTTAGTTTTAATTTTTTGAAGAACCTCCACACTCCCATCTGTTTTCCATAGTGGAAAATTTAAGTTCCCACTCACAGTGTATAGGATTTCCCTTTTCTCTTCATCTGCACCAACACTTGTTATTTTTTGTCTTTTTGATAATAGCCAATCTGACCAGTGTGAGGTGGTATCTTAGAGTTTTGACTTGCATTTCCCTCATGATTAGTGACACTGAGCATCCTTTCATGTGCCTGTTGACCATCTCTGTTTTGTTTGGAAAAACTTTTATTTGGGTCCTCTGCCCATTTTTTAATCAGGTTATTTTTTGAGTTGTGTCAATATATATATATCCTAAGCGTTATACATTTGGGACATTAGTCCTTTATTGGATGTATGTTTTGCAAATATCTTCTCTCAGTAGGTTGCCTTTTTATTTTGTTGATGGTTTCTATCTGTGTAAATTTTTAAACAATAAAGATAATACAGAGCTAATTTGAAGCTTCTTTTTATTTTTGCTTTAACATCTTTTTGCTTCATTACATGTTTTTCATGAACCATCTTTTTAAATAGAGTAGTGTGTTGTATAGATTCACCAAAGTATGTTTAATCATTCCTGTTATTAAATATTTAGAAAATTAAAAATTTTTCACTCTTATGAACAATGCTTGGCTGGGCACCCTCCTATAAATATTTTGGAAGTAGAATTTAAGATCAAATGATGATGAGATCAAATCAAAAAGTTTAAGGTATTTGTTATATATTGCCAAATTGCTCTTCAGAAAGGCTTTCAAAAAACAAACCAACAATTATTACTCCTACCAGAAGTGTATAAGGATGCCTTTTCCCGGGCGCCTGGGTGGCTCAGTGGGTTAAAGCCTCTGCCTTCGGCTTAGGTTATGATCCCAGGGTCCTGGGATCGAGGCCCGCATTGGGCTCTCTGCTCAGCGGGGAGCCGGCTTTCCTTCCTCTCTGCCTACTTGTGATCTCTGTCACATAAATAAATAAAAAATCTTAAAAAAAAAAAAAAAAGAATGCCTTTTCCCCTCAAAAAAGTGAGAGTTACCACTTGTTTTTTCCAGGTTATAGGGGGAAATACTGTCCACATTTAGTTTCTATTTTTTTGATTCCTAGTAAAATTATTTTTTCCTTGGATTTTCTTATTTCTTCTTTGGGGAATTTCCCGATGATTTCCTTTGCTGTTTTCCTATTGGGGCAGGTGCATTTTCTTACTGAATTTTCTGAGATTTTAAATGTATATAGTAGTAACCATTTCTCTGTAGTATATATTACAGATATTTTTCTTCCATTTGTTATATTTGTAAATTTTTTATGGTGTTTGAAGCATAAACATTTAACAATTTTTTATTCAAAGACACCATTCTTTTAGTGTAATAATTTGATTATATTCCATTATATGTCTTCAAGATTATATTCACCTATAATTTTACCTAGTATTTTAATATTTTAATTTTAACATTTAAAGCTATTGAAATTTATTCTGTGTATAGAGAACAGCATTTGTCCTGGACGTAGAACCCAAGCCATGGTGCTTAGTATATTCAGTACCTTGTAAGTAGGTCTCGCCCTTGCATATTATTATCTATATACTCTGAACTCCTATTATGTATGCCAGGTAGCATCTAGTTGATGGTATAGTACATATAAAATATAGAACATGCAAAAGTTGAAAGATGATTTCTAAGATTTTTAGCCAGAATAAAAGGCAGGATTTTGTAAGGGGTATAATTTTACTGGGATCTTGAAGAAATTTTGTGCCTCCCAAGCTTTCCAAGGGCATGAATTCAGAAATTTTGTGCTTCCTAAGCTTTCCAAGGGCATGAATTCAGAAATGACCCACCTAAGAGAAGCAGAAAATTAATATCAAGTTAAATGAGAAAAAAAATCGGCAACAAAAATAATGTAATATTACAATTAAAAATAAAAATATTTTCTATTATTTAAAAAGAAAAATATAGTAAGTACTCATGTGCCTACTACCCAGATTTTACAAGTATTAACCTTTGGTTATCACATTTCATTTTCTAAAGAAATAGATAACAAATCTTTGAGGCTCCTTGAACCCTATTCATCTCCTACCATCCCTCCCTAGAGGTAACCACTAGCTGGGAGTACTTTCTTGTCCATTTATGTTTTCTGATGTCATAATTCAGCTTATCAATACTTTACTTCAGATTTATTGGTATATTGCTGTTCACTGTTGTCAGCTGTAAAAGAGACTGAGATGTTACTTAAGCACTGTGGATTAATGCTTTTTGTACATCACTGTGGTGTCTGGTAAAAGCATACTGTGATAGATTGGGCATGTTATCTTTGCTATGAATTTTTTCAATGGGGAAACATTTAGCACCTTAATAGCCATCATTTTGGTTTAAATAAATATAACTGTAAATCCTAGACCGTTTATAGAATTTGCTGAGTTTTTAATTTGTTAATTAGGCTGTACACACAGATTAGAAAGGATTATCTGATTGCTGTATGCAGAACTGGAATGTTTTACATTTCTTTTTAAACCCCTAGGGCTTCTTGTCTATTCTTAGTAAGAAGTTTAGAATTTTAGGATAAAAAGGGACCTAGAGACATTCTGATTCTACGCCTTTATAATTTTAGAAATGAACAAATTGACACAAAGATTTTGACTTATGATTTCAGAACTAGCATATGACCCCAAGTTTGGTCCCCTATTTATTAATGGTCCATAAATTTAGATAGTGATTTTGATGTAATATTATCCTGGACTCCACAATCTGAACTAAAATGTCAGAAAATAGTGCGTTTGTACAATAAAATCACACCATAATTTTTTGGGGGTAAACTTTTTTATACTGATTTTTTTTTTTTTTTGTGGTAGGTTTTTTTTCTCTCTCACACACATTTATCATTAAATAGTGTTCCCAAGTCTTTTTTCCTACATGTGTTTATGCTACTTTTTAAATTTAGAACTTGTTTTATATAGTTCTAAATATTTTCTGTAATACTCATTTGATGTGGTTTTTTTTTTAGTGTTTTGGTGAAATAGTTGTTTTTCTTTTTTTAAGATTTTATTTTATTTATTTGAGACAGAGAGAGAACATGGGCCCAAGGAGAGGGGCAGAGAGAATGGAAGAGTGAAAAAGCGACTCTTCTCTGAGTAGGGAGCCCGATGTGGGGCTTGATCCCAGGAGCCTGGGATCGTGACCTGAGACAAAGGCAGCATCTAACTGACTGAACCGCCTAGGTGCCCCCAAAATAGGTTTTTTTTTTTCTTTTAAGATTTTATTTATTTTTTTGACGGAGACGGAAACACAGCGAGAGAGGGAACATAAGCAGGGGGAGTGGGAGAGGAAGAAGCAGGCTTCCTGCTGAGTGAGAAGACTGTTGTGGGACTCTATCCCAGGCCCCTGGGATCATGACCTGAGCTGAAGGCAGACGCTTAATGACTAAGCCAACCAGGCGCTTGAAAATAGTTTATTTTTTACTTGCAATGTATTTTTGAAGTTAGAAATAGTTTTTATGTAGTTATCTCATTTGAAGCATTGTCTCCTTAGTTGACAAGTCAGGAAGTTTAGAATTGTAGATGTTCAAATGATTGCAATAATGTCACTCAATAAAAATTAAAAATTCAAATTCTTTCTAAGTTCAAAACTCCGGTATTATGTTGCTTATATTTCTGGTATATCAAATCGTATATCTATTATATAAAAAGAGACTCTGAGATCAAATGTATAAAACAAGCTTTTGACCCTCTTAATCCCTACTTTTAATTTTTTTTAAAGATTTTTATTTATTTATTTGACAAGAGAAGAGATCACAAGCAGGCAGAGAGGCAGGCAGAGAGAAATGGGGAAGCAGGCTCCCTGCCGAGCAGAGAGCCCAATGTGGGGCTCAATCCCAGGACCCTGAGACCATGACCTGAGCTGAAGGCAGAGGCTTAACCCACTGAGCCACCCAGGCGCCCCTAATTTTTTTTTTTTTTTACTCAGAATTCTTTCACTTTTAAAAATCTTTCTCACTGTTAATTATTACCTTGAAACCTTGAACACGTAAATGCTTTCTGAAAACTTAAGCCAATTTGATGTAAGAAGATAATTTTTTAAAAGGATTTTATTTATTTGTCAGAGAGAGAGAACACAAGCAGGGATAGCAGCAGGCAGAGGGAGAAGCAGACTCCCTGCTGAGTGAGGAGCTAGATGCAAGACTTGATCCAGGATCCTGGGATCATGACCTGAGCTGAAGGCAGCCACTTAACCAACTGAGCCACCCAGGCATCCCGGAAGATAGATAATTTTAATTATATTCTCTAAGATTGAGCTGTCACTTTTATGTGAAGATTTATATAAATTAAATCCATTGTAGTACTTTATCAACTGAAAGTTATATATTTTAATTTTACTTAATATTTACTCAGCAAATGGGGGAGTTAGAAAATATATTATGCTATTTCATTCAGTAAAGATGCTTAATGTGTGCCCAGGACATTTGATGCTGGGGCTACAGAGTTGATTGACAAGTTCTAGTAGAGGACACTGTAAGAAGTTGCATAAGAAAGTTAATATCTGTTTGCTGTGGTAGCAAAGAATCGTCAGGAAGGACAGAAAAGATGAGGGGAGTACCTTGATTAGTAGGCCTGCTGAGGAGGGCAGAAGAGGAGGCTACAGAGTTTAGATTTAATTTTGTTTAAGGATTTTAAGCAGAAAAATGCCATAGTTAGATTTTCATCAATATCATGGTTACGTTTTATTAACAGCATGCTATTCATGTTAGAGTACCTGTATTACATAATCTACTTTCTATTAGGTCCATGAACTAAGTTATGATTATGATAGACCTAAATCTGTAAGGGAAACGTCATGATACTCTGATGAAAATGAGCCACACTACTTGGCTATCTGATGTATACCTGTGTGCATATATATAAATGTCAGTAAATTATAGGCTAAACAAAATGTTTCAAGTTATCCTTTAAAATAATAATAATATTACTGTTCTTACAAACCATTGTATTTAAACTTCCCATGGAAACTGCTCTTGACTAACTTTTTATGAGCATGTAGGGATGGGTAACTTGTACCTGCTCTACTTACAGGGATGATATGAATATAAATGATAGGGTAAAGTAGCTTTGAACTATTAAGACATACTGTATGAATTCAAAGCATTGGATATTGCAGGGTTTGGGAAAAGATGAGAGCATTTAATACTGAGTTACTTAATTTGGGGCAATTACCAAAAAAATACTTTAATTTTACAAAACTTTGCAGTATTTGATACTGTTTATCTCCTAAGCCTTCTGGATCCTAGTCCCAATGCTGCCATTTCTTTGGTCTTCTCATTTCTTTTTTACTACAGTTTTAAGGGTTTCTTCAAAGGTTCTCAGGGTTCCATGCCCCCCTCACTCCTGGCTCTTCTTCATATATTCTCCCTCGGATCTTTCATCTGTTCTCATAGTTTTAATTAATTAATTAATTAATTAATATGTCTCATAAACCCAGGACAGATCTCTCCTTCAGCTTCAGACTTCAGTGTGAGATGAGTGAGCACTGTCAAAATGTGTAAAACTGAACCCATTCATTTTCTTCTGTAATCTGGTCCCTGCCTGTTCTGTGTTCTCATCTCATGGACTTCCTGTTTGGAATTTTATGCTGTAATAAGAATAGCTATTGGTTGAGCACTTATTTTTGTGGCACAGGCATTGAGCACTTTACTTTGGTTGTCATATTTCATTTAACCACATCCCTATGGGGTGGATGTTATTATTAACTCATTTTACTGATAAAATTCTGTGATGTTAAATAACATAGCCCAGGTCATACATGCTTGGAAGTGGCAAATATTGGACTTGAATACAGATCTAATACCAAGCTTGTGGCAATCTATCAGATCGCACACAATCCCTGTTACTTGTTACTAGAACAAACTTACTATCCATCTTAAAATACTGCCAAGTGCTTTCCATCTCAGCCTTTCTAGTTTGATATATAATTAATGACTGAGGGATAACTGTGATAAGAGTGAAGTGATCACTTTCAACTGCTGGGAAAGTCACATGAATAACTATTTGTTGATACTAGTTCCTAAGGTAGCAGTATATCAAGTTTACTTTAGACTCAAAGTGTAGTTCTGTTGTGTGGTGATTATGTGTGCGTCTAACAAACGTGTCCTCCTTTTGTTTAAGGTTGCTCTGCTGAGGTGTACTCTTAACCCCTAGCTTTAACGACTCTACACCCTGCCAGTTCTCCTCCCCTCCTTGGTGTAGTATCTTCTCGGGCAGTGTTCTCAGTCTGGAATCTCTTCATCCTACCATGTATCTTCACCTTCCCCTTGCCTGGCAAACTTATTCTGTTTTAACAGCTTCGCTGAGGCATTGCCTTGTGTAAGAAGCTTCCCTGACCTTCTGTATCTCTAGGCTGGATAAAGTCCTCTTGCTCTGTATTACTTCAGTATCTTGTATATATAGATGAGCATATTTAACTGTCATAGTGTCACAATGTACTAATATTAGTTCTTCTATTTATTATTATTGTCTCCTGCCACTATCATGTAAGTTTAGTAGGGAAGAATTTCTGTATCTGTTGTTTATTTTGTACTAATATTTGTTTATGTTTTAGTCATTCTCATTAGAAGATGAGTATTCTGAGATAGAAAACCATGTCCCAGGTATTTTTGTGTCCATAATGCCTGTTGTCTGACCAAATGACTTGTTTTTATTGTTAGTATCAACTTTTCCAGACACTATAAACCTAAGCACACTGTATATATATATTTTATTTTCAATTGAAGGGTTAATGTATTTATTTGATCAGTAAATCATAAGGTTAAAAAAAGATACAGTGTCTTCCATCCTTTTGTCATAGGCACAGTGAACTGTTCCCAATCAGTGGTAATTTACCATATTTTAAATAGCTATAATGACATATTTTAACATGTGTTAGAGTGTACATCTTCATTTTTTAAAGGGCATAGGATTTTGAGTGTTAGGTGAATGTTAACCTTTTAAATCCATTCTGTTCTGAAAGTATAAATTTAATGTTTTGTTAATCAGACATTGCAGTAATTCATGCTGTGATTTTCATTTGTACTGTTAATGTTATGTTTATTCATTAAGACTTTAATTACCTCCAATATTTAATTAAAGTCATGTTTTCAAGTATATGGTGTTGATCTAAAAAATTAACTACTTTCAAGATTGTCAAAGTAAAAAAGAAATCCAGAGAGACTTATTTTGTGCCATTCTCAGCATAATTACAATTTTCCAATGTGTTATTTTCATGTTTGAAGGACTTTTTTGTTTGAACCTATTATTCTATTAAAAAAGGAAAGTTTTTAAGGTAAAAAGCTAATACCCTTGGTAGCAAGCTTTAAGAGCATTATTTCAAAATGTGTAATAGCAATTATTTAGAATATTTTTCTAGCTGGAATCTTGACAAGAATGGAGAGAAAACAGAAGATGCAACCTGTGTAATAGAGAATGAAAGGCCATTTCCTTAAAAAAGTCTATTTGAGGTTTTTCACTTTGCCTCATAAGGCATAAGAAAACATCAGTTCCGTGATATTCCTAGGAACTGCTAACCTCGCTGCAGTTGGTCTTCGTTGACCTCTAGAGTAGGTATGGTTGCCTGCCATCTCTTCCTGTGGCTGCCTGTGCTTTCCCATGAAAACAGTAATCACACATACCTATCTAACACCTGTTTTCTTGTTCTCAGGTGGGCTAGGAATTGTGGATGTTTTGTTTGCTGCTGTATACAAGGTGTTTAATAAATATTTATAGGATAAAGGAATCAAATAAGCATAATGTGGGCATTCTGTTCTCCAGTAGTAATTGTTTTGGTTCATGGTCATGTTTGAAGCATGGTAGATTTTTAAATACATTATAAATTTTCAGACGGCAATTGAATTAGTTTTAATATTATTTTAATCTAGTTCATTGTATATCTAGTAATTTGAGTTACCTAAAATATTATATAAATGCTACATTACCCATTTCTTTTGGATAGACATTTACTATATTTTGCTTAGGAAATTATTTTGCATTTAAATCTTTTTTTTTTTTTTTTAAGATTTTATTTATTTGAGAGAGAGAGAGCACAAGCAGGAGAGTAGCGGAGGGATAGGGAGATGCAGGCTTCCTGCTGAGCAGGGACCCTGATTCAGGGCTCAATCCCAGGACCCCAGGATGATGACCTGAGCCAAAGGCAGATGCTTAACCAACTGAGCCACCCAGGCACCACATAATTTGTACTTAAATCTTATTTGATATTTAGTAGTTGTGAATTCTTCAAACAAAATAATAATGTTATACTCCAGAATATTGCACTGCTTCCTTAAGTAGTAAACGCATATTGGGGCGCCTGGGTGGCTCAGTGGGTTAAGGCCTCTGCCTTCAGCTCAGGTCATGATCTCGGGGTCCTGGGATCCATCCCCGCATCGAACTGTCTGCTCAGCGGGGAGCCTGCTTCCTCCTCTCTCTGCCTGCCACTCTGCCTACTTGTGATCTCTCTCTGTCAAATGAATAAAATCTTTAAAAAAAAAAAAAAAGAAGTAAACACATATTTTTCACAGTTGATAATGCAGGTGTAATTTCTACATGTGTAGAAGTATCCAGAACTCACATACTATCTCAGCTCCTTAAATTCATAATCTGTCATGGTTCTCTTTGGCATTCCCACTGACCCTCCACTGACCAACTAGGGTTGGGGTATGGCGATGCTGCTAATTGTGGCTTACTTTATTTTTGCACTGATTCAAGCTTAGATATACTTCCATTTATTCCTCATGGTGGGTAGAGACAGTTAAAACTTTTAGAAGACTATGGCTCCTGGATGAAAAAAGAAGTTAATATGGAGAGTAAATCAACTTTATACACAAAAGCCAAAGTCCTCACCTACGAGGCCGTCCATGATCTGGCCTCTGATGTATTTCTGAGTCCTGTTGTTCTTCCCTGCTCCATTCTCCCTAGGTTTTACCACATTGGCGTGCATGCCGATAGTAGAACATTCCTGCGTGCCCTCACATTAGTGCCTTTGCCCTAGATATTCTCTCTTTACCCAGATATCTGCACGACTAACTCCTTCCTTCAAGACGTTGCTCCGATTTTACCTTCTCAGTGAGGCCTGCCCATCTCACCAGACATAAAACTGCAACCCAGCTCCCATCCCTACTGCTGCCTCCCTCTAGCCAGCTTTACTGTATATTCTTTTTTCATAGTATGTAACCACCTTCCAATATAGTTATAATGTACTTAGTTCTTATATTTATTAATGTATTATTTATAATATTATAATATTAATAAATAAATATTGATTAATTCCTGCCAGCTAACATGTATGTTTAGTAAGGGAAGAATTTCTGTATCTGTTTTTGTTTGTTTTCTTGTTGTAGTAGTTACTTTAATAAACAGGCATATCTTAAGTACCTAGAACACTGGTGTCTAGTGTACAGAAGATGATCAGTAACTGTTTGTTTAGTAAATGACCAGTTTGGTTTTTGCAAGACCAAGTTTGTTTTTCCTCAATGTATGACCCATAACTGGACTGCCTTACACCTTCAGCTCTGTCCTTTGTTTTTGTTATATGGATCCTTTGACTACATCTGGAATAAAACAAAAACAAACAGATCCAAGATCCAAGAGAGTCAGAGCTAGAGAGAAAAAAGAAGACCCATTCTTAACATCTAAGTTTTGTGGTTTTTTTTTTTTTTTTAACCCTTTTTGGGATGATTGTTAGTGTAGAATGACTTGGCAGAAACCCTGAAGAATGTGGCCCCATGGCTTTAACATGACACCCATGTTATGCTGTGGCTTTCTCTCTCTATTCCCAAATCTATGGTTTTAATGAATGGTCTTACCTCTTATATGTATGATGGCTCAGCCTGAAACAGAAATGCGCTCTAGTGGGGGACTGTATTGCCAAGATAATAGGACTGTTATAATAGGTTTGTTCCTTTATACCTATCCCCTGTTTAAGAAATTTCTAGGTGTTAAGTGATTTAGGTTCTGGTTCTGACTCTGTAAGCGACTCATTGTCTTACAACTCTGGGCTTATGTTTCTTCAACTGTAAAATTGAACTAGACTTTTTTTTTTTCCCTGATTATGTGAAGTTTAGCTATATCATCAAAAAGATTTCAAGTTTTATAATTGTAGGAACCCTTTTTCAAAATATGTTAGCACTTAAGTTAATAATGACGTTATTAAAGTGTATTTAAGATATATACTTGAGGGTGCCTGGGTTGCTCAGTTGGTTAAGCGACTGCCTTCAGCTCAGGTCATGATCCTGGAGTTCCAGACCAAGTCCCTCATCGGGCTTCCTGTTTAGTAGGGAGTCTGTTTCTCCCTTTGACTCTCCCCCAACTTGTGCTCGCTCTCTCTGCCTCTCAAATAAATAAATAAAATCTTAAAAAAAAAAAAATTTATACTTGATGAGGTGCTAGATATCTAAAAACAAAGGTGAGCACACCAGTAGTGCCTAGAACTTAACAATAATTGTTTTCTTATGTATTTCACAAGAAAAAAACAGATTCGTGATAATTCTTAGAATTCAGTTAACTAGAAAATTGAATCTTTAGCCATGATAAATAACTCGTGTTAGAATCCTTCTCTCTTCCTTCTTTCTCTTCTCCTATTCTTTCTCTACCTTTTGCCCAATCTCTTGTACAGTTTTCTTTTCTCTTTTTTCTTTTTTGCTGATAGAACTAAAGGATGACACTTTAAAGGTATTTCTCAAGAATTTTGCTTTTGGAATCTATTCTGTTCATTATTGAACTGCTTGGGGTCCAGCAGATTATCTTATACATGGTGGATGCTCCTTAAATGTTGCTTGAATGAATGAATTTACTTTTATTTTTCTCCAATATTGAATTAATTCAGAAAGTGATTTTTAAATTTTTATCATTTTAAGAAAGGTGACTCTTGTGATGGTGGGACTTGATAATGCTGGGAAAACGGCAACAGCAAAGGGAATCCAAGGAGGTAAGCAGAAAATACATATTATTAAACTATTCTGAATTATTTATTTATGTAAATTGCTTTATTACATATTTATTTGGTATAGATTGTATACACTCCCTTACTTTAAATTCTTAGTATGCTTGTGGCTAGTATGGTGAATAGACTCTAGTTTAAGAGTACCAGCCTGTTAACATGTTTCAGATTTGAGTAAGTGCAGAGATGCAGAGGATCCTTGAGGTCTTTGATCAGATAAATGGGATCACATCTGTCTTCTTAGCACCAGAGGGAAAAAGCAAAAAAAGGACATGTCCTGCCTTGAAGGATACCCATCTTCCACTTAACATTCTCTTGGCCAGAATTTAGTCACAAGGCTAAGGATGAAAGAAAGGGAGGTAGAAATATAATTAGCTAGCACAACTCTCTTTGTATGTCTTGATTTTTTTTAATATGATTTGTGACTTTTATAGTTATGATAAAATTGTGGCTTTTTCCTTATCAAATGGTTTTATGTCATTTATATTACATTTCATTCATTGTATTTATTTAGTTACTCTTAATTTAATACTGTATACTACAATATAGAAGCAACTGTGCTGGTGAGTTTGTTGTACACCCAGGAGATGTGGCCAAACATCTTATGGGTATGAATTGGGAAAAAACTTAACATATATTTGTGCTGAAAAAGGATGTTTCAACAAGATATGGATACCAAATAGTTAGGGGGGCTTTTATTTATGGGAGTTTATGAAATAAAATTAACACTTTGCAAAACTTGCTGTTGGAGGAAAATGTTTTGTCACCATATATTCTACTATGTAACATGAGATGTAAATTATATATTTTTGTCTTTGGATTCTTGAAGTCCTTTTGTGTGTACCCTTCATGCTGTCTCCTAGGTTATATCCTCACAGAGCACTCATTGTCATCATCTAAACTAGGGGTGGCAAACTTCTTTTGTAAAGAGCCAGATAGTAAATATTTTACACTTTGGGGGCCATGCATTCTTTTTCCCAGCTATACAACCATGGCATAGTATGAAAGCAGTCATACCCAATATATAAACAAATAAGCATGGCCATGTTCCAATGAAACTTTGTTATGGACACTAAAATTTGATGTATTATGAAATACTGTCTTTTTTATTTTTTCATAATTACTTAAAAATAGAAAACACAATCTTTGCTTGAGAGCCATATGAAAGTAGATAGTGAGCCAGATTTGGCCTTCAGACCGTGACTTCTCATCTAAGCATCTTTACTTCTTCCATTTCTTCAGTCTTACATTCAAGGGAGAAGAATCTAAGAATCAGACTGTCTACTTTGTTGTGTGTACTTAAACATCCTCTTTCCATTAGGATCATTCTCTTCTGATTTTCATCTCTGTGTTTCTATCAGTTTCTTTTTCTGAGTTTAGAAAATACTCAGGTTGTTATATCATGAACAGAAAGTCAAAGCTGTCTTCAACTTTGAGCTTGTTCTTCATCTTGTTTATTTATTCTTTAGCCTACTCTTGTGACTGATTTCTTACCTTTTTTTCTTTTTTTAAGCTTCTAATTATATAGAACTAGATGAAGTTTTCCAATGGCACTGTTTCATGCCTTTGTGTTTGTTTATGCTATTCCCACTTGTCTTTTTTTTTTTTTTTAAGATTTTATTTATCTGACAGAGAGAGCGAGAGAGCACTAGCAGGGGGGACAATGGGGAGAGAGAGGGAGAAGCAGACTCCCCGCCCGAGCAGGGAGCCAGATGTGGGGCTCGATCCCAGAACCATGGGATCATGACCTAAGCCGAAGGCAGATGCCTATCTGAGCCACCCAGGCGCCCCTCCCACTTGTCTTATTAGAAAGAATATCTGCTTATCTTTAAAGCAGAGTATCTATATATTTCTAAAGGTAGATTTTTGTTACATAGTCTCGTTCTTCATGAAGTCTTTTCCACCTCCTGCTACCGTTAGCCATTACCACCACCATCAGTAGATATGACTACTTCCTGTGCTTTGGCCTATACTTACTTATACCTAATTGTATCACTACTTAAGTTACTCCTTCATTCATGCATCTCTTACTCATTCTGGTGTCCCAGTTCAGCCATGCCTTATGTTTAATATAGGTAACCTTCTTCCAACATTTTTGCCATGGCTTCTACTCTTCAGCTTTTTTCTGGTTTGTCTCAGTTTATTTTCTTTCTTCTTTTTTTCCCCCCTCAGTTCTTTTGAGACATATCTGCTTCTTTTCTAAGTGCAATGTCTAAATCCATACCCTCAGTGTCTTTCATCTAGAACGCGATAGCTTCCTAATCAGAGAGTACTTTTCTTATGTTGACCTTTGCTTTTTCGATCAACTTCCCTTCTTTATAGCTATCAAAGTGATTGTATTAGTTGGATGTAGGTTCAGTTGTCCTAACAGAGACCTAAAATAACAATGGCTTAACAAAATAGAATTTTATTTCTCATAATAGGGCACACAAAAGTAGTGTAGGCCTACCATAATAGCCCTATGGTGGTAGAGACTCAAGTTCCTTCTCCTTTTTTTTTTTTTTTTTGCCATTTATAGTGTTCTCCTTTGCCTTTCTAGTCCAAGGTGCCTAACTAATGTGCATTTTAGCAGGAAGGAAGAAGTAACGGGGAAGGGAGGCCATTTTCTTTTCTTTTAAGGACATGAACTAGAAGCTGCTGTATCATTTCAGTTCAATGCCATTGACTAGAACTGGTGGTATTCTGGAGCTGGCTCCTACTTGCTCTATTGGCTTATATCAGCTATCTAGAGCCAGGTAGGTACATCTCTTCCCAATTATGTGTTCAGGTACCTCACACTAGTTTGAAATTGGCCATAGTGGGAATATTCATACCACGGAAAATGACAAACAGTACATATCAAATTTCCCCAGAAGTGGTTAAACATTTAACTCTACACCACTAGCTCACTATCTAGAGTATGCTTTAATAGCCATCCCTCGCTACCACAGAGATGGGGGATTGTAGTCTTTATCCTAAATAGGTATGTACTTAGCTAAAAAATCCAGGATTCTCTTGACTATCCAGTGCTGTTTCCTAATAGTTTCCAAGAAATGATTGTTATTTGGGTGGCAAATTTTTCTTTGTGTAAATTGATCCCTAGTTTTGTTGGATATTAACGTAACTTCATTATGTTATAGGTATTTATGTTTCTACTTTTCTCCTCTATGTAAGAGCTCTGTAAGATCAGAAGATGGATCTTGTTATTGTGTATGTAGGACACTGCATAGTGCTTAGCATACAATAGATGATCAATAAATAAGTTATTGATTATATATTTTCACTTTCTCTTGGGATTTCTAGAGATTACTTTACTGTATATCTAGAGATATACTTTACTGAAATCCTCAGGACTGGGGACCATTTGTCTCTGTACCTCTGGTTCTTGTATGATACCTGATCTATAACAGACCCTCAATAAATGGCTATTAGCATGAATGGATGGATAAGTGTATGGAAGGATGAAAGGAAGGATGTTGAGGACAGTAGCTTCAGCTGTCATGGCAGTCTGGTGTTATAATATTGAGCTGCTATATACTTTGTACTAAGTACTAAGGATACAAAGTAGATCCTAGATACTGGGAAGGTACAGGCTATTGTGAGGACCAGCAAGAAGACAGAATATTATGATAGAGTGTGTAGGTGATACTGCAAGTAGAATGAAATCATTAGAAAGGATTTATAGGGAAGTTGTATCTAGAACATTTAGTCTTCAGTCTTGAAACACAGAATCATAAATAGGACCCAGAGGAGAGGATAGAGAAGTCAGGGAGGAAAGTCATTTAATGTCTTAACCTGGATTTGAATCCTGGCTCTGCCTACCATGTTACCTTGAAAAAATTACCTAATCTGAATTGGTTTTCTGGGAATGTTGCCATCGTTTTATCTGCATTGCTCTCCTTTGCTTGGAATGTTCTCTGCCCCCTTTATTATAATTATGTAGTTTTTAATACTTCTTTTTTTTTTTTTTTTCATGGCCTTTCTGAAGCCTTTGTATACCATAGCTTCTGCCACCCTCCTCTTTAATGTTTTCCTCCTGAATGCCTGTGGTCTTAGTTTGGGCTGTTGTACCCATATCTTAGACTGGGTGGCTTAAACAAGTTGTTTCTTACAGTTCTGGAGGTTGAAAGTTGTGAAGTTGGGGTGCCAGTATGGTTGGGTTCTTGATGCAGGTCCGCTTCCTGATTTAGACAACCATCTTCTTGCTACAACCTCATGTGGTGCAGAGAGACAGAAAACAAGCTCTCCTGTGTCTTCCTGTAAGTGTACTAATCCCATTATAGGAGCTGCACCCTCATGACCTCACCGAAAGCTAATAACCTCCCAAAGGCTCCACCTCCAAATACCATCTCACTGGGGATTAGGGTTTCAACACAGGCTTTTGCAGGGGGAGGGGAGAACAAGGACACAGGACACAGGACACAGGCATGTAATCTGTAACATCCTCACATTATCCTCTTGAGTTTTTTCATAGAAATATTGGTTCCTATGTTATTTCAATTAATATGTATCTGTCTTTATTCTACTATATGTTCTTTGAGGACAGCAACCTTATCTTATTCATCTTTATATCCTAATGCATAACAAAGTCCTGTACTGAGTAGGTGTCTGTACGTGTTAGTTTTCTTATCCCTGTTCCAGCATTGTTAATTTATTTTCATTGATAATTTTCTGGGAATACTTCTGAAATCATGCTCAAAGACAGCTGCCTGTTTTAACTAAGAAAACCAGTTCTGGCCTGGACTAGATCCATGTTTTTAAATGTCTAGTGTAATCCTGTTTTGGGAGTATCATTCTGCTTATATTTCTTCTAAACTTTTTTCTCCTAGATAATGAAGGTCTTAGAAAAATGTGACTTGTAATGTCTCTTTTAACTCTCTAGGGAGCTGTTTAAACTGTGCTAAGGTACTTGCTGCCTGGGAGTAGTACCCTGCAGATCTGTTTTCCAGTCACACCTAAATCTAGCAGCAAATGCCTTTCAAATTTATCTTTGTAATAGCAAATGTTTTGCTGAATATAGGAATGATAAGACCATCTACAGCAGCGTTATTCAGTAGAACTTTCTCCAGTGATAGGAATGTTCTATATGGCCTCTGTCTAGTAGTAGGGTGGGCCACTAGCCAATTTGGCTTTGAGCACTTTAAATGTAGATAGTACACCGGAAGAATTGAAATTTAATTTAATTTTAATTGATTTTAATTTAAAAAGCCTCGTGTAGTTTGGGGCCATTGTATTGCCCCAGGTATAAACAAAGTCCAATAGAGTACTGTTTGTTGTGGATTCTGGTGATGAAGAGAGAGTGAAAGAGATAAACGTGGAGTTTTCTTCATAGCCATTGAGTCATCAGGTTCTGTTAGTCTTTCTTGAGTTCTGTCTTTCCATTCTTTATTTTCATATCTGTCTGAAACGTGGCCATCACTCTCATTTCTAGCCAGTTCTAGAGACTTTGCAAAGAAGTTTCTTAATAAAGCACTACTTTAGTCACCTTAATTATATTACTGGTCTACTGACATACTTCCCTGGCTCCCAGTTCTCTCCAGAACCCTCTTCAGTCTGCATTCACAATCTTAAGGGTTTGCTCCAACTGCAACACTCAATTTGTTTGTACTTTCTTGCCTTTGCTATTTCTTCTGTTACTTAGATCACTCTTAACGTAGCTTTAAGGTCTAAGTCTCAGCTCTCAGTTCAAGTCTTCTTGAACAGTAGTTGTCTTTTTAATCTTATTACCATTCCTTGGCAGTTATGTACACCCTGTACCTCGTTTTTGTTGTCATATATAGAAGTACAGAAAATTTTAATTTTTAATTTATGTAAACATCCTAAGCATGTTCCTGTGGAAATAATGAAATCTACTCTATATCTGCAAGCTGCCCTGAAAAGTTTCTTTATTCCAATTCTAATTTTAATTCAGTAATTAAAGAAATGCAGTCTACTCATCATAGCTTCTCCCATTTTTTGGTTCTTCTCAACTATTCTCTAAATACTCAGTTTTTCTTTATAACTTCACAGAGCTTGTAATGGTCTCTGGGGATGACTGTGGTGTTGAAGGGTTGAAATTTTTATTACTTGTAATTTAAGAGAGACAATAGCCTCAAAGGCAAGAGTTCATTCATTTACTCATTCTACAGGTATTTATTGGTTACCTGTTACATGGTAGGCATTATTCTAGGAGACAGGGTTATGTCAATATAAAACAAATAAACAAGGAAGAAATTTTTTATCTGCATGGAGCATAAATTCTAGTTGGATATTTTATAATATCTACCCTTCCGCCAAACCAGTATACTTAGATATAAAACTTAATGTGTAAGCAAATAATAAACATTCCATTTAGTACTAAATTATGATGAAAACTACTTTTTATGTCATTTAAGTTGTGAAGTTACATTGATGTTATTAATTTAAAGTCTAAAGATTGTTTCTTTTTTATCATTTGAAACAGAGTATCCTGAAGATGTAGCTCCTACTGTTGGCTTTTCCAAAATTGACCTTAGACAAGGAAAGTTTGAAGTCACCATTTTTGACTTGGGAGGTGGAAAAAGAATTCGGGGAATCTGGAAGAATTACTATGCTGAGTCCTATGGGGTAATATTTGTTGTGGATTCCAGTGATGAAGAGAGAATGGAAGAGACAAAAGAGACAATGTCAGAAGTGCTAAGACATCCTAGGATATCGGGAAAGCCTATACTGGTGTAAGTAACGTTGCTGTCATTGTAAACGCAGAAGAAGTGACATTAGGCAATAAAGAAATTTACCTAAGTTACAAAATAAATAAGCAAATAAGCTAAAACTATCACATCCTAATATAATAAAATGTGGTTAGCTGGGGATTATTCGTATAGTGAGGCCTTGTTTTGGTCTCCTTAGTAATTAAGGATTGAGGCTGTGTTATTAAGAAGAGTTATACTTAGATCTTCTGGGTATTCAAATATAAACTCTTTGTTTTATTTGATAACTTACTTTTTATAAAATTCTGCATTTTGAAATGACCTATTAACAAGGTTCTAGGATGTTTTTCAATTTTTTCCGTCTTTTAATAATTTATGTTTTGTGTTTGTCTTCTTTTTCTTGAAGAGTATTCTTTTTTTTTTAAGATTTTATTTATTTATTTTCCAGACAGAGATCACAAGTAGGCAGAGAGGCAGGCAGAGAGAGAGGAGGAAGCAGGCTTCCCGCTGAGCAGAGAGCCCAATATGGGGCTCCATCCCAGGACCCTGGGATCATGACCTGAGCTGAAGGCAGAGGCTTTAACCCACTGAGCCATCCAGGCGCCCCTCTTGAAGAGTATTCTTATTGGGAAGTTATTTAAAAGGCTTATTCTTCTAAATTTCTAAATGTTTTTTTTTTTTTTTAAGATTTTATTTATTTATTTATTTGACAGAAATCACAAGGCTTTAACCCACTGAGCCACCCAGGCCCCCCTGATTTCTAAATTTTTATTCCTATATTTCCAAATTGAATGTGTGATCTGTGTTGTTATCAGCTTAGTCATGTGCTTATATCATTTTGTTCAGCTGCCTAAACATATTTTAAAAAGTGACAAAGGACTTTTACACCACCTACCCTCACAGCCTTTCTGCACAGTAAACACCAGATGGTGCTATAACTATAGGACATAGAAAAATGAAAGTCCTTTAAATTGCTCTTAAAATCAGAGTGAACTGAATGTATGCCATTGCCTTCTTGTCCCTTTTTCCTCATGCCTGTTTCATTACTGAGGATTAAAAACAACCAATCAGCTTATCATGTGGCTAAATGAGAAATTGTAAGCAGAGTTTCTCAGTGGTCCTCAGCAGTAAATGAACATTTTTAAATGAGGCAGTTTAGAAGCTTTGATTACGCAAAGTAAGACTTTATGGCATCATTTATTAGTACAGATTCTATGGCTTAATTTTTATTTATTTAACCAGTTAGTGAAGTTATTTGATTTGTGTAATCAATTCTCACCTTTATTGAATCTGAAGGAAAGTTTAATAGACATATGTATGAAGAATGAACTGTGTTGAACCCTATAGGCTAAGATTCTCTACACATTTAAGCAAAGAACCAGTGACTTCTAAAGTAAAAGTGTTAATGACTGAGATGACTGCTGCTGATGTGTAAAATAATTGTGTGTTCATTTTTAACCTAATAGTCATTTATTTAATTTATTCTTTCATTCGTTCATTCATGTGTTAATTCAGCAATATTTATTGTGCATTCACTATGTGCTAGGCATTGTTCTGGTGATAGGGATACATTTGGGAACAAAAACAGTATAAATCCATGTATGATCTCAGAAGCTTACATTCTAGGGGGTGGCATACACAATAAATGTAATAAGTAAGTTATATCATACATTAGGTGATAAGAATATTGAAAAATGCAGGTAAAATATCCGGGATCCTATCGTGGTGGAATGGCAGTGGTATGTTACTCTTATAATTAGGATAATCACAGTAGGGTTTTTTTTTTTTTTTTAAAGATTTTATTTATTTGAGAGAGCAAGAATGAGAGAGAGAGAGAGAGAGCATGAGAGGGGGAAGGGTCAGAGGGAGAAGCAGACTTCCCACTGAGCAGGGAGACCAATGCGGGACTCGATCCTGGGACTCCAGGATCGTGACCTGAGCCAAAGGCAGTCGCCCAACCAAATGAGCCACCCAGGTGCCCATCACAGTTGGTTTTGAGGAGATGACACTTGAGGCAAGAGAGGCAATCATCTAGATGTATGTGGAAAAGCTGCGAGGCAAGAGTGTGCAGTTCCTAAGTGACTACAGTTAGCACTGACTAATCAAATAATGGTCAGCAAGAGACCTGCTGTCTGTTCTCTCACTTCTCTCACCTAGTAGATTTTCAGAATAGTGGGTGAAAAACTGGAAGATCACTGACTGGGGGTTGCCTCACCATTACAATTTCGTAGTCAGGGCAATCTCACAAAGACATGAGAATTAACAATGGATACTATAATTTGCTTCTGAAGTATAATATGGTTCCCCATTTGACCAGTTTTTTTCCAGGGGTATTTTACAACCAAAGATTTTTTGTTAATAAAGGTAAACTGCTTTTTGAAATGAGTGTGCTTCAAGAATATACAAAATGTATAAGAAGTACACATTCTTTTTTTTTTTTTTTTTTAAAGATTTTATTTATTTATCTGACAGAGAGATCGAGAGAGCACTAGCAGGGGGGACAATGGGGAGAGAGAGGGAGAAGCAGACTCCCCGCCCGAGCAGGGAGCCAGATGCGGGGCTCGATCCCAGGACCATGGGATCATGACCTGAGCCGAAGGCAGATGTCTAACCATCTGAGCCACCCAGGTGCCCCTAAGAAGTACACATTCTTAATAAATAAACATGTAGATAAGAGTGAGTTCAAAAATACTGGATCAACCACGCGAGCCAATCACTACTAACATTTTGATGCATTTCCTACACACATCTTTGCAAAATCTGTAATGCTTACAGTTGCGTATAATATATAAAATTTTGTATCCCATCTTTTCTTACTTTAAAAAATATGTATATATATTTTAATTTATTTGTTTGTTTTTAAGTAAACTGTCATGACCCTGAGATCAGAAGTCACATGCTCTTCTAACTGAGCCAGTCAGGGGCCCCTGTACCCCCACTTTTTTTTTTAATAAGTTTCTAAATCCTTCTTAAATACCTATACAAAACCTATATTTGGGAATTCTCCTGTTTACCTTTTTCTCTCTGACCGACAAGTAGTTTCTCTTATTGATGTTACTGTCTTAATATCCTTTGAGTCTCTACTTCTCTGTAATCCTCTCTGTAATCCATCTGCACTTCTCCCCTGTGTTTCTGAGAGAAACAGTCTCCTAAGCAGTCTCCCTGCATTCTTGCCCATCTAAATTGCTAGCAGGAGCCTTTTTCTTTATTTGATGTTTTTTAAATTTATAGAATTTGATATTTTACAAGAAAATTTGATGTTTTACAAAACTGGTACATGCTTTAACAAGTGAAACAATGTGGAATATATAAAGACTATGAGAGCTCTTTAAAATACACTCTTGGATAATAAGTGGGAATGACCTCTGGCAGAACCCTGCTAAGCTTAGTGCTGGGACCTGGTGGGTTGTGGAGACAGAGCGGGAGGGTACCTGCATCAGGAGGCAGGCTACAGTGTCCCTTCTTGCACTTAGCTGCTTCCTTCCAGCCCACAAACATCGGGACCTATCATGGGCAAAATTCAGTGACAACATCTAATTTCTTCTCTTCATCCCTGTCTGAGCCTAAACTAGCTGATTTAGGACCCACAGGGCCTCTCAGAAGTCACTTTAGTACCTAGATAACTTTCCCTTTCTACCCTATAATGATGAACAAACAGCAAACAATATAAAATCTCTGAGAAGATTCAGCCATTCAACAGAAATAAATCTGAAAAATTAGAATATTATTTATAATCACAAAATTACAAATTGAGGGAGCCAGGATTCATTCATGTTATGGGAAGCAAAGTTAGATGATCACAGTAGATGGTGCTGGGCAGTCTCTGTCCTGGCCTGACTTGCCTGTGCACACCAGCCTGACAGCAGGCGTCATTGAAAATGAAGCCTCAGCCAAATTTCACTTCATGTCAGACTTGAGGGCTCTCTTGAAAGGTCAGAATCATAGAACATCACCAGTCTTCTGTGTTTTATTAGCTCAGAAATTCTATTTTACTGTTCCATAGCATTTACTACTTAATGAGTATAATATTTTGATTAAAATCTCTGAAATAGTGGTGAAAAGTTGAAAAACCATGGATTTAGAGAGAAGATGGAGAGTCTGGAACCTGGATTCTAAAAGCTGATGTGAATTTGTTTATGACCCTGGCAAATCACTCTACTTCTTTGGACTTAGTGGCTAAATGCCTCTTCTATATTAAAAGTACCTGTAAAATATTGTAATTCTGCTTTTGTATTCAGCTGCTATAATCATATGAACCATACTGTAGGGTATTATAAGAATCCATTTGAGTAAAAAAGTAAAAGTGTTTAAAGAGAGTCAAAATAGATGCTATTCAAATGTTCTGCTCTGGAATCATGTTAACCTGTTTATTTACCTAGAGTTTTCCTTTTACTCTTTTAGCTATAATAGAGATTTACCTTATGCTCTGATAAGGTATGAATTATATTATCTGCCCTTATGTACTTCCTCCATACTCTTCCTTTAACAGTTTATAACTTAATTTTTTAAAAACTAAGATTAGATACTCTGGACAGATAAAGGCCTCTCCAATAGAAAAAAATAAATAACTTTTAGAGTTGTATCAATAGCACTAGAATCAACATAATCCCTAATTTCTTTTTTAGTTGAAATATAGTTGATATATAATAATAGTTTCAGGTGTACAATATAGTGATTTAACAATTATATATACATTACAAAATGCTCACCATGATAAGTATTTACCACCTGTCACCATACAGTTATTACAATATTATTGACTCTATTCCTATGCTGTACTTTTCCTTCCCATGACTTATTTTATAGCTGGAAATTTTACCTATTTCACAACCCCCCCAACCCTCTCCCAGCAGTTAGCCCAAATTTCAAGCTCAACACCTACCAAGAAATTCTTCATAAATAATATAAGGCCCTATTTGTTGATTACTTCTGGAAGGAACTGAGCTGAAGCTTTCCTTTTTTATGGCTGAATCTCCTAATACTGAAAACTGGGATAACTCTGGAGATCCAAGGCTAAAATTTCCTCTCAGGATAATTGTTAGCACATTTGAACTCTTGGAATGATGCCACTTTCTCATTACATACTGTTTTTTTGTTTTTTTTGTTTTTTGGTTTTTTTTTTTTTTGTGGAATTATATGACCTAACTTTGGGCCAAACATTGCAAATTAGATGCTTTGCAACAAAAGTAATATAGAGGAGTTTCACTCAGGGATGAAAACATAATATCTCGGATATGATCTACTAGGTGTTATGAACATTTGAATAAAAAGCATTTTTTGACCCAGAGGTCTTTGCACCTATTATGGCCTCCCAGAACGCTCTGAAATCACATACCTGATCCTGAGTGCATGCGCATTTTTCCTTGGGAGCAGATCCTAGCTCTCATCAAATTCCTAAAGGATTTCATGACCAAAAAATGTTAAAAACTATGGCAGTGAGTTTCCATATTAGGAAAAGCAATAACCAGGGTTTTATTATTACTTTTCCAATAGAAGAGTTTTTTTCTCTAACTTATATGCCTACTTGAGTCACCTTTTTTCTAGACAGTATTATAGGAGAACATTTGCAAATTTCTTTGAGTCCTGTTTATTGTAAGTGCTGAGAAGTTAACTAAAGTTACATATTATCCTGTCATTAGATTTTGAGGAAAATGCATTTTACCAAGTTAGACCTTTAAATAATAAATAGGAGAACCTGGGCCCTTTTGAGATTGCTAGAAACTCTCTAAGTATGCAAATATGGACTGCCTGTCATTAAATCCTGTGGTCCTTAGATGTAGTGGTGAGTCCTTTAACTTAACTATTTTTACCATCTGAAAACCCTGCTCACCCTATGTATAGGGCCCACTGGCTTAAGATTTCTCTTCTTGCAGTGGAACCTTACCAGGCTGTTATCTTCATCAAACTTATTTAGTTATATTGTTGATTTACCTCCAAACTTCCTTACTAAATTCTTCCTTTTGTCTCTACTGGCATCAACCTCACTCTTTGCAGCTGTTGTTCATAGTGAAGCTTCTCAGCTGGTTAACTTCCTAGATAATTTATGCATAAGAAAGCTTCAGAAGTTGCCATCCTTCTCTTCCCCACTTGAATGCACTTTATATAAAAACAATACAACAAAGAAAAACCTGTTGGTAGTGTTGTTAGCAAGGTGTTTTTTGGGGACCATCGGCATCAGCATCAGCCCAGACTTTTTAAATTTTTGAGGGTGTGGCCAGGGAATGCTTCTGGGGTTTTTTCACAGGTTCTCCAGATCATTCTGATGCACAGCAAAAGTTGAGGGCTACTGGTGTAGAGGAAAGTGGGCTTTGGAGTTAGGCCGTGGGCAGCTTACTTGTTCTTTCTGAGCATCCATGTCTACACTTGTAAATAAGAATTTTAGTATCTGTGTTGTCATGTGAGTTTCAAATGATGCATTTAAAGCAGCTAATGCAGTGCTTTATTAATGTTCTGTAAATGTGATGATGGATATGAATAGTTATTGTTGATGATCCGCTGTGCCTGGATGGAGATGGTTTAGGAGAGCAAGTTTTAAAGTGTCTCATCATATGAATTCAGGCAACATGAAGCTTTTGATTACAGAAAATGATATAATTTAGTAGGTGAGAATATGAGCCCAAGTGCTCATAGTAATTTTACCCGTAGATTTCCTAATATTGTACCACTAACACTTAGTTTTTTTTCTCTTTAAGGTAGTAATTTAAATGAAAAAAAAATTACTTTTAGTAACTACTGAGTGTGTGAATAAAATATATATGAAATGTTCAACTAATTAAGTATCCTGTTGTTTTGTTGCTTAGGTTAGGGTTTTTCTTTTTCTTTTTTTTTTAAGATTTTATTTACTTGAGGGCACCTGGGTGGCTCAGTGGGTTAAGCTTATGCTTTCAGCTCAGGTCATGATCTCAGGGTCCTGGGATCGAGGCCTGCATTGGGCTTCTCTGCTAGGGAGCCTGCTTCCCCCGTCTCTCTGCCTGCCTCCCTGCCTACTTGTGACCTCTCTCTCTGTCTAATAAATAAATAAAATCTTAAAAAAAAAAGGTTTTATTTATTTGAGATAGGGAAAGAGAGCATGAGCATGGGGCAGTGGCAGAAGGAGAGGGAGAAACAGACTCACTGTTCGCCAGAGAACCCAATATTCGGCTCCATCCCAGGACCCTGAGATCATGCCCTGAGCTGATGACATACACTTGAACTGACTGAGCTACTCAGGGGTCTGCCTGCCTGCCTGCCTGCCTTCCTTCTTTCCTCCTTACCTTCCTTCCTTCCTTCCTTTTCCTCCCTTTTTTTTTCCTCCCTTCCTTCCTTTCTTTCTATCTGATTTTTAAGTACTCTCTACACCCAACATAGGGCTTGAATTCACAACCCCAAGATCAAGAGTCACATGCTATGCCAACTGAGCCAGCCAACCAGGTGCCCTAGAGTGATTCTGATTAGTTTTAAAATATAACAATGAAAATGATATGTGATACATGTGATGTGTTACTCTGCTATGAATCTTTCTGTGCTTAAGTCTTGCTTTAAAAGCACTATGTGCAGATATAAATACTAATAGAAAATTACTATTTTATAAATCATCTGGAAATAATTATGCCAGTGAATAGTAAATAATACTTAATATTCTCAATTTCTGTGATAAACAGTTTAGAAACAATTATAAACAAGTGTCAGTAAGGTGCTAGATAAAAGGTTATAGTGCAAGTTTAGAAGGGACAGAAGAAATTTATCGCCACCTGATTAGAATTGTTTAAGCAGTTGTCTCTTACTGACACTCATTTTGTTAAGGCATTGAAAGTTAACAAAAATATATACTAGAACTTGATGCCTGAACAGAAATGTTGAGATCACGATCTCATTTTCAGTAGTTAACCTGTGAGTTTTAAATTAACTAACTATACTACTTTTAGTTTAATAAGTGAAGGCTTGCTTTGTCACTGACTTTAGAAGTTTCTGATGTTATAGCAGGTAGGGGCTATAGAGGAAAATCATGACTCAGTAGTGATGAAAAGTATGTGAAGATCTGTAAAATGAAAAAAGACACTGAAACATGGGACATCTTCATTCAAACTGGAAAAAATGTCTAAAATAGCTTCTTTATTTTGAGCCACAGCATGGACAACACCAACAACACAATACCTTACAAGGATTTCTTTTTTTGTATTTTATAGCTAGTCCAAATTTCTCCTTAGTAGTGTTAACATATTCTTTTGTACCGTTCACTATCATTTCAATATTGTTGATACTTTCTCCTTGTTCCTCTACTAAAAGAGATATCTGAATGAAAAGGTCCCTTAAATCCTTTATTTGGTTCTCCAAATTAACAAGTTCCTTGTGTCTCTGTTCTATCTCCGAGAGTTGTGCTTTAGTGATAGTGATTTCTGTAAGTAAGCTTTCATTAAAAACTTCCCATTTTCCTTGATAAAGCATATCATTTACTTCTTCTTCAGGCATTTCTTTTCCAGCAACTTCAAGCTGACGGAGAATAAATGTCTTGCACTTCTCTTGCTTTGCTGCTATTGTGTCATTGTATGTAAACATAGTTCGCTGAAATTGGCGGAACATCGCAGCATGCTGAGATTTAAGTATCCTTGTCACCACTGACGATGGACCATTTTCAGCCTCTGACTTTTTAACTTCTTTTGTTAAATCATCCAGACCTCTGTTAATATGTTCTGCTTGGATTTTTATCCCGTTTGTAATGCTAGACTCTCTCTTAAGTAGACTAAACCTTCTCATTGAAGCCACCAGACTTCTCTGTTGTTGCCCAAATTTTTGAACATCATCTGTCAAATTGTTAATACTCTCCTGTAGTTTTTGAATCTCATGTAGGTGTCTCTCAGCTACAGGCTCTCTTTCATAAATAACTGCTTGCTGCAAAAACACCCCTTGTTCTGCTTCTGTAGTCGACACATGCCTCTCTCTAGAGAGTTCGATTTCTTTTGTTCGTTGCTTTAGTTCTTGAAGTCGGTCTTTCATCATACCTTTCCTCTTAAGAAGCAAAAATAATTGTGTCAAACAAATAAGTTCGGCATTTTCTTTCAATAGCAATTGGCTTCACATAGCTATGTGTGTCTTCCCGAAAAATCCTCTTAGTTTTCTGAAAAGAGGTTGAAAAATTAGAGAAATCACTAAGATTTTCCTCATAAAGATAACTGAATAGGAAAAGTAATGTAAAATAATTTATAAGTTACTGTGCATCTCGTGAGCCTATTGTGAGTCCTGTTTGGTCGAGTGACGTAGCTAAGAAAGCAATGATAAAGATACAGTAGCCCCCAAAATAAGTACTTCAGTGTCATGATACTGTCACATAATAGATTTTTGTGCATACAGAGGATATATCTTAGAGTGGAAGATTTGGCCATATCTTCAAGTTTTAGAAGTAAAAGCACACTCTGAAAATGCCCTTACTACTAAAGATACTGTTCCCAGTTAATTTGGCCTATGTAATGTTAAACTCCTTTTGCTAAATATGCATAATTTAGTTAAAATCAGTATAGTGACAGGGCAGATTCCATTTGAGGGCTTGAAATAATATAGATAATGTTGAATTTATTTTAAAATATCTGAGGCTTCTAGATGGATTAACATTTAACATAGCTTTGTTTTTTTATCCATTGCATACATATGAAAACATATTCTTGGTTTGATTATGCTGGTTTCTCATTCTTAGCTTTCCTTTCAAAGATATCCAGACTTAGAACAAAATTTATATCCATTCATATTAAGTGCTGTTTTTTCCAAACATGAAAATATATGAAGTCTTGTTTTGGGTGCTGGTAATACTGACATCATATCCTATGTTGTTAGTTAGCCACAGGATTAAATTTGGTGTACATAATTTATAAATAGTGATTTATATACATATATGTTTTTTGTATATATATATCAAGTGAAGTGAGTAAGTGGGAAAGCAAACTGGTGCAGCCACTGTGGAAAATAGTATGGAGGTTCCTCAAAAAATTAAAAATAGAGCTACCCTATGACCCAGCAATTGCACTACTAGGTATTTACCCAAATAATACAGACATACTAATTCAAAGGTATACATGGACCCTAGTATTTATAGCAGCAATATCTGCTTCCAAATTATGTAAACAGCCCAAGTGTCCATGGGCTGATGAATTGATAAGGAAGAAGTGGTGTGTATGTATATGTCTGTATATATATGTGTGTGTGTGTATACGCACACACACACACAATGGAAAGTTACTCAGCCATAAAAAAGAGAAATCCTGGCGGCACCTGGGTGGCTCAGTGGGTTAAAGCCTCTGCCTTCAGCTCAGGTCATGATCCCAGGGTCCTGGGATTGAGCCCCACATCGGGCTCTCTGCTCAGCGGGGAGCCTGCTTCCCTCCCTCTCTCTCTTCCTGCCTCTCTGCCTACTTGTGATCTCTGTCAAATAAATACATAAAATCTTAAAAAAAAAAAAAAGAGAGAGATTGAAATCCTGCCATTTGCATTGACATGGATGGAGCTAGAATATATTATACTAAGCAAAATAAGTCAGACAGAGAAAGACAAGTACCATATGATTTCACTCATATGTGGAATTTAAAACAAATTTAACAAATTTAAAACAAATGAGTAAAGGGGGGAAAAAGGGAGAGAGGGAGAGGCAAACCAAGCAACAAACAGTCTTAACTATATAGAGAAGAAACTGATGGTAACCAGAGGGAAGGTGGGTAGGGCGATGGATTAAATAGGTAATGGGGAGAAGGATTGCACTTGCTGTGATGAGCACTGGTTGTATGAAAATGTTGAATCACTATTTTGTACACTTGAACCTAACATTACACTGTATGTTAACTAACTGGAATTTAAATAAAAACTTAAAAAATATATTTAAAAAGGCAATCTATGTTAATAAAATATTTTCGCAGTACATCTTGATTTTAGAAATGCACATAATACCTTTCATGATATTTTTACAGATAAGAAGCTGCTGGGGAATTACATATTTGTAATTGTGCATTGAATTGTGCATTGAAACACACATAATATCAGTATAAACCAGAGAAAAATCAACCAGTATTGCTAATTTTATGTTGTTATGCTATGGGACTTAGTGTTTAATATGCTTAGGTAAATATTTTTGTCGGTAATTTGGATGTTGTCACAGAAGGCATACTTATCAAATATGTTGATGGCAAAGAATTTGGAGCGATTTTCAGAATTTGAAGTACAGAATTGGGATTCAAAAATTAAAATAGCACAGAACACTATACTAAAAGTAACAAAATTATGTTTAACTAGGACAGATGTAAAATATTGCAACTAGTTGTTTAGAAAACACCTTTACATCTATAAAATGGAAGATCCTGTGTTCATAGCAGTGCTTATGAAAATTACTGGAGATTTCTATCAGAATAATCATGATTTCTATCAGAATAATCATGCTTTCATGAATAACAGTATCATGTCTAGACTGACTAAGAAAGATGTCTCTAGGCCAGATGACTCTAGGCTATTCAAAGCAAGTGGAAGAAGGACTGTGTTAAGTTCTGATGTTTTGAGATGAAAATTCATAAATTGGAAATTTCCAAACGGTCAGGGAAGGATGAGATTGGACGACCATTGAGAGGAATGGAAATACTTGTCCTGCAAAAGAGATGTAGGGAATATTTACAACTATTTTCTGAAATGTGTAGGTCTGTATATATAAGAGGGATTAGATTTATTTGGCATTAATCCAAAAGACAATGGGTGGAAATTACATGGAGAGAGGTTTGACTTAGTATAAAAAAGAGTTTTTGAATGGGTAGAGTTGTCCCGAGATGGAATAAACTGCTTCATGAATTAATAAGCTTGTCATCACTGGAGGTGTTCAAGATTCTTGAAGGATAATGACCCAGTTGAGGATGTAGAAATGAGGCCTGCATTGCACAAAAAGTTATACCAGTGTCCTAATAATTATTCCTTTGGTTTTAAAGGCTAGTATTTTGTCAAAGAATTATTGATGCTTACTATATGCAAAATTTTAAATGCTGTAGTATTTATTCAGTAGTACCTGTCCTTGAATAATTTACTCTGTGAGGGGAATTGGACAGTATATAATTAAATAGATAAATGAGACAATTTTAGATCTCGATGGGTAATTAAGCAAGTCTTCTCTAAGGGAGTATTTGCTGTGAGACCTAAAGTTGGGAAGATGAAGAGCCAAGGAATACTGCCTGGGGTGTAGGAGATGGGGTGCCAAGTCAATGAATGGGATTCTAGAAAGAATCCCAATAAGTTAACTAATCAATTTATGCATTTTTCTTATGGGGAAATTGAGAATCAGAAAAGTTAAATGTCTTACCCAGAGTTTCTTAGCAGTAGTACTGGTTAAATAATGCCAGATTTCCTGGCTGCTAGACCAGTGCTTTTCCTGTGTAAGATACATAACAAATTTCCCAGAATATATATATTACATAAAGCTTGGATCATCTACATGCTCTTTTGTATTGAGTATTTTATTAAATATCTTATGTTTGTATTATTTGTATTATGTTTGTATATCTTATGTTGATATTGATATTTAAAAACACTCAAAAACATTGGGAAGTGATTATAGAAACTTTTTCTTAGGTGGCAACTTTCTGAAAGCAGAATTAGCAACCATAGTTTCCTATATACCTCTGATAAAGACTAATTGTCTTTCCAGTGTAGAGGGAGGTTGATACTAATTTCAGTTAGTTTAATGATTTATCTTGAATAGTTCCCTACTATAGTTGTTTGATTTAGTGTTATATATTACTTCCTTATCTGTATGCTCTCTCTGGCATTACTTTATTGATGCTGAAAATAATTTCCTCCCCAAAGTCTTTAAGATGTCATGCTGCTTTTGTTACAGCTATAAACTTTTTCTTTTTTAAATTGGCTTTTTAAATATGATTTTTATTTTCCTCAAATTAACACAGACAGGCAGTTTAAGAAGTCAAATCACTGCAAGGGTTGTCAAGATAAACTGCTGATACCTGCCTGCCCCACCGTATCTCATTTCCAGTTCCCCATTTCCCAAGGCAGTAATTTTCAACTCCTTAGCTGTATGTTGCTTTTAAACTCTCTGTTTCTAAGTAATTTGCCTATGTAGGTGTTTCTGCTTTTTCAGTTCTAAATATTATATTGAATCTCTGCTATGAAAGATGTGGATTTAACTTTCTTTCAAACCCCAAGCCTTCCCTCAGTTTTTCCTTTCAAAATAGTTATATCATAATTTTTGGTTAGTCAGTATTCTGTGTTTACATTATCATAATTACACATTTTCCTAGTACAAATATTACATACACCAGAGTCACATAAGGTACTGTGGTCATGTTTCCTTTCTCAAATAATTTTTTTCATTGTTTCTTGGCCTTTCAGTGGATAGAGCTAGGAAATGTGTACTTTAAGAAAGTTTTTCATTGAAATATTTGCACGTAATGAGAAAATGCCCTAAATAAAAATGTATAGTTTGATGATTTTTCACACGTACATGTAACTACCACACAGATCAAGAACGATGTAACTTTTAAAATTTCTCTTGAAGATACTAATTTACCTAAGTTTTTCAATCGCCTCATTTTGTGTGTGTGTATTACTAATTCATTCTAAAACTCTTCAGCTGAACTGAAAGTATCCTCTCAATATTTAAATATAGTAGGTATTCTTTTTATAGTAGGTATTCTTTTTCTTTTATTTCCTTTATATTACTGTATCTTTTGAGACTTCTTTCCTGGAATCCTCTAGTATGACCTGATTTATCACACAGCTCTTGTGTTTAGATATTTTTCTCTATTGTGTATTATCTCCCAATTCCCACTTCCTCATCTCTTTTCTTGGTTTATCCTCTTGATTTTGAGGCATTCCCATAGTTTTGTTTCAAACAAAAATGTAGTGAAAACTTGTATTTCTGAAAGTGTTTTTATTCTACCCTTAACACCCGAATAATATATTTTCTGCAGATATAATTCTTACTTGGAGATTATATTCCTATAGAATTTTGAAAACTTTTTTGTATTTTTATATAACATCCTTTGTTGACCTTAAGAAATCTACTATCAGATTCCTGGTATTTTATACAGGATCTTTTATTTTCTTTCTTCCTTTCATGAAAGCCTTGGCCTTTTCTTTTTATTCTTGGTGTTCTGAAATTTCATAATAGTATGACCTGAGGTACATCTTCTTGCATTAAAATTGCTGGAAATGTAGTGGTTCTTTTCAAGTTGGAAATTTCATGTGTTAAGGATTGGGGGGGTGGTCCTAATTTTTAAAAAAACATTATCTCTTCCATTTTCTTTGTATTCTTTTCTTTGAAATTCCCCTTATTTGGATGTTGACTTTCGTAGCTATTCCTCTTTCTTAGTGACTTGCCAGAGGCAATGCAACTAAAAAATGGCAGAGCCCTACAGTCAGATACAAGCTTACCTGATTGCAAATCTGTTCTTTTTTTTCCCCATTCTATAGTGAACAGAGATAGATTACCCTAGTGAAATATACTACAAATGAAGCTGATCTATATCAAATATTGTATTATTGTATAAATACTATAATCAATTAGTATAAATTACTATAATACCAAAATAAAAATGTTCTTGCAGGAGGTAATATATCAGAGCTAAAATAATTATCCTGTTTGTAGCTTTATTATGACCGTTAATATAATTAGACCAAATTAAGCACTTTACAGTTTAGAAGAGGAAAAAGATTTGGTTCTGATCGCATAGATCTGTATTACAGAAAGGTGAAGATATTTTGAATCCTATCCTTGGTACCATGCAGAGATGAGGATTTTTGTATTTTGTTTTGGCTTATAGTAATAGGCTGAGATAAGATAGATAGGAAGTGAACTATACTTCGTTTCTGTGTACGTACACAGATTTCTGTTTTCTACTAACCTGTTAGTTTGAATTCTTACAGCTACAATATATATACTATATGAGACATAGCTATGTTGTTTTTGGTACTTAAAAAAAATTGACTTGTGTTCTTGATATGTGGGGAAAAAAAGGAATTAAAGTATTAGGGGATCAGATGAGAAATGTAAGGAGGGACCAAAACAAAACCAATTCTGATTTTTTTTTATTCATGATAATTAAGTCCTGTTTAATGTTTCTATATGGCTAAGTAGCTTTTGGTAATGTCTAAATTGAACAGTTATCAAGAACTACAATGTCCCCAACTTTGTCCTTGGTTGCATGGTTTAGAAGAAATCCTGAAACAAACCCCTCTAACATTTTTATGGCTGGATAGATCTTTTTTTTTAAAATTAGGAACAAATGATCAATGCCATCAAAAGCCTTTTTCCCAAGCATCATAGTTTGAAAAAATTTTTAAGGAACAGAATATTTCAAATTGTTATTGTAACACTGTGTGCCCTTACAAAGTTCTTTTGGAAAGGTAAATTTTACTGTCACTGATTTTGGAGACCAATGTATTTGACTCTGAGCCTTGTAAAAGTTGTGTTTTCCTGGGTTTCTGTTCTTGAAAGAATTGTTTCCCAGAGTACCACACTTTCATATTTGAATAAAAGGTACTTTAAGGAATGCTTCAAAATATATTGATAGTATTTTTTATTCATTAATGTTGATAATTTTACCAGGAAAAAAAAAGGCAAGTAAAACTTCCAAATCTGTTTTTCTGTAGATCTCAATATGTTACTAGTATTAAAGGAAGAAGTCAGATTTCTTTTCAGTGCTATGTATCACAGCATGCCTATTATAATAAATAATGTTTATATGTAATTAGCCGTACAGTTTATACTGTGTTCATCTCGGTTTAGGGATCCAGTGTCTTTGTTTACTTCTTTTGAACATTTAAAATGTATTTATGTTAAAGATACTTTACATTATTAGATTATTTCTCATTTCTTAGTAATAAATTCCTTTGTTTGTTGTGGCCACCAACTGTTTCTTTGGGTGGTGGGCAAGTGTATTTTGTGAACTTTGTCAGTAGTTTGTCTTTAGTGGGTAATTACATTATACAAGGATGCCCTGAGTGCTCTGCATTATAGATACATTCTTAACCTATTTTTTGTGTTTGGCACTACTAGGCCCCTTTGGAGCTTGCCCAGTTTAGCCCAGGTAGAATAAATATGGGCTTGATTTTTCTCTAGTGATTTCTATAGCTCAGGTAATGTATATATGGGTCTGTTCCCACCCCGCCCCCCCAGTGATTTTTGGAGCTCCAGTGAATACCTCCTCTCCTGCTGTAATCTTGGACAAACCAACAGCTTTTTAACTGTATATGGACTCTATTCTATTTTTTCTAGTTTGCTACTTCATCTGTGAACCCCAGTTTTAGTCCCCTCTTATGCACAAACACTAAACCCCGGCCCCTTAGGGAAAGTATTTGCATGGAGTTTGCTTTAATTCCTACTTTCCATTTTGACTATGAACGTGTTCCTTTTTCAGTTCTGGCATCTGGAAGTTTAATTTTCTTACTTCAGATATAATGATGCAGTTTTAAATTTTATATTTTTTTTTCCTTAATATTAAACACTTTTATATGTTTGTATAAGAGGGAGGTATATCTGTATATCTTGACTGAAAGTCGTAGGTGATTATCTTTATAGAGATAACTAATTCAGAATGTTCCTTAAATCCTTGTTAGTCTGTTCAAAAATTGACTTAATGTAGGTACTCACGTGCACTTACATGTTATATATAAATTGTATTTTCTAGTAGTTGCATGCTCATAACTACATGCATAACTATTTCCAATTTAACTGCTCAATCTTATAGCTTCATAAAATAGATTAGGCAAGGTGAGATATCAAAGCATGTTAGAATTTGAAAGTTGGATGGAGTTCATGAAGCCGTAAAGTATAATAGCTTAGGCTGCATGAAATTGATGAGACCACCATTGTAAGTAATCTTTTCTGTACCTTAAATTTATTTTTCTTAGTTTTGGAAGACTTCTATCCAAATATGAATCTTTCAGCCTTTTTAGCTTACTCTATTGCTATACAGTTTTGAATAGTACTACTGATAACTGACTTGTCTTTGAGCTTAAATGAGGTATTTGAAAAAAGAAAGTTGAAGACTAATTTATCAATATGGTAATCAACTTTGGAAATTTGTTCTAGGAAACAGAAACGTAAACCTTGTATGACTCAAAAGTTTCTCCACCCTATTACAAACAGGGGACATTCCCAGAAACAGACATTGAATGAAAATTACCTAATGCTTTAAGAAATATGCCTTGGGTCCGGCCTCCCTCTAGCTGCCATCTTGCGTCCCCGCGTGTGTGCACCTAATCTCAGCTGGTCCGCCCGAGACCCCCTGAGCGCCAACCCTAGTCCCCCGCGCCGTCCCATTTCCGCTCCAACAAGATGAAAGAAACTATCATGAACCAGGAGAAACTCGCCAAACTGCAAGCACAAGTGCGCATTGGTGGGAAAGGAACTGCTCGCCGAAAGAAGAAGGTGGTTCATAGAACAGCTACAGCAGATGATAAAAAACTTCAGTTCTCTTTAAAGAAGTTAGGGGTAAACAATATCTCTGGTATTGAAGAAGTGAATATGTTCACAAACCAAGGAACAGTGATCCACTTTAACAACCCCAAAGTTCAGGCATCGCTGGCAGCGAACACTTTCACCATTACAGGCCATGCTGAGACAAAGCAGCTGACAGAAATGCTACCCAGTATCTTAAACCAACTTGGTGCAGACAGTTTGACTAGTTTAAGAAGACTGGCTGAAGCTCTGCCCAAACAATCTGTGGATGGAAAAGCACCACTTGCTACCGGAGAGGATGATGATGATGAAGTTCCAGATCTTGTGGAGAATTTTGATGAAGCTTCCAAGAATGAAGCAAACTGAATTGAGTCAACTTCTGAAGAAGATAAAACTTGAAGAAGTTACTGGGAGCTGCTATTTTATATTATGACTGCTTTTTAAAATTTTGTTCATGGATCTGATAAAATCTAGATCTCTAATATTTTTAAGCCCAAGCCCCTTGGACACTGCAGCTCTTTTCAGTTTTTGCTTATACACAATTCATTTTTTGCAGCTAATTAAGCTGAAGAAGCCTGGGAATAAAGTTTGAAACAAGATTAATAAAGTTCTTTGCCTAGGAAAAAAAAAAAAAAAAGAAAGAAATATGCCTTGGGATAGATACTGACAGATTTATGGATTTTTTTTTCAGTGAGACATTTTTTTCTACAGTTAACTATTAAATACAATATTTTAATAAATGTAACCAGTTTTTTACAACATAAAATGGAGTGTTCTTTTGTTTTTATGAATGGAAACAACTTGTAGTATTTTCCTAATTCAAGGTGAAAGCAGCTATTACTGGAAAATTCACCTCTTTTGCTACTTAAATATGGAAAACTAAAAAACAGAATTTGGCAAATTGCATATATTCTCTCAAAGCTTAAATTATCTTTTTTTGTAATGCAGTCTTTTTTTTTTTTTTAAATAATTTATTTATTTGACAGAGATCACAAGTAGGCAGAGAGGCAGGCAGAGAGAGAGGAAAGGAAGCAGGCTCCCTGCTGAGCGGAGAGCCCAATGCGGGGCTTGATCCCAGGACCCTGGGATCATGACCTGAGCCGAAGGCAGAGGCTTTAACCCACTGAGCCACCCAGGTGCCCCGTAATGCAGTCTTTTAGTGCTTTTTTCATTCTACTTATTTGTTGTAAATAAGTTGTTAAATTAACTTGCTTAATGCAACAAGACCATTTTTATTTAAATACTTAAGAATTCTATAATTTTGAACTTTCACTCATCTGATTAAGTTGTGTGTACATGAAATGATTCTTTTTTTTTTTTTTTTAAGATTTTTTATTTATTTATTTGGCAGACTGAGATCACAAGTAGGCAGAGAGTCAAGCAGAGAGAGAGGGAGAAGCAGGCTCCCCGCCGAGCAGAGAGCCCGATGTGGGGCTCGATTCCAGGACCCTGGAATCATGACCTGAGCCCAAGGCAGAGGCTTTAACCCACTGAGCCACCCAGGCGCCCCATGAAATGATTCTTATATTAAATTTAAAACTACATAGCCATGGAGGTAATATGTTATTGGTGTATCACAGCCAACTTTCAAGTCCACCCTTAAAATATTATTTTGAGTGAAAATGAGTTATCAAGTTCTAACATTATAGGAATTAAAAAGTAACTTTAAAGAAATACCAAAAAATAAAATAAGTTTTGGTTAAGCTTCTATATATTGCTTAAGTTTGAAAGTATCAGATCTACCTATATATATGTTGCATTTAAATAATGCTGACTTAAAATTTTTAAAGTGTCAAATCAAATATATTTACATAGAATTTTATAATTTAAGGACTTTTAATATACTAAAACATTAAAAATATGAGCATTTTTATATTTTTACTGTAGTCCTTTTACAACAAAATTATTTTCTAATTTCTTCCAGTTTAAAAGATTTTTGGAAACAACAACGAAGAAATTAAGACCTTATAGAAAATTAACTTTAAAAAAAAAGTACATGTGTGTCAAATTCAGGCATAAGCTTCTTTCCACATTTAAATGTAAAAGTGTTCTCTAAAGCAAGCACAGTATGACTAATTTATAATGTGTCTACAAAAGAAATAATTTTAAGTTTGTTTTTAGCGGATCTGACTTTCTCATGTTTCCAAAACAATAACTTATTTTTTAAAGGAATTAAAAGAAAAAAGTTGATTTTTATTACAGTGGTTTATTTATAAGAGTGCTAAACCCAAATCTTATTCAGTATATTAGCAGTATAAATTAACAGTTAAGCTACCTGCGGCCTGGTCCAACTCTGAGCATACCAGTAACTTTAATTATCTATTGAGTTATTTTTAAATGTGACACATTTCAGTCTATGGATGTTTTGCATTGAAAAGTAGAAAAAAAAAAGAGGAGTTTATTTACCTTTGTCTTGTTCTTTTTGTTGCTTTCCACTTGTGGTGTTGGAGTCCAGCCCATAAAAGAAAAACTGAGTATCATCTATAACGTTTCAATCAATTATTTAAGCCTGTGTCTTATGGTTCACAGGCTAATTTCTGTATAGTTTTCATATCATTAATGTAATTGAAAGCCGAATAATGAAGTCAAGTAAGTTAGACATAAAGGTGTCCTTTTGCTGTTAGTATCAAATGAGAAGAACAAATTGCTTACTTCACACCTGGAGAATCCGGTTTTGCCAGTTAGCCACCCGTTCTTGAGATTAAAGGAAGATTATTTTCATTGGAGCTAGCTGGTAACAGGAAGTCCTTGTTAAACTGCCTACATAGAATATTTGGCACAGTCTCTGTAATTCCAATTCTGTATTATATATAAAATACATTACTCACAAAAAAAGGTGATTTGTATTTAAACAGATTACTTTGTTTTCTTTAGGTATCAAAACTTGCTAAAATATACAGAATTTAGAATAAATAAGAATGGAAACAAGCTTGGTATAAAGGCTTTTTGTTCCATTTTCTTTAAAATGATTGAATTCTGTTTTATTTTAGGAAATCCTAAAGGCTTACCTCATGAAATCATCGAATTTCAGAACTACAACAGCCAGAAAAGAGCTTGTCTTTAAACCTTCCACCCTTTTCTTTTTACTTATATCTGCTATTTTATTTTAAAGATTTTATTTATTTATTTGACAGACAGAGATCACAAGTAGGCAGAGAGGCAGTCAGAGAGAGAGAGAGAGTGGGGGGGAAGCAGGCTCCCCGCCGAGCAGAGAGCCCGATGTAGAGCTTGATCCCAGAACCCTGAGATCATGACTTGAGCCAAAGGCAGAGGCTTAACCCACTGAACCACTCAGGCGCGCCACCCCCCGCCTTTTTAAAGATTTTATTTATTTATTTGGCAGACAGAGATCACAAGTAGGCAGAGAGGCAGGCAGAGATTATATCTGTTATTTTAACTTTAAAATAAGTTACTTGCATAGTTTCAGTGCCAAAAACCTAAAGTTGTGCAGCAATCTGTGATACTGTTTATGATATCAGTATAACAATTCAAAATTAATTTTTACCAGAGTGAAATATTTATAAAAAGTATTAGAAATGAAATTTATCTCACAGTACTAAATATCCTTACCTTCCCTTTTTTACTGTCTGAGTTATGATTTAAGAGTAAGAGGAGGTACTTTGCTATAATATCTATCAAAATAACATTTGCATTTATTCTTTGATTTAGTAGTCCTACTTCCTGGAATCTGTTCCCGAAGTAAGAAGTAACTCCTTCACACATTTATTTTTCACAGCACTCTTTATGAAAACAAATCATTGGAAACAACCCAAAAGTCCATAGTCCCAAATTATGTACTTTAAAATACCATTTCCCCCATATACTTGTTTGTATTTTCAAAAAGGAACAGTGGGAGGATGAACTAAAAACTAATGAAAATTATTACCTAAAGGAGAATGGAAGAAACAGAGAGAGGAAAAGGGACAGAGATGGAAAATAGTTCTGATTGTACCTTGTTTTTATAGTTTTGAATTTGGAACTGTATAAACATTCTATCTCTAAAAGGCAAAAGAAGCCTGAAACAAATGAACCCGGGTACATATCTAGGTGGTGGAATAGCCAGACAGAGAAGGATTATTCCAAGTTATTTTAAAACTAGAGTATTTTGACCCATGCATCTTTTGTGGGATCTATCTTAGAGACAAAAATAATCACAATGAGATTGACCTGAATTTAGTAGGATTTTTAGTAATAATACTGATATTGTTATGTTAGAACTCATATATGTTGTAAGATAAGGAAATAGTTAATGTTCGTGTTATTAGGAACTGTAGTTTTCAAGCGTAAGAAAAGAAGAGACACAATTAAGCTAAGTAAAATGTAAGTAATATTTGATTTAAAATGGAAAAATCAATATGAGCTCATGATTTAATTTTTTTTCTTTCTTACAAAACAACATTTTTCCTAGCTTTATTCACTCATGGTCTAGAAGCAATGGCATTAATAGCAATAAATGTCCAGAGTCCCCAGATTGTGGTCTTTAAAGTACCATTTCCTTCCTTACTGAAAAGAATCAGGACTCTTTAGAGAAATTGATGATTCCAGGTCTGGAACTTTTTTTTTTTTTTTTATAAGAAATCTAAGAAGCTATCAAAGCCTATTGGAGTTGTACCAAAAGAACACAGGAGCTAGTTCAAAGGAGTTTCCCACTGACCAAAAATGGGTAACTTTGAGCCTCAAACATAACAATGACTGTAATAAATTGAAACACATTAAATACATTTTTAAAACCATGAGTTCATAATGATATCCCCTCACAAACCAAAGGAAGCAATTTGGAGGTTGATAGGGCATCAGTTTATTCTTATGAAAATTAAGAAATGAAGGCAAAGGATCAAAACATTTATGTTGACTTTGGTGTGAATTGTATTTAAGTAAGAGCTAACAAGTAGTTGATAAAAGCTTACTTTTTTTTTTTTTTTTGAACAAAATCCAGCTAGTAAATTCAGAGGGAATATAGAACTAGAAAAATCATGATTTTATAAGCTTTTATAAAATAATGAAATTAAGCAAAGGTCATTAAATGGCTGTTAAAATCATTCGATGAAAGAAAGTTTAGTGGGGAACTTTATTTTGGATGAATCAAGCTGACTCCAGCCAAATCCACTGATCCAATTTAAAATCACTAAATGTTCTATAACTAGATATTCTGTGCCTTCTCAGTATTAGCACCATCTGTGAAATATGTTTGTCAGGATTTCAGCTTGAAACTCATCCAGCTTATACATCTAACTGCAGATGTCACATCTACAGATGTGCATCTGACTACAGATATAGGAAATATTGGGTATGGATGTTAAAATGACCTTATAAGTAAGATAGTTGAATCTTAAACATAGGAAATTCTATAGAAATGGTACTTGTTTTCAAATAAATGTCATGGAAGGAAATGTGGTGGTGGTGTTGCAGGGGTGTAAGTGTTGGGACTGGGGACAGTATTAAAAAGATTTTAATGAATACATTATAATGTGTATCTTGTTTGGATCTGAATTTGGACATAACATTATAAAAAAGATTGAGGAATGTTAGTTTTTTAAAATGTGATAGTGGTATTATGGTAATTTTTTTTAATTTTTAAATTTTGGGGTGAAGTAACATAACTGGGCAGGGAAAGTAGAAGATCTGTAAATGAACAAGAATGGCCTAATGTTGATAATGTTTAAAGGTAGGTGATAAGGTTTCATTGGATTTATTATTCTAAATATTTATTAAATAATATATTTTTGCCTCTGAAATATCTATCAAACCCTGGCAAGACAGTGTTTTATTTTAATCTCTGTCATCTGATAGGCAAACAGTGTTATTTTGTAGTAATTCCTATTTTTTTAAAGTAACTTATTTTGGTTTTTCATTTTGTTTTTCCCCAATTTGTTCCTAACTGAACATCATGGTTTTTATGCCCAATAAATTCAAAATGACCCTACCTCTCCAGTAAGTTGCACATTTATGTGGACCCATTCACACACTGAAAATACAGATGAGCTCAAATATTACAAGCTTAGTATGACTATCTGGTTGTTTAAAACATGATACAGTTTCTGTTTTAAGAAGATAAGGACATAATTAATGTGAAAGTTAGAATTGATGGTTCAGGGCAGTGTAAGTCCACTTCTTTTTGTAGCGTTTTTTTGTTTTTGGCCTATTGAACTATTGTTTGATTTCTTATCACTTCCGGTTAGTTGATTTTTGCCTTTTTTTAGGCCAGTTCTTACAAACTTACTTTAGCAGTAATAAATCAAGAAGAAATAATGAAATAGACACTACAATGCTTTTTTTTTTTAAGCTTTTTTTTTTTTTTAAAGATTTTATTTATTTGACAGAGAGAGATCACAAGTAAGCAGAGAGAGAGAGAGAGAGGGAGAGGGAGGGAAGCAGACTCCCTGCTGAGCAGAGAGCCAGATGCGGGACTTGATCCCAGGACCCTGAGATCATGACCCGAGCCGAAGGCAGCGGCTTAACCCACTGAGCCACCCAGGTGCCCCTACAATGCTTTTTTTAATAAATTTTTTAAAAGATTTTATTTATTTGAGAGAGAGAGAGAGTGCGCACAAGTAGGCAGAGAGGCAGGGAGAGAGAGGGGGAAGCAGGCTCCCCACCGAGCAGAGAGCCCGATGCAAGGGCTCAATCTGAGGACCCCAAGATCATGACCTGAGCCGAAGGCAGAGGATCAATGCACTGAGCCACCCAGGTGCCCCTACAATACTTTTTTTTTTTTTTTTTAAAGACTTTATTTATTTGAGAGAAAGAGATTCTCCCTAGCATGAGCAGGGGGAGGAACAGAAGAAGAAGGAGAAGCTGACTCTCCCCTGAGCAGGGAGCTTGAGCCGGGGCTCAATCCCAGGAACCTGGGAACATGACCTCTGCTGAAGGCAGATGCTTAACTGACTGAGCCACACAGGTGACCAGATACTACAATACACTTTTGAACTAGTGTGTTCTGTAATCAGTAGGCTTAAATCTTTGGAATAAGAAGAACATAATCAAAATAGTTTTAAGTGGCTTCAAGATTATGTATTTGCTATAAAACTACTTCATTTGTGTCTCTCTAGGTTGGCAAATAAACAAGACAAAGAAGGGGCTTTAGGAGAAGCTGATGTGATTGAATGCCTATCTCTGGAAAAATTGGTCAATGAACACAAGTGCCTATGTCAAATAGTAAGTTTTTGGGTTTTTTTGCTGTATGAGATATGTTCAGCATAGCCTGGTTTTTATGGCAGTGATAGGCAATTAGGTGGTAGACAGCTAACAAAATAATTTATCAGTGTCTTAAAATAATTTTTTTTTTACCCAGGAAATCACATTCTCACTCTTCTATTGATATTATTTGCTTTACTGTAACATATAGTTTCTGTTTAGTTGTTACTTCCATAAACTTTCATGATTTCAAAGACTAGATTTGCTTTTTTGTTTAAGATATTGCTGATAGGACCTGTTAAGTTATACAAACATGTCATGCTATAAATTTTGTAGATTGGTAAAGTATAAATACAAAATTTAATGATGGGAGAGGTTATAATAAGTTTTGAAAAATTGTATTAGGAGAGTTATCCTACAATCTTAAGAAAGGTAGACAGAGGATTTAGTGTCTATTCTGATTTCAGAAGATGACCATTAGGCCATCAATCTTAAAAGATATTTATTGCTGTAAATTCCCTGGCATATAAGAAGTTAAAACTTTCTGCTGGTTTTGTTTTTTTTTTTTTTTTAATAAGTCAGGGTATTTTTCCTTTGGCAGAACGTTTTTGTCTTCCATTGTTTTTTGTTGTTTTTTTTTTTTTAAGATTATTTATTTATTTAGTTATGAGAGACAGAGAGAGAGAGACAGGCAGAGGCACAGGGAGAAGCAGGCTCCCCACAGAGCAGGGAGCTCCATGAAGGACTTGATCCCAGGACCCTAGGATCCTGACCCCAGCCGAAGGCAGTCAGTCAGTGGACTGAGCCACTCAGGTGCCTTTCCATTGAGTTTGTTTAAAATTATAACTGGCACTGTTGACTTCTTGTGTCATAATATGTCTTATAGTTTACAGATGTAATCCATGAAATATTTCACCTTATAGGTACTAATGTTATATTAGTGATCATTGCAAAGATGTCTTTTGTAAATTAAATAAGCAGATGCTTCATATAATTAACTTAATGTTTAGTTTTGATTTGCCGGTAATTATACTTAATGGTTTATGAACAGATATTTGTGGAGAGCTTTTAGTTTTAATCTTTGAGCCAAATAAATTGGTCTTTTTCAGGAACCTTGTTCTGCAGTCCTAGGATATGGAAAGAAAATTGACAAGTCCATTAAAAAAGGCCTTTATTGGCTGCTACATATCATTGCAAGAGACTTTGATGCCTTAAATGAACGCATCCAAAGGGACACAATGGAACAGCGTGCTCTTGAAGAACAAGAGAAACGAGAAAGGGCTGAACGAGTGCGAAAATTACGGGAAGAGAGGCAAGTAGATTTATTTGTGACACAGTACACATGCAAAGTAAAGAACGTCACAGCTTTATGAATAACTTTATAGTTTTATCTATTCAGTTTCCTCTTGCTATATGAAGATACTAGGTAAAGTTTTTATTTCTGTGGATTTTTCTCTATACAAGTTTGGGTGGTAGGATTCTAATTTTCCTAGTGGTGTTATAATAGTTAAATTTATTCCTTAGGTGGTATTATACCAGAACTTGAAGATTTTTATCTCTTCATTTGAGTACTGTTGGTGTAGTGGTTCTCAATCCATGGGGTGATTTTGCTTCTCAGAGGACATTTGGCAATGTTTCGAGATATTTTTTCTTGTCACATGGGGTAGCTGGAGTGCTACTGGCATCTTGTGGGTAGAGGCCAGGGATGCTGCTAAATATCTTGTGATACACAGGACCATATCCCACACAAAGAATTATTGGGCTCAGTACTTCAATAGACTGAGAACTCCTTCTTTAGTCTAAGCAAAGATAGAAGGTAGGCTGTTAGTGGATCTGTCAACTGAAGCAAAATCTGATCTTCTACCTAGTTTTGTCAGAAAGCAGATTAAATTGCAATATCTCAGTATTTTAAAATATGTTCCTTAAAATTATTTTAAAAAATATAGTGCTTGAAAGCAATCTTTTAAATGGAATTTAGCAAACTCTGAATTTTAAAAAAGGGATTATATAAATTCTACCATAAAATTATAATAATCTGAATGTGTAAGAAAGTACACAGATTTGATTAGAAGTTGAGTTTAGTAATTAATGCCATGATTCATCTTTCTTTCTCCACTGGATTGTTATGAGGTAGGGGAAGAGAGAAATGAAAAGATATCTCTCTCTCTCTCTCTCTCTATATATATATATATATATATATATTTTTTTTTTTTTTTTTAAGAGGGAGGGTATAGGGAGAAGCAGAGGGCGAGGGGTAGAGAGAATTCTAAGCAGGCTCCACACCCAGCAGGGAGCCGGATGTGGGGCTGGATCTCACAATCTTGAGATCATGACCTGAGATGAAATCAAGAGTTGGAAACTTAACCAGTTGAGCTGCGCAGGTGCCCCAAAACGAAAAGATGTCTTATTTTTTTTTTTTTTAAGAGGGAGGGAGAGCACAGTATAAGCGTGTGCACGCATGCATGCATACGCATGAGGGCGGGGGAGGGCCAGAGAATGAGGAAGAGAGAGAATCTTAAGCAGGTTCTGTGCTCAGCATGGAGTCCAATGAGATGTGGAGCTGTTTCTCAACCATAAGATCATGATATGAGCTGAAGTCAAGCATCAGACACTTAACCGACTTAACTGGAGCCCCTAAAATGAAAAGATTTTTGAGTGAGTTCCTGTAAGATACAAAGTTGTCTTCCATCTATCTAATTTTGGCCTCCCATGTGCTTTTAACATAGTTGTAGTTTGGTAGGCAAGAACCCACTAATTACCCTTGGTGATGCCTTTGTGAGATGCTTCTTTACACTGCTGAGGAAATCCTCTGATTTAGTGGTATCTTTCATTTAATTCAGAGAAAGGACTTACATATTTCTAGAGATAACTCTCCATCCCCATGTGCTCAGTAATATGAGCAGATAATTCATCTAGGTTTTTCTTGATACTAGTGGGAGGTTTTAGTAAATGTGAGACTCTGGTTTTCTCTATCCTAGTGTATCATATTTTCATGATACAAAGCTCAGTACAAGTCATTCAAGGAGGTATACCTTTTATTTTCTGAAGACTTTCTTGCTTTTCCTCCATTAAGAATGCAAACAAAAAGAACCAAAAAAAAAAAAAAAAAGAAAGAGTTAGATAAATGAAGTCTAATGTTAGTCATTTTTTTTTTTTTTAGTTTTTACCTTTTCAATAAAGATATTCTAGATCATATTATGTCAGGCTTTTCTGTTACCCATTCCTCCTTTCTCCTAGCCATGTAACTTGTGGTCTGAGCCCTGTCCTATTGAGCAAAGAGACTCTGTAATTAAAAGTAAATTGGCATTAAGAAAAGAGTTATTAAAAAAAAAACACAAAAAACCCCCTTTTTATTTAATTAAATCCAATGGAATAGGTTTGGATATTTTTGAAAAACAGTAAAACATGCTGTTGTTGATACCTGAAAATAGTATGTCCGTACTCGATTACCTGAAATTACGTAGGAATAAATGAACAACATTAAGAGAATTACAGTCTTGTAGGTATGTTCGTTTACGGAGTGCTTTTACATACAGAGTGCTTTGTCTACAAAACACTATGAGGTAGATGTTTTTATCCAAATTTATAGGGAAGCTGAGGCTTAAAGATCCAGATAGAAGTCCAGGGTCACAGAGGTAATAAATCTAACTCTTGGCTTCCTTTGTTCAGAATGAATATTTCCATAATAGAACATAATTAATAAATGTCATAGTATTGAGCATTCATATTACCGTACTTACAGTGTAGTTGCAGATCTACAGTACTTACTTTTCTCTCTTTAGCTACTTGTTTTAAAAAGTAAGTTATTCTTCATGCCTGGGGCAATGTTAACTATAAATAACAGTGATAGTAAGTGTTTCAGTAGTAACTAATCTGGAAATACTTTTTTAATCTGAGTGATATTGGGTAATTTAGTTTTATAGTCTCTCTATGTTTACACAGCAATGATTGTTATCCAGCTCATTTGTGACATGTAGCTTGATAGAGCCCTGAAGAAGGGTGTTAACTAGAGAACTTATTTATTCGTTAACATCAATGAAGAGGCTGGTGTGTGTTTGGGAGGGTAGTTGAGGAATCAATTATATAGAATATGTAGACTGATATTAAGAAGTCTGTCAAAGGGAATGTTTTTTTTGTCAGTATTTCTTTTTTGTTTTAATTCAAAGGATCAACTATGGATTATTACTCAGCCATAAAACAAAATGAGATCTTGCATTTGCAACAGTATGAGTAGACCTAGAGGGTATTATGCTAAGTGAAATAAGTCAGACAGAAAAAGACAAATACCATGATTTCACTTACATGTGTAGTTTAAAAACAAACAAAAAACAAAACAGAAACACACCCATAAGCACAGAGAACAAACTGATGGTTGTAGGGAGAAGGAGAGGTGGACAGGCAGAATGGGTGAAGGGAAGTGGGAGGTATAGGCTTCCATTTATGGAATGAGTAAGTCATAGGATGAAAAGTATAGCAGAGAATATTGTAATAGTGTATGGTGACAGTAGCTACACTTGTGAGCATAGCATTAATGTATAGACTTGTCAAATCACTATGTTGTACTTCTGAAACTAATGTAATATTGTGTGTCAACTATACTTCAAATAAAAAGTTCAAATGATAATCTTTACATGGGGCTAAGAGGTCTATTATCTGCATTAGGATTTCAGAAAGTCTCTCAGTAATTCAAAACCATCTCCAGATGTTTAACTTACTCAATTTAATAGCCTTAAACCTATTGCAAGTGTTCTTAAGCATGGTTCAGCATTTTTTCATAAGGAATTCCCAATTTTTCTCTCAAACAATAGAGAACAAAGAGAGCGAGAGCAGGCGGAACTGAATGGAACCAGCAGCCTAGCTGAGTTGGACCCTGAACCAATTATTGTTAATCCTTTCCAGCCAATAGCATCTGTCATCCTTGAGGTATGGATGGTGGCAAATGTAATTTTTTTAACTTAAGTTATGAAGTTGGAAGTTGAGAAAGGAGGTGGGAGAAGTGCTTTACCAGAGAAAATTTCTAAAAGAAATTAAATGGATTAATTTTTCTTCTTCTTAAAGTTTGCTTTTTGATCTAATATAAGAAGGAAAGCTAACTTCTGAATTAACTGAGAATGAAAATGAAGATTGAGTGTAGAAACTGTCGTCGTTACTGTCCTGATAAATCTTTTTTTGTCACTTATGTCTTATGTTAGTAATGTATTTACTCTTATTTACATTGTCTTTCTCCCTGTGTTGCTGTTCCTATCCCTTTAAAGTACTGTTTAAATGCTTATGATGCATTTTAGAGTATGTAAATGATTTCCTAATTATTTTCCCAGGATACTTCAGAATGTTTGAAACTGTAGTTGTTCTTCTATATACAAATATCATTTATTTTAATTTTAATTGTCAGAAGTTTTACCAAAATTAATTTTTAGACTTTAATCAGGAAGAAGTTAAGGGACTATGTGTGTGTGTGTGTGTCTGTATATCTCTATCTTCGTTTTCATTTTCTGCTGGTGTCCAGAGTTCACATTGGCCCTTGCTTTAATTACCCTCAGCAGCCGTGCCTCCTTAGAGGCAGAGCTTCCTAAATCTCCATTCACTTAGAGCTTAGTGTGGCAGCTGGCTTGGTGGTCCCACCTGTATATTCTCCATTCCTCTTCCCCTGTCACTGCCTCCTTCCACACAGGTGCTCATCTGGAAAGGTGGATGATTGTTTCTTCCTTGGGGCTGCTGCTGAGGAGGGAGGCAGCTCCACAGGTAAGAAGATGATTGGATAGTTTTGGTATTGCTTTATTTTGCAGAATAATTGGTAATATGGGATAGTTTGTCTTAAGTTGCTTAGATAACAGAAGGTTAATTGTATTTAATCTTTTTATTAACCCCACTACATTTACCTTAAGTATACGCTTTTCTAAGTATATTAAAGGTGTCTTAATAACTTGAGCTATTGATTTGTCTCTATCCTGTTAAATACTATGGTTGCCGAGTTTTGTTGTATGTTCTTTAAAAAATACTGATAGAGGAAGGAAATCAAGATTGACTTTCACTTTGAAACATGCATTTTCTCTATATTTGTAATAAAGCTCACCTTGTACATGATGACTGATTATTTTATAGTATCATGGTTATAAATTACTTAGATGGCCTTAGTGCTTCTACCAACATTGTATATTTGATGATATGAAGATGTGAACAGTAATGGTGTATAGCATAGTATACCTTAAATTCAAAGTCCCTGAACCTAATTTGTGGCATGCAGAAAGTACAGACAGTTATTAAGCTTTTAAACTGTGTTAATTTTAAGAATATGAGCAGTAAACAAATGAAATAAATGAAAACAAATTATCTAAAGTCTTCTTTTTACTTAGCAAATTTTCTTTTCTTTTTTTTTTAATCTGTTTTTTTTTTAATTTTTTTATTTTAATAAACATATAATGTATTTTTATCCCCAGGGGTACAGGTCTGTGAATCGTCAAGTTTACACATTTCACAGCACTCATCATAGCCCATACCCTCCCCAATGTCCATTTCCCCACCACCCTCTCCCGTCCCCCCTCCCCCCCACAACCCTCAGTCTGTTTCTTGAGATTGAGTCTTTTATGGTTTGTCTCCCTCCCAATCCCATCTTTTCATTTTTTCTTTTCCTACCTCCCCCCAACCCCCCCCGCCTTGCATCTCCACTTCCTCATATCAAAGAGATCATATGATAGTTGTCTTTCTCCGATTGACTTATTTCGCTAAGCATGATACCCTCTAGTTCCATCCACGTCGTCGCAAATGGCAAGATTTCATGTCTTTTGATGGCTGCATAGTATTCCATTGTGTATATATACCACATCTTCTTTATCCATTCATCTGTTGATGGACATCTAGGCTCTTTCCACAGTTTGGCTATTGTGGACATTGCTGCTATAAACATTCGGGTGCACGTGCCCCTTCGGAGCACCACGTTTATATCTTTAGGATATATACCCAGGAGTGCAATTGCTGGGTCGTAGGGTAGCTCTATTTTCAGTTTTTTGAGGAACCTCCACACTGTTTTCCAGAGTGGTTGCACCAGCTTGCATTCCCATCAGCAGTGTAGGAGGTTTCCCCTCTCTCCGCATCCTCGCCAGCATCTGTCATTTCTTGACTTGTTAATTTTAGCCATTCTGACTGGTGTGAGGTGGTATCTCATTGTGGTTTTGATCTGTATTTCCCTGATGCCGAGTGATGTGGAGCATTTTTTCATGTGTCTATTGGCCATCTGGATGTCTTCTTTGCAGAAATGTCTGTTCATGTCCTCTGCCCATTTGTTGACTGGATTATTTGTTCTTTGGGTATTGAGTTTGATAAGTTCTTTATAGATTTTGGATACTAGCCCTTTATCTGATATGTCGTTTGCAAATATCTTCTCCCATTCTGTCAGTTGTCTTTTGGTTTTGTTAACTGTTTCCTTTGCTGTGCAAAAGCTTTTGATCTTGATGAAATCCCAATAGTTCATTTTTGCCCTTGCTTCTGTTGCCTTTGGCGATGTTCCTAGGAAGAAGTTGCTGCGGTTGAGGTCAAAGAGGTTGCTGCCTGCATTGTCCTCAAGGATTTTGATAGATTCCTTTCGCACATTGAGGTCCTTCATCCATTTTGAGTCTATTTTCGTGTGTGGTGTAAGGAAATGGTCCAATTTCATTTTTCTGCATGTGGCTGTCCAATTTTCCCAGCACCATTTGTTGAAGAGGCTGTCCTTTTTCCATTGGATATTCTTTCCTGCTTTGTTGAAGATTAGTTGACCATAGAGTTGAGGGTCTGTTTCTGGCCTCTCTATTCTGTTCCATTGGTCTATATGTCTGTTTTTGTGCCAGTACCATACTGTCTCGATGATGACAGCTTTATAATAGAGCTTGAAGTCTGGAATTGTGATGCCACTGACTTTGGCTTTCTTTTTCAATATTCCTGTGGCTATTCGAGGTCTTTTCTGGTTCCATATAAATTTTAGGATTATTTTTTCTATTTCTTTAAAAAAAATGGATGGGATTTTGATAGGGATTGCATTAAATGTGTAGATTGCTTTAGGTAGAATAGACATTTTCACAATATTTGTTCTTCCAATCCATGAGCATGGAATATTTTTCCATTTCTTTGTGTCTTCCTCAATTTCTTTCATGAGTACTTTATAGTTTTCTGAGTATAGATTTCTTTGCCTCTTTGGTTAGAATTATTCCTAGGTATCTTATGGTTTTGGATACAATTGTAAATGGGACTGACTCCTCAATTTCTCTTTCTTCTGTCTTGTTAGTGTAAAGAAATGCGACTGATTTCTGTGCATTGACTTTATATCCTGACACTTTACTGAATTCCTGTATAAGTTCTAGCAGTTTTGGAGTGGAGCCTTTTGGGTTTTCCACATATAGTATCATATCATCTGCAAAGAGTGATAGTTTGACTTCTTCTTTGCCGATTTGGATGCCTTTAAGTTCTTTTTGTTGTCTGATTGCTGAGGCTAGGACTTCTAGTACTATATGGAACAGCAGTGGTGATAACGGACATCCCTGCCGTGTTCCTGACCTTAGCGGAAAAGCTTTCAGTTTTTCTCCATTGAGAATGATATTTGCGGTGGGTTTTTCATAGATGGCTTTGATAATATTGAGGTACGTGCCTTCTATCCCTACACTTTGAAGAGTTTTAATCAGGAAGGGATGCTGCACTTTGTCAAATGCTTTTTCAGCATCTATTGAGAGTATCATATCGTTCTTACTCTTTCTTTTATTAATGTATTGTATCACATTGATGGATTTGCAGATGTTGAACCAACCTTGCAGCCCTGGAATAAATCCCACTTGGTCATGGTGAATAATCCTTTTAATGTACTGTTGGATCCTATTGGCCAGTATTTTGGTGAGAATTTTCGCATCTGTGTTCATCAAGGATATGGGTCTGTAATTCTCTTTTTTGGTGGGATCCTTGTCTGGTTTTGGGATCAAGGTGATGCTGGCCTCATAGAATGAGTTTGGAAGTTTTCCTTCCATTTCTATTTTTTGGAACAGTTTCAGGAGAATAGGAATTAATTCTTCTTTAAATGTTTGGTAGAATTCCCCTGGGAAGCCGTCTGGTCCTGGACTTTTGTTTGTTTGGAGATTTTTGATGACTGTTTCAATCTCCTTACTGGTTATGGGTCTGTTCAGGTTATCTATTTCTTCCTGGTTCAGTTGTGGTAGTTTATACATCTCTAGAAATGTATCCATTTCTTCCAGATTGTCAAATTTGTTGCCGTAGAGTTGCTCGTAGTATGTTCTTATAATTGTTTGTATTTCTTTGGTGTTGGTGGTGATCTCTCCTCTTTCATTCATGATTTTATTTATTTGCATCCTTTCTCTTTTCTTTTTGATAAGTCTGGCCAGGGGCTTATCAATCTTATTAATTCTTTCAAAGAACCAGCTCCTAGTTTTGCTGATTTGTTCTATTGTTTTTTTAGTTTCTATTTCATTGATTTCTGCTCTGATCTTTATGATTTCTCTTTTCCTGCTGGGTTTAGGCTTTCTTTGTTGTTTTTTCTCCATCTCCTTTAGGTGTAGGGTTAGGTTGTGTATTTGAGACCTTTCTTGTTTCTTGAGAAAGGCTTGCACCGCTATATATTTTCCTCTCAGGACTGCCTTTGTTGTGTCCCACAGATTTTGAACCGTTGTGTTTTCATTATCATTTGTTTCCATGAATTTTTTCAATTCTTCTTTAATTTCCTGGTTGACCCATTCATTTTTTAGAAGGATGCTGTTTAGTCTCCATGTATTTGCGTTCTTTCCAAATTTCCTCTTGTGATTGAGTTCTAGCTTCAGAGCATTGTGGTCTGAAAATATGCAGGGAATGATCTCAATCTTTTGGTACCGATTGAGACCTGATTTATGACCCAGGATGTGGTCTATTCTGGAGAATGTTCCATGTGCACTAGAGAAGAATGTATATTCATTTGCTTTGGGATGGAATGTTCTGAAGATATCTGTGATGTCCATCTGGTCCAGTGTGTCATTTAAGGCCTTTATTTCCTTGTTGATCTTTTGCTTAGATGATCTGTCCATTTCAGTGAGGGGAGTGTTAAAGTCCCCTGCTATTATTGTATTACTGTCGATGTATTTCTTTGATTTTGTGATTAATTGGTTTATATAGTTGGCTGCTCCCATGTTAGGGGCGTAGATATTTAAGATTGTTAGATCTTCTTGTTGGACAGACCCTTTGAGTATGATATAGTGTCCTTCCTCATCTCTTATTATAGTCTTTGGCTTAAAATCTAATTGATCTGATATAAGGATTGCCACCCCAGCTTTCTTCTGATGTCCATTAGCATGGTACATTGTTTTCCACCCCCTCACTTTAAATCTGGAGGTGTCTTTGGGTCTAAAATGAGTTTCTTGTAGGCAGCATATGGATGGGTTTTGTTTTTTTATCCATTCTGATACCCTGCGTCTTTTGATTGGGGCATTTAGCCCATTAACATTCAGGGTAACTATTGAGAGATATGAATTGAGTGCCATTGTATTGCCTGTCAGGTGACTGTTACTGTATATTGTCTCTGTTTCTTTCTGATCTACTACTTTTAGGGTCTCTCTTTGCTTAGAGGACCCCTTTCAATATTTCCTGTAGAGCTGGTTTGGTGTTTGCAAATTCTTTCAGCTTTTGTTTGTCCTGGAAGCTCTTTATCTCTCCTTCTATTTTCAATGATAGCCTAGCCGGATATAGTATTCTCGGCTGCATGTTTTTCTCGTTTAGTGCTCTGAATATATCATGCCAGTTCTTTCTGGCCTGCCAGGTCTCTGTGGATAGGTCCGCTGCCAATCTAATGTTTTTACCCTTGTATGTTACAGACTTCTTTTCCCGGGCTGCTTTCAGGATTTTCTCTTTGTCGCTAAGACTTGTAAATTTTACTATCAGGTGACGAGGTGTGGACCTATTCTTGTTGATTTTGAGGGGCGTTCTTAGCATCTCCTGGATTTTGATGTTTGTTCCCTTTGCCATATTAGGGAAATTCTCTCCAATAATTGTCTCCAATATACCTTCTGCTCCCCTCTCTCTTCTTCTTCTGGAATCCCAATTATTCTAATGTTGTGTCGTCTTATGGTGTCACTTATCTCTCGAATTCTCTCCTCGTGGTCCAGTATTTGTTTGTCTCTCTTTTGCTCAGCTTCTTTATTCTCTGTCATTTGGTCTTCTATGTCACTAATTCTTTCTTCTGCCTCATTTATCCTGGCAGTGAGAGCTTCCATTTTTGATTGCACCTCATGAATAGCTTTTTTGATTTCAACTTGGTTAGATTTTAGTTCTTTTATTTCTCCAGAAAGGGCTTTTATCTCTCCGGAGAGGGTTTCTCTAATATCTTCTATGCCTTTTTCGAGCCCGGCTAGAACCTTGAGAATTGTCATTCTGAACTCTAGATCTGTCATGTTACCTATGTCCGTATTGATTAGGTCTCCAGCCTTCGGTACGGCCTCTTGTTCTTTTTTTTGAGGTGAGTTTTTCCGCCTTGTCATTTTGTCCAGATAAGATTTGCTTTCTCCTGCTCTGGAATTCTACTGTTCTTGGTGACTGAAGTTGGTTTTGGATGGGTTTCTTGTTGATCTTCTGGGGGAGGGGCCTGTTGTAGTGATTCTCAAGTGTCTTTGCCGCAGGCGGAATTGCACCGCCCTTGCCAGGGGCCGGGCTAAGTAATCCGCTCGGGTTTGCTGAGGATGGGAATGAAGATGGCGGCCTCCCAATCTCTCGGCCCGGAGGAGCCGAGAGCTTGGGGTTCCGCTCCTCAGTGCGCTCTCAGAGCAAAGTGCCCAACAGCCCTGCCTCCCTGGCTTGCGGTCGCGCCTCGAGGAAAGCAGTCAATTGCTGGAGCTGGAGAAAAGCGCCGGGTCGCTTTCGTCTCCGTGGCCTCCGGCCGCGCTCCGAGCCCATCCACCCGCGCTCTGCGACCGGCACAAGGTAACCCTGGGCTTAGAGCTCACTCCTGGGCTTTGTCGCTGTAGCCGGCTTCCCCGCTCTAATACCTGCGAGCTCTGCGGCACTCAGACACCCCCAGTCCTTCTGTGACCCCGCAGGACCTGGGGTTATGCTGACCCCGCCTGGGTTTCCCCCCAGTTTAGCCTCTGGAGCGATGTCTCCCAGTGGAGCCGACTTTTAAAAGTCCCGATTTTGTGCTCCATCGCTCCGCCGCTTGCCGGGTGCCGGCCCCTCCCCCCGGGGTCTATCTTCCCGTCGCTTTGGATTCACTTCTCCGCAGGTCCTACCTTTCAGAAAGGGATCGATTTTCTGTTTCTGGGATTGTTGCTCTTCTTCTCTTCGATTTCCCGTTGGATTTGTAGGTGTTCACAATGGTTAGATAAGCTATCTAGCTGATCTCCTGCTACCCTGTGTTGTCTCAGCCTGCTACTTCTCCGCCCTCTTGACTCCTCCTCTTTGCAAATTTTCTTTTCTTTCCATAAAACTTCTCCTTTAAAATGTTTGCATTTAGAGACACTTTACATTCCTTTGATTTTTACCACAGATAATAAAAATTGTGAGGTATTGTTTCCAAAACAGACAGACCAATCAAACCCAGTTATGCATGAGCACTTAGTATAAGATAAAGGTGACATTTCAAATCTGAGAAAAAAAGGGAGTTAGAATAGTGAACAATTATTTGGAAAAAAGTAAAATTAATGAACACTGTGTACCAAATTCAACTCTAGAAGACTTAAGTGTGTAAAAAAAAAAAGAATTAAAGTACTAGCATATAATATAGTTGAACATTTGTATGTAGTTGGAGGAGAACTGTGTGTGTGTGTGTGTGTGTGTGTGTGTGTTATGTAAGTCACCAAACAGTACATCATTAATTTTTGATGTAGTGTTCCAAGATTCATTGTTTATGTATAACACCAGTGCTCCATGCAATACATGCTCTCCTTAATACCCACCACCAGGCTCACCCATCCTGCTCATTCCCCTCCCCTCTAAAACCCTCAGTTTGTTTCTCGGAGTCTACAGTCTCTCATGGTTGACAGTCAAGCCACAAGTCATGAAATGAAAAACAGATCAGTCTTATATCAATTTTTAAACATCTGTTCTACGAAGTTAAAGTCAAAGAACAAACCTTAATGAGAAATTTTTGAGATATGTAAGACAAAAAAAGAACCTTTAAAAATTCCTATGAAAATAATGAGAATCTAATAGAAAAAAAGGTTTTGAGTTACCATGGATAGTTCCCTACAGAAAAAAATAAAAATGACAGTAAAGTTACTGAATAGTTCATCTTCACTAGCAGTAAAAAATAATTAAATTGAATTAAACTAACACTGAGGTAAAAAAAAATATATATATATATTAGTTTGGCGGACATGTAAAAGACTGATGATAATATATAGGCATTGGAGAAGATATGGGAAAATGTCTCTCCTAACACTGCCTGGAGTGTAAATTGACTTTAACTTTTCTGAAGGGCAGTGTGTTATCCAATGCTTACTGATCCAATAGTTCCAGTGTTAGGAATTTATTCTAAAAAACCAATTCAATAATTGCATTTCTTAGAATGAAAAATTGAAAATAATTTGTCTCTTCATTAGGAATTGGTAAATTAAGTTATGCTATAACCATTCAAAATGATAATATAATTGATGAAAATAGTAATGGCTAATGCATATAGCATTATATAACACACACAGCTAACTCTTTACTGTGAGTCAGGTACTATTCTAAGCACTTCATGTATTCATTGGCAAGGAAAGAAATATATATTCTTAAGTAAAAATTTCAAGTCTTTTTTGTTTAAAAAACAAATGCATAAATATGTATATAAAGAGAGACATTCAGTCACATTTATGTATGTTTGTGGGTGGTATATGTCTGTACGTGTGTGGGTAGGAAAAGAAAAACACCTCTTAGTGATTGTGCGCCAAACAGAGATCATTTAATTGTGGAATTACTGGTAATATTTTTTTTTTGTTTTCTTTCTTTATACTATCTGTGTTTTCTGAAATTTTACCAATTACCAATTAGTATGCTTTAGTGATATATTCAACAAATAATTTTTTAATAGAAGTATCACAGTACCCCGAAGTTACAGAATGCTTTTGGATTATAAGATTTCTTCCTTAAAACTATCTTAGATAACTATAATATTAAAAATGATATATTTCATTTTTGTTAGAATGAAAGAAAACTTGAAAAAGAAAAAAAGAGACAAAATATGGAGAAAGACAGTGATGGCGGCCCCCTGAATCATAAATTGGAGCATGAGCAAATAGAGACACAGAGCCAGATCAGTGACAGTAGCCAAAAAAACAATGAGCTTGGAATAGTAGAAAATTATAAGGAGGCATTAACACAGCAGTTGGAGAATGAAGATGAGACAGACCAGCGATCATCAGAATCAGGTGATAAATCTAGTTGTTAAAAATGTATGTATTTATACATATACACACACACATAAGACTTACCAGTACATTTGTCATGATAATAATAATCATTTGTCATGATTATTTTCACAGAAAATGTACTATTATATTTTTTGTCTCTAGTTGCAGTATTTGTCATGGTTTTTTCATGGTTTTGAGTTTCTTGTTAGTGAATTTGCTAACTTTGTTTTTATTCATAATGCCTTAAAATGTAGTCCTTTGTAATTTAAATGAATTTCAACAGAAAATTCTTTTTCCCGTTTTATTTCATGAACTTGGAATATAGGATAGTCCCAGGAGTCCTTGGAATGTATTTAACCTTGAAGATACTTTGATGGGGTTTTTTTGAGTTTTATTTCAAACTTCATAATACTACAGTCAGCATCATTTCTTTTATTCTTTCTGCAGAATGCAAACATACTCAGTTAAACATTTTTAAAGTCAGTAGCCATTTTCTTCTTATTTTAATATACAAAATCTTCAATTCATAATTGCTTTTCTTTAAGTGGCTATGTGATTTAACAGGAATTCCTGTCTTTGGTATCATAGAGAGAATCAGACCACTTGAGATAGAATCAGGGTATTTGTTATATTACCACTGTATTGTTTTTAATCTTAGTTTCCTCATCTCTAAAAGGGAGATTTAGCATCATTTTTTTCCACAGGGTTTTAAGGTTACTTAAAAATAACCCTACAGTGTTCCTAGAGCAGAACCTGACACATGACCCAATGATCATTACTTCCTTATGACTTCTAGTTAGCAGTATAGTTTCATTATATATAAGAATTTTTGTACAATATCAGTAGGGTTATGGAAATAAGATCATAATCCCTGAGGTTCAGATAAGCTAACGGATATTTTGCTGTATAAAAAAATTAGATTTGAAAGTTATACCTTTTATAAATTGGGAAGGTAGGACAGCCATATTCTTACCCATATAGTTCTGTTAACAGAGTTAAACAGAAAGTAGATTTAAAATGGCCTCTCAATATATTGAAAGAACTTTTGAACACTAATACTCTTTGTTAAAGACAGAAGATTTGGCAGATTATTTCAAAGTATAGCATAAGACGATTTAAGATAGTCAATCATAGAACTATAGTAATAATATATTTTATGCTATAGAATATAGCTTCAGATTTATTATTTAATGCAGGATTATGTTATTTAACATAACAATCCTACGGTATATTATTCCCATTATTTTGAATAGGAAATCAGGGACTTTGAGAGATTGAGTTACTTGGTTAAGATCATACATCTCATCTGTGGCTAGGCTGAGAGCCTGCTTCATACCATCTGCCCATTATCCTGTGCTCTTCATGACCCTGAACTTTTCCCATCATAAAATACTGCATGGTTCTGGACTCTTTTCCTTTTTCTCAGCTGTTAAGCTTAGGGTTTAATTGTAAAATGATGTCTTTGTTTTTCTCTGGAGTAAAATGTCTCAAATGACACAAGTAATTTATTTAGAAAAATAATGTGTTTCTAAACATGTTTATATTTCTCACTGCTTTGTAGATTTCATAGATGTTGGCTATTTCTCATATAACAGATAATTCATATTTTACTAAATGTATTACATATATGTAAATTTAGCAGCTGGGATTGTCAATTAAAATATTTCAATAATTTTAGTGTTTGGTTATTTAACTATTATGTTACCAGTTTTCATTGAAAGTTTACATTTAATGACATAAATGTCCTTAAATTGTTTGTAAGTACTTAAGTGAGAATCTGTAGTTATTTTTTAGAAAGAACACAGATTCAATTCTGCAGTTTCTAATAATGTGATTTTGCATAACTTATCTGGGGTTATTTCAATGGGTAACATTTAAATTTGATTGGGGTCTTTTTTCACATTTCAAAGAATTATTTTTGGACTGTTATACCTGGAATCCATTCCATATATTCTACTGAGAGAAATCAACATCTCTCTCCTTTCTCTGGGCTGTTCTGAGTTTCATGAACATCCCTGCAGTTAGACAATTATATTTACTTGATATGACATTTGGAAAAAATGTAAGTTACTTTTGGAACGGTGAACTTTTTTTTGTATTCTAATAACTTCTTATAAAACTTAAAATACAGGCTTTTTGCTGTTTGTATCATATTCATTAATTATTCAATAAGTAATCATTTAAAAAATTTACTCTTAGTAAAGGCAGATTTACATTTCATTACTGGTAATAAGTTCCAAAGTTGAACATGTAGTTTTCTAGTAATGATAATATGAATAGAAATTCTAGGTCCATTCTTTTTCTTATAGAAGTTTGTTTTCTCAGAGGCATATAGTTCCATGTTTTTATTCTTTTAGATAACAGTAAAAAGAAAACTAAGAAACTAAGAATAAAAAGGAGTCACCGTGTAGAACCTGTTAATACAGATGACTCTGCTCCTAAGAGTCCAACACCACCCCCACCTCCTCCTCCTGGTGAGTAAATTGATATTGATACTAAATTTAGGAATATTGCTTTAAACAGTAAGGAAAAATAAAGAAATTTTGTTATTTTATTCAGTATGTTTACTATTTTGTGAATGGAAAAGGAAGTTTTCTATGTCACTTTGTTCAAAATTTATTTTAAGTATATATTTCCTTTTTTTAATCAGAAAAAAGTGTTTTCTAAAAGTAAAAAATAGTATGTAAAATTAATAAGAACATTTTACCCAACCACTTCCTAGAATGGATTCAAGTCCTACTTGAAATATCAGTACCCAGATTGCTAAAAGGAATTTAAATTTAATGAATGGATGGCTAATGGAAGTTTTTAAGAAGTTAGATCTTTCATACTGAAAGTTATCATTTGAAAGCAAGATGTGTGAATTTTTCCAATATATTTCCAACATACATACTGACCTTCTAAATTGTTGTGAGGATTAAAAGGAATATTGCATGTGATGATTGTGAGAAATTATGTGCTAACTGCGTGGTGATTGTGAGAAATTTCTCAGTACTAGGCACAGTACCTCCCATACCATAGGTGCTCAATAAATATCTAAATATATATGTTTATAGTGTCCTTTTAACCCTGTTAGAAGGCTTTAGGTGGTAACATTTTCCTTTGGGAATTATTTTAAGACTCATTTCTAGTATTTCATTTATTAGTAAACATTTGTTTTAGCCTTTGCTAGGGGTTGGAATAGTAGCCTACGGTAATTTTTGATGGTGGTGAAGATGCTTATATTTTTGACTAAAGATAAGTAAAAACTTAAAGCAGATGTTACCAGCCTATAATTACACTTCTAAATAAAAGCTATTTCAAATAACTTTGTGGTTATTCCATACTGTGTCATTCAATATACATATATGACTTGACATCGCATATTATATACATTCCTGTCAAGGGAGGGATCCTCTCAACAGACCTAAAGAGACATTGTTTAACAGTGTTTTAAAATCTTTTTCTTTTTCCTTAGTTGGCTGGGGAACCCCCAAAGTCACTAGACTTCCAAAACTTGAGCTTCTTGGTGAAACACGTCATAATGGTAATGCAAAAGGATCAGTTTTCAAGTATACGTATTACATCCACTTTTCTTTACCTCATTACTTCAACGAATTTTTATTTTTGGAAGGCTTTCAAGTTCACAACCATCCTTTTTCATTATACTTCACTTTTTTCATTTTATTTAATTTTTTTATTCTTTAGTGCCTTTTGCCTCCATATAATTTGTTTACCTTGGAATACAGATGTGAAAATAATCATAGTTCATGTTTATCCACTATATATTTATGTAAAGTGGTATGAAAAATGAACAGTTACAAAGAAATTTAAATTAAATATGAGACATACAATTATACATAGTGTTAAAAACAGCATTGTCCTATATGTGCTCAGTATACTCTGTGATAATGCCACATTAATGGTTCTTTCTCTGTTTCTAATAAGACCCAGCTGCTGAATATTAAAGTCAAGTAAAGATCAACACAATTTGTAAAATCAGAGACTAAACTAACAAACCAAATAAAGTTCAGCTAAATTGAAAGTTACTAAAGGCTTATAGACTCAAGAAAACAGTTTTCTTTGGATTCAATTAACATAAAGTGTAATCTCGTGAATGTATGGCATTAGAATTCCATAACTGGAAAACTAGAGAAGGGACAGTTGGATATAGAGAACTGCCTGATAACAGCAGACTGAAGTTCTGATTTCAAACCATCAGCTCAGGCTTTTTTTTTTTTTTTTAAAGTTTTTATTTATTTATTTGGCAGACAGAGATCACAAGTAGTCAGAGAGGCAGGCAGAGAGAGGAGGAAGCAGGCTCCCTGCTGAACAGAGAGCCCAATGTGGGGCTCCATCCCAGGACCCTGGGATCATGACCTGAGCTGAAGGCAGAGGCTTTAACCCACTGAGCCACCCAGGTGCCCCAGCTCAGGCTCTTTCAATAAAATGTTTCTAGAATGCAAAAAGGTAATTATGTGTATTGTAGCTCAGTAAAGTTCTCCATCAAGAATACCCGGTTCCCTTTTTGATGGTTCTGTTTACCTGCCTCTAGAGCTTGGATACCTAAGGAGATCCTTTTACCAGGAAAGAAAGTCAGAAGTTTACGCATTATCATGTAACTTGAAATTATGTCAAACTTTATAAAATATTTTTATTCAAAAAGTACATAAATACTCTTTTTCAGAATACTATAGGTCTGTATTGCAATACATCTTTCATAATCATTAGTGAAAATGAAAGGATTTTTTTCATTTCAAATACAGAAAAGTTTGTTCTTAGACTGTATCAAAATTATAATGAAGTCACATCTGTGGTTGAATTTACATCGTGTTTTTATTGACTGTAATATGTTAGTTCATGTTTAATGATATTCACGTTGTGTATGTTAGCAGACATTATCAGTTTAAATATTCCCTGGGTTATTAAAAATTAGGTAAAGTTAATATACATATGTATGTATATGTACACATATATAGAAAATACTAATTTCTCAGAGGACAGACATTTTTTCTCTTACTGAATTTTAGGTACCCAAAAAGCAACGTTTTTGTATTTGATACCACCTAAGATATTGGTGATACCAAGATGAGTAAGACATAAATTCTGTATTTCTTTAGATCCTGGTCTAATAGAAAAGAGAATACTTGAGCTTACTGTAGTGTATGTGACAATTCATAGTATATAGTAATAAGTTCTGTGGTGTGGAATTGGAGTACTTCATGGACAGTTAGTCAAAATGGTATACAACTGGGTCTTTGAAGAAGAAGTCAGTAAGCAGACTGTTCAAAGGTAGAGGGTTGGGAAAGGGTTGCTTATTGAAAAATAATGTTTCTAATGATTGGAGTTTAGATTCACGTAGGTAGGGTGAGTAAGAAAGAGGACATTTGAAGTTAGAGAGTTTTGAAACTGGAATTATGGCTTAGAGTCAGACTGTGAACCTCATATATATACATTAAGATGTCTGGACTTGTTATAATTTTCCAAGAGACACTATACATTTTTGGGCAGGGAAGTAATGTTACTGGAGGTGTTGTTGAGGAAAATAATTTTTGTCACAGGAAAAGTACAGACTTGCTGGTGGCTACACTTGAGGTAAGGATCCCATCTAAGTAGGCTATTCTAGTAGTCACAATGAGAAGTGAGGAATGGAAATTGGAATGGAGAGTAAAAAATGTATGCAGGAAATATCTTAATTATAGTAAGTAATATTTGATGAATGAATGTATGGGCCGAGGGAAAGAGGAATAGAGGATTGTTTACTCAAGCAGCTTGAAGGTTGGTTCTGTCTCTAAGATTGAAAATACTTGAGGAAGGAAACCTGCTTTGGAGATGTCTGTAGGCTTATCTATTTGGAAACGTCTCTTGGCCGATACAAGTAAGATTCAAGAGATCAGGAGAAAAGAAGGGACTCAGGTGAGTCGAGGGTTTACAGATTTTTTTATTGTTGTTGTTGCCATCTCACAATAGGAATTCTTTGTCCATAATAAATTCTCTGTAGTCTTTACTGAATGAATTCAGGAGGGGATGTTAGTTTCTTGTTTCTGAAGGAAATTTTGTAGAATGAGGAGAAAAAAAGTAATGGTAGTATTCAGGGGGAACATATTTAAGGGCAAGTGGAAAAATGTCAAAAATAGGTTGAGAAGGTTGGCTTTTGTTTGTGCTCACTTTCCTGTGTTTGTTTTTAAATTAGAATTTCTGAGAAAGGGTTATAATAAGTTAGTTAAGTTTAAGACCACCATATCCTAATATTTTAGTCAGTTTTCAGTATATATCAGTAAATGTAGTTTCCCAGAGCAGAGAAGAAAACAGTATTACTTCACAAGTTTTAAAATATTTTTTGTTTTCTTCCCATAAATTTTAAGTCAAAGTATACCTAACCTGGATTAAAAAAACAAAAAAAAAAGTACAATCAACTCTGCTTTCATTAATGGGGAAGAAAGCAGGTATAATTGAAAATTCTAATAAAAAACCTTAAATTTATTTTTAGAGTTTTTCATGGGATCTTCATTGGAGATGCTGATAGCTGCCAATTTTATAATTGCATCCTCCTCTTTTCTCTAATTTTATACACATTTCTTTGCATTTGTTAAAAGGCAAGTAAACAACAGATACATAATGAACTAGAGTACTAATTAAAAGTTAACTGCAAATGGCTTAGCACTTAAAATTTACTGGGATGAAAAATAATTTTTTATAGTTACACTGAGAATTTTTAAAGCAGATTCATACCTTTTCTTTGCTAATAGACATTTGTTTTGATAGCAGCTTGATTTTACTTTTCTAATTATTGTCTGTAATGCTTGTTCAGTGTAACAGGTAAGACATGCATGGAGAAAGGAGACTTAAAAAGAGAATATGTTTACTATATAAACACTCTCAACCCATACTTAACATGTTGTGTGTTATTCATTATGAGAAATAGATCAAGGATTCTGTTAGCTAGAAATACCAAATGCACTAAACAAAAGAATATTTCTAATCTTAAAATGTGAATGAAGATAAAATTTTGTATGCAGTTTTACTAACCTTCGATTTGGTATTTAAAAAGTCTGAAGCTCTTTGCAAAAATGTGTGTTAGCAATTAAGTTGATTTATCAGTTAGTGCCCAGTTATCATCAGTTGACTTATATCCCCTACAGTTAAGACAATAAGAAACATATTTTGTATAGAATGATTTTATTTTCTGGCAAAGAAATAATACAGAATCCTTACCTCAAAAATAAAATAACTTCTTGGGAGGGAGAAAGATAATTCTTGCCGTGTGTATGTGATTTCTTTTTAGGAGTATACTTTTAAATTCTAAAAGTATAACATATTAGGAAGTATACTCACCTTGGGTTAATTTTGAGTTCTGTTATGTATTAAAATTCTCATTAAGTTTGATTTTAAGAAATTAGAAAAGTCATACTTAAAATTTGTCAAAATTGTTTTAATTTAAGTTATAACAACAATATAGCAATAATATTAACTGTATACTCTGTGTTCCTGGCATATTGCTAAGCACTTCAGGTACATTGATTCATTTCAATTCTCCTAAAAGCCTTGTAAGATGGGCAGGGATATCCCCATTTTGTGCAGGAGGAATTTATACTCCAAGGTCACACAGCTACTAAGTAGCAGTATCAAGATTTGAATGTAGGTCTGTCCAGCTTTGAAATCCATACCTTTAATTCATTTTGTTGCGCTGTTACATCGAGACTTATGAGGGCATCCTTGCAGCTTACTAGTTGCTTGGAATTTATAGTTGCTTGAAAAGCCATTTTCTCCTAATACTTCTCCATATTTAAAGTAATTTTCTTGTAGACAGCCTATTGTTGGATCATATTTTTTGATCTGCTCTGACAGTCAACAATTAAATCTTTTAATTGTTGCAGTTGTACCATTGACTTTCAAAATGATTATTGGTATAGTTGGATTAATATCTAGCATATCCATTACTGTTTTCTATTTGTTGCCCTCATTTTTTGTTCCTATTTTTGTCTTCCATTCTTTTTCTCCCTTTGTGGCCTTTTTAAAAAAGATTTATTTATTTTAGAGAGCGAAAGAGAGGGAGTGGAGTGGGGAGAGTGGCAGAAGAAGAGAGAGAATCTCAGGCAGACTCCTCGTTATGGCAGAGCCTGTCATGGGGCTCCATCCCACAACCCTGAGATCATGACCTGAGCTGAAACTAAGAGTAGGACACTTAACCAACTGTGCCACCAAGGTGCCCTTGCCTTTTGTGGGTTTAATTGAGCACTTTATATGATTCCATTTTCTCTCCTTTCTTAGTGTATCAGTTAAACTAAAATTTTTTTTTTTTTTTTTTTACTTTTTTTAGTGGCTACTCTAGAGTTTGCCGTATACATTTACATTAATCCAAGTTCACTTTCAAACCACACTTTAGATTTAATGGGTAGTGCAAGGACCTAAAATAATCAAATAATCCCAGTTCCTTTCTCTGTGTTCTTTGTGTCATTGCTGTCATTCATTTAACTTTTAATATATAAGCACGTATAAGTGAATATATGTATATATACATACGTTCATAAGATATATACTTACATATACATAATCAAAATACATTGTTGCTGTTAGTATTTTTTAACCAACTTTTATCTTTTTGATCAATTAAGAAGAAAAATATGTTTTCATTTTACTTATTTCTTTGATACTTTTTCTTTCTTTATGTACATCTGAATTTCTGACCTATATTATTTTCCTTCTCTCTAAAGAACTTCTTTTAACATTCCTTGCAAGGCAAGTCTATTCACAATAAATTCCCTTTTTCCTTTACTTTTGAAGGACAATTTTGCAGGGTATAGAATTCTAGATTGGTGTTTTGTTTTGTTTTTTCTCTAAACACTTTAAATATTTCACTTTACTTTCTTCTTGCTTGCATGGTGTCTGAGGAAAAGCTGCATGTAATTTTTAGCTTTGAGCCTCTGTTGAAAAGGTGTTTTTCCCTCTCCAGTTTCTTTCAGGATTTTTCCTTTTCTTTGGTTTTCTGTAGATTGAAAATGACATGCCCAGATATGCATTTATCCTGCTCAGTGGTCTCTAGATACCTTGATCTGTGCCTTGATGTCTGACATTAATTTAGGGGAAATTCTTAGTCATTATTGATTCAAATATTGCTTCTATTCTTTCTCTTTCTTCTTCTGGTATTTGCATTAAAAATAAGGTATGACTTTTGTACTTGTCCCACAGCCCTTGGATATTCTTTTCTGTTTTTTCCCCCAGTCTTTGTTCTCTTTGCTTTTCAGTTCGTGAGGATTTTATTGATTTTATTGGATTCAGTTTTATTCAGTTATTCAGTTTTATTGATTTATTGGATTCAGTTCGTGAGGATTTTATTGATCATGTTCTGTCTACTAATAAGCCCATCAATGGCATTCTTCATTTCTGTAACAGTGATTTTTTTTTTTTTATCTCTAGCATTTTTTTGTTGTTGTTCTTTCTTTGGATTTCCATCTCTCTGCTTACATTGCCGTGTGTTCTTGCATGCTGTCTACTTTATCCACTAAAGCCCTTAGCTTATTAATCATAGTTATTTTAAATTCCTGGCCTGATAATACCAATATTCCTGCCATGTCTTGTTCTGATGATTGATCTGTCTCTTCACATTTTGGGGTTTTTGCCCTTTCTGGAATGCCTTGTTTTTGTTTTGTTTTGTTTTGTTTTTGTCTGACATGGTGTATCAGGTGAAAGAAACTTCCTGAAGTTACTGAATTACTGAAATTGGCTTTCAGTAATATGGTGATGATGTGTGATGGAAAGAGAAGTGTTCTATATTTCTATGATTAGATCTCAGTCTTTTAGTGAGCCAGTCCCTCTGGACTCTGAATGTCACAAGAATTTTTCAGTTTTTTTCTTCCCCATTAGGTAGACAAAATGGGTAGTGCCAGCTGGAATTGGTGGTCTTCTTCCCCAGGTCAGTTAGGGTTTGATGATACCGCGGTAGGTTAGGCTCTAGTTAACTAGTTTTCCCTTAGGGTAGGCCTTGTGCCCCAAAACAGAGTGTTCTGGGGTATTTCAAAATGGTTTCTTTTTTTCCTCGCCTGCCAGAAGTGGGAGGGGATTTTTCTTCAATATTTGTTGTAGAAATTTGTTCATGTTCCTGGAGACAAATTTCACAATATCGCAGGAATCCTCATATGACTCAGTCTCCTTGGAGTTTTTAACTCTGAGATTTGTTCCTGCTAAGCCTCCAGCAACTCATCAAAGTTCAGGTTTTCCTAGCTGGGCAGTTTTCCTTCCTTTGGCAGTTTCCATTCATGAATATATGCTCTGGTAAACTGAAACTCCCTATATTTGCCTGTCTGTCTCCATTATTGGGGCGATGGTTTGTCTTGTGACCTCCCCTCTTATGGAAATGAGATGACTTGTCAATTTTGTAGTCTGTTCAGCTTTTTACTTCTTGTTAGGATGGAGTGGTGACTTCCAATCTCCTTAAATGCTGTTATGACTTTGTTAAATTAACATTTGTTAAGTAGGGCCCCTGGGTGTTAGATGGTAAGTCTTGGTTCAAAAAGGCCACAGGAGAAATTGAGACAGGAGAAATTTATTACTCACAGGTCCTGGAGGAAGTATGTGGCATACCTTGAGGTTTCCATGGAGGAGATCAAGGCAGGTTGCAGTCAGAAAGAGCTGCAGGAGCTGGGCCGTTAGCTAAAACCAGATTGGTGAATTCAAAACAAACAAACAAAAAATGTGGTTTTGTAAGCTCCATCAGGGTTTTATCTAACAGAAGGCTCTGGCAGGTGAGGGACACTGTTGATCACAAAGGGCATTGGGTAAGTTATATCAGGAACTTATATTTACTTGTGACGTTGCAGGCTGTTTTCTAGGGCATGTGCTCATTTAGGGCTAGTTGGCCAAACTCTCAATATATCTGAAACTGGAAACAGGACTCTAATACATTTTCAATATGTTTATTTCAAGTGATCCTAAAAATCTATGCTTCTAGAATAATTTTAAGGTAATAAGCTAGAAAATAATTACTTACTAAAGATTTACATATGCTATTAACTCTAAGCCAATTGATAATAATTAAGGGACAGGAGCTTATTAAGAAATGTAAAATAAGACTTTCTTTGTATCATATACACCTTAAATCACTGAATTACAGTGAAGCATCATTGTAAAATATTACTACTCACCAGAAAACTAAGATAATTAATTCTTTTTGCAAAATACCTACAAGTAATAACCATTGGATAAGAATATGGATGGTACAAATACTGACTTATCATGGCCTTGGCAAGAGCTTCCATAGATTTTTGAGTATTTATTTGTTTTACACTAATATGCACATGTAATCAGACCTAAAAATAATATATATGTATATATATTAGATAAAGCTTTTTATTAAATCAAGTAGAAATTAATTTATAATCTAGAGTTAGGAATTTATACTAGTGGTTATGTTTTGAATTTATTCAAGTTTTCTTGGATTTTTTTTTTTTTTTTTGATCTATTCTCCTCATCCATTATTCTACCCATCAAGTGAGAGCACCTTACTTTTTTAAAGGTGTTGGTTGGGAAATAATGAATTGTATCAAAAATTCTGATTTACCATACTATTTTTTGGTATCCCTTCTTTATGTAGATTTCTATGGAAAGCCACTGCCTCCGCTGGCTGTGCGACAGAGACCTAACAGTGATGCTCATGATGTGATTTCATAGCCAAGTCACATGGATGCACTAAATACAGGCAAGATCAACTAGAGGACATTCTTTCTCAAAGAAGAAAAGCCCTAAACATTCATGATTAGGGCAAGATAACCATAGCAATTTCAGTAACGAGTCAAACAGCCAAAGACCTGACTGATCTGACAATTACCCATGTTATTCACGGTTTAAAAAAAAAAAAAGGAAGCAAAATGATCAGTAGATGGGATGAGCATTTGAATCAAGTTAGCAGGAGTTATTGTTGACTCTGGATTTTACAGTCCCACTCATGGGCATATTCCTGAAGGAAAACCTTTTCGGAAAAAGAGCCAATGGACTCTGCACACTTTCTTTACTATTTGTTTAATAGTCTTTGTTACTGTGTCTTACACATTTTTTGTAAAATATATGTGCATGGAAGGGGAATCTTGGGAATTTATAACCTATGTTTTTAACTTTTTATATTTTTCTAAAACTTATAAGAATTTTAATTACTATGATATTGACTGCACTTTTCTATAAATGCTTTGTTTAACGGAAATGGAGTTGATTTACTTGACATACATGAACTATACAAACAGGACATATTTATATGGTTTTAGGTATGTTTTATAATAGTATTGTTCTTGAAATGTACATCCTAATTTTACCTAATTTAAAATAATACCTTTTAAAACTAGTTTCTTAGATCTTTATTCTTCCAAATTACGTTATCTGAAAATACTACCCAAGCAGGGTTCATTTTGTTGTTGTTTGCTTTTTTTTTTTTTTGTGATGATTGCAATAAATGAAAGACACTTGAAATACTTTCTTGATCTAAATGCTTTTTAAATTAATAAAAATGTTATGTGAGATATTATTAAAATTTTCAATGAACACCTCTTTTATGGTATAGACTTTTTCAGATCATGGTGCTCGTTGTCACTCCCTCATTCTGTCAGAAGCTGCAGTGACTCTTTTATTCTAATTCTTTTGTGCCTTGAAAATAAAGGCAAGAAGACTGAAAAAGACACTGTGGGTACAAACACTTGGTTTTATAACTAGGAAATGCTTGAGTACTAAGTCAGTAAGAATAAAAAAGTTGGTTTAAAATTATTTTTATAAAGAAAGAATTCAAAAATTATTTCTCCATTTAAAATAATAGCACTTCCCTTGCACTGAAGAATGGCATCTATAGGATTCTCTATTTAAGCAAACTTTTAGAAATATATTTTGAGTATTAGATCATAATTTGCACTTAATTAAAAGTATATACATTTATATCAAGGTGAAAATGTTATAAACAACATGAATCCTATCACCTTGTTAAAATAGTAAGTTTGGTTAACTTGTACTGACAACAAACATACACTAGTATCTAACAGTAATAAGATTAAGTACATCTAAAGCAGTTTAATGTGATTATTTTACTTTGGAGCATCACATTTAGTCACATTTTTTAAGTCCTTGAACTTTCATTAGTTGGGTCACTTATTACTCTAGTCAGCATCATAATGCAGTCTTTTGAAGTTTTGTGCATAGGACACCAGGCACACTGAGTAAAAAGCATTCTGCTTCAGATAGAAAATTCATAACAGCCTAAATTTGATAGGTAGCTGAAATGTAAGCAAAAGCAACACAGGAAGACAAATGTAAATTTTGAACTGGATTTTAGAGTAAAACTTATTTGTATATCTTTTTGGTTCTTGTTTGTAACATTTACATTTATTCATTTTTCTAAATACTAAACTTATACTTTTGTCATCCTTTTAATTTTCATCTAGTTTGAGAGTAAATAAAAGTTTAAACACTTTTTGTTTCCTGTAAGTGATTACTGTAGTGTGCAATAATACTGAATTCATTTATTAAAAATAAATAAAAATGATTTTTGAAATGAAATATATGATACAGTGAAATAAATGTTTTATATATCTCTCAAAAATTAATTTGTATTCCTAAAGCATTCTAAAGATATTTTAAAAGAAGTTTTGTAAATCCAGGTTGCTTTTAACAAGTAAATGCCTATTTTGTTATATGCTGCATTTTTATTCTTAATCATCATGGATTATGACATTTTCACACAATAAAAATAATTTATATCAGTATGCAGTTTTGCTTTTCATTTGATAAATTTAAGTGATTTCTTTTTGGTAAGAAAATAGAAAAGGAATTTTCAGATATGACTGTTGGAAGAAATCTTAAGTCGATAGATTAAAATAATGACTTTATTTTACATGAAAACTTTTTTCTCTGTACAAGTTTTCATATATATGGGAAGGAATACTGTCATTTTTTTTTTTAAAGATTTTATTTATTTATTTGACAGACGGAGATCTGAGAGGCTGAGAGGCAGGCAGAGAGAGAGGAAGGGAAGCAGGCTCCCTGCTGAGCAGAGAGCCCGATGTGGGGCTCTATCCCAGGACCCTGGGATCACGACCTGACCCGAAGGCAGAGGCTTTAACCCACTGAGCCACCCAGGCTCCCCAGGAATAATGTCATTTTAAATGCAACTAAAAATATATCACCTCATGATCCTAGATGATACAATGTCTGTCTTTTTTTAAAATTACTTACCCAAAGATACATATTTTTACTTATTTAAAAGATAATTCTATATGCCCCAAAGGCATATATAACATGCATACAATATTGCATGTAATTGATATTAAATAATGAATTTTTTAGAGTTATTGGTTGTATGTTTTCCTCAATTTTTCAAATGAGTTTTTAAAATTTTGCTTACTTTATTTTATTTTTTTAAAGATTTTATTTATTTGAAACACAGAGAGAGTACAAGCAGGGGGAACGGCAGGCAGAGGGAGAGGGAGAAGCAGACTCTGCTGAGCAGGGAGCCTGACGTGGGGCTTGATCCCAGGGTCCAGGGCCCAGGGTCCTGGGATTATGACTTGAGCCAAAGGCAGATGCTTAACCAACTGAGCCACCCAGGTGCCCCCAAATTTTGCTGCTTTTATGATGGGAGAATCAAACATAATTTTGTAAAAATTAAGTGCTATGCTTTCTGCAAGCTTTAAATTAAATGGTCTTTTCAGTGTGAAACAAAGGACTTAATATGTAAAACTTTCTTAAGATTTTATTTTTTTGAGAGAGAACATACACATGAGCAGATCTGGAGGGCAGAGGGAGAGGGAGTGGGAGAAGGAGGAAATAAGACTCCTTGTGTTGAGTACTGAGCCCTTCATTGGGCTAAGTCGCAGGAGCCATGAGATCATGCACGACCTGAGCCAAAACCAAGAGTCAGATTCTCAACTAACTGAGCCACCCAGGAGCTCCTGTAAAATGTATTTTGAATAGCCCATAAATAGATAATCTGTAGAATATGCCCTTTTTTTTGCAGCTGATCTCTAAGTATTCATTTATTATGATAATTTATTTTATTTGCTACTTGGTTCTATATGGTATGCTATTCATGTTACTAAATTTTTCCCATTCTGCACTGAAGAAACTTAATACTTTTTGGTGTCAAAACCTTATCAAAAGTGAAACTTCTTATACAAATAAAGCTGTAGCTTATAAACTTTATTATCTTAGGCTTTAATACTTAAGTTTTTCTCTAAGTGGAGTAGACTTTGCAAGTGAGATTCTGCTAATACCATTTATCAACAAATATATTCCAGCTGATCCAAAGAACAATTTAGATATTTGGAGATTTACATTAAAGTATGATTAGAGGGGCACCTTGGCACCTTGGTGGCTAAGTTAAGCATCTGCCTTCAGGTCAGTATGCCTTTGGCTCAGGTCATGATCTCAGGGTCCTGGGATTGAGCCCCACATAGGACCTCCAGTCAGTCAGTGGTGAATTTGCTTCTCCCTCTCCCTCTGTGATCTCTCTTGCTTTCTCTCTCTCAAATAAATAAGTAAAATCTAAAAAAATACATATATATACATATGATTATAAACTATCAAAATAATCCATTAGCTTTGTGGAAACAATAATGGAAACCTGTTTTTTGGGGGGAAAGAAATAGGAAATCAGAAGTGAATTTTCTTTAATGAAGGGAATCTGCTTATAATTGAAGGAAAGATAGGAAGAAAATTATTTGCTTGTTTAGAGCCCGAGTTGTAAATTCTGTGTGCTAATTAGTAAAGCAGAATTTATGACCTAGGTAAATGAATCAGTGGCCTCTAGATTTGTATAATATATCTTTTCCAGTAATATTTAAGTTATTGTATTAATATTATAATATTAAGTTATTGTATTAGTTTGGTAGATCTGCCATACTCCCAAAGACTGGGTGGATCAAACAACAGGAATTAATTTTCTCACATTCCTGAAGTCTGGAAGTCCAGGATCAACCTGGAACCTTATTGGCAGGACTGGTTTCTTCTGAAACTCCTCTCCTTGGCTTATAGATGGCCTGCTTCTCCCTGTTTTCTCCTGTGGTCTTTCCACTGTATGTGTTTATCCCTAGTGTCTCAGGGTTTAAGTTTCCTCTTTTTATAAGGATACTAGTCAGATTAGATTAGGACCCACCCTAAAGGTCCTTTTTAATTTAATCACCTCTGGATAGACTTTCTAAATACAGTCATATTCTCAGGTATTAGGACTTAGGGCTTCAGTATGTGAATTTTGAGGGGATAAGTTTCAGCTCATAATTAACACACATATTCTGCACTTTGTACATATACCTCCCCTTAAGGTTTTGTTTTTTTTTTAAAGATTTGATAAAATTAAATTAAAATACAAGTTACTTCCCAATTTACTTCCCAATCCCATTGGATTCTATGATAGAGTTTGTACACACCACTTTGGAGGCCTAAAATAATAAAATGAGAGCCTCAGCTAATAAGCTATTCTCCTGACATGATAGTTCGAGATTGCCTGTAACTAAGCTTTGTTCTCCTGCTTTGATGGTGGATTTCTCTGTTGTGTTTTTCTGCCATTCATTTTAAGGAGCGAATGGTCTCTTGATGGTGGATTGTTTTACTCAAAATGATTTTCACTAAATATCACGGACCATATGAAGCATTGATTTCTTGATGAATTGCTGATTGCTGTTACAAGGGAAGAATTAAAAAGTAACACTAAAAGAGCAAATAAAGTGCTGTTCCTATTAGAATGGGTGTAATACTTTCCTCAGCACATGTAACACTGCCCTTAGTAAAGGTGGGTGGGAGGCTACTGTGTAGGGTCATTTTGGTCTTCAGGCAGTTGTATCAGAACGTGATGATCATAATCTTGAAGACCATGATAGTAAAAATAATGCACAGCAGCAGCTAACATTTAGGCGTTTACTGTTTCCTAGCCTTTGTGGTAAGTGCTTTACTGTATTTCAATTAAACATTTAACCATCTCCGTTAAAAGAGGGATTATCCCCATTGTCCATCTCTAGGAAATACATGCCTTATTTCTTCATCATATCATCCCCATTACCCTTAGTTCTGAATATCTGAGCTAAAGGCGGGGGGGGGTAATCAAATTTGATGGATTAGTAGCCTCTGAGAACATTTTACAACAATGGTCATTATACAAAACCCAATACAAATTAACATTTTTTTTTTTTACTAAGCCACAAGCACACACTAGCTTCTGTTCAGTGAAACGCTTCACTGGAAGCTTCCAGCCACTCAAGGCTCCGCCCAAGGGTCAAGCGACGCCCTCGGTAGTAAGCACCGCCTCCACCAGCAGCCGGCGGAAGTAACTTTGCGCGCTCGTGCCTCTCGCGGGACCTACACCACTTTTGGCGAGATTTCGACTAGGAGGGCAAACCAGTATCTCGCGGGAAGTTGAACCGGAAAAGCGAGGGATAGAAGGGCCAGTGGGTGAAGCTCGATGTGAGGCTGTGCTTTTGATTTCCTGGAGGTTTTAGGTGCTGGGTCGTGTAGATCTCTTGCCTGGCATCTTGCGGCGGGATAATGTTGACCCGGGTGAGGGCTGGCACTCGACTGGGAGCCTCTGACTAAATCACTTTGCGGGCCGAGGTGGCGAGGGAGGGGTTCGGGATGGGGGAACTTCGCGAGCTGTTGGCTTCTCTGGCTTCACAGTTCAAGGCCCTGGTGTAATGCTGAATGCTCGAACGCTTTCTCTTGAGCGTTCTCTGCTGTTTTCTCCCAAGACTCACCTGTGCCCCACGTAACTTGGTTGCAGTCCAGCCTGCAGAGCTGAATACCTGCTCCTTTCAGCTTTGAGCAGAATGCAAGCTCCTCAGGATATGAGACTCACTGCTTTATCCTGGGACCCTAGAACAGTATTACGTGGTAATACCTCGCTAAACTTTGGATGAGTAAATGAAACAGAATTGCAAGGAAGTTTACACAGGAAGCGAGCGACTTTTTTTTTTTTTCCGAAGTAACCTTTTAATTTTAGAATAATTTTACATTTACCAGAAAGTTGCAAAGATAATACTAATTTCCATAGGCTTTTCACTCAGTTTCCCCAAATGTTAGTACCTAGAGTCGCTTAGTTTTGTTTCTTTGACGCAGCTTCTGTTAAGGCCACTAACTTTTTTTTTTTTTAAACGCCACAAAGCCTTTAACCTTTGCTTTACATATGAGCAATAATTATTTGAAGAAACCCTTTATGAAACCCTTTATGAAAAGAAACGCTTTATGAAAAAAGAAACCTTTTTTCATAACTACAGTGTTGTTATATTTGAGGTAATGCTTCCTTGAAAGAACTAATAATAATCATAAAACATTTTCTTAAGGAAAAAAACTGCTAATTTGAAGCTTAATAAATTTGTAATATCAGATTGTGTCAGCAACATTTTCTTATCATCATAGCTGAAAGCAAAATCAGAGGGGAAGCTTGCAAAACAGATTTGCAAAGTTGTATTGGATCATTTTGAGAAACAGTATTCCAAAGAACTTGGAGATGCCTGGAATACAGTAAGGTTAGTATAATTCATCTCTTGACGCTTTATGATAGAACAGGAAATAAACCCTTTTGGGGGGAGGGGTGCTTGAGGATAAAAGATAAAGGAATCTAAATCTGGGTGCCCTTTTCCTACAGAGACTAAAGAGAAGAACTGAAGAAATAGATGGAATCATAGGAAAATGAAACGAGGAGAAAGAAAACTTTGTAGTAATAGTAAGGAAAAAATTGTTAGAGCCTTGCCTTGAGCAATTGTCTTAATCTTTGAAACAGGAATGCCCACCAATTTGACAAAATTAATTGTACTGTAACAGAAAAACCTTAAAACTTTTGAGGGTATTTGACTAGTTTCTGAAAATTCAGAAGATAATTAGTCTTTAAAGCTGGCACAGCTGTGTCTTAGCTAGAGTCATTTTATTTGGTTATATTTCTTTCCTGTGTTTTTGGCAGGCTATGTTTTGAACACATGTACACACACACACACAAATTCTTTAAATGTATTGAAAACAGCTTTCATGCATAGAAGTAAGTGAGGTAAGTTTGATTTCTATGCTTAGTGACTTTTGCCTTTGGTCAGAATGTTATTCCATGGGTTCTTCACATTGAGGTTTTTTTTTTCTTTTTCAATTTTTATTTAAATTCTAATTAGTTAATATATAGTGTCATATTGGTTTTGGGAGTAGAATTTAGTGGTTCATCACCTGCATATAGCAACCAGTACTCAGCACAAGTGCCCTTTCTAATGCCCATCACCCATTTAGCTTCTCCCCCATTCACCTCTTTTCCAGCAACCCTGTCTGTTCTCTATAGTTAAGAGTCTTATGGTTTGCTTTTCTCTCTTTTTTTTTCCCTTCCCTGTGTCATCTTGTTTCTTAAATTCCACATACAAGTGAAATTATATGGTATTTATCTTTCTCTGGCTGACTTACTTTGCTTAGCATAATACATTCTAGTTCCATCATTGCAAATGGCAAGATTTCATTCTTTTTGATGACTGAGTAATATTATGTATATATATAAGTGTGCACACACACACACACCCCACATCTTCTTTATTCATCAGTTGGTGGACAGTTGGACTCTTTCCATAGTTTGGCTATTGTTGATAATGCTGTTATAAACATCAGGGTGCATGTGCCCCTTCAGATCAGTATGTTTGTATCCTTTGGTTAAATTCCTGAAGTAGTGCACTTGCTGGATCATAGGGTAGTTCTATTTTTAACTTTTTGAGGAACCTCCGTGCTGTTTCCCAGAGTGGCTGTCCCAGTTTTGTTCTCACCAACACTGCAAGACTGCAAGACGGTTCCCCTTTCTCTGCATCCTCACCAATATCTCTTGTTTCCTGAGTTGTTGATTTTAGCCTTTCTGACAGGTGTGAGGTGGTATCTCATTGTGGTTTTGATTTGTGTTTCTCTGATGCCGAATGATGTTGAGCATCTTTTCATGTGCCTGTTGGCCATCTCTGTGTCTTTGGAAAAATGTCTATTCATGTCTTCTGCCATTTCATAACTGGGTTAAATGTTTTTTGGGTGTTAAGTTTGATAAGTTCTGTATGTATTTTGGACTTTTTATGAGATACGTCATTGGCAAATATTTTCTCCCATTCTGAAGGTTGCCTTTTAGTTTCATTGATTATTTCCTTGGCTGTGCAGAAGCTTTTTATCTTGATGAAATCCTAATAGTTCATTTTTTTTCTTTTGTTTCCCTTGCCTCCATTGAGTTCTTATATAGTATATTCCATGCCCTGTGGAATATAAAGAGCAAGACAGTCCCCATATCCAGTTTGCCTGCAGTCTGGTGTTCATGGGGGATAAGGAGGCTGGTTCAAACTATATGAACTATTAATTCCATAAATATCCTGATAGAAATAGGCAGGAGAACCTTGTCTTATTTAACAAAGACTGAGGGTGCCAGCAAAGACCTGAGGAGAAGCCAGCCTTTGGTGACCTAACAGGAGTTATCTTAGCAAAAAGAACTAGATAATTTAGGCTGAAAGAAGAGGGAGCACTGCTTCTGAAGCGAGGGACGAGAGTCCAGTACATACTGCACAGGAAAAAAAAGGTTATGTAGCTATAGACAATGGATTCAGTCACATTGTTGTCTTATTAATCTCTTTTTGGATAAACTCAATAACGCCTTCTCACTTAAAAGGACAACTTTAAGCACTTTTTTTTTAAACAAATGAAGTATTGACTGATAATAAAGTCTGAGGTGGTTCTGAGATAATTTTAGGACAAATTATACTGTTTTAGAAACTTGTAAATACTGTAATATGAAAAAATAGTTTGTGGTTGTGGTTTTTATTTCGAAACTAGATTTTTATTTTTATTTATTTTTTAAAAGATTTATTTGACAGAGACACAGCAAGAGAGGGAACACAAGCAGGGGGAGCAGGAGAGGGAGAAGCAGGCTTCCCAGTGAGCAGGGAGCCCAATGCAGGGCTCTATCCCAGGACTCTGGGATAATGACCTGAGCCAAAGACAGACCCTTAACGACTGAGTGACCCAGGCACCCCCAAAACTGGATTTTAAAATGGGTAGCTTCTGTCACAGAGAAAAAAGAAGAATGATAGTGGAGTGTAATAAATTCATTATGTTTTTAGTATGTAAAGTTACTCCCATAGAGTAGCCAGACAACCACACATCTACTGCATGCTTATTATGTACCAGATAGTATTGGCTTTATGTGATCCTCAGAACAAAGCTCTGAGGTTTGTTTCCTATTCTTCACATAATGAAACCACATGCGTTTAAGTAACTTCCCAAGTTTACATAAGTGCCCGAGCAGGGATCTGTATCTAGGCTTTCTGGTTCAAGAACTTCCACTGCCTAACTCCTAATTTCACACCTGGGTATAATTAGACATTCATGGATGATTTAAAAAAAAATGTTTTTTAAAGGGATAGTGTCTTCAGATTTTACAGTAGTCTGGCTGCCCATACCCTGTAGTGAGTTATTTTTCTGTTTAATGTGCTCAGATGGATTTATAAGTTATTGTTTGACCGTACATTAAATGAGCAGTGAACCTCAAATCCATTTAATTAGCTGTGCCTTCTGCTTCATCTACCTTTTTGTTGGGTTTTCATGGTGGTTTAAGTTTTGCATAAATGTGCTAAATTTGCCATGGGCAGAATAAAGGCTGAGCTCAGAAAGTAGTCTGAACATGGAAGATGGCATGGGGAAGTAAGAACAAATATATATATTTTTTAAACTTTTATTTGGAATGTCACCCTTGAAGAGTGTATTTACTTCCAGAGAAAGGTGAGTGCATTTTTGTCTTCTACCTGGAAAGTGATTTACTTATTTTTAGTTTCCTTTCTTATCTAAGAGATGTGGATAATGGGGAAGATTTAGTATTTACTTAAATTTTATTTTTTTGTAATAACCTTTTTTACAAGTCACCCTCTGACTAGCCCTTTAAAGTTGTTTACAGTGAGTTTAAGTTTTGCTCCTCTCATTGCCTATTTATGTTTCAGGGAAGCCCTTTCATGGCATGGCTTTGAACATCCCTCATTATGCTGCCATCTCAAGCTGTGCAGTCCTCTCTTTAAGCTTTGTTCCATACTTCCCAGTGTTTTCTGGTAACTTCAGTTAGTTTGATACTAGGCAATCTCAGAAGCATGTTATTTTCCCTTCTAAACCTATGTTGTCATTTGCCACTTGCATATTTTTTCTCACTTGTTGAAGTTACCACCATCAATATGTTTTCTCTTTTCTTCTCCAGACCTTCAAGGTAAGGAATGAGCCTTAATCAAAAATAAGTCTGACATTTGCCCTCAGCTCCTGGGAGGTTATCTCTAAGCCCTTGAAATGTCCTGCCCAAGAGTGTCCTTGTTTACTTGGGGGATTGGGCCACACTGGAAAGTCTAAACTGTGACTTATGGTGGGGGCTGTGGGCCATGGTATCAACTTGGCTTTCCACCTCTGACCTCCAGAGGAGTTGGAAACTAAAGATTAGCCCGTTGATCATGTTTGCGTGACTGGGCCCCAATAAAATCTAGACACCACGCTTTTGGTGAGCCTTCCTACTTGGCGGTATTCTTACGCATGTGGTCATACATTGTTGCTGGGGAAAGTTGTCCTTGCCCATGATTCCACTGGAAAGCACATGTAGAAGCTTCATGCTTTGAACTTTCCTGTACTCTGCACCATGTATCTCTTACCTTGACTGACCTTGATAGTTTGGCAGCTCCCAAACTATGGACTGCCATACACTACTACTCTGCCCCCTCATAATCTAAATGCCCACCAAATGCTTTTGCTTCTTCCTGAGAAATTTCTTCATTCGGATTTCATTTGTAACCGCTTTATTACTGTTTAGTTAAGCTTGCATCATTTCTTATTTGGCATATTGCAGTAGTCCCTTTCCATAGTCTCCTACCTTTAGTATTTATTTGTTGGCTTATATGTAACCACTTTTATGACATTGTCTGCTAGGCAGTGTTCTAGTCACTTTATGAATACTAACATAATCCTCTGTACAGTCTTCTAAGATAGTTGTTACTATTTACACTTTACAGATAGGAAAGCTGAGCATATGGGGGCTAATTAACTTGCCTAATGGAACAGAGCTCACATTTGGAGGAGCTTTGGGAGTTTGTCTTACCCTCTGTCCTGCTGCTTCTCAGTACCATCGTATTCCATTGTGCCACTCCTGGAGTAGAAGCCTCCTCTGCTCCCCAGTGTCTGCAGTATTATGTTTGAACTAAATATCTTAGCATGACTAGACTGGATTCTTCATCCCTTTGGGATTGTGTATGCTATTCCCTCTGCCAGGAATGACCCTCTCCTTTTTCCCTCTGTACAGTGGTTAAAATATGCATTCAAATCCTGCCTTTGCATCTTGTAACATATGACCTAGATAGGTTACTTAACATCTCTGCCCCTCACTATCTTTATGTGTAAAATAGGATCTAATTCATATAATTATTTGGGAAGATAAAATGATTTTATATATATGCAAATTTTAGAATATTGTTTGACATATAGTAAGCCCTCGATATGTGTTAGCATTATTTTTATTACTGTTACTGTTTTTAACCAATTCTCCATCAACCTGATCCATATATACTAGACAAAATTAGTTCTGCCTTGTGTTTCCATTGCATTTTGTTGATAACAGCTATTGTAATTCTTTTGAGATTGTGTTGTCATAATTTTATTAAGTTGTCTTTTCTGACAAGGGTCTTGAAGAACCCATACCTTAAGACTTGAGCAAGTCATCCACTTATTCACAATTTAGTGTTTATAAACCGAGTACTGTTTTAAGCACTGGGTATACAAAGATGGATTATATATATTCTGCCTTCAGTTGTATATGAGGGGAGGATTAATTGGAAATCTTTATTAGACACTTTTCTCCAGAGTTCACATAGTTCATATATAGAGGGGAAAAAATACAGCAGGTTGCATTAGCAGAATCTGTGAATGAGATGGAGTAGGATGGTTGGGGAAAACAGAAATGAGCTCTCTATTTCTGTTTTGTCCCTTATGTTAGCTTTACACAAATATTCAACCTTACTTTGTGCAAATCCCTATGAAGTAGTAACTTTTAGCCCCTTTAAAAGTTGTAAGTTAGAAAGTACCAATTTTAATGTCCAGTCTAGGCCTGTGATACTAAAATCCATCTTTGTCCTCTACCAAGTGTGCTGCTATGCAGGGTGTGGAGTCCCAGCCCTGGGAGTGTATGCACATGTCTCCTGATACAAGGGATTCCTTGTATGCAGTATTTTCACCTTAGGTTGGTCTCTACCAGAAACGCAAACCATCACTTAGGACTTCTAGTTGAGCTACTGTGAATAACAAATATGGATGTAGATTGCTTTCTATGAGAAGCACTAAAGAAACAATGCCAAGAAAGAGTACGAGGCAGTCAGTTCATCATTAGAATCTCTGAGGAGTAAAAATGAAAGTCTTGTAAACATACTTAGGTGTACTTCCATGAACTGATGGATTCATGCTAAGCCAGACTTTTAAAATGATTGAATGAGCACCCTCTAGTGGATACCAATAGCAGTAAAACGGATTTTTATTTTTATAACCATAAAAATTTAATTGGTTTTGTAATCGGCAAGGTTATACCAATTGTGCCTAGCAGTTCCTAGATAAAATGATTTTTTATCCTCATCATTTGATAGGAAGGTAGACTAGAGAGTAGAATAAGTACTAATAGAAAAGAATAAAGTCACGGAAAAGTTGAATGAAAATAATAACATCAAATAACATTGTCCAAATTATACATTACACAATTTTTTCAAAGGATATGTGTGCACAGGCAAGTTATAGCAATCAACTTCCAGATTTTCAGTTTTCATGTATTCTCTTTCACAAAATTACTCTGATCCTTATGTGCCTAAGGGAGTATTTATTCTCTTTGTCAACTACCTTTCTTTTGTCTTTCTCCCACTTTACAAAAAGAGGACACACTTTCACTATCCTGACTCTTCCACATTGCAGTTCTCCAGGGTGATAACACCTCTGCCTGTCAGAGACTGCTGGAATGTCATTGTAAGGGTTGAAAACATAAATGACTAATGACAACAAATACTTGGTGGTTTCCAAGTTTTGCTTTTAGCAGAAGTAAAGGAGCTCCAGTTGAGTTGTCAACTAACAGATCATTTAAAATATTTTTGAAGATAGATGATTAAGTGATTTGGGACTATAACTCAGAAGGAAATAGAAGTCAAAAAGAGAGACATCGCTATAGTGAAGTATATTTAATTATTACCCACTTACTTAAGTGAAGGTTTTCTCAGCCCTTGTAAAAATACAAAACAGGAATATAGTTGATTTTAACCCTGACTCAGTATAGCCCTCAGTAATCATCTCTGGATATATGGAGACCAGGGTTGGAGGGTGGTGGGAAGGGAAGTTATTTCATTGAGATCCATTTCCTAACACTTCCTTTTTATGTTTATTAATTATCAAATCTATGATAAGTATTTTGATCAATTTTATAGTAAAAATTTTACTGATAACTGAATCCGGAAGTTACCATTTTAACACTTAGAGATTTAGGCCACAGTGAAAACAGATTTAGTATGTATATATATGTGTGTGTTGTTTATGGCAGAGAAGTATGATAGGGTAATAAAAGATTTCAAGCACAAAAATGTATTAAAATAAAGTTATGTGGGGGAAATAGTATGTAAATAGAAAAAGGAACAAAAATTTTCACCTGTTCAAGAAGATTCAGTCCATGAATTTTTAAATGGACAGTGATGTGTTTCAAAATCACTCTGGTATTTAGGTTCCACTGGTTGCATTTTAAAAAGTGGTATAATTTATATTTGAAAATGTCAATTTTTATAGTATGCTGGAAATTATGTTCTTAAGTCTATGGTGAAGATTTTGATGTCAACTTAAAACGTGCCAGAGGATACATAGTTTTTTTCAAAATGATACCCGTGGAGGTACGAGCAAACATCTGTAGGTTACTGGTCTTATGGGTCCCAGTTCTTCTGGCTGCTGAGGTACTTGAACTTCTGTCATTGAAGACCAGTAAGTAGAACAGCTTCAGACTCCTCATGAATCTTGAGAGGAGTGCTGGAGTGTGGTGCCTGGTGAGTGTCTTCTTAAGTCCTCTAATGTACACTCCCTGTATTATCTGCTGGGCTACTTGTCTATCCAGTTAGAGCTTTGGACTTGAGTAACCATTGGCCTGGGAGGCCCAGGGGCATCATCCTACCAGTGCACTGGAGTGTGAGTGTGTGTGTCTTTGTGCGCATGTGCTAGGAAGAGGGGAGGTCACTGGTAGTTGGGGGGGGGGTATGGTGCTGAGACCCACATTAATATGCAGTTTTGCTTTCTCAGGGGTAGGAAGCATCATCCTGAGCAGTCCCTTCATCAAGTGGTCCCATTGCAGGTGCTCCAGGCAGCATGTATCAGGCTAGTCCGATTGTTAGGAGCAGTGGGAGGCCAGGGCACTGACGCTGGTCCAGGGTTGGGGTGAAAGTTCTGTCTCCCCCTGTGGTATGCTGCTAGTGCTACAGTACAAAGGTCTCACACTTTGTTAGACTTTAAAGTCAGCCAGATTTTGAATCAGGTACTTCTGCTTAATAGTGATAGAACCTTGGGTGAGTTGCCAGACTTCGGGAAGCTTCAGTTACCTAACTTCTAATATGGAGGTAATAGCTGTCCTTCACGTAGTGATGGTTAAATAAGCTAAGTATGAAAAATGCATATTGTAAACATATTTTATTCATTTACTTATTTTTAAAAATATTTTATTTATTTATCTGACAGAGATCACAAGTAGGCAGAGAGGCAGGCAGAGAGAGAGAGGGAGAAGCAGGCTCCCCGCCAAACAGAGAGCCCAATGTGGGACTTGATCCCTGGACCCTGGGATCATGACCGGAGCTGAAGGCAGAGGCTTTAACCCACTGAGCCACCCAAGTGCCCCGCATATTGTAAACTTATGATTAGTAATTTTTATTATTAGGGTGAGGTGGGGTGGGTGGATTGGGTTGTAGGTAGAAAGGTTTCTCTGAGGAGATAAAGCCTAAACTGGCCCCTCAGCAGAGAGTAGGAGAGTCAGCAGGTTTTAGATGGGCCATTGTAGGTCAGGGGAAAGGTCATTATAGGCAGAGGGAGCAGTTTATCCTGAGACTGGTAAAGGCTAAAGAAAACTTACTCCAGGAAGTGCAAGGACTTCAGTAAGGTTGTGTCCTGGTTAGGAGGAGTCAGAAAATTTTTTTAAAGCAAGGTCTTATTTCATCCAGTTATCAAAGAATGAGAATAATTTCTGAAGATTGCTGACTCACTCTGCCAGAAGTATGTGTATGTATGTGTTGTGTGTGTATATATATATGTATATATATTTTAAAGATTATTTATTTGAGAGAGAGCAAGGGCAGAGGAAGAGGGAGAGAGAAGCTTTAGCAGCTTCCCACGTGAGGCTCGATCTTAGGGCCCTGAGATCATGACGTGAGCTGAAACCAAGAGTCAGATGCTTAACTGACTGAGCCACCCAGGGGCCCCAGTAAGTATATGTGTTTAAATCCAATGAGGCTTTCTCCCCTAGAGTCCTTCGGTGAACTTTATCACATTATACTTGACCCATATAATTTGCCATGAGCCACACCAGATTACTTTTTTTTTTTTTTAAGATTTTATTTATTTATTTGACAGAGAGAGACAGATAGCAAGAAAGGGAACACAAGCAGGGGGAGTGGGAGAGGGAGAAGCAGGCTTCCTGCCAAGTTGGGAGCTCAGTGCGGGGCTCGATTCCAGGACCTGGGATCATAACCTGAGTGGAAGGCAGATGCTTAACCGACTAAGCCACCCAGGTGCCCCAGATTACTTTTAATTACCCAAATGCACTGTCCTCCTTCATACATCTGCCTGTGGTAATGCCTTTGTCCTTCAACTTCCCTTCTCATTTTGTCCTATGGTATTCCTCCTTATCATTCAAGATTTAACATATTGTGTAATACACAAAAATGGTGTTCCTAAACTAACAATCCTTTTATATACAATAAGGTTAAAAGGAAATATGCAAGAATAATAACCTGTACTAAGGGATCAGAAAGAAAATGTGACTAAATGGAGTAACATTTTAGTCAGGGTTGGAAAGACTAAGTACAATAAGGATGTTAATTCTCCCCAGATTTACTGCATTTAATATAATCCTAGCCAAGATGTCTATCTACACAAATATTTTATAAATTATTTTAACTGACCCAACTGATTCTGAAGTTCATCTGAAAGAATAAACATTCTAAAATAGCTTTGGAAATTCTGATTAAAAAAAAAACAGATTTGCTCTGTCAGATATTAACCAATTGAAAGTATCCTACCTTTGTTAGCTAATGGGACAAGCCACTCCAATCTGTATGAATTAAATTATGTTTCTGACTATTACTTCTCTGTTACATTGTTAGGTCCGTTATTAAACGAAACGAGACTGAGACAAAGTGAAAGTTATTTAAAGCTTTATTTTATGATAAGTATTAGAAATCAGATTGATCGGCCAGGGGAACGAGAGTGAAACAAAGTTAGTTATGCAAAGCTCTATTCTATGCCAAGCATTAGAAGTCAGACTGACCGGCCAGGGCCGTCTCTGAAGAGAGCGACCACCCCCAGCTTACAGGCTCAACATTGACTGACTGACGGGTCAGGGCCGCCTCCGAAGAGAGCAACCCCTCCCATCTTACAGGCTACCTTTTATTGGGTGAAACTGCAACCTGTATCTTGGTATCTCAACCCACCGGGTTTGTGTGTCTCTTGTTGATTGGCTAGTTTCATCCAGTCTGGTGACTTGTTATTCAAGATTACCCCATACCAGGAACTGTTATAAACAGAACTTTTGGGGAAGGCTTAGTGTGAGCCAAGCTTTAGTGTGAACTTAGTGTGTGAACTAAGCTTAGTGTGAACTAACACTGAACATATTCAGTGTGAATAATAAGATTGTCGTCCTTCCCAAGATGGAGTCATTTAGGTTTGGGCAAGACCTTCTCACTGTTACAAACAGTACTTCGTACTGATTAGATGTCTCCATCTGGCCTGACTCGTCCTTGTATTCTGGGCTCTGTTATTAGGAACTAGCCCACTACATTTTACTGGTTTCCTGGACTTGTTTCTAAGTAAGTTTCTCTGGCGGGGAGAGTCAATTTAAGTTTACTGCACAAACAACAAAATGGCTATTTACCCAAGATGGAGTCACTCTGGCTAAATGAGTTCTTACAACATGAGTCAGAACCCTAGGTAAATTTTCATTCTGTTTTGAGGGTAAGATTAGGATGGACTGAAATAAAAGGTACAACCGTGACATTTGCAGATCTTCCCTTTGGGTCCATTTTAATGCAGTGGTTCCCAAAGTGTGGTTCTGAGGATTAGCAGAACCATTATCACTGGAGAACTTGCTAGAAATGCTAATTCTCAGTTCTTGCTTCCAACCTACTATATCAGAAAATCCTGGAGTAGGGCTTAGCAGTCTCTTATAGACACTTGATGCATGCTAAAGTTTGCAAAGTACATTCTTAAAAAAGAGGTTGTCATCTTCCAGAATTCCTGAAACAGACAAACTGGGCTCCTATGGTGGTGGACCATCATAGTAAGAGGCAGTAAAGGAGAAGGCAGTTTCACGTATTAACCCCCAGCTGAAATTCACCTGGCACAGTTCCAGTCACAGGTGTTACATTTCAATCCAGCCATTTCTCACATAGTCAACTCCAGGGTGAGTAGCAGCTGGAATTTATTTAATTGACCATGGTTAATGAGGCTCCCAAATAACTCAGCTAGAAAGGTCAGCTTGTAAATAAATTAAATATTTCCTTCTGTATCATCTGTCAGCTGATGTGAGCTTGTGACTGTTAAGAGCTCTAACTGTTGGACTAAATGAAAAATTAGGAAAGAGAATCTTCTGGTGAAGGTGGGAGGGTGGTGGGTGGGTGGTACTGTCAATCCATAAGTGATTTTTAAACCATCCTTGGTTTTGTATCATCTGAACCACTGATTGCCTCACTAACTCTCTTACTCTAGAGTTCACTATAGTTAGTTTTCCATACTTTTATTTCCTGAGAGGAAGACTTTAACACTCCCTCCTTTAAATGCCCTTTAATGATAGTACTTTTCCCTCCAATAGTAACAGTCTCAGGTTTTAAATTTTGTCTTTATGAAAAACACTTGTGCAAAGAATGATTGACAATCTATTTTGATGTATTCAGAGGTATGAAAAGACAGACCATGTGTTTTTGGCAAGATGTTCTGCAGGAAGGTACTAGGCTGAGGCAGGTGAGGCATTCCTCTCTGGTGCAGAATTTAAGGGACCCCTAAAACTCAATAATCAAGTAATACTTTAACAGGTACAGTTGATAAAAAAGAAAGAAAACCCACGATGAATAAAATACCAAAGTTTGAAATAAAGTCAGGATTATGACTGTGGTAGGTTGAACCATATTGGATCCTATGGCAAAAGGGCAAAGTCAGTGATACTTACCTTGACTCTGAAAAAAATCACAGGTAAGTGTGAAACTAGGACCCCGTTCACTTGATTAGTAATATAAAATTGTGTTTGTATAATATTAATACTATTTTGTTTTTCTTTTTCTGTTTCTAGGGATATACTAATATCACCATCATGCTGGCAGTATGCTATCCTTCTTAACCGATTCAATTATTCCTTTGAACTGGAAAAAGATTTACATTTAAAGGGCTATCACACACTCTTTCAAGGATCTTTACCCTACTATCCTAAGTCAATGAGGTGTTACGTTAGCAGAACTCCAGATAGAATGCCTTCAGAAAGACATCAAATTGGAAATCTAAAAAAATATTATCTCCTGAATGCTGCCTCTCTTCTCCCAGTATTGGCTCTGGAATTAAGGGATGGCGAGAAGGTTCTGGATCTCTGTGCTGCTCCTGGAGGCAAATCGATAGCTCTGCTGCAGTGTGCTTATCCAGGTAGTGTGTTTTTCTTTCAGTAATTGACAACTTTTAAATACCCATGTATTTCAAAATACTTTCAAACTGTATGGGAAGAAGTGTAAGATTGAGTTTGCAGACTTTGAAAATCTGAAAACCAGGACAGTATGTAGAATAGAAGTTTTAGCTGAGGAATCAGTGTAATTTTTTTTTATTTTCAGCTATGTACTTGCAGGTAATTTTGAACAAAACAGTCACATTTTGTAAACATAAATCTGTTAGGTAAGATGAATCCTGATAAGCCAATAACAAAGATTTCTTATTTTATTGTTGACTTTTATACTTGAGAGTCTTGTATGATATCTCATCATACTTCTAGGCAACAAAATATACACATTTAAAGTCATTAGACCTTAAGGTTATAAGGCAGTTTTGTCTAATAGAAATATAATGTGAAGTGCATATAAAATTTAAAATTTTTAAGTACTCGTTAAAAAAAGTAGAAATGGTTGAGTTTAATTTTAGTAATAACATTGTGACCCAGTACATCCAAAATATTTCAACATGTAATCAAAATGTTATTAAAGAGACATTTTGCGTTCTTATTTTCTTACAGTCTTCAAAATGGGTATGTATTGTACGGCACATTTCAGATTGGACTAGCTGCCTTTTAAGTGCTCATAGCCATATGTAGCAAATGGGTATGACATTAGACAATGCAATACCTTTTTTTTTTTTTTTAGATTTTATTTATTTATTTGACAGAGAGAGAAAGAGCATAAGGAGGGGGAGCAGCAGGCAAAGGGAGAAACAGGCTCCATGCTGAGGAGGGAGCCCAGGGTGGGGCTTGACCCCAGGACCCTGGGATCATGACCGGAGCCGGAGGAGACACTTAACTGACTGAGCCACCCAGGATTCCCTGCACAATGCAATTCTAAAAGACTTTGAAAAGTTTTTTGGAAGTAACTTACCTTTACCGTTATTAGTATAAAAATGATGAAATGTATGTAAATGTACATTTTTATATTTGTTAAAAGTAATGAGTCAAGCAATAGCATAAATTATTTTCCTAATTAGATAATAGGACTTTTTAAAAAATTACTTCAGATTTCCCTGGATAAATATTACTTACTGCTTGGTAAGATAGGGTTCAGCATCAGTTATGTCTGATTTTTGTCTGATGGTTTTTATAAATGCAGATGCTGTTTTTTATTATAGATGGTGATGGAAATGGTGGGAATTATGTTATAGTGGTTTCACCAAGCTCTTTAAATCTTGAGTTATGACCCCAAATGTCCATAAATATTTTTCTTCAAGCATTATTTTAATGATCTGCCAAGTAAGCACCAGCTTTTGATTTTGTTGAAGGGAAAGGGTTACAAACCATCTCAGTTACTAAAGGCTACTTTGCCTAGTTGTTTAATTCATTCACTTTCTTAGCCAAGGTACCCACGTGTTTAATTGCCTTTGTTTGGTCCTTTGGAAATTTCTATACCCTGGCACAGTTTGGTGTAATAAGATTCTGGATGAGTGGGAAGCATGCTTCTCAGTTATAAGGTTGGCGAAGTGTCATTGTGAAAGGAGATGCCCTGACCGGAGGTGTGCTTTAGGAAGTTGATCTGAACATTGATTCTTTTAAAACTATCCAACTTTGCTTATTATCCCTTAGAAAGTTGTTAGTATCCCTAGGGCATGCAAAGCCCAGTTTGAAGACTGCTAATTTATATCTTCCTTTGAGAGCACTCCCTGTTGAAATAGATTTCATAAACTTTTATGACAACTGTGAATCCAGTAGTATTAGGCGTTGGTACAGATATCTCAGTTAACTATTTAGGAGGAAACATACTGTGTGTTTTAGAGTTGTTATTAAAACTCTGTTATTGAAGCTTGCTGTATTTTTTAATGTAAGAAATCAGAACAAAAGAGGTAATTTTGTAAGGTTATTTTTATTATTTTTATAATTTGAGCTGAAGATTTATGGAATCATGTGATAAGGAGTATTTTTACTTTCATTCTTTTTGTGTTCTTTGGCAGTATTCTTATTTTGTCTTTATCAATTTTGAATAGAGAATTTTTAATATTATAAAAAAATGGAAGAGAAATATCAAATTTGGGTACCATGGTAAAGAGAGCATTTTAATCCTAAATTATCCTTATTAGTAGGCTGTGTTTCACATGCTTATGATAGGGAAGCTGATTTGATTAGAAATACAAATGCAAACTGATAAATCCTTGGAGTTTGAATTGGAGCAGAATCTTACTGTTCTTACATCAAGGGCAATGAACTATAGGCACTGTTCCAAGTAAGAAGCTTTTCATCTAAGTAGGACTAATGATAATGGTTTGGTAAGAAGTACAGATGTCTTCATGCTGATGCTCAAAGCCCAAATTAGGTTAGCTACACTGCTTGAATTTGGAATGCGGAAGCAATACTAAAATAAGCTTTTAAAAACAAAACCTGAAATGATGGCTGCAACTAAATGTGCATTTATACAACAAATTTCTTTAGATCACTACTGGCCTTTATTCTGGGCCAAGAGGCTCACAGCTTTGAATGATTAAAAAGCTCATATTTTAGGATGATTAAATTAGTTTATTTCTCTTTTGGTTCAGCTGCTCCCACCTGTTGACGCAGTGACAGATTATCCATTTTTTTTGTTTTGTTTTTATTTTTGTTTTTGTCAATACAGCCTTTGTTATGTCCTTGTCTTGACAGAAGAAGAGAAAACAATTCTGATTCTAAATAGGAAGGCATTAACAAAGCAAGAATGACCCAGCTTGGTGGAGTGGTTTGTTCACCTTCCTTGTTGAGGGCTCTATTCATGAAATTTTCTTTGCTGTCCCTGATACATTCTTGACATCTAGTTAGCCTTTGGTGGTAGAAAGGATTAGAAAGACTCCTTGTTTTACTGAATTGCTTTTATCCTGCTTCCCGCTCCCTTAGGCCTCCAGACCTTTTGCATACCCTATGGGTAGCACTTTCCTCCCCCTCTCCTCCCCTGCTGACTCCCCCCCCCCCATTCTTCAAGTTTTCACTCAGGAATCAACTTACCTAGAAAACCTTTCAGAACTCCCTGTATTAGATGTACTTTTTATTTTGGTAGTAATAAAAACATTTCAGAATAACCTAATATGTGCCAGGGACTGTAGTAATCACATTGTGTAAATCTGTGTTTTCAAACATTTTTTAGTAGTCTTTGCTTCCAGCGTCTTATGCTGTATTTCTATATATACATGTTTCTGAAGTCCTAGGGCTCTGAGGAACACAGTGTGAGTATCATGTATAGATCTTCTTTAACCCTGCAGCACCATTAGTTCGGCATTATTATGCCCACTTTAAAGATGAAATCAAAACAAAGAGAAGTTAATCTAAATTGCCGTAGGTAACTAGCAGAGGTGGGATCTCAACTCAGGTTTTCAGGAATGTGCACTTGACTCTGTTTTGAGGTCTCCTAATGTTAACTCAACTGCTGACTTTTCCAGCAACCTCCGTTAGACAGCTTCTTGAGAATAGGGGAGGTTCTCACTTACCTTTGTGTCTGCAGCTATTAGCACCATGCCCAGTCTATAACAGATACTTAGTAAACCAGAATCTTGAAGTGGTTGTATTCTCAAGTGTATTTTAATCTGTTGTCAAACATGTTCTAACAAATTTGTTGTTAAATTTGTTGTGAAGTTGTAACATTGCTTCCAGATATTCCCGAAGAATCTTACCATTAGCTTTCATATCACTTCTAATATATGGACAATACCATTATTCCAGTTTTTACATTGAGAGCGACATATAATTCCTCAGATAATCATGATGATGGCTTATGGCTCCAAGGAATAATTAACAGAACTGAAAATAGGCATAATTGTTTTTTTTCCAAGTTAGTTGCATCAGAGTAAATTAATGAATGAGACTACCAGCCCAGTTTCTTTTCATGGACCAAAGGCTGCCTTAAACAGATGTAAAGCCTCAATGACTTACTCAAATATTTTTTTAAAATTCACCCCCTTTCCTGCTTAGATGAATAAAATACCAAGATTTGGCTTATTTTTGACAATTTAAACATGAAGTTAATTCTTTTTCAATGTAGTAAGTTTTAGTATATATATGAAACTTGAGTTGTGATGTCTTATATTACATATTTTAAAAAGTTTAACCAATCTAAGATAATTTCAAGTAAAATCTACATCTAGGACAAACAATATAACATAAAACTATATTTTAAGTAAGAGACTTCTTTTAAAATGCTGAATTAAGAATCTTGACTAAAGTTGTAATTTAATGAAAAGCTAACTTGATTTTCACTTTTAATAGTTTAAATATTCTTATGATGCCATGTTTCAGATCAACTCAGCCACATTAGTGAGCACATACTATGTGTGCAAGGTTTTGGATGGTAGGTATGGAGCTGTGAAAGATGCAGAAGTAACTAAGACTTTGGATTCTTATAGAATGACAGACTAGGTCTTCTAACCAACTCCTGCTGAAAACAACTCCTGCTGAAAACAACTAACAAATGTAACATGTAATATTAAAAACAGAATCTTTTTTTTTTAAAATATTTTATTTATTTCTTTGACACAGAGAGAGAGAGATCACAAGTAGGCAGAGAGGCAGGCAGAGAGAGAGGGGAAAGCAGGCTCCCCACCAAGCAGAGAGCCCGATGCGGCGTTCGATCCCAGGACCCTGAGATCATGACCCGAGCTGAAGGCAGAGGCTTTAACCCACTGAGCCACCCAGGCACCCCAAAACAGAATCTTTTTAAATGCATTGGTGATCTCCAAATATTCAGTGACCAAAATCTAAGAGATAATGGGAGCCCAGAAGATCAAGTGAGCATCAAAGCTAGCTTTTCAATTATGAGCATTTGCTTAACTTGAAAAACTTGAATGTTGATATTCATTGCTTCATGAAAATATGGGAATAAAAGACAAAGCCAGAGCTTGCCTAAGAGAGCATCTGCTAGGAGGTTAACTTATAGAAAGCTGAGATTCCAAAATTGTATACCCTCCGTGTAAGGTAAACTAAGAAGAAATTGTCCTATCCCAAGGGACTGAAAAAGGAAACTGTCTGTTTTCAACTTTGATAATGGAGGAGGAATGGAAATAACCTCTGAAATTGTGTAAGCACAGCTAAGCCAGTGAGGACCATTATAGTGAAGTTGCAGAACACTGAAAAAGAGATCTTAATAGCAGCCAGTGAGGACAGATAGTTCACCTTCCAAAGACAACAGACTGAGGATTGACCTTTGAGAGTAACAATGGAAACTAGCATTCAGAGGAACGATGTTTTCAATGTCCTGAGAAAAGATGACTATAAATCCAGAAATATATTCACCAAAATATCCCTGAAGAACAAAAGTGAAATGACATTTTTTTTGAGAAAGAGAGATAGAGTATAAGTTTGTCACCAGTGATTCTGAAAGATGTGCTTCAGGAAAAAGGAAAGCGATTGTAGATGGATGATAAGATAATAAGAAGAAATGAAGAATAAAAAAGATGGGCAATATATAGGTAAAATATAAAAGTCATTGACTAGAGAAGACAACGATGATAATATTTTGTGTAGTTAAAGAATGTAAGTCCAAATAAAACCCAAATACATAGTAACAGCATCTAGTTTGGGAGGGAGAATTAAAAGATTGTTACATCTTTTAGGAAAAACAGGTTGACTATCTTTATATTTTTTTTACATAAGCATGCATGTTAAAATTTTTACGTTTACCAGTAAAATAATAGAAATGGAATATAATATTTAAACCAGAAAAAGGGAGAAGTAGAGTGAAAAATAATTAAGACATGGGTCTTTCCTACTATCTGATGGGGACAAGGTGTGACTTTGGGGAGGTCTCTGGGCCCCAGTTTATGCTCCACCGCAGATGTCTTTGGCTTCACCTTTACTCCCATTCCTTACTTAAAGGCTTGAGACCCTTGAATTGTTTCCACACTAGAGAAACCCTAGAAAAGATCCATGCTGTTCCTGCAGTTTTATGCTGATAGTGTTACTGCTGTCACGAATTGAGCAGCCTCCAGATGGCTGCCAGCTGACAAGCAAAAATCACCACACCTGAGTGGTTGCTGTAACGGGCCTTGGGACTCTCTGGCTTGTCTGTAGGGGCCAGATAGCATAGACCTGAAGTGTGTGGGAGTTACCAACTCTTGGAATGGACTTTAACCAATGAGAGGCAGAAGACAGGAAGATGACAGCAGATTAATTGCTCTCCCTCCTTACTCCACTAAACCCCATAGTTTCTTCTAAGGCTCATCAATTTCAGACTATAGACATATCTTGAGAGATTGACCAGTGCCGTAGCCCCCTTGATTACAAACCCTTTTATATTTATGCTCTGTGTTTGTCTGATTTACTTCTTTTTTCTTTCACTCTAGTTTCCCTGTGGTTGTAGCCCCTCCAAAACATCCACTTTTGCCTTCAGTCATTTTCTAGTGATTTCAGGCTTTTAGACAACTGTCCATAACCTACATTAGCAAATCCTCCAGAAGCCCCTGAAATAAACGTGTAAACTAAATTTAAAAAGAGTATAAATGCAGTATAAATGCATTATAAATGCAGCTTTAAGATGATTTCTTACTCCTTTCTCCCCACTAACAAAATTGATGCCAGTTTTCCATATAGAAATTGCATTGTGGTGGTAGTATAGAAAGGGTAAGCAGTGCAAGCAAACACCACTCATGAGGCAAAATATGGTTAAGTACTGTGGAAGAGGTTCGAAGTATGTATGGGAAGTGGACAAGTCAGTCAAATTTGGTGGAGCACAGAGTATGTTGGTAAAACCGTGGGAGGTTAAAATTAAAAGGTTGTTTTAAGGTCTCATTATCACAGACCTTGAAATAGATCAGTAGTTTGAACTTTAATGGATGATGGGAAATCATTAAATATTTTTAATCATGGTCTGACAATCAGAACAACCTATGTATAGATATACATATAGAGAGATGTAGATGTATAAATATTTATACATATATATATTTGAGCAAAGGGTTTACAAAAATATTTCCCCCTGTACATTAGAATTTCACCTTCATGTAGTTTTCTAGCTTTGTTTCCCTGGTAACCTAACAGATTGTCACTACGTTTCTAGGCAGTATTATTCATGATAAAAGAAAAGACCCTCATGGGTAAAATGCATGTGCCCTGGGAGAAAGAATAAATAAGTCCCAGGGACCCAATAGGGATTCCCTGATTGGGTCTCTCTGAGTATATTGATTCTTGTTACTGGGCAGTCCTCTTGTAACTGGGCATCCCTCATGGGGATCCTGGAAGCTGTGCCTCTGGAGTTGTTAGAAGAGATGTTGTCTCCTGTGGCACATGAAGCTTTTAAGCCAGGACAGCTCTGACACCAATGTGAATCTTTTCTTCTTGCACCTAAATTGCCAGCTTACCAAAGTACAAGGTCTTCGTGAAAGAGGAATGTCTCACCCTGCCCTCTTGGCAAGCTGTGGTTTCTGTTCTTTGTAGGATGATGCTGAACATGGCCTGCATAAATGTTGAGCTGAATCAGACCTGAAAATCTAATGGATGAAAGACTACCTTAAATAAGACCAGAAAAACCTAGAAATTATAAAAGTGATATGATTGACTATTAAAAAATGGTGAAACTGAAGAATTAAAAAAGATAAATTCAGAAGACAATGTAAGAAACATTTGCAGATCAGATGGCAGATAAAGGGATAATATCTGTATAATGAAAATATGTCTTACCTATTAGTAAGGAAAATATGAATAGTGGAACAGGGAAAAAAAAAAAGCAAAGGATAAGAATAGGCATTTACAGGGGCGCCTGGGTGGCTCAGTGGGTTAAGCCTCTGCCTTCAGCTCGGGTCATGATCCCAGAGTCCTGGGATCGAGCCCCGCATTGGGCTCTCTGCTCAGCAGGGATCCTGCTTCCCCCCTCTCTCTGCCTGTCTCTCTGCCTACTTGTGATCTCTCTCTCTGTCAAATAAATAAATAAAATCTTAAAAAAAAAAAAAGGATAGACATTTACAGAAAAGCAAAACCAAATGGCAAATGGAAAATGAAAAAAATAATACTACAACATCATATCCCATTAACACTTCTTGGGGGAATTTGGTGGAGGGACAGGGTGATATTTACTAAAAGTAAAAATTCCCCTACCCTAACCTATCCATACCTCTGGAACTGTCTCATAAAAATAAAAATTTTGAAAGGACAACTGTAGAAGGATGTTTATTAAATTTTATTTTTAATTTTTTTGTTTATTGAATTTTACTAGTGATAACAATGTGAATGCCCAATGATTGGTAATGGATAAATAAAGGATGATATATCTATTTCATATACTATTTAGCAGCCTTTAAAATTATTTATATTTCTACTAGTTGACTTTGTAGTGTTTTTTTTAAAGTATTGGCATATGTAGAGAAGAAGTTATATATAAATGTGTGGGTTGTTAATATAAGTTCCTTTTGATGGGGGTAGTTGGGCAGTTGGTGGAGAGGGTAGATGAAGAATGAGATTAAAAAAATGACAATATGAAAATATTATATAATTCCACTTATATCAGTTTTATATGGGTATACAAAAAGAGATGTGATACGATGGTATGATTATTAAATGGCTATCTGAACACTGGGTTTGAGGTAGTTTTTGATCTTTATACTTCTGTGCATTCAAAAATATGCTTGTATTTATTTATTTATTAAAGATTTTATTTATTTATTTGTCAGAGAGAGAGAGCACAAGCAGGCAGAGTGGCAGGCAGAGGCAGAGAAAGTAGACTCCCTGCTGAGCAAGAACCCGATGTGGGACTCCATCCCAGGACCCTGGGATCATGACCTGAGCCGAAGGTAGCGGCTTAACCAACTGAGCCACACAGGCGTCCCCCAAAAATGTGCTTGTATTTATATATTATATAATTTATATTATATAATAAGTACATATAAATATTTATAAAAGTATACACATATATTTAAATAAAAGAAAGACGAAATAACTTTCATTAGGAATGGACCATTTTCCTAGGTGTCTTTGTACTGAGAAGCAGTGTGGCATTAAAATATCACATTTAAACTTAACAACCACTTTTTAAGGTAGCCAGTGTAGGGGAGATAAAATTTCTCCTCCATCCTCTAGGGCTTTTCATTGGGATTGATAAAAAAGGTTAGTAGAAGTAAGGCATACAAATTTTATTTAATAAAATTTTACATGTACATGGGTGTTGCCATAGGAAAATGGAAGATCCACAAAAGTGGCTAATCATAAGTGCTTATGTAGTAGGTTGAACACAGAGTGCCAGTTTTAGAAAACGTTGGGGGGAGAAGACAGGAAGGATTTTTAGAAAGATCTGTACAGATTTCTTTTGGCCCAGACGCCCCAACTCTGGTGATAAGAATAGTTCTTCCCTTCTGATATAGAGAGAGTATTTTTCATAAGGGATTTCATCTTTTAGGAAGAAAAAGGGAGGTAAAAATGCCCTTCCTGCTATGCTGTTATTCAAGTGCCTTTAATTCAAAATAATCAACATGCCAAATGGCATATTTTGGAGAGGCATGTTCTGCATCCTTTCACTAGTACAGTCCCCATTTTACATATAAGGGAACTGAGACTTTTTTTAATGAGGTCATGAACATTTTTTTTAATTTAAATTAACATATAGTGTATTATTAGTTACAGAGGTGGAGTTCAGTGATTCATCAACACCCAGTACTCATTATATCATGTACCCTCTTTAATGCCCACCACCTTTTTACCCCATCCCCACTTCTATCCCCTTCAGCAACCCTCAGTTTTGGAAACTGAGACTCTCAAGGGGAGCTGAGTAACTTCCCAGAATCCGATAGTTCATAATTTGAGCCCGTGTCTTACCATAGAGCTAGTAGCTCTTTACATGCTTTCTTCCATGTATTGCATAATTTTTATTTAAAATGAAAGTCTTCTATCCTGGAAAGACATATATTTGGAGATATATATAGATAGATAGATAGATAGATAGATATAGATATATAACAGCATATATCATTTACTCTTAAGAGCTTTAGGGAGAACTGTATTTGAGGTATTGATTGTATAGCATATCTTCAGGAATCCATAATTAAATTTGAATGAGTAAATGGTCAGAGCTCCTAACAGGCTGTGTAGACAGGACTATTGTGAATGTTTTGTATGTGTGTATATTGCTGTTTTTAAAACCTTAGATGATCATAGTATTTACCTCTGTGCCCTATAGCTGCATAATTATGATGAATTGATATCTTTCTGAAATTTATTTGATCAAAAGTAGAAATTCAACAGTTCCATCACGTTCATTTTAAAACTTTTTAACCTTTTGTATTTAGGTTATCTTCACTGTAACGAACATGATAGTCTGAGATTGAGGTGGCTGAGGCAGACATTAGAATCTTTCATCCCACAGCCTTTGGTAAATGTAATTAAAGTGTCTGAATTGGATGGCAGAGAAATGGGAGATGCCCAGCCTGAAATGTTTGACAAGGTAAAATTATTACATTGTGACAAACCGATGTGATACCACTGTTATTTTGCTTTGTTGTTGTTGTTTTCCATCTGCTTCCAGACATAGCCTGATACAATTTCTCAGTACTCTGGGAAATTTTGATAAAGTGAACAAGGAAGCAGTTTTCATTTGATGGTCAGCATGGTTCAAAGGAAGCAGTAACATTGGGATTGGGGATTATTGAATGTTTTTATTTCCAGGTGCCTCAAAGATACTCAGGAAAAGATCAGATATTATTTGGGTCAGTGCACAAACATGTATGCTATATTGCTTTAATTTGGTAACATTTCATATCAGAGTATGACAGTTAAAGAAAAACATTTCAGCAAACCAAAATTGAAATATTAGTTCTCAAAAATAAATGCTGAGAATTCAGAAATATAGTAATGTCTGTTTAAAACAACTAACTTGTGAAAGTTTTTGCTATAGCCATCAAGAATATGAAATACGAGTAGATATTAGTAGACATTTAGTCCTCCTATTCCCCCTCCCCACCAAAAAAAACCCAAACACTGAAAGGACACGAGAAATTTTCTTGTAAAGTACTAGTGAAGAAATGTCATGAAGAATTTACCATAGTATATTTTTGGTTTTAAAAGAAATGTCTTTATTAGCTGTTTTTTGTCGTATTTTACATAGCTTCTCCATGTATTTTGACTATATTCTCAATGCCCATGTGCATTATGTATCCTTTTTTTCCCTAGGTGTTAGTTGATGCTCCCTGTTCAAATGATCGAAGTTGGTTGTTCTCTTCTGATTCTCAGAAGGCAACCTGGAGGATAAGCCAACGGAGGAATTTGCCCATTCTGCAGCTAGAACTCTTAAGGTGAGGACTATTAATACAAAAGTTATTCTGGTTTCTAATGTAATTTAAGTTGGCATGAGAAATCATGACACAGAGGATTCCCCAAATGGAGCATTTCCTGTGTAGGTGTTGGTAATTATTCCTCCAAAGGCTGTATTCAGAAAATTCTTAACCTTTTTCCTTCCAGCTCTCATGCCGTAAGGTGCCACTGCCCCCTCCCTCACCCCCTCAATGAAATGTAGTATTGCTGTGCATTGTTTTTTAAAGGCCACATATGATTTTATTGTGGTTTAAGGTTGTTTGCATATCAGGACCATCTCCAACCTAGGGGTCAGCACACTATTCTTTTACCAGAACCTGAACAGCACCCCTATAATAGTAGCTTTGGACCAGGATATATTTTTTTTGGTAATGGATACATTGTTCTGGATGAGTCAGCCTCCTCAGAAGTTGTGGTTTATTGTTGACACTTACCTTCCCTTGAAGAATTTTCTAGAAGCATCTGACCACCAAGAGATACTTGGCTTTCTTCCAAATAAAGGCTTTTGGGGACATTCTGTACTGATTTCAAAAGAGATTTCTAGTTATACCCTACTTCCAAGTAATTCCTATTCAATGCAGAACAAAAATTCCCTGGAATACTTAAAATATAATTTAATGATGTAATACCACTTGTTACCTCTACATGTGGAATGAGAATGATTAACATTTTTTATGCACTTCTGACAATGTGGTTTACTTCCAACTTCTGATTGATACATAACAATGAATATATGCCATTACCTAAGTATTACAGCTGACTAATAGGTAGTCTTGTTCTTGCACCAGATTATGAAATCAGCTCGTATGGCTGTTCTAGGTAGTACCTACCAGAGAGTTCTTCTAAACACTACTTATCTGGCAGTTAAACTCTCTATATGCTTCCAGTGTCACCTTTCATCTAGGAAACCCAAATATATTTTGAGAATTTTATAGCACTTTACCCCTTCTACCTCTTGGATTATTAACTTTTGCATGCTGCATAGATCCTGCTATGACTTCTTTCTCACCTGAACTTTCTTGATTTGGCTTCTTTTTTTTTTTTTTTTTTTTTTTTTTTTTTAAAGATTTTATTTATTTATTTGACAGACAGCACAAGTAGGCAGAGAGGCAGGCAGAGAGAGATGAGGAAGCAGGCTCCCAGCAGGGAGCCCGATGCGGGGCTCGATCCCAGGACCCTGGGATCATGACCTGAGCCGAAAGCAGAGGCTTTAACCCACTGAGCCACCCAGGCGCCCTTGATTTGGCTTCTTAATTATTCCATCAACTCTGGGCCTTGCCAGTGTTATACCTTATACCTTATAACAAAGACAGTAAGTTTCATGACTGCTTATTAGCGTTGTGACCTCTGATTTTTTTTTAAACCGTGATTAAGCAACCAGGCTTTCTGAAAATATAATTTTTCTTTCTCTCTCATGAAGAATCATCCCTTCACTTCTTTTTCTTCCTGTTCATTACCAAGCTTTTTGTGTTTTATATTCTATTGCTTTTCCTCCCATCTAGGCTCAGTTCATTGTAATCTATTTTCTGTTTCCCTTATTCTTCCAAATTTATGCTTGTTAAGGCTACTAAAGATACATTAAATTGACAGATATTTTTCAGTTTTAATTTTACTTGATCTCTTAATAGCATTTTAAAAATATATTTTATTATATAGCTATTACATGGAAACATTTTCATTGTAAAGAACTCAAATAATAAAAATGAAGCAAAAGACCTCTTGGCCATGGACCCAACCAAATACCAGCTTCCTTTACTGAGCTAACTGTTGCACTTGTTTGGTGTACACTCTTCCAGATTTTTCCTGTAGCTGTTTTTACAGTTATGCATGCATGGAGAAATACATTTAAAAATAACTGCTATCATTGTGTATATATTGTTCTGAAACTTATATTTGATTTTTCTTAGTTTTTTTCCTTATAGATCTGCTTTGTTCTCTTCAACTTTTGTGAAATGTTAAATAGGATCAGTCTATTATATTCTATTTAATCCTCTATTTTTTTGATACATTTATTCCCCCCCCTTTTTTTACTTAAACAAACCATCCTTTAATTTGTCTCATTGGACATGATATTAACATTTTTCTTGATTAAATATCAAAAAGTAGAAATGAGGATCAAACATTTTAGATGTATTGAATTGTTCTCTAAAATAGGTATAACAGGGACGCCTGAGTGACTGTCGGGGACACGTCTGCCTTTGGCTCAGGTCATGATCCCAGGGTTCTGGGATCAAGTACCGCATCGGGCTCCTTGCTCAGTGGGGACCCTGCTTCTCCTCCCGCCTGCTGCTCTCCCTGCTTATGTTCTCCCTCTCTGACAAATAAATAAAACCTTTAAAAGTAAATAAAATAGCTATATCAGTTTATACTTTCTATTTCATTTCTATTTCTATTGCATTTGACTTTATTGACTTCATGTTCCTTCTTTTTTTTTTTTTTTTTTTTAAGATTTATTTATTTTGGGCAGTGTCAGAGGGAGAGAGAGAGGAAGAGCGCCTTAAAGCAGACTCTGCGCTAAGCATGGAGCCCTGCACAGCTTGATCTCACGAACTTGAGATCATAACCTGAGCTGAAATCAAGAATCGGAGACCTAACCAAGTGTGTCACTCAGGCACCCCTGCTTGTTCCCTCTTATAGTATTCTCTTCCCTTGATTTTTGTGATGATATGCTTTCCTGGTTTTCTTCCTACTTATTTTTTTTAACTTACCCTTAACCATCGCATTTATTACTCATTGCATAGTTTCTCGATTTCCTTAGGCTGCTAAGGTTGGCTCTCTATTTATCTGATGACTTTAACTGATATAAGATGCTATCTCTCAAGTGTGTGTCTCAGCTCATCTCCCTAGCCTCAGACCTATGTATTCAGTTATCTACAACATAATCTCTATTTCGAAGCCCCTTGGAAACATAAAACTGAATTTGTCAAGAGGGGAACTCATAATTTCTAATGCTTTTCTGCCCCCCATCAACAAAATAATCAAATAGGAACCCCACTAATCTACCTCTTTTTTCCTCTCTTCTGTATCTCAGTAATTTCTATACCATCATACATTTGCCTAAGTCAGAAATCCATCTCCAGCCCCCTTTCTGTTGTACTCAAATCAATCGCTAAGATGTTTCGGTTGTACCTGTTTACATATTTTTCAAGTCCATCCAATTCTATCCATCCTGAATAGCCTAACCTGAGCCACCAGCATCTGTCATCTGAATCACTGCAGCTGGCTCCTAACGGCCCTGCAGGTCTCCAGGTGTGAGCTTCACTCCACTCTACAGTAAAGCAAATCTGATCTGAAATGTGAATCTGATTGTGTCATTCTCCTTCTTAAAATCCTGCAGTGGTTCCCATTACCATTAAGATACCAAGTTCTGGGGGAAAAAAAAAAAAAAGAATTTAAATTCCCTAGTATAATATTCAAATTGTCTTTGGATATGTCTTCTTACTTCATTTGCCTCATTGTCTCAAGACTTCTCTTACTTTGTATTCCACCAGAGCAGTTCTTCAAACTCACCTTACAGTGTTCTTTCTGAGGCCAGGGCGTTTCCTTTTCCTTCTGATTGAGAGTTCTTCTTACTCATCCTCCCCTTTCTCTTGGCTAACTCTGGATTCTTTAGAAATTAGCTCTGACCTCTTCTTATTGAAGCCTTATCTGACTGTCTAGGACTAGGATTGATATTCCCTTCTTGTCCTTACTTTCATTTAAAAATATATTGTCAGTTCCTTTGCTTAACATTTGCCTAGTACTTATCTCTTCAACAAGACTATTAGAAGCCCCATGGGAACAGGGATAGTCTTACTGTTTTTACTGCTAATACATAATTTGGTGTCTGCTATGTAGGAGGTCAGCAAATAATTACTTAAAAATACTAAATTACAAGGACTGAGTATTTAGAATTTAAATGTGTAATTAAATTTATAGCAAAGTTAATCTGCCAAAAATGATATAATCACTATTGTGCGGCATAGTAATTAGGTGTAAATATAAAGCATTTCTGTAATTTATTTTGATTAGTATTGCTTTTATGTAACCAAAGCATGGTTTTAGTGTCAGTTTAGTTTTTTTCCTTCCAATTGGGAACATTTCTCTTAACTTCATTTAGCATTTCAGTCATCGTTGTGAAGGTCACGCATTTATATAAACCTCACATAGGCACCTACTTACGCCCTAACAACTACAGCTCTTCCTTAGTGGCCACTCCTCTCTCCCATCATCTTATTTCCAAAAAAGAATGGCTTTAGCATTATGTCATTTTAGTAGCATATAAACAAGGTACAAAACTGTCATCTCAATCACTACAGGTGTAGATTTTTATGTAGTTAGATGGGGAAGAACATCACCCCTCCCATCTCTTATTCTTTTCCTTGAGCAGCTACACCCCATTGCCTATCTCGGATACATGGTCTGTGTGAGAGATTTGGGAGCCACCTAAATAAAGTAGTTGAAACTTTGGGTCCCTTGGCTGTGTAGTTACGATGATAATGGGGAAAGAGTGGGACACCCAAACTATAGGCAAAGAGAATGGTTCTTATTCCATGACATCTACAAGTTTGGGGGTTGAAAAGATGAAGGGAAAAATGATAATTCCAGTCACAATTTCTCTTTTGCCTCCTGTCCTTGACCGGAAATGAAATATATATTAATGGTAATTTTCTCACCAGGGATAGCTCTATCACTATACCACATACAAAGAAATTTCTGAATTTCTTTGAAATCTTTCTAACCTAGTTATTGCCTTACCTTCCTTTAACAAAAGGTAATCCTTTTATTCCACAATAAGAAATAAAAGGTTTCAAATGCAAACATAGACAAGAAAGTAAATATATTGATGTATGAGTTTTAGTCACAAGTATAAAGGATTGACAGTAGATCCTTATTTGCATTTGCAAAGAGCAATTAGAAAGCAAGAAAGCAAATATTGCCTAGCCTGATATTATGGACAGAAGATGACACTCAGAAGGGAGAAAATGAGTGGAACGGATAACTGAGAGGCAAATAAAGAAAACTTTTTGTACTGTTTTGTTGAAGACTAGTATTTGCATTTGTCAGCTGACTGATATGGTACTCAGAGATACTTATTCCCTCTGTGGCTGTATATTCATTTGCGTCACCAGAAATTATTCATATTTATATTAATTAGGCAGTCTGCATGGTGTTCACAGTTTTAACTTTTGAGAACACAATACTGTATAAGCAAATACTACTCAACATATTTTTATGAATGTGATACTTAAAATAGAAATTTTTATTACTATTAAATATTTTATTTATTTATTTGAGAGACAGAGATTGCATGCAGTGCAGGGGGAGGGGGAGGGAGCAGGGGGAGGGGCAAAGGGAGAAGGAGAAGCAGACTCCCTCCTGAGCAGGGGTCCCTATGTGGAGCTAGATCCCTGGAACCTGAGATCATGACCTGAGCCAAAGGCAGATGCTTAACCATTTGAGCCACCCAGGCATCCCAACACTTTATTTAATAGAAGTTTCTGGACTTTTTTTTTTTTTTTTTTAAAGAGTAATGTTAGTAGATATCTAAGTCTTTTAAAATTCTTTTAAAAATTAATGTATGTTTATAATCATGAAAATAGTAACCTAACCTGATTTTTCTTTTTAGCATGGAAAGCATATTGGAAGACACAATGGTGACAGGAGCTAGATCCCAAAGCATATGAGTTCATTGTATACTTATTGAGGACTCTTTCATTTATCCATACAGAAATGGAAAAATTAGAATCTTCTATTTAATTTATAAAACATGAAGATCAAGTTGTATACAACTCATACATCTTCCCCAGAACCATTTAAGAAGATAAGAATGTGGGACAACATTATAAAGAGTAATTGAATATAAGCCAGTTTTATTAATGGAGTACCATTTGAAAGTATAACTTTATTATTTCTTAGAATAATTTCTGAGACCACTCATTTCTGTTACATACTATGTATGTACATACTATATAATCAGATTCTCTTGCCTCATTTTTATTTAAATGTATTAGGAAAACAGTGGGAAAATATACTGAAAATAATATACACATAGTCTCTTTAGAAAGTGGCATGGTGTTTGTGCAAAAGGCGTTTACATGATTTTTAGGTGGGAAAGCATGAACTGAAGAGTATGATTTATAACAAAAATATTGGTATGTTATTGCAGTACTGTATCATGTCATCCATTTCCTCAGAGAAAATCAATCACATTTAAAATACTGACCCCTTTTGGTTTTTTTTTTTTTTTTTCCTCACTAGTTGACAAGTAAAATCCAATTTGTGAACTCACTGAAAAGGAAGCTTAGATTATTCAGTAACATTTTGAAAATTTGTATAAATCATCCAGATAACTATCCTTAAAAAGTAGTACTCTGACAGCAAGAATTGTGTTTTAAAAGAAACATTAAAAAAAAAAAAATCCCCAACAACTCCTCTGTCATGCTTTTGAGCTGAGATAAGGAATACCTAGTGATTATGGAGCATGAGTCTTCATCATTCATCAACATAGTGACCAAAATATTGATGTGTTCATGTTGGAAAAATAATATTTGGATATACAGTTCTATTAGAATGGAAGATTTCCACCACTCTTTTGGCTATATATATAGTTTCTTCTTAATTAAAGATCAACTAATTCACTTAGCTTTGTATGCTGTCATTATATGCTTAGTCATATGTTTGAAATCCAGAAAACAAAAGCAAACCACTATTAATATTAATACTCTTGCTACTACTACTGCTTTTCTTTTTTTTCTTTCTTCTTTTTTTCTTTAAGTTAAATGGCAGGAGTCAGAGGTTCTCCGATTAAAAATACATAATTTAGGCAAAGTACACACTTCTTTTAATAAGAGTGTGCAGATCAAAACATTCCACATTAAATGAAATTGTAAAAGGTTGAGGAGACATCTATAGTTTGTAGCTACTGTATTTTCAAAATTAAAAGTATCTCAAGTATAGATTGACAATATGAAATAAAATCTTAAAAAAGAGATTTTATCAATACTTACTAATGGGGCACCTGGGTGCCTCAGTGGGTTGAGCCTCTGCCTTTGGCTCGGGTCCTGATCTTGGGATCCTGGGATCAAGCCCTACATCAGGCTCTCTGTTCAGCGGGGAGACTGCTTTCCCCTCTCTCTCTGCCTGCCTCTCCGCCTACTTGTGATCTCTGTCAAATAAATAAATAAAATCTTAAAAAAAACCCACTTATTAGTTTATCCAACATTTATTAGTATTTTGTATCAGAACTTTGCTAGGCACTGCAGATACAAAAATATACGTGAAATGCTCCTTGTTCTCAAAGTCCACAGGGCAATTGTCATAACATGGAGCAAGAACGTGGTAACAGAGTAGAGTACAGAGGTAGCAAGAGGAGGGATACCCAGCTTTGGTCAGGTTAAAGATGGGGTGTGGGTTTAACAAGTTCTAATTTACAAAATAAGCAACAGGTAAATATTTAAACTAAAGATATTCTAATAATTTTTCATAACCTGGAAGTAATATAGGCTCATATAGCATTTGAAATATAAAAAGAAATATAAAGAAGAAAATAAGGCATCCATTGAAAGAAATTTATATTGACTTCCTTTGCATATAGTAATCATAACAATAGAAATCATAGTGATATATAATTTGATATCTTTTTCTATTTAACTTATTTTGAATACGTTAACCAAATAGTATTTGAAGATATACTTTTGAAATGGCTACATCATAATAAATCACTCCATTCATTCCTTCATGTATTCAGGTACCTAGGAGTATTAAAGACTTTATAATGATAGGATCTCGTTAATGCAAGAAATAGGTACAAAAGCATCCTAGTGGAGATTAAAACATCAGCCTTTTCAATGATCCAGGCAAGAGCTTGATAACTCTTTGGGGAAAGAGTTAGCAGCTGGCCTGTGATCCATTTCTCCATTAATTTCTAGGGAGGCATTCCCACGGAAAAAAAGGCAGGTGACCCAGTTAAACATGTTGATAACTGACCTCCTTGGTAAATAGACTAATGAATTTTGCTGAGAGGAGAACTCTTACTTGTGGTATGCTTTGAGCAGAATATCCCTAGTTAGGATTGCCATGGTAAACACAACCTGGAATCTAGATTTATGAGGCACAGCTTCGTAGAGAATGTCATACAAGCTCTTCTCCCTAAGATATATTGGAGATGTGACATAACCTAAATGCTCCCCATTGTGTGAGGTGACCTGCGAACTTTGCTTAGAGAACTCATCTGTTATCTGAGCTAGAAAACATTCTGAACTATAAGCAAGACTGAGGTAGCCACATCGGATGTCCCTGCCTCTTGTATGACATTTGATTGCTTGTATATTTGAAATTATTAGTAAAGCTTGATAGTGGCTACGATATCTGGCTTGTGAGACTCTGATTTGACAATCCAGTTCTTTGTGTTAACTTGTTCCTGCACCCCATCCAGGGACCTCTGAGGAAACCTCTTATTCCAGTCCCACATCTAAATCTTGAAATTCAATCTGCTAATCCACATAGCTCTTAGACAGAAAGTAAGAGCCTTCTCCCTTTATATCCTATGCATGGAAACATTATTAAAAAGGTGAAAGAGTATGACCTGTTGTGCCAGAGTTTAGGCAGTTCCAGGAGAATAAGAGTTTGTGATGTTCCATGAATAGTGATTTTTCCATTTTGGCTCCACTCATTAGTAAAAATAACAACAATGTATGCTGTTTATTGACTGTGTTAGCTACTTCTGCCCTTGCTTACAGTAAAGAGATGGAAAGAATCTTGAATTGTTTACTCCAGCAACACGCCTATCCCTGCCTTGTGGGTGGACGAAGATGAATCTCCTTCTTCATAGAAACAGGATGCAAGGATGGTGACAGTTCTCCCCACCTGTGTATTCTGTTTATTGTAGTCTAAGTATTTATTGAGTGCCTTTTATCTTCTGGGGAACAGTGGGAAAACAGGACAGATTCAAATCTTGTTTGAGTTGCCTGCCATTATTTTGTAAGTAATTAACCATCCATCATTACTGATTTAGGAGTTTCATGATTTCGGTCAACATCCCTGAAACTGGCATGCTACCTTTTTAGCTTGCAAGCAGGTTAAATATAAGTCCCTTCACAGCTTTTGACTTTGTGGTACAAATACCTTCTCCATATTGTGGTTTGGTGGCTTACCCTTTACTCTTCTCAGTGTTTTGGGTTTGTTTTGTTTTTACAAAGAGAGGCTGTTGCTTTTTATCTATATCTTCCTTTAGGATGAATGCTCTTTTGTGTGTCCTGTTTAAGAAATCTTTCCATACCTTAGATAATCTCTCCTGTTATTTTCTGGAAGCTTGATTTATTTATTTATTTATTTATTTATTTATTTATTTATTTATTTATTTATTTAAAGATTTTATTTATTTATTTGAGAGAGAATGAGTGAGAGAGAGAGCATGAGAGAGGAGAAGGTCAGAGGGAGAAGCGGACTCCCCAAGGAGCTGGGAGCCCGATGCGGGACTCGATCCTGGAAGTCGGGGATCATGACCTGAGCCGAAGGCAGTCGCTCAACCAACTGAGCCACCCAGGCGCCCCTGGAAGCTTTATTTTTTAACTTTAACGTTTAGGTCTATAATACACCTCAGCTAATTTTTGTTTAGTAGTGTGAGGTAGTAATCTATTTTCTTTTCTTCCTTTTCCTTTTCCTTACTTTCTTTAACCTTGCGCATGGATACCTCATTGTCCCAGCAGCTTTTAGTTTATTTTTTTAAAGATGTACTTACGTATTTTTAGAGAGAGAGAGAAAGCACATGGGGGCAGAAAGAGAGAGAGAGAGAGAATCTCCAGTTGACTCTGCACTGAGCATAAAGCTCTGCAAAGCGTTCAGTCTCACAATCCTGAGATCATGACCTAGCCAAAATCAAGTCATACGTCTAACCAACTGAACCACCTAGTGCCCCCAACAGCATTTATTGTAAAGTCTGTCAATTTACCAGTACCCTGTAGTGCTACTTCTATCCTAAATCAGATGTCCACATTAACATCAGTCTGATTTCTGTTGATTCAGTTGTTTTGTTCACAGATCCTCCAACTAGTACTACACGAGCTTAATTACCATAGCATTAATATCATAATGTGTAGGTGCGAATATTCCTTTTGTTTATTTCATTTGGTTTTGTTAAGAGTATCTTGGCTATTTTTGATTCCTTTGCATCTTTACATTTTAGATTTGGCTTCTCAAGTTTCATAAAAAATTGTAGGCATTTTGATTGGAATTACATTAAATTTATCAATTTAGAGAGCTTTGACATTTTCCTGCTATTTCACAATATTGATAAATTTTTTTAAGTCTAGAAATTTATAAATTCCTTAGGATTTTTAACAAAACCCTTCATAATTCTGTAATCTGTAGAAATATGTAGGTAATTTTTTCTGGATTCTGTATGGTATTTTGCTTAGCACTTTTTCATGTGTGTTCATAAATGAAACTGGCCTGTAATTTTTCATTTTTGAAGTAGCCTTATTAGAGTTTGGAAGTAAGGTTATACTGACTTCATAAAATGAATTGAGGAGTGGGTTCTCATTTATATTCTCTGGAACAGTGTATGGAAAATTGCAGTTATCTTTTTCCCTTGAATATTTGGCAGAAACTGCAGTTGAAGCCATAATGGGCCTGGAGCTCTGTGGGAAAATTTTTGACTGCTGATTTAGTTGTTTCTTTAATGGTTACAGGAGGGTTATTTTTTTTTTTTTTAAGATTTTATTTATTTGTTTGACAGAGAGAGAGCACAAGCAGGGGAGCAACAGGCAGAGGGAGAGGGAGAAGCAGGTTCCCCACTGATAAGGGAGCCTGATGTGGGGTTCAATCCCAGGACCCTGGGATCACAACTGAAGCTGAAGGCAGATACTTAACCAACTGAGCACCTAGGCACCCCATAGTCACAGGACTCTTAACAGTTCTCTCTCTCTCTCTCTCTCTCTTTTTTTTTTTGAATCAGTTTAAGTGGGTTTTTTTTTTTAAGTTATTAAGCCAATTCACCCAAGTCTACAAACTTATTGACATGAAGTTGTATATAGTATCATCATCTTATCTTTTTAGTGTCTGTAGGATTTATAATAATGTCTTCTGTGTTGTTTCTGTTAATCAGTCTTGCCTGAGGTTTGTCAAATTTTTAAGTCTTTTCAGGATCCAGTATTTAACTTTGTTCATCTTTTTTATTTTAAGTTTGTTTCCTGTTTCCAAACATAGGAAAAAAAATATATATATATATACACACACACACATATATATATGTGTATATATATACATATATATATATATATATATACACATATATATATATGTGTGTGTGTATATATAGCATATGTTCTCTGATCAGAATACAAATTAAAAAGTAGTAAGATAATAAAATATATATATATACACACATATATATATGTGTGTGTATATATATATATATTTTATTATTATATGCTATATCAGCCTGTTGTTTACCTCTAAATAATTATTTATAATTGTGGTTTTTAAACTTTGCTCTGTAAAGACATAAGGATTTTGTAGCATTGTTGTAGGAGCCATCTTGAGGGAAGGGAGAGGGATGACCAGGAGAGCCTTACAGTTCATCCCAGCAAATCCAGCTAGAGGTATGATACTTCATGTGGTTAAAGTTGTAGGATGTCATTTGAAGAAAATTTGTCATTAAAAAAAGAATAAAAAGTTTGAAAATCTTAAAAAAATCATTTAAATCAGCAATGAGCAATCTCTCTTCATTTATAAGCACATTTGCCATGGGCCAAAATTAAGTCAATTCTAGTGGTTTTCTTCAAAGCTTTTTTTTTTCTTGAAAGTTCTTTTCCTTTATATGAGTGAAGAGACAATATTTGGTAGTAGATTAAAGACCCTATGTAAAAAGCAGGCCTAATGTAATTTGTTGTCACTCTTACTAACTTAAGCAACACAAATCTGCATTCCTTATATTTAGTCTTGCAGAGAGCTAAGGGGAAAGTATACTAAACATAAGATTTCCAAGTAGAAATGGATAATAAATATGTTAAAACTTGCCATTTATAATCTATTTCAGGAATAGCTAGCATAATTTATCACTCTGCTACCATATATAAAAAAGTACTATATAAAAAATATTCCTTCTTCAAGGTAAAAACTTAACTGCCAGTGGAGAGAAGATAATTATCAGCATTGTTTTTGTTTCTTAGTCTGACAAAGGAATAGCTGCTGGGTATGGCATCTCTGAAAATAGCAAACTCGGTCATGTTTCTTTATCTTGAATTTATGGAACTTCTTTGATAATAAACAGTTTGATATCTAGATATTTGATTACTTACTGTGAGCATAGTGAAGGGGACCCTCAAGGCTTGGAAAATAATACTTCATAAACTGATGATAGCACTCTATAACTATCAGCCTGGAAATATCTGTGTTTTAGATTCTTACAGTACCTGAAATTTAATTTTGAATCTGCATTTATTTGATAGATTGTACATGAGCTTCAACTTTCACCTTAATGTTTTCTTTGGTCATAGTACATAATAGTGGTATTTGCTTCCTTGCCCAGACTGCTGTTTACCAGCAGAAATAGTAAATGGATACAAACAGAGTGAAGTGATTAAAAAACAAACAAACAAACAGGTCATGGAAAAATGAAAGAAATAGGAACTGTTGGAAAGGAACAAAAATAGAAAAATTTGAAATGAATACTAGAACTCAATAATGTAACATGGAAAAAATGTGGAATGGTAAGGAAAAATAAATGAAACAGAAACACCTGAAACATTTAGGAAAAAAAGACAAAATGCAGAGGAATTAAACATTTAGCATTATGGGGGAGACAAGAAGGAACAACTTAGACATATAAGCTTTGTGAGCTCGTAACAATTGGCTTTGTGGTTTTATCATTTGTTAAGTTATCTTGTAGTAATTAAATATTTTTAGTAATTAAAATATTTCTATTGGCATATCAAATTAGGCTAATTTTTTTTTAAAAGAGTGAATTTATTTCCTTCCTTTTAAATCAGATTGCCTGCGTTCCACACTAAATTTCTCTTTTAGATTTCCCTTATGATTCCAGAAAGACAGTGTCAGGGATAACCTTCATTTTTAAATATGTCTTAATGGCCTTTTTGGTTCCTAAAAGAGTTGTGGTACCAATTCCAATGAACTACCAAGTGGTACTCTGTGATACCACTGGGTATCTAGCTACAGTTTAACTCCTTTCTTCACACTCTCTACCTGTGGTGTCACTTCTTACAGGTTAAGAGTTCAGTCCCACAAGACTGCCCTCACCACACGTCAGAAGCCAATTACAAGTCCATGTTTGTCACCTTGCTTCTAACCAATGAAATGTAAGAAGTTCCCATGATGCACTTGTTGGTTTTGATTTGCTAGAGCAGCTCACAGAACTTCAGAGAAACATTTACTTGCATTTACCAATTCTATTAAAGAATATGTTAAAGGACACAGATGAATATCCAGATGGAAAAGATGTAAGGTATATGGGAAAGGGCATGGAACCTCCATGCACTCTGTGGGCATGTCACTCTCTCCCATCTTCTCTACGTGTTCACCGATCCAGAAACTCTCTGACCTATCCTGCTGGATTTTTATGGAGGCTTTATTATATAGACATGCTTGATTAAATTGTTGGCTATTGGCAATTGCTAAATCTTCAACCCCTCATGCCTCCCTAGAGGTTTGGAGGGTGAGACTGAAAGTTCTAACCTTCTGGTCACATGTTGGTTCCTCTGGAAACCAGTGCCCACCCTTAGTTGGTGTTCAAAAGTCCATCTCATTCATGTAACAAAAGATGCCTTTGTTACTCTCATCTCTTAGGAAATCTCAAAGTTTTCAGAGCCCTGTGCCACTAAAAGGAACGAAGACCAAATATATGTATATTTATTTATTTATTATAACTCACAAGATCACAGTACCACATACCTCAATTTTAAAATAGTGATCATAGTTTTCCCTATGGAAAATCAAGGTCACCTACTGAAAGTTATCAAACTATTCCATTCAATCAGAATTGAGACCACAATTGCTATGTAGTAACCTTCATTAACAGATTATTTTTCCTTCTTTAGGAGTTTATCTACAACCCTTCTAACAAGGGAAAAAAACCTTCTTTCTCATATTTATAAATTGTTGGCAAAAAGTTTATTATTTTTTAAAAAAAAAAGTTTATTATTTTTTTAGAAGCCTCTGGCCTCTAACATTTCCATCTGTTCTATCACATGAGAGTTGTAGGTTGCTTGAGCTGTTCGTTATCCAGAATTTTTAAAAAATTTTATTTATTTATTTTAGAGAGAGAAAGGATGAATGGGGGGAGGAGGAAAGGGAGAGAGAGAATCTTATGTGGACTCCCCACTGGACAGGGAGCCCAGTGTAAGGCTCCATCCCGTGACCCTGAGATCATGACCTGAGTTGAAACCAAGAGTCAGGCACAACTGACTGAGCCATCCCACTATTCAGAATTTTTGAGTGTTAGTTGCAATGAACTTTTTTACACTGAAAAGTTCTTTGCTTGACCTACCTTTTAATTAAGGTAGCATTCATTCATTCACTATTTAATATATTTTGAGAACATACTTTCTATTTGTGCTATATATAAACAAAATGAATGTAATATAAACCATGTTTTCAAGCAGCTGAAAATTTATTGCTTGGGAAAAACAGGAAGGAATTCCATGGGAAGTCAGTGAAAGTTTTAGAGATTATATAAACTTTGAAGTAGGTCTAGAAGGAGGAATGAAAGTTTGTCTGATCAAAAGAAAATGAGAAAATAATTATGTAAGCATTGGAACTTGCTAAGGATGAATTTTAACTCCTTGACTTGAGAGTTAATTACACACATTGTCTCATTCTGTAAGGAGCAGAGGTATTACTGACTGACAGTGTTTGATCAGAGAAGAATCTCTGTAAGTGACGTAAGGGATCTTATAGGAATTAGATCTCACTGAATCTTGGGAGTAATTAAACAATCTATAAAAGTTGTATATAATTGTGCCCCTACTTCTGGTGTGGGACCTGAAGTTAGCCAGGACTAGTAACCAGCACACAAGGTGGAGGAGAACAAAGACACACTACATACAACCCAGAAGGACAGAAGAACCACATCTTTCTATCACCAGAAACTGTGTAGGTCTCCTATCACCACTAAGCATCTGATCTTAATGATGTGGGCGGTCTGCAGAATAGCTGGCGCGTTTCGAGATGGAGCTGCATAGGAACGTGGTCTAGAATTCAGAGAAGCTGAAGGAAGATCCCATGATTGCTGGAGGAGCTATCCTACCCCACCTACAAGTTGAGCCACTGGATCTACAACGACATGGGTGTACACGAGGTTATATGTGCATTTCAGGGAATTTTGACAGTTACAGAGACATGTGTAACCCATAACCCTATCAAAATATAGAATATTTCTGTCATGCTAGGAAGATTTCTGATGCTTCCTTAGAATCCATTTGCTCCTCTCACCAAAGGCAACCACTGTTCTGACTTCTCTCACTATAGATTAGCTTTGCCTGTTCTCAAACTATGAAAATGTAATCAAACAACATGTATTCTTTCTTTATCTGGAATTTTTTCTCTCAGCATAACGTTTTTGAAATTTATTCATGAGGTGTGAAAGAAACCGTTATTTTGGGACTAAATCTTACTCTCTGGATAAGAACATTTACTCAGAAGTGCTTGAGGAAGCCTTGAGGCCACTGTCTTATCTCTGTAAGAGCAGCCTCCTCAGGGAAACCTTTTTATCACTGCTTTACTTTGGGGCACAGAATCTTGACTTTTTCAACCCCAACAAGGCCCAAATTACTGAATTCTTTGTTGATTTAGATTATAATCCACAGGTTGAGGGCCTTCTTTAGCAGAGCTGTATTCCTTCCATCTTGTCTTCCAAATCCAAAGATCTTTTCTGAGCCTTCTCACATTAACACACACTAACATTGTGAGATTTTCTGCTGGTCACCTTAGAGTTATATAAGCTTTGGTTAGCATGTGGTCTGTCTTCCAAGATACCATAAAACAATGATTTTATTAAATATTATCTCATGCCATAATAAAGGTTACTGGCTATATTAATCTGGGTTCTCCAGAGAAACAAAAGATGTGTGCATATATACAGAGAGATTTTTTTTTAATTTTAATTTTTTTTATTTTTAAAGAAATTGGCTCACATGATTATAGAGGCTGGCAAATTCAAACTCTATAGGATGAGTCAGCACACACACTGGAGGTCCAGAGAAGATTTGATGTCATGGTTCAAGTCTGAATAATACCAGCTGATAGAATTCTGTTCCAGGGAGGTCAGTCTTCTCTTCTATTCAGGCCTTCAGCTGTGACTGACTGGATGAGACCCGAACACATTATGGAATGCGTTCTGCTTTACTCAAAGCTCACTGATTTAAATTTAATTTTATCCAAAAATACCACCAAAGAAACATCCAGAATACTGTTTAACCAAATATCTAGGCATTATAGCCCAGTCAAGTTGACACCTAAAATTAACACTCTGGCTTTGTAGCCAGTAGCGATTTGTTTGAATATTCTCTCCATTGCCTGCTTACTAAGCCAGTTCCACATTTTAGATTCTGCTAAAGCAAGTCCACATTTGGTGCCAAATTCAGTTTAAGTGAAGATAATTTTTGTTCTAATAGAACAGAAAGAAATAGACTCAAAATAGTGACTTAAATAAGTAAAAGCCTGACTAGGCTTCTCAGGGTTCTGGCAATCATTTGATTGCCAGAATCCACAATCATCAGGGATCCAGGCCCCAACTTTCTTCCACATCATGGTCCGGGGTGGCTATTCCAGCTCTTGTGTTTAATCTGCATGGCAACTAGTAGGAAGGGGCAAAAGAACATACCTCACGTTACTTCTACTCGCATTTCATGGGTTAGACTTAGTCATATGACCACCTTTGGTGAAAGGCGGTTTAGGAAATTAGCCTTAGCTATATACCATGAAAAATCACATTACTACAGAAGGAGTTGAGAACTGGTATTGAGGAAAAATTAGAAGTGTTTTTCGAAAATTGGAAATCCCTTGATCAGATAACATTGGAAGATGCAAAGGAGATTTACAAGAAAATCCTTTAGCAAGAAAACCAATTTGAAAAATTTTACAATAGTCAAGATTAGGTAACAAAGGCATTAAGGAAGTAAATGATGGGGAAATAGGGACATGTGGTTAGATTTGCAAGATAATTTCAATGGAGAATTAACAGAACTTGGTGATTTATTGGCTCTGGAGTGGGAAGGAAAAGAAAGTGTCAAGGATAACACCTTGAATAACAGCATGAGCTGTAGAGCTCTATTGTCTGGATTTGATTCTTGGTTTGTATATTTCCTGAGTGGCCTTGTAGCAGTGGCTTAACTCTCTTGCCTTGGTTTTCTCATCTGCAAATTGGGAATAATAACTAATGTTTGAAAACTTAATTGAAAGCTTGAATGAAATAACATGTAAAACACCCAACTTTAGGAAGAAAAAATAAACCAAGGAGGGGACCTAGCAGGCTCATTCGGTAGAACATACGACTCTTGATCTCAGTTGTAGGTTTGAGCTCCACGTTGGGTGGAGAGATTACTTAAAAATAAAATCTTTTTTTTTTTTTTAAAGATTTATTTATTTATTTATTTGACAGACAAATCACAAGTAGGCAGAGAGGCAGGCAGAGAGAGAGGAGGAAGCAGGCTCCCTGCTGAGCAGTGAGCCTGATGCAGGGCTCGATCCTAGGACCCTGGAATCATGACCTGAGCCGAAGGCAGAGGCTTTAACCCACTGAGCCACCCAGGTGCCCCTAAAAATAAAATCTTAAAGAAAAAAAAAAAACAAACCTGAGGATAAAATTCTTGGGAAGACTGATATTTAATGGATAGGAAGAAGAGGAAAGGTGGTTAAGGAGGCTAAAGGGGAATTTCAGAGAAGGAGATGTGAACAAAGAGTAGTGTCCAGAAGCCACAGTGGGAGGATGTTTCTTGAGGTTGAGGATGAAAATATCAAATAGTATAGTTAGATGAGGGCTGAAGATGAAACTTTTGGGCTGGTTTTGTACTCATTTTACTCAAATAATACTCAGAATTTGATTAAATGAATTGCCAGATGATTTGGAGTTTGGAATAATTCCCAAATTACTCCAAATCATTTGGAATTTTAATGGAGGTTCTCAGAGGTTCTAACAGTCAAGTGTAGTTTGTTTAAATTCTTTAAACTATGATTTAGATGTCCGTCTGTGATGAGGAGGTTCAAATTGTCTCAGCATGAGGTATTTGCTTTCATTTACCTCATCGTAAATGCTCAGGTCATAGTGTCAGACCTAGTAATTCTTTAGTTTCTTTATGTTAAAAGTACCTGTAAGTATATAGTTACTCCATACCTTCAGTGTTTGGGACAGTTGGGATGATAAAATGTACACACATGGCATCCTCTTTTTTCTTGGCCTAAATTCCATACCTATTTTACACAGTGGTAACATTTGCCTCAGGGTATGTAGCAGTGGTAAAGCTTGCAGTCCTTTTCCTGGTATTCAATTAGGGTGGCAGTCTTTGTGCTGCATTAATTAGCTTTGTAACTTTGAGTAAGTCACTGAGTCTTTGTGACCACCCTCCATTTGATAAATTGGGTCAGACTATTTACCCTCTGCACCTCATAAGGTTTTATTAAGACTCCATGTGTGAGGTGCTCTTTAAATTAAGTACCAAATAAACATAAGATAATATGACTAATTAGACTGATAGCTTGTCCTTCACCTGGCTAATATAGGAATTGCATCTCATTTGATTCCTGGACCAAATCCATATTCCTGTTGAAACAGGAGTCTTCTATTTTATTTGAAAGAAAAAGTAAAAATTTCTTCCTCGGAGAACATGTGCTGTGTGTGCAGTGTTCTCTGGAGGCATTTAACCTTTTCAGTTTGGGATTTAGTTTGTCATTTGAGTAGTTAAGATACAAAGACTGCCAGTACTTTTCATACGTCTTTCACATTAATTATAGAAATGTTTTTCTTTTCTATGTAACTTGAAAGTAACCTTATGAAGTAGCCTTATATATAAAACCTTTGAAATACTAATTGAATATTAAATGGTTATAAGGGACCAATTGCAGGATTGATGCTTTTCTGCCCACTTTAAATTTTTTAAAGTTACTATAGTCTCACTTGGCTTTTAAAAAAATGTTTAATACTAGAGTTTCTAAGATGAAGGGAACAAGATTGAGAATACTGTGGCGATAAAGGAATCTTTAAGTCTGTTTCACTTGATTGCTTCTCTATATTTACATCTGAAGAAAAGGAAGCTATTGCCTTAATGCTTTAATGTTGCTAGAAGGGACTTTAGGAAAGATGAAGAATAAATATATTAATCACAGTGATATTTAGCTGTAATCTTAATTTTTCAAAAGTGTAGACATCTATGATTACTTCTGCACCAGAAATTGTTGTAGGAGGGCCAGTGACTGTAACTTCAAACATGTTACAAGGAAGACATAAAAAGATGTTGTTTAGGGGTGCCTGGGTGGCTCAGCCGGTTAAAGCCTCTGCCTTTGGCTCAGGTCATGATCCAAGGATCCTGGGATCGAGCCCCTGCCGAGCAGAGAGCCTGCTTCCCCCTCTCTCTCTGCCTGCCTTTCTGGCTACTTGTGATCTCTGTCTGACTTGTGATCTCTGTCTGTGAAATAAATAAAATCTTAAAAAAAAAAAAAAAGATGTTGTTTATCTCCTGATATATAAGTAAATCATGAGGAATTAAAGGGGGAAAGAATCACTTTCTGTTTCAGTCAAAAGATGGCACTATTGCTGTGCTGATTGTTTTCTTCTGCAGATTGTTTTTAAATATAGAAAACAGTTAAAATTAGTGATCTAATTAACACTGACCCTCCCAACAGAATGCCACATTACTAATCACGGACCAGAAGAATAGACCAGAAAAATGGAATTTATATTTTTAGAATGTGTTAGGTTGTTTTAGTAGCTATTTAAATAACATTTTCTGAGATTCAGAGATTTACCTTAGGAACAACAGGACACCCTGCATCATGTTATCAATTTTGGTTAAGTTTGAAAGACCTTTAGTTTGGAACCTGGATAGCTACCAGGGTTTCAAGATGTTTTAGTTTTAGTTTTAGTTTGTTTTTTTCCTTTTTCTAGTTTTTTAAAGTCCTTGAACTTGTTTTCATTAAGGTGGTAATACTTTTATCCTTCAAGGTATTAAGGCTAGGTAATCATTCCCCCCCCCCTCAACCATTATACTTTACTTATTGATAGCTGGTAAACTATGTGGACCAGGCTGGGAATGTAAAGGTGGTCTCCCTTCTCGTGCTGGGAGTGCCAGCAACTTCTTATCTTATTTCTAAGCCTGTATCTTAAATGGCTCTTGGGGCTCAATTCTCTGTTTTTCTTTGAGCAGATCTTTTACGGGTGGAGAAATTCAGGGAAAAGCACTGAACAAAATGACAAACTCCTTTAAAAAGGGGCTTTATTATTGATTATACAAAGTGTTCTTTAACAAATACAAAATAAATAAAATTAAAAATACAAACATACAAGTCTCAAAACACTTTTTGGGGGGAAGGTGGAATCCTCGGTACATTGAGAGAACACAAAACAATCCAGTTTTTTTTGCTCACTCTACTAGAATAGGAGTACTCTGACGGACTCCTGGAAATAGACTGCAGATTTACCTATCTGGTGCTTTTTATGATTTTTTTTTTAATTTATTTATTTGTTAGAGAGAGAGCGAGCGAGCACAGGCAGACAGAGTGGCAGGCAGAGGGAGAAGCAGGCTCCCCACTGAGCAAGGAGCCCGATGTGGGACTCGATCCCAGGACGCTGGGATCATGACCTGAGCCGAAGGCAGCCGCTTAACCAACTGGGCCACCCAGGCGTCCCTATCTGGTGCTTTTTAAAGTTAAGATTTAAATGGTTTACTTTTAAAAGTAATTAAGCTTTCATCAGTTAATTATGTGGCTAGTTTATCATGTAGATACAAGACAGGATCTAGTTTATGTCGTTTGCACTGTAACTCATTTGAAGCTAAAATACCAGTCCATAATCTTATTCAGAATGTTTGAGGCCAGATATGTTTCAGAGTTATTTTTCTTTATTTTATTTTAAAAAGGTGATGTAGTAGATATTTGGTATACTTCCCCCAGTAGGGTCTGAGGCAGCAACCTGTCATCAAATATTAATATGTTTTCAACCTGTGAATAGTTATATCACATGGGCTAAGTCTTGACCATAAATAACCTCACATCAATTTAGGTCAGATTTTGAGGCCGGTGAGTCTGCCACAGACTTAAGAAAAAAACCTGTAGGTTTCAGAGCTTTTGGATTTTACAAAGACATGTAAGAGGTAATAGAACTGAAGTCTTACTGCAGTCTACTCTGTGAACTGTCTGAAATCCACTAAGGTTTTCTGTCTGTAAATGGGAAAATTTAACTTATTCTATTTAATGGTTTCTTTTTTAAGAATATGTTTTATTGGGGTACCTGGGTGATTCAGTCATTAAGCGACTGACTTCAGCTCAGGTCATGATCCCAGCATCTTGGGATCCAGCCCCTCATCAGGCTCCCTGCTCAGCTGGGAGCCTACTTCTCCCTCTCCAGCTCCTCTGAGCTTGTATTCCCTCTCTCACCATCTCTCATAAGTAAATAAAATCTTTAAAAAAAATAGAATATGTTTATATTGTGTTTAACTAGGTGGTTCAAGCACAAATGCATTTCAGCCTATTCCATAATAACACTGAAAGACAATGAAAGATTTGGAGAAAATTGTATGGCCAGTTTCTACCATAAAGCAACAGGCTATCTAGCATAAGTTCTGTGGCAAAGAAAGTCATCATTCTTTTTCCATTAGGAATACTTGAGGTAAAAACATTTCCCACTTTATTTTATCCTGTACTGTTAATCAATACCAGCTTTATTTCCTACAGCATGTTGTGAGGTAGAATCTTATTTCAAATTTAAAGTAGGGTTAAGCCTGATCACGACTTGGGTAGGGGGTTTCTGAGGGGAATATATGTTAGATGTTATGTTAGATACATAGTTAATAGATATATAGTTAATGATAGAAGGATTGTGTTATGTGACAAATCTCCCTCCTTTATAGGAGTACTTCCCCTGGTTCTGCATTATAGTGTATTCAATAATATATAAAATAATATATATAAATATATATAATATATACAAAATATATAAAATACAAGATAATGTCTGCTAGTTTCTACTTCAGTTTAAAGTATTACCACCTAATCTGATCAAATGAATACTTTTGCTCCACCTATTGTAGTTAGTAAGGACATCTTTTTCTGCTTTCTGCTGGCAAGTATGATTAGAATGCTTTGCTGACCATCTCTCTAGCATCTGTTATAATTCAGTGACAAATAATGCCAGTCTTAATACAACTTGGTTTGTAGTAATTTCATGTATAGTTAGGTTATAGCATAGATCAAAATAATCCTATTACTCAGGTTCTTGTTAAACTATGAAATTTATAGTTAGTGAGAAGCCAAGGGGCCACAGGTCATTTGGAGAAAGTTAGCAGAGGATACCATTATGCCAAATGGATGTTGCTTAGTTATTTAGTTTTCTTTTCTATTATTTAAAAAAAAAATAAATTTGCATAATAGAGAAATTTACATAAATATAGAGAGAACCCTTTTTGCCTTCTACCAGACCTCAGATCCAATGCCTCTTATTTTTCTTTTCTAATCCTGACTTACATGTTTATATGGTCAAGACCACAACTTTTCCACCTTCCTTGTATTATTCAAGTCTCTCTGACTTCTAAATGTTTTTTTCCCTTTCCAGAATTTTAAATTTCTTACTGGGCTTGTTAAGACCTATTAAGCAGTATCTTTTTTCTGATTATAATCATTTCTGTCCTGAAGCATCACACCCTTCTCATATCCTCCTACCTAACTGTTCTTAAAAAAATATATATATATATATACACACATATATAATATATATGTATTCATATTATATATTACATATATATATATACAGTCTTTTTGTGATTCAGATGAAATAATAATTACTTCGTTCTTATGGGCTGTTTCAAAGTATGCATGAATTATACAAGCAGATGATTTATCCTAGACACTACTAGTAGTGTCTAGTAGTTTACCTACTACTAGTAGGTAAAGTAGTGTGTATTTACGTACTTATATTTTAGAAATGTATTAATTTTCACTTAATATTATAAAACACATACTAAATTATCTTTTACTTTATTGGAATGCCAATGCCAGAAGTACTGGTTTTTAAATCATTTAACTCATCTATAAAGTTGTTAAATACTCTAGCCTTAACTAAAATTAAGTTACCTGTTGCCATTTATGTGTCAAAACTGAAGAAACTATTATATGCATTGATAAGTGCTAATTAGAAAGATATCTTTATACTTTCTAATAATTCTCAGAACCCTAGGAGTGAGTTTTCTTCACATGCCTGTTTTCCTTGATCTATGAATACAAAATTATGGTATTTATTTTTTAAAGAATTTATTCATTCATTTGAGAGAGAGAGCACAGGCAGAGGGAGGGGGAGAAGCAAACTCCCTGCTGAACTGAGAGCCCAATGTGGGGCTCGATCCCAGGACCTGGAGCTTATGACCTGAGCCAAAGGCAGATGCCCAACCATCTGAGCCACCCAGGTGCCCCAAATTATGGTATTTTTAAAATCTATAACTGCTACAAGCAAAAGGACAAAAAATGGTGTTTAAACAAAGTCATCAGCAGCAAACAACCACCATTTGTTAGGAATCCCTAACATTTTTGTGTTAGGGTGTTGAGATTAACCCAGTTAGTAACAAAGCCTTTGTGTTGCCACATACAATTTTCTTGTTTAGAAATTAATGTGACCAGTTAAGTTATATAAACCTAATTTTAGAAACATAAATTATGAATGTTGGAATGAAAACAAACCAGGAGAATTAGCCAACACTGTAAAAATTAATTTAAATTTCCATCAAGCCAGGAACATATTGTTTGTAAATGATGAGCCTTCTGTGTACTTTTGTGTAACTGTAATAGGAAAGAATCACTTATTTGATTAGGTATTGGCTTTGCTAACTGTGGAAGTAAGAGCAAAATAAGTCCTTTTAGCAGATTTAAAAAAGCTGTATTTAGGGGCGCCTGGGTGGCTCCGTGGGTTAAGCCTCTGCCTTCAGCTCAGGTCACGATCTCAGGGTCCTGGGATCGAGTCCCGCATTGGGCTCTCTGCTCGGCAGGGAGCCTGCTTCCTCCTCTCTCTGTGCTTGCCTCTCTGCTGACTTGTGATCTCTCTCTGTCAAATAAGTAAATAAAATATAAAAAAAAAAAGCTATATTCAAACTGCATACATCCCCTACACAGTAATCACAGTTTTTTAAAGAATATTCTATACCCGGATGCCTGGGTGGCTCAGTGGGTTAAAGCCTCTGCTTTCAGGTCATGATCTCAGGGTCCTGGGATCAAGCCCCACATTGGGCTCTCTGCTCAGCGGGGAGCCTGCTTCCCGCCCCCCCCCCCGCCTGCCTCTCTGCCTACTTGTGATCTCTGTCAAATAAGTAAATAAAATCTTAAAAAAAAATATTTTGTACCCATTGCTATAATCCAAAATGAGTGTAGTTGTAATTTATACAATTTTAGCAAAATCTTCTGATGCCTTAGTATGTTAACTGTAAATAAAAAAAAATCCCAGTTGTGTATTAATTTCCTATTGCTGCTATAATAAGTTACAACAAAGTTAGTGGCTTAAAGTAGCACAAGTGTATTTATCTTACACTTCTGGAGGTTCTAAGTTCAAAATTAAGGTCCTGGCAGATCGCAGTTCCTTCTGGATGCTCTAGATGGGGGCTATAGACTGAATATTTGTATCCTCCCAAAATTTATGTTAAAATCCTAATTGCAAAGATGATGGTTTTAGGTGGTAGGCCTTTGGGGGTGATTAGGTGATTAGGGTGATTAGAGCCCTCATGAATGGAATTAGTGCCAGAGAGTTCCCTCACCCCTTCTGCCATGTGGGGACACAAAGGCCATCAGTGAACCAGGCAGCAGGTCCTCACCAGGCACCAAACCTGCTGGTACCTTGATCTTGGACTTTCCAGCCTTCAGAACTGTGAGAAATAAATGTTTATTGTTTATGCCCCCAGTCCATGGTGTTTTTGTTATAGCAGCCCAAAGAGATTAAGATGGAGAATTGTTTCCTTACCTTTCCTGGTTTCCAGAAGCAGTTCACATTCCTTGCCTTTGGTCTTTGGCCAGCAGTCCTGTCACTCCTGCCTTAGCTTCAGTCATCACCTCTTTCTCTGACTCTCCCACCTCACTTTTTGATTTGTAAGTAAGGATCTTTGGGGTTATATTGGGCATACTCAGATAATCCAATTTAGTGTTCCTATCTCAAGTTCCTTAATTTAATCACTTCTTCAAATACCCTTTTGCCATGTAATGTGACATGTTTAAAGGTACTGGGGATCAGGATATGGCCAAATTTGGGGGGCCATTCTTCCTACCACAGGCTAGTCACAAATGTGAACCCATGAATGTTCACATCTCTGCTGTTTAGATAGGAGCCTTTTTTCTTTTTGTGGGGGAATATTTAGGGAACGGTGAAAAGTAAGATACATATAAACCTTTTTTTAGAGATTGCCAACAAACACTGAAGGTTAAGTCGGCTTTTGGTGGTAGGCACTTCCCCAAATATTTTTTACAATAAATGAATACATGAGAAATTCTGAATACCATTAAATTTTAGTCATCTGGAACCTCAGGCAATAAGTTTTCTAAAGAGTTAATCCCTTAAGAGTAAACCCCAAAAGTTAACAATGTCTGTGGGAATGTTTTTGATATTTATCCTACTGTCATAGCTCCCCTTTAATTTGTGTTATCATAGAAATACATCATATGGGAAAAAAGTAAAAATATAAATGAACTTTGAGTTAAGAGAGATTTACTCCTACCACTCCCCACTCTTTCCCTAGTCTTATTCCTCATAGGCAACCACTTCTAATTTGTTCTTTACCTATTCTGCCTGTTGCTCCCAAACTTCTAACTAGTATGTTTATCTTTTATTTTTTTTTAATTTATCAAGTTTAGACATTGACTACTGACTTCTTCCTGGGCTTCTGTCACCTAGGCCACCCTTAACCTTCTCACCCAACTCTGCACCCTGAGTTCTTAGTACCCTGTTCTCAGTCTCTCCCTCATTCAGTTCAGAGACTTAGCATTGCATGCTTAGATTTACACTTCTTATTCTGTTAGTGGAAGGGTCTCTGAACACATTTCCAACTTTATTCTTTTTGAAATAATGAGGCCACTATCTCTTGGTTTCTCTTTTTGTGATGTAAGAATATCTGTAGTCCCACCCTGCCTTCCATTTCTCCCTCCCCACTTCCCGGTGATTTACAACTGCACCTCTACTGTCGGGTCCACAGTATTCTTTCTGAGATGTACAAATCTGTTCTGAAGCATTACTAAGGTCAGTCTGTGGAATGATTCTGAACACTGAAGACCAATAATCAGTATATATTGTTTAAATCTGTAAATACTGTTCACTGCAGAATGGACCGATAACCTTAGAATTGCATTTCCTTTTCTATTGGTTCAGTGTTATGATCGAGTGCTGGAAGGAAAATGTTCGTACAGCCACATTTGATGGGAAAATCCCTTTCTCTCCTCTTTTTCTCCCTTCCCCCAGCCCCAGCCCAGTTGCATATACCAAATCTTCAAGGTTTTCTCACTTTTCAGTCATTTCATCTCTTCTGTCCCTTCTCACTTTCTTTTAAGTATCTCCCTCTCATTCTAACCTGGAGTAGTTAACCCTCTGGGGCTCCTGAGTAGTTATCATTCTGGGATTTCACTCCCTCCACTGCTTTCCTATGTTACATTTACGACATTCAGTATCACATTTCTCCCCTTTCTTGATTTACCTCCTCATTTTGCTAGAGGTAACATTTCTGAGTCATCAGATATCTGAACGTTTCCGTATTTCTCCTATATATTTATTTGACAGTTTGGCAGTAAATAGCATCAACTTTAAATTGCTTTTTTCCCAGGATTTCAAGTGAGCTATGCCATTGATGCCAGTCTGTTTCCTGGAGCCTTATTGGTGACCCATTTTTCTTTCTGAAGGCTTTTAGCATCTTTGGTTCTTGAAGTTCTAAGGTTTAATAATAATGTATCTAAGTATGGATGTTTTTCATTCATTACAAAATTGAAGTGTTTACAGTGTTAATATAAGACCTTCTGTACCCCCTCCTTTTAATTTTCTGATCTCATCTCATTCTGCCACCCCCTTGCTCACCTTGCTCCAGACACAGTGGCTCCTCTTTCCTCGAACGTGCCTCAGGGTCCTTGCACGGGTTATTCCTTTTGTGTGGAATGCTCTTGCCTCCAATATCTGCATGGCCACTTCCTAACTTCCCCAGGTCTTTGTTCAAATGTCACTTCCTGAAATGTCATCCTATTCTAACTACACCATGTAAAATTGTAATCTTCCTCCTGCCCCCATCCAAGCTCTTCTAATCCTGTTGTCTTGATTTAATTTTCTTCATAAACCTATTAGTAAGTTAAAAAAAAAATGCAAACTGTGATATTATAAAGATATATTTGGTCTTTGTTACTGGATGCAGGCCAGAGGTCCTAGAACCGTAGTAATTTCCTAAGTGGTAAGAGGGATGGAAACATCTTTTATTATAATACTTGCTTTTTGTTAATATGAAAGGAGCAATGTTTGTTATTGATAAAAGCTTTTGTCAACCACACCTTAGTTTATGTCAGTGAGGTGGCTTTTGGAAAGCCTCTAAGGGTGTCAGGGGAACTAACCATGTGACTAGAGGATTGGAGCTTTCAGCACCCCCTCCAGAGAGATTGAGTGAAAACACCAATGGCCAATGTTTTAATCATTATGCCTACTTAATGAAGCCTCCATAAAAAACCCTAACTGAAGGGATTTGGAGGGCTTCCAGGTTGGTGAGGAGGTGCTGGTGAGGTGGAGGTACTGGGAGGGTGGCATGCCTGGAAAGGACACAGCAAGTCTGCACACCTTTTCCCATACTTTGTTTTATTCATTCCATCTGGCTAATCCTGAATTGTATCTTTCTATAATAAATCAGTAATCTAATAAGTAAACTCTTTTCCTGAGTTCTTTGAGCCATTCTAGAAAATTGTTGAACCCAAGGACAGGGGTTGTGGGAACCCTTAATTTATGGCAGGTCAGTCAAAAGTACCAGAGGCCTAGACTTCCATTTGGCATCTGAAGGGTAGCCTTGTAGTAGGCTTAGCCCTTAACCTTGGGATCTGATACTAACTCTAGGTAAATAGTGTCAGAATTGAGGTAAATTTTTGGACTTGGAGTCAGTGTTTTCAGAGAATTGGGGGGAGGATTGTCTGTCTGATAAGGGAAAAATACACAAACATATATACATACGTGTGTATATTATGTATGTGTTTACACACACACACAAGTTGTCCTTTGGTGTGTATATACTTTGTATTAGTTTTCTAGGACTACCATAAATTGCCATAGACAGAGTGGCTTAAATCGCAGAAGTTTATTTTCTCACAATTCTGGAGGTTAGAAGTCTGCAAGCAAGGTCCCCAGGGTTGGTTTCTTCAGGCCTCTCTGGTTGGCTGGTAGATATCTGTCATCTCCCTGCGTCTTCTTATGGTCTTCCCTCTATAACTCTTTGACCAAATTTCCTCTTCTTATAAGGACACCAGTTATGTTAGAGTAGGACCCAGCTCGTTTTAACTTAATTGCCTCTTTAAAGATCCTATTTTCCAAATACTATTAGATTCTGAACTGTTGGGGGTTAGGACTTCAGCAAATGAATTTGGAGGGAGGGGACACAATTTAGCTCATGACAAACTTACTGTCAATACTATTATTATTATTATTTTTTAATATATATTCTGTCTCCCCCAGCCAAAATGGTAGCTTCATGATGGCAGGAAGTTTTTGTTGTTGTCGTTGTTGTTTTTAAAGATTTTACTTATTTATTTGACAGAGAGCACAAGCAGGGAGAGTGGCAAGCAGAGGGAAAAGCAAGCTCCCCACTGAGCAAGGAGCCTGATGTGGGGCTCCATCCCAGGACCCTGGGATCATGACCTGAGCCTAAGGCAGACACTTAGCTGACTGAGCCACCCACGCATCCCAATTGTTGTTCTATTTTAAAACATACCTAACATTTAGAACAATGCCAAGCAACATAATAGATGCTTAATAAATAATAGTAAGTGTTCTAGCCTCTTGATGAGTTCTTTCATCTTAAACACTCCTTTTATCTCTGGAAAATTCTCTTATTATTTCATTGATTTAGTGTCCCCCCACTTCCAGTTTTCTATATTACCTTTCCAGTACTCCTATTAATTAAAATTTGGACTTACTTGATTGATCTTGTCTCATTTTTAGTCAATCTGTTCTACTTTTTTGGATGATTTCTTCAATCTTAACTTCTAAACACTTCTACAAAGTATTATTTATTTTGTTAAACATGTATTTAACTCCTATGAGCCCTTTCCTTGGTCCTGTTACATGACATTCTATTATTGTTTTATAGGTGCAATATCTTTGCTGATCTTTTTGCATTTAATAGGTCTTACTATGACTCTTGTTTTCTAAATTTTCTGTTTCTTCCTAAGCCATTTTTTGTTCGTTTTTACTGTTATACATTTCTTAAGCATTTATCACCCAGAATTATCTGGCAGTCCTTGGTTGTACATTTTTATTTAATGGGACAGTAAAATACTAGGAGTTTTATTTTAGAAGTTTAAAGGTGGGATTTTTTGCCCAGTGATGTCACTTCATGATGAGCTGGCAGTTACCCTAGAGGCTCCTTTCAAGGGAGAATGCGGAGGACTTTGGTTTCGGGGGCAAATGCTGACTGTGGCTGACTTAGGTCTCCTCAGATAATTTATTCAACTTTCTTAGATAAAAACCTTCCAAACTTTTTACCTGGCTGCCTGACTTGCCATACATGGGAGTATGGAATCCATGGTTTCTTATATATGCTCTGAATTAATATCCTTGTTTTCACTTTTTACTCCCATCCCATTATAGCCGGCATTTCCAGTTCAGATTTCCCCAAATCAGGTTATACTCCCTGTGGCTGTTGTCCTCGCCATGAGAGGCTCTCTCCTCTCTCTTGATCTGCTGCCACTCCTCCATTTGCATATCATCTTTCAGAAATATGTTGAAATCTGTTATCAGTTAATAAGTCTATCCTATTTACTTTATTGTTTTGAGTTGATACTTAAAAATATATGTATATATTTTTCACCTTGTGTTTCAGGGTGTCTGAGGATATTTGAGGAAAGAAAAGTTTGTCATCGGTTTGTCTTTTTTTTTTTTATCAGTTTGTCTTGAATTAGGATTCCTCAATCCTTTAAAAATTGGACATAGGGAATAGAATTTGAACTTATTTTGATGAACTTATTTGATGATGTATGATGTGTGATGTGTGATGGTGTGTATAATGATCTTCATTATAAATCTCCGTTATTCGCATGTGCTCTAGATTGTTAAAATACAAACGTAAGACATGGGACTGGCTGTATACTTAAGTCCATTAGAGGTTTTAGAATATGGACTCTTTAAACAAAAACCTTGAGTAGTAATTGTTTAGGGGTTATCACCACAGCAGCAGGACTAAAACTTTTATTGTTCTCTCTCTCAGTAGATTACCTTGTCTCCCACTCCACTCTTATTATCAAGGCTTTCCTTCTATCATGAACTTTATTTACCTTAAAACGTCCTAGTTCCCTCTTCATGCTTCCATGTTGTTTCAGATGAAGTGCTGGAACCCCATCTTTTATGAAGCTAACTCCTCCATTTGCTGTCTGAAGCCCTAGGTCTGTTCTTCTCCTGGATCTGCATTTACAAATATGTTCAAGTCTTCCTCAAAAACAAAAACAAAAACAAGCCAAAACAGACAAACAAAAACACCTTTCTTTCCATCTTTCCCTAAAGCTACACTTTCATCAGGTGAAGCCCTCATTACTTCCTGAGTTTTGTCTCCCTTTAAATGTAGGTATTCTCTTAGTGTCTTCCTTTAGTCCACTATTTCCTTGCTCTTTTCCGAGGAAATCCTATTTACGTCCATGACTTCAGCTCTCACTGAACCCTAACTGCTTTTCTGAAGTTCAGGAGTTCTTCCCACCTACTCATTAGTACCACTCAGTATATTCAAAGACAAACCCATTAATCATGTTCCACCCTCATCCTCCTAGCCTTAAAAAACAAAAAAAAGAACCAGCCAAACACATTCTCTGTTTTTCCCATGTTGATTGATCTGATTATCATTGTTCCAAGTCACATTAGAAAGAAATAGTTTTAAGGCTAGAAAACACCCACAGTTATTGCAGCCTAAGTCACAGTAAAGTTATTTTCAAGTATAAGCTTCCTTGCCCTCTGACCTCATAGTTTCCTTTTCCTGCATCTAACCGAACTTCTCCATTTTTCTGATTACACACAGGTCTGCAATTAAGGCCTTACGTCCTGGAGGGTTGCTTGTGTACTCTACATGCACACTTTCCAAGGCAGAAAATCAAGATGTCATCAGTGAAATTTTAAACTCCTACACAAACATCATGCCTGTGGACATTAAGGAAATGGCAAGGACTTGCTCCCAGGACTTCACATTTGCTCCCACTGGCCAGGAATGTGGACTCTTAGTGATTCCAGACAAGGGCAAAGCCTGGGGCCCAATGTATGTAGCCAAATTGAAGAAATCATGGACTACATGAAATTGGTGATACGCATTTTGTAAGCCATGACAGTGTATTATTATATTTATATTACTGGGTTCTCTAGCTGTTAACTTTTAAATAAATGTGGAGTCATTTTCCCTGGGTCTGTTTGAAATCCTGTTTACTTAATACTTGGCATCTCAGAATCTAGGCTTGAGGATTTTCCAGGTGTATTTTTTCCTAGAAGTATATCTATAGCACTGGTTTCAGGTGTTGCAGATGGTGTTTGTTCTGAATAATAAATCTGCTGTCTTTTAGTTGGCATTTTGTAGTTGAATTAATCAGAATATTTGGTTTTATGCATACTATGTTTAGGTATACATTGTATCCATGATGTTGGTGTTTTGAACCTTTAAAAATGCACATTTGGCTGTCCCTTTTATAATTTTTCTCCTTATCAAATATACAGATTCTTTCAGAATCCACCCCCCACATTTTTCTGTAAAAACTGATTAGTATTCTGAGACTAACTTCTTAAGCGGCACTATTTCTAGTTCTAGAAAATAGGTTTCTTATTTGCCACATTGTTTTCCACTAAGGACTATCTTCTGTTTACTGCAAAGGTCAGTGACTCTATTGACACCAGCTTTATTTCTCCACTTTTTTTTGTATTCACAAATACAAATTGAAAGGGTAAATTATGTTGAAAGGCTGTTAGAACAGCAGATTCACATGCACAAGTTTGACTTTCGACATTCAGCTTGTAGAATAATGGAGACTATCCAGCAGGCTATAAAGCAAGTACTTGAAACAAAACCAGAATGATTAATAACTGCAATAACTGAACTATATTTGGAGAGTTTTGTTACATAATTGCAGTCATAATGAGCACTACAGAATCTGATTATCTTACAGTTGCAATCTGGAGGGGCTTTTTATTTCACTCCGTTATGAAATGTTATATGAGAGTATGATGTCACGTATTAATGCACAAGAGGGAGATGCCTAATGAGAGTGGATTATACTATTACCAAAATCCAATACCATTTACTGTGGGCTCTCCCTGTTTACATATATCCTGGAATATTGTGTACATTTTTTTTTAGGTACTTAGGGTTTTAGCTTCAGGTTTGGATCATGTATTTTCTCAAGAAAGTGCTTCTCTTAGAGTCCAAAGGTACTTTACCAACTATTAAGAAAAATTATGCAGCTCACTTCAAAAGATAATATCTATTTGGAAATTAACTTTAAAAAAACTAAAGAAATAGAAAATTCTGCTGAAGCCAAATCCTTTTGAATTTGTTTACTATATTCTGCATATTTAAACTAGAGACTCCTATCTCCTGGACTTTTTTTTTTTTTTTTTAATCCCCAAGCATATATAACCAGTTTCCTATAGCTGGGAAAGAAAAAGCTGGATCTCTTGGACTCAATGAAATATTTTGGATTAAGACAGAAAATTGAAGATACTGGAAAATGTATTTTTTATTTACTTTAAGTTTGTATTTGTTGGCTTATTTATTCAGTTTAAAAACCTTGCCTTCATGGGATGCCTGGGTGGCTCAGCGGGTTAAGTTATCTGCTTTCGGCTCAGGTCATGATCCCAGGGTCCTGGGATCAAGCCCCATGTCAGGCTCTCTGCTTAGTGGGTGCTTTCTTCTCCCTCTTCTCCCCGCTCATGCTGTCTTCTCACTATCGCTCTCTCTCAAATAAATAAATAAGATCTCTAAAAAAATAAAAATAAATAAAACCTTGTCTTCAGATACTGTAGGTTAAAAAGTGCATTTATTCTGTGTAGGTTAATCACAAAGTAAATTTTCACAGTGCACTTTGTTGAATGTCATTATTTTTCCAACATGCTGCCATGAAGCCTAATCTGAATACTCAATGTGCCATTGGATTTGACCTTCCTATGATTACTGAAAAGTGCAAATATAGATACATATATAGCTTACTTTATTATTGACATTAATTATAATGGAAGAGCTGGCATTTATGGAGGCTTAAATATTTGATTAATTTCTTTATATATATGTTGTCTTTCTTGGTCTTTAAAACAACTTGAGTGAATATTATAACTGCCTTTTGTGAATGAGAGAACCCTAGCTCAGTGCTGTTTATAGCTTGCCAAGGCTACACTGGTAAGTAAAGAGTGGAGCTGAGATTAAAACTAGCTTTGGAGTCCAGGTCCTTCTCCGTATACTGTGCTGTCTCACAAGATAGAGATTATAGGAACCCCCAAGATTACAGCTGGCCCTCCCTTATTCTCCATCCCTCAGCTTTTCACTTGTATGCAGTTCTTTAGTCACAGAGCATCAAAGGGCTGATCAACACTTGGGGGGAAAACTGCAGTATTTCAGAGTGTTCTAAACTATTTCTTGTGATTGCAATACCCAGAAATCTCCCATGGAGGTGCTCTGTGCCTTCCTGTTCTTTGCAGATGCTGAACTGAAGAATAGAAATTTGGAGCAGCCTTGCAATGTCAATTGAAAAGCAAGAGTAATTGATATTACTTTCTGTGGCATTGAGTTACTTTCAAAATAGCTTTATAAAAATTTAGGTTGCTTACCAACACATTAACTTCTCTCTGCCTTCAGCACGCTGAATAGCCACTGGTTTCAGAAATAGACTCTGAATAAATGTAATGCATTTAAATGGTTTATACTGAATTTTTAAAGCATTTGATAATATCTGTGGTTTGAAATCAAGGTGGCCTATAGTCCTTTATCCTATTATATGTATCCATATAGCCTCATATCCAAGATTGCATGTTACTCCCTTAGCAGTGTTGTGAAAAATATCCTTTTATACAATGTGAGTAGGTATAAAATAATAGGTACCAGAACACTTGCTACATGACTAAGTAAAGTAATCACAAGTGTAATAAGCCCTCATCCAAGAAGGCCTTATACCTGGAAGATAAGCATCAGATGATCTGCATAGGCTGATGCAACTTGTCTGGAATACAAAGAGAAAATTGGAACCAATAGTAACAGTTTTATAGATGCAAAGAAGTCCTTTGATGCAGTTGAATGGGACTACTTGTATTATGTGTTAGGTAAATTTGACTTTGGGGACAAATATAACAGATAGCACAACCCATTTATATGGTTCAAATCAATGGTTTACAATCTCCCTTTCCTCGCCTTATTGCTGCACTGGGGAGTAAGGATGGTACCCATTACTGATGTTACTTTTCAGGCTGACATTGGAGTTACAATATCATCCAGATCCCGTGGGTATCTAAAGGATATTCAGATGAAGGTTCACAAATTAACTAATGTCTGCTGATAACCTACTACTTGTGCTGGAAGCCCTAACAGCATCTGTCCTGAAAACATTAAAAGTCATGTCAGTATTTGGAACGGCTTCATGCTGCAAAGTCATGGGAGAGAATCAGAAATACTGCCTTAACAGAATAGTTTCTATTAATATTACTTATTGTGTGACATTTAAAATAAGATGAAAATTTAACAAGAATTGATTTGGGATTCTCATTAGGGAATGATTAAGTAATAGAATGAAAACAAAAACAAATTTAAAAAACTGACCTATAATTCAATGCTCAGATTTTTAAAAAATAGGTTTCACTAAATCAAGGAGGAAGAAAGCCTGGCAAAGCGTATACCTCTTTAAAATTTAATTAGCTCAATCAAATATTAACTCCATACCTTTCTGTAACTTTTCACAAATGAAGAAAGTAATTTATTCCTTAATCATGTGAGATCATATAGTCATGTTGAAACTGGGTGAAAGCATATGCTACCTTAGAAAAAGGGCTTTTTTTCCTCACTGGAAGCTATTTGATGGCATACGTCATGACTCAATTAAGCTTGCTGTGGCTTGTCAAAGGGATTTTCTGCTGCATGTTGCTATGGAAGAGCCTATTACACACAAAAAACTGTACAACCTAGCAGAATCAGCAGAGACTAAAAACAGCTTATTGGAAAATAAGCAGGACCCAGTTTCTTCCTAGTTCTTAAAAACAAATAGGAGTACAATTGCAGGTATTAATAAGAATGGACAAAGTTAAGAGGGCTTAGCACTGGTGATAGAAAAGGGGACTGAATATTCCAGCTTTTAATTACAAAGTTATAGTGTGGGCTTGTAGTTCATAACTGCAACTCTTTTTTTTTTAAACATTAGTCTTTTTTTTTTTTTTTAAATATTCATCTACTTGACAGTGCGAGAGATCACACAAGCCAGGGCAGGGGCGGGGCGGGGGAGGGGCAGGCAGAAGGGAAGGGAAAAGCATCGCAAAGCAGGGAGCCCGATGAGGGACTCGATCCCAGGACCCTGGGATCATGACCCGAGTTGAAGGCCGACACTCAGCTGACTGAGCCACCCAAGTGCCCCTTAACTACAACTCTTAAGAAAAAGGAAAAGGGGACATGATGGTGGCAATTAGCTCTAATGCTACTGGAAATTGTTCTGTATGATATAGCCATGAATAGCCAGTTAGCCATACCACATTTCCACAGGTAGATATCCTTCTTGACTTGATTATAAAAAAGACTTCAGCTTAAGTCCATAATTATAACAAATGTGTTTAATAAACAGAGCAGACATACATAAACTACCCATGTTTTATTTAAAAAAAAGTTTGCTTTTGTCATATATTCTAGCACAGATAATCTCTGTTAAATATTCTGTATGAAGCTATAGCTGTGCCCACAGACACGTTATTTTCTTTTCTTTTTTTTTGTTAATTTATTTATTTGACGGACAGAGATCACAAGTAGGCAGAGAGGCAGACAGAGAGGGGGAAGTAGGCTCCCCGCCGAGCAGAGAGCCTGATGTGGGGCTTGATCCCAGGACCCCTAGGATCATGACCTGAGCCGAAGGCAGAGGCTTTAACCCACTGAGCCACCCAGGCGCCCCAGACACGTTATTTTCAACTGCCATACAGAGTTAACAGGTTCCCTTCTCACCCCACAGTATCGAGTTGGGTGAAGCAAGTTGATGGAGTTTCACAAGAGGTGATTGTGAACCAGGAGAATGGTTCAGAAGAGGTTTAAGTTTGGGGCGCCTGGGTGGCTCAGTTGGTTAAGCGACTGCCTTCGGCTCAGGTCATGATCCCGGAGTCCCGGGATCGAGTCCCACATCTGCTCCCAGCTCCATGGGAAGTTACCTTCTCCCTCTGACCTTCTTCCCTCTCATGTTCTCTCTCAACTCTCTCACTCTCAAATAAATAAATAAAATCTTTAAAAAAAAAAAAAGAGGTTTAAGTTTAAGTTTAAGGATCTGGAATATCACTCTGGGGTATGTTCCAGATTGAGTCAGTCAAGCATGTTTGCAAGTAAAGGACACTATAGTAGGCCTAAAGGGTTGTAGGATACACTGCCAGGAAGCACATCATTTTATGTGTTCATCTATCTGGTCACACCCTCTGCATTCACTGAGGATTTTAGTGTCTAGCTCATATCTTCTCCATTGGAACTCCTGACAAAGGCTGGATTCAACACCTTTCTGGAAAGCCTATCCAATATCCTACCCTTCTGATTCTTTTACTGACTCTCTCAATGGCTTTTGTCTTCACTGTATACAGTAACTCACATTCTTGGACATTTCCTAGAACTTGGTGTTAGCTAGAAGCACACTCTCCGATGGAGCTTTCTACATGATGGCAGTGTTTTATCTGCCATGGGCAATATGGAGAATATGGTAGCCATGTTTGGCAACTTAGCACTTTAAATGTGGCTAGTGTGACAGAGGAACATAATTTATATTTTAATTAATTTAACTATAAATAGCCACCAGTGGCTATTGGCTACCATATCAGATAGCACAGATCTAGAATTTCTCTACTTAGGAAAAGTTAATCTCAGTATCTTCTATCCTTTCAGCTCTCTTACTCATTCTCATTAAAACTGCAGTCCAATCTTCTTGACACCTGTAGTTTTTAAACCTTTTTTCCTCTGAGGCTGTCCATTCCTCTTGCGGTCTCTTTTCCTTATCTGTCCTCAATCCTGTGGTGAATGCCTTAAAACTTTTTTCTGACACTGATATTATCTCCTCATACTTTTGGATTCTATGGCATCTAACATTTAAAATGGCAACTCTGGATCGGCCTCGTAGTTCCTGCATCTACCTCTGTCATACCTGGATGGCTGAGCATTGTTTGGAAAGAAAGAAAACCAAATAGGAGTGCAGACCGAATGTCACTACATATTCATACACCTGTGCAGGTTGATTTCACTGCAGATTCATGTTCCCCTGCCTCCTGTAAGACTTTTACACTGCTCAATCACTTTGGCCATTCTTTGGCCAGCTTCCTTCTCCATTCCCATTCGTAACTTTTCCAAACTTCCACAATTTTCTGCAACTGTCCTATATAAACACTCTCCTCTTTTCTGTCAGAAGATGCTCCTGTCTCTTAGTTTCTTGAGAAAATTATGGCCATCAGAGTGAATGCCCTTCATCTTTCCTCATGCATACTCCTCTTCATTTTATTTAGAAGCAGCACCGTCCATCTGGCCGTAATAAGCTGGACAGCTGGGAGCCACATTCAATATTTCTCTCTTCTGTTTTTCACTCTCACCTCTAGATAATAACCAAGTCTTAACCTTTTTTATTGTTTTCTTGTAATACCATTGGTGTTGCCTTAGTTAAGGCCACCTGTGCTATTGAATTTTCTCCCCAGTTCATCTTACTACCTCCTGCCTCACACTTCACAGTTCACACACTCTATTGCTGCGGAAGTACTGTTCCCACAATAAAATCCTATTCCATTACCCTGCTTAAAATTCTTCAATGGTCTTTAAAAAAGGAGGGTGTGCCTGGGTGGTACAGTCAGTTAAGCTTCCAGCTCTGGTTTCAGCTCAGGTCCTGATCTCAGAGTTGTGAGATTAAACCCCAAGTTGGGCTCTGTGCTCAGCATGGAGTCTGCTTAAGATTCCCTCTCTCCCTCTGCCCCTCCTGCTCATGCTCTCTCTCTCTTTTTCTCTTTATCTCAAATAAAAATCTCAAAAAAAAAAAAAATTCTTCAGTGGCTCCCTATTGCCTACAGGATAAAATCTGAGCCCTTAGTATTTCATGCTAGGTCCTTTTGTTTTGAGATCTGTATCTCTCTCTCTCATTCTCACTCTCTTTCACATACACACACACAGACATACACACACACAATTACATCCTGGTTAACTTCACTGAAATTTGAATATTCATGTTGAGGAAACACAATACCACAATGTATGAAGTGTCCCAGCTTATTGTTCGGGATAACCTTTAAATAACTTGCCAGTGTCCCCACTCTATAATTAGCTAGAATTCTACTAGAGAACGTGATTTTTTTTTTTTCAAAGTGATCTAGAATTTTTTTTTTCAAGATTTTTATTTAATCACTTGACAGACAGAGATCACACGTTGGCAGAGAGGCAGGCAGAGAGAGAGGAAGGGAAGCAGACTCCCCGCCGAGCAGAGAGCCCGATGCTGGGCTTGATCCCAGGACCCTGAGATCATGACCCGAGCGGCTTAATCCACTGAGCCACCCAGGCGCCCCAAAAGTGATCTAGATTTTTAAGAATATAGTTTCTTGTTCTTTTTTTTTTTTTTAAAGATTTTATTTATTTATTTGACAGACAGAGATCACAAGTAGGCAGAGAGGCAGGCAGAGAGAGAGGAGGAAGCAGGCTCCCTGTTGAGCAGAGAGCCCGATGCGGGGCTCGATCCCAGGACCCTGGGATCATGACCTGAGCCGAAGGCAGAGGCTTTAACCCACTGAGCCACCCAGGCACCCCCTAGTTTCTTGTTCTTATGCTCTTATCTGAAAACAATAAAGGCATATTTTAGGTTGCAATACTTGGTTTTTCCATAGTGAATTGAAATAATAGATCATTTTCAAAAGCTTGTGCATTGGACTGAGATATGTAAATTAAATAGAGAATCCACTATATTATGAGCATGCTTAGGCATGCATACAGTGTGGGAAAATTTTAAAATGAAATAGGCTCAATAATAAGGTTGGAATGCCAATGGATAAATCCATAATTGTCTTCTAGAGGATACTTCAAACCTACAAGGAATATCCAAGGGCAGAACAGCAGATGAGAGTGTCTTAAAATAGAAAAAGAAATTGTACTTCAGCACATCAAGGACAGTCAAAAAATAGATTATTAAAGTGGCACTTGCAGAAACTATAGAAAAATCTTATTCTCTATAAACTTACCAGTTACTCCAGAGTTTTTTGTTTTTTGGTTTTTTAAAATATGATTTGGAGCTCCTTCTGCCTTTAACTTTATCTGGAACATTAAATAGGTCCCTAACTTTCTCAATCTTGGTTGTCTAATTTTTAGAGTAAAATAGATTATCTCTAAGGGAAGTGAATGTGTTTTGAGGCATTACAATATTGCAGGCATTGTTCTAAGTATTTACATACTTTTTATTTTATTTGGTCTAGTTTATAAAGTTCTCCGACCTGAAACTGAGATTGAGTAAAAGGCTAATATTGTGTACTGAAGTCAGGAAAGAAAGTAGATGGTAGTGAACCAGTATAGTCTAAGAGGAGTTGATAAATAGAAGAGTGAGACCTGAGTAGGCAAAGCATCGACAAGGGAGCCGCTGGCGGGAGAGCCTGGTTGAAGAGGACAACTACCCATGTTAATTCATATTTTTGGCAGTTATATTCATTTTGCTAAACTGGCATTTCTGTAAAGCTAAGATGCCAGAAAGCCTGGTTGTTTCTATTTCTTTTTCATTGAAAACCAAAGCATGTTTTCCACTCTAATATATCTCAAACTTTCGAAATATGAGAGCCCTCTTTTTTAAGAGCAAAAATATTTTCTGAGGCTCCAGTGTTTTCTTATTTATCTTAAAATAGAACAATATATAGGGACTCCTGGGTGGCTCAATGGGTTAAGTGTCTGCCTTCAGCTCAGGTCAAGATCCCAGCGTCCTGGGATCGAGCCCCACACTGGGCTCCCTGCTCAGCCCCAGGCAGGGAGAGGGGTGGTGGTGGTGTCTGCTTCTCCATATCCCTCTGCCCCTACCCCCACTTGTGCTCTCTCTCATAAATAAATAAAACCTTAAAAAAAGGAACAGTTTATAAAGTTCTTTATACATATAGTTTTATACAACTCTAAAATCCACAAACCCTATAAAGATTTAAAAAATTGAAAAATAGAGTTGAAACAAATGGCATTAACATCACAGATGACACTGTTCTGTTGAAACTGTATTGCCACTTGAGATCTGAGTGTGGTATTAACTGTTAAGGTGTAGGGCTTTGGAGGTCAGCCTATCTTGGCTATCATGCATCAATTAATTTCTCAATTCTTCCACCAATTTTCTCTAGTTGTACTAAATAAAACTCTCATTTTTGTGTGTTCTATGATGCCGTTTTGTCTCCAACTGTTCATGAATACAGAATTTATATATTAAGAACACCTTTAGGGTTCTTAAGTTATATCACAGATGTTGAAATAGTACCTTAAGCACTACAATCTTATTGTGACCATTCAGATAATGCAGAGTACGCCTATGTTCTATTTTTTTTTTTTTAAGCTTTTATGTTAAAGTAATCTCTAAACCCAAAGTGGAACTCAGACTCACAACCCCAAGATCAAGAGCCGCACACAGTACTGCCTGAGCCAGCCAGGTGCCCCAAAGTAGGTTTCTTTCTTTCTTTTTCTTTTTCTTTACTATTTTTTTAAGATTTTATTTGTTTATTCATGAGAGACAGAGAGAGAGAGAGAGAGAGAGAGAAAGAGAGGCAAAGGGAGAAGCAGGGAGCCCGATGCGGAACTCAGTCCCAGGACCCTGGGATCATGACCTGAGCTGAAGGCAGACCCTTAACCGACTGAGCCACCCAGGCGCCTCCAAAGTAAGTTTCTCTCTGAGGACTCTTTTTCAGACTTGAAGGTGGCTACTTTTTTTTTTTTTTTAAGATTATTTATTTATTTATTTGAGAGAGAGGGAGAGAGACAAAGATAGTGAGAGAGAAGGAGAGGAAGAAACAGCCTCCCCACTGAGCAGGGAGCCCAACGCATGGGGGTCAATCCCAGGACCCTGAGATTGTGACCTGAGTCAAAGACAGATGCTTAGACGGCAGACCAGAGCCACCCAGGAGCCCCAGGTGGCTACTTGCTACTTTCTCACCAAATGTTTATGTGTCCTCTTTGTGGGAGAGTAGTTCTATTTTTTTAAAGATTTATTTTAGAGAGAGAACATGCATGAGCGAGCAGGGGGGCGGGGCAGAGGGAGAGAGACAATCTCCAGCAGACTCTCCACTGAGTACAGAGCCCTACACAGGGCTCTTTCTCATAACCCTGAGATCATAACCTGAGCTGAAGTCAAGAATCAGACCCTTAACTGACTGAGCCACCCAGGTGCCCCTGTATTTTTTTTTTTTTTTTTTTAAATTTAGAATAGCTTCAGTGAACTTGGTCTGAGAAATACTTCTCTCGTTTTTGTTACACTTCTGAATAGGAAAACATGGAGTTTCCTCTGACAAGTATATCTCAGAGGGTTTACTAGGAGAAGCATGTAGAAATCATAATTTGAGTAAAAGGATAGAATATCTCTGGTACACAGTTCATCTCTACAAACATTTTCAAGCCAGGGACATTCGTCCTTACTTATGGAAAGGGTGGTCACATAATTTGTCATCCATCGAGGACATTTTTGAGAGTGGAAGAATAAGCTATTAATAATTTCAGCAGGACACCTGATGAAACCAGAACTATCATGGACGCATTTGGTCAACTTAGATGTGCATGGGGCAGGATGAGGGGAGCGCTCATGCATTTGAATAGATCAAATAGATCAAATATATCTCAGGCTTCATGAGAAGAATTTTTGACCCTCCAGTACACTTTTTCTGCAGTCCTCCATCTCTGCAGAAATGAGATTTCTTCCAACTCAGCACAAATAAAAACCTCTTTAATTAAACAATGACTTCCACTTCTTTGCCTGAAATCTAAAGTTTGAGGATCTCCTTTTATTTACTTATTTATTTATTTTTAAATAAACATATAATATATTATTTGTTTCAGGGAACAGGTCTGTGAATTATCAGTCTTACACAATTCACAGCACTCTCCATAGCACATACCCTCCCCAAAGTCCATTATACTTATTTATTTATTTTTAAATAAACATATAATATATTATTTGTTTCAGGGAACAGGTCTGTGAATTATCAGTCTTACACAATTCACAGAACTCACCATAGCACATACCCTCCCCAAAGTCCATTACACAGCCATGTCATCCTTCCCCACCCACCCCCAGCAACCCTCAATTTGTTTCCTGAGATTAAGAATCTCTTATGGTTTGTCTCCCTCTCTGGTTTTGTCTTGTTTCATTTTCCCCTCCCTTCCCCTATGATCTTCTGTCTTTTTCAAATTCCTCATATCAGTGAGGTCATATAATTTTCTTTCTCTCATTGACTTATTTTGCTTAGCATAATACCTTCTAGTTCCATCCACATCATTGCAAATGGCAAGATTTCATTTTTTGATGGCCATAATATTCCACTGTACACATATACCACATTTTCTTTATCCATTCATCTGTTGATGGACATCTGGGCTCTTTCCATAGTTTGGCTATTATGGACATTGCTGCTATAAACATTCGGGTGCACGTGCCCCTTTGGATCACTACATTTGTATTGTATTGTATACTGGGTATTTTAGGGTAAATACCCAGTAGTGTGATTGCTGGGTTGTAGGGTAGCGCTATTTTCAACTTTTTGAGGAACCTGCATACTGTTTTCCAGAGTGGCTGGACCAGCTTGCATTCCCACCAACAGTGTAGGAGGCTTCCCCTTTCTCCACATCCTTGCCAACACCTGTTATTTCCCAACTTGTTAATTTTAGCTATTCTGACTGGTGTGAGGTGGTATCTCACTGGGGTTTTCATTTGTAGTTCCCTGATGCCAAGTGATGTCAAGTACTTTTTCAAGTGTCTGTTGGCCATTTGGATTTCTTCTTTTCAGAAATGTCTGTTCATATCTTCTGACCATTTCTTGATTGGGTTGTTTGTTCTTTGGGTGTTGAGTTTGATAAGTTCTTTATAGATTTTTGGATACTAGCCCTTTATCTGATATGTCATTTGCAAATATCTTCTCCCATTCTGTCGGTTGTCTTTTGATTTTGTTGACTGTTTCCTTTGCTGTGCAAAAGCTTTTGATCTTGATGAAATCCCAATAGTTCATTTTTGTCCTTGCTTCCCTTGCATTTGGTGATATTTCTAAGAAGAAGTAGCTGTGCCTGAGGTCTAAGGGGTTGCTACCTGTGTTCTCCTCAAGGATTTTGATGGATTCCTGTCTCACATTGAGGTCTTTCATGCACTTTGAGTCTCTTTTTGTGTGTGGTGTAAGGAAATGGTCCAGTTTCATTTTTCTGCATATGGCTGTCCAATTTTCCCAACACCATTTTTTGAAGAGACTTTTTTCCTGTCTTTTTTCCATTCTTTCCTGCATTGTTGAAGATTAGTTGACTATAGAGTTGAGGGTCCATTTCTGGGCTCTCTATTCTGTCCCATTGATCTGTGTGTCTGTTTTTGTGCCTGTACCATACTGTCTTGATGATTACAGCTTTGTAACAGAGCTTGAAGTCTGGAATTGTGATGCCGCCAACTTTGGTTTTCTTTCTCAACATTCCTCTGGCTATTCAGGATCTTTTCTGGTTCCATATAAATTTAAGGATTATTTGTTCCATTTCTTTGAAAAAAGTTGATGGTATTTTGATAGGGATTGCATTAAATGTGTAGATTGTTTTAGATAGCATAGACATTTTCATAATATTTGTGCTTCCAATCCATGAGCACGGAATGTTTTTCCATTTCTTTGTGTCTTCCTCAATTTCTTTCATGAGTACTTTATAGTTTTCTGAGTACAGATTCTTTGCCTCTTTAGTTAGGTTTATTCCTAGGTATCTTTTGGTTTTGGGTGCAATTGTAAATGGGATCGACTCCTTAATTTCTCTTTCTTCTTTCTTGTTGTTGATGTATAGAAATGCAACTGATTTCTGTGCATTGATTTTATATCCTGACACTTTACTGAATTCCTGTATGAGTTCCAGCAGTTTTGGAGTGGAGCCTTTTGGGTTTTCCACATAAAGTATTGTATTATCTACACAGAGTGAGTTTGACTTCTTCTTTGCCAATTCAGATGCCTTTTATTTCTTTTTGTTGTCTGATTGCTGAGGCTAGGACTTCTGGTACTATGTTGAATAGCAGTGGTGATAATGGACATCCCTGCCGTGTTCCTGACCTTAGCAGAAAAGCTCTCAGTTCTTCTGCATTGAGAAGGATATTCGATGAGGATCTCCTTTTAGACAATAACTCAAAATGCTATACTCCAAACACTTTCTAATGACTTCAATCTGATACAGTTTTTTATGAAGCTTTGACAAGATCCTGGCTGAGATAACTGATAGTCAAGATGAATAGTATAAACTAACAAGTGTCATTCAAGCTTTTGTAAAAAAAAAAAACAAAACATGAGTCATATTTATAACACATACATATAAACCCATAAACATACCACAATTTTATTGCACTTCACTTTATTATATTTCACAAATACTGTGGGGTTTGTTTGTTTTTTTTTTTAACAAATTGAAGATTTGTTGCAAGCCTGCATTGACCGTCTATTGGCATCATTTTTCCAACAGCATTTGCTCACTTCATGTTTCTGTGTCACATTTTCATAATTCTCTAAATGTTTGATTTTCATTATTATATTTGTTACAGTCATCTGTGATCAAGGATAGCAACTCGCTGAAAGCTCAGGTGATAGTTGGCATTATTTAGCAATAAAGTACTTTGTAAGGTATGCACATTTGTTTACTGTTTTTTATTTTAATTCTATTATAGTGAACATGCAGCACTATATTAGTTTCAGGTGTACAATGTAGTGATTCAGCAATTTTATACATTACTCAGTGTTCATCATGATAAGTGTACTCTTTTTACCTCATCCCTCCACCCACCTCCTTCTGGCAACCATCAGTTTGTTCTCTATAGTTAAGAGTATGTTTCTTGGTTGGCCTCTCTCTCTCTCTTTTTTCCCTTTGTTCGTTTGTTTCTTAAATTCCTCATATGAGTGAATGGTATTTGTCTTTCTCTGACTTATTTTGCTTTGTTCTATCCATATCTTCATAGAGGGCAAGAGTTCATTCTTTTTATTAAAAAAGTGTACACACATACACTGTGTGTATGTGTATATTATACATATATAATATATATATCACATATTACATTTTTAAAAAATATAATACTGTTGCACACTTAATTGACTATGGTAGAGTATAAACATAACTTTTATATGCACTGAGAAACCAAAAAATTCATCTGACTCATTATTGTGCTATTCTTTTTTATTTCAGTGATCTGGAACCAAACACATATCTCCCAGATATGCTTGTATGTATTTTTGAACTTGAGATGTATCCCTCTCCCATATCTATCATCTATATCTATATTTATAGCTAGATATATCTATATCACCTATACATATATAGATATAGATATTTCTGTATAATTTTTATTTTATTCATATTTATTTATTTGAGAAAGAGAAAGGGAGCAAAGGGCTGGACAGAGGGAGAGAGAGAATCTCCAGCAAATTCCCCACGGATTGAGGAGCCCAGCATGTGGCTTGATCTCAGGACCCTGAGATCTGAGCCAAAATCAAGAGTTGGATGCTCAACTGACTGAGCCACCCAGGCACCCCATATGTCTGTATAATTTTTTTTAAAAAACTGCCTGTGACCCACTTGATTGATTTCATTTGTGATCTGTGGTTTGAAAAGACTGCTAGCCAGCCATTCCTGCTATGTCAAATAAAAAGGTATGTAAAAGGGGCACCTGGGTGGCTCAATGGGTTAAAGCCTCTGCCTTCGGCTCTGGTCACCATCCCAGGGTCCTGGGATCAAGCCCCACATCGGGCTCCCTGCTCAGCAGGGAGCCTGCTTCCCCCTCTCTCTCTGCCTGCCTCTCTGCCTACTTCTGATCTCTGTCTCTCTGTCAAATAAATAAATAAAATCTTAGAAAAGTGTATGTAAAAGTACTATATTAATTCATTTCTACATGCCTTTACAGAACTTCAATATACCATTTTGCTCTTGGTTTAAAAGTTAATTTCAGAACACTTCTAAAACTTTCTATATAAGACATAGTATATACTATGGTATTCAAAATCTTCCCCATGTAAGGACCCTAATTACGAATTTTTCTTAGATTTCAGTGAATGTTTTCAGATTAGGAAGACCGTATAAATCTGGTTATTTCCCATTTTGCCTTGCATACAGGGAAACATCGCTTAATTCTGTGATCAGTTGCAGCAAATATCTGTCTCCCTTCACCCACCTCCTTTTCTACATGGCTTTTCTTCTTCTTTTCAGATAAAATCGTCATGTTGTGGAATGTGTTAACCTCTTTGTATCTTAGTTTCCTCATCAGAAAAATTAGAATAACAATAATAATTTCTATTTTATAGTTTTTTTGTGAGAGCTGTATGAGATAATACTTGTTAGTACTTCGGACATTGCTTAGCTTGTAGAAAGTGGACAGATAATAAACGAAGTTATTAGTGATATCATCTAAAGTTTCAAAGCAAACATACAATTAGTTGTTTATTATTTATTTCCCATCTTAGGGAACCAGTAACCTCCCATAAATATAAAATCTTATCTGAGGTGAGCATATAAATGTGTCTCTGCATCTTATTCTGTAACTACCCCTTTATCAGGTGAATTTGTAGATGAATGTTTTCTCTTGGAATCTCAAGGCTAGGTAGTTCTCCCTCCCTCCTTACTTACCCTTTATGATATGTATGCATGAGTTTGTCTTCCCACTAGTATGCAAGAAACTTGAGGGTCAGGGTCTGTCTTACCAGTCTTTGAACTTTATTCAGTGCTTTGCTACAGTAGATATTTCATAAATGTTTAATGAAATAAATTAATCTAACTGGTTCTTTTCAATGTCAGTAAAATAAGGAAGTTCTCAGTAAGGAGTAAAAAGCCACACAGTGTTTGATGAAAGCACAGAGAGAATTTGATATTCACAGTGTTAGTTGAGGCAGTAAAGCCAACTTTGAATGCCCAGTTTTCCTATCAGTGGTGGTTAAGAACATGGGCGTTTGGTAAATCTGGATATAAAATCTTGTCTCTGTTGCTTCCTACTTATTCAAATGTGGGCAGATTGTATAGTCTCTTTAAACTTCAGATCCCTTCAGTCTGTGGTAAAGATAATTAAAAGATCACATTTAAGCATGGTGTCTGATATATAGGAAGCTGATGTATTAGGTTTTCTTTTGCTGTGTCACAAATTACCACAAACTTACCAGTTTAAAATTTATTATTTTACTGTTTTCATGGGTCAGCAGTCCAGGACATTATAATTTGGCCCTCTGTTTATGGTTTCAAAGGGATAAAACCAAAACGTAAGGCAAGTGTACCCTGATCAAGAAATGAGACTAGGGAGAGATCTGTTTCCAAGCTCTCTCAATTTGTTGGTCCAATTTTGATTCTGTTGGCTAGAACCACTCTCAGCAACTAGAAGCCACTGGCAGGTCCCAGTCACAAGGCCCTCTCCCTAGGCCTTCTCACTCTATGAATTTCTTAATCCTCTTAATTTCTTCCTTCAGAAAAGGCTTTCAGTCCCTTTGAGTACTCTACTCAGGTGATTAGATTAGTCCCACCTAACATAATCTTCCTTTTGATGAACTCATAGTCAACTGATCAGTAACTCAGACTTGGGAGTGGTATTTCATGATATTCATAGGTATGACTCACATGCTGGAGGAGGGGATTATACAAGGCTGAGGGTCATAGGATGGTGGGAATCTTAGAGACCATCTTAGCATTCTGCATAACATGAGATGTAATTTCAGAGTCCCTCTGAAGGGGCATTTAAATTTTAGGAAACAAGTCACTACAGAGAGAGAGAGAGAGAGAAAGAGAGAATCACATTTCATTTCACCATTCCACGTTCAGTAAGTGTGTGGACTGTATTAAGTATGAGAAACTTGTGGTTGATGTTCCCTCACTTCTGGCCTCTATTCCTATAAGCATTTTGTCATTCTGAGTATGATTATACTACTTATGTATATAAATTAATTATACAGCATAGCCCTTAACTATTTAATTGAGGTAAATGGAAGAAACAACATTTTTTTTTTTTTTAAGATTGGAAGATAAACTGGCTGTGTTAGATTTATTGACACCTAGTAGATCTCCCATATAGCACTTTCCTAAGAAATTTTTAAAGGTAACTTTGATTATATACTATTTGTATTTAATACCCTGTTTCTTTTTTTTTTTTTTTTACTTTTTAATTTTTTTTTATTTTAATAAACATATAATGTATTTTTATCCCCAGGGGTACAGGTCTGTGAATCGTCAGGTTTACACATTTCACAGCACTCATCATAGCCCATACCTTCCCCAATGTCCATTTCCCCACCACCCTCTCCCGTCCCCCCTCCCCACCGCAACCCTCAGTCTGTTTCTTGAGATTGAGTCTTTTATGGTTTGTCTCCCTCCCAATCCCATCTTTTCATTTTTTCTTTTCCTATCTCCCCCCAACCCCCCCCGCCTTGCATCTCCACTTCCTCATATCAAAGAGATCATATGATAGTTGTCTTTCTCCGATTGACTTATTTCGCTAAGCATGATACCCTCTAGTTCCATCCACGTCGTCGCAAATGGCAAGATTTCATGTCTTTTGATGGCTGCATAGTATTCCATTGTGTATATATACCACTCTTCTTTATCCATTCATCTGTTGATGGACATCTAGGCTCTTTCCAGAGTTTGGCTATTGTGGACATTGCTGCTATAAACATTCGGGTGCACGTGCCCCTTCGGAGCACCACGTTTGTATCTTTAGGATATATACCCAGGAGTGCAATTGCTGGGTCGTAGGGTAGCTCTATTTTCAGTTTTTTGAGGAACCTCCACACTGTTTTCCAGAATGGTTGCACCAGCTTGCATTCCCACCAGCAGTGTAGGAGGGTTCCCCTCTCTCCGCATCCTCGCCAGCATCTGTCATTTCTTGACTTGTTAATTTTAGCCATTCTGACTGGTGTGAGGTGGTATCTCATTGTGGTTTTGATTTGTATTTCCCTGATGCCAAGCGATGTGGAGCATTTTTTCATGTGTCTGTTGGCCATCTGGATGTCTTCTTTGCAGAAATGTCTATTCATGTCCTCTGCCCATTTCTTGACTGGATTATTTGTTCTTTGGGTATTGAGTTTGATAAGTTCTTTATAGATTTTGGATACTAGCCCTTTATCTGATATGTTGTTTGCAAATATCTTCTCCCATTCTGTCAGTTGTCTTTTGGTTTTGTTCACTGTTTCCTTTGCTGTGCAAAAGCTTTTGATCTTGATGAAATCCCAATAGTTCGTTTTTGCCCTTGCTTCTGTTGCCTTTGGCGATGTTCCTAGGAAGAATATGCTGCGGTTGAGGTCAAAGAGGTTGCTGCCTGCATTGTCCTCAAGGATTTTGATAGATTCCTTTCGCACATTGAGGTCCTTCATCCATTTTGAGTCTATTTTCATGTGTGGTGTAAGGAAATAGTCCAATTTCATTTTTCTGCATGTGGCTGTCCAATTTTCCCAGCACCATTTGTTGAAGAGGCTGTCTTTTTTCCATTGGATATTCCTTCCTGCTTTGTCGAAGATTAGTTGACCATAGAGTTGAGGGTCTATTTCTGGGCTCTCTATTCTGTTCCATTGGTCTCTATGTCTGTTTTTGTGCCAGTACCATACTGTCTCGATGATGACAGCTTTATAATAGAGCTTGAAGTCTCGAATTGTGATGCCACCAACTTTGGCTTTCTTTTTCAATATTCCTGTGGCTATTCGAGGTCTTTTCTGGTTCCATATAAATTTTAGGATTATTTGTTCTATTTCTTTAAAAAAAAATGGGTGGGATTTTGATAGGGATTGCATTAAATGTGTAGATTGCTTTAGGTAGAATAGACATTTTCACAATATTTGTTCTTCCAATCCATGAGCATGGAATATTTTTCCATTTCTTTGTGTCTTACTCAATTTCTTTCATGAGGACTTTATAGTTTTCTGAGTATAGGTTCTTTGCCTCTTTGGTTAGATTTATTCCTAGGTATCTTATGGTTTTGGGTACGATTGTAAATGGGACTGACTCCTCAATTTCTCTTTCTTCTGTCTTGTTGTTAGTGTAAAGAAATGCGACTGATTTCTGTGCATTGACTTTATATCCTGACACTTTACTGAATTCCTGTATAAGTTCTAGCAGTTTTGGAGTGGAGCCTTTTGGGTTTTCCACATATAGTATCATATCATCTGCAAAGAGTGATAGTTTGACTTCTTCTTTGCCGATTTGGATGCCTTTAATTTCTTTTTGTTGTCTGATTGCTGAGGCTAGGACTTCTAGTACTATATTGAACAGCAGTGGTGATAACGGACATCCCTGCTGTGTTCCTGACCTTAGCGGAAAAGCTTTCAGTTTTTCTCCATTGAGAATGATATTTGCGGTGGGTTTTTCATAGATGGCTTTGATAATATTGAGGTATGTGCCTTCTATCCCTACACTTTGAAGAGTTTTAATCAGGAAGGGATGCTGCACTTTGTCAAATGCTTTTTCAGCATCTATTGAGAGTATCATATGGTTCTTACTCTTTCTTTTATTAATGTATTGTATCACATTGATGGATTTGCGGATGTTGAACCAACCTTGCAGCCCTGGAATAAATCCCACTTGGTCATGGTGAATAATCTTTTTAATGTATTGTTGGATCCTATTGGCCAGTATTTTGGTGAGAATTTTCGCATCTGTGTTCATCAAGGATATGGGTCTGTAATTCTCTTTTTTGGTGGGATCCTTGTCTGGTTTTGGGATCAAGGTGATGCTGGCCTCATAGAATGAGTTTGGAAGTTTTCCTTCCATTTCTATTTTTTGGAACAGTTTCAGGAGAATAGGAATTAATTCTTCTTTAAATGTTTGGTAGAATTCCCCTGGGAAGCCGTCTGGTCCTGGACTTTTGTTTGTTTGGAGATTTTTGATGACTGTTTCAATCTCCTTACTGGTTATGGGTCTGTTCAGGTTATCTATTTCTTCCTGGTTCAGTTGTGGTAGTTTATACATCTCTAGAAATGTATCCATTTCTTCCAGATTGTCAAATTTGTTGCCATAGAGTTGCTCGTAGTATGTTCTTATAATTGTTTGTATTTCTTTGGTGTTGGTTGTGATCTCTCCTCTTTCATTCATGATTTTATTTATTTGGGTCCTTTCTCTTTTCTTTTTGATAAGTCTGGCCAGGGGCTTATCAATCTTATCAATTCTTTCAAAGAAACAGCTCCTAGTTTTGCTGATTTGTTCTATTGTTTTTTTAGTTTCTATTTCATTGATTTCTGCTCTGATCTTTATGATTTCTCTTCTCCTGCTGGGTTTAGGCTTTCTTTGTTGTTTTTTCTCCATCTCCTTTAGGTGTAGGGTTAGGTTGTGTATTTGAGACCTTTCTGGTTTCTTGAGAAAGGCTTGCACCGCTATATATTTTCCTCTCAGGACTGCCTTTGTTGTGTCCCACAGATTTTGAACCGTTGTGTTTTCATTATCATTTGTTTCCATGAATTTTTTCAATTCTTCTTTAATTTCCTGGTTGACCCATTCATTTTTTAGAAGGATGCTGTTTAGTCTCCATGTATTTGCGTTCTTTCCAAATTTCCTCTTGTGATTGAGTTCTAGCTTCAGAGCATTGTGGTCTGAAAATATGCAGGGAATGATCTCAATCTTTTGGTACTGATTGAGACCTGATTTATGACCCAGGATGTGGTCTATTCTGGAGAATGTTCCATGTGCACTAGAGAAGAATGTATATTCATTTGCTTTGGGATGGAATGTTCTGAAGATATCTGTGATGTCCATCTGGTCCAGTGTGTCATTTAAGGCCTTTGTTTCCTTGTTGATCTTTTGCTTAGATGATCTGTCCATTTCAGTGAGGGGAGTGTTAAAGTCCCCTGCTATTATTGTATTACTGTCGATGTATTTCTTTGATTTTGTTATTAATTGGTTTATATAGTTGGCTGCTCCCATGTTAGGGGCGTAGATATTTAAGATTGTTAGATCTTCTTGTTGGACAGACCCTTTGAGTATGATATAGTGTCCTTCCTCATCTCTTATTATAGTCTTTGGCTTAAAATCTAATTGATCTGATATAAGGATTGCCACCCCAGCTTTCTTCTGATGTCCATTAGCATGGTACATTGTTTTCCACCCCCTCACTTTAAATCTGGAGGTGTCTTTGGGTCTAAAATGAGTTTCTTGTAGGCAGCATATGGATGGGTTTTGTTTTTTTTTTTTTTTATTTTTTTATTTTTTTAGATTTTATTTATTTGACAGACAGAGATCACAAGAAGGCAGAGAGAGAGAGGAGGAAGCAGGCTCCCTGCTGAGCAGAGAGCCCGATGCGGGGCTCGATCCCAGGACCCCGAGATCATGACCTGAGCCGAAGGCAGAGGCTTAACCCACTGAGCCACCCAGGCGCCCCTGGGTTTTGTTTTTTTATCCATTCTGATACCCTGCGTCTTTTGATTGGGGCATTTAGCCCATTAACATTCAGGGTAACTATTGAGAGATATGAATTGAGTGCCATTGTATTGCCTGTCAGGTGACTGTTACTGTATATTGTCTCTGTTTCTTTCTGATCTACTACTTTTAGGGTCTCTCTTTGCTTAGAGGACCCCTTTCAATATTTCCTGTAGAGCTGGTTTGGTGTTTGCAAATTCTTTCAGCTTTTGTTTGTCCTGGAAGCTCTTTATCTCTCCTTCTATTTTCAATGATAGCCTAGCCGGATATAGTATTCTCGGCTGCATGTTTTTCTCGTTTAGTGCTCTGAATATATCATGCCAGTTCTTTCTGGCCTGCCAGGTCTCTGTGGATAGGTCCGCTGCCAATCTAATGTTTTTACCCTTGTATGTTACAGACTTCTTTTCCCGGGCTGCTTTCAGGATTTTCTCTTTGTCGCTAAGACTTGTAAATTTTACTATCAGGTGACGAGGTGTGGACCTATTCTTGTTGATTTTGAGGGGCGTTCTTAGCATCTCCTGGATTTTGATGTTTGTTCCCTTTGCCATATTAGGGAAATTCTCTCCAATAATTGTCTCCAATATACCTTCTGCTCCCCTCTCTCTTTCTTCTTCTTCTGGAATCCCAATTATTCTAATGTTGTGTCGTCTTACGGTGTCACTTATCTCTCGAATTCTCTCCTCGTGGTCCAGTATTTGTTTGTCTCTCTTTTGCTCAGCTTCTTTATTCTCTGTCATTTGGTCTTCTATGTCACTAATTCTTTCTTCTGCCTCATTTATCCTGGCAGTGAGAGCTTCCATTTTTGATTGCACCTCATGAATAGCTTTTTTGATTTCAACTTGGTTAGATTTTAGTTCTTTTATTTCTCCAGAAAGGGCTTTTATCTCTCCGGAGAGGGTTTCTCTAATATCTTCTATGCCTTTTTCGAGCCCGGCTAGAACCTTGAGAATTGTCATTCTGAACTCTAGATCTGTCATGTTACCTATGTCCGTATTGATTAGGTCTCCAGCCTTCGGTACGGCCTCTTGTTCTTTTTTTTGAGGTGAGTTTTTCCGCCTTGTCATTTTGTCCAGATAAGATTTGCTTTCTCCTGCTGTGGAATTCCGCTGTTCTTGGTGACTGAAGTTGGTTTTGGATGGTTTCTTGTTGATCTTCTGGGGGAGGGGCCTGTTGTAGTGATTCTCAAGTGTCTTTGCCGCAGGCGGAATTGCACCGCCCTTGCCAGGGGCCGGGCTAAGTAATCAGCTCGGGTTTGCTTTCGGGAGCTTTTGTTCCCTGAGCGCTTTCCGTAGAGTTCCGTAGAGATGATGATGGAGGCCTCCCAATCTCTCAGCCCAGAGGAGCCGAGAGCTTGGGGTTCCGCTCCTCAGTGCGCTCTCAGAGCAAAGCGCCCAACAGCCCCGCCTCCCTGGCTTGCGATCGCACCTCGAGGAAAGCAGTCAATTGCTGGAGCTGGAGAAAAGCGCCAGGTCGCTTTCGTCTCTGTGGCCTCCAGCCACGCTCTGAGCCCACCCAGCCTGCGACCGGCACAAGGTAACCCCGGGCTTAGAGCTCACTCCTGGGCTTTGTCGCTGTATCCGGCTTCCCCGCTCTAATACCTGCGAGCTCTGCGGCACTCAGACACCCCCGGTCCTTCTGTGACCCCGTGGGGCCTGGGGTTATGCTGACCCCGCCTGGGTTTCCCCCCAGTTTAGCCTCTGGAGCGATGTCTCCCAGTGGAGCCGACTTTTAAAAGTCCCGATTTTGTGCTCCATCGCTCCGCCGCTTGCCGGGTGCCGGCCCCTCCCCCCGGGGTTTATCTTCCCGTCGCTTTGGATTCACTTCTCCGCAGGTCCTACCTTTCAGAAAGGGATCGATTTTCTGTTTCTGGAATTGTTGCTCTTCTTCTCTTCGATTTCCCATTGGATTTGTAGGTGTTCACAATGGTTAGATAAGCTATTTAGCTGATCTCCTGCTACCCGATGTCGTCTCAGCCTGCTACTTCTCCGCCCTCTTGACTCCTCCCCCCTAATACCCTGTTTCTAAAGAAAAAAAAAAAACTCTACTGTATTTTTCTTATTGTTATTATCATCTCAGACCCCTTGAGATAACAGATGAGACAAAAATGATTGAATGGGTGTAGAGTTAGGAAGGTATGGGTTCTCTTTCATATCCCTCCTATATCAAGTGGTTTAAACAGAACATTTGTTATAATTTTCAGTTGTATGCATTATATTCGGTGTTGTAGGGAGTACAAAGAAATAAGAAGTTACCTTTATTGTCAACAAATTTTCAGTCTTGCTGCAAAGGAAGACACAAATATGAAGAACTAAGTCGCAGTAGAAGGCAGTATATAATTTTAAGCCAATGAATAGTAATTGTTAAATGACAATCATAATTATATGCTAGAGATGTTGAAGATAGCTAAGGGAACTAGGGGACCACCACTAAACCTATAGAGATGGGAAGGATGTCACCAGATGGGGAGAATGGAAGAAGACATTTTGGGAAGGTGAAGTGGCATGAACAGAAATGCAGATGCACATACAATGAAAGATATTCATGGACTGGAAGTCTGGCTGGAGTCCAGAGCTCAACTAAATGAATAGGAAGAGATAAAGTTGAAAATGTAGTTCTTTGGAGTTTCAAGTGGGACTCCAAAGAATTTTGACTTAATTAAATAGGCAATGGCAGCCCGCTGAACCTTTTTCAGAAGAGGAATGTTGCACAGAGTAAATATCGAATAAGCATTTGTAGAAAGAATGAATGAGTACCTAATAAATATATTATTTTAAGAAGAGTAATAGTTTGGGGAAAGTTGAATTGAAGGAAATAGAATATTGGTCTGGTCTGTATTATAGTAAGGAGTTGAGACATGGCCTCTGCAGTCATAGGATCTGAATTAGGTCATAACATAGCAATGAGCTTTCAAAGGGAGGGATAAATGGGAAGGAAGAATTAATAATTTAATATGGGTGGAATGGAAGAGATAGAGGAACTGAAGATGACTCTGGATTTCTTATCTGGATAATTTAAAAAAATGATAGTTATAGTTTTCCTACATGTATAATGAGGAAAATAAACTGGACATCTCTATTATTATTGTTATATACCTAAAATATCTAACATATTGCTAGAGTGATTGTTGGTTTCCTGTAAATAATTGTTATCATAATATTATTGTCATCATTAATAGTCTTTCATTCACAATCCCCAATTCCAAAAAGGTCTGAGATTTTTTTTTAAACTTTTTGATCATATGTTTGGTAACCTGGCCTGAAGTCCTTTGATAGCACAACCTCAGCTGAACTGACTGAGAAGTTATTTGTATCTTTATTTACTGTGTAAATAATGGTATCTTTTACTCCTTAAATATTAACGATACTCCTGGGAGTGTTAAAAATATGTATATGTAACATGTTACTCTTCAAATATCTGAAAATATCTAATTTCAAGTTTTGTCTAGCTCAAGGGTGTTAGATACAGGATAGTGAACCTGTACTACTGCTGATGGGAAAAGAAAAAGAGAGCTCCTTTGAGGGGACAAATAATTGTGTTTGAGGGTTTGTGGTGATTTTTCCCATCCAAGTGAAACTGTTTTTCAGGCAATTGGAGGTAAAAGCTTGGAATTTCAGGCAAATGTGTGAGAGCAATATAGAAGTGATTTTTAAGCCATCAGTAGGATGGGAGCTTCCAGAAAGACTTTGAGGAGGGAGGCAGAAGGCAATGAGGGATTATGGAAACCTGGGGAATGCACGCCAGGCATGTAACGAAAAGCCCTGGCTATGCTGTCACAGTGCAGATGCTTAGTCAGGATGGAAGCTGAGTCAGTAGGAAGAGTTTGAAATGGAAAAGAAGCAGGATAGCTCCAGAGTTGACGAGGAAAGAACTAATTTTAGGAAGGAGCAGTTGATCCCTAGAGTCATGTGCGCCAGAGAGGTCAGAGGAAAGGAGAACAATAACAGCAGATTGGATCTGGTGATTTTGAAAGTTCAAAGGTGGTGAGTGTGTATGTTGAACTGTGAGCAGGGAGGTGAGCACAGAAGGCTCAAGGATTTAAGTGGGGAATGGCAATAGCCTCGCTGGATCTGATTACTTCTTTTTTATTCTTAATTATACCTGTTCTTGCATAGTCCAGGAACAGAAAATTGAAAGAATCGCAAAACTTCAGAGCTAAATTGGATCATGTATTCTTCTCCCTCTTGCTTTGTAATTAGGGATGCTGATACGCCCAAAGTAGTCAAGGTTCTGATAATGAGGAGTTAGCGGCAGAGCTAAGACTAGAACCTGAGTACTGAGAGCCCCATTTAGTGCTATTTCTGCTAGGCTTTAGGTGTCCAAGCAGGAGACTGGGCTAAGGGTGCTGTCTGAGTGATGCCTGTAGATGTCCCACAGTCCCCTTTAGTACAGAAGCAAGATACTCCTCCACTAACTAGTTCAAGGATAGAAAGACTATATACAGGCTACATATATCTTGCCTGTGTGTGTTCGTATATATATGTATATATGTGTGGTGGTTTTTATTACGAAGCATTTTTCTTCACACTAATTTGGCTCTCACACAATTGGTGTTTTATAGGAAATTGAAAATCTTACACATTCATATATTTTAACTTTCAGTGAGCCCAAAGAGCCATTCCTTTGTATCAGTATCCATGACAAAAGATCAGTCACTCTGTCCATAAACTCTTTCAATAGTTTCATTTTTCTTCGACTTAATCTTTATAACTTGCAGAATCCCAACAGCTTTGAGAGGAGCACCACAGAATGGTGAGCTTCTTAAGGGCAGGGACTTTATCATACTTATCTTTTATCTGTGGCATCCTAGAACAATGTCTGGAACACAGCTTATACTCAATAAACTTGAATGAATGAATGGGCAAAGAAATGAGCAAAGGAAGGAATGAGCAAATGTTCAATGAGCAAACCTCATCTAGAAACTGGTCAGAAAACATACTTGGTTCAATCTCCTGACTTAGCTTGTGCCTGTTTTTTCTGACTCAATTCCAGTAGAAATAGCCCTCAGCACATCTGTAAATACAACAGTAGTGCCAGTCAAAGCATTACATCTGAATTGTCCCTCAGAATTATTGCTAATAGATTTACTTCTCTGGGTGTCAGTAACCCTGAATAAAAACTGGGGAATTGAGGAGGTCATGAGGGTGGTGGTGGAATGCATTGATCCTGGTCCTCTAACATTCTGGTTATACATTTCTTTGCTACCCAGTCTCCATTTGGGCTTCTTGCTTCTTTTGAAATGCAGCCTGGAGGAGAGCAAATGGATATACTGGAAAGACCAGCCTTATTTGGAAGATCTCTATCAAAACTGGCTTACCCGTACTTACCACTTTTCCAAACTTGGTGCACAAATATGCCTTCTTCTGAAAAACGTGCCAAGTACTAATCATATATTTCATATGGACTATAAGAATATTTTTTTCTTCTTTGTGATGTGTTTTCAACCTATAACATTTAATGTCACAAATTTGTGACACTGACATTAAAATTCCTCGGAGACCTGACTCCCAAGTGTCTCACGATGAGCCGATGAGCCGATGAGCCCGTTATCATTAAAGAAATGCCCATGCTTCTCCCAAGCACCTATGCATTACGCTTGCAGGCTGCCTCACTGGTGAGTTACCGTAGAACAAAAGCCTTGTCAACAGTAGAAATTGAATTTTATCCTTAAAACGTTTTATTTGGTCCCCACCCCTCTCCCCCCAGCTAGGTCATCCTGTATTTTAAAGCAGTGATCATAAAGTACTTAGTTATTTTGTCAGAATTTCTAGATTAATTAGCTTAAGCAGATATGTAAGTGGAGTATACCTCCCTGGCTTCTTTGCCAGCCTACCCTGAAATCATTGTGGCTTAATTCCTATCTTTAACAAGACCAAGAAGACAGTCTTTGCATATCCATGTGCAAAGTATTTACATATTCAGAAATCAGCTTGGCAAACCACAGCTAAGAGTATGGGGTATAAACATTGTCTCCATTCTTTTTTTCCCTCCTCAAAGTGAGAATTTAATTCTTGAATATGATAAGAGCTAAAAGTTGGCAAAGGGGAGAGGACAGCAGTGATGTGACATCTGTCAAAAACTCATATTGATCAGGGAGGCCTCTCTGCCTACCCTGTGCACCCTCGGACTCTTGTGAGCTTGACAGGTCTGTTTCCCTTCTTCCCTTTTCCTTTCCCTGAACGGGCTTCTATGGGCCTGACAGAAGCAGAGGCAAACATTCCACAGCTCCTGCCACCTGATTTAAAATGCATGGTGGGTAGAAATTAAAATTAAAATGAGTTCTTTTTTAAGCAAAAATGTCACCATTCTCTTGCAAAGATGAGAATGTGAGTAATGACTCTCAAGTGAAAAGACTTGTGTCAAATTATGAGGTTGTGGTTCGTGGGCTTATGATTTATCTGTAGGAATACATAATGTTTAAATAAAGAGCAAGCTGAGGTTGAAATTGTATTTATTTGGCAAACTAACATTGGCTTCTTTTACTTTTAAGCCATTGGCATGCATTTTATATGTCATGTACACTTGTCCAGTATCATACAGCAAGGACAAGTTCATGCTTAAAACTTGGGCAGGCACTCATCCACTAGACCACTGTCAGAAGTCTCCAAAGAATTCCGTGGAATGAGAGCCATCTCTCTATTTCGTGGTTTATCTAGGCTGCTCATTTTGTTCCTAGAAGTGTGATTTCTGTAGCTATCTGCTCTGTCTCTCCCTCTTTGTCTATTAATGCTACAGAGAGTGGTCTTTACCTCAGGCAAGTGGAAATTGATATAAGACCACTAGCTTTTAGAAATTCTTTTGAAATATATATTCAGTTCTCCCTATTTCTCTCCCCAGAGTGGCATGCTATTTTAGCAATAAAGCTATTTGTGTATCAAAACTAAAAATTATAAATCATCTAGTCTGTCTTCACTAAGTAATAATCATAAGTATGATTACATGAAATTTTCCTCTGTGAGCTCTTGAACTCCTGGAGGCTGTGCCATCACCACCACCACCACCACCACCACCACCATCGTCATCATCATCATCATCATGACAGCTACTCTCTAAGATGGCTCTTACTGATCCTTGCCTCCTGGAATTCACACTCTTTTACACTCTTCAATGTTGAATAGGGATGACCTGTGCAACCAATAAGATATTATGGAGATGATTATGTGTAATTTCGGAGCATAAGCCATAAAAAAACACTGCAGCTTCAGCCTTTCTCTCTTGGATCATTTGCTTTGAGGGAGGCCTGGTGTCATGGTATGAAGATATTGAAGCAATTCTCTGGAGAAGACCACATGTCAAGGGAGTGACTCCTCCTGCCAATAGCCCTGTAAATACACCATCTTGGAAGTGCATCCTCCATCCCTAGCCAGGACTACAGCTCTGGCCAACATTTTGTCTGTACTTTCATGAGATACCCTGAGCCACAACCATCCAGTTAAGCTGCTCCCAAACTCCTGACCCATAAGAACTATGAGATGAAAAGTTTTTTGTTATTTTAAGCTACTAAGCATTGAAGTGGTTTGTTACACAGCTGTAGATAGCTGATATAATCATAACTGCACTTCTTGAATGCCTTACATATACAAGCAAGTATATGATTTCATTCTTATACTGATCCTCTGAGTCTGTAGTTATATCCTCATTACACAGATGGGCAAATGGAGGCCCAGAGAGGTTACATCACACATCTAGTGAGTAGACGAGTTAGAATTTGAAGACAGACTTTATTCTTAACCAGTGTTCAGTGTTCTATTCTATGTAGTATCTTTTGACTATAAGGCTATTGCTGGCAGTGTCTGAATATGATACCTAGGGAACTTGGTACCACAGACCACTTTCAGTAATAATGTTCCTTTTAAGGCACAAGGTTAGAGTCCCTAGGTACTTTGAATTTCAGGAATTATTCAAAGCTTCCCTGAGTCTTCTAAGATACATGCATGGGTTCTGTATAGTCACAATCTGTATCTCATCTAAATTCTTAATTAACTAGCTAGTCATCTAGCCAGTTCCCAATGGGATTAAACACAAGAGAAGGAAGTAGGGTAGTAGGGATTTAGAGATAATGACATTGAGAGAAGGGAGAGATACACAAAAATTATGGTTTTGAAATGTGGTAAATAATCTGTCATTTCACAAATTATGCACCAAGTCTGGCCTTCAAAAGAAAGGTATAAAAAGTAAGTGATTAGTAGTTTCCCTTGTTTTCCTGGGTTCACTGCTCTAGTATTTCATGTTAAAAATGGCTATGCCCAACAGTGGAGGGAAGAACATAAAAAATACACAGGAATATAAGAAATCCCTGGCCTGAACTTTATTCACATCCACTCCTCTTATTGTATTACATTTCCTCTCTACCAGTCTGAAATAGAGTTAAATGTAGTTAAAGCAATTCTCCCAGTGGAACCCCAGCAAAGTAATGTGAATTATATATTCTGATTGTTTAAAATGTTTACATGAAATTAAGACACAAAGCTTATGTCTGTGAAACAGGTGCAAGTTTAAAATCTAACTGATGAGTACTTAAAGATGACAGTCTAATTTCCCCAAATATATAAACCACCTCATATTGCCATTTTTGTGCTCAGTTCTCCCATTGTCCTCTGTGTTTTAAATTCTTTTGCTGACTTATTTCCTGTGTCAGTTTTCCACAGTCAGCATCCTTTAAAATTGGCTTGGAATTTTGCTGCAGAAAATGCTGAAAAATCCCTTGCTGATTGTGTATGGCATATACCCCACATCAAATACACCATCTCTCATTTTCTTTTTGAACAGTACTTCTTATAAACATGAAATTACAATGGAGTTGGAGAAACTATCTAGAAATGAACAAATGGTTGAAATGGGTATGTGGTAAACTATTGTCTATGGGCACCAACACTATATAAGACCCTGAATCTAACTCCGGAAATACAAGGACATAAGTATAGAAAAGAGGAGATTGGGTATCCATACAAATAGCCAAATGGGAGATGGATTCAGCAGGAAACTTACTGAACCCAGGGGGTGTTGTGGCAGCCAATAAAGTTAATGGGCATTAATTGAAGAACACAATTAGAATGAGGAAGGTGACAACCATATTCTGCTCAGACGTTGGGATATTGTATTCTATTTTGAATATCAAATTGTTAAAGGAATAGAAACAAGTGAAGCTCTATTCAGAGAGGAAAATTTTAAATGTTAGTCTATTTCAAATCTATCCCTGGTGGTCTAGTGGTTAGGATTTGGCGCTCTCAAATCTATGTCATATGAGAGGCATATTCAAATATTTAATGAACTCTGTGGATTCAAGGTTCATAGTTTCATTTATTAAAATATTTTTTAAGTTTTTTATTTAAATGCCAGTTAACATACAGTGTAATATTAGTTTCAGGTTAGAATTGAGTCATTCAAGCACTTCCACGCAATAACCGATGCTCATCACAAGTGCACTCCTTACTCCCCATCTCCTATTTAACCCATCCCCCTCACCTCCCTTCTGGTAACCATCAGTTTGTTCCTTATAGTTAAGAGTCTGTTTCTTGGTTTGCCACCCTCTTTCTCTTTTTCCTTTTGCTTATTTGTTTCATTTCTTAAATTATACATATGAGTGAAATCATATGGTATTTGTCTTTCTCTGACTTATTTCACTTAGCATAATACTCTCTAGCTCCATCCAAATGTTGCAAATAGCAAGAATCATTCTTTTTTATGGCTAATGTTCCTGTGTGTATGCATATGTGTGTGTGTAACACATCTTCTTTACCCATTCATCAGTGAGTGGACACCTGGGATCTTTCCATAATGATGCTATAAATATCGGGATGCCTATATCTTTTTGAATTAGTATTTTTGTATTCTTTGGGTAAATAGCTAGTTGTGCAATTGCTGGATCAGAGGGTAGTTCTATTTTTAACTTTTTTAGGAACTTCAATATCATTTTCCAGAGTGGCTGTACCAGTCTGCATTCCCACCAACAGTGCAAGACAGGTCCCCTTCCTCCACATCCTCACCAGCAACTGTTGTTTCCTTTGTTCTTAATTTTAGCCATTCTGACAGGAGTGAGGTGATATCTCATTGTAGTTTTGATTCATAGTTCCCTGGTGATCCATAATGTTGAGCATCTTTTCATGTGTCCATTGGCCATCTGTATGCCTTCTCTGGAAAAATGTCTATTTGTATCTTCTGCTTATTTTTTAATTCTATTATATGTTTTGGGGGGTGTTGAGTTTTATAAGTTCTTTATATATTTTGGATACTAACCCTTTATCACCTATGTTATTTGCAGATATCTTCTTCCATTCTGAAGGTTTTCTTTGAATTTTGCTTATTGATTATTTCACTGTCCAAAGCTCTTTATTTTGATGAAGTCCCAATAGTTCATTTTTTGTTTTGTTTCCCTTGCCTCAGGAGATGTATCTAGTAAGAAGTTGGTAAGGCTGATGTCAAAGAAGTTACCGCCTATGTTCTCTTCTAGGATTTTCATGGTTTCCTAGCTCACATTTAGGTCTTTCATCCACTTTGAATTTGTTTTTGTGTGTGGTGTAAGAAAGTAGGCCAATTTCATTCCCTTGTATGTGGTTGTCTAGTTTTCCGAACACCATTTGTTGAAGAGACTGTCTTTTTCCCATTGGATATTCATTCTTTCCTGCTTCATTGAAGATTAATTGAGCATATTGTTGTAGGTTCATTTCTGGGTTCCACTGAGCTATGTGTCTATTTTTGTACCAATACCATACTGTTTTGATCACTACAGCTTTGTAATGTAACTTGAAGTCTGGAGTCGTGGTGGCTCCAGGTTTGGTTTTCTTTTTCAAGGTTGCTTTGGCTCTTCACAGTCTTTTGTGGTTCCATAAAATTTTAGGATTGTTTGTTCTAACTGTGTGAAAAATGCTGTTGGTATTTTAAGAGGGATTACTCTAACTGTGTAGACTGCTTTTGGTAGGACAGACCTATTAACAACATTTGTTCTTCCAACCCATGAACATGGAATATCTCTCCATTTCTAAGTCATCTTCAGTTTCTTTTAATAGTGTTTTACAGCTTTTGGAGTACAGATCTTTTTCCTCTTTGGTTAGATTTATTCCAGGTATATTACTGTTTTTGGTGCAATTATAAATGGTATTGATTCCTTAGTTTCACTTTCTGCTGCTTCATTATTGGCGTGTAGAAATGCATCATATTTCTGTACATTGATTTTGTATCCTGTGACTTTACTGAATTTATCAGTTCTAGCGGTTTTTTTGGTGGAATCTTTTGGGTTTTCTATATATAATATCATGCCATCTGCAAATAATGAAAGTTTTACTTTACTCTTGCCAGTTTGGCTGCCTTTTATTTCTTTTTGTCAGCTGATTGCTGTGGCTGGGACTTCTAGGACTGTGTTAAATGACAGTGGTAGGAATGGACATCCCTGTCTTATTCCTGACTATAGAGGAAAGCACTCAGTTTTTCCACATTTAAGATGACATTAGTTGTGGGTTTTTCATATATGGCCTTTATTATGTTGAGGTATGTCCACAAGGTTCAGATTTTTAGTTAAGTTTTCAAATTATGGACCAGAACCTATGCATTGAAGAAAATAGGCTGAATCAAAAGAATTAAGGAGATAAGTGGCTGCTTCTGGAGGTATGTACTTGGGATTATTGAAGGTGCTCAAATTAGAAAAGTACTTGAGAGAGAAAGGTACTTGAGAGAAAAGTACTTTTTTCCCTTAGCTGTACAGAAATGCATCATCTTTTAATATAGAGTTGTTTCGTGTATTACTATGTTTTGCCCAATCAAAGTCCAGGATTTAGATCAGTCAGATTAGCAAATCCTCACTGCTTGGGGAGGGGGTTTGCTTAGTGGTATGCGGAGCAACAGAAGTATGGAGGAGGTCTGGTTGCTATTATTCCCCCCCCTACACACACACACACACACACACACACACACACACACACTTTCTCTCTCTCTCTCTCTCTCACACACACGCACACACACACACACACACACTACCTTGGTAAATTTATCTTCCCTAGGAGAGAACTAGAAAACTATATGGCAATAAATAGTAGGAACTTTAAAGATGCTCATGTCATTTGGTCTAACAATTTCACTTCTAGTGTAAGAAAGATATAAATGGATGTTGTGAGAAAACTTTATATATAGAAATGTTCACAGCATTATAATAGTAAAAAAGAAAAAAAAAAGTGGAGGACCCTTTCAATTTAGCAAATATTTACTGAACACCTGGTCTGTTACACGTATTTTTTAGGTGCTTGGGATATATCAGTGAGCAAAATAGATTCCTGCTCTCAAGGAGTTTATGGTCCAGCAGGTAAAAGTAAATATAAATACAATAAATAAATACTTGTATAATACTATTTATATACTGATAGAGGAGAACAAGTGCTATAGGGCATCACAAAGTAGAGAAAGTAGTGGGTGTTGGGCTTGGTGCCTGCAGAATGACCAGAGTAGGTCTCAGTGAGAAGGCAGTATGACCAAAAACTTAGCAATGGTGGTAGCTATGCAGGTTTCTGGAGGGAAATAGCAGCATGTAAACTAATGGGAATGATGCAGTAGAAAGTAAAAATCTGATGAAACAGGATTTCTTTTATTAACATAGGCAATGCTAACAATACAATATTCAGTGAAACAAGCAGGGTATAAGCTGTATATTCAGTTATTACAGTTTTAATTATGCACACATGTATATACTCATTTATTCCATAAATATTTATTGAGTACCTATATAGCACTTATTTTATTCCAGGTGCTATTCAAAGCATTTCCAAATAATAATGTCATTAAATCTTCATAACTCTGTTAGGAAGTAGGACTATTTTGACCTCAGGAAAGAAAAAGTTTCTAATTAATTAGCTAACACCACATTGTCGGCAAGAGCAGACTCCAGTTTTGCTCTGTTTCCTTAATCCACCTGATTCTGCCTCTTCTTTGCTGGGCACTGTTTGCATGCTAGGGAGGGCGTAAAACATATATATGCCTAGAAAAAGTTCTAAGAAAATATATGCCAGATGTTAATATTGATTTTTCCGATTGTGGGTGGAATTATAGATAATATTCTTTATTTTGCATACATCTGTGCATTTTTCAAATTTTCTATAATAAAGACATTTAAGTTATAACTAACATATCACATATGTTTTAATAGTATGGTGCCTTTAACAGTGCTTATAATGCTAATAGGCATAAAAGCATAAAGAGTTAAAGCTTGAAGGAAGAGCTGAAACAAGACGTTGGTCTCCCGTATTTTAGTTCCGTTTTTTTCCCCTCGTATCTGCGTTTCTTTTTTTTTCTTTTTTAAAGATTTTATTTATTTTTTTGACAAACAGAGAGAGATCACAATTAGGCAGAGAGGTAGACGGAGAGAGAGAGGGAAGCTAGCTACCCGCTGAGCAGAGAGCCCGATGTGGGGCTCGAGCCCAGGACCCTGAGACCAATACCTGAGCCGAAGGCAGAAGCTTAACCCACTGAGCCACCTAGGCACCTCAGTATCTGCGTTTCTTATACATTGTATATTCAGCACAGTATGATAGAAAGATGACTGTACTGGAAGCTAGACAGTAGTCCTGCTTCTGACTCTACTAAGCTCTGTACCTTCAAACAAGTTGCTTCGCCAGTTTGGGCTTCAGTTTACTCATTTGTAAAATTGGAGAATTGGACTATGTGGTATCTGGTCCCTTTCATTTCTGACTTTCCAGGATTCTGTGGCAGTTTCACATTGTTGTCTTAACCAAAAAGCTGATTATTCTGAAGTAGACACTGGAATACCAGTTGATTAGCTAGTAAAATAAATTTAGTGGCGTGTGGACAAAAACCTTTGAAGTCTGTATTATTAATTCATTTTCTTCATGTAGCCAAGCTATTGAAGTATTGTTTTATAGATCAAAAAAAATAGGCGAATATTAACAAATTCATAACATTTGACTTAGTATGTGGGAAAACAATAATAATCAACCACTTTGTTGATTAAATTTGAATTTACTGGGATGCCTGGGTGGCTCAGTTGGTTAAGACACTGTCTTCGGCTCAGGTCATGATCCTGGAGTTCTGGGATCGAGTCCCACATCAGGCTCCCTGCTCCGCGGAGTCTGCTTCTCCCCTCTCATGCTCTCTCTCTCTCTCTCTCTCTCTCTAATAAATAAATAAAATCTTTAAAAAAAAAAAAAATTTGAATTTACTATCACATGCGTAGTGATACTTGAGGTTTAAATAGTTAAAAAATTCTGCAGTAGAGACTGACCAGCTTTGGAGTCTGAAGTTTGCATGGTGAAGATAGAATCAGAGTAAGAGGTATCAGAAGAATATAGCTGTCTAATGACATCAGGATAAGATAGCCTGAAACATCTATGCATCTACCTGGAGATTCAAAATCTGTTGCCTATAACCTCCATATGCCACCTCCCCACAGCCTTTCTCATGAGACTAATACTCGTGGAAATCTGTTGAAGTGTGGAAGGCTCTCTTTTGGCACATTGTCAAAGTCAGGCTGTGTCCAGACTGAGAGACCCGTACCTTTTCTTTCTCTGGTTCCTGGCTGAACTTAAACTTCTCTTTCTAGGGGATTAGTTTCTTTGAGTTACTTTGCATATCTGTATCATCCAGGTTACAGATGAACACGCTAAATGCTTTTCATTTTACTAATTTCCTGATTTTTGAAAGAGGGTTGCAATTCACTGTTAACCTGCAATTATTGATGACACAAGTTGCTCCTTTGGTCCTTTTGGGCTAGAAGTAGCAAGTTTTCCTCAAAATCCCAGTCTGAGAATAAATTAAAGTTACCTGTGAAGCCATGAGAGCACCCAGGCACCTCTACAAAGCTGTTACTAGCAACTTTGCTGTCCAAGAAAAGAAGCACCAAATGCACCCGCAAATCAGCTTCATAATTCACAGATGGGCGTTATTAACAATGTGCACCATCTGGCAGCTTCCTCTTTTTGACTAATTTGTCTTGCTAACTAGGCTCAGTTATGGTCTATGCTGCTGAGGAAGTACGTGTGCTGTCAACATGTATATATAACAAACTTGAAGATTGTACAACCTTAAAATTATTGCTTTAAAAGTTTTTTTTTTTTCTTTAAGTTTTCATTGCCCAGCCCCAGATACAGCTTTGCTTTTGTGGATATATCCTCAGGTTTCACATATCCTATGCTGACAGCGAACTTTTAGAGAATTTTTCTTTTACTCAATGGGGAGAAATTATCGATGGAGCACTGAAATGGTAAACAGTGAAAAGTTACAGAAGGCCCCGAGATCTGAAAATCCAACAAAATTATTATGCCAGTCACTGTCTGTTTTAGCATTTCAAGCTCCTTATCTGATATGAATTCTGTAGACTCTCTCAGGTGGTCTATACATCTTCACATTATCCTATGGCACTTCTATTTCAAAAATAGCTATCATTAATTTTTTCTTTCTTTCTGCTCAAGATCCTCTTTATTTTAACTAGGAGAGGGCAAATTATATCATTCCCGGTATACAGTTGCTATGGAATTGATTAAATACAGTTTCACTAACTTCCCTATCATAGTTAGACCTTGCAATTTTTATGAGATATTATTTTACCTATTAACAGATTGTCAGATCCTTTTAAGTTATAAGGACAGAAACCTGACTCAGACTAGCCTAAGCAAAACAATGGACTTTATTGATTCACCAACTGGTAGAAAAGAAAAAAATGGCACCAGGTATGACCAGATCCAGCACTTAAGTGATATTTACAGGCTCTCTTTCTCTCTACTACTCAGCTGTTTCTCTCTCTGTATGTGTTAGTCTCAGTCCCTCCTATTGGCTTTCCAGCTTTCCTTTGCTGGCACCTTCAGGCCTGTAGGATACCAATTAAGAGTCTTCTAAGATGGGAGAGCCAACCTTTTTCCTCCAGTGTCTGTATTGCAATCCCAGGAAGAAAAGACTCTTCTGGGCCTTGGTTAGTCACTTAACAACCAGTGAATGAACCATGGAGACCAGAATGGTATTGTGAATCCATTGTGAATGGAGGCCAGAAGGGTAAGGTTCCCATGACCAATCCTTGGTTATTCTATTTGCCATGGCTGGGGGGCTGGATTGTATTTGTCAATAGTAAAAGGAGGAGGAGATCCTTGCATATTAAGCAAACAAACACAGTAGCTACCATGCGGTACTATGTTATCTAAGAATAAAGTCATTTGCAATATTATATATTTAACTTTTAATTATGGTAGCCAAACATTCTGAATTTTCTGGAACAATCCTGATTTCAGATATTCTATCCCACTGAGTGACCATGTGTTCAAAGTTCTGAATTGGAAAATTACATCATTCTGCTCTAAGACACGCAGCGATTGGCTCTCACAACAGACCACTTTTATAAGCTTTTACATGATGATCTATGTATTTTTTTAAAAAGCTTTAATTATAATGTACTGGAGTGTAAATCCAAGGGGAACATAATCAACAATAGGTTTTAAAGAATGTAGCAAAATACTTTTACAAAAGAAAAAGATAATTTGAGGTTTTAAGTAAGCCTTCAAACCTTGCCAGCAAATATCCTTTGCCATATTGAACTTGTGTAACTCTCAATGCTGACATTTAAGCTACTGTTTGCTTGGCACTTTTCACAAGCTCATTAGTTATGCTTTGAAATTTTACTTTACAAATTATTACTTTTTGATGAGAGAGCTCATTGTTTTCCATTGGAATTGCTTCCCTGCCAAGTGCTGCCATTTTGTGGGAGGTGGGCAGACTTTAAGTGGCAGCACAGGGCTCCATTATGCTTTTCTGTTCACATTGGCCCCGATACGCTGTCCTTGCCCCCTCTCTACTCAAATAAACATTTCTCCCCACCCGGCATACATTTTCAATCCTTGGAACTTGAAGCCGCTATCAGGAGTCTACAAATTAATCTGTTCTGCCTTCACTAACAGATGCCACGCTGGCACCCGGCACATGGGCCGAACACCAGGGATTTGTGGCATTAAGAGTAAGTGCGAAAACTACAAGCATTCAAAAGGCACTTATTTTATTTAATTCACCAGACCTTGGCGTTTTGTTAAAAAAGGGAAGTACAAACCCCTTTCTCATTACCCCTCTCAAGTGATGTCTCCTTTATTGAAATACAGTGCTCTCCTTTTCTTTCCCTCCCTCCCTTCCTTCCTTCCAAACTTTAAGATTTTATCATTTATTTATTTGACACAGAGAGAGAGAGCACAAGCAGGGGGAGCAGCAGAGAGAGAGGGAGAAGCAGGCTCACCGAGCAGGGAGCTGATGCGGGGCTCCATCCCAGAATCCTGCGATCATGACCTGAGCCAAAGGCAGACGCTTAACTACTGAGCCACCCAGGCTGTTGAAATACAGTGCTCTTTTTAATAAGCCCTCAAATAAGCACAACAACCAGAAAAACTGCGTGAGGCCATAAAAGCTAATTATCATAAAATGCCACCAAAAGGTTCAGGACCCGAGGGGCTTTTCTTAAGGTCACTGTCCGCACACGGTGAGGACAGAGTAAGAACGAACAGATGAGACCAAGACGTGCAAACTCTGTGCCTTTCCATGCAAGGTGCTCAAGAGGCCCTGCCGGGTGGTGGTGTGAGAGTGGCAATGTGAATTTCAAGTAGGAGAGTACTTTTGCCATCTTAACGCCATTAAAGGGAGAAAGTACACAACAGGCTTTTAGAAATCATGAGAGAGTTGGGGCGTGCAGGGTTCTGATTTAAAATCCTTTTAACGGCTGCCCATTTTTTTCTTACTCTTTTTCATTTCGCGACGCTAGAACAGAAAGCACTCCATGGGATGCAAGTGACACATCATTTTATGCATCCAAGTGCTTTATTCGCTTAACCATTTTTTCCAGCAATTTAAATAAATCACAGAGTTGGAATTAGATTTTCCTGAAGAGCTAAAGAAAGGCAGTGAGAGGCTGAGTCACAGTTAATTTCTACTGAGCTGATAGGAATCTCACTCCCTCCATTTAGGTGATACTCATGTAGTTTGGAGAGTAATGTGCGGCATCTTATCAGCCTACTAGAAAGGCTGCATAAACTCCTGACTAATGAGTCTCTGAAATGTTCTTAATGAATGGGGGGGGAGGATATGAAGGACCCTCATGTTTATTCATTTCCTCATTGTAATGCTGGCCGATAGACGGACTAAAAGATTGAGCACTTAAATAATTAACTCATCTAAAATGTGAATTATATGCATGATTTGCCTGGCATGTTACTTGTGAAGTGGAACACACACTAAAACCTCTGCACACAGTAGTAGAGGTAGGGAAGAGAGCAAGTTATTGGAGGTCTGGTTAATCTGGGGAGGAACATTTAGTGAAAGGATAAAATGTTAAAGGGAATGAAGAAGGGGAAGATCAGATACTCGATTTTCTTCCTCCAGGACAGGGGTTTACAGTCTTTTTAGGGAAGGGCCAGATTGTAAATATTTTAGGCTCTGCAAGCTACAAGGTCTCTGGTGCATCTCCTCACTCCACTGGTGTAGCACAAAAGGAGCCATAGACAGTATGTAAATAAATGGACTTGGCTGCCTTATAGCAAAGCATCATTTATTGGCATTCGATCTGAGCTTCATATAATATGAAGTGTCGCAAAATATGATGCTTCTTTTGACTTTTTCAATCAGTTAAAATGGAGAAGATATTCTTAACACACATGCAGGACGAAAACAGTGCCCCTGTGGGTGGCAGTTGACAGGCTCACTGTGGAAGACTGAATATGGGTTTCTCCATTTAATTATGAAGGGACTGTATCCAGGGCTTGAGGTAGGTCATAGATTTATAAAATTCTAGAATTTTAGGTTGAAGTGGCTTTTAAGGATTGCCCAGTCCAACATCCTCACCTTAATGATCATCCTCAGTATTTCTAGTTCACTCTTAGGTATGGCAGAACATATATGTAATAGTACAGTACAGAGAGTGTCCGATCGTTGGTGATTTGGCTTGGTTTAGGATCTGCTTCTTGGCTTTGCGAGTCCAATAACACTTGTCAGTGCTCTAGATTTTCTTAGAGTAGGTGAGTACTTATGAGTAATTAACCTTTTAAAGCCCCTTTTTCTTTTGTAATATTATGGAGCCCAAGGATTCATCTCAGAATAATTTTTTAAAGGCATTAAATAAAAGATACTTGCCAGTGATTGTTCATAATGAAACAAATTATGTTAAAATACAGTTATAAAATTATAAACAAATTGTGCTGTAGTAATTTCTGCATGTTTATTAATTCAAATAACAAGATCTAGTGAAAGTAGTGATAACATAAATGCTATTTTGCAAACAGTATTTCGTGTCCCAATATGATCTAAAAAGATTTGTGATTTATTTTGAAATGAAGGCTTAGGTCCTGTTAAAATCTCATAAAATATGGGACACCTGGGTGGCTCAGTGGGTTAATCCTCTGCCTTCGGCTCACGTCATGATCTCAGGGTCCTGGGATCAAGCCCCACATCAGGCTCTCTGCTCAGCGGGGAGCCTGCTTCCCCCCCTCCTCCTCTGACTGCCTCTCTGCCTACTTGTGATCTCTCTCTCTCTGTCAAATAAATAAATAAAATCTTAAAAAAAAATAAAATAAAATCTCATAAAATAGTGAGGTATAGAAATAAGAATCCTAACATTGATTTTCAATAAGAAATATAAATATGAAGCAGACCGAATCATCATATTGTCTTTACTGTATTATTTCCTCTAGAGGCCAAATGTGTGAGAAGTTGAAGTGAAGGGAGTTTACCTTATGAATGGAGAAGTGTAGAGCAAAGGTGGTTTTGATTTAAGCAAACTGATTCTTTCATCCCCGCAGTGGACAGCCATGGAAACAAGAAGGTCCACTTGGCAGCCTCCTCCCCTAGGTAGTACTTGCCTGGAGACTGCCAGTATTTCCCATCATGGCAGCTTTTTTCTGTTTCTATTTGAAACAACTACTCTGAATGACACACTCTTTACATAAAAGATTTTCCTCTAGTTCATCTACCGTGGCAAACCTCCCAACCATTTCTGGAATCCTTTAGTAAATACCTTGCATATGCTCCCAAACAAGAGCCCTTCCTATATTAAATACCAGAAGTGGCCATAAATGTACATGCAAACACGCACAAACATACACACACACACACTCACACCCCTTCTCTCTGTAGTATTAACGTCCATCCCCCACAGTTCCCACACCACTTCTTAGCCTGAAAGTGTGGTTTGCTTTGGCCAATGGGGCATGAGCCAAATGACACAAGCAGGGTCTCGAAAAGCACTTGCACTTCCGTGTTTGCTCCTCTGTTCTTGAAACCTAGAAAACTCTACATGAGAAAGACAGGGCTTGCTGGCCGAATGATAGAAGGCACATGACTCCTGACAATGACACTATTCCAGACCATGAAGCTTCTTTCCAAACCACACAAGTGAGCCGAAGAGATACCAGTTAATCTCCCAAATCTACAGAATCTCCCAGCTGATGCATGGGTTCCAGAGCAATAATAAATGTTTCTCGTTTTAAGCCTCTGTGCTGTATGATACCTTGTTCTGCAGCAAAAGCAAATTGCTCACCAGACCATTCCCTTTGCCCTCCTACTGCATCCCTTTCCCGCATGCTCTCCCCCAAATTTATGGAGACAGCACTGTGCTCTGAAGGCACTCTGCTGAAGTTCAACATTTTGTCCCAACCTTTGGCCACCATTCTTCAGTATTACATTCCCTCTCACACTGAGATCCCAGAGAAGTTGCCTCAAGCACCCCAAAGTAACACAGATATCATGTGGAAGTAACTCACCAGTTTGACTCTAAAATGTACTTCTTCTGTTACAAGGCAAGAGTATGATTGTATACTAAACTCTTTAGGGGTATTTGAATGTAGAAGAATATATCATGGAGAGAAGGTAAGGCTTTGCACAAAGGAATTAACTGCTAGTGATAAAATTTCAAGAATCAGTTGAGATATTTATTGGCAAAATAGGTTTTCTATCACAACTTAAAGTTAAATAAATGCGGGGCGCCTGGGTGGCTCAGTGGCTTAAGCCTCTGCCTTCGGCTCAGGTCATGATCTCAGGGTCCTGAGATCGAGTCCCACATCGGGCTCTCTGTTCAGCAGGGAGCCTGTTCCTCCTCTCTCTCTGCCTCCCTCTCTGCCTACTTGTAATCCCTTTCTGTCAAATAAATAAATAAAATCTTAAAAAAATAATTAAATGAATGCATTTGTTGAACTTATTATACCTTGTCCATAGGTAGGACCAAGACTAGGGTAAAGCCATCAATGTTTGTAGGACAAAAAATTTAAGAAGATGTTTAATCTCAGGGCCCTGCAAGTATATAGGGTCAATGTTTCCTTAAATTTTGTGCCCCAGGTGCCCTGCTTTCAACCCTGGTCTGCAGCATTCTTCAGGGCATTGTACTTACCAATATTTGCTCTGACTGTGGCAAAACACTGTTGGGTACAACTGCTACAGCTACTTCTCTGTTTTTTGTTGTGCTGATACAGACTGAGTTTTGTGCAGGGGCCTTCATGGAGCTCTGTGCTCATGGATGGGCTCCTGACCAACCCTAGGAGATGATCAGGATATGTCTTGAGGCAAGCATGGTGACCTGTACCCCTTGCCAGTGATTGGTTCCCTTGAGTGGATCTAATCTCAGTGAGTGGGACACAAGGGAATCTGCTAAGGAGCTTCTGGGAAAAGTATGTTCCCTAATCCTCTGTTCCTTGCTAAACATGGTCTTGTTTGCAAATGATGCCTAGCCTTATTTCAACCATTTACATCTATAAGGGATGGATCACTGACATGCGGGAGATGGCAGATTATAGAGATGTCAAGTACTAGATCTTTGATGACAAGGCTGAGCCACAGAATTAACTAAAAATGAGTGCTACTTCTGGACTTTTAAAATATGAGGATAGAGTTTTAAGCTGCTTCTAGTCGTTTCTGTTAATCAAAGCTGAAAGTGTATGTGATGCAACTGAATACTCTGAATTTGCAGGAAGAGAGTTTTGCTTAAGGAGGGAGATTGCACCTCCTTAATGCTTCAATTAAACAGCATACAAAATATCTCCTTTCATTTCAAGCATGGTTAAAGAAACAACAAACAACTTATGAGACCTGAGATCTCATGAATCTATGTAATTTAATTTGTGGAGTGAACTCTACAGCCACAGGTTGGTTACTAATGAACACAGAAAGGATTCTGCAACCTTTCGTTCTAGAGGAGGCATCTCAGGACACCTGGCGAAACACGGGTACCCATAAGCAGAGTACCTCTGTTTTATAGCATGAGAGCAAGATGAGCAACAGAGAAAATTGGTGGAGAAAAAGGAGCCTCACTTACATTTAATCGACTGAGATAGATATCAGCAATGATTCAGAAAAATTGATGGCCACTTAACTATAGAAATAAATCAAGAAAAGACATATCCCTCACAGAGACTTTATTTTCGAGAGAAATTAGAGATATGAGAAGAACACCATGATATCATAACTGTCCATGTTGTAAGGTCTGGGGTTTCTCTCCACAGCTCTACCTCATCTCTGCACTGGGAGTGTGAAGCCAGGGAGGAGATACTAAGAGGAGGGAAGGGAAGCTAGGGCACTGGTTGAAGGAAACTCTAGAAAATATAAAAGCACACAAACAAAAACAATGCACTGTGAAGAAGACATGAGAGAATTTAAAAGAGAAGACAGGAAGGGAAACAGCATTCATTGTCTATCTACCACCTGCCAGGTTTGTTATCATGCTTCCCCATTTAATTTCCACAACAATCTTGAAAAGAAATGATGTTTACCTCCATTTCACAGATAAGGAAACTAAGTAAGTTTATGTGACTTGCCTCTCTGGGTGATAGGGTTGGGATTCATATTCAGGTCCAGTGTGTCACACTGACACAAATAATGGATTTATTTGAATTTATTTTTATTTTTTTAAAAGATTTTATTTATTTGAAGAAGGGAGGGAGAAGAGAGAGAGAGATTGACTGAGCACAACCAGGGTAAAGAGGGCAGAGGGAGAGGGGGAAATAAACTCCCCCTGAGCATGGGGCCCTGGTAGGGCTCCCTGGGATCATGACCTGAACCAAAGGCAGATTCTTAACAGACAGCGACCCGGGTGCTCCAAAAGTCTTTGGATTTAGAAGTGAGCTGGAACGTCTGTAAAATGGGAGGAGAAAAATTAAATCTGTCACGAGATTATCTGTATCTAGAATCCTTTAAGTTGTGAGTGAATGCAAGACCGAATGAGCTGACTAAGGCGGTGGGAAAGAGAGGTGTCTGGCATGAAGTGAGGGGAGAGGGAAAGGTGGGTTTCTGCGAGATGCAGATTAGACATGAAGTGGTCTTGAGGAATTCAATTTCGTTGGAAGGGATTCTTCTATGAGGTAGGAGAAAGAAAAACAGAAGAGGCCACAAGATATACGGGGATTGAGAGTATGGGGAATGGCCAGCCAACCCCATTTACTCAGTGCCTGGAACTATCCCACATGGTCAGTAGAAAGGGAAACACAGGGAGACAGAGAAGTAATTGGCTGAGTTTGGCAGTGGTTCTGTGAGGCACCACAGTTTTATCTGCAACATAACCCTATTGGCGTCTCTTTATCCCCAACTATAGTCTGGCTTTTTATCCAAGTTACAGGAGGCTTCCTAGAGGAAATAGATCCCAAGTGCAAGAGGAATGTGCCTGAATTCTCTGTGTTAGTTCTTCCTGGGGCAGGTAGCCAGGAAAAGCTGCTGCAGGTTACCAGGACAGGAGGAAGATGGCCATTAAGAGAAACCGCAGAGCATCAGTCTCATATAACTTCTATTTGCCAGACCATTTATTCTGGATGTTTCACAGATATCTTGCTTTCAACATGTCCCAAACTGAACTCATTTTCTATTCCCTAGCTCTGTTCTTTCTGTCTTTGTAACCAGAGGTAATAACATTAAGACACACAGGCCAGAAACCGCGGTGTCATTCCTGAACTCTTCCCTCTCCTCCTCTGACACATCCCAGGTCGCTCCATGCTTGCTTCCCCCTTCGATCATTCTTTCCTCTGTTAACTCCTTTCACACACACTCTCAACCCCCTGCACCAGATCCTCACAGCGTATCTGGATCCTTCTAGCTGTCCCCACCTTTGTCATCCAGTCCCTTCTCAGTCCACTCCCCACCCCCAACCCCCCTACTGCCCAGGGTGAACTTTCCACCACACCCTGCTGCTACGGTTACCTCCTGGTGAGTTACAGCATGAAGCCCAAGCTTTTTGGCTACTCACAGTGGTACATTAGTCTCTCTGATAACTGGCTTTCGGTGCTTCTTAATCCCTGTGCCCTCCTGTGATGTTTGAACTTTATTATTTAGCAGTATCTAATAGCCTATGCTTATCAGGACATAAGATCCTGGTGAATGCTAAGGTCTTTGTTCATGCCTGGATGCCTTTCTCATCTTTTACCACCTTGCTAACTCTTGACTCACCTTCTCCAGTGCATTAGCTGTCTTCATCTTCAGGAATCTTGAACAAAAGATGAGGTTAATGACTGCCCCCTCCATGCCCCCTTCACTTCTGTGCTCCTAATAGAGCCCTCATTCTGTCTCTAATTTAACATATAGAAATTTTCTGTCTATGTGTCTGCCTGCCTTAGAAGATTACTGAGAATTCTAGATGGCTATGTAAGGGCCAATTCAGCCAGAGCATCCCCACCCCGGTTGAACTGCCATTTTGTTGTAAAACTTAAATTGACTCTGCCCCCCCCCACCCCAGGGGAACTTAGTTAAAAACAAGTCCCAGAAACCAGTCCCAGGTAACAAAGTCCAAGTAAAAAGGGTGGGTCAGGCCAGGTGGAGGTATTCAATCAGTGGGGGCACATACTGTCTCCTAGCTACCAAGGAGTATGGGCCCCGCGCTTTGGGCACCTTTTGGGCGCCAATTCTGATTAAGGTGATAGGCTGGTTCAAATGTCTACTAGGGTAAATTGTAATTCAATTGGTCACCTAGCATGACTGTGCAGCTTTCTCTGTGTGTTACAGTTTCATTGGCCACCTGTGTGTGGCCAGGCCCAACCACATGGCCTTTGCTGTATAAAAGTTAGTCTGTGAAACAGAGAGGGGTCGTCCTCTCTGTAAGGGGTGGCCCCAACCGGTCTGTTTGACGGTCGGTTTGATTCTTGATGCTTGGCGCGAAATAAAGCTTTGCTTAACTTTCGCTTTATATCAGTCTCGCTCCTTTAATCACGGATCCAATATTGGGGACCCAAGAGCTGGACCTAGGACTTGCTTAGTTTTGTATCTTCAGGTGTCTAAAATAACAGGTAGAGTAGGCAGGTAATAAGCGTTTAATAAACCAAAGAAATTCTCTTACACTGTCCAACGTTTGCTGTTCGCCTTCACCAGAGACACGGGTCTCACACTCCTAAACGTCCTCTGAGCTGCAGGGATACCCCTAGGCTGGTGGCCTGGGTAATACTTGTTACACTGTCCAATTAGTAACTCTTAACTTCTTACTGTTTTAAAAGAAGCAGACAGAAGTGTTCTTTTTACAAATACCTTTTTGCAAGTTGTGCAAACAAGATTTGGGGTCTAATGTCTGAATCATTACAAGAGGATATGCTACAGTTATTTCTTTGCTAAGTTATCACCTGCAAGTTGAACTCAACCATGAACCTTCAGGAGACATCAATTTGAAGTCAACGTATATCTCCTTGTGTCTTTTTCCTTGCTCACCTATAAAAGCTAGTTTGAATCTTACCATACTGCAGGTTAAGTGTGGCATCCATGGACTAGACTTGAGGTCTTTAACAATCTGAGGAAATATTTTTTCTGAACTTTCTGTGGACTAATTTACAGAATTTAGGCCTATTGATAAGGCACAGGAGCCCTCGGGACTGAGTTTTAAGAGCTTACAAAGTGGATGACTTATAGCCATCATGCTTTTCTTGATATCAAGGAGAGTTGAAAAATTGGTGTTTTTCCTCTTGCAAAAATAGACTTTTTGCAAACTATGATACTGGAGGAAATGTATTTTATACAGTTTATGCTGCAGGCATAGGTATAAGGTGCTTTTTTTCCCCCCTATTTTATTTGGAAGGATTGTCTTTTTGCTGATCTATATGTACACTTTCGATCGGTTTCATAATAGGAGGTGTGAAATCATAACAAATAACGATTATACACCCAGAGTGGTGAGTGAACACAGTAGATGTTGGTTGTTGACAGCACAATTTTTTACCTCTCTCATCATAGTGAGTGGAAAAGCACTGGAAATGGAAGACCTCATTTCTAGTCCTGGTTGTACAGCTAATGAGCTTAGTGCCCTTAAAAAAGCCAGCTGTATTCTCTGGGCCTTCATTTTCTCATCTGTAAAATGTAGAGGTTGAACTTTAGGGCCTCAAAATTATCTCTCTAGTTATAAAAATTTATATTTGGTACTAAAATATTAAACGTTTTAATGCTTGGATGATGGATTTTTTTTTTTTATCACATATACCTTTCTTTTCTACTTTTCTATGGTTTCTGGTTTTTTTTTTTTTTTAAGGTTTTATTTATTTATTTGACAGAGAGGGAGATCACAAGTAGGCAGAGAGTCAGGCAGAGAGAAAGGGGGGAAGCAGGCTCCCACAGAGCAGAGAACCCAATGCGGGGCTCGATCCCAGGACCCCAAGATCATGACCTGAGCCAAAGGTAGAGGCTCAACCCACAGAGCCACCCAGGCACCCCTATGGTTTCTGTTTTTCTCAGTATTTATTATTGGTTTGTTCTAGAAAATGAAAATAATATATGGAATTACATTGCTCTTAAACAAATTAAGTAACATTATTTAGATATCCATCATACATACCATGATAGCAGTACATAAATTATTTCATTTAATGATTACATCAACACTGGAGTTAATTATCCCCACTTAACGATAAAGAACCTAAGGGATGGAGAGATGAAATAAGTTTCCTGATGCAACTAGTTAAGTTACAGGATGCTAATAAGCTCTACATACAAATTCCTAGAAGACCATGCTGCTTCCGTTTAAAATATTTTAATATACGAGGAATTGGAGTAGAAAAAGGACTGGTCTGAGAAAGTTAGCTGGACTGCTAAGGACAATGCTAAAATAGGCTGTGATTAAAATGCTTTAGGGCATTTTCTGTTTTCTAGTGGTTGAATTTTAAAATTTACCAATGTCATAGCTGGCTGAAAGTACATTTGCCATCTGTTGTTAAAATCTCCAGTCTTCTGGCTGTCCTTTTCAAATCAAGTAGTGTATGCACGTCTCATCCTTAGTGATGTATGCTGTGCTTTCTATGAGCCACCGATCCACCATCAATCCAACTTCTCTACTAGCTGTTACCCGGCTTCAGTGACAGATTTCAAGCAAAACTCTGCAGACTTGGCCTACAACCAATTCATGCTGCCTGACTTTAATTGCTTCTTAATCCTTTCATTAATCTCTTGTTGATCCTCTAACACAGTCTGTACAGAGCTATTCCAAACCTTTGCTCCCTCCCGACTCGGGGACCCATCCTTCTCTCTCACTTTGAAGTGGACAACGTCCCTTCTCTATCAAGAAGTTCGAGACTATCCTATGGGAGCTTTTTTTTTTTTTAAATCGCCTCTTCTTTTCTTTTTTTTCTTTTTTTTTTTTTTTTAACAGTCTGAGAGTAAGAAGTGTTTTCCTTTAGAGCTAATGCTTCCACTTGAGTCCCAGGTGTCATGCCTTAATCACCTCTCACTCCAGCATCATTAATCTTTTTTTCTCTTACTTTCACCATATTGAAACATACATTCCTTAATCCTACACGTGACATCACTCAAGTTTCATTGAACATCTTTCTTTAATTTCCAAAATTGTTCTATTTATTTATATTCACTATCCCCAAATGTGCACCATCCTTCCCCTCCCTAACTCCTTAAAATATTTACTTCAAAACTCCATAATCTAGTGAAGTTACTCTCTCAAAAGGTTCCCCTGCCCATTTTCCATTTTCTTATGAAATATAATAACTTTTTTTATGGTTCTTCTTTTTGACATCCCTTAAGTATTTGACTTGGTTTTAATTGTCTTCATTGTGATTTTTCCCCCTCATTTTCCAAGACCTTTTCATGACTCTTGTGGCTTCTCCACTGCTCTTCTTTCCAGCCTCTCTATGTTCTTCTGTTACATGATGTTTTATTTCATGATAAGTCACTGAGAATACTTGACAACAAACTTGTAGCTCTTCTAAGTTTTTTAATCATAAGGTATTTAGGTATTGTACTAGTTTTAGTGCTCTAAAATAGTTTAGATTCTGCCTGTATTTTTTTTTTTCTTTCCTTCATGACTGGAATGATAGAAATAAAGGTGATAGTGCCACCTTTACCTGAGATTCTTTTCACCTGATTCCAAGCAGTTACCACCTGTCTAATTGTATTAGTTTTCTATACTGCAGAATAGATTACCACACATTTAGCAGCTTACAGTAATATACATTTGTTATCTCACATTTTCTCTGGGTCAGGTTTCCAGGCATGGCTTAGCTGGGTCCTCTGCTGAAAGTCTTACAAGGCTAAAGTAAAGATACTGGTTGAGAACGAGGTCTCCTCTGAAGTCTCAACTGGGAAATGATCCACTTCTAAGTGCCCACAAGTTGTTGGTAGAATTATTTTCCTTTTTCTGGTGGGGAGGATGTGTGTAGCTTTAGAACTAATGGTGGCTTGCTTCTTCAGCGCCATTGTGAGACCGAAATTGACAGGCGATCTACCGCCTATTCATCTATGTGAAACAAGAAAGCGATATCCAGTCACTCTTGCCATGTTTTTTTGTTTGTTTGTTTTTGTTTTTGGGGGCTGGAGGCTAGTCATAGGTCCTGCCTACACTCAAAGGATATGGATTATACACAGTAGAACACCAGGAGGCTATCTCAGAATGTTTCCTACCACACTGATTTTTCTATAGGACTCAGGCAAGGGAAAGAAGTGCCTTTTATCCATGCTATTGGAACAATTTTGTAGCCAAATTGGATAAACATACAAAATGCACAAAAGACATTTTTACTACTGAGATTCTAGAGACGGAATCAAATTGGGGTTAGAAAACAAATAAGAAGAAAGAGTAGGAGTTGAGAACAGGTCAAAGAGGAGTGCCATAAATGTTTTCCTCAAATGGTCTAATTTGGTGCTTAAACTACCTGTGATGATGGACCAGGATTTTTATTTGTGTTTGTTTGTTTGTAACATATCCAATATATTACATACCAAAATTTTTTTCTAAACATAAAAAAAATTATATTACTTAGAAAATAAAGAAAACAAAACCATATAAAATATGAGTCAATTTTTTATCTTAATAAAACACATAAAATTACTCTGTTAAATTGCTATAAAATTTTCCAAATTCTTATTTTTAATATCTGTTTTTATCTTAAAGACACATGACAGCTTGAGGACCAGCATTGTCTGAAGTCCATATTTTGAGCAGAACTGATTTAATACATCCCCACAGCATAAATTCTCCCCAGGTACAGATTAATTCTCTTTTCTAGATTCAAGTCTAGATCTCTTTTCCAAGATTTTTTGTTCATTTATTCACAAATGAATTATTGAGCACTTACTATTGGTCAGGTACCTTGCAGAACTAGACAAAATGATCTCAAATACAGTGTGCATGAACTTCAAAGAGTGAACTTACTACAGTCTTCCCCCTTGCCTCCTATCCCTGCTCTATCTTCTCACTTCATGCTTGCCCCTTCCATCTACAAGTTGTCAAAGTCAGAATTTTATTTATGCACTCCTCACTCCTTCATATTTTCTTTCCAAAATATCAAATCCACCTACCTGCATACATCTCCAGGGCTACTACATTTGTTCAAGTACCCAACATTTCCCACTGGGACCACTATAGGTGTTTGTTGAATGTTCTCTTTGACATCATTCTTGTTCCTCGCCATTCAACTGCCACAGTACATTCAAGATGATCTTTCTAAACTCTAAACCTCGTTATGACATTGCTTTGCTTAAGACCCCTCAGAGGTTCCTCGTTGCTTACCAATAAATCTGAACATTTATCAAGGTCTTTTTTTTTTTTATGGACTCATAACTCAACAAACACTTCTTCTCTTGCCTCATTTCCTCTCTGAAGCTTTTCTCCAAAACCATACTGAATTATTTGTGATTCTTAGGATTTGACATGATCTCTCGTGCGTCAATTCTTTGTGTTTGTGGAATTTCCTCCCTGACACATCTTCCACTTGATCATTTATTTGGATACTTCTTTTGACCTTGCATTGGATCACCTTTTTTTCCCAGAAAACTTCCGTACTGCATCTCAAGCCCCTTCTGTGTCTACCTTTATGATCAAATTTGGTTGTGATATGGAAAAGAGATGGCTGGAATATTTCCATCATTAGACTGAATACTCGAATTTAGAAATTTTATCACAATTTCATTGATATTTTGAAATGGATATATGAAAAAGAGTGAGTTGTTAACACACATTTTGGAGGCAAGCTCAGCTCATTTAATGAGGCCGAATTGATTTACCCTTCTTCAGTTCTTTCTGTCACCAACCCAGTTTAAGATTTCACCATAGCATATCTGGAGTATCACTATAGACTTCTAGTTTCCTGAACTGTACTCACTCTCTTGGAATCCATTTAAGTGCTTTAATTCTGCAGAGAGATAATCAAATAAATATTTGGTTAAATGCATTTAGTTTTTCAACCAAAAAAAATTTTTTGAGTACCTACTTTTTGCCAGTCTCTCTTCTTGATGGTTGGGCTACATTAATGATCAAAATTGAAACAAAACATAATCTTGGGAACTTGTGTTTCTTTTATTACATTTTTGTTGATGACATTTCATTTATTTTCTTTAAAACACTGAAATGTATATACAGCCTAAATTATATAGATGTAGTTGCATACTACGAGTGGAGAAAACCATGGCTCCTTATGCATTTGCAAATGCTATGTTCACTACTCTGTTTTGGTTATGTAACACCACAATAATATATTATTACTGTGCAATAAACCATCTCTGTCTAAGTGACTCAAAAGAATACACTTGTATTATTTCTCATGAATCTATGAGTCAGCTTGATAGTTCTGCTGATCTGGACCAGGCTCAGCTGATCTCAGCTGAATTAGCTCACACATCTGTGGAAATCTGGCAGATGAGCTAGAGTCTGCCTCATCTAAAATAACCTTACTCATGTCTGGCTGTGTGCTGGTTGCCAGTTGGGGTGATGGAGGTAACCAGACCAGATATGTCTCACTGTCTAGTCGTCCAGCTTGGGTTTACGTACTTGTGACAAGGTTCCAGGAGAGAGAACAGAAGAGATCAAGCCTCTTGGAACCTTAGCTCAGAACTGGCACAGGGACTCTTCTGGCACCATCTGTCAGCCAAAGCAAGTTCTAAGGCTAGTCCAGATTCAAGGGGTAGGGAAATAGATTCCATCTTTCAATGGGAGCAGATGGTCACATTGCAAAGGGCATGAAGAGCTTCAGGGTAATTGAGGACATTTGGGCAATCAGTCTACCAGTTTCCTTCTTTGCAGACTGAGTATCTGATGGAATGCTTATACAGAGGTTTTTGGTAGCCATTGTACACAAGTTTCTTATTTCTGTATATGTTTCATAATTTCCTGCGATACATAAAACTAAAATGTAAACCCCTAAGTTTTTGTGAGCTTCTTGAGGACAAGGAACATACCTAATTCATCTCCTCATCTTCCATGGAACATAGCACAACACATTGCATAGAACAGACTATCAAAATACTGGCTGATCAATTATTCACTAAATCAATTATATGAATCTCCAATAAAGAGCAGGGGTGTGTCATAGTGAAATGTCCTTTCACATCTACTTGACTTAAAAGGAACATGAAAAGTGCTTTCCCACTGTTACTTGGTTAGCTGATATGCTTTCTTGTTTGATGAGGGAAAGAGCTGAAATCCATTAAATTTGACTCACTCACAGTCATCTGGTGCTTCTAAGAAAAGATAAGGATTGATTTCTTCAGATAGTTAAAATGCTGGCTATAGAATAACAACAAAACAACCAGGAAGGGAAGCAGAGGGACCACAGTCCAGCGTATGTCACAATGAAGTTAAAATAGGTAGAGCTAATGCGTGTGTTCAGGGGAAGTAGGAAGCTGTGGTAAAAAATATCAATCGAACATTTGCCTTAGTTGAGCCAGGCTACTGAGGTTAATAAAGAGTGAAACAGGCCTTCCAGGGAAAGCATCTAAATTATTCCCAGGAGATAAGATCCAGGTAAAAAGATAAAATACAGGTAAATTATAAAGGCAAGCTATCCTCATTTATAGAGTTTGAGAGACATGTTATTGCTAGAAAACTCAGATATTAATGACACAGTTGTTGTTGTTGTTTTTTTTTTTTTTTCATTTTCCCCCAAGGATGTTTTATATAAATATATGGTGAGAGAAGACAGGGGAAAGAAAAAGAGGAAAGTTCCTTAGCTTTAAGAATTTGCTTTTTGCATTTGTAAATGTAATTCTGTCAACTTTCAAGAGTTGGAAGGAAATGAGATAGATACATGTTTAAAAAGAAACTGACTTTAGGAATATTGGAAAGAGGAGTAATTTTTAGTCAGATTTTTGTTTATTAAAGAATATTCTATTGTCTTTAGGATAGACTTTTTCATATATGCTGTTTACAAAGGAAGATTGGAATTGCCTAAGTTAAATTTGAATTTTAAGACTTGGTTTTAAATGAAACTAACAACAAAATATACTCAAAAAGAAGAATAGAATCTCTGTTAAGAGTCATATAGTACAGGGGCACCTGGGTGGCTCAGTGGGTTAAAGCCTCTGCAAAATATACTCAAAAAGAAGAATAGAATCTCTGTTAAGAGTCATATAGTACAGGGGCACCTGGGTGGCTCAGTGGGTTAAAGCCTCTGCCTTTAGCTCAGGTCATGATCCCAGGGTCTTGGGATCGAGTCCTACATCGGGCTCTCTGCTCAGCAGGAAGCCTGCTTCCTCCTCTCTCTCTGCCTGCCTCTCTGCCTACTTGTGATCTCTGTCTGTCAAATAAATAAATAAAAATCTTAAAAAAAAAAGAGTCATATAGTACAATTACTACAGAGTAATAATTTAATCATAATGACCTATAACATAAATGGAATAAAATGATAATATTGGTGTAAACTATTCTATTAAGAGAAAGTTCATCTTCTTTTTTCACTAACATGAGCTGTCAGTTTTAAGTCTTACAATCTCAAGTTTGTATTTTGCTCAAGCAATCCATATCTTATTACATTAGGCAAACACTATTCGGGAGAACAGTGGATCATGTAAATACCTTTAATATTATTCATGAATTTTATTTCTGCAGTAGGTTGGAAATATGCTACAGATATTCTCTTATGAATGACCTTAGTTAACTTCTGATATTGCATTTCTAAATTTTTTCATAACAATTTAAAGAGGCTCTGCCTTGCCTCCCTGCTACAGATTTAGTGTTCTGTTGTCTTTACATTTTGCTCCAGTTTTCTTCACTGTTTCTCCTCTTAATTTGCCTTCCTACTTTTTCTTTCTTCATCCTTACAGGCCTCTTGGCACCAGTTCATATCAACAGTCAGCATCGTGGGTCTGTTAGTAAGTTTAGCTTTAGACAACACATAGCGTGTGTGTGTGTATGTGTGTGTGTGTGTGTGAGAGAGAGAATCAGCCTGGAATTTATAACCGCCTCACAGAAATGGGACCACTGCACACTTGTGCTACGAGGCAGCTTTGATAAGCACTGCTGCTCCTATCACATGGTATCTTGTGGGTATACTGTGATCTCAGAAGAATGAAGAAGAATATACAACATACAAAACTAGATAAAACAACTTTTGTACTTCATAGATTAGCATATTTCTTAATCTCTATAAATAATTCTTCCACTTTAATAAAAGAATACTGAGTTAAGCTGAGTATCCTTAGGAAATGGGGTCAGGAATTTGGGTAAGGACCCAAAGAAAAGAGAAATTTATTTCTTTTTATTGTGCAATTACCCATAATCACATTAACTCATGCCATTTATTCATTCACTTATTCAATAAGTGTTTATTGAGCAGGTACTGATAGAGCAGTGAATAAAAGAAATGCTTGAACTCTTGGAATTTATGTTTTTAGTTGGAAGAGACAGAAAAGAGATAGAAAGTTGACCAATAGAAAGTTGACAAAATGCTAGGACGAACAGTAAACCAGGAGAAAGGTACCCAATGACAGGTGTGATTTTAGGTTGATGATGACAGTTGCATCATCACTAGCAGGTGATTTTTGATCAGAGCCCTACATGAAATAAACAAATTAATAATGTGAATCTCTGAAGGGAAAAGTGTTTGCTTCACAATGGTGTGAGCTTGGTATGTTGAAGACAAGGGGAGAGGGCCAGTTTGGCTGCAGAGAATGAGTGAGGGGAAAGTGGGGGATGAGGTTGGGTAAGTGGGTATGAGAGTTGGCACAGATACTGAAGAGAGTAGTGGGGGTCCAATCATGCTTAGCCCTCTGGGCTGAGGAAAAGGTTCAGGATTTTGCTGAATAACATAGGAAGTTTTAGGAAGAATTTGAAAAGAGGAAAAATAAGCTCAACCATGTTTAAAAAAAAAATACCACTTCTAAATGTATAGTTCAATAGTGTTAACTGTATTCATATCCTTGTGTAACGTCTCTAGCTGTTTTCCATCTTGCAAAATTGAAACTTTATACCCATTGAACAACAACTCCCCATTTTCTCCTTCCCCCAGTCCTTGACAACCACTGTTCTACTTTCTGTTTCTATGAGTTTGACTATTTTAGATACTTGATCTAAGGGGAACCATCCAGTATTTGTCATTTTGTGACTGATTGATTTCACTTTGATATGACTTATATTTTTGACTTAGCTTTTATGTTATCTTTATGTTATAGCTTCTATGTGGAGGAAATATAGACTAGGAGAAGGGCAAAGGAAGAAGCAGAGGTACAAGTTTTGTAGCCATAGAAGAAATAATGGTACCTTGAACATGGCGGAAAGTCTGGAGGTAGATAGACTCTGGATAGATTTTTAAGGTAATGCTAATGAGATTTGCTGATATTTTGGTCATGTTATGTGACAGAAGAAAGTGATATGAATTATTATATAGTGAGTTGTCTGAATAATTTAATCATCAATCCCTTATCCATCATTGAGGGTAATCTTTGTAAAATCTCCTTAAATGCTGCATGTCTTCTATAAAAGTGTGTTGTTGCCACATCAGCCCATTTGATGGCTCAGGATTATTATTTGAACTTTAGTTTCTAGATAGGTGTTTTAAATACAGACATGGATGGTATAAAACATAAGGTGTGGGTATGTCAGGAGAAAAGATATGGGAAATCTGATTGGACTGTGCAATAGGGAACATTTCCAGGTAGAAGACAAGAATGTCTGATTTTGGAAGTAAGTTGGCTCCATGTCACCAATATTTTGAAACATAATTTAGATGCTATATTGTAAACTGCCATCCTTATGAGGTCTAGTCAGTGTTATATGATATGTTATATGAGCTGGTAGCAACTTGAGACCAAGTGAAATTTAAGACCTAGAGAAAATGAGGGAGGCAGAAAGGGAAGAATCACACTTTCTTTGTCATTTTTAGGTTAATATTAGAGATAAAAGGAAAAAAAAAGAATTCTATAAACAGATTTTTTAAAAGCCAAATGTATAGACTAGCCATTGAGGAATATTTCTAAGTGTTTAAAAATTACTGGTTATGGGCTTAAACTATGCAATGAAAAACCACTTATGGGCAGCTGGAGATTTTTTTAAAAAATCTGGTTACTTGTGGCGGGTCACATTTCTTTCTTTTTTTTTTTTTTTAAATTTATTCATTTGACAGAGAGCGATCACAAGTAGGCAGAGGCAGGCAGAGAGAGAGGAGGAAGCAGGCTCCCTGCTGAGCAGAGAGCCAGATGTGGGGCTCGATCCCAGGATCCTGAGACCATGACCTGAGCCGAAGGCAGAGGCTTTAACCCACTGAGCCATCCAGGCGCCCCGCGGGTCACATTTCTTATGGGACAATATAAGAGGTGTAATGAAAGGACACATGGTCTCCTAGGCTGCGCTTCTCTTTCTAACTTTGTGTTCTGTATTTCCTTGATTGACAAGAGGAGATGTGGTGTGTGTTGGCAGTGTGTACTTTTTTTGACCATTCTTAAAGCATGTCAGGCAGAATTTTGTAATTAGTTGAAAAGGCACCCAATTCAGTTTCACTTTGCTGAACCCAATCTGTAGGATTGACAGGATGCCTTTAATAGATTCCTTCAGTAGATAATTAGACCAGTTTAACGCAAGCACTGCATGAATTAACATTTGCACTTGGGTATGAATATTCAGGGCTACGATGCTTTCTGTGGTGTGAGTTGTTTTGCCAGGATTCGCAGGAGTGCCTATTAGGTGCTTATAATGTATTGATTAGTATAGAATGGCACCAATTAGAGGGCATGGAAACATCCCTGGAATCAGAGATGATATGCTTTTTGGTGGTACTTGGGCTTTCTCCTGTAAACTCTAACCCAGACAACAGATTGCCTGCTTTAACTAGTCATGTGCTTCAGTTTTGATGTGAATTTTAAATTGCTATGCAGAAACTACTAAATTTCCTGGCCTTTCCTGGAATGATGCCATCTGTTCGTTTCTCCACTCTCTATGAGATTTCTCAACTGTAAGATTAACCTGAAAGATCATATGCTCTGGATGTTATAAATAAATAATTGAATAAATAAACAAAAGAATCATCGGACCACCGAAACTTGCTTTTTATAGTGATGAAAATTGCTTTGGCACAGCTTGTTTGTGCCTCAAATATTGGTTCAAAACTTTATTTGCATTTATTTGGGAATTTCAAAGAACTTTATGCTATTTACAAAATCATCTCTGAGAAAATAAAAGCTTCAATGTGCATACCTTTGGGGTAAACCTAGTTAGGGGACTTGGTGTTGGAGGGAGGGGTTGGATAACTGAGACTAGATCAAGTTAATATCTTTGTATGATGACTTAAAAGGGAAATAAGATTTTCAAAACTTGAAAAATAAAATTTTCTGGAGACTGAAAGAGGTTGTGTAATGTGGTGGTAAACAGAGTGAACTCTGAGCCAGAATGCCTGGGTAGGAACCCAGCTCTACCATTAGTTCACTAAGCTGTGTGACTTTGGGTAAATTATCTGAACTTTCAGCTCCCTCATCTATAAATAGTATGGTAACAATAGTACCCACTTATATGCTCGCTCTTCATATTTGCTCATTCATATACAGATAGCACAGATACTTTGAAATGGTCTTTTCTATAGTATATAAAACACTGAATGTAAACTTTAAAATATTTCAAATGCTTCTTACTTACAAGAGGTGACAACTGGTCACAAAGTAAACTTTTCATTGCTTTCCCTTTCCTAATCTGCAAGTCCCCAGCCTCCTCCTCTGTTCCTCCCGGCCATCCAAGACGTAACATGCATTTTGAAGGTTAATGTCAGGTCTGGCTCACAGGTAGTTTTCATGGTCTGGAAAGCAACCAAATAATTTTAAGTATACCCTCTCCATGATTTTCAGTGTACAGTTGTAGTGCTGCAAACATGCTTATAGAAATTGTATATAAATACTAGCTTGCAACCTGTGTGTTCTCCCACACAGGGTATTAGGGCATTTGGACCATGATGTGGAAAGAATGTGAAGAAGCTTCTTTTTGCTGTAATTGCAAATGCCCCCGGGACTGAATCTCAGTAGGAGTAGACCCATGCTGCTGTCAATAAAAGTAAAAGAGAAAATAGAGCCCCTCTGTGGAAAAGTAAGTAGATTCTCTCCCCAGCAGAGATGAGGAGATGTATCACTCCTGGGGTCATTTAGGAATAGCCTGGAGGCCACCTATGCTTTTTTTATGGATTTTCTAAGTGTTGCCTAAATAAAAGTTGCTTAAATTGAGTTGGTGAGAGACCTCAGCTCTCAGAGTTCTAATGAACACTGTATGCCAGTGAGAACACGGGTGTCCTTCCTCTTCCAGTTCTTGTAATGGCAGAATGCTCACTTCTGGAAACACTTCTTCTGTGGAGCCAGGGACATGGGAGCCGTATGAGGCTATGTTCCCAAGGCATCGAAGAAAATTGAAGGATGCTTGCAGACCATGTCAGATGACATCAAATCGAGTTTATTTGCAGCTTTTTACATTGAAATTCATCAGATACTGTGTGATCATAACTTTGGTATTTTTGTAGTGTGGACAACAAATGCCAGTGTCTTGTATCTGCAGGGAACTCATTGATTCTAGTTACCATACCGAACATGGCTGAATCTCAAACTCCTGATTCCTCGGTAAAATTTTGTCATACCATCCAAGCATTGGTTTATTTGGGAGCTTTCTTTCCCGAGATTGAAACTATTGATTTTATATAGGAAGCGTTTCAGTTGAGACGTGTGCGGTGACAGCACAGGGTGAATGCCATGGAGCAAGCCGGAAGTTTTTGGTACAGGAAGCCGGTACTCTAGACGGGGGTGGGGGGGTGGGGGGGTGCGGAGGATGGGTGGCAAGGGTGGGGGCGCTTTTAACTCGGTCTCAAATTGAAGATAGCCACCTATGTGCATCAATGTCAGGATTCTGGAGGATGCCTTTTGTCAAAGCATGGGGAAAACTGATTTCCTGCAGCATAGATAAAAAAAAATGAAGATTTGCTTTTCAAATATCAGATTAGAGGAGAATGCCAGCATCGACTTCTGCTCCTGAATTTGTCTCTTTACTTATATGTGCAATCAGGAAAAGAAAAAAAAAATTTCTCTCTCCGAAGTGTAAATCAGCTAGGATTTTCCTAGTTTCCTTCCTTTCTGACTTTAATTTTGCCACTTTGCAAACTGAAGTTGTGGAATAAAAAGCAAAATTAGCATTTTATGAATTTCCAGAATTTCCTGTAACAATTAGGGTACTGCATATATATGCAATATATTATGGTCTGCAATGTTGGAGAGGTAGGAAATACATTATTAAAATAAAGAGAAATATGAGATTTCATAATCAGCTGATTTAAAATTTAGGATTTGTAATTGCCTTACCCTTGGGAGTTAGGAAAAACAGAGTCTTTGCTGCTCTGCCAACTTCATTAAAATGCCAGGTTAAGGAGTAATTATTTTTGTAGGAGACTTAACTGAAGTTATACATTTTGGCATGATACCGCATTGAATATTTTAAAGGGGTAATTTTCTTTTAAGAAAGGATGACCTTATGGTTAAATTCAACATCAAAAAACCCTGAAAGTGTAGTCAACAGAAAGAATTTAGAAAGTTGGAACAAATGAAGTCACCCATTTGTTTCTAACAAAAAATATGTGCATTCTCCTGCTGTTTCAGTTTCATTAACACTAAATGTGAGAACAGATAGTATAATTGACAGTTAAATCTATTGAGATTTTGCCTTTCATATGGGCATGTGGGATGTGAGTTATGCATTAGAAGTTGTCACTATTGTTCTTAAGTACATATTTCCTAGCATCCGGCATTGGTTTCTCAGCTCTCATTTTGGCTTTTTGTTTTTCTCTGCCATTTATTTCTCAAGGTGCATACTCATCAGTAAGTTAAAGTTTTGGGTTTTTTTTTTTTTTTTTTAAAGAAATTCAAGGCAAAAGCTTGTAGCTGAAAATATCTTTTCCCAAAACCTATTTGCAAAGTTCTTTGCCTGAAACTTTGAGTTTTACAGAGCATGAATGACCCGAATTGAAAATTATGTGAAAATGTTACAAAATAATATTCTCGTTTCCTGTCGAATTGCTTTATGTGTTTTCCTATAAAAGATATAAATTTGAAGCAGGTAGTCTTCCAGACTTGAGACCAGGAATGCCTTGCGTTATAGGGAACTCGGCAAGGTCATGTGTCACCAACATGATAAAGAGTTGGGAATCTGGTGGAGAACATCAAATCTGAATAATAAAAACATGACATCAGACAAATCTGCCTGGGTATCAGGGCTGAAACTTATTGTCTTGGTCAAGATGCTTAGCCTTCATGACTCTTAGTTGCCTGATCTGTAACATGGAGATAATAATACATATGTACCTGTTTCCTAAGGTTGTTATGAAAGACTGAATGAAATGCCTTATGTCAAGCATTTTGCAGAGTGACTGGTCCATTATGGGCACTCAACAAATTGTCGTTAAGTTCTTTCCTTCCTCCCAAGGAAAGGAAGATGAACAAGGCTGTCCTGGTGCTTAAATTGAGTTGGTGAGAGTCCTACAATAACTGGTGTTAGTACTTTTGATTCTCTAGCTTGTTTTCATTAATTAAAATCTAATTATTTTTCTTTTGTTTTTATGATGAAATAGGAAACCATTATAAATGTATGCTAGCTTTATTATATGGTGGGTGGGAATACAAACAGCTTCAAACTTTTACCTGGTGATCCAGCAACATATGTAAGAGCCTTAAAATCGACACCCTTTCAACTTCCTTATAAGGAATTAATCAGAGAAGTGCATGAATGTTTATGTACTATTATTTATTTATAATGTTGAGGAATTGGAAGCAAACTAAATGTATATTATTAGAGGATTGGGTAAAGATTATTTAAGACATACCCATAATGGAATATATTGAAGCTGTTAAAAATACTGTTGCAGAAACACATTTATATGGAAAGATGATCATTCCACATTATAAGAGAAATAAATACATAATAAAACTGTGTTAACCAAGTTAAAAGTATTTTCAGTTTAATTTAAATAAATATGTACATACCGGTTGATATTTCCAGATGATGGTTGCTTTCTGTTTTATGTATTTTATTATTGTCTATATATTGAAGAGCAAGTATTTCTTAGGTTTGCTTATTTAGGAAAATATTTTTAAAATTATTTAAAAAATTATTTCACTAATATATAAAATTGTTAAGATAGCACATGCTATTTGAAAATTCAAACAGTGCAAAATGTATAAAGTAAGAAATGGGAGTTAATTCCACCACCCCTACATGTTTAATTTATACACAGTAAAAAACAATAAAATTTTTCCCATTATTAAAAACAGTCAGACCCTTTCTAATCCAAATCGCCATCATGAGGGACAAATGTAGAAACAGACCATAGTAAAATAAGTTCACTGCCTAAATGGTTTGGTTGACGAAGCCAAGATATTCTGAGAACTGCAATTATCATTGTTAACTTTTTTTTCTTTGTTAGCACTTACCATTGGAACTTCATTTGAGGCTTTAAATGAATTCAGAATAATAATAATTTTTTTAAAAACCCTGTTGCATTGGCTAAGAGCTTTCTAATATGTAGAACACACATGCCCACCCATTGTGTGAAATTGCACTGACAAGACTCTACTGGAAGCTTGCTGTACCCCAGTTAACTGTAATGTACGCCGGTCTACCTGGACTGAGCTGAGAGGGGCTGGATGGAAGGGGTCTGTGGGAGATTTGGCTAAACATAGCCAGGAAATTGCACCTGGTCTAAATATTCATAACCACAATTAAGATTCCTTTCTCTCACTTGACACAGAATCTCCTGAAAGGTGTCTATCGTATAATCCTCCAGGGGAGCACAAGCAACAGAGCAGAGTACATGTGGTAGGGAGCAATGTGCATTTTTGTTCTTAGATTACATTAGGCATAAATGGATCCCAAGGGATTTTAATCATGTTGGCACAGAAAATTACCCTTTTTAGCAGCTTTGGGAAGGAAGGCAGCAGTCAGATTCATCATTGTTAGTTTACCTGGGCAGAATGTTATCTCTGTTGGTAAATAGTATTTTGCCACATTGTAGCCTATTAATTAAGTTTCCCTCTCTCTGAGCCATCTTGCATTTGAGGAATAGGAGATATCTGCAGTCTTCATAGGAAGCTGCCTACGGGGAGAGTGCTGCACTAGGGGCCTTCCATGCCTAACCGTGGGTGCAGGTGAGGGCCAGGGCCCCACTATAGTCACCAGGCTTGGGATTTGCCCTTCCACCTTGCATAAGGCCCTTCACCTCTCTGAATCTTAGCTTCCACATCTGTGGAATGTGGAGAATTTATTTGTAGAAATCAGGAACTCCACTAATGTAAGAAAACTAATGCAATGATATGGTCTATATTCCTAAGATATGTGACTGAATCAGAAGACAGTATGAGGCAGGGAGTGTTGGGATCATAAGTATAATTCTGTCTTTCATTATTCTGAGTTGTGGTGAATGGGAAAAACTCAAGTACTTCCAACATCAGTACTACAGACTTTTTTATCCTCTTCCTACGGAAGCTGTAAGATAACCGACACTCGAAGATAGCATGCTCTAAATATTCTATTGTTTCAAGTATAAAGGCTTCTTATGAAAATTTTTAGAAGATTTTATTTATTTATTTATTTATTTATTTATTTATTTATTTTAGAGATAGAGAGAGAGAGAGAATGCACTGGGGGAAGAGCAGAGGGAAGGGACAAGCAGACTCTGCACTGAGGGCAGAACCTGATGCAGGGCTAAGTCCCAGGACCCTGAGATCATGACCTGAGCTGAAATCAAGAGTTGCTTGCTTAACCCACTGAGCTGCCAAGGTGCCCCAAGGCTTCTCATGAATTTTGTGATGCACCTAGTGTGCCTTGCACTTGTAGCAGACATCTCAAGAAATGAGTTCTTGGGAAAATTAATTGTCCATAATCTCATAAGGAGTTAGTAACTCACTCTCTGCCATACTATCCACTTCCTCATTGCAAAATGTATCTGTTGTATGAGTTAAGGTAAAAAATACCAAACATAGGAATGAAAAAAAAAAATCCATGTACTTATCTAGAAGGCCTGCCAAGTATATAATATTTTCTATGATTAAACATATATCTAGATTTTTGTCTTACATTTTTAAGCTGGATGTCTGGAAATGGCATTAGCTGCTAGTTAGGAGTGATTTGTTATTGTTTAATTTTTTTATTAACATGTAATGTATTATTTGCTTCAGGGGTACATGTCTGTAAATCATCATTCTTACACAATTCACAGCGCTCACCATAGCACATACCCTCCCCCACGTCCATAACACAGCCACCTCATCCCTCCCACTCCTGTCCCCTCCAGCAACCCTCAGTTTGTTTCCTGGGATTAAGAGTCTCTTATGGTTTGTCTCCCTCCCTGGTCCCACCTTGTCCCACCTTGGTGGTAGGGTAGCTCTATTTTCAACTTTTTGAGGAAACTGCGTACTGTTTTCCAGAGTGGCTGAACCAGCTTGCATTCCCACCAACAGTGTCGGAGGATTCCCCTTTCTCTGCATCCTCACCAACATCTGTCACTTCCTGACTTGTTAACTTTAGCCATTCTGACTGGAGTGAGGTGGTATCTCACTGTGGTTTTGATTAGTAGTTCCCTAATGGCAAGTGATGTTGAACAGTTTTTCTTGTGTGTGTTGGCTATCTGGATGTCTTCTTTGGAGAAATGTCTGTTCATGTATTCTGCCCATTTTTTGATTGGGTTGTTTGTTCTTTGGGTGTTGAGTTTGATGAGTTCTTTATAGATTGTGGATAATAGCCCTCTATCTGGTATGTCATTTGCAAATATCTTCTCCCAGTCTGTCGGCTGTCTTTTGTTTTGATGACTCTTTCCTTTGCTGTGCAAAAGCTTTTGATCTTGATGAAGTCCCAGTAATTCATTTTTGCCCTTGCTTCCCTTGCATTTGGTGATGTTTCTAGGAAAAAGTTGCTGCAGCTGAGGTCAAAGAGGTTGCTGCCTACATTCTCCTCAAGGATTTTAATGGATTCCTGTCTCTCACTGAGGTCTTTCATCCACTTTGTGTCTCTTTTTCTGTGTGGTGTAAGGAAATGGCCCAGTTTCATTCTTCTGCATGTGGCTGTCCAATTTTCCCAATGCCATTTGTTGAAGAGACTTTTTTCCATTGGACATTCTTTCTTGCATTGTCAAAGATTAGTTGACCATGGAGTTGAGGTTCCATTTCTGGCACTCTGTTCTGTTCCATTGATCTGTGTGTCTGTTTTTGTGACAGTACCATACTGTCTTGATGATTACAGCTTTGTAATGGAGCTTGAAGTCTGGAATTGTGATGCTGCCAACTTCGGTTTTCTTTTTCAACATTCCTCTGGCTATTCGGGGTCTTTTCTGGTTCCATATAAATTTTAGGATTATTTGTTCCATTTCTTTGAAAAAAGTTGATGGTATTTTGATAGGGATTGCATTAAACATGTAGATTGCTTTGGGTAGCATAGACATTTTCACAATATTTGTTCTTCCAATCCATGAGCATGGAACATTTTTTCATTTCTTTGTGTCTTCCTCAATTTCTTTCATGAGTACTTTATAGTTTTCTGAGTACAGATTCTTTACCTCTTTAGTTAGGTTTATTCCTAGGTATCTTATGGTTTTGGGTGCAATTGTAAATGAGATTGACTCCTTAATTTCTCTTTCTTCTGTCTTCTGGTGTATAGAAATGTTTCTTCTTCTGGTGTATAGAAATGCACCTGATTTCTGTGCATTGATTGTATGTCTTGATACTTTACTATAGTCCTGTATGAATTCTAGCAGTTTTAGAGTAGAGTCTTTGGGATTTCCACATAAAGCGTCATATCATCTGCGAAGAGTGAGTTTGACTTCTTCTTTGTCAATTTGGATGCCTTTTATTTCTTTTTGTTGTCTGGTTGCTGAGGCTAGGACCTCTAGTGCTATGTTGAATAGTAGTGGTGATAGTGGACAACCCTGCTGTGTTCCTGACCTTAGGGGGAAAGCTCTCAGTTTTTCCCCATTGAGAATGATATTCGCTGTGGGTTTTTCATAGATGGCTTTGATGATATTGAGGTATGCAATACCTACACTGTGAGGAGTTTTGATCAAGAAAGGATGTTGTACTTTGTCAAATGCTTTTTCAGCATCTGTGGAGAATATCATATGGTTCTTGTTCTTTCTTTTATTAATGTATTATGTCACATTGATTGATTTATGGATATTGAACCAACCTTGCAGCCCAGGAATAAATTCCATTTGGTCATGGTGAATAATCCTTTTAATGTGCTTTTGGATCCTATTGGGTAGTATTTTGGTGAGAATTTTTGCATCTGTGTTCATCAAGTACATTGGTCTGTAATTCTCTTTTTTGATGGGGTCTTTGTCTGGTTTGGGGATTAAGGTAATGCTGGCCTCAAAAATGAGTTTGGAAGTTTTCCTTCCATTTCTATTTTTTGGATCAGTTTCAAGAGAATAAGTATTAATTCTTCTTTAAATGCTTGGTAGAATTCCCCTGGGAAGCCATCTGGCCCTGGGCTTGTTTGTTGGGAGATTTTTGGTGACTGCTTCAATCTCCTTACTGGTTATGGGTCCATTAATGTTTTCTATTTCTTCCTGGTTCAGTTTTGGTAGTTTATATGTCTCTAGGAATGCATCCATTTCTTCCAAGTTGTCAAATTTGCTGGCGTATAGTTGCTCATAATATGTTCTCATAATTGTTTGTATTTCTTTGGTGTTGGTTTTAATCTCTCCTCTTTCATTCATGGTTTTATTTATTTGGGTCCTTTCTCTTTTCTTTTTGATAAGTCTGGCCAGGGGTTTATCTATCTTATTAATTCTTTCAAAGAACCAGCTCCTAGTTTCGTTGATTTGTTCTACTGTTCTTTTGGTTTCTATTTCATTGATTTCTGCTCTGATCTTTATTATTTCTCTTCTCCTGCTGGGTTTAGGGTTTCTATGCTGTTCTTTCTCCAGCTCCTTTAGGTGTAGGGTTAGGTTGTGTATTTGAGAACTTTCTTGTTTCTTGAGAAAGGCTTGTATGGCTATATACTTTCCTTTCAGGACCGCCTTTGCTGCATCCCAGATTTTGAACAGTTGTGTTTTCATTATCGTTTGTTTTCATGAATTTTTAAAATTCTTCTTTAATTTCCTGGTTGGCCCATTCATTCTTTAGTAGGATGCTCTTTAGCCTGCATGTATTTGAATCCTTTCTAACTTTCCTCTTGTTATTGAGTTCTAGCTTCAGAGCATTGTGGTCTGAAAATATGCAGGGAATGATCCCAATCTTTTGATACCAGTTGAGACCTGATTTGTGACCTAGGATGTGATCTACTCTGGAGAATGTTCCATATGTACTAGAGAAGAATGTGAATTCTGTTGCTTTGGGATGGAATGTTCTGAATATATCTGTGGTGTCCGTCTGGTCCAGCGTGACATTTAAGGCCTTTATTTCCTTTTTGATCTTTTGCTTAGATAATCTGTCCATTTCAGTGAGGGAGGTGTTAAAGTCCCCTACTATTTTTGTATTATTGTCAATGCGTTTCTTTGCTTCTGTTATTAGTTGGTTTATATAGTTGGCTGGTCCCATGTTAGGAGCATAGATATTTAAAATTGTTACATCTTCTTGTTGGACACACCCTTTAAGTATGATATAGTGTCCTTCCTCATCTCTCATTATAGTCTTTGGCTTAAAATCTAATTTACCTGATATAAGGATTGCCACCCCAGCTTTCTTTTGATGTCCATTAGCATGGTAAATTGTTTTCCACCCCCTCACTTTAAATCTGGAAGTGTCTTTGGGTCTGAAATGAGTTTCTTGTAGACAACATATTGATGAGTCTTATTTTTTTTAAATCCATTCTGATACCCTGTGTCTTTTGACTGGGCAGTTTAGCCCACTTACATTCAGGGCAACTATTAAAAGATATGAATTTAGTGCCATTTTATTGTCGTAAGGTGACTGGTTTAATGTATATTAGCTCTGTTCCTTTCTGGTCTGTTACTTTTAGGCTCTCTCTTTGCTTAGAGTACCCCTTTCAATATTTCCGGTAGGACTGGTTTGGTGTTTGTAAATTTTTTTAGTTTCTGTTTGTCCTGGAAGATTTTTATCTCTTCTTCTATTTTCAACAACAACCTAGCTGGAGATAGTATTCTTGGCTGCATATTTTTCTTGTTTAGTACTCTGAGTATATCATGCCAGTCCTTTCTGTTTTGCCAGGTCTCTGTGAATAGGTCTGCTGCCAATCTAATATTTCTACCATTGTATGTTATAGACCTTTTGTCCTGAGCTGCTTTCAGGATTTTCTCTTTATCACTGAGAATTTTAAGTTTTACTATTAGATGATGGGGTGTTGACCTATTTTTATTGATTTTGAGGGGGTTTCTCTGTGCCTTCTGGATTGTTCCCTTTGCCAAATTAGGGAAATTCTCTGCTATAATTTGCTCTGATACACCTTCTGCCCCCCTCTCTCTTTCTTCTTCTTCTGGGATCTCAATTATTCTAATATTGTTTTGTCTTATGGTATCACTTATCTCTCAAATTCTCCCCTTTCTCCCCTCGTGGTCCAGTAGTTTTTTATCTCTCTTTTTCTGAGCTTCTTTATTCTCCATCATTTGGTCTTCTATATCACTAATCCTCTCTTCTGCGTCATTTATCCTAGCAGTAAAAGCCTCCATTTTTTATTGCACCTCATTAATAGCTTTTTTGATTTCAACTTGGTTAGATTTTAGTTCTTCTCTTTCTCCAGAAAGGGATTTTATTCCTCCAGAAAGGGAATCTCTAGTATCTTCCATGGTTTTTGTGAGCCCAAGCTAGGACCTTGATAATCATCATTTTGAACTCTAAATCTGACATCTTACTAATGTCCATATTGATTAGGTCCCTAGCCATCCATACTGCCTCTTGTTCTTTTTTTTTTTTTTTTTTTTTTGAGGTGAGTTTTTGTGCCTTGTCATTTTATACAGATAAGAATAGATGAATGAGAGAACAAAATACTAAAAGGGTAGCAAGGACTCCAGAAAAATATATACTAACCAAATCAGAAGAGACCTGAAACCAGGAGAAGAAAGAGGAAAAAACAAACAAACAAAAAACCTATATATCAATATATCTATATCTATATATTTAAACTGGTGAATAGAACAGAGCCACACACTTGATGTTAGCTGTGCTTTGGTCTGTTAGAAGAAACTGCCTCCCAAAATTTTAGAGAAAGAAAAAAAAGAAAAAAATATATATATATTTGACACACACAAATAAGGGTAAACATGATGCAGTAATAGAATATGACTATAATGATGAAAATTAAAAAAAGATTCTAAAAAAGGAATTGATAAGAAGTTGGTTGAAGAAAGAGAAAAAGAAAAGGAAAGAATGTGATCAGGCTGGAGACTAGAAGAAAGCCATGCACTAGATTTTGGGTATATATTGATCTGTTTGAAGTGAATGTATCCCAAAATTTTAATGAAAGAAAAACCTATATGTATACAAAAAATAGGGCTAAATACAATGAGGGGATATAATATGCTGAGAACAATGAAAATTAAGAAAGATTTTTAAAAAGGTATTGATAAGATAAAATAGTTAAAAAACGTTAAAATAGGAAAGTGGAAAAATTTAAAAACATAGAAAAAGAAAAAATTAAAAAAAAGTTAAATTTGAAAGAGTAAAGAATCATGAGGGAAAAAGCCTTGAATTTCATATGCTGTATTCCCGTATTTCTGAGGTTTTGCAATTCTCATTGATCTGTAAATTTGGTCTTGCCTCATTGTTCTTGTTGATATTCTGTGGGAGGGGCCGGGTGCAGTGATTCTCAGCTGTCTTTGCCCAAGGCAAAATTGCACCACCCTTGCCAGAGTCTAGTCTAAGCAATCTGCTCTGTTTTGCTCTCAGGAGCTTTTGTTCCCTGAACACTTTCAGTACATCTTTGGAGGATGGGAATGAAGATGGCCACTTCCAAATCTGTGGCCTGTAGGAGCTGAGAGCTCTGGGCCCCACTCCTCAGTGCACCCTCAGAGAAAAGTAATCAATCCCTTCTGTCTCCCTGGTCTCCGGCCACACTCTGAGCTCACTCAGCCTGTGACTGAACGTTTCTATCTCTGGCACACAGCCCTGTGTCTGTGTTTGGAGTCTCCAAACCTAGCAGATTCCTGCTGCATGCTCCCACACTGCTCCTCCAGGAGGAGGAAGGAGGGGGTACTGGATCTACCACTTGTGGGGTCCCTGCTCGAAGAGCAGTGGCCCAACTGTGTCTTGGATCACAGTTTAAGGTAGCCCTGAACTGAGAGCCCACTTTTCTGCTTTGTCTCTGCAGCGGGCTTCCCTTATCTGATACCAGAGGGCTCTGCCACACTCAGGCACCCCTGGTCTTTCTGTGACCCCACAGGTCCTGAGACCACACTGTCCGCATGAGGTCTCCACCCCCCCGCATAGCCCCTGGGGTGACGTCCCTCAGTGGCACAGACTTCTCAAAGTTCTGATTTTTTTTTAAAAGATTTTATTTATTTACATGACAGAGAGAGAGAGTGAGAGAGACCACGAGAGAGGAAACTGAAGCACAGGGAGTGGGAGAGGGAAAAACAGGCTTCCTGCAGAACAGGGAGCCTGATGTAGGGCTTGATCCCAAGACCCTGGGATCATGACCTGAGCTGAAGGCAAACGCTTAATGATTGAGCCACCCAGGTGCCCCTAAAATTCTGATTTTGTGCTCCACTGCTCTCCTGCTTTCCAGGAGCTGGCCCCTCCCCCCAAGGTCTATCTTATTGTATGTCATCTCGGATTCACTTCACCGCAAGTCCTCCCTTCCAGAAAGTGGTTGCTTTTCTGTTCCTAGAATTGCTGTTCTTCTCTTCAACCTCCTGTTGAATATGTAGGTGTTCAGAATGGTTTGATAACTATCTAGATGAACTCCTGGGATCCGATGATATTGGTCTTCTACTCCTCCACCATCTTGCCCCTCCCCCTGCTAGGAGTGATTTATACTACCAATGCAAGAGCCCAGTGACATGAGAGCCATTTAAAAAATAATAATAATTAATTTATTTTAGAGAAAGAAAGAGAGCACAGTGGAAGGGGCAGAGGGAAAGAGAATCTGAAGTAGACTTTATGCTGAGAGTGGAGCCCCATGTGGGGCTTGATCTTACAACCTCAAGATCATAACCTGAGGCAAAACCAAGAGTCTAGACACTTGACTAGCTGAGCCGCCCAGGCACTGAGCCACCCAGGGACCCCAGTGAGAGCCAAATTTTTAAGGAGTAAATAGTTTAATAGTTTAGGATTTCTTCCTTTAGCCCAAGGAATTGAAAGCTGATAAAAACAGTAGTGACTTCTGAGTACTTGAAATGTAACAAAGAAACCTAAAATATAATTTAAATGAAATTGTTCAAAATCTCCTGGATGTAGAAGACTGGTTATCCTTCCTTCTTGGAAGGGAGTCTGTGCAGTTTCCAACAATAGCATTTGATGTCATTGTTGCTTTTCCACCTTTTCATTCCAGCACAAGGATACAGGACACTTTTTCAAACTTGGAATGTCTATAAACCAGTCTATGGGGAATGAAGAAAAGCATAAGAATGGAAGGAGTAGGGAAGCTGATCAAAGGGTTTTTGAGTTTTTCTCAAATACATTTCTCTTTGGAGTATAACTGGCTTTTCCTTTTCTTTAGTGGTGATTCAGTTCTGGAATCATCATGCAGTGACTCCCTCCTGTCATTGCCACTTCTGCAGAAAACTTCGACCATCAAGAACAAGGTGCGAAATTACTGCATATGAATTTAGACTCTCCCTTAGGTATGATTTTTAAATTCTTATTTCAGGATGAAAGGATAGCCCTTTTGTTTAGTAAAATGACATACACTTTCAGATGGCATTTCTGTATAATTTTGCCTTTCACTTCCTGAGTGAAATTTCCTCTACTAACTAGTTGGAGTAAGAGAACCAAATAAAATATCTATCATGTTGGCATACTCAATTTTTGTCAGGCATCATCTATTACCAACTAGTGAAAGATGATGCTGGAGGCATGCCTTCATTTTCATGGTGGTTTGGGGCTTTTGTGGCCGTTTACTTTTTTGACCAATTTATGTCCTGATTATATTTATTTTTTATCTTTTTAAAAAGATTTTATGTATTCATTTGACACAGGCAGAGAGAGCAAGAAAGAGAGCATGAGCAGTGGGGAGAGGCAAAGGGAGAGGGAGAAGCAGACTCCCTGCTGAGCAGGGAACCTAATGCTAATGCCAGGACTCTGGGATCCTGACCTGAGCAGAAAGCAGATGCTTAACCATCTGGGCCACCCAGGTGCCCCTGTGTCCTGATTTTCATTCATACTTTCATTTCCTTTGGTTAAATCTGATTATTACAAAACTTCCCCTATTCCAACTGGGAAATTCAGAAATGGTATCCTGCCAATGGAGGTGGTAATGAGCAGACAAAATAGATTTTTTTAATTATTTGATTTATCACATTTCTCCATAGTTAAGACATATTTCAAACACATAGAACATTTCAAAGAATGTTATAGAAAATGTAACCCTTTTGTTTTACTTGCTTTAAATAAAAAAAATTTTTTTGAAATAAAACTTTATGGATAAAGTTGACACTACCCTGGGTAACTTTCCCCAGTCTAACTTTCCCTCCCTCTGCTGAGATAAGTCCAAGTTAGTATGGATCATCCCAAATTTTTATACAATAACTAAAAAAGTATGAACAATTATATAGAACTATTCGGCATATTTGCTAGATTTAAATAAATACCATTATATTATACATATCATTCAGTAACTTACTTTTGTCATTCAACTCTGGTTTTGAAATCAGTCCATGATGATACATGTGATTCTAGTTCATTCATCTTAATAGCTGTATAGTGCTTCATTGAATAAATATATCACAATTTATCATTTCCTTCTGGTAAACATTTAGGTTAAACAAAGTTGTAATAAACATTTCATATATATACTTTTTCATTCCCATGGCAAAAAGTATCTCCAGGAATAGCTGAATATTTTCATCTTATCTTTATACAATATTGCTAAGTTGTTCTATAAAGCGGATATGCCAGTTTATCTTCCCGTCACTGGATAGAAATTTTGTATTTCTCCACTTCCCCACCATATATTAGGCTTTTGAAATTATTTATTGAATTGGTGATTGTGAAATGATATCTTGTTGAGGTTTTTGGCTTGTGTTTTCTCAATTACTAGTGAGAATATGCATTTGTTCTATATCCATCGGTCATTTGGTTTCCTTTCTTTGTAAATTCTTATTCATTTGCTGCTTTTCTACTGAATAATTTGTATTTTTCTCTACATGTGTTTTGGATGTGCAAGAGTTACAAATATCTTCTTGCAGATTGTAGCTTTTTTTAAAAAAAATTGTTTATCGTGTCTTGTTAACAGAAGTTTCTATTTTAATGTAATCAGATATATCAGTCTTTTTATTTGTGTTTGGGACTTTCTGTATTTTGCTTAAGAAGTATTTCCATACAATATTGTATTTGCCCATTTTATTTTTTTAAATTTAAAATTAATAAAGCTTATTTTTTAGAGCAGTTTTGAGGTTCACAGCAAAATTGAGTGGGAAATACTAGAATTCCTCATATATACCCCTTGTCCTCACACATGTACAGCCTCCCCAACTATTGACACCCTGTGCTAGAGCTGCATTTATTCCAATCAATTAACCCATGTTAACACGTTGTTATCACCCAAAGTCCTTAGTTTATATTAGGGTTCACTCTTCTTTTCATTAGTTTTCACTTGGTGTTGTACATTTTATGGATGACAAATATATAATAGTATGTATCCATCAAGGTACTATCCTACAGAAGTTTCACTACCTTAAAAATCCTTGCCTGTTCATCCCTCCCTCCACGCTAATCCTGGCAAATGGTGATCTTTTTACTATCTCCATAGTTTTATCTTTTCCAGAAGGTTGCATAGTTAGAATCATTCAGTATGTATCTCTTTTCAGATTGTTTTTTTTTTCACTTTATTATATGCATTCAGGTTTTGTTTTTTTGTTTTTTTTTTTTTTCTGTGTCTTTTTGTGACTGGGTAGATCATTTCTTTTTAGCACTGATTAATATTCCATTGCCTGGATTCCAGTGCCACAGTTTATCCATTCACTTACTGAAGGACACCTTACTTGCTTCCAAGATTTGGCAATGATGATTAAATATGGATACAGTTATTTTCATGTGAATACAGTTTTCAATTCACTTAGGTAAATACTATGGAGTGTGATTGCAGGATTATATAGTAAGAGGGTGTTTACTTTTATCACACTTGATCTTAGCCAAAAGGCCAAGAAGCGATGTTTACTTTTATCAAAAACCTCCAAAATGTCTTCCAAAGTGTGTGTACCATCTTGCATTCCCACCAGCAGTGAATATTGCTCCATGCCCTCACAAGCATTTGGTATTGTCAGTGTTTTGTATTTGACCATTCGAATAGGTCTGTAATATATGTTATTGTTGTTTCAATTTGTAATTGCCTAGTGACATATGACAGAATATCTTTTCATACGGTTACTTTCCACCTGTGTATCTTCTTTGGTGAGGTGTCTGTTCAGGTCTTCTGGCCATTTATTAATAGAGTTGTTGTCTCGTTGTTGAGTTTTAAGTGTTCTTTGTATATTTTGAGTATCTTTTATTAAATGTGTCTTTTGCAAATATTTTATAAAATTCCCCAAGAGTATGTCACTATTAGAGAGAAAACAATGACTACAGCAAGAGAATATAAAAAATCAAGAATGCTCATTTTGGGAAGAGTTCAGGTAGATCAGTGTTTCCCAAAATGCAGAGCATATACCGCAAGTATGGTCCTTGTAGCCTTCAGATGACTCTAGCCAGTGTCATTGTCTGAACTTAGGCACATGGAAGACTCTAACTGAGAACCACCCAGACCAGACCAATCAGCCCCTACAATCATGACACATAATAATAATAATAGTATTACTGTATCAATATTCATTTTTTAGGCTCATTGATTATATTATGGTTAAAGAAGAAATTAACATTGGGAGAAGTTTGGTGAATGGTATATAAAAGGTCTCTGTGCTATTTTTGCAACTTTAGCAAGCATAAGGTGATTTCAGATTAAAACCCCTAAAAATGAGATGCAATAGTAAATGTTTTTTTATATCACTAAGATTGGAGTGGTTTATTTTACAGCAATAGAAAGCCATAACACAACAGTAAAATATTGTCACCTGAAGCTCATGGGAATTGAGATGGAGATGGATTTATTTTAAATTAACTTAATTTGAAATCATCTTATGCTTACTAAAAGTTACAAAAAGAGAAAGCTTTTATATATTATTAATCCAGCTTCCCCTAATGTTAGCATCTTGTATAACGTTGATAAAATTAATGATGGCAAAAAATAAACATTTATACAATAACATTATTAACTAATCTAGAGACTTTGAATTTTCCCAGTTGTACCACTAATGCCAATTTTCTAGTTCAGGATTTAATCCATAGTCCCACTCTACCTTAAGTTGTTATATTTTCTTAGCCTTCTCAAATCTATTATAATTCTTATGTCTTTGTTTATCTTTTATGGCCTTGACATTTTGAAGAGCAGGAACCAGTTATTTTGTAGAATGTCACTTGATTTGGGTGTATCTGATGTTTCCTCATGATTAAATTCAAGTTATGCATTTTTTGGCAAGAATATCACAGAAGCAATATTGAAATCTCTTCAGTATATCTTATCAGGAGGTATGGTATTAAGACATCTCTTAATTCATAAAGTCTTATGCAATTCCAAATTTCATCACTTGTTTAGGATAGGATCTGCCATGTTTCTTCACTGTAAGGTTATTTTTTCATTTGTAGTTAAGTGTCTTGTGAGGAGATATTTTGAAATGATGCAAATATCCTCTTTCTTATCATATTTTTACCTACTAATTTTATCATCCATCTGAACTCTTGCCTGCAATAACTATTACTCTGGTGTTTGCCTGAGAGTGATTTTCTATTTCCTTCATTCTGTCTACATCTATCAATTAGAATTTGAGTGTAATAAAAGCCATCCCTTCTCCTTTATATATTTATTCAATTATTTGTTTATATTACTATGCACTATAGATTATAACCCAATATATCAGTTATGTCATTGTTGACACTGACCCAGATTTGGCCACCAAAATTCTTCAAGTTGTTCTTTAATGTTCTCATCATTTTCTAGCATTTCCTTTCATTTTGGTACCACAAGATATTCCAGAATTGTCTCATATTTTCCTACATTGACCTTGGAATCCACTCTTCCTCTAAGAGTTCCATTTTTTTCTTTTTTTTTTTTTCATTGGAGGAAAGTATTTGGAAAGATGTGAGAGCTACATATTCTCATTACTACTGAACTATAATTGCTTCTTAGGTTTTCTCAGTGGACATACCTGGACAATATATGTATGTAAACTAACCTATGCATATAGACATATCTCTATTTATTTCTATATATATTCATATCTGTATAAAAACTGACAGAATACCTTTTGTTCTAATCTACTACCATAGATTTCACTCTTTCACTCTATTTCTTTATTTAAAACTCCTTCTAATAGAGAACTCATTCTCATTTTCATAATACTTTTACATACAAAAATTGACTTTTAAAAAAATTTTTATTTTATTTATTTATTTATTTTTAGAGAGAGAGAGAGAGAGAGAAAGTATGTGTGAATGGGGGTGGGGATATATAGAGAGAGGGAGAATCTTAAGCAGGCTCCACACACAGCAGGGGATCATGACCTGAGCCAAAATCTGAGTCAGACACCCAACTGACTGAGCCACCCAGGTGCTCCCAAAATTGACTCTAATAGCCTCCCTCTTCCTACTTCTAACTTTCACTACTTTCTTGGCATTTCAGATCTTGTTAAGGTAAGTTTGTCAATAGAGATAAATGGAGACTACCAGTTCCATAGTGTTATGCCATTAAATAGTGCACAGGGGATCAGGGTTGTTAAGCAAACACAGCCATTTAATTAATGTTTTTAAGTAAATCCATTTTAGTAGGCTAATTTCATATTGGTTTAAGAAAATCAATCATTTAATGGAATTTGTTGAATGCAGTGCTAACACCCTTCATCAGGATTTACAATAAAAATAGAAAACTGAGACTGAATGTATCTGGTAATATATGTCAGACATGTCCCAGAAACTGAAAACAAACAAAATTAATATTATGAGTTATTTTAATTTTGTAAAGGATGTTGGAATACTCTTTCTGTGAATGATGCCATACAAAACTAGTTTGCACTGTTCTGGTTATATAGTGACAAGAATAAATGAATATCAATTAGACATTTGTTTTTCAGTTATTTTAAGCTTAAAATGTTAGCTCTATCATTTGAATAATGTATGTACCTATTTTAACTAATAGTCTTATTTTTTTCAGCTACTTAGTTTAGATAATTTTAGCTTTAAAGCATGTTTTGATTTGCAAATTTGTTATCCAAGCTCTTTTCTTATAAATAGATTTCTAAATATCTGTAACTTTAGAAATAAAGTACTTATATTATGTTCATGAAAGTCCTCATCAGTGAATTGGATATCTTGCATGATTTGTTTTTTAAATATAGAAACAACAGTTGCCATGGCAACTGTGAATTTTAGACTCAATATTCACATGAAGATTGTCTTAGAAACTGTCGTCAAACGCATACAGGGTAAATGTTGAGCAAATTGTACCAGCTTTTTGCTGACTATCAAAGTATGCACAAGAGAACCTGAGACTTAGAGTAAGGAATTTAAATTTAATTCTGAGGAATGATTTTCTTATAGTGAGAACTGTTAAACCCTCAGATATTCTCTTGAAGGCGGGGATTTAGAATTTTTTCTCTCAAGGTCCTTATAAGCTAATAAATATATATTTCCAAGGTAGTTTAGGTGTGATCTCACCTTAATATAGAGACACAGCCTTAAGAATCTCCCAAAGGTTATGTTCTAGTCTTAAGATTCCAAGAATGCCATTTGCATGTAGATTTTGCATTGGAATGGGACCAAGGAGGGTTTCTGGTTCTACCTGTGCCCAGAGAAGTGACATCTAGAGAAATGATGTGAGAGAGCTCAGGTGTGCATATTTATGCATTAGTAGGTTTGGACCTGAGCTCCCTCAAGTACGTTGGAATAACAAGTGGCAGGAAGAGCTTTTGCATACTATGCTACATTCAGATGTGTGTGTGTGTGTGTGTGTGTGTGTGTGTGTGTGTTTTCTTATTATAACAACACTGTGAAGCAGAGAATATATTATTTCTTTGATATCTTCAGGGAAACTGAGGAACAGAGATTTTAGAGTACTTGCTTAAGGTCAGCAAGCAAAGTTAGGACTTGAATGTTTATTGTGAGACATGGCCATTGCTCTTTCCATTTACCTGCTGCCTTTTGTTTGCAAATATTGGGTATCAAATGCAAAAACCAGATAAAAAGAGGTACTTGTTGGGGGAAGGAGGCCTGAATTTTCAGTGGCTGACCAGCACTTCTCTAAGTGTCCTCTGAAGAGCACTGTTCTATGAGATGATGATAGGTGTTATACGGTATTAGTTAAGGCTTGATTCAGTCTGGAGTAACAGCAAAAACAAAATAGCAGTGTGTATAGAAAATTGAGGATTATTTCTCTCTCACTTAAAGGAGTTGGAGGTAGGTAGTCTGTGGCTCATGCGGTGTTCCACAGGGATCAAGGAGCCAGGTTCTCACTGTCTTGCAGCTTCTGGTCTTTAGTGAACATTCTACAGGCTGACACCATCACTCTGCATTCTGGTCAGCCAAAAGGAGGAAGGGAGTGGCACAAAGAAAGAACTGCTCCTTACCTTTAAGGCTATTTCTGTTTTTACAAGTATCATTTCCACTTATGTCTCCTTGGTTAGAACTTAGTTGTGTGGCCAACACCAACAGCAAGGGGAGCTAGAAATATAACCTCTTGGCTAAGTAGCAGTCTGCCCAACTAAAACTGGACTGGGCTAAAGAGGAAGAAGGTATGGATGCATATGAGAACCGGCTGTATCAGTGACTGCTCCATATACCAATGAAAGTGGGCTCAGCTTTAAAAAAAAAAAAAAAAGAATTTTGTGTCTTGGAAGTACAAAGCTAAATAAGTTAAACAGATACCTGTAACACCAGGGGTAGGCAGAGTTGCTAACAAACATGGAAACGTTCTAAGTTGAGATATAGCATGTAGAGTTCTCACACTTGTTTGACCTTAGAACTCTTGACTTATGGAACATCTGCAGGGATTATTTGTCCACAGAGTACACTGTGATGAAATGCTGCTCTAAACTGTTGAATCCACGGTGAGTAATTCCTCTCTGTACACTGCTGCCAAGTACTGACCGAACAAAGCCTTGTGCCTCCTCTGATTTACTTAACTTGATTTTATTCTATGTGTAAGTCAGGGATATGGTGAAGCATACATAATAAGCATGACTATAGAACAATTTGCAAATATAAAAGATTATAGAAATGCCAAGTAATTGGACTTTAAAAAGGAAATTCTCCAATTTCTGCCTAAAAAATTTTCTAGAGCAATTTTCAGGTAGTTAATTCAGTGCTTTCTAATACCTCTAAGGGAGAGGGTGCTTTTGAATAACACAATAATAATAGCTATCACTTGCTCAACACACAGGGAACCTGGGGTGCAGCAGCCAGGGTACCTACTCTGGACTGTGAACACTGCCATGGCTCTGGACTAGGCACACCAAATACATCTTTAGCTTTCATCTGACAATCATGCTGTCTTTGCCTAGTTTGTTCATTCTCCCACTTTCTCGCTCCTCTAACTTCCAGCTTCTTCTCCCTTATTCTGTATATGACCTGTTTCTGCATATGATGTTTCCTACCTTACTGTGTATCTACAAGCACTCAGAGGAACTTCTGCAGACTCATTTGCCCAACAGCCTTTGTTTTCTTACCTGTTACACAGAAGAACTACACACATCTGATTCTAATGTCAGCCACTCCCTTTGGGCACTAGATTTCATCCCTATTGCACAGTCAAGGGCATTATCCCCATGGTTTTTACCTCCATCTCCCACATCACCAGTATTTCTTTCCTTTCTACTAGACCATTCCCATTAGAATGCAAACCTTCTCTCCTGCCCCATTTTTTAAAAAGAGAGACTATATGATAATTGCCTTTCTCTTATTGGCTTATTTCACTTCACATAATATCCTACAGTTCCATCCATGTTGATGTAAATGGTAAGAGTCCATCCTTTTTGATGGCTGAGTAATATTCCATTGTGCATACACATATATACCACCTCTTCTTTATCCATTCATCTACCAATTCGTCTATCAATGGATATCTGGGCTCTTTCCATAGTTTAGTTGTTGTGGTCATTGCTGCTATAAACATTGGGGTGTAGATGCCCCTTTGGATCACAATGTTTGTAACCTTTGGGTAAATACCTAGTAGTGCAATTGCTGAATGGTAGGATAGCTCTACCATTATGGAACCTCCATACTGTTTTCCAGAGTGGCTGCACCAGCTTGCATTCCCACCAGCAGTGCAGGAGGTTTCCCCTTTCTCCGCATCCTTGCCAACACCTCACGTGTTCATTTTCATTTTCAGTTGCTCAGGCCAACCCAACCTTGGGATGATGCATTTTTTTTCTGTTCCTCTTAGAGTCAACCATATTAGAAAATACTTGAATTTCTGCCTTCAAAAATATGCCTGACAGTCCAATCACTTCCTACCACTTCCCCCAACTTGTCACCATCTTTCTGATATGTACCACCTTCATCACTCACCAGGATTGTTGCAAGAGCTCCCTGGACTCTGGCTTTTGTCCTTAGCTCAGGTAGTCTGTTCTCTACACATCAGCCACGGTGGACTTGCTGTATCATTTAGATTTTATGTTACCTTTCGCTCAAGACCCTGCATAGGCTTTCAGTTTCACTCAAAATAAAAGACAATTTCCTCATAATGACCTACCAGAGCATACTCCACTCTTCCTTACCTCTCAGAACACATCTGCTGACTTTACACAGTCTGTTTCTTCTGCCTTGAACACTTATTTATCAAATTTCTACATGATTAGTTCCTTTCTCTCCAAAATTTGTGCTCAGATGTCATTTTCTCAATAAGGCCTACCTTGGCCTCCTTATTTAAAATCACAGTCCATTCCACCATTGTGACTCGTCTAATCCCCCTCCCTAATTTTTGTTTTTCTATATCCTCATCATCATCCTTGAATATACTGTACCATATACACATTTATTGTATTTATTATTTGTTGTCTCCCTTTCCCCGCTGAAAAATGCTGGGGTTTTTGTCTTTTTCTTTTTCCACTAATGTATTCCAGGCACTCAAGAGAGTACCTAGTATATAATTGGCATTCGATACTTCTTAAGTGTTAAATGATTGAGTTCTGAAAGTGTTACTGCTAAGTGGGTATTATATCTGTTTTGTAGCTGTGTAAACTTAGATGTGGAGGAGCCAAATGACTTCTCTTATACCACACTGTAGGGGAAACCACATGGTCTGGATTCAGGCCACAGTTTTTGTGCTGTATCACTATCATGTCTTATTTTGTATGGTGATTCTGATTGCTATGTCCAGAGCCAGAGGATGAGAATGTTTCAAAGGAGGGGATTTTCAGTGGGCTCAAAAGCTTTCAGAAATGCCAGAAAGAAGGAAGATTAAGAAAAAAGGCTGAGGTTCTTTGTAACTAGATGATGGTGACCTTTGTAAAAGCTGTTTCAGTAGCATTGGAGCCAAAAATCAAAGAGCAGTGGATGAGAGAGTGAATGGAAAGTAAGTAAAAGGAGAGAGGGAATAATTACAACTGTTCAGAAATTCTGGGGATGAGAAGGAGAAAGGATTTTAGTTGCATGGAAACAAAAAAGTTCTTCTTTAGGATGAGTAAGACTTGAGTATATTCATAGGAAGAGGGAAAGAAGGTTAAAGACAGGTAAAAATATAAGCATAAGTATAGAGGTAAATAGAAGGGACTGATTTCTAGGAAGAACCTACTTAGTGGGTAAAATGACACATGGACATTCATGGATGGAATTTCCTGGCCCGGTTGTTGTGGCTGTGCTGTGAGGCACAGGGTCAGGTATTAAATTTTTCCTCCACTTCACTTTTCCTTGTCCCTTGAAAGAAACTGTTCCCATTTTCCTGAGAGGTTTTTCCTACAAGTTAATACTTTCGTCAGTCCTCCTACCTCAGTTCCAAATACTGCTATGTTCTCGTCTGAAGCAGACGATGTTATCATTGAGGGAAAAGAGCAACCAGCAGGCACAAGCTCTTGCAACTCACCTCCTTACTTCTGATCTCACTTGCATCATCACTGACTTTACCTTCTTTCCTTCCATTTCAATGGAAAGGCATCCCTGTTTTCCCCCAAGTTTAAAATGTAAGTCTAGAATCATCACCTGTCCTTAAAGGTATTTTTTATAAACTTTTCATTCATTCTGAAACTATCCATCAAGTTCTTTTTTTAGAAGATTTTTTTAAAAGATTTCAATTTTTTTCAGTAATCTCTATCCAACAAGGGGTTTGAACTCAAAACCCTGAGATCAAGAGTCGGGTGCTCTGCCGACTGAGCGAATCAGACACCCCATCCAGTTCTTTATGTGTACTGATAAACAAGATCTCCTTTATATAAAATATTCCCTCTAGATATGATTTTTCTGCATTTTCTATTGAAATGTAATGATTTCCTTTATTAAACCAACATGTGTTTAATGGACTACACTGGACCTTAGATTTGGTATTGGAAAAACTTAAGTATCTTTAGGCATGTAAACTGAGGAAGACAAAAACATAAACAGGTTATAATACCATGTATTAAGTATAATAGTGCAGATTTTCACAGTAAAATGGACCCCTTCCCATGGGATGATCTTCCTATAATTTCTTTTTGAATGATACAGATTTTCTTTGTTTCCTAAGCTCATTTGAATTGGGTTCCTATGGCTTGGAGAAAAAAATATTGATTGATAGACTGAAGTCATCTAACTCAGTAATTGTCAGAGGAGACTTCAGGGAAAGCTTTATGGAAGAAGTAATGAGTGAAGTGACTAATTATTAAATGAGTAAGAATCAGGCTCTCGCCAAAAGAAGTAAGGGGACAAAGATGGATGTGAAGAAGCAGTCAGGGTAGAAGAAATAGCACCAATAGAAGTTCTGAAGGGAGACACAGCTTAGTGTGTGTATAGGAAAATGTCAGTTGGTGTCTCTGGAGAGGGAGGTACATGGCAGGAAGTACCAGGTGAAAAGACTGGAGAAACAGCCAGGGATCACAATACAGACTATCTCAATAGGTCACATGAGTGACTTTGGACATTGCCTTTAGGTAATGGGAAGCCAAGCAGGGGAGTACATAACAAGTTTGGCTCCTAGTAGGACGGTTATAAAGAGGACAAGTCTTTTTTTTTTTTTTTTAAGATTTTATTTATTTATTTGACAGAGAGAGATCATAAGTAGGCAGAGAGGCAGGCAGAGAGAAAGAGAGGGAAGCACGCTCCCTGCTGAGCAGAAAGCCTGATGCGGGGCTTGATCCCAGGACCCTGGGATCATGACCTGAGCAGAAGGCAGAGGCTTTAACCCACTGAGCCACCCAGGTGCCCCAAGAGGACAAGTCTTGAAACATATAATCTTCAATCTTGAACCCATTTTCTGATCGCCAACCCCCTACACTTACCGTTGTTTCTTTTTTTTTTTTTTTTTCTTTTTAAGTAAGAGAGCATTTGTGGCTTGCTGCTGCTTAAAGATGTTGACGTTTCCTCTTCCTCCTTAGCATCTCATATCAATATTTTAAATCATATTCATGGACATCTTTGTTTTGCAATTGGAAGAGAAGAACAAAACTTGGGATAAGAGGAAGGGCTGAATAGCAGAAAAGTGAAACAGGAGAGAGGGCATTTGTGCCCAGCAGTTTCCTTGAACTAAGTTGAGCCTCATTTTGAGAGTGAAAGACTTAACTACGCTGATGGACTCGGACAGGCGGTCTTTTATTCAAGATGGCTGGGATCAGCAGTTGTTTAATAAAAAAGTTTTATAAAATATGGAACAATAATCTTTTTAAAAATTAGTTTCAGAGGTAGAATTTAGGGATTCATCAGTTGCATATAACACCCAGTGTTCATTACATCAAGTGCCCTTCTTAATGCCCATCACCCAGTTACCCCATCCCCCCACCTACCTCCCCTCCAACAACCCTGTTTGTTTCCTAGAATTCAGCGTCTCTTATGGTTTGCCTCTCTCTCAATTTTCATCTCATTTTATTTTTCCTTCCCTTCCCCTATGTTCATCTGTTTTGTTTCTTAAATTCCACATATGAGTGAAATCATATGATATTTACCTTTCTCTGGCTGACTTATTTCACTTAGCATAATACACTCTTCTTCCATCCATGTTGTTGCAAATGGCAAGATTTCATGGAATAATAATCTTAACAGAAGTGTATACATCTTTAATTCTATTTTAACCTAAATAAATATACTATAAGTAAAAATGATTTGCCAATCTTTTGATTTAGGGCCAATATCTAATTAGCTGCACTGAATAGAAAAATTTTACCTTATTTTTCTTTAAAGCACAGCCTCAATTTGTCACACTTAAGTGTCTTTAAACTGATGTAAAAATTAAATTGGTTATGAAACAATTTAAGTATAGAATTCTTCTAGATTTTTTCCAGTCTTTTGTAGTTGCTTCTAATAGGCCTCATTTGTTAGCAATATTTGTAGCAACTTTCTTTTGGAGGGATTTTGTGCCACTATAAAAGGGCAACATAAGGAATCTTTATGGTGACAGAAATGTTTTGTATTTTGACTGTTTTAATGTCAATATCCTGGTTGTGGTATTGTCTTACAGTTTTTCCAGATGTTACTATTGGGGGAAATTACTAAAGGGTACATGGGATCTCTCTGTATTGTATCTTAATATTGCATGTGAGGCTATAATTACCTTAAGTTTAATTAAAAAAAAATTTATTGAGCCGCTAGGCCAGACACTGTTGTAGATACAGAAGATATTGCAGTAAACGAGACATAAAAATCTCCGCACTTATAGAGCATACATTCTAGTGGTGGAGAAATTCTAGTGGGTGAGCCCAAATTTGCCCAGTGTTCTGCCTTGGCATGGAATACAGTGCCATTCTGGAGGATAGAAACAAGGAAGCCATAGGGTCATTTAGAAATAGTGTCCTTGATATGGTCATTGACTGGCACGTTCTTATGGCAGATGGAGAAGTTGTCCCCAGTTACTCTAGAGGCAGCAGATGTGAGAGAGTGGGAGCCCAATCAAGAGAAAAAAGGACATGGGAGGTACAACATAGTAATTCTAGTTGACTTATTGGTTTGTGGGTACATTAAAATAAATGAAAGCTTTATGGAGGAAGCTGAGGGTCTGCTGCTATCTGATGGAAAGCTATTAAAAAATTGACATTTGGGCTATATTTTCTGCCTTGGTTAAAAGCATCATCTATGGAGCGCCTGGGTGGCTTGGTGGGTTAAGCCTCTGCCTTCGGTTCAGGTCATGATCCCAGTGTCCTGGGATCGAGCCCCACATCAGGCTCTCTGCTCAGCAGGGAGCCTGCTTCCCCTTCTCTCTCTGCCCGCCTCTCTGCCTACTTCTGCCTATTTGTGATTTCTCTGTGTCAAATAAATAAATAAATAAATCTTAAAAAAAAAAAAAGCATCATCTACTTTGTCCCTCAAGCAGAAAAATATTCATGTCTTACTTGTCTCTTCTCCTTCATAATACTAGTCTGTCCACCTGGAATCTCCACCTCCTCACTTTCTCTGTACTTCCAGTATAAATCTGATTGCTTTGACTCTTCAGTATCTGCTCATTAGTTTCTTTTGTTATCCAAAATCTCACCACCATTATAATTCATGATTTATGCTGTTTTCCAACTTACCTTTTAAAAATAAAAATCTGATCACGTCACATTCCTGCTTAAGGTTAGGCCCAGTTCTAAAATCTATAGACTGGCTTACAGAATGCTGCAGTACCTTCACCCTCTCAGACATTTCAGAAATATTTTCTAAGCAGTCGCCACAACATGCCCTGTCCTCCTCATCTCTGACTTCCTGATCATTTCTAAAGACCCTCCTTGTATTTACATATGCTTTCTCTACCATCTGAGTTCCCTCCCTACCATTCTGCCCGAAATCCAATTCAAGATTTAATATCTGTCCTATTATAGCCTCTTTTCTGGAACTTTCCCCGAAATCCTCACATCTCAAAGTCAAGGAAAGGATTCTTTTACCATCATACCAGTTTCTATATAGCTGTATTAGAGCATTTGTCACACTGACTTGCACTTATTTCTTGCTGAGTCTGTCTCCACTATAAATCCTGCCACTAAGTAATTCAGGAAGGATTGGGAAGTTTTTCCAAAAGTAGATTCCTTCCTGTAATTGTTTTGAGAAGGAATTTTTCTCCTTGCTCATTTCTCCATTTGTGCTTATGCATTCTTGATCTTGGAGTGTTTGGATGTTCAAGTTTCTCATGGAGACAAAACAAGATCAAACCCAGCAGCACCCTGTCTTCCCCTGGCTCCCCAGCTCCTAGATGACTGAGCTTTTTGGCAGTGTCCAGAATATGGCTTTTTGTCACCTAGAAATTATCTACTTGGAAAAAATCATCACTATTTGTCTTCCTCATTTGTTCCTTCTGTTGACCTTGTGCGAAGGATAGCAGCTGTTATCCTAACCATGTCCGTGCTTGAACCTTTGACTGAGGGAGATTCGTGTTGATTCAGGTGTCACTCTACTATGAACCCTGTCTCAAGAGATCTCAGTTTTTTAAACATTATGCATACAAAGGATAGGATGTACTGCTGAGCTTGAGATCTCTGTCTGTAAGTTTGGTTGCTGTCTATATAGTATCTGAGGCTCTTTAACATAGAAGAAATATATAATGCTCTAATTTATCCACATCCTTACTATATCTATCAAGGAGATGCTGTGTTGTCATGCTGATATATTCAAAACATTCCAGAGCGACACAGACCTTTACACTACTCTGCAAAATAATTATCAGAGCTTCTTGCGTTTGCCAGTGCTTTTGTAATGATACATGGAGAGCTGTGGATATCAAGGTCCAAAGAAGGACAGTTTGAGTGCCCTGGGACATACTCTGTGTTTGTATTAACACCTTAACTCACCCGTCCTATATGTTTTCCTGGTCTCATGCTCTATTGTTATTACTATGGTCATACACCATAGTCATGTACACACACGCACACGCAGAGACACATACACATACACAGAGTGATGGATTATATATTTCTCTTGTTCTCTTGAAGACCCTTAGTATTATGCATGTTATTTCACAGTTAAAACATTTAACAACACTAAATTGAAAGCAGAAGAAGCAGGGGAGGGAACAGAAGGTGACAATTGAAGAGGAGGAAGGAGAGTGGGAAGCCGATGTGTAGCAGGAGGAGGCAAGGCACATGGGAAAACAGGGATATGTCAAATTCACAGAAAATAGGAAGCCAATATCTGATTGATGTCATGCATTTGTCGTGTGTCTCACAGTGCTTCAACCTAAGGAGTGCTGTCAGGAAGAAAGGTAACCGTCTCGGTGGCAGAGAGCCCTCTGTCTGCAGCACCCATTGATACAAAATTACTGACCTAGAAGTTGTTCTCCAAAGACTGGAGCATGGTGTTGGCTTCCTTTTATTTATTTTATTCTTTCCATTAACATTTGAGAGGAAATCCCATTTCTTTTTTTGTCCCAGAATCCCTGGAGGGCAGATTTATTCACCTACAGTCTCTAGAAGCTATCCAGTAATAATCACCATGGATAAGTCCAAAATGCCTACACTCAATGAGCAGTAGAAACCATTCAGAGAGCAAATAGCCCAAACTCACTCAGCTTCTCCCTTTTCCGGCACTCTCCATGGGCTGTGTGCTTCTTGGATGACTGACATGCAGAAGTGCACGTTGGAAAGAAGGGCTTTGAAGTGGCACAGACCGGAATTGCAATTCTAGCTCTGAAATAATATGACGTTGGGAAAATTACCTCACTTTTTCACGTCTCTGTGTCTTCAACAAGATTATTGTTAAGGACTAACTGTACCAGCATTAATACCTGGCATACCAAGTCCTATAAATGTAAGTTTCTTTCTTCTTTATATCTACCTTAGCTGTTCACGCTTTGGGAATCTTAATTCGGACAGAAACAACCTCCCTAAGATTCTGACTTCTCGAGACACAGCTGCTGACTCGGGAAGTCTCTGCTGGAGACAGTCAGCAGTGTGGTATCTTGGGCAGAAAGCTCTCTCAGTCGAGGTGGTGGCTTCAGTGATATGATAATTTCATATAATTTCAGGAGTAGCTGTCCAAAAAGTTGAGCAGGGCAGGGAGAAAACCAAAGGGTTACAGTTGAAGGAACCGTGTCGATAACTAAACATGTGGGCAAAGGAATAGTTAGAGGAAAGTCTAAAGCCAACCTGGAGATATAGTGTCAGGACAGAATAAATACACTGTTTTGTGCCCTTATTAATGTCTGGGTTTAGCTAAATCTAAAACAAGCCAGGAGACTCCACCTGCATGAGGGGTTTACTGGCCCTGGTCAATTTTGCCCTACTTCCTGCCTTACCCCAGCACGATCTTATGTGGATTGCTAATGACTTAACACTCTAACAGTCTGAAAGATTACATAAAGATTTGCAAATCTTCTTTGGTTCCCTATTCCAGAAAGTAAGCCGCAACCTTGGTCAGAAATTATTTCCTAAATATCTGTACTTTCTGTTACTGTGTGGCTAGTGTCTTTAGGAATTACTAAGGTTTTTAGAACAAAAAATTCTGAATATGATCCCAGGAAGACACATATGAATTCTGTCTGAAAATGCAATCATGGGAGAGTAGGCCCTGAATGATAGAATGAGTAGAGAAAGATGAGCAGCCCATTCTTAGTTGAGAAATGAATAAATTCATGCCAGTGGGGATGATCTTGGCTTAGTCAAAGTTTAAACACCAGGTAGTGAGGTTTCAGCTGGAAATGAAGGAGGCAGGAGGAATCTCTGTGAGAGGATGTCAGCACCCACAAACTTTCAAGCCCCTCATACCTGACACAATTAGACAATATGTGGGGTTTTAATTTTTAAAAAAAATTAATTTAAAAAAAAGGGTTTCATTTTTAAGTAATCTCTACACCCAACATGGGACTCAAACTTAGAGCCCCAAGATCAAGGGTCACGTGCTCTACTGACTGAGCCAGGCAGGTGCCCAGCAATAGGCATTTTTGAGCACTAAGCAGCTTACTTTATAACTGGCAAGAAATCAGAAAAACATTTTAAGTGTTCAGACTATTTCCTATCAATGCTTTAACAGTCACCCCTCATTGAGAAGCATAAAGACCCTACATGACACTGGAAAGTTTCACTGTTAATAACGGGGTCCATGAGTTCCTGAGAACCCCTCTCAGGTGAGTGGTCCTGTGCCTCAGAATGACAAGGTTGGAAGAAGAGGACTTGACAGATTTCTTTCATCTGAGAGTTATTTATTTATTTATTTTTTGTACTTGACACTGCTTTGAAGGTATCGAGGAAGAGCAAAAACAGCACCTTGCAAGGACAGTGAGATATCAATTACTTTTAATTACTCCCCGGCTCTCTCCTTAATTACCTCCTGTGTTAGCTGGGATTTATTGCAGAGCAATAATAGTGATGCTTTGCATTTACATAGTCCCTTTCTCCAAGGAGTACAATGTACTAATAGCTATGACTTCACTATTAATCTAAAAATTTTAAATGTTAAAAAATTTTTCCACAGATAAGGAAGTTATAAAGGAACTATATTCCCATTTTTCAGGTGGAACATATTCTAGACATAGTTCACAGTAACAGCCAAACTTTAGGGACCCTGATAATCACCTTTCCCCTCTATATTTTACATGTTTTGGTTATTATACATGGTTCTTATGTTTGCCAATTAAAAAATATTTTCCAAGATATATAGAATGAAAATATCACAAGAGATTAAATAGTAATAATCCTACCAGGAGTGCAATACTTTGTCCACTCCAAGATTCAAATAATGGATCCCAACTTGCTTTGTTTTGTTTTGTTTTAGTGTGAAAATTCTTGCACAGAAGCAAAGTACTATGAATATGCCAAAAAAGATAGAATTTGCATTTTTAGGTCCATTGATTTGAAAATATGTAATTAGAAAATTTACTGTGCATTATGCTAGAATATGTTTTATTCCATCCATTACCCTAAAAAAAAATCTTGTGAGATAAGTGAGGGTAGTTCTAATTAACCTCATTCTGTAAATGCAAAATGTTATTCACTCCAGTCTGCATTCGATGTGCTTATATCCCTGTTGCTTCAGAACTTGTAGCCCCGTTGCTTCTCAGAGGTCTGCCTCCCAGTGTTGAGAACAAGTGGTTTAAGTTTTAAAACCATTGTTTTCAGGAATAGTTGCTCATATACAGAATAATTATGTTGAACTTAAAATAAAGAACTGAAGAACATCATTCAACATTCAAGAGCTCCTCCGTAGTTGGTGAGCTACCCTGTAGGGTTAAAGCTACTTAGACATTAAAACAATGGAATTTACATGCTTCAGAGGGTTTCTTTCCCCTTATCTTGTCTGTTAGAATTAATAAGTTAGAAGCATTCTGCTCAGAATGGAGGCTTGATTGCGTGCCTTTTGCTAAGGATCTGAGACGTGAGGAGACTGCTGTTTGAGATACTTACAGCATAAGCACCTTTTGGACCTGAAACTGCCTTGCATAGTTTCTGTCTTTATATCTCACTGTTTGTATTTAAACACGCTCTACTGCTAGTAAACATATACTAGAAATTATAAGTTTTTTATGCCCAGAGATGGCCTGGAGAATGGAATTTTTATGCCTAGAGATGGTAAGGGCTTTTTCCCCCCCTCTATTTTCCCCTATTTGAGTAGTAAATTATGGCACACAAGATTAAAAAGCATTAGGATCATCTTCTTCTGGAATTTTGTTTCGTAGTCTTCCCCTCTGGTTGTTGTAGATACTCTTAGAAAACAAGTGAAGTTTGGAAAAAGGCAATGGGGTTTTGATTAGGAGGCATTTATTTCTAATTCTTGTTTAGATTTTACCTTCTATTGCTTTGAGATGCAATTAGAATTACCATACACAACAAAACTGAATTTACATTGCATCTTTCTTTTAACAGAAAGGAAGAGTTTGGAAACAACATTTTGTTTATTGGGTAGGATATTGAAAAGGAATTTGTAAAGCAGCAATTGCCTCTGAATCACTTTCTTGATTATATTAATTATCTGTTATGCCTCAGTTCTCCATTTACAGAATGAGGTTAATTATAGCTACCCTCACTTATCCCATAGGATTTTTTAGGAGAATGAATGGAATAATAAATATATCAGTATGTCTAAAGTGAGATATTCAAAATACAAATTACAACGTTATAACACTGTTTTAGCATAGGAATATACTATAGAAAGGATTTATTTTTAAAGTGAAACTATTTACTATAAAAGAAAGATCCTCAGAATTGGGGAGGGTAGAAGTGAAAAGGGATAACAGGGAAGAGAGTGGATGAGATTATTTCAGCAAGAAAAATAATTTTAGCTCTCTGTTGTATCATTTCTTTGGAGAGAACTCCAGTGTCGGGTTTGGGGTTTGAGAATGACAGGGCCCAGTAGATGGAGAGGGGGACTTGGTCTCTGTGGCCTGTGGAATTCTGAAGGTCAGCGGATAGAGCTGACACTGCTGGGATCTAAAGTGGGTATGTCTAAAGCTGAAATTATTGGCTGCCCCCATAAACCAGCTTCTGCTCCATTGTACCTCCTCAATTTTTCAGTGACATGGTAATTTAACTCTACACCAGAACTGAAAGTTTTAGCTACTGTCCTTTTGTCTCTTTCCTCATCTTCCATATCCAAGCAATCTTAAGATGCCATGAAAAAGTTTTCCCGATGGGGTGCCTGGGTGGCTCAGTGGGTTGAGAGTTGGACTCTTGGTTTCAGCTGAGGTCATAATCTCAAGGTTGTGAGACTGAGCCCCACATTAGGCTCCATGCTCAGTGAGGAGTCTGCTTGGAATTCTCTCTCTCTCCCTCTGCCCCTACCCTCCACTTGCTGTCTCTCTTTCTTTCTCAATCAAATCAAATCTTAAAAAATTTTCCCCCTACATTAGCACTTCCAGTTCTTTCTGCCTTTTTGCTCAGTGCTGCCACCAGCGTCTTGCTGCTCTCATTCTGTACCAGGTCTCCAGGTCTTAGACGGCAACATACCAAGCACTCCTCTTAAATTATTACTTTCATGAGGTCAACGGTCTTTTCATCAGTCTTTGGTGAATCCTCATCTACAACTGAATGAAGTTCAGATCCTGTTGTCTACTCTACTAGAAATTGCCAAAAGCTTATCCCAATTCAGCATTTATACTCAAATCAGACTGACTTCCCACCAATGCCTTTAATAGACTGAGCTTCCTCCTCACTCAGAGACTATATTACAGCTGTTCCTCTCAACTTGGAACTTTTTCTACTCTCTAATATTTTTTCTAATTCAATCAGTCTAGGTACTCCTCAAATTCCAACGTCAGTGTGCTAGAAACTGAATCGAGTGTGTATATCTCTTCTCAACTCTGTGTCCAGTGACATCATTCCAGTAGTTTGGAATCAGCTGTGGTGGGAATATTTGCACAATAGCAACTGGTGAACAGTAAAAATCAGGATTCCCTACCCCACCAGAACCAGTTTTTAAACCAGTATACCACTGCTCCCACCTCTAAATCTTTGATTGTTCACACTGACTTACTTTTTATATCACTCGTGTTTTACACTTGGTTATTTACTAAGATAACTACTTTTATTTTATTTATTTTTTAAAACGATTTTATTACTTATTTATTTGAGAGAGAGCATGAGCTGGGGGTGGAGAGCAGAGGGAGAAGGAGAAGCAGACTCCCCTCTGAGCAGGGAGCCTAATGCCGGTCTCTATCCCAGGACCCTGGGATCATGACCTGAGCTGAAGTCGGACTCTTTACTGACTGAGCCACCCAGGTACCCCCCTAAAAACAGTTCCTTATAGAGGCTTTATTTTGTGTCTTAGTGCTGTTCTAGATGGTCTGGTAATTAAAAGGGGGTAGAGGGAAATATAATACCTTTCCTCAAAGATCTGATAAGCTAGTTGAGAAATGGCAGTTGGTACACATGCACCAATCAGAAAGTGCTGAGTTGATAATCTCTGTGGTACTGACAGAATTTAAAAATTAGGAGGTATCAGTAAAGGTAAAAATAAAAGCAACCACTTCAAAGGAGTGAGAGTGGAAACCTGAAGGTTGTTTTTGGAGAGGGACAGTTCAGAGGATACAATAAAGAAGAGAAAAACAATAAATGAATGTGCTGAGACAGAAAATAAACATGATCTGTTTGGAGACCTAAAATCACTGAGGCTCTGAAATCACTGAATATGGAGTTTTAATCCCGTCAACTCTAAACATTGATTGTACAATTCATAGCACTTCAAGCTCATGACTTATTTTATTTAGAAGAAGCAATTGCCTTGCTAACAAGGAAAGTCATTTTTTTTTTTTTTTAATTTCAATTTTGTTAGCTAACATACAGTGCAATATTGGTTTCTGGAGTAGACTTCAGTGATTCGTCAATTACATACAACACCCAGTGCTCATCACAACAAGTGTCCTCTTTAATACCCATCACCCATCTATCCCATCCCCCACTCACCTCCCTCCATCAACCCTCAGTTTATTCTATATCATTAAGAGTTATTTATGTCTTGTTTCCCTCTCTCCTTTTTTTCCTTTCCCTCTTCCCATATGTTCATCAGTTTTCTTAAATTCCACATATGGGTGAGGTCATATGGTCTTTCTGACTTACTTCACTTAGCATGGTACACGCTAGCTACATCCACATTGTTGCAAATAACAAGATTTCATTCTTTTTAATGGATGACTATTATTCCATTGTGTATATATATATATATATATATATCCCACATCTTCTTTATCTATTCATCAGTCAATGGTCATGTGGGCTTTCTCCATAATTTGGCTGTTGTTGATAATGCTACTGTAAATATCAGGGTGCATGTAATCCTTCAAATCTGCATTTTTTGTATTCTCTGGGTAAATACCTAGTAGTATAATTGCTGGATCATTGGTTAGTTCTATTTTAACTTTTTGAAGAACCTCCAAATTGTTCTCCAGAGTGGCGGCACCAGTTTACATTCCTGCCAATAGCGCAAGAGGGTTCTCCTTTCTCCCTCCTTTCACCCTCGCCAACACCTATAGTTTTTTGTGTTGTTAATTTTAGTCATTATGACAGGTGTGAGGTGATTCATTGTAGTTTTTATTTTTATTTCCCTGATGATGAGTGATGCTGAGCATCTTTTCATGTGTCTGTTAGCCATGTGGATGTCTTCTTTGGAAAAGTATCCATTCATTGTCTTCTGCTCATTTCTTAACTGGATTTTTTAATTTTGGGGGTGTTGAGTTTGGTAAATTCTTTATAGATTTTGGACACTAGCTCTTTATCAGGTATGTCATTTGCAAATATCTTCTCCCATTGCATAATCTGCCTTTTGGTTTTGTTGATTGTTTCCTTGGCTGTGCAGAAGCTTTTTATCTTGATGAAGTTAATTTTTGCTTTTGTTTCCCTGGCCTCTGATGACGTGTCTAATAAGTTGCTATGGCCAAGGTCAAAGAGGTTGCTGCCTGTGTTCTCCTCTAGAATTTGGATTCCGTGATTTCTTTTTCTGCTGCTTCCTTATTGGTATATAAAAATGCAACAGATTTCTGCACATTGATTTTATATCTTACAACTTTGCTGAATTCATGTATGAGTTCTAGCAATTTTTTGGTGGAGTCTTTTGAGTTTTCTATGTAGAGTATTATGTCATCTGCAAATACTGAAAATTTTACTTCTTCCTTGCCAATTGGATGCCTTTTATTTCTTTTTTTTGTTGTCTGATTGCTGAGGCTAAGACTTCCAGTATTATGTTAAGTAGTAATGGTGAGAGTGGACATCTTTGTCTTGTTCCTGACCATAGGGAAAAGGGCCTCAGTTTTTCTCCATTGAGGATAATAGTAGCTGTGAGTCTTTTATATATGGTCTTTATGATGTTGAGATATGCTCCATCTATCCCTACTTTGTTGAGAGTTTTTATTAGGAAAGGATGCTCTATTTTGTGAAATGCTTTTTCTGCTTCTATTGAGAAGATCGTATGGTTCTTATCTATTTTTTAAATGAATATGTGACATTGTATAGCACTGTGTATAACATTGATTGATTTGGTAATACCAAACCACCCCTGCAGCTCAGGAGTAAATCCCACTTGATTGTGGTGAATGATTCTTTTAAGGTACTGTTGAATTCCATTTGCTGGTATTTTATTGAGAATTTTTGCATCCATGTTCATCAGGGATACTGGAGTATAATTCCCTTTTAGTGAGGTCTTTGTCTGGTATTGGAATCAAGATAATACTAGCCTTGTGGAATGAATTTGGGAGTTATCCTTCCATTTCTATTTTTGGAACAGTTTGAGAAGAATAGGTTTTAACTCTTCTTTAAATGTCTGATAGAGTTCCCCAGGGAAGCTGTCTGACCCAGGACTTTTATTTGCTGGGGGATTTTTGATTATTGATTCAATTACTTTGCTGGTTATGGGTCTGTTCAAATTTTCTATTTCTTCCTGTTTCAGTTTTGGTAGCTTATAAATTTCTAGGAATTTGTCTATTTCTTTCTGGTTGCCCAGTTTGTTGGCATATAATTTTTCATAGTATTCTCTTATAATTGTTTGTATATCTGTGGTGTTTGTGATCTCCCCTCTGTCATTCATGATTTTTTCTATTTGGGTCCCTTTGCTTTGCTTTTTGTTAAGTCTGGCTAGAGGTTTTTCAATTTTATTAATTCTTTTGAAGAACCAATTCTTAGTTTCATTAATCTGTTCTACTGGTTTTCTTTGTTTCTATAGCATTTATTTCTGCTTCAATCTTTATTATTTTCCCTCTTCTGCTGGCTTTAGGCTTTATTTGCTGTTCCTTTTCTACCTCCTGTAAGTGTATGGTTAGGTTGTGTGTTTGAGACTTTTCATGCTTCTTGAGGTAGGCCTTTACTGCAATACACTTCTTTCTTATGACTGTCTTTCCTGCACCTGTAAGGTTTGAGTTGTCATAGTTTCATTTTCTTTTGCTTCCATGTTTTTTTTTTTTTAATTCTTCTTTAATTTCCTGGTTAACCCATTCATTCTTTAGTAGGGCATTCTTTAACCTCCATGTATTTGAGGTCTTTCCAAATTTTTCCTGTGGTTGACTTCATTTCATAGCACTGCAGTCTGAAAACACACACAATATGATTTTGATCTTTTTGTACTTGTTAAGAGCTGATTTATGACCCAGTATGTGATCTTTTCTGGAGAATGTTCCATGTACACTTGAGAAGAATTTGTATTTTGCTATTTTAGGATGAAATGTTCTGAGTATATCTGTTAAGTTCATCTGGTCTAATGTGTCATTTAAAACTATTGTTTCCTTGTTGATTTTCTGCTTAGATGACCTGTCTCTTGCTGTAAGTGGGGTATTAAAGTCCTCTACTATTATTGTATTATTATCAATGAGTTTCTTTATGTTTATTATTAATTGATGTATGTATTGGGTGCTCCCAAGTTGGGGACATAAGTATTTATAATTGATCGATCTTCTTGATGGATAGATCTCTTAATTATGACATAATGCCCTTCTTCTTCTTTTTTCTTTTTTTTACAGTCTTTGTTTTAAAACCTAGTGTATCTAATATAAGTATGGCTACTCTGGTTTTCTTTTGACATCCACTAGCATGCTAGATGGTTCTCCCTCCCCTCATTTCAATCTGCATATGTCTTTAGGACTAAAATTAGTCTCTTATAGGCAGCATATTGATGGGTCTTGTTTTGTTTTGTTTTGTTTGTTTGTTTTTTATCCTTTCTGATACTCTATGTCTTTTGAATGGCCCATTTAGTCCATTTACATTCAGAACAATTATTGAAAGATATGAATTAATGTCATTGTGTAATCTGTAGAGTTGGTGTCCCTGGTGATGTTCTCTAGTCCTTTCTAGTCTTTGTTACTTTTGGTCCTTTATCTCCACTCAAAGAGTCCTCCTTAAAATTTCTTGCAGGGCTGGTTTAGTGGTCATAAACTTCTTCAGTTTTTGTTTGTCTGGAAAACTCTTTACCAGTCCTTCTATTCTGAATGGCAGCCTTGCTGGATAAAGATTTCTTGGCTGCATATTTTTTCCGTTCGGCATGTTGAGTATTTCCTCCCCTTCCTTTCTGGCCTGCGGACAGATCCACTGTGAATCTGATTTGTCTTCCCTTGTAGGTTAAGGGTGTTTTTTCCCTTGCTGCTTTCAGGACTCTTTTCTTGTCTGTGTATTTTATGAATTTGATGATGATATGCCTTGGTGATGGTCAGCTTTCATTGAACTTAATGGGAGTTCTCTGTGTTTCCTGGATTTTGATGTCTGTGTCCTTCCCCAGATTAGGGAAGCTTTCAGCTATAATTTGTTCAAATTAACCTCTGTCCCTTTCTCTCTTCATCTTCTGGGACTCCTATGATACAAATGTTATTACGTTTTAATAAGTAGTTGAGTTCCCTAAGTCTACCTTCGTGGTCCATTACCTTTCTTAAGGAAAGTCAAATTAAATGCAGTATTCACATTTCTATTTTGTCATGCTCATGGGCACCCAGCTACTCACAGCATCAATTTTCCTCTCTTTGCTCCTTGATCTTTTGATGGTGTCTAGCAAATGAAAGCCCTGGAGCCTGTGACTGGGAAGCTGTGATACAGGCTTGAGAACTATTATTTTTGAATCTTGGGGGTAGGGTGCTGGGGCACACTCAGTTTATTACCTTGAAGTCCATGATCCCACACTGGGGAGACCGTCATTGTCTCTGCAGTGTCTTTAGTCATTTCCCATGTGATTCAGCAAATGCCTGACTGCTCTTTTGCTCTTCTCCTATTTGTCTTGTTTTGTTCCTAGATAGGATTCCCAATTTCACAGTCCAATTTGGTTAAATGTAGTAAGTGTTTCTCTATCTGGCCTATGCAGTCCTTTCTCTGCTTCTGGCACATTGTTGGATATACAAATGTCCTGATCTAATTTATATTGACAGGCTTTTGTAAAAGTGTTCTTCTCTGGAGCCACCATTGGAACATAGAGTTTGCTTTCTTGTCTAGATATTACCCAAATGACTTGCTTATGCAGAAGCTTCCTGCTTCTTTCCCTCCTGACCTTCCTGCCTGCAATCTTTTCAAATCAATGGGTTGCCTTTCTTATTAGCACTGTGAGAAACTGGGAGGTGAGTACAGTAATAATCTTCTGTCCTTCTCATTCATGAGCATTTCTCTTTCTTTTCTGTGCATTTTAATTCCTCTAGTAACCCAGCTGTAAGCATAGCTGGTACTCTTTCCTAGGTGTCTGTGTTTATTCTTTCATCTTTTCCTTGGGTGATAACTGCTTATCAAACTCTTCCTGGATTTTCTCTTAAGCTCTCAATACTGAATCTGGCTCTATAATAAATCTGAGTTGATATCTTCTTAATGAAATTTCATCATAAGTGATAAGTCCATTCAATTCAACACTCCCTTAAGATTCTTCAGGGGTCTTAAGAAGAGTTTTCCCCTATATGCTAGCTGTAGCAGATTCTTTTTGTTCCAAATGGGGCTCTCCAGTTCTAAGCTCATTAAAGCTAGATGTTGGGATGCATTTCCTTAGATATGAAACCTGAATCATCCCTACAAGACTCATGGCAAAATAGGCTGTTGCTGGCTTCCTCACCCGGCAAGAATTCTTCCCTAGACAACCATTTGCAAAATCTCTGAGAAATTGATTATAGGAGAGTTCCAACTTTGGAAAGACCCTTGATCTCTATTTCTCTGTGTCACAGAGACAAATACAAAGGGACATACAGGAATTGGCAGAAAGAGGGGAAAGGGGTATGTGGACAACCAATTTTGTTGTCCTCAGCAACCAATTAAATGACTTCTGAAAACTGTTTAGAGAGCATGCTGGGTAATGATACTAGAATTCTTCTTCCTCAGGTATAGCCTAGTAGTGAGTTGGTTTTGCTGAAGTTTATGCTGAGCTTCACCCTTTATTGCCTTCTTTTCTTACATTCAAGATATAATAAAAATGTGTGCTGTCTCTACCCTCATTATTTCTAAATCAACATGAAAAAATAAGCAGGAATAGAAGGGCCTCTTGATGATTATGAAAATATATTTGTATGGGTAGGGTGTAGGTATAGTTGATGGTGCAAAGAGGGGTGCTCATGTTTTTAAGATGTACCTGAGATTTGTTGTAATTGGGTGTAGTAAGACACATAGATGCAGAAATGGCTTTCATGACAAAGAAGTTTCTATACTCACCATTTCTAGAAACATGAAGCATGGCATTCCATGCTGGGCCACATGGGGAAACACCAGGGCTGGGCACAGGCAGAGGGAGCAGAAGGCAATGTGGGCAAGAACCATTCCTCTAAAAGCCTGGTTCCTTTTATTGAAGGAAGGTATTTAGAAACTAAAATCTGAGAGCTAGATATTCTTTTTCTTTCTTGAATTGTCTTGCATTGACTTACATGTCTTACATTCACTAAGATTTCTAGAAGACTGATAGGGAATAATTGAGGTAGGGTAAGCAGGTTTAAGATTGCCTAGTTTGAATAATTTTGGTGGACACTGGGAAATAAGGGCTCTCTAGTTGTCTGGTTCCTGGCCCTAGGATAGAATGATAATGGCCTTGAATATAAGAGCTAGCTAGATAAAGAAGGTAGTTGTGAGGTCTGGGCTTTGGATTGGTTGGTTTGCATATGAAAAGCATGCTCCCAGGCAAATTGTTTGTTCTCTCTAGGAAATTGGCTAACCTTGGAAAGGACAAGCTCTTCTATTGTCATGTAAGCTGTCAAAGCCTCAGAGTAAAAAGACATGTTCAATACAGTTGGTAATGTTTAAAAAATAACACCAACATTTGTAGCATTTGCCAAATTCCATAGGTGCTTGTCCAAAGCTATTTATGTGATCTGTTTTTAAGGACAGCTTCTCTGGCAGACTTGCCTATGCAGGAGCACTTTGAGAAGGGAAAAATCAGAGCTAAAATAATATGATAGGGGGTCATGATGGCACCTGAAGCTCACCTTGGTGCTAGAAATAGATTTCAGTCATGATCAATTTAATATTGATCATCAGATCACATCAGATCATCAGATCAACAGACCAAAGTTTCCTCCCTGTGCTCACTTTTATCCCCATGCAAACAATTAGTGCATTTACAGTTGCATTTACAGTGATGTTGCCTAAAATCGATTAGAGAATTGAGCCTGGAATTAGAATTTTTCTTCAGAATTTGAGGAAATAAAAAACAGTTTGTAGAGAATTTTATTTCACCAGGTTTAAGTAAGAAAAAAACAAAAACAAAACAAAACAAAACAACGGGTGCCTGGATGGTTTAGTGGGTTAAGTGTCTGCCTTCAGCTCAGGTCAGGATCTCAAGGTTCTGGGATCTAGCTCTGAGTAGAGACTAGCTCCTGGCTCAGTGGGGAGTGTCCTTCTTCCTCTCCCTCTACCATTCTTTCCCACTTGTTCTCTCTCTCTCCAAATAAATAAATAAAATCTTTTAAAAAAAGAAAACAAAACAAAAATTCTCTTCTGAACTATCTTTTAACCATGAAATTTAAAATTTCAAGAACTTTGAAAACTTACCTTTAATAATTTGTTTTAAAATATATGTGTAAGTGGAAACTTTAATATTTTCACAAATTCATGTTTCAGAAACTAATGTTTCTTTTAAAAAATAATGTGGAAGAAAAAGAAGAAGGTTAATTTTCTCATAAAAATAATCTTTTCCTGATGTTGGGAGATAATTCTCCATGGCCTTCTTACATTTCTGTGCATGTTTTGGGTAGAGCTACTAACTGCCTTTCTTCTATCTTTTCCAGAATATTTGCAAAGAAAATAGAGTTGGAAGATAGAGATAGTGTCTCCATTGAGACAAAAGTTGGTCAGGCTTAATGTCTATTAAAAAAAAAATTGAGTTCCCTGAACTTATAGTTTCTCTTCTGTAGTATAGCCCACTGTGTTTACAGGCATCAGTCTGGCCCTCTTTGTGTCTTCTTGTGGGAATTAAGGCTCAGGGAATTGGTGCCAATACTGGCTCTCTACTTACTGTTGCTGTGAGAAATTGTCCTTTGCCTCTGATCCAGGAGTCTCATGTCTGCTACTGGTCTTCATGAAACTGGCAGATTGACTTTTTAGCTTGTAAGCAGGGCATAAGCTCAGATCCTTTGTAGTTTTTGACACCTAGAGAAACTTGTGCACGTTTGTATCAGGGTACATTATAAGAATATTCAGAATAGAATTGCATGTGATACCTAAAAACTGGAAATAAACCAAATGTCTGTCAATATTTGAATAGATAAATGCATTTTATAAATTTCTATGATGAAATCACACAGTGTATACAAAAGTGAACAAACTACAACTCTATACAGTGATGTGGACTAATTATAGAAGCATAATGTTGATAAAAAGAAGTCAGTCATAAAATAATACGTACATCGTAATCAAAACAGACAAAGTCAAGTATGCTTTTAGAGATAAATATATTGGTGGTAATGGTATAAAGAAAATGAAGAGATGTTATAGTAAAAGCCATGATAGTTATCCCAAATGGGGAGGGAGGGATACTAAAGAAGAAACTCATGGGGGATATCTATAGGGCTATGAGAACTTACTCTGTGTTCAACCCAAGTGGTAGATACACAAGTGTTTGCTTTTTATTTATTCACTGTACTGCATATTTGTGTTTAATGTACTTCTTATTTGTATGGTATTTCACAGCCAGAGCTGTTAGAATCACTTTAGAAACAATTCCTTCATCTGCTATTCTTTGGATGATATAACCCAGTGTATCCATTCACTGTAAAGAATGTAAACAGAGAAAAAAAGTGAACATTATATTAAAGATTAATTAAGCCTTTATAGTCAATAACCAAGTTTTTACTGCTTTGTTGAATAAGGTTCCTTGAAAAAGTTACTTTTATAAATCTGCCAGACTATTAAAATAGGAATCAAAGTTTGTTTTGAGATTGATTCTTATGTGGTTCACTTTTGAGAATCAGAACGATGAACACATACATAAGGCATACATTTCTTTGAAGTGCTTTACGGAAGGTGATAGGGTGGTATTACTATTTTCAAGAATATACCATTAACAAAATAGGTACTTGGAATTATTGATGCTATGACTATGTGTTATGCTTTGAAAGAACATAAAGTTTATGGTCATTTGATAAAATATATGTAGTGATTAAGAAAAAATTTTGTTTTTCTATTCCTTTATGTTCATTTCTCTGTATGAAATATTAATCTTTCTTTGATCTTCCAATGTATGCATGTCTAAGGCATGCTCTTTGCTGATCAAAGTATTCCTATTTATTAAAAGAAAATACAGAAAATGTGCTGTTCCCAATCTTAGATATTTTTAAGGACTTTATTTATCAATTTATTATAGATAGACCCCTCCCAGGGGAGGGTCAGAAAGAGAATTTTAAGCAGATTCTCCGCTGAGCAGGGAGCCCAACACAGAGCCTGATCCCAGGACCCTGAGATCATGATTTGAACCAAAATCAAGAGTCGGACACTCAAACAACTGAGCCATGCAGGCACCACTTAGATATTTTTAAAGGAAAAAAAACCCAAAAAACTTTTAAGGCTTCCCTGATTTGTCAATAAGGTTTAAAAAAGAATAATAGAAGTAATAATTATGAGACTGATTAGCTGTAGAGTATATGGAGCGGCTGAAACATTAGAGCTTTCTTCATATTTTAAACAGTTTGAAGTTCTTTCATATTATGACTGTTGGCAATTATACTACAGTTTCAGAAGGCAGTTGTAAAAGATGCTCTAGGGATGAGGAAATGAATGCAAGCAAAAGAAGGGACTAAGACGAGGCCAAGGAATTAACAGTAAGATTCAACACCAAGAAGTCAAGATTCAAACCCGAGTTTGGAACTCTTTTTTCAACTGAATCACAAGCCCCTAGCCCCAAATCAAGGCCATCAATACTTGAGGAAATTCTTCTACAACCCCTGTTCCCTTCTTCCTCAAGCCCCATTTTGTCTCCTTATGCTTTTCCACTCAAGTTGAATTCACAACTCTCTAATTTTAGGCTCAATCCCTTTTCCTAGATAGGATGCATATGAAGAAGAAGAAAAAATGAAAGATTTCTGCAGCCCTGTGGGTTGATTTTTCATTAGCATAAATATAAGCAACCAGGACAACAGAGGACTCAGCAGCAGATGGCTGATAAGATCCCCTCTTGTTCAATATATTCAGAAATGGAATTAATTTTTAATACCACATATTAGCAATCTTCTAATATATAGGTAATCTCCTTGCAGTCCCTTCCAGTAAGCACAGATGCTGCTGATGGAATAAATGGAAGTCAGCCTCATCTAATAGAAAGTGTTTTTCCACTTTTTCCTGGGATAGCCATTTTAGTCTGAATTTTACTGGCAATATACTTAGAAGAAACTCAATAACTATTAGCTCTATTAGGGTATGACTGAGTGAATGGATCATGGCATAGTAGGGAAAGCACTGGACTGGAAGTCAGAGAAATTGAAATCAGGTTTTTTACTTTTTTGGGAACAAGTGGTGGAGTAAAATAAATCATTGGCTGTTTTGATTTCAGTTTATTCATTTGTGTAAACAAGCAAATAAATGAATCTGATGATTTCTAAAATACTGTTAGCTAGCTCTGTGTTTCTCAGGTACTGTGGATGGTAAATATCACTCATTATCTTCAACTACTCAAGTAAAAAGGGAGTAACTATGTTTTTAATTTAATGACTTAGAGTATATTCTTCAATCTGCAAAGGCCAGTTGTAACCTGACATTTTTACTCCACAGAATAAAATAGGTACAATTTAGAGAACCCTTAGAATGTTTCAGGTACTATATTAATTACTTTACAAATGCTATCTCACTTAACCCTTTATGAAATTGTTATTATTATCATAATTTTTTAGATGACGGAACTCAGACTTTGGGAATTTGAGTAACTTGACCAAGGCCCAGAAGTTGTTGCTGATTGGTAAGACATGACATCAACTCATTTCTGTATTACTTCGGAGTCTGTGATCATAATCACTGTACCTGAATGGAACATGATAATACAGGATCATCAAGGGGAATTGCTGGGTTAAGATAGGAGGGTGTAAATTGTTTTATTTCAAAGGTAATATGTAGCTATATTCTTGATATACAAAATTAAAACAGCTCATAGCAAATGTGAAATCTCCTCCTTACCTAACCTTTTATTCCCACTCTCCTCCCCAACAGCATAATTGCTCTCTGTAGTGTAGTGCATGGAGAGATGCTATTTTAGTGACCAAAAGGAAACACCTAAAGGGGGGGATGGGCTCTGAGGTAATATAATGTTCAGGTTCTTCATCTGGGTACCTAGTTACCCAGGTGTGTTCATTTTGTGAAAATATATCAGGCCTTTATGACTTGTATGCTTTTCTGTATACATGTAATATTTCAGTTAAAAGCATGTCGGAGCTTCTTTCTCAGTGTGTGAGGAACAGGGGTGGCACCCCCCTCGTTGGCCAGGTCCTCTTCAGGGACCCAGAGGTGATCCTTCTGGGTCAGCCTTCTGGGGAAGAATTCCTCATGCCTTCATCCATGTGGGCACTGCGCCCATTCTGTATGCATGGAATATTTCAGTTAAAGCATGTCAAGGAAAATACCACGATACTGAACTACTAGTTGTCCCAGAGTCTCCCTTTTGGGAAATTATGGGAAAAACAAAACAAAACAAAACAAAACTTGTAAAAATCGAGTGGCAAAAAACAACTTTCTCTGTTCCTTGAGAATTAATGATGCTACATTGTAATTTCTGGAATCTGCTTTGGTTATACCATTTGCTGGGAGCCTCCTACATAATTGGCGTGCTCTACTTGACATATTTGTCCATGTGAAGCTGCCCACATTCTTAGAAGAATGCCTAACTCAGATTGCACTTAATTTTTAATCCCAATTGAGCTCAAACCTCGAATTTTCACACTTGGTCTTCTAAGGGGGTGAAGTTCTTCCCTATTCATCTGGTTTCCATGAGAAAGAAATCTTACCCACCTCCATGAAATTCTGGGTGGTAACTTTTGGTACGTGGAGCCTAGCATCTTCCACTTCTGTGTCCCTTGGGAGGCCGACATTCCTATGGAGAGCATCCGTTCAGAGTTGCTCTTGGACATGGAAATACTTAAAGATTTTGCTCACCAACATCCATTCTACTTCTCTGGGCTAAATTTCCTGGTAGAACCATTTTATTAGTTCTGATCACTGGGTTGAGATCGAGAGTGGTATGATTCACTTTGGGAGCAGAATATGTGACTGCCCAAAAGAGAAACTTTCAGAGCCCCATTTTATCTTTCTGCATTGGCAACCAGCAGAGTCTGAGATGGTGGTTGCTCCTTCAGTCTGGGTCCCAGAGACAGAATGGAATACAGAGCAGAGTCTTAGCTGCCCTACTACGGACCTGGTAAATGATGAGCAAGAAATATGCTTTTGCGGCTTTAAGCCACTGAGTTTTGGGAATCGTTTGATACTGCAGCATAACCCAGGCCCTTCTAAATTATAGTCAGGACTTAAACTTAGTAACTGAGGTTCTGCCCGCAGGCATGAGGAAAGTCATTCAGTACTAGTAGCCTGTATCTGGGTGGGTAAACCTAATTCTCAGGTTTAGCCTTCAGAAATTCCCTTTACTTAAAGGATATGTTCTTCAATACCAATGTAATATGTGATAAAGACTTTTAAGTCTCTCATTTATCTTGTTCTTTTGTGTAAGCAGTTGGTTTAAAACTTGTATAGGGAAGAGGAACATTATTTGCGGGACCTCCTTTTTTATAATTCCATCAGGTTAGTGAAGGGAGCCAAGTGACCTAGAAAGAAACTGAAGAGGGAAGTAAGGGTGAGATCATGCGTAGTACAATGGGTAATGTTTTTTTCTTTAATGTGAAATCCAGTAGGAAGTCACAGAAGGTTTTAAGCAGACATGGGACAAGATAGGATTTGCAATTTTCAAGGAACAGCCTGATTGGCATGTAGAGAATGCATTAGAGGGGTATAGAGACACATCTAGGAAGACCAGGTAAGAGGACATTGCAGAAACTCCTAACTAAAAATAATGGTTGCTCAAATGAAAGAAATTATGTGATGGTTAAAATAATGAAACACACATTTCCTTTCCTCTTATGGTCTGGCTGACCTGGGATACATTTTAGAATATTTAGAGGAATGGAAATATGGCATAGCCTTCAGGCAAATCTCCATGAATAGCTTAGTAGTAGTATTCTTTCTGTCTTGCTATCTTTCTGTCTCTCTATCTCTCCTGTCTCTCTCCCTCTCCCTCTCTCTCTCTCAGTTTCCCTTATATACATAAACACACACACTCACACACTTTTGCATAAGAAATAAGAGAGGTTTGGATTATATTTCCTGGCAATAATTTTCAGTGCACAAATTCTGTATCTACTTTAAAGTTAACTGTTATCTCCTCAGACATTTATGCATTAATGAGGACCACATCACCTCTATTCTTCTGAGTGTCTGGGCTCACCCTATGCCATTTTGGCCCAAATCCGAAATGTCTGGTAACAAGTTATGTCTGTACAGAATCCTGCTGTGTTGCAAGGTACCCTGACCTTCCCTATATACAAGGAACTCCTATACCACAAGGATTCCCCGTCACAAGAAGCCTGTGACCACAGAAAAAGAAAAACAAATAAACAAACAAACAAGCACAGTTTTAAGAAAAGGAGACCCCTAACCACAGAGGAAGCCAGTTTTCATAAAGGGATCCCTGACTGCTTATTCAAGCTGGGCATTAGGTCTATAAAATGCCAACTAAAAGGGAATAAAAGGCTTGTGGAGGTGAGGTACTGCTGGGTGCCCCTCCCATTTCTACTCGCTGCGTAAAGATTAGCAGGAAAGGGAGAATCTTCCCTTCCAACAGCACATATATCTGATTCAAAGGCCACATGATCTTCGATGGATATGTGCCTGATGAGATTTTGTGCAAAAGGCCAAGGTTTCCCTAGCAAGGCAATTTGAGTTTACTCCAGCACTCAGATGGGCATTTGATGCCCTGAAGTTCTACATCATAGAACATTGGCACAGTGATTTTCAACTGGAAAGATTTCAAAGGGTAGTTTACAGATCTAACATTGTGGCAATTAATTCTCAATAAGATATTCCTAAAACACTTATTTTGAGCCATGTAAATTCCTGGGGATTTCTAATATTAACTAAATATAAAGTTAAGAAAAGTTTAAATAACCTCATCTGATACTACAGTCTGAGTTCATAAAGGGTGAATTTAGTTTGGGGGTAGCTTTTTAAATAATAATAAAATAGGGGCGACGGGGTGGCTTAGTGGGTTAAGCCTCTGCCCTCAGCTCAGGTCATGATCTCAGGGTCCGGGGATCAAGCCCCGGTTCGGGCTCCCTGCTTCCCCCTCTCTCTCTGCCAGCCTCTCTGCCTGCTTGTGATCTCTCTCTGTCAAATAAATAAATACAATCTTTAAAAAAATAATAATAATAAAATAGTGGAAACCACTGTATGTTGAAGCTGCTCCTACTAGAAAAGAGAGAGAAGGTGGGGGGCGGGGAACACCCAGTGCATCTATAAAATGATTTTCTTCTCTAAAACAAGCATATGGTTCACTCAGAAGCATTACTAAATTATTAAATTTCACATTAAAATGAAGGGAGTGTAAACTCATCCCTGCTTTGCCTCTTCACAATTATCTGTTGACCAATAGATGGTGCTCTGATCTAGATTCTGGTGGAGATTTAATGATGAGCAGATTACAGACTGTAGATCTTTATTGAATTAAAGGAAGTTTGCCAGACTCATTCATTCATTCATTTTACCAGTAATTATTAAGCACCCACCATGTGCTAGGACTATATTAGGGTTCTTTGAACAGGGTAAAGATTGCTGTAAAGGAAATAAAAGCTTCACCGTATTTCTTCTCAAGGTGATAATATTTCAGTTTATATTGCTGTGTAACAAATTCCTTCAAAGCTTAATGGCTTACAACACAACAATTTATTACGTCTCACCATTTGGTCTGTTGGCTGCTGATTTTTTCAGGGCTCGCTCACTCAGAGTTGCATTCAGCCTGGGCTAGAAGGTCTGAGACAGTGTAACTCACGCATCAGGCAGTTGGTGCTGGCTGTCCTCTGGGGCACCTATGTCTGCCTCCCCATAGACCAGACCTGCTTTCTTATTGCATGGCAGTCTCAGAGCAGGGCTCCAAGTGGTGAAACCAGAGCCATAAAGCCTATTAAGACTACATAGTCTTGTATGTTGCATCATGTCACTTTTGCCACCTTCTATTGGTCAAAGCGAGTCCAAAACCAGCCTAGATTCAAGAGGTAGAGGAATAGACTTTAACTCTTGATAGAAGACTGACAAATGACCCTGCAAAGGGACATGCTTCCTGGGATGGGAGGACTTTGTGGTCATATTTTTTGATCTACAAAAAAACCCAAGTAGATAAATAAATAATAATAAAACAGAAATGCTTAGATCCTATAGTCACCTTGTAGAAACATGGCTGGAGAAGCCTGGGGACTTGTGGTTTTTAAAAAGGAAAGTGGTATGTCTTGAAGACAAACTGTTTCGGGCTAATGAGGCTGTTGCTTCCGTGGAGAATAAAGGGTTAAATGGATGTGGATTGTATATGGCACACACTGTGAGAATTTCTTTATTATTTGTTTTTTCCATTATTCCTAGATACTTAGTTTTTTTTCAGCAGCTGGCTAACCTTAAGAGAGTGTGTTAACACCTAATTGGTACTTCTCCAGCAGGTAGGACAGAGATAATGAAACGAGATAGAACAGTGGAGTGGAGGTACGCTGGTGAGGCAATGTGATGTAGTTTGGTATTTGATGACATTGTATATGATCATGTAATTAACCTTTCAACAACAATGTTCAGTAAGCACACAAATATATTTTAGAAGTTGGAGCTTTTTTTTTTTTAAAGATTTTTATTTATTTATTTGACAGAGATCACAAGTAGGCAGAGAGGCAGGCAGAGAGATAGAGGAGGAAGCAGGCTCCCCGCTTGAGCAGAGAGCCCGATGCAGGGGCTTGATCCCAGGACCCTGAGATCACGACCTGAGCCGAAGGCAGAGGCTTTAACCCACTGAGCCACCCAGGCACCCTGAGAAGTTGGAGCTTTTTTGTGGGGGTAATCATTTCATTTATTAAATCCCTACCGTGTGTCAAGATTTTGGGACGCCTGGGTGGCTCAATTGGTTAAGCCACTGCCTTCGGCTCAGGTCATGATCCTAGGGTCCTAGCATTGAGTCCCACACCGGGCTCCTTGCTCAGTGGGGAGCCTGCTTCTCTCTCTGCCTCTGCCTGCCACTCTGCCTGCTTGTGTGCTCTCTCTCTCTCTGACAAATAAATAAATAAAATCTTTAAAAAAAAAAAGATTTTTATATATGTTATCTTTATGTTTTAACAATCATGAAAAGTGTCAGTTTCTTTATTACACATGAGAAAACTGAGGCCTAGGGAAGATGGGTGAATTTCTCATAGCCAAATATTAAGCACAGAACAGACTTTAGACTTTCAGGTGCCTACTCATTATGCATCCTCCTCCTCTCTTTGTGCAATGGAACCTCAGTTTCGCTGGAGGTTGCAATGTGCCCAGCCCAAACTACATTTCACAAGCTTCTTTGCATAGCCAATGAAAACTGGCTGATGAAGGGTAGCTGCAAGTTGTTTTGTAGGGCTTTTGGGAAAGAGCCTTAAAAAGGAGGCTGATTTGGTTGATATGCACATTTCTGCCACTATTCCTTCCTGCTGCTTAGAACAGGACGTGACACCTAGAGGCCTGGCATCCATATTACAAACATAAACACAAGCAGCTAGCCAGACTATTAGGATGGTAGAGCAGAGACCTGGAAGAAGCCCGGGCCCCTGAAGAAATTACGGACCTGCTTTATCAGCTCTTACATGAGATGAAAATAAAACTCCCATCTTGCTTAAGCCAGGGTTATTTCCTACACAGGCAGCTATACTCAATCCTAACAGTTAAAGACCCCAAAACACACAGCCCCCATTACTTTATCTCAGTTCTTTATTTAAAAATAAAATTTAGAAAATCAGTGTCATGAAAGTAATAAAATAATAATGCAGATGCAAGAATCTCCAAAATCACAAACATCTACTTCTGCAGAAAATCAGGAAGAACCTTATTTATGTTGAGCTCAGCCCTTGCAAACTGTATTTTCAAGGCTTGCTTCCTTGTTCTCCAATTTTAGTGACTCGGGCTTCTGAAGGATCCTGATCCTGCCTCTGTGTCTGAGAATGAGAGTCCCTTGCCTTTGTTTGGAGTCTGTGGCGCTATGACTTCTGTAGTGATCTGACCTTTGTATCCCACATCCTGAAGCGGTGCATCTTCAAATTTCAGCTGCATGAGAATCACAGGACATATTGGTAAATTAAAAAAAAAAAAAAAATCAGGTTTTCAGATCTACCGTAGAGGATTTTGAATCGGTTGTTCTGTGGCAGGGCCCAGGAATTTGTATTTTTAGCCAATACTCTCCATAGTTCTTAGGTATGTGATTCACAATTTCCCTTTTGAGAAACCCCGCTGAACCTTCATCCTAACCAGTGCCTCACACTGTTATCGGATCCAAACTTGAAATTTTTGGTGTGGAGGTGGGTGGGAATGTATTTTGGTGTCTTTCATAGAGATGGACTGAAGATGCATATATAGGAAAAAACAAAAAAACAAAAAACAAAACCTGGGTTAAACAAGATAGGGTTTGTATTTTCCACTCACATAAGTCCTGCTATGGTATGAACATCAAAGGTGATTCTTAAAATTTAGTAAGCCAGGTCAGGGTAATATGGCTTTTTTTTTTTTACTTATAGGAATTTTCTTGTAAGTTTTAAATCTGTACTAATTGCCATGGCTGGCACAAATTGTACCAGATGGATAGGTAAGTCTCCTACTTTTGCAGAGTTCCAAGTTGGCTTTCCTATTCTTAATTATTAAAGATTAATTTTATTTTGCAGAACATTCCCAGAGAATTACCAATACCTTTCCTCAAAGGACATACTTCAAACTTTAAAAGATCAAAATTTTAATAAAAGTTTGAAATTATTGCCAATGTTTTTACAGAAGCGACCCAATGATTTCAACTAATGGGGCATATGAAAGGCAACCATTGTAAAAAGGTAAAACCTAGGCCACCCTGGAAAGAAAATACATTTCTCTCTCCATAGTGGACACACAGGCCCTCTTCTGCTTTCAGGGATGGTTTCCTGAAAAGTTCAGTGGCATAGAATGTGAAAAATGAAAACAATCAGCCTCTATGTTTTAAGGAAGAGCTAGACATTTTACAAAACCCGCAATTTTACCTGACTACTCAATCCTATATGACTGGTAGCTCATACATGCTCTTATGCTCTTTAATTTACTCTTTTCCTTCAGCCAGGCTTAAATTAAATTAGTTTCTATTGGAGCACCTGGGTGGCTCAGTCGGTGAAGTGTCTGCCTTTGGCTCAGGTCATGATCGTGGAGTCCTGGGATGGAATCCCACGTGGGGCTTCTTGCTCAGTGGGGAGTCTGCTTCTCCCTCTGCCCCACCCCCTTGCGTGCACAAGCTCTCTCTGTCTCTGTCTCTCTCTCTCTCAAATATATAAATAAATAAAATCTTTTAAAAAATTTGTTTCTTTTGTAATCCTACCACTGCTACTGCTGCTGTTACTACTTCTACTACATCCCCAGCTCTTCCTGCCATTACTGGAGTATGCCTGCACGGTCAGGTCGGAATCGCAGGTGTGCTGTGAATGTCATCTGTTCAATAGCACATCTCTCTGCGCCGACGGAGACTGATTGAAATCTAGGCCTGATGCGGGAACTGTCTTGAAATTTCTGTTGTCTGTCGTTCTGTGAATTTCCTTTATTTTTCTCTCAGGTTGGGTCCTATCTCCTTAGCTCTCCTTTGATTTCTTTTCTCATTTCATTCGTTGTTTTGGTGGAACACGATTTCTCGTAGCGTCCTGAAAGAAGGTTTCATGACAGGTGAACTTTTTGAGGCCTTGCCTGTGTGACGCTGTCTTTATCATGCCATCACTCTCAGTTGCTGGACTGACTGGGTGTAGAATTCGAAACTGAGTGCTTCTTTGTAACTCATTGCTCCCCTTTCTTCCAGTTTCTATTGTAGTACCGAGAAGTCCAATGCCACTCTAATTTTTGATCATTGTGTGAACTATGCCTTTTTTTGCTCTTTAAACATTTCAGATCTTTTTGTTGTCCTCGGTGATCTGAAACATCTTGGCATGAGTCCATTTTATCTCTTATGTCAGTCCTTTGATGAAATTTTTCCATCTGTTGATTCATTTTTTTACAGTTCTGTGAATTTGTCCTGAATTGTTTATTTGATTATTATACCCCCGTCCCCCTGACCTTTTCCCTGTCTTTTCCTTTCTGGAATACCTTTTGATCTTAGACTCTATGGATGGACTTCTTCTTCTTTTTTTTTTTTATGTTTCTGTCCTATTTTCCACCCCTTTCCTCTTTTGCTCTACTTTCTGCCAGGTTTTCTCAATTTTTTTTCCATGTTTTTTCAATTGTATCTTTCAACCCTTACATTGTATATGTAATAACTACTGTTACACTTTTACTTTCCAAGAGCTACTTTTGTTGTTGTTGTTGTTTTTGGAATGGTTTCTTTTCTCTCCCAGCCCCCAGTAGTGTGGCACAGGCAGTCAGCTACCAAATACAGATTTGTATTTGTTCCCTAAAATAAAGTTGCTGATGGAAAGTGACTGCTCAGTCAAGGACTGCATTTCTGATTTCCGTTGCATCATGCTATCGGAAAGTGAACGACAAATAGCATATATTCTTCTAAGACAAAGAATTAGGAACTAAGTATCTTTCCTTTGCCATTCCTTTCATCATTTGTCATATGAATAGATAGAACTCTAAGAACAAAAGGGATGGAGAAGTCACAAGTGGGGAGGGAGCCAGAAACCTGGAGTAATTATGTGGAATAGAGCCCCCCACACCATCCCATTACCAACTGGACTTTTTATAGGTGAGAAATAAATATCTATGATGTTAAGCTACTGAGATGCCAATGTGTTGTCTCTATTATAGCAGTAGTATTACCTTAATTAAGATATCATTCTTTTGTTGACTGGTTGATGTAATAACTTTTTTCCCTCTGAGAAAATTAATGCTATTTTTAATTTCATTATTCTTTCTCCAGTGTAGTCTTGTTTTTCCTCAGGTTGCTTTTATGGGTGTTTGGTTTGACCACTTTCTGTCATTTGGATCCTTGCCTCAAATATCTTTATTGGCCATTTATATTTAAGAAGAGGGCAACAAAAAAATCCTCTTTGGAAACTGTATGTCTGTGTGGGAGTACATGGACTGTAGGCTTCAGAGTAGAGTAATTTGACTAGAATGTTTCTTTGGGAAATCCTTCAGGAGAGTATTTTCAAGGCTTTCTCTTGGACTTGCATGATTTCCCAGAAGAGGTGCTTTTGACCTCCTGCCTGGATGTATATAGTCTTCACACCTGACATTCTGAAAGCTAGGTTCAGGGGGAGATTGTGGGACAGGAGAATGCTGACATCTCAACATTCTGTCTGGGAGCTTGCATTTAACTCCCCATTTTTATTATGGCCCCTTTTCCTGCAACTCTGCCTGGTAGCCCTTTAATAGAGAAAACCTCAGTTTCACGCTCTGCAGAGTAACAATGAGTTGCCAGAGAGACTGCGGAATGACTGTCCAGCTTCACAAGTTTGGTGAGGGTCCAAGAGGTCTATATGTTTCTCAATAATGACTTTCAAATGATCCTGCAGTTTTTATCATCACTTTTACCCCTGGGTCTTCCAGAGGTGCTTGGTCCACTTAATCTTGGGTCTTTGGGGGATTCTGTCACATATATTGGGTTGTTTCTCAGCTTTTCCTACCGCTGGCTTAGAATTCAGCTCTCTCAGACTTGCCAAGTAATTTACCACTCATCCAGTTGCTCTCTAGCTTCCAAAACTGTGTGGTCTTTGTCTCATTTCCAAAACTCTTTGCCCATGCATCTTTATGCCTTTATTAAAAAAAAAAAAAAATACAGCTCATTGGGCTTTTAGAAGACAGCAGGGCTCTGTAAATGCATCAATTCACCATGTTTATCTGAAAACTTAAAAACAATTTAAATTAAAACCAACTCAATTTCATAATTTCCAAAATAGCAGGACGTCTAGAACCTTTCTTTCCTTCTCTTCTGAATTGCCCCATGACTCCAGAAGATTACTTAAAGGGGCAGATCTTGCTTATAATTGCTTCACCAAGAGGAAACTGGAAAATTGGCTGGATTGACTAGTGGGACTCATTCGTCTGCTACCATTTGTTCTGTAGCCGGTGGACACCGTTGCTCTCGTCAGTTGGTTTGGCAGAGCTCACTGCTGTGCTTTTGCTTTGCTGGTCCAGTTCCTTGCATGGGTTCTGTAATAGCGCTTAACCTCACTCCTTCAACCAAGGTGCTCCGTATTATCTCTTACAGTTGCATCTTTTTGGTTCATAGTCACATGCTCAGCTATTGTTTCCAGAGTGTGGCCCGAATTGGCTAAAATGAACAGCCAACCTCAGCTACACGTTGTGCCAGAACCAAGCCTCCCTGAATAAGCCTGGGTCACCAATTCAAATTCCTTTTCCCTAACCATAAGCGTTCCTAAGAGGACCCTAGAGTCTTTTTCTGCCAAAGCCCTTCTAGTGACTGCAAGTCCGGACACTGCCTGAGAACTTCCAGCACCTAACAGGGAAAGCACAGGTTTTTCTGATCAGCCGCATTTGTATGAGATTTGGAAGATGAGAGAGAACCAGAAATCCATTATGACTCTTCTTGGCAGTCATGGTCAGATATGTGGGCTTCAGCGGATGTAAGATCAGGGGCCTCTAATATTATCCTGTGACTTATTCACTTCAGTGCTAGAAGCAGCCTTGTTCACTAGCAGCATTTTCAAGTGGGTACTAAACACTTCCAAGTCTCTGGGAGGTCATGGTAAACCCTGAATGCTCGTGGCAGAATTTCCTGACCTCTCCATTCCTCTGGCATGTCTGACAGTTTGGAAAGCACCTAACCCTTTGTATTAATTCTCTTTCTGCTTGAAATGCTAGAATGACAAGGCTGTGACTCCCCTATCTTCTCCTTTTCATCAGGGTTTTGAGTGCCTCTTGTCTACACTGAGAGGAACACGGTGGCTGTCAGACGGAAGCTTCTATGTGGGGTGTGGTTTGTGGGCTGGAAGTCAAGCTCCGCGGACCCAGGCACGTTGCTTCCTCCCTCACTGACCCAGGCACGTTCCCTCACACAGACTGTGAGGGAAATTCAGGAGTCAAATGTAAATTATTTGAGGACTGCCTTTATTTTCCAAAGGGGAATGGTTAGAGAAAAAAATTACCCTCTTTGATAAATGATAAGACAAAAACTTTTCTATTTTATCCAGAAATCAAACTCACACTGGTAGGCAATGTATAAATAGTATCGCATCCAGAACTTTCATTCCGTGGATCCCAGCCTATATAATTTAAATCTATTATTGTCCATGCTGTCATCCTATGAAAAAGCTAAACATTTGTTGGCCTCTTTTCCTCTAAAGAACCTTAATTACTGGACTTTTTTATATTATGGAAAAATTCTTTTTTACATTAAGTATACTAACAATTATCTCAGTGACTGAACCATTATTTTCAATTCTGCTTGTTTCTGTCTCACTGGAAGTTTAGACCAAAAATCTCTGAAAGAAGGTAATATATAATTGAAGGAGCATAACCTTGTCACATCAAATTTCTTTAAAACGTATATAAATTTTTAAATTCACTATGTATTGGAAGATATTCATCAAGGTCAGATCATAGAACTTTTCGGAATAGTCTTTTCAAAGTAGTTTGACATATATGGAGTATTACTTATTTATAATTATTTTAATGGGACCTGTTGGTAGGTTGCAAAAGGATCCTTTGATTGGCCACAATATCTTCTGATCTCAGATCACGGAAAAGTTGTAATCTCTAGGTCAGTTGTTGTTCAGTACTTGTAGCATATTTTCCGATAGACATATCATTTATTTCATTTATGTAATATTTATACCCTGCCTACTCCAGAAAACGATCAGAAGAAATGTATGTAACTAAGTGCAATGTAAAGTAAGAAAAGTTTAAAATTGAAAGGGGCAGAGAAATACACATCTCTTGGTGCCTAAGGTATTTTTAAAAGGAGGCAGGTAGAAGATAGATAGATAAAGATAATATCATAAAGATCTATTACCTCATCTTTGTGCTTGTGTGAATTTGATCAAGCTTCTGAATCTCAGTATCCACATCTATTAAATGGATTTAAACTGTAACCTGGCCTATGTTCCATGACAAAGCCTTAATGAAGGACTCCTCCTTTAGAGCTCCTCAGCATTTCCTCCAGGATCCCTGGCTCAGGATGAACAAGGACAACTCTGGAAAGTTCTTCCTCCGGAGCATCTCTCTCTCTACTCCTATTTTTGCTGGACCAGCGGCACCAGCTTTAACCTCTGCCCGTGCTTGTGCTGAGATCCTCTGATGGGCAGACCTCCGTGAGACTCACAGAATCTGTTTGTGCTGCTGTCCATCTACTTTACCCCACTGACTGACTAATCTTCTTTTCCACTAGCCAGGAAATCACCTTATCTTGCGATTTTCAACTCTAAAGCTGTTACATCCCAGGTGATGCTGACTTCCTCTGATATCACACCTTTCTATTTCCCAGAGGACAGAACTTTCGGCAGGCCAGGTCAAGGGATGATGAAGCCTGGTCAGACCTTCCCCTGGAACTACTAGTTCTTCTAAAAATCTACCTACTGTGCCATCTGGACCAATCTTAACTCCGTGCACTTTTCCCTGGTTTAAAGAGTTCTCTCCAGTCTAATACAATTTTACGGAAGCTTCCAGGCTTTTATACAAGATCTCATTCCAATTGGAATATAAATACACCTTATTTCCCATGGATCACTGGACCTCAACCAAACGCAGGAATGCCGCCTTGCATTCATTTCAGTGTCTGCTAAGGAGGTTCAGCGTTCTGGAGGACAAAGTAAGCCACCAGGGGGCAGTGTTGCCTAATCTTGCGTTCCAGCCTAATCCTCTTGGGGAAATGCAGCCCCAAATCTTTTGTTGAACTCAAGTTTAGATAAATTGTGAAGCCTAAATAAGATAATATAATAGTTGCGACTACTGATCTTAAATGCCTCTAAGTGCCAAGTATTTTATATATTATTTCATTTAATTCTCATGTAGGCCAGATAACATGTGGGTTTCTCCGCCCAGTGAGATTTAGATGGCATTATTTCAAACATTAATAATTCCATGACTCCAACCCACAAATTCTGTTAATCTCTCTGTGTTAAATGCCAATGGTTTCCTTTGCCTATGGCTGCTGAAATTGTCCATGCTGTCTATATTTGCACAAATCGGTTTAGCTTTTCCATTAAGTTTCTATAGGACATCCATTCTGTTCACAATGAGTCTTTTAGGGTCTACAGGAAGGGGTCAGTTTATTGTTTTTTCTTTTTCCCGTCAGACTCTATCCCTTCCCCCAAATCCCCAAATGACCAATCAAATCCCTCCTTTCTTCTTATAATAACTGAATGTATTCATTGCTTGAGGTTTTCTCTCATCCAAGTTACATATTCTCAGACAATGGGAAAGGGAAATCTGAAAGTGAAATCTTGGTGACATAGTTTGTCTGTGTGAACTCTTTGTCAATGGAATGTTTATAATTTAGGAATTTCAAGCATATGCAAAAAGGCTCTTCTACTAATCAGAATTTCATAGGATTGTTCTTCAGCAGTTACATGTCGAGTGAGTTAATTATGAACCAGTGCCCAAAAAAAAAGTTTAGCACACTGAGAAGATATCAGAAATATCTCAAATGAATATTAATGTTTTGAAATGTCCATGTAATTGAAATCAATTTAAATGTAAAAATAATTTGAAGAATGCTAATGCAGTGGCAGAGTCTCCCACAGATAAATATGTCAAAACACATTAGAATTTCTCTGAGGCTGTGGCAGAAACCTGTATTGTGAGTAGGCTGCAGGATAGGCAGATCTGACTTCATTTTTGCTCTGTTAAGCCTATTTCTTTCCGGTTTTTGTATCTGCATCTTTAGTCAGAGGATTTTTGCTTTGGCCATGTGGATTTTTCTTGGAAATGACACCTCTGCTTTAATTTTAATTTTGTTTAAAGTGGACTGACTTACCTAAATGTCTAGGTTTGGGTCTCATAAACTTCAATTTTTAGTGATTTATAATTAAAAAATATATTGTAGGGAAAAATATTGCATGAGTCCACTTATATGTAGTATCTAAAATAATCAAACTTCCAAAAGTGGAGAGTATAATGGGGGATGCCCAGGATAGAGGGGCAAGGGGAAATGAGGAGTTCAATGTATGTAAAGTTTTGGTTTTGTGAAATGACTAAGTTCTAGAAATCTGCTATCCAACATTGTGGCTATAGTTAATAATACTGTTCTGCACACTTTAAAAGATTGTTAAAAGGGTAGATTTCATATTAAGTGTTCTTACCACAAAACAAAATAATAAACCCAGAAAACAACAACAAAAAGGAGCATGAGAAAACTTTTGGAGTTGTTATGTTTATTATCTTGACTGTGGTGTTGGTTCGTGGGTGTATATGTCCAAAGTCATCAAATTGTTTTTTACATTAATTGCATCTAGTCTTTTTTACATACTCGTTATATCTCACTAAAGCTGCTTAAAAAAGAAATATGTATGGTAAGGAAAGTAAGTTGGCACCCTTTTTAAGTTGAGCTATGGTTGATATATACCATTATATTAGTTTCAGATGTGTCCATTGCCAAATGATCACTACAATGAATTTAATTAACATTCATTACGACATAGTTACATTTTTTTCTTGTGATGAGAACTTTTTAAAAATTTATTGAGGTATAACTGACACACAATGCTATATTAGTTTCAGGTGTATAACATAGTGATTTGACATTTGTAACATTTGTATACATTGTGAAATGGTCACCACAATAAGTCTAGTTACCATCTGCCATTCTGCAAAGTTAATGCAGTGTTATTGCCTATACTCCTCACGCTGTACATTACATCCTCATGACTTATTTTATACCTAGAAGTTAGTATTTAATCGCCTTCACCCATTTTGCTGCCCCCTCTCCTGTAGCAACTACCAATTTGTTCTCTTTATCTGTGTGTCTGGGTTTTATTTTGTTTTGTTTGTTTTGTTTTTTAGATTCTACATATAAGTGAAATCATGCAGGATTTGTCTTTCTGTTTGACACATTTCACTTAACACAGTATCCTTGAGGTACATGCATGTTGTTGTGAATGGTAAGATTTCATTCTTTTTTATGGCTGAGTGGCATTCCATTGTGTATATACGTGTGTATATACATATATCACGTCTTCTGTCCATTCATCTGTCAGTAGACACTTAGATTTCCATATCTTGGCTATTGTAAATAACACTGCAGTGAACATAGGGGTGCATATATCTTCTTGAATTAGTATCTTCGTTTTCTTCAGCCAGATACCCAGAAGTGGAATTGCTAGATTTTATGGTACCTCTATTTTAATTTTTTGAGGAACTTCTATACTGTCATCACAACAAGTGCACTCCTTAATCCCCGTCACTTATTTTACCCATCCCCCAACCACTTCCCTTCTGGTAACCATCAGTTTGTCCTCTATAGGTCTGTTTCTTTAAAAAGAAAAAAGAAAAAAAAGTCTGTTTCTTGGTTTGCTCCCTCTCTGTCCCCCTCTCCTGCTTTGCTTATTTGTTTCTTAAATTGCACAAATGAGTGAAATCATATGGTATTGTCTTTCTCTGATTAACTTAGTTTGCTTAGCATAATACCCTCTAATTCCATCCATGTCATTGCAAATGGCAGGATTTCATTCTTTTTTTATGGCTGAGTGATATTCCATTGAATATATATATACCACATCCTCTTTATCCATTCGTCAGAGGAGGGGAATTGGTCTGTCTCCATGATTTGGCTATTGTAGATAATGCTGCTATAGACATCAGGGTGCCAGTTAAGCCAGCCATTAAAAAGATGTGCAAAAAATGTGAAAACAATAACAATGAAACATCGGGGTGCATGTATCCCTTTGAATTAGTATTTTTGTATTCTTTGGGTAAATAACTAGTGGTACAATTGCTGGATCATAGCTTAGTTCTATTTCTAACTTTTTGAGGACCAGTTTGCATTCCCAGCAACAGCATGAGACAGTTCCCCTTTCTCTACATCCTTGCCAGCACCTCTTTTTTTCTTGTGTTACTGATTTTAACCATTCTGACAGATGTGAGATGGTATCTTATTATAGTTTTGATTTGTATTTCCATGATCAGTAATGTTGAACATCTTTTTATGTGTCTCTGGGCCATCTGTATGTCTTCTTTGGAAAAATGTCTATTCACTTCTTCTCCCCACTTTTAAATGGATTATTCAGTTTTGGGGTGTTGAGTTGTGTAAGTTCTTTATATATTTTGGATATAACCCTTTATCAAGTATGTAATTTGTAAATGTCTTCTCTCATTCTGTAGGTTGCTTTCCAGTTTTGTTGAATGTTTCCTTTGCTGTGCAGAAGCTTTCCAGTAGTTTATTTTTGGTTTTGTTTCTCTTGCCTCAGGGAGATGTATCTAGAAAGAAGTTGGTATGGCTGATGACAAAGAAATTATCGTTTGTATTCTTTTCCAGGATTTTCATGGTTTCTTGTCTCGTATTTAGATTATTCATCCATTTTGAATTTATTTTTGTGTCTTGTTTAAGAAAGTAGGCCAGTTTCATTCTTCTGCATGTGGCCATCCAGTTTTCCCAACATCATTTGTTGAAGAGATTGTCTTTCCTATTTGTATATTCTTTCCTATTTCATTACAGATTAATTGGCCATACAGTTGTAAGTTTACTTCTGGGTTTTCTGTTCTGTTCTATATTGATCTATGTGTTTATCTTCATGCCAGTACCATGCTCTTTTGCTTACCACAGTTTTGTAATCTAACTTGAAGTCTGGAATTGTGATGCCTCCAGATTTGCTTTTCTTTTTTCCTTTGAGGTTTCTTTGGCTATTCACGGTCTTTTGTGGTTCCATACAAACTTTAGGATTGTTTGTTCGAGTTCTGTGATAAATGCCATTGGTATTTTGATAGGGATTGCATTGAATGTGTAGATTGCTTTAAGTGTGGATATTTTAACAATAGTTGTTCTTCCAATCCTTGAGCATGGATTGTCTTTCCATTTCTTTGTGTCATCTTCAATTTCTTTGATCAGTGTTTTATAGATAACAGAGTATAGGTCTTTTACCTCTTCTGTTAGGTTTATTCCTTGGTATGTGATTGTTTTTGGTGCAGTTGTAAATGGGATTAATTCCTTAATTTCTCTTTCTGCTGCTTTATTTTTGATGTGTAGAAATGCAACAGATTTCTGTACATTGATTTTGTATCCTGTGACTTCTGAATTCATTTATCAATTCTGGCAGTTTTTTGGTGGAGACTTTTGGGCTTTGTATATAGAGTATCACATTATTTGCAAATAGTGAAAGTTTGACTTCCTCCTTACCAATTTGGATGTCTTTTATTTCTTTTTGTTGTCTGATTGCTGTGACTAAGATTTCCAGTACTAACTTAAATAACAGTGGTGAGAGTAGACATACCTGTCTTTTTCCTGACTGTAGAGGAAAAGCTCTTAGTTTCTGCCCCTTTGAGGATGATATTAATGGTGGGTTTCTCATATATGGCCTTTATTATGTTGCCTTATGTTCCCTCTAAACCTACTTTGTTGAGGATTTTTATCATGAATAGATGCTGTACTTTGTCAAATGCTTTTATTGCACCTATTGAAATGATCATATGGTTCTTATCCTTTCCTTTATTAATATGATGTATCATGTTGATTGATTTTTGAATATTGAAACATTCTTGCATCCTGGGACTAAATCCCAGTTGATCCTGGTGAATGATTTTTAAATGTATTGTTGAATTCAGTTTTATTGAGAAATTTTGGATCCCTGTTCATCAGGGATATTGGGCTATGATTCTTTTTTAGTGGAGACTTTGATTGGTTTTGATAATTCTGGCCTCATAGAATGAATTTGGAAGTTTTTCTTCCTTTTCCATTTTTTGGAATAGTTTGAGAAGAATAAATAGTAACTGCTGGGTAGAATTTGCTATGTCTACCCTGTGAAGCCAACTGGTCCCTGGACTTTTGTTTATTGGGAGTTTTTTGATTACTGATTCAATTTCTTTGCATGTTGTAAGTGTGTTCAAATTTTCTATTTCTTCCTTTTTCAGTTTATATGTTTGTTAGTTTGCATGTTTGTCGGGATTTGTCCATTTCTTCCTAGTTGTCTGATTTGTTGCCATTTGGTTTTTCATAGTTGTTCTCATAATTGTTCATATTTCTGTAGTGTTGGTTGTTATTTCTGCTCTCTCATTTGTGATTTTATTTGGGTCCTTTCTCTTTTCTTTTTGTTAAGTCTGGCTAGGGGTTTATCAATTTTATTAATTTTTTCAAAGAATCAGCTCCTGGATTCATTGATCTGTTCTATTGATTTTTCAGTTTGTATATCATTTATTTTGCTCTAATTTATTATTACCTTCCTTCTACTGGCTATAGGCTTCATATATTGTTTTTTTTTTCTTGCTTCTTTAGGTATAAGGTTAGGTTGTATATTTGAGATTTTTCTTGCTTTTTAAGGTAGGCCTGTATTGCTATATATTTCCCTCTCAGGGCCACTTTTGCTGAATCCCAAAGATTTTGGACTGTTGTGTTTTCATTTTTAATTGTTTCTATGTATTTTTTAAAATTTCTTCTTTGATTTACTAGTTGATCATTGTGAAGTAACATGTTGTTTAACTTCATGTGTTTGTGGTCTTTCCAAATTTTTCTGGTGGTTGACTTCTAGATTCATCGCACTGTGGTCAGAAAAGGTCCATGGTATGATTTCAACCTTTTTGTATTTGTTAAGGCCTGATTTTGTGACCCAGTATGTGATCTTTTATGAAGAATGTTCTATGTACATTTGAGAGGAATGTGTATTCTGCTGTTTTAGGATGGAATGTTTTGAATATATCTGTTAAGTCCATCTGGTACAATGTATCACTTAAAGCCTTTGTTTTCTTGTTTATTAACGGTTTAGATGATCTGTCCATTGATATAAGTGGATTGTTAAAGTCCCCTACTATTATTTTGTGTTATTACCAATTAGTTCCTTTATATTTGTTATTAATTGTTTTATATATTTGGATGCTGCTATGTTGGATGCATAAATATTTATAATTGTTATATTTTCTTATTGGATTGTCCCCTTTTTGATTACATAATGTCCTTCTTTGTTTCTTTTTACAGTCTGTTTTAAAGTCTCATTTGTCCATTGTAAGTATTGCTACTCTGGCTTTCTTTTGACATCCATTTGCATGATAAATGTTTCTTCATCCCCTCACTTTCAATCTGAAGGTGGCTTTAGGTCTAAAATGAGTCTTTTGTAGACAGCATATAGATTTTTTTTTAATCCATTCTGATACCCTGTGTCTTTTGATTGGAACATTTAGTCTATTTACGTTCAAAGTAATTATTTATTCATATGTATTTATTGCCATTTTATTACTTGTTTTGGCATTGTTTCTAGAGATTTTCTCTGATCCTTTCTTGTCTTTGTCGTGTTTGGTCTCTCCTTTGCACTCAAAGAGTCCCCTTTAATATTTCTTGCAGGGCTGGTTTCGTGGTCACGAACTCCTTTAGTTTTTATCTGGGAATCTCTTTATTGCTCGTCTATTGTGAATGATAACCTTTGCTTGAGAGTATTTTTGGCTGCAGATTTTTCCCATTCAGGACTTTGAATATATCATGCCATGCCCTATTTCTTTCTTATCTTTTACTCTTCCCTTGTGGTTTGATGGCTTTCTTTAGTGTTATGTTTATATTCCTTTACATAGTGTTATGTTTATATTCCTTTACATTTAATTTACTAAATTACATTTAGTAAAATGTAATTTTACTAAATTACATTTAGTGTTATGTTTATATTCCTTTACATATTCCTTTACAATGTATCTATTTGTGTGTAAGCTTTTGCTTTGTGGTTATCATGAGATTTACATGTAGTGTGTGGGTGTGCGTGCGTGTGTGTGTGTGTGTGTGTGTGTTTTAAGTTGATAATAACTTAAATTTGAACACATTCAAAACTACATTTTATACCACCCATGATTCATGTTTTTGATATTTCTTTTTACATCTCTTTATCTTATGTATTTCTTCACTAATTATTATAGTCTTAGTTAATTTTCCTACTTTTGTCTTCTTAGCCTTCTTAGTTGCTTTTTAAAAAAAGATTTATTTATTTATTTGAGGGAGAATGAGACAGCAGAGATGGGGGCAGAGAGAGAGGGAGAAGGAGAGAATCTCAGGAAGTCTCCCCACTGAGTGTGGAGCCCGATATAGGGTTCTGTCTCAAAACCCTGAGATCATGATCTGACCTGAAATCAAGAGTTGGACACTTAACCAACTAAGCCACCCAGGCATCCCTTGCTTAGTTACTTTGTAAGTAATTAATCCACTGCCTTTGCTATATATTTACCTTTTTGGTAAGATTTTTACTTTCCTTTGTTTTCTTGTTATTAATTAATGTCTTTTCTTTGAAGTTTAAAGAAATCTCTTTAATATTTCTTGTAAGACTGGTTTAGTACTGTTCAACACCTTTGGCTTTTGCTTGTCTGGAAAATTCTATCTCCTTCAAATCTGGATGATAATTTTGCTGAGTAGAGTATTCTTGGTTGGAAGGGTTTTAAGGGTTTTTTAATTTTTTTTTTTTTCCTTTCAGTCTTTGACTATGTCATACTAGTTACTTCTGGCTTGCAAAGTTTCTGTTGAGAAATCTGCTGATAACCTTATGGAGTTTCCCTTGTACATAACAATTTGTTTTTCTCTTGTTGCTTTTAAGATTTACTCTTTATTTTCACCTTTTGGTATTTTAATTATAGTGTCTCTTTGTGTGTTTCATTTCTTTGGATTCATTTTATTTAGAACTCTCTGGGCTTCTTAAACCTGGATGTCTGTTTCCTTCCCTAGGTTAGGGAAGCTTTAAGCATTTATTTCTTCAAATAAGTTTTCTGTCCCTTTCTCCTTTTTCTTTTTTTCCTTCTGGGACTCCATAATGTGAATATTATTTCAGTTGATATTGTTGTAGAGGTCTTCTAAATTAATTTTTAAAAAATTATCTTCATTTTTAAAAATACTTTTTTTCTCTTTTTGCTGCTTTGAATGAATTCCATTGCTTTTCTCCCCAGCTTGCTGATTCATACTTCTACTTTATCCAGTGTGCTGTGAAACCTCTCTAATATATTTTCCAGTTCAGTTATTACGTTCTTCAGCTCTGTGACTTCTGTTTGGTACTTTTTAAAATGTTTTCTGTCTTTTTATTGAAGTTTTCACTCTGCTCATCCATTCTGTTCCTGAGTTTGATGAGCATCTTTATGACTCTTTGAATTCCTTATCAAGTAGATTATTTATCTCTGTATAATGATGGCCTTTTTCTGAGATTTTTGTCTTTTACTTTTACTTGGCATGTATTTCTCTTTTTCCTCATTTTGCTTGGTTCTCTGTGTATATTTCTATGTATTAGGCAAAACAGCTACCTCTCTTAGTCTTGAATAAATGGCCTCGTGTAGGTGATGATCCTTCTCATTCAACCTTGCCCTAGCTCTTGGTTGCTTCTGAAACCTTTGTGATTGTCCAAGCTGCCTCATGTATTCTTGATATGCCCTCATTGTTAAGTGCATCCCAAGAATTGTCACTGATCCTAGGGGAGGAATCTCATTTAACACCTAGTTTCAAGTTTCAAGCTGATTGGAAGCTAGACCCTAAGGCAGTGTTTTTTAAAGTATGCAAATATATGTATTCCTGTGGGGTTGCAGGTATAATCCCTGTTGGTCTCCATACCAGAAGATCTGGAGATGACAATTTCAAAACTGGGGGCTCCAGATGAGTGTATAAGCTCCTTTCTGAGAAGTCCTGGTGAGCTGTAGTGAGGTCAGAGTAGTGGACAAGGATAATGTCTCCCTGCTTGTTTTCTGGGTGTGTCTCTTTAGCATCTGGATGTGTGGGAAACTGGAAGCCTGTCCTTTAGCTGAATCTCCCGGCCAAGTAAATAAACTTTTTCACAGGAAGACTGTAGCTGTGTTTCAGACTACCATCCACATAGTGCCCTAGGGGTGATGGCCTGCTAAGAGTTGTCTTCCTAATTTTTATAGTCCCATGGAGCACTGGAATACCTGTCCCCTTGGCTATCCAGGCAGGGCAATCAAGGGGCATCACCTGTGTGGATGGCATGTGTCCTCTGGCTTTAGCAAGGAACTGGGAAATGTAATGGGTAAAACATGCTTGCTGGCTGCTGGAAAATATCTAGTCTACATGAATGCTCAGGCTTCGCCAATGCAGCAGTGAAGAGCCTTATCTGTGCACTAGTTGCCATCTTTAAGCTTGGAGTAGGAAGATGCTATGACCACTTGTGCTCACCAGACCCAGTCGGGGGACAAGGGCGTGTTGCAACAACCTGCGCTCTCTGGTCTCAGTAAGTGCTATGACCATTCTTCCCCATTGCTGGTCCCAACAAGGTAGCTGTAACCAAGTTCATCTCTCTGTGATAGGAGGCTAAGTGGAGAGAGCAACAATGGTGTCTGCCAGCACCTCCATTTTGGGAACAATCTCAACTGTTCCCCACCCCTCCAGCCAGTGCCCCAAATTAGCAAATAAATCTCCCTCACATATAATCTAGATACTTTCAAACTGCATTTTTTTTTTTTTTTTACATTTGGTCTTTGGGCAAGTGAGACCTCATGGGAACCCTCTAAGAGGGGCATTTCAGTTTCCTATAGCACTTTGGGACCCTTGGACATCAGCCCCATTGTTTTTCCAAGATAGATATAATGATGGCTCACTTTCCAGTGCTAATCTTAGGGTTCAGGGTGCTCAGTATGGGGTACCAACTCCTCACTACTCCAGAAGAAGTGCCTGTATGCTGAGATCCCTTTTTATTGTGTGTCATTGCATCACATATTTTTTTAAACAAGATCATGTCTCCGCCTCTTCAACCTGTCTCAGTGAGGTCCTTCTATTCTTTGTTGTGAAAAGCAATTCATCTAGTTTTCGGATATTTTTCAGAGGGAAATGGTGATCCATGTGCAGTTGTAGATTTGATATATCTGTGGGAGGAAGTTAAATTCAGGATCTTCCTGTGCCACCACCTTGGACACCCCCAGTCCCATGAAGAGAACTTTTAAGACCTACTCTCTTAGCAACTTTCGTGTATACAGTACAGTATTTTTTTTTAAGATTTTATTTATTTATTTGACAGATAGAGATCACAAGTAGGCAGAGAGGCAGGCAGAGAGAGAGGAAGGAAAGCAGGCTCCCTACTGAGCAGAGAGCCTGATGCGGGCCTCAATCCCAGGACTCTGGAATCATGACCTGAGCCGAAGGCAGAGGCTTTTAACCCACTGAGTCACCCAGGTGCCCAGTACAGTATTATTTTTTTTTTTTAAAGATTTTATTTATTTATTTGGCAGAGAGAGAGACCACAAGTAGGCAGAGTAGCAGGCAGAGAGAGAGGGGGAAGCAGTCCTCGGCTGAGCAGAGAGCCCGATGAGGCATTCGATCCCAGGACCCTGAGATCATAACCTGAGCTGAAGGCAGAGGCTTAACCCACTGAGCCAACCAGGCACGCCTACAATACAGTATTATTAACCATAGTTACAATGCTGTACATTATACTCTAAGGAATAATTTATTTTATAACTGAAAGTTTGTGCCTTTTGACCACCTTCACTCGTTTTAACCCCTCCTACCACCTACCTCTGGTTACCAATGATCTGTTCTTTGTATCTGTGCATTTAGTTTGTTTGCTTGCTTGTTTTTTTAGATTCTACATATAAGTGAGATCATACAGTATTTTTGTCTTTCTTTGGCTTATTTCACTTAGCATAATGTCCTCAAGGTCCATGTTGTGACATGGTACATTTTCTTATTAAGCCTCTAAAAAATGTCGTGTGAAAAAGGCAGAGGACTCATGACTGTTCCCATTTTGCATTTGGAGAACCAAGGCTCAACCACATTAACTGACCCAGGCCACTGTGTAATTCTTTACAAATTATGTTGTGCTTGACTAATTCAAAATGACTTCAGAAACATTATGTCATTTGAGATAGACTTCTATGTTCCCTCTATGCAATGGATTATCAAGTTCCAACTATCCTTCCTCATGTGCTTTTCCACCTGTCAAACTCTTTTATTTCTTAAGACTCAAAGTATGTAGTTTTTTCCTACCTTTCAACCAGAAGGAATCTACCCCATTTTGAACCTGCAATAGCATGTAATTATTTCAGTTGTATGACCTTTGCTGCATGCTTCCTTCCGTGTGCTTTCTTCTGTATATGATTTATTGACACTTCTTGGTGACAAATCGGGAAATTATTAATCTTTATATATTTTCAAAGGCTTACCACAATGTTTTTCCCTATGATAGTTACTTAAGAAATATTTGTTGGAATAAATGCACAAGATATTTCTCTTTTCTTTTTATTATCTGTCATTGATCCTATACCTTGTATTCAAACTTAATTTTAGCTACTTGTAAATGCTTTCCCTCTGCCCCATTCAAAGCAAAACTATGCACACTTTGTCATTTAAAAACAAATAAACAAACTAAAACCAACAGCAAATCAAAATAAAACTTCTCATGGTTCTGCTTATATTAATTTCTTCTCTTGAGATTCTCTCTGTAGTTTTCTGACCTCATTAATTTCTTCCTTCCTCAACCTCTTGTACTTAGAGCTTGTAATTGTATAGATGCATTTCTGTTCTCTGATTTTCTGTGGGCACTTAGAGGGCAAGTAAAAAGAATAATATCTGCCGTCTGAATTGATTACTCAAACTAAATAAGATAGCTGTAGAATGCTGTATTTGTGTGTGTGTGTGTGTGTGTGTGTGTGTGTGTGTGTTTTAAAATATCCCCCAGGGGCACCTGGGTGGCTTAATCAGTTGAGTGTCTGACTCTTGGTCACTATCCTGGGGTTGTGGGATAGAGCCCCACATGAGGCACCATGCTCAGTGGTGAGTCTGCTTGAGATTCTCTCTCCCTCTGCCCCTGCTCACATGTGCTCTCTCTCTCTCTAAAATAAGTAAATAAATCTTTAAAAACAGAAAAGAAAAAAAAAGTATTCCCCAAGTGCCTACCATAGGACCAGACAAATGGTAGCCCCCCAAAAGTGTTGAATCTAATTGATTCACATAATTCATTTCCCAGTAAGTCTAGTTTCAAGGTTACATTGTGCTACATAGATATTTTCCTTTATGTGTTTTTTCTATCTTATAACATTGAAAAGCAGTTTCCACTCATTTTTAAAAATATTTAACACGTCAGTTTATTGACTTTTGTTTCATTTCCTGACCAGACAGGAACCATTTGGACTATAAATTGTGTTGTAAATCTGTTGTTATTAGTTTTCCTATTGTAAAATTACATTATCCTCACGTTCTAAATAGGTTAAATATTTCAACCATTTCTAGTTGTCTTCTGAGAGATCATGACCATATATATGCTGAGAAATTTGCTTTCTAATTCCTAACAAAAATCAAGAAAATAGATTGACTTTTCAATGTCTTAATATGGCCTTCATATGATAAATCTTGATATCAAATTTCCTTACTGAAATGAAACATACCAATATTTTTAGACACTTAAGATGTTCAATGGGAAGGCATTGACTTTTGTGTAATACTCTCCTCTAATTTCCCTTCTGAGTTAATGTTTTTAATGTCTTCCACACTGTCTGACACATAGTGGGTTTTCATTAAATGCTACTAGAATAAGTACAAGATTGTATAGATGAGAGCTTTAATATTTGCACAGATTTTCTGTTTATTCTGTTTGATTTACTAATTTATGAGTTTATAATGCATTTGGAAGGGAAAATATTCTAGTATTCTCCAAGTAAGATTCACAGAACATTGGTTTTAAAATAAACTGATAGATGTCACTAAAAAAAAAAAAAAAAAAATGGGAGGAAATCTATGGAAAATAGTATGAGACATCCTAAGTTAAAATTAAACATTTTCTTTTATTATAGCAGGACTTCTCTTGACTTTAATATGCTAATGTACATTAGAAATCCCCAGTGTAATATGCAATATTACCCAAATTTGCTTAATTCCAATATTATCAGGGCTCTTGATTTTAAGTTACAGAAACACAACTCAGAATGCCTTGACTTAAAAATGGAATTGATCTGCTCATGTGACTAAAATATCCAGGGGTAGATTGGCCTCAGATATAGCTACATAGAGTATTTCCATAAATCATCAGAAATAGGTCTCTTCATCTGCTCTCCTCTGGGGTAAGTTTATTATCAAATAGGATCTCCCAGTGAGGAGACAAGGATGACCACTGCAAGTTTATTTATTTTTTTTTAATGTAGTTTTTAAAAGATATTTATTTATTTATTTATTTATTTATTTGAGAGAGAGCAGAGTGCATGAGAGAGAGAGTGTGAGGGGGAAGGGCAGAGGAAGAGGAAGAAGCAGGCTCCCCACTGAGCAGGGAACCCTATACGGGACTCCATCCCAGGGCCCTGGGATCATGACTTGAGCTGAAGGCAGTAGCTTAACCAACTAAGTCACCGAAGTGCCCCAGCCACTACAACTTTCATCTTATGTTCTACCATTTTAGCAATCACAGCTCAAAGACTTCTTTCCTAATAATTACAGGAAAATTCCACTTGTGTAAAAACTCTTTCAAAGAAATAATTTTTTCTGTTTGCTTCCAAATATATTTGCAGCTGCCAGAATAGTTCCTATTTTATAATTGGTGCTCAATAAATTGAGTCTCATTTAATTGGCTTGCACCCCATTCCTACACCAACTGGTGTAAACAGGAGCATGGGATCCTCCAAACACCCAGACAAGGGACCATGCCTCCTGTTCTGGAGTGGAGAAGAGAAAAGTTTGGACCCACCTAAACTGCATAACCTGAGAGTAGAGGAGAAAAAAGAAAGGAAGGGAGGAAGGAAAAGGAGGAAGGAAGGGAGGAGGAAATGAAGGAAAAAAGGGAGGAAGGGAGGAATCCAATAAAGAAGTATGTGCTAATATGCTAATGGATAGATTCTTCCTCCCTTATTTTACCAGCAATCTGTATCATATGCAGATAATACAACTTCGTTCCAGCCTTGAAGTTTGATTTTATCCTACTTCTGAGCTAATGTGTTATCATGTTACTGTTTGATACATGCTGGCAGAAGACATGAGGCTCCTTTGTCAGAGACAAGGGTTTTATTACTTATGGTGCAGCAGGCAGCATGAGCATCATATGTCTACATCAATTTCTCTTGCCCCAAGTCTCATGCAGTATGGGGCAGATGGGTGCCTCACATATGGTGGGTTTTCATCACACTTGGGAAATAGTAACTTGGGAGAATTCACTACTTTTATAGCAAGCAGTAAGCAAGTCTGTCCTTTGTCTGGGACAAATGTTACTTCATCCCCTAAGTTTGTTCATTGCAAACAGGACCCTGATAAAGGGGACTGTGTAAAGACCAGTCATGGCCTTTTATTCCTGGCACACTGAGCAAGATGTATAGAAGCTTGAGAAATACATGAAGGACTATCTCCCAATACTTACATTGAAAATATTACTTTAATCCCATTTCAGCCAGGTGAAAAGGTGAACAGAAAGTTTTGGAGTTGGCAGGGCTTTGTATCATTTCTGAAGTCATGTCACATAAACAATTGCCTCCCCTGTGGAACTATACTCATACCAGAAGCATAAATTCTAATTCAGGGAAAGTGTGTATATGCTTTGGAGACATTGGGTTTTATGGTGAAAAGGAGACAATATCTTTACCTTTTATGACTGTAGAATATGATTTCTTTGGTGTGAAAAAGAGGATAAACGAGATTATTTGGGTTTTCAGGGAGAGCACTTAGCTATGCTTTCTTTTAATACATTTGATTTCCAATTATTAAGCAATAGCTCAGCATGGTCTGAGAAGAGCCTTCATGAAAATGAAGAGCCCAAAAGGTCTTTAGTGGGGCTTGTTCTAAATCTGGCCTCTGTGGTTGTTTGGCAGTTTATCAAAAGCCACATTAATCCTTATAAATAGTGCTTGATTGTCAAAAGACAGCCCCCTTGTTCCAGCCTTGCAGATTGAGCCACGCTTATTATTTTTCTTGACTTCTTGTACACAGGCTGCATGATTACCAAGTGATCATGTGTAAACAAGAGGCTGTTTTGTACCGATAAATGGATTCCCACTGTTGCACAAGCCCCTAGGAGTCTGCATTAAAAACGAGTTGAGATGCAGAACGGAACACAGCATTTATTTTAACAGCAGGCACTTATCATTGGTGACATTACCTGATATGGCTGATAATCTAAAACATTATGACTTTGGAGCAAAATTTGGTTCATAAAGACATACAAGGAGATAAACCATGGCTACTAATAGAAATTGCAAGCAATGCTTTGAATAGAATAATCTTATCTACATTCATCATCTGGCTAGGTCTCTCCTCCCACTGAAATGAGACAAGGTAAATTCACAACCCCATTAATGCTAATAGCAGCTTCAGAAGCAAATCCCTTGTTCCTCCATAGGAGAGGATGGCTGCCCTCTCTTGTTTCAATATGCTGTAAACCTGTGTCAGTCTGAGCTAATTGCTGGAAATCTGGAATACAAGCAGTTTGAAATTAATCTTTTGAAATGGTGGCCAATACAGTTGTTGATGATAGCAGCTACTGGCTAGAAAGCAATGACATTCCTCCTTGCAATGCTGATTCTGGTAGGTTGGTACTAAGCCATCAGTGTTCCTGGACCAGATTATCTGCTTGCATCCGTTTCTACTTCAGGCACCAGCCTGTCAAGATACACTTGAGAAAACTAGGGAGGAAGGCTATGGATAAGGCACGCTGGCTTGGGATTCACTGTTTTATGATAGAATACCCCTCTAAGACACATAAATTTAACCATTTTTCTACTTTGTGAAGTTGGGCAAGCAGCTTACGATCTCTGCATCCCAATTTCAGCATCTGTAAGATGAACTCTTCTAGTATTTTACTCACAGTACTTTTCCTGAAGGTGAAACATGATAACAGAGTTACTTACAGTAATAAAGAGTAAAAATAATGTACTTAGAGAGGCTCCTACTTGATTTTATTGAGAGATGATTGCCAGGAAGGAGCTGATGCCTGCTAGATCCAGCTTGCCTGAGGAAGAAGAAGAAAATGACTCTGTGTAATAAAGGAAAGAGGGTTTTGATGTTCTTGTGGAGGGATCAGAATGGTTGAGGGAGGGAAAAGTGAAGCTGGAACCAGGGTGGTGGAGAAATAATGAGAGAGGAGGCCGTCCAGACACACAGTGGTGTAGCCCATATCTAGCCCTTCTCTGTTGCTGTAACATATTTAATAAAATCTATATTCCTCACCAAGGCATTTGCATCAGTGAATTGTCTGGAACACACAAAGTCTTGGTGCTGAGTATTGTAACCAGGTTAGCTCAAGATGATACAAGATTCTCATTGTTTACAGGATGTTAAATTAGAAAGTTTGAGCTGAGGCATGAGATAGCCAAGAGCTGGGAAATTCCTGGTGAAATGCCCAACCAAAATGCAGATTTGTCAGAGAAAATAATGGCAGGTAGGAAGGCTCTAAACTTGCAAGAAGGGAGTGAAAGGGAGAAGTGGAGCAAAGAGAGAAGACAAGGATGTTAAAGTAATTACTTCCGTGGAGAGGACCTTGTAGGAAAAAGTTACACTTTGAGCCCTGCCCTATCCCATGATTCCTAAATGGGCAGGGGAATGGTAGTGATTCACTTCAAGACTTGATGAGAAAGAAGCTCAATAGGACCAAATCAAAGAGGCAGACATGTGTTCTTTACAGTAGGGATGTACCTTCCACGGATGCCTGGGAAAGCCAGTGTGGCAGGCAGCAGGGTAGAGAGAGAGTAGGTGCTCACGGAGAGCTGTATTCGAGAAGTTCTAACATCCTCATTGGCACTGGGGAAAGGTGTGTGTGACTATTTTCCATGGCTCTAGTCTGGAGAGAGAGAGTTGGCCCAGGGAACCTGCAGGGAGCGTGAGCAGTTCCTATATGAGAATGAGTTGAAAGGACCCAGCTTTCAAAGATGCAGGGCTTCAGATAACAGCTCTTAGTCAAAGAAGTGGCATCACCCTGGTCAATGGGACTTTAGTCAGATAGGTTCATGACTCCAAAGTATCCCCAGAAGTGCTCAGGAAACAGTCAACGTTCCACATCTGCCAGGCCTAGGGTGCATGAAACCGGCTTTGGACAGCGATGGATAGCACCAATTAAAACTTTTCTAATCTTATTTCCTTTTATTTTTTCACTTTGTATGACTTTCCCTCAACTAGTAGGATGTGTGCCTATGATTTGCAAGTGGGGAGTGGGTGAGTGGAGAAAAAGAGAGAGAGCAGAGGCTGGTCGTACCACCTTTCCAGAAGGCAGACAGCCCACAGGTGCTCCAGGTTTTAATGAGGGAAGAGAGCTCTTATCTTGAGGTGGGATTTTATCTTGGCTTGGATACTTCCAGTATCTGTACTGAACTGTTGTTTTGTGATTTAAATGGACTGAAGAATTGTGTATGATCTCAGAATAAGCACAAAAAGCTTGGAGCCGGCAGTGGTTCTGAAAGCCTGATTCCTAGACCATCATCATCACGTGAAAAAACATTGGAAATGCAAATCTCAGGCCCCACCCCAGACTCCCAGGACTGGCCCAGCCAGTCCTCCAGGGGAGTCGGATGTGCACTAAAGTTTGAGAAGCACCGAGCTAGAGGAGGGAGGCAGCTCCAGCTTTACAAGTACTTCTATCCTGCTAATAATATATAGGAAAAGGTGGAGAAATGCAATCTACACTTCAATATAACCATTTCGAGGTTATATAAGGAAATGGGGCCATAATGTTTTACGATAAATTTTATCTATCAAACCTGTTCTTCGGCTAGGACATTTGCTGGAACTTCCTGGGCAACACGCATGCAGGTTGGGGTGGTCTGATCAGCAGCTGTGCCGAAAACTGGGGTCACAAAGGGACACTGCTACATACTTGTTACACCCCTTACATGATGTGTGACATGTAGGCATCAACCGGATAACTGCAAACAACATCCTAGTTTGGTAAAGATGTTTTGCTATCTTATTATCTCCATATTGTACATGGAGTAAAAGTTAAGTAAAAAACAATTTTAAGAATAGACTGTAAATACTTTTCTGAATTAAGAAAAAAATGTGAGGACTAGCTGTTAGTATGTCAAAAAATACAAAGAAGCAATGAACAGATTTTCAAGCCTGAGCATTGTGCCAAGTCCATGTCATTTGTTAAAAATAAAAGTACATGGTGCCTTACAAAGATATTACCAGGTGACATGAAGTATAATGGTTTTAGAGATGTGAAAAGTAAAATCATAATCCCAAACCCTTAAAAAATGAGGTCTAGTATAATATTAAAAGAATTTAGAATTATATGTAAATTAATATGTAAAGTCACTCAGGACAATGAAAAGTTTATTTAAAAGCACTATTACTTTTGAGACTAAGTAACCATGAGGTTGCATTAATAACTCCATGCTTATGTTAATAACCTCTTGGTTATTAATATATTTCAATTTTCTTTAAAAACCTGAGTTTCGGGGCGCCTGAGTGGTTCAGTGGGTTAAAGCCTCTGCCGTCGGCTCAGGTCATGATCTCAGGGTCCTGGGATCAAACCCTGCGACTTCGACTTTGGGCTCTCTGCTCAGCAGGGAGCCTGCTTCCCTCTCTCTCTCTCTCTGCCTGCCTCTCTGCCTACTTGTGATCTCTGTCAAATGAATAAATAGAATCTTTAAAAAAACAGAAACAAAAACAAAAAAAAAAAACCCTGAGTTTTAAGAGGTTTATTTTATTACTGATATGGATCCCCCCCCCCCCCCCGCCCCGGAGGAACAGTATCCTCCCTTCCCCATTGGGTCCATCTATGATTTGCATGTGTATCTGTGTGAATGCACGGGGGTAGTTGAGGTACGAATATCACTAATTAAAATTCACTTGTACAAAACTTCTCTATGAAGTATGAGTGTTTCAGAAATCATTCTGTTATTTCTATTTATTTTTCTTTCTTTCAAGGTGGGTTGTACTCTCCATTTTTAATTCTCATGTTATTTAGTACAGTGCAATAAATAGAGTCAAGGCTCATTAAATGTTTATGCAATCATTGGAAAAGCTAGGAATAAATAACAGTTTTTTTTTTGTTTGTTTTTTGTTCTTTTACTAATACCATCATCTGTCTATTGAAGTCTTTCTTATCAGCCTCTTAGCTGACAGATGATTGAGTTAATTTGGGGTTAGGATAGAAACAACCTAATATCTGAAACAGTTTTAATAGGAATAGTCAGTGTAAAGGTCCACTGGGAAGCACCCAGTTGTTAGTACTGCCTAGTTTTTATTTATTTTTTCTGGTATGGCAAATCCTTTCTCTTTCAGAGAAGTGATTTTGAAAATTACTAAAATTCTCACATTAAAATTTTCTAAAATAAAACAAACTTCCCAGAAGAATAGTATTGAAACATTACTCTTTGAGCTGTGTAACATTCCATCATGAAATATGTATCCAGTCATATGTATTGGATTTGAATTTATTCCATGAGATGTTAGACTTATTGACAGCACAAACTTGCAAATCTAGTTAACTTCTTAAACTTAGTTGGCTTACCAGTTTGTTAGTCCCTCAATCAGGAGAGAGGGATAATAATATCCAATGGGAATGCGGAGGAAATACAATTTTATTGAGCATTGTGGTGAAGCTCTTCAGCGCTTCCTCAGAGGAAAGACCCTATAATCGTGTCACGGCCGCTTCTCTGTAAGCTTAGGAATTGAGAGGTTGACCTGGCAACAATCTGAATAGCAAAGCAGGTTTTTTCTTAGTGCCCATTTTCCTGCAAAAGCATATTTTTGATTGGACTACAGTCAAAAGCATAATTAAATGTTACAGAGACTCTCGGAACTTTCAGCCATTCTCTTTTCCCTTTTTAATTTGACAACACAAACAAGTCTAATGTTCCCTTTTGCTGGCTCCAGATGTCCATTGTGAATGTAAATGATGAGCCAGTAGAGTGGATGCTTCCACAGAACCAACACGCGGAGTAAAAATGAATCGTTGCACATCCTGCAGGTGCCTCTGCTGAGGGAATCTTTTCACTCTGAGGACATTTAACAGATAGAATATACAGCTGGTCAAAGAAAGCCTTTAGGCTATTTCAAAGTTTCTATACAAAATAAAATGCTTCATAAAGTTTGCTTGAAAGTGGAATTTTGGAAAGTATGGTTATCTCCACTCTTTCATTTTTATTCCAATAATCCCAGGCTCTCTTCAAGCTGAAAATATTATTTTTAAGAATCTGATAAACTCTAATATTTGGAATTCTCATAGAAAAACTTTCCATTTGGCATGTAATTTGGAGGTTGTGTTCAAGTTAACAACAACAAAAATGCAGTGATTTTTGTATGTTGTCAATAATTGCTACTTACAGCTTGATTATTTTGAAATTTTCAAGATCTCTTACAGCCATACATTTGTGCCAAAGCCTTTAAAATGTCACCTAATGAGAGCCGTTTATGTAGATGGCATTGATATCTGACTGGGGAGAGAGCTGTTCCCATACTTAGCATTTGAACTAGAATTCGCCATCTGATTTTCTCAATCAAGGTCTGAGATTTGGGAAGACTCTGTTGCTGAGTCTAAATTGTTTACTGAAGTACTTATGACTGCAGAATTTGGAATAGGAAGAAGTATCTTGATAGTTTTGTCCCTCCTCCTTTTCCTCAGAAGCCCTGAGTGATTATACTGCCTATGTCTGTGGGCTCCCCCTGTGATGACTCAACTGGATTCCTCTTCCCTTAAAGATCCAATATTCTAAAATAGTTTTCTTCCTTTTTAACGCTGGCTAAAACACCAATTCTTTCAGCACAGCTGACCACAGCAAGAGGAAAGCAAACAGATGGAGTTAATTCACGTTAAGAGGAGAAAGTCTGCTAGCCTCCATGAGGGTGTTTGCTTTGTAGAAGAGGTTGCTTGAGAAGCTAAATTTATCTCAATTTGCAGAACCTAGGAAATGAAGTAAATAATTTCGATGGTGGGAAAGAGACTTGGATGTTTCCAATTTTTTTCAGTATTTGATTCATAATCAGAAAAGAGCTAACCAGAAGAAAAAAAAAAAAGGAACTACATGGAATGATTAACACATTTAAGGGAAAAGTTCTCAATTAGAAATCGGTTACTCTTGAAAGTATTGAAAGGAACAGTCACAGAAGCTTATTTCAGCCAAGAGTTCAGGAAAAAGATGTCCTAGAAAAGATGTCCTACATAACAGAATTTTTAGGAATCTCTTTAGACTGGCAGGAAGATCCTACATTAAAACAGATCAAACATTGACTATTTGATCATCTAACTCTGTTCTGTTTCCAAGCTTTCTAAGAGAACTTCTGGTTACTATTTCATTCCTGGGTAGTTCTGCCTATAGAGAAGGAATGTGCTGGTCACATAGGCTTCAAGAACTCAAGACCGATTATAGTTATTTTTCATGTAACTCAGGGTAGGGTTGGAGAGACGGAACCACCATGATGTTCTTAGATTCTATCTTATGCAATTGTGGTAGATGATTAAAGATGTTGTTTTTGCATCTTTTCTGGAGCTTGAAGTCTGCAGAACATGGAACCAAAAGATGTGAAGAGAGGGAGAGCAGGGAAAAACTGGAAACCATTGGCACGGGCTGGAGTTCACGAGGACGGACTGGAACCTGGGGTCCCTTACTGCCTCCAACTTTGATGATGTGGGTGATCTGCAGAAGAATCTGATGACTTTTGTCACAGAGCTAAACACATAGTTGGGGCAGGAAGCAGAGAATCTGAAGAACAGCTGAGGGGACTTGTGTCCCAAGTCAGTCAAGAGTCAGCTGAAGCATCCAGGAGCCTGAGATGGAAGAGCACTGGGTGCCCCTGAATCAACATGAAGACACCGAGAGCAGTGTGGCTACTGCTTCAAATAAGCCTTCCAAAACTTTTGCAAAGGGCCTTTTTGGGGTAACGTGGGAAGGAATTATGGGAAGTGTGCCAGCTTACTTAAATCACCGAGGTTCAAATAATAACGTATTGGCATTTGGTTTTATATATCCTCTTCATAAACCTGTTAATAAGAATGTGGTCCTGAGAGATGGATCTACCCTTGATGTTCTGATAAAATAAGGGGATTGGCCGTGGGCTAGAACCTGGGAAGAAGTTTATCCCACAAAGCTAATGAATGACACCCTGTGAGCCTCTTATTAGAAGGCCCACTTCATCCCCCAGGCAGTGTAGAGGCAATCTCTCATCATTTTCCTACTGGTTGTGTGGTAATCCTCTTTTTTCTTTTGAATTTCTACACCTGGAATATCTCAAATTCCCACCTCAGAGATGACCATGCGCGGTGATTTTTTTTGGTGTCCAGAAGACAGAAGATGAAAATAACAGTTTTTCTGCCCCCACATTATCCTTTTGTTCTGCTAATTATCAATGAGCTCTTTCATTGTCTGTTTTTACACTTCTTTTTCCGGTCAAACTCCTTTATTAACCAAAATTCTTGAATGCTATAGGTAAAGCTAGAGAGACCATCTTCTGGATGTGTTGACATGCATAATTGCATTAGCTTCTCATAGTATCCTCGCAGTCCTGTATGAAGAAACTGGTTCTATCCTTTAAGCATCCACTTGATGCTATTGTAATTAAATTCAGACTTAACCTAAATGCAAATGGTTGAGCTTGATTGTATTTATAGGTGTATATTACATCCTATTTAGTGATTCCAAGTAAGGCATGGATTCTAGTTGGGGAGGAAAGAGAATATTGATGACCCATTACAAACCCATCAGCTTTCTTTGGAAAGCCTCTATTCCAGAAGTAGATTGTTTAAGAAAAATATGAGCAACAGTTCATTAAGTCAGAAATTCTCCCACACTCTCTGGCATTCATCTTCTAGTGGTTTCTAGTATATGATTACAAGTTAAAATCCCAGAAAGAAAATCAGTTTGCTTTTGAAAGGATGAGTTCTATCAACTGGGAGTTATTTTCCTCCTCATGTACAATTCTTTTGGCCCATAACTGTCCAAAAGTTCAGAAGCTATGTGATCTTGTCAAACGTCATCTATTTCAGCATTACCTACTACCTCTGATGTTGTGATGCCAGATTGGCAATGACATCACATGAAGGGAGGTAATTTGAACCTGGAATCAGAGTAGGTACTCATGAGAACCAGCTGTCAAGATGTACCTAAGGGACAGGGTCAGGGAATGAGCAGGCCATACGTTAGAACTAACACTGGGGAGACGACTGCAGATTCTGTAGGCATCTGGGGGCTTTGCAGAGATAAGGCAGAGCAAAGCAGCTAGGTGGGACACCTGATGCAGGGAGTCAAAGATGGCTTTTGTTCTGGGCTGAGCCTTTGCCTTAGTCAGGAGAAGCTAAAACTTAAAGTTTAATTCAGGAACTTCCAGAGGAGGGGGTGGGTTGGGGGTAGGTAGGGGGGTGGGGGGGGCGGAGGGGGTTGGTTAGACCAGGTGGGTGGAGTGAAGTGAGGGATTTCTGTGTGAAATGAGAGTGGGCAGTGGGAACGAGAGGCCAGCTGTTGGTGGGAAACTACTCATACACACTCAGACTCCTGGAAGGAGGGATTGGAATGACAGAGTAAATCAGTCAGTGATCACAACCAAGTGAGGTAGAGGTGCTCTTATTTTTTCCAAACATTTGTGTAGAATTGACTGTCTCTTTAAGACTCCCCCTCCCCTTCCTGCCTAGCTTCAGGTTTCTGGGATTTGGCAGCAAGACAGTCAAATCACAGGGAGTGAGATTTGGGGGAGAGGAAATAATTGAAAAGCTTGCTTGCTTATCAGGCAATAAATTATGTCCTGGGATTGATGCCAGGGTGGTTTTGGAGGGGCCAATACATACTGACCTCTGAAAAAAATGGATTTATTGTCGAGCAGCCTTTGTATGAAATCTTAACTAATGAGGGGCATGTCAAAGCACCGCTGGTTAGGCAGCTCCCGTGTGCAGTTGCAACAAGGTTGGGAGGTTGGATTCTGCTGACATCTGTCTGGCAGAGACACTGCTGTTTGGAACCTCCTGCTAATCAGAAGTTTGTCCAGACCATTTCTCCTTTGGTAGATCATCCTCTACCGAATTGTAATGCAGATTAGGGGGAAGAGCTGCCCAAATTTAAAAGGCACTGTCAAATGTAGTAGTGATTGTCTACCCCAGTGAGTGTTTCTAAAATGTAATAACTGTTGAATCAAATGGCAAATGAGACTCTGTTTCTGATAGGATAACAGAGATCAAGATTATTTATCTTACCTTGTAAATAAAAAAGAGTAAATTTTAACTATAAATATTGGATAAAATATTTGGTTCGTGTCTATGAGTAGATGACTTAGAAAAATCTCAATCAAGTGGTTAAATAGGGGGAAAATCAATTCCTGACGAAGGATTTTGTCAATACTAGTATCTGTGGCGTGATTTAAAATGTAGAATCTCATTTAATGATCTGAACAACACTGTGACATAGATACTATGATCTCCTCAGTTTACAAAAATGGAAATAGGAAAACAGACCTATCTCACTAACTCAGTGGTTCTCAGCTGGGGACGATTTGACTCTGAGGGGACATTTGGCAGTGTCTGGAGACATATCTAGTTGTCCCAGCTAGGGGAGATGTGCTAGAGTCACCTGGTAGGTAGAGGTCAGGGATACTGTGATCCCTGCTGGAAGGCACAGGAAAACCCCATGACAATGAGTTACCCAAACCAAAATGTCAACGCTGCTATGGGTGAGAAACCCTGCACTAAGGTAATGACATCACATGGTAGAAACAGAACTAGAATCCAGATTTTTTTTTACGCACCCCACCAGATGTTATACTCATTACAATATGGCCTATATCTTCCTACATATAATACCTTTAGAACAGGGAAAACATTTGCAGGAAAACTTTGTTTTATGATGTTCTGTACCATTTAAGAGAGTCAGTCTCTATCCTGGTATTAGAGAAATTTGACCACTTCAACTCTTTACAGAACTGAAGAAGCCTCAGGTGGAGGGTATGACAACAGAAGATTACTAGAGCAGGGATGGTGTCAAATTGCTCTGGAAACAAAGTGTAATATCAAGAGCCTAGAGGAAACATCTGTAAAATTGTGCACAGAAGTAGGAGATGAGACAGGTAGAGTTGAAAAAGGTAGAGTTGGTGTTGAAAAAGGAATAACTAGGGGGAAACCAAGAGTGTTTTGTGAAGTAGAACGTGGTAGTGGATGAGACTTAATAGGAATCAAATGGGGTATGCCAGGTGTAACAAACTTGCAATTCCCCACCTCCAAACACTGGTAAAATTTACATGGCTCCTTGATGCTTGCAGAGTGAAGTTTATCTATGGGTGTGGTCCCCATCTATTTATAAACGTCTTAATAATAGTCCTGCCTAGAAGAAAAAACAATCTCTACATATCAGTTTGGGGCCCTTTAACTGGATCTTAATATATGCCCTAAAAAAATGGAGGATTTAGAAGTTAGCAGAAAGGCTGGGTCTCCATGTTACTTGTCATTAGTGTGTGAGCACTGAAACTTAATTTTCTCCTCTGCAAAGTAGGATCATGATAGCAATCCTGTACACTTCACAGGTATATGATAAAATAGGTAATGGTTTGTCAACTGTAAAATGATTTACAAAACCTTTAATATCACTAATATGTTGAAGACTCTCAAATCTTCATTTCTAGCCCAGGACAATCTCAGAGTCACTAACTAGCCTCTCCAATGCCAGTGCAGTATGAGTTGGAACCAAAGAAATCCAAAGGGAAGCTGGTGTGGAGCTCTGTGGAAGGCTGTTGCCTCTGGGTCTGGTGGTGGATCCAGGGTTGCTCTTGGCCAGCAGGGCCTGCTAAAGGGAAAAACAATTTGATATCAGCACAGAAGACAAACTGGAACTACAAGTACCTGCATTTCTGCCTCTCTCTTCACTGAGTAAGAATGACATTCAGAGAGTAACCGCTACTAGTTCACTCCCACTGCCATGTTTAGTTTTATGTGTCAATTTGACTGTGCTAGGGGTTGCCCAGAAAACTGGTAAAACATTATTTCTGGGTGTGTCTGGAAGGGTGTTCTGGAAGAAGTTATCATGAGAATTGATAGAGTGAGTGAAGATCACCCTCACCAATGTGGATGGGCATTATCCGATCTGTTGAGGACTTGCACAGAACCAAAAGGTAAAGGAAGGGCAAATTTGCATTCTTTGGTTGAACTAGGACATCCATCTTTTCCTGCACGTGGTCATTCGTGCTTCTGGTTCTGGGTCTTTTTGACTCAGATTGGGACTTACTCCATCGGTTTACCAAATCTCAGTCCTTTTGTACTCAGATTTACACCGTCAGCTTGCAGATAGCAGACTGAAGGACTTCTCATCCTCCATAGTCATGTGAGTCAATTTATATAGTACATCTTCTCTTATAACTCTCTCTATATATCCTATTCATTCTATTTCTCTGGGGAACTATGACTAGGATATCTACCTTCCCAATTTTTCACAAATTTGACCTTGGGCCAACCCTGACTAGTATCATACATGGAAGGTGATTCTGGGAAACAAAGTATCAATTTCAGCAAGTTAATACAATATAAAACAACTTTAATATCAGATAACTTACTTATTTAATATGCCTTTTAGATAATGTGTCATTCAAAGTAAGCACCTCCAATGCAGGGCAGTCTGTTCTGTTCTATTTCACAATAGTCCAAACCACCAAGAACAGTGAATGGCACATAGTAGGTACCTCTTATAATTATATCCCCCTCATCCCCCAAATTCCTATGTTGATATTCTGACCTTCAAGGTGATGTGTTGGGAGTTCAGCCTTTGGGAGTTGATTAGGTCATGAAGATGGAACTCTTGTCAATGGAATTGGTTCCATTTAAAAGAAGCCCCAGGGAGCTTGCTCCTTCTTTCTGCCCTGTGAAGACAGAATGAGATGTCCATCTATGAGCCAGGAAGTGGGTTTTTGCCAAATACCTAATCTGCCAACACCTTGATCTTGAACTTCCAACCTCCAGAACTATGAGAAAATATCGGTTGAGCTACCCAGACTTTGATATTTTTGTTATAGCAGCCTGAAGTAAGACAAAGCATAACTATTTGTTGGGGTGACGGGAGATAAAGGAAGAAAGGAAGAAAGGTAGGAAGAATTGAATGAAAAAAAAATGGATTCGTTTATCTAAATCTTTAAATTTAGGACCTTTGGAAATTGCTTTGACTTTGCAAAGTGCATTTTCATGCATTGAAAACAGTAGATTGCATCTTAATAGCTTAAGGGAATTCCATCAGCTTTCAGATATTTCTGTTTGTACACAAAGAGATTGATGGTGAATTTAGTGGAATTCACTTTAACATTAATGAGGACTTGCTAGGTGCTGAGCACTGAGCTGGATTTGTGGATTTGAAAGCATCAAAACATCTCTCAAGTCAGGATTGTTCTTTTATCTAGGAAAAAAGTGGTTGGCATTGGAATGGTTTTTTCCTAGGAAAAATTTCCTGCAAGGTGAAATTTTACACTGATCCCTGCCCTCGGGAATTTTTGTCAATAGAAATTGTTCCTTTAGCTTAAAGCCATTTTGTAAAGCTCTCAGTTTAGCATGCAGATGCATGGGTGCACCTCAGTGGCTCAGCTGTTAGTGTCCGCCTTCGGCTCAGGTCATGATCCCAGGGTCCTAGGATCAAGCCCTGCATCAGGCTCCTTGTTCAGCTGTTCCCCCTATTTGTGTTCCCTCTCTCGCTGTCTCTCTGTCTGTCAAATAAATAAATGAAATCTTAAAAAAAAAATGCAAATGGATGTTATTCCCATCTATTAGTGACCATTTAAAAGCAGTTTATTGTATTTCTTTGGGTGGGAGGGATCTGGAAGGAAACAGTACAAAAGGAAGGTAGGCTTAAGAGATGAAGGGAGAGAGGCAGGGAAGGTCAGGGTAAGTGGCTGCCCTGGTTGGCAGTTGGTGGGAGTAGAAAGATTTTCTCTACTTGGGTGCAGAGAGAATGGAATGCCATGGCTGGAAGGTACCTGTGTAGGAAAAACTCCGTTTTTCCTCCACATTACGACCACACTCAGGAATTCTGACACAGATGTGAGGGTTTTCCACACCGCAATTCTCCAACACCAGCTGGGTGTCCTACAATTCAATTCATTTCTGACATCAACAGCTGGAGTTAGTGCAGACCCCACAGGTTAAAAGGCTCTGTCCCACAATACTGTCCTCCACTTTATTTATTTATTTATTTTTTAAAGAGATTTTATTCACTTATTTGACAGAGATCACAAGTAGGCAGAGAGGCAGGAAGAGAGAAGGGGGGGGGGAGCAGTTTTCCTGCTGAGCAGAGAGCCCATGTGGGGCTCGATCCCAGGACTCTGGGATCGTGATCTGAGCAGAAGGCAGAGGCTTTAACCCACTGAGCCACCCAGGGTCCTCTGTCCTCCACTTTAGATACTAGTTGCAAGTAGTAAGTTCCTACTTTACCAACAATTTCTGTCTGACTTGGCTTCGAATCTGCGGTTCCCATGACCTTTCCTTGGGTTTGATCCTTTGCTAGATCAGCTTACAGGACTCAAGAAAACACTTCCTTACACTGACTGACTTACTTTGTAGTAAGGGATATGATAAAGTATACAGGTGAACAACCAGATAAAGAGAGACATGAGTAGGGGTCAGGAAGGGTCCGGGGCACTTCTGTCCCTATAGAGTTGGGGTGAACTACCCTCCTGGCATGTGGGTGTGTTCACAAACCTGGAAGCTCTCAGAATTCTTTACTTTGGGATATCTATGGATGCTTCATTATGTAATCATGACCAGTCTTTAATTCAGTCTAAAACTTCTCTCCCCTTCCTCGAGAATGGGGGATGGGGTAGAAAGTTCCAAGCTTCTAATTTTGACTTGGTGTTTCTGGTGACCGTACTCCATCCTGATGCTATTGAGGATCTCACCAAGAGTCACCTCCCTGGAACAAAAGTACATTCCCAACACTCAGATTCCAAGAGATTTAGGAGTTCTGTGTCAGGATCCAGGAACCTGGATCAAGGACCAACTCCCAGAACAAAAGATGCTCCTGGTGCTCTTATTTTTTAGGAAATTACAAGGGTTTTAGGACCTCTGTGCCAGGAACCAGGGCAAAGACCAATACATGTACTTTTTCTTGTCTCATTGTGCTCCAGGCAGATTTCATATTTGGTGTCTGTCTGGTCCTCCTGTAATCATTTTGAGAAGGGGGAGGGACCATTCAGCAGATTTCTGTATGCAAAGCTAAGTATTTCTTTCAGTAATGTAGCTCAGCATTAATTCATTCATGAGTGTGATCTGAAAATGCAGTCTGTGACTCCTGTGGGTTCTTAAAACACTTTTGAGATTTTCAAGGTCAAAACTATCTCCTTAACAATACTAGGTCATTATTTACCATTTTCACTCTCATTCTCACACTAATGTACAGTGGAGTTTTCCAGAGGCTACATGATGTGTGATGATGTCATCAATCTGACAGCTAATAGAATATGCACTTATGCATTCTTGTATTTTTAAAAACTTCTCAGTTTTAATCACTGATATATATATGCCCCATATAAATAGAAGTTCATTGGAAGTCTTTAATAGTTATTTTAAGAATATGAAGTGTCTCTGGAACCAAAAAATTTGGGAGCTTTTAGTTTGGGACAGCTTCTAAAATTGATCAGAATATCTTATAAAAGGAGACTGCTCAGGACTTTCTGTTTTCATTTCTGCTGGTTTCCCTTCCTTTATTTCAGAACTCATAGGCTTAGATCCCACAGGAAAAGAAAGGGAAAGTCTTGTTAAAGGACTTTATACTATTCAAAGACTTTTAGATCTAAAACCAAATGAAAGGAAATGGATTTTTGGTGGGGGGGGGTATATGTGGCATAATCAGCCTTTTGCAACAGTGATCTTTTGCATCTTTAATCAGCTGTAAAATAGGTTGAGGAACTAGCTAAATAGACAATAGATATGTACACCTATCTTACAGGAAGGCAATAGGAATCCCAACCCTCTAGCTAATCAAAGGCAGAATAATTCTTCCACCTTTAATGAAGAGTTGCCTCACCGGTTGTGTTTGTGAACCCCAGGACAAACAGTGGTGGCCGGGAAATATGACTCCGAATGACCCAGTTGTAAGAGCCAATGCAGAATGTTTGTGGCACATCTAGCTTCCCCCTGGCCATCCAGAAAACTCTATCCTGATATGTACTCCTATTCACGATAAAAAGTGAAACATATACTGAGCAATTACCTAAAAATGCATGCACAATTTTATTTAAAGAGACCCACAAAATTGATTTTTCATGAATTACAGAGGTAATTAAGACAATCAGCTTACACTTTTTGAATAATTTAGATAATAGGTCTGTATTCTCCTTGAGAATAAGTAGGACAATTTGTAGATGAGGGGGCAATAATTTATCAGTTTGGAAAGTGATTTCTGCACAACAAACGCACCATAATTGTGGAAGGAGTTAATGCCCACCTCTAAGAACTGAACTCATTTTGTATCCCTGTATTTTATCTGCATGAAACATGGAAGGCCTGCTCTTTGCAATTGTAGTTTTGAATTTAATTTTTGGCCAGTTTCTTACTCATCTTCAGGGAAAACTGAAAATGCATCTGTTACAAAGTGACTAAAGTAGGGATGTGATATGCAATAGGAAACAATACCTATTTCCTGTTTTTGTTCGTTTGTTTTTTGCTTTCTCTTTTGGTTTTGGAATCCTGAATTCTGAAAGTTAATGTAATCACATCCGGAAATTCTTGGCACACTATTACCATCAATTTTGTAAATCTGCCTATTGCTTGGTTTTACTGTTGCTTCCCTGGTCATTCTTGATTGTCTTTCCCACTCTGTTCCTCTCAGTCACCTGTGCTGAAAGGTTTGAGATAGATAGGTACAAATCCATGGAATATGGGTAGTGTCATTTTACGTAGGAGGTATTTTTAATTTACTTTGAAGATATTATGTTTTAGAGCACATTATAAAATGAGCTTTTTTGGTGGTTGTTGTTAAACTCAATACCGCGTTTTAAGAAATCGATGCCTGTTTCAGTAAAGCATGTTTATTGTTTCTGACCTCTGTAGAATATTCCTCAGAATTGCCTCATCCCTGCTTTGTTTCCTGAACAATGAGCACTTAACCCCATACCCTGCTGATTCATCTTTGTCCTTTAGTTCAGCATTTAAATGACATAGAGGCAGGGATTTCTGTTTTATTTACAATTATCTCCCCAGCATGTAGAAGGGTGCCTGGCACATGGTAGGGGTTCAAGAAACTTTTGTTGAATCAACAAATTAAGTGATTTGCATTTGGTTAAATGTGGGCCATTCAGGTGAATGTAAAGTTCTTCCTTAGAAAACTCCATCCTGATTTCCTAGTCTAGGTTTTCTTAAATACTCACTTTATCCCGGACTTTTCTACGGAGGGAGGTGCCAGCCACAGCTGAAATTGTAATTGCTCGCTTTCTTTCTTTCTTTTCTTTTTTTCAAGATTTATTTATTTTAGAGAGAGAGGGAGAGAGCGAGCATGGGGGAGGAGCAGTGGGAGAGGGAGGAGAAACTTTAGCAAGTCTTTGCTGATCTTAGAGCCCTCTGCAGGGCTTGAACCCAGACACTGAGATCATGACCTGACCCTGAGATCATAACCTTAGTGGAAACCTAAGTCCGAGGCCTAACTGACAGTGCCCCCCAGAGACTCCGTTGCACCACTTCTTGATTTACTTTTTTGCTCATTTGTTGCTGAGACACTGAACTTCACTGTGTTTACTGTCTTTAGCAATCTCTGCCAGCGATTCTCCTTGGCATGTGATTCTTGGCTGTGGGAGGTAGCTGTGGCAATACCAGTGGTTTGGGGAGTAGGGGAATAGTAATATCTACATCAGCATTAGCTCTGGGCCTGGTCAAATAAATAATTAATCACTATGAAATATAGCCTGACTGTAAGTTCTCCAGGCCTTTCCCACTATCTTTTTCCCACCAGACTACTTTCCCAGGCCAACTCTACAAATTCTAGAGCAGATTCTGACTGAGGTGGATAAACATTGATCCTGTAGGTTCCCAAATGTCATCAACGAGGCATAATATGGTGCTTTTCTCCTACAATTTTGAGTCTTTTTTATTCCGTGAAGGCTGTTTGGACAGAAGGAATGTGGGTGAGATAAAGAGGGGAGAGATGAGGGAAAAAAAAAATGTACACACAATATTCACAAAAAAGAGTTCAGTAATACTTTCAAATATTAAAATTATCATAATAGTGAGAAGGTTATATTTGAAAAAGAATTATCAATTGAGTTATTCTCAGGACCCTTGCTTGCTGTCTTGCTGTAGAAAATATTATGGATTTATTCAGTGAGGGAACCTGGCTCAATTGGTGGCTAGAACCTAATCAATGCAGTAAGGTACTCAACAAGGCCAAATGTAATCTTTGCTTCTCCTGCTAAACTGTAATTTATTAAAAATAAATTCAAGATCCACATTGCTAAGTATCACCCGCTAGTGCAGGGTTAATTATATAAACTTCAAAACACGCTAGCAGTCATCAGAGATAAATTAGTAGCTGGCATAAAATCTGATGGCAGAAGAAATATGCTCACAGGCTGACGATTTCAGATCATCGGGAGTACATGGAAAATGTAGTTTAAACATTCATTCTCTAGTTTAAACACTAATTGGTTAGTAGTTTGATCACAGACATTGATACGGTTGACCTCATTAACTTCACTGTGTCTCGACATGTTAAAAATGCAGAGGAAAAATAAGTGCATAAAATAGGAATCAGACTTTGAAAATGTTCTGTTGTCCTGAAAGCTCAATGAGGAATGAAATGTCAATTCTGTAGTGTGAGCTTTTTGGGAGCTAGTTTGCAGCAATCTGGCGTTCACTTTCAAGTAGAAATCATGTAGTATCTGATGGTAGCTTGTCACTTAGTTCTAATGTTATTAGATCTGTTCTCCTTTTTTTTCTTTCCTTTTTCTTTTCTTTATTACTTATTTATTTATTAAATTTTGGCTACACTTGAGGGACCAGATAGAAAAAGTGCTCTAGATTCCAAGTGCCTAGATATGTGTTATTTAATGGTATTTTCTCATTTCTTTTCTCTTCTTTCTTTTTCTTCTTCTTCTTCTTCTTCTAAATTGCCTTTTATGTTCTTTATGGAAGTTCAAAGAACAAAAAGTTGTATCTTTGTGATCTGGTAAATGATTCCGAGTTCTTAGGGTATGGAAATCAGGATTTTCCTGAGCCCAGAGTTACTATTTGCAAGTATAATCTGTAGGGTAAGAGCTCTGGGAGCTATTAGCCTCGTAGACCTTTTTCCTTCTCTGCTACAGAGGATCCCTCCAGATCTTCTCCTGCTTGTCCTCCGTCCTCAGCCACACATACCTCCCAACTCACAGTTCATCTTCTCATGTTCACCCCACCCCCCAACTTCAAACCTCCACGGTCATCATAGAGGTCGGCCTGTCCCTTGCCTTTACAACACCCTACCCCTCCTGCTGCACTTGAAGTTCTTTTCAACTTGATTTTACCTGTATAAAGCGTTAAACAATAGCTTTTTTTCCTTCATCTGCTAATTAAAAGAGATAGTTTATTATTTATGAGTGATGCTGCTTAGGAAAATAAATTTATTTCCTAAACTTCCATTTTCCATCACAAATATGGAGGTGATCATTTTAAATTTAAGACCATTTTCAAACCAGATATTCAACTAACAGGGACTTTAAGAATTTTTTTTTAAAGATTTATTTATTTGGGAGAGAGAGAGAGAGTGCAGGGGTGGGGTCAGAGGGAGAGGGAGAGAATCTCAAGTAGACTACCTGATGAACATAGAGCCCCATGTGCGGCTTGATCCCAGAACCCTGAGATCATGACCTGAGCTGAAATAAAGAGTCAGACACTCAACTGACCAAGCTACCCAGGCACGCCAAGACTTTTAAGAATTCTTTATTGAAAAGGGCAGTGTTACTACTTATTGAAAATTCTGACTTAGGACTTGCAATGTATTTTCAGACTTGGGATTTCAGAAATTTTTTTTTAAGGTTTTATTTATTTATTTGACAGAGAGAGAGCACACAAGCAGGGGGAGCAGCAGGCAAAGGAAGCAGGAGAAGGAGACTCCCTACTGAGCAGGGAGCCCGACCTAGGACTTGATCCCAGGACCCTGGCATTATGACCTGAGCCAATGGCAGATGCTTCACCGACTGAGCCACCCATGTGCCCTGATTTTTTTTAAGAGGAAAGAGAATTTAAATATTGTGTAGCCTAGTGGTTTTCAAAATTTGGAGAGTAATGTAGGAAAAATCCTATTTTTTAGTAAGTTTCTACTGAATAGTAAAAGCAGAGGTGCCTTGGCAGTGAATGCCCACGTCCCTCTCCCTTTGTTCTTCTCTGTGGAACCATAGGGCCTCATGAAACATCATTTTAAAGCCAGTAAGGGTGTCCAGATTCATTTCTGTTTGGACTCTTAAATAAATGTTTCATTTTGTCAAACATTCTATTTCCACACTGTGCAGTCCTCTCTAAAGGAACTGTGTGACCTAGTCTTCCCTCAATAGGTGGACTAGTTTTTCTTGACTCCTACCAAAGCCACTTTCATTCCATCTCCTCTTCCTGCATCTGTAAGCTCAGCATGTTCAACTAAGATATCCAGTAATAGCTCCTGAATTTACTCTTTCTTTTCCATTTCTTCAGCTAAACGTCAGCATTCTAAGCAGTTTTCCTGTTTCTGGCCTCTCCCAAGTTCAAACACTTCAGTCTGAGGGATAGATTAAATTTATCAAGCCAGTAGTAAATTTAAGTCAGTAATAAATTTCAAGTCTTCAGTTTTCTTAACAGCAAATAAAGCTGCCGTACACCAGCGAAAAGACAAGGGAGCACCGAGTGGGTGAGCCTTCATACTATTAGGTGAACATTGTGGGTAAGATATTGGTTCATTTTCCAGCAAAGGCATCACATAGGCATGTTCAGTTCTTTTTTTTTTTTTTTTTTAAGGATTTAATTTGTTATTATTATTTTTTTTTATTTGAGAAAGAGAGACAGATAATGAGAGAGAGAGCATAAGCAGGAAGGAGGAGAAGCAGGCTCTCTGCTGAGCAGACAGCCCAATGTGGAGCTTGATCCACGACCCTGGAATCATGACCTGAGCAGAAGGCCGACTCTTAACTGAATCAGTCATCCAGGTGCCCTGGGATGTTCAGTATTGAACATCTCTGAGAAAAACTGAGATAGGTGATGGGGCGCCTGGGTGGCTCAGTGGGTTAAAGCCTCTGCCTTCGGCTCAGGTCATGATCCCAGGGTCCTGGGATCGAGCCCCGAATCAGGCTCTCTGCTCAGCGGGGAGCCTGCTTCCCTTCCTCTCTCTCTGCCTGCCTCTATGCCTAGTTGTGATCTCTGTCTGTCAAATAAATAAATAAAATCTTAAAAAAACAACAACAACAACAACAAACTGAGATAGGTGAAAAAAACAGTGATTGTAGAGGCATAGGTTCTGTTATAAACAGAATCTGTCCTGGCAAAATTCATACGTTGAAGTCCCCTAAACCTCAGTATACCACAGATTGTGACTGTCTTTGGAGATAGGACCTTTAAAGAGGTAATTAAGGTGAAATGAGAACATATGGGTGGGCCTCAGTCCAATATGACAAGTGTCCTTATAAGAAGAGGGAAGGATACCGTGTGTGCACAGAGGAAAGTCCGGTGGAGATATGGCAAGAAGGTATCATCTGCGTCTTTGTGTCTCAGGTTAAGGTATCAGAAGAGTTCCTCAAAGTGTTGCTTAACTCCTAAGTCTATGGCAGGTTTAAAAATATTAGCACTCAAATAGATTATAGAGCTTAATGATACAAATCTTAAATTTTTATTAGCATACAGGTTATAAATATTTAGAAAGACTTCCATACCACTTAATGGAACATTTTAATTTTATCTACTTCCCAAGTTCTTTCAGGCTTAATCAATCATCTTTCCTTTAATCTGTAGTAACATATACATTTGGAGAATTTAGCTGTCTCTCTCTTGTTTTGTTCTCCATAATCTCTGTTTTTTTCCTCCTACCTGGAGTGAGTCAAAGGCATATGTCACTGTATATTTGCTCGTTTTTGCCATCAGCATCTGAATTCTAGCAGGACATATCTAAGTTGTATAAATTCTTTGACTATGAAAATGCATAATTTTATTACCTTCTTATCATTCCTCAGTACCTTTTTAGTGGTTTCAGTAGACCTACCCAAGGAATATTGCACCATTGCAGAAAAGAATATGCCCAGAGTTAGCAACATAGACCATTTTAGGAGCATCTGAATATGTTTTCAATACCGTCAAATGTCATAGCATATGATGAGCACAGCCCACAAAAGGGACACTCAGTTTATAAAGGGAGTCTGTCATTTCTGAAAATATAAAGAAGTATAATTGTTAAACTGTCATCATGTTAATGACTTCATCTTAATAATTTTAATAAATGGCAAATATTTCACTCATGTTATAAAGTCACACAATACATTTTAAAACATTTAACAATGGCCTTGCCTTTTCTTCCCCTAAGGAAATCTAGCAGGACCTCTTGTTTTTAAAAAAAAAAATTCTTTGAGATCATTTAGCTGATATTCCCTCATGTATGAAACATATCCATTGCATAGCTAACTGATGAATTGATCTAATTTTATCAGCAAAATTAAATTTTCTCTTTAGGTAGGTGTTTTAAAGATTCCTATGTGAAAACCTCAGCTAATGAGTATTCTGCATAATAGTTTGTTTTATTAGACGATTATTTTCAAGCTAATTCCTGCTTGGAGAGCCATATTTTTTTTTTTCTTTTCATAGAGAAAACCATAATGTTTAAAATATTTGAGAAAGATATGTGAGATCACCAAGAAGCAACATATAGTCTTTAAACACACCTCCAAAAGAAAAACAAGAACAACCCACAGTCATGCTAGAATCTTAAATCTTTAAAGATCTAAATATCATTTATTCCAACTTTGTTTAACAGAAAGCTGGTTGGAGTTCGAGCCAAAGCTAGGAGCCAAGTCTATCATTATTACATGATTTTATACTGTGCTTATTTACTGTATGGCATCTTCATAGTCAGACATTTTGGGGTCAGATATTTTCAGGATGAATGGTCTATTAACATCTTGTCTGGTTTCATTTGCATGTGATACCCAGTTGTAGAGCTTGGAGTTTGAATCCTTAACATGTCATCCAGTAACTTAAGATTGGGCCACAAAAGGTAGCTCATTTAGGTTGGTCTTTGAGGTTTAGTCCTTCTCTGAGTAAGTGTTGATCCTTGGCAAAGTATCCAGGGAAAATGTGATCTGGAGCCTTATCTGAGTTCTAATTGATAGTATTTCAATTAAAAAATAAAAAAGGTTTGCAGACACTTTTGGGTAAAGGAAAAGAAGGCTGGGAAAAAATCTTGTGAGTTGGGAAATAACTGCAATTTACTTGCTGAGTACAACTAGCCAGTAACAGTTTGAATATGAATGGGATTGAAAATTAATAATATTGCTGAAAGCAGATTGTTTTTATTTCAATTTGTATGAGGAGTTTCAGGGGAAAGCCACCAAGGAAATGGGATCTGGAACATCAGGGGACTGATGGCCAGGAGGCAGCTGGGCACGTGAGAAGTCACTTCATATCTCTGATGTTCTCTCATTGTAAATTAGGAATACCAGTAATAGCTAACTTATATTGAATATTTACTATGGGCCAGGCACCATTCTAAACTGCTTTACATATATTAACTCATTTAATCTTCACAAAACTCACGAGGTCATTACTGTTATAAGCCCTCATCTACTTCCTAAATGAAGAAATTGAAGCTACAAAAGGGTTAGATCATTTGCCCAAATTATCACAGTGAATTGGGGAAAAACCAAGAACCAAATGACTGAGGTCCAGAGCCTATGCTCTCAAACCCTATACCCTAGGCTTTTACTGTGCTTAAAACATTACATAAAATGGGGCTATTTGAAAATTCTTATATTTGATGCATCTCATGTAAATCAACCTTATGACAGAAAGCACTTTATTGTTCCTAACCCAGAAGTTCATTTGAATTAAAGTTTTAAAAATCTGTTTATTGAACTCTTTTAGGCTCTCAATGTGTATGTAATCCCCCAACAATCAAATGGCATCACTGAAATACCCTTCATCTCCAGGCAGGACATCTTCCATAATGGATTGATGCACTCTCCATTTTTGAGTCCTTAGGAGTCTTTCAAACACCTTTTTTGATTTGGGGGGGGGGGAAGTCCACCTGTTGTTTAAATGAGGAATATTTCTTATACAAAATATCAACTTCTGAAAATACTCCTAAAAGAGGTTTTATACTGGATTTATTTATTTATTTATTATTTATACTGGGTTTAGAAGGTATGTTTGTTGACATCAATTAGTAGTCATGATACCTTTGAGGATGACAAAGAAGGCATTTTTCCACTTTTTCAAAGATTCGCAATATCCTATTTTCCCTAATGTTTTCTGTCTGCAGGTATTTGGATCCAAGTTATGGTTTGTCTGCCTTCAAGCCACAGGATACAAATTCTGTGTGCATTGCTCATGATAAATTCAGTAGATATTTGTGTAAATGTCATGCTGCATGTAAAGTGACAAGGATTTCACTATAATTTGGCATGAGGTGAAGCATTAATTAAAGGATATACATACAAATGAGTTGAGGGAAAACATTTTGCTGTCAGGTACTTTGGAAAATGACCATAATGAACACTGCTGGCATTTTTGTGACCTATAAATGCTATATGAAGCTTTACCAAAAAAATCTACTGAGGTCAGCAGCAGCAAAGCATTAACTAATGGGTACTTAAACTACTAGCAAAAATGAATCGTATTAAAGCTTCAGAAAAATAAATCACTATTTACTGATGCAGAATAGATTACATGATTATTGCAAGCCACAACATATGAGAATGTAATATCATTCATAAAATACAGAATAAAACAGACCTATTTACTTCATGTTATTATTTTTGATGCACATCATTTTTCTAATTAGTAGAACAAATGTTAATGACAAAAGCCTGGATGTCCAAGTAGAAGCAATGATCCGTTCTACAGGGAGCTGAACTGGGGATTCAAAGCGTTAAAAATTATTTTATATTTAGTACAGCCTCTCCCCAAATAAAAGTTAGTGCCCTTTATAATGGGACACTGTCTAGTACTCTTTGATGTTCTTCTCAAAGCTTTAGAGACTGATTTGAATGAAATGATCATAGAAGGAGACCAAAGGGGAAATGAAGAAATGGGTTGATTCCATTGAGTTGGATACTGTTTCCTCTATTTCCTCTTTGCCTTGCAATTGAATGTAAGCTGTCCCCTGAGGATAGCATTATGATTTTTAGTCACCTTTGGCTCTTTGGCATTGGTAAATTTTCAAAAAAATAGGACCAGAGAAATCTGAGTACCATCTTCCCTAGATCTTCTCTTCCCTCTCACATCGTCGCTGACTTTTTTTTTTTTTTTTTCCAGGCTTACTAGTATAGCACTTTGGTTTCTATTTCTACACCTGCCCAAACTTGTCAGGTTAAACCTCAGGTACAGGCTTAGCTGTTTTGCATACTTTACAACCCATCTTAATCTTAGGAATGTTATAAGTGGTAATAAATAAACCTACTTAAAAACGTACATGCCTCAAATTGAAACAAAATTATGGTGATTCAACTCTCTCTGTGGTGATCCAGTCTTCTGGAACTTGAGCTTCTCTTTCTTCTTTCCATTCTTCTAGGGAGAGCAGTTTTGTCTTCTCTTTCTCTCACTAGGTATCAAGGCCTTAAATCCAGTTATTTCCGTTGTCCCGATCACAGTCTTAAATATCTGTTCCACAAATATTTGTTGCTGCTGAGAATTTCCACCCTGTTTCGAATAGAGCCGTGTCCTTGCCGTAGCTTCTCTTTCCCGTCCAGACCGTGAGCTCTGCAAGAGCGGCAGATGTGTGTGCTTTCTCCACTTGGAAGTATTGGTCAGAAGTTTACCAAATCCACTTCATCTACCTGGCTCCACACCTGAGCTGCACTTTACAGCTCTTCCCATTTAGGTGGGACAGTAAGACTAGTCCCAGCTGATAGAATTAAGCAAAAGTAATGTACCCTTTTCAGTTTAAGCCAGTTAAGAGCAGATGTGTATTCTCTAAGCTCGTGCTCACTCTTCTCTGTCCCTGTCTCTCGGCTGGATGATGGAGGCTGGACTGATTGTGAAAACACGTGTTGGAGAGAGTGGAACTAAAACAAGGTTCCTTTGCTGAATGACTGCATTCAGCAGAAACTGTCTTGTCAGTCTGCTTTGGAGTATGATATGTTAAGCCTCTGAGGTTTGGAGGCTTGTCTATTTTTTTTCTCTTTTCCCCAAGCAACAACCTACTTCAATTTATTCATAAGTGGGCTGTGGCTCTCATAAAAATCCAAAATACATGGCAATGGTTTAACATTTGGGTGATGGAATTCAAAGAAACGATATTGAAGGCTGGAAATATGGCAATTCCTATAAAGTACTGACAGCACATGTGGTAAGAGTGTAACTTGCCATATTGGGAGGCAGACCATATGCCTACTCAGCTGACAGGACTAAGGGAAGTGAATTAAAAGAATAAAGTTTTTAGTGTATTTTGACTCATATTAATTAATGTTGACAAAGATAGAGTGACCTCAGGAAAGAATTGGCCAACTTGTAAGCATAAATGGCTAGAAACAGAGAAAGTCTAGAATAAAAGATCCTTGAAGAGCTGGAAAAGTTGACTGTTTCTAGTTCTGAAACAACTGGAAATAAGATTTGAGGCCATATGTGACTGAGAAAGATTGTGAGCAAAAGAAGCCTATTGAAAATAGCCTTCCAGGTGCCTGGGCGGCTCAGTTGGTTGGGTGTCTGCCTTTGGCTCAGGTCATGATCCCAGGGTCCTGGGATTGAGCCCCGCATGAGGCTTCCTGCTCAGCTGAGAAGCCTGCTTCTCCCTCCCCCTCTACCTCTGCCTGCCACTCCCCCTGCTTGTGCTCTCTCCCTCTCTCTTTCTGTCAAATAAATAAATAAAATCTTAAAAAGAAAAAAAAAATAGTCTTCCTAGTAAAGCTCAATAGATTCAAGAAAGAAGCCGTTAAGGTTGGAGTGGCCTGTTGGCAAAAAAATGTAAATGAATACATTGGATTTGGGAACTGTGTCCATGAAGGAATGTCAGCTTTCTCTTCTGTACATCAGTTGGCACCAGTTGGTAAGGTGGTAACATACCAATTGATGACAAATAATTTAGAATCCTAAAAAACCAGTAAGTTGGGAATAAAACTCTTTAAACTTAATCAAATTCAGAAGGCCAGGGATCAAAAGAACCATGGGTGGAGATGTTTATATGTTCAAAATGGTAGCATCATACCATGGAAGGAGCCCAAGTTTGTGAAGCAAAGCCCTGTCAATCCCATCACCATTTCATTAGATTATGGCATAAGCAATCAATCAGCTTTTATCAAATGACTGAAACTTTAAGATTTCATTCTTTTTTTTTTTTTTTTTTTTTTTTTTAGTTTTTTGTTTTGTTTTGTTTTCCTAGTACTTAGCCTACCCTGACTGGTATACCCAATATTTACAACTTCTGCTTTTTCATGATACACTACTCCTAGTTGTATTTTGTATGTTTTTAATACCACAAGCCTTTCTATTTTGTATAATCTATGCTTTCACCAGGATAATAATCCACTCTAGTCTCCTTAGATTGATTTCATAAATTACTGAATTGACTACTTGGTTGATTTATTTTTATTCTTTGTTTGTTTAAAGTGAAAGCACTTAAATCTATTAATTTTACCCTGAGTGCCTTTTACTCCGGTTCTCTGAGTACAGCTTTGGCCACATCCCATAAATTTTGACGTATTATTTCATTTTGTCATGTTCTCTTTATCACTATTTTCCAAGGGGCTCCCAATGAAGTTTTTATTTCCTCATTGATACAAGAATTTAGGAGAATAGTTTTAAATTTCCATGTGGTTAAGCATACTGGTTTTAAATACTTCACAGGGTTGTTGAAGGTATTAAATGAGAAACTGGAGGCAAAATCACTCAATCACACAATTAGCATCATGCCTACCTAATCATAATTACTCAATAAATATAAATATTAGTTAATGGTATTAAATTGCTTTTGCTATAATATTCTGCTAAACTCTAAACACGATAACTATGCCAATGGAGGGAGAGCAATCCAGTTTTCCAGTTGAATCTGGTTGTTTGAAACATGGGACCAGTGGTGAAAGAACACAGAATCTCAGATTCCAACATAGGAATAGGATCCTTCTCCTTTATGTGGCAAAATATGTGTCAGCATCTTCTAGTAATCTATCGGTGTGTAACAAACCACTGCCAAATTGAGTAGACTAAAACAATATTTACTATGCTTACAAATCTGAAATTTGGGCAAAGCCCATTAGGGTAGGTCTTCCTTTCTCCACTAAGCCTCAGCTGGGGCATCTCAGAGTCTGGGCGCTGGAATCATCAGCAGGTGTACTCATTTATCTATCTGGTGGCTGACCACGCTGGCTACTGGTTTAGGCCTTAGCTGGTGCTGTTGGCCAGAACACCAGTTGGTAGCCTCTCTATGTGGCCTGGGCTTCCTCACAACATGGTGGTTGAATTACAAAGAAAAGGTACAGCAAAAGAGAGACAGGTGGCCAGGTGGAATCAGTATTGACTTTTCCAACCTAGCCACAGAAGTTACACAGTGTCTCTTCCTTTATATTTTATTTGTTAAAAGCAAATACTAGAGGTGCCTGGGTGGCTTAGTCATTTAAGCATCTGACTCTTGATTTCAGCTCAGGTTCTCATCTTGGAGTCATGGGATCGAGCCCTGTGTCGGACTCTGCACTGGGTGTGGAGCATGCTTAAAATTCTGTCTCTCATGCTCCCTCCATCTCTCTTCCTCCCCTCCCCCTGCTCACACACCTATGTACTCTCTCTCTAAAAAAAAAAAGAAAAAAGAAAAAAAATAGCAAATACTACGGAGGTCTGTATTCAGCAGAAGGAGAAATAAACCCCACATCTTGATGAAGGAGCATCAATGTAACATTGTAATAATATAAAGGATGGAATAAATTGGTGTGATCATCCTTAGAACATGCATCTGCCACATTGGGATTTTTACTAATTGTGATTTTTGTTTCCATCCCTTACTCTGATACAGTGTGAAAATTCTAGTCAGCTTCTGATTTGAACGTTGACTTTAAGTCTTTATGTTTATTACTATGTGTTTTCTTCTGAATCTTCATAGGTACTTTAGTGTGCACATTAGAGAAGCTAGATATTACACTCTTTGTCAGAGATGATTTAGACCATTGTGGGCGACTTTTGAACTTTCCCCCTAATGCCAAAATACCAATCTTATTGAGAAATACCACCAAATCAACTGGGTTGATCTAAATTTGGTGCAATAACTAAAATATACTTCCATGTGGATAATAATTCCTTCCCCATTTTAATTTAGCAATGTACCACTTCTTTGTTTATGGCTATAACTTTTAAGAATGGTAGAATCTTGGCCCTGGGCTGGAAATGTCATCAAGATTGGAGTAGTGATCTATGCTTTGAGCAGCCAAATCTAAATCAACCTTTGAAATATTACTTGGGTTGGCAAGATGCAGCCTGGACCAAGGACATTACTGCAAGTCAAAAACTTTTGGAACAGTAGATAAAGCTCTGACATTCATACCAGCTGTGACTTTAATTAAGTCACTTATTCTGCGTTTTTGGATATCTGCCTTACCTTTTTGGCCAGACCTGCTCACTTGCCTTTCATAACAGGAGGGATAGAGAGAACTGACAAAGAAAGCTATTACTTATTAGGTTTATTAAAAACTAAGTAGCACTACATAAGTTGGCAAAGCCTAGGTTATCTATAGAACCTAGAGCATGTTTCACCCAATAAATAAAATGCAAAAAAGAAGCTCTTTAAAGGTATAAGGTAAACCTTATTTGTTAATAATTATAGTTAATATTCATTGAATGCTTGGTGTAGGCCAAGCACTATGCTAAACATTTTATTTATTGCACTTAATTTTCCCAACAAGAAAATTGAAGTAGGTATTATTTTACCCTCATTTCAAAGGTATGGAACAGGCTTAAAAGGTTAAATACATATTCAAGTTCTCACAGCTGAGTGACAGAGCAGGAGTTCAAATGGGACTATTTCTAACACCAAAGTCTATACTCACAAACACTTCAAGGTATACTGCAGATACCATGGGGATATAGTTCAACCCTATTGATTTCACAATGTAGTTGTTTAGGACCAGAGGTTCTATGAACTTCCCGAAGTTACAAAACTGTTAATTATTTAGTCAGGGCTTTAGGTAGTCTGTTGAAATAGTTTGTGATTCTCTACACATCGAGGCACTGTGTAGAATTTAATTCCACTTACAGGCGTGACATCTCCCAAAATTACCAAGTCATAATCTAAATAATTAAATATCAGAGTTATAGTTCTGAATTTGTGTTTTGTCAATACTTGAGTTCTATAAAAATTGTTGCTTGGTAAACCTTCTCTCTAACAGATCGTAGCAAAATCTCTACTTGCTTATTTCACAGAGATATTTTCAGGATCAGTGAAATCATGTCTGTAAAGTACACAATGTGCAACACTAGACATTATTTAGATAAACTACAAGATGCCCACGTCGCTGTTGTATTTGTGACTGAGATCATTTCTCGCCATCAGCTGACCACAGTGCAGAAATCCAGCAACCACAAGACACTCCCCTCTCACCTACCCAAAGTGGTTCTTTCCTTTTCTGGTTAGGCAGTTAGTAGCATAGAGTATTGTGGTTGTTGAATTTCTATGCTGCAGGTAGCAGAGAGCAAAGAAATGATCATAGTTGCATATTCAGCAATAGAACAAGCTTTACTGGCATGTTAAATTATTTCCTATAAGATACTACACCAAAGTGCTATCTTGCATTCCCCCAAGTTCCAACCACAAGCACATTATTGCCTAATGAAAATTACCAGGATAAAGCCTAACGCAGTGCCATCTGGTGGTTTCCATCTAAATAATAAAATAGATCTATAAATCCTTTCTCGTCACACTCTATCTTCTCCTTGATTGTGGAAAGCCAGCTTTAGTAAGTTGGTTTTTATACAAAGTTCTGTGTGTTACAAAAAATCTCAGAGAGTAGTTGGTTATGTTATAGTGAAGAAATTCCTCAAGATTTTTTCAAACATTAAATAATTTTATGCCTTAATCTGAGGAGTGCTTTCAGAGTGAGGAAGAGAAGAAGTTTCCTTAATGTTATTACATGGGTATCACTTGCATTAGTGTCCTCTCTTAACATGATTTTCCCAGATTAGTTTCACAGACTCTCAGTCCTGCACATGTCCTTCTTCTAGTATTCCTGACAATTTCTTTAATACAAGGCAGGGATATTAACACTTTTTTGGAGAAAATAACATTAATGCTTATTACTATGGAACAACTGATAACAGCATTTCAGTGATTGGTAAATAACCTCTACTTCCCCTTAGACAGCAAACTCCAGATTTTGAGAGTGGCCAAAACACTGCCCAGGGTGGCTGGCTGATGATGTGTGTGTTATCCTTAGTGTTCCTGTATCAATTCCAGGCATACTTGCCCCCATCCTGAGGATAGGAGCCAAGATAAATCATCTACTTTGTTCTCATTGTCTTGACAGTTCTGAAATCTATACAGCCCTTGCCAAATACCCGTCTGTTAGAAAAAGAGAGAAATCCTGCCCTTTTCTTTCAGTCACCTTTTTTTCTCTCTCTGTAAAACAATTGTTTTTCTTAATCACTTTTTATTTTAACCTCTTTCTTTGTACAACATGAGTGTCCTTTTCTTCATTTTTTTTTTCTTTACCTGAATGTCATTTCTTTCTCATTTGGCTATTTCTTACCGATTCATTGGCAAATTAGCATAATCAGTTCTGGACTTGCTTGAGTATATCTATTTGCAGTTATATCAAATATCTAATTTTAAGTTTTCATTTCAGCTCTGAATTATGCAACATCCAATGACTTTTAACCATTTAAAACCCAGTAACAGAAAAAGGTAATGCATTATTATTCTGTATTTTCCTGTGATTTAACTATGTCTTAGAAGCCTGACAACTTTGGAAGGTTTGTTAACCATCTTATGGGTATAAGGCTAGCAAGGGGCTTCTTACAGTGATTATTACCTCAAACGCTGTGAAAAATTGATATTTTAAAAATTCATGGCACTTTTACAGGTCTCCAGGAGTCCAAGTTTAAAAAAAAAATGTACAGGCAAAAGAGGAGATATTGTCTTTATTTGAAAAAAAAATTTTTTAAGGTTTATATATTTCAGTGAGAGACACACAGAGAGAGAGCGTGAGGGAGGAGCAGAGGAAGAGGGAGAAAGAAACTCCAGCAGACTCTGTGCTGAGCTTGGAGTCGATCTCACAACCCCTGCCATCACCACCTGAGCCGAAACCAAGTCAAACACCCAACAAACTGCACCACCCAGGTGCCCCAAGAGATATTCTTTTTAATAGCTGCTGTCTACTTTTGCCTAAAATATAAGACTTTATGAAATTTCCAAGTGGCAATGTGTTTATTTTATGACAAAATAAAAGCGGGGAAAATGAGTTAAGCATAATTTTATAAAGGGTCAGATAGGAAAGCAAACTTCTCAACCTCAGTTTGAGAAGGGCCCAGGGCTGTGGAGGTCAAAGGGCTGAGTGTGAAGAGAGAGAGGAGTATTTCCTACTCCCTAACTTCCAGAGGTTTTCACCTTTAGATTCCCTATCATTCCCATATTTTATCCTTTTTTCTCTTTTGGAGTGCAGGCCCCTGGCCCAGGGACTTAAACTGAAGAATTACTCTGATGAGAAATATGTCCCTGCCTTTTCAAGCTACGATTCGGAATGCATTTTCTAACAGGAACATTGCAGCCTGGTTTCATAAAATGCTCAGGACAGAACTTCGCTTCAGCGGTTGGTTTTAGCTCTCTGGATGTCTCTAGGGAAGATGCAAACTGAGTCTTAAATAAATAACTTACAACCTAAACTCTTAGAACATAGTCCATGTGGAAGCTTGAGGGTGCCTTTATGTTTAGAAATATCAAAGAAATCCTCATTGGCTTCTCTCCAAGCTCTCTCGGAACTCTTGAACATTCCGACAAGCCCCAGCAAGAAGTCAGCAGGAAGCTGGAAGGCACCCACACTCTTGAACTTTTGAACTCTGAAACCGGATCTATTTTCTCTGTTCTGTTTGTTGACTCCTCTTGGATCTCATCTTATTAGAGAGATAATACCCTAACATTTTAGCATATTTAAAATAAACTGCTCCTACAATCCTCCAGGGAGCTCAGCTTAACTTTAGCCTTTCCCCAATCTCTAAAGCTCTTTACTGCAGTGTGCACTTACCTTCATGGAAATTGTTAAGTAATTCTCCCTAACAGGGAGTTTACTTTTCTGAATACACTGTAGGCAGGAGTATTTGTATTTCATTTCATCATTTGAACGTGAACTTATTTCTAATTTTGTGAGCATCTCTGAAAGCTTCCTCATACAACTAAAAGGGCCAAAAGGAGGACAGAAACCTTGTCTGTGGTGATGGTGGTGGTAATGGTGATGAGGGCTGCCTTTTGCCATTTGGCCATTTGGCCAGAGCCTTACATTCAGATAGGGCCTCAAATTTATAGCTTTTGCTGTAACCTCTAAATGAGGAAACAATATGCAATTATATACATAAAGGATTGCAAGATGATCATCCTACCCTTCAAACTTGTGTTCATTGCTAAACCGAATCACTGTAGCAAAGTATTGATGTGGGAAACAGAGGCAGAAGAAAAATTATTACATTTCTTTACTGCTTACAGCCCATTGACAAGTCCTTGCAACAGGCAGAGTAACATTCCTCTAGGAACTTAACTGCCTGGTTTTTGACACTTTGCTAAGGGCAAAAGGCAATCTTAGCCTGACCCCCAGGATCCTGTAAGTCTACTTTAACATGTAAATATTCCTTTAGAAACTTCCCTTATACCTATCCCCCCTCTCCAAGATACATTTTGGCAATCATCCCGCAAGTACATGACCCACCAGTATACATCTGAAGGGTCTCACTGAGTAAGGGACAGGCAGGTCTAGGTAGGGAGAGGTAGGCAGGGGGCTATGGGATCAGGCTCACAGAAATCCCAGAAAGGCTGAGGTGTAAGGAAACTTAGGGATAAGGGAACAGACCAGACTACCCTGCCCTGGGCATCAGAGGTCTTTTTATGGCAGTCACAGTGTGACCAACAAAGAATAACCAGATCCCAAAGAAGAAGTAAGCCATTAAAGATATTACCACCAGTCCTTACTCAACCAAGACATCACAAAAGTGGTAAGGCCACAAGCTCCCTGGTCAGTTCTAAATAAAAGACTGTTAGTGGAGATCAGTGGTGGCAACCCTGTCAGGACCCTACTCACTCCCGAGAGCTTTTTCAGTATCCTTGCTTAATAAAACTCTGTTGCTTTACTGGCTGTCCTTTGTCTGTGAAATTCATTCTTTGACTCCATGAGACAAGAACCTCCCTCTCCCACTTCACTATAAATTGCTATTTATTTCAAAATACTAATCCTATAATTACCTTTCAAATAACAAAATATGTTACATTGAAAAAATGTTATTGTAATTTGTGCTTTAAAATATTATTTTTTAATGCAAACATTGAAAATTTTAACTGTAGTAGCAGATAGTACTGGTAGCACTTCTAGAAGTCACTCTCTTCCTTTTCCCTTTCAAGTAACAGATTTATTTTGGCTCTATTCATCGCTCCTCTGCTCACTATCTTCAATAGAGCAATAGCCCTGGATGGCTTAAACCAGTCTGCATGTTTCATTCTTGTAGCCATCATCACTACAAGGTTCAGGGATGGGCTTGATTTCAGTGGTCCATCTTTTTTTTTTTTTTTTTTTTAATTTAAATTTTTTATTTATTTTCAGCGTAACAGTATTCATTGTTTTTTCAGTGGTCCATCTTAATTGAATTCCAGGACTCTTTCTGGAAGAGTTGTTAGATTCCTTCTGATAGATTTGAAAGAACATATATATACCTTATGCCATGAGAAGAATGAACCTCAAGAAGACAGAAAGGGGAAGAAGAAAGAAAAAAAGAAGATCTTCTGTATAGATGGTTGGGGGCGGGAGGAGGAACAGGCTTCTTCATGCAATCATAGACTTGCCAATTCTGAAGCCTGATGTATCTGAAAAAATTTCATTTTTGTGATCAACACTTCTCCCCACTTTTGAAAACTGGTTTGAATTAACATTTCCATTATTGTCACACAGAGTCTTAACCTTTTTCTAGAATTCTAACATGAAATTTCTGAAATAGTTTAGATCCAGAGATCCTCAAAATCTTGAAGTGGCAGAGGCCTCTCTTACCCATTGAGTGGCCTGGACTCAATATGGTGGTTGCCATTCTGCTGCAGAGTCCAGTCCAGGTTTTCCAGTGAGTCAGAGGCCTGAACTGAGAGTTTAGGAAAAATTAATGCCTTTAAGAGGCAGTGATGTTGAGGATCTGGTATTCCTACCCTCTGCTTTACATTCTTAATTTGATTCCAAAAAACTGGATGAAAGGCAGAAAGATATCAACTTAATAGAAGATGTCCATGATGTAAAAGTCTGTGATACACTTTATTCATTTTGGAGAGTCCCTGCTAAGTACAAATTAACTCTAAGCTGATGGTTCTCAACCAGGAGGATTTTGTCCTCTAGGGGACATTTGGCGTTGTCTGGAGCCCTTGTTTGGTTGTCACATCTGTGGGAGAGGTGCTGCTGGTGTCTAATGGGTGTAGGCTAGGGATGCTACTATATGTCCTATAATGCACAAGACAGTGCTTGCCCACCCACACCCACAACAATTATCCAGCCTGAAATGCTAATAACAGTGCCAAACTTGAAACACCCTGTTTTAACCATATAAGGTAGTTGTAAATGAAGTTGATGATCTAGCTGTCACCCATTCTTTCGCTTTTGCTCAGTTTTTTATTGTTTGTCTCTCTTCTGTATGCTGGGTGAGCTGGGTGTTTACTGTTATTGAAGAGCTTCCTGTTTAAAGTTTTGATTTTTCTTTGTTATTGGGGGAAATTGGCCATTTTGGAAAATTAGCATAATTTTTCCTATGATACAGTCAGTTTAGAGAAGTCTTCCCTAACCAAGAGGTGACTATAGTATCCTTAGGTGTTTCTCTTCCTCTCTCTTTTTAAAGTTAACTTATAAGTAATGAATGCTTACAAAGTACTACTTGTTTCATTTTTTTGTTTGTTTATTTACTTATTTGAAAGATTCAAAGTTGTGTACGGCTTTTCTTGTTTCCCAGGAGCTCATACCCACGTAGTGAAGATGGGAAAAACATTCAGATTCTTTAGTCCAAGAGGGTCGCAGTAGTGTCTGATGGTGGCATCACCCAGAATGCTACGCAAGCACAGGGGAAAGAAGATAAACGTAGACTCCAGGAATAACGAACGTACAGTTGACCTGCACCCAGGGTAAACGTTCTTGCACAACGGTGGCTCCTCAGAAGGGTCACTCCCAGCCTGTCACTTTCCTCTCATGGCATCTCTAGGACAGTGGACTTCTGGTGGGGTTTTAGGGGCTTCTCAGCAGCTGCCTGGGGTGGGGCTGCCAGCCTTCATCATTCACCTTTCCCGGGGGGCAGAGACAGTGACGAGAAGACGAAGCTCAGCAAGGCTGAGAGGGCATGAAATTGTGTTAGGCGACACTCATGACAATGACTGGATTTGCTATTTTAGAGTAAGTGACTAAATGTTTTTTTTGAAATTGTAATTTTCCTGTGCTGTTAAGTGTAAAGGTGACCGCGCCGTGGTGGGCTCTCAGCAGTTTGTACTCGACAGCTAATCAGGTTGATTCATTTGGTGAGGTGGGCAGTAAGCTCAGTTATAAAACAGAATTGAGTTCTTACCTCACTGAGATGTAACCTCACAGGTTTTTTTTTTTTTTCCTTTCTTTCTTCTTCTTGAAGAAAAGAAATCACTGTGCAGACTTTTCAGGGGATGTTGTGAAGACGCAAGATTTTGTATTTGTCGTAGGAAATATAATCATCTGTGGAACAAAACCAGTTCCTTTATTGAGTTTGCTAGCAGCCTTTCAACAAATAATTTAGGCTGCAATCACCAATGCGAGTCAGAGTTTTTGGTGGGAACCATCCTGAGTTTATTCTAGCTCAATCCCAGAGCTAGCGGAGTATAAAATGCATACTGGGCTATTGCTAATTGCATCAGAACTGGCCAGAGGCGAATTAGCAATGGCCCCGTATTACCACGTTTCCCCACAGGATGGCATCCATCAGTTAAAAACAAAATTTACAGTATTAGCAAAACTCACAAAAATAGAGATGGAGAAAATTTTCTATAAGGCTTTACAATGTTTAGGGTTTATTTTGATACACATTTAACTTGATCATGGTGAGTGAGGGTGGTGTGGGTGTTTGCCAGGAGCTGGCACAGAAACAGACATAGAATCTGTGGTATGTGCAAAGAGAAAAATTGACTCATGCTGAGAATGGAGTTGCTAACCAATAAAGCTTAGCATTTCAGAGCCCCTGATCACCAGAGGCCCATTTGTGGAATTAATGTCTTTTTCCACCATCAGAAAATTAGCAACTATCAAGAGATCAAATCAGAACAGCAGAGTCTCATGACAAATTAAGGAGCACAGCATAGGATGATTTGGGGTTTTGGTTTGGAGATAACAAAGTGCTAATGTTTTATAGCATGAGAATAAGGAAAGTATAATATTTTAGCTCCATGATGATAGAAGTCACACAGACCAACCCTGAATGTTTCTGATAGGGAAAAAAATTTCATTCAAAGAGAAGGAGAAATTTTTTTTAAGCCAGGACTAGAACAAAAGGAATGTTTCTGTTTAGAGGGATTTAGTCAATGAGAAGGAAAATGAGGGAGGTTGTCTTGAAGCTCTCTTATGTCCAGCAAATGTATTTTCAAAATTAGATTTATGTTGCAGATCAAAAAAAAAAAAAGGCAAAGTTTCCTTTCTTTCTTTTTTTTTTTTTAAGGTTTTAATTTTTTTATTTATTTGATAGAGAGAGCACACAAGCAGGGGGAGGGTTAGAGAGGGAGGGAGAAGCAGGCTCCCTGCTGAGTGAGGAGCCCCATCCAGGCCTGGATCCCAGGACCCTGGGATCATGACCTGAGCCAAAGGCCAACACTTAACTGACTAAACCACCCAGGCACCCCCCAAAATGGAAAGTTTTCTAAAGATGATTTACTCATTGTTAACTTAAAACTAGAGAAATGTCTACTGTCCATATTAAAGGATGCCATTGTTTTTAAAAACACTTGGGGCAGCTGGGAAGTTGTTAGGAATTGGGGGTAGGGACTCTAAGACTCCCCTAGGACAACCTTGGTATCACCATGAAATCTAGTCTTCTGATCCCTCGTCAGATCCTCTCCACTGTCGTACGTTTCCATGAACCTTTCAAAGCCCTTTACAGTGAATAACTGCTGTATTATCTGCCTTTGTTCTCCTTTGAGACTCTTCTTATGAGCCCACTGTCCTTTTGTCCATTACATCTTCCAAGCCTTTTATGGCTAAACTTGTCAGGCACACTTCCCCATCTTCTTGAAAAGGACACTGAAGTCCTCCTGGGGGAATGATTTCCTCACTGGGGAAGTTAAGTCACAGTTCATTTTTCCACTACCAACTGCCAATTTCATTTCAGGAATCAAGTTACCCATAATCAAGTGTCTAAGAGCTCACTTACTGTTTGTGGGCAAATAAGATTTTTACATGTTCGTATGCATCAGGGGTGTCTACTGTAGAGCTTCTAGAAGGCAAGGATGTTGTCTTTTCCGGCTCACAGAGCTCTTGCAAACATAGGCATTTCATTTTTAAAAAATGCAAAACAAACAAACAGAAAGAAGCTACTAATAACATCTTGGTGTCTGATGATATCTCAATTGCAGATATAGCAAACTGCATCTGGCTTATTAAACAAGAATCTTTGGGGGGACTATTTAAAGTACTGGCAACTGTAACCCATGCGTGGAAGGGCTGATTCATTCCGGATCTAGGAATCTGCATTCTTAACCTTTTCCTGCCTCTGATAGGGAGAGGTCAGTTACATCCTATATCAACACATGGATACTTTCTGTGTCTGGAAATGCAATGCTACTTAAAGCGTCCAACAGAATGATGGTGATAAAATTTAAATTCAATTGATTGAATTATTTCTTGGTTGAAAACAGTAACAATCTTACCTGTATACGTTGTCTGTGTGTCCTATTAGTGCATTTCGGTACTGGACAAAGGAATCTGTGAATTCAGCGTGTTTTAAATCACGCTGGAGACTGGTGTTGAAGATGCAAAAGAAAAAAAATGCATTACTATTATATATTGCAAAAGCAGAGAAATCCTAGATCCTTTCCTCTGCCGACATTTGTCCTATTTAAAAAAGAGAATTTTGAAAATGGGCCTTGTTATACCTGAGTAGGTCCAGAACACCTCATAGGTGTGATTATTTGCAAAGAGTAAAATCTCCTCAGGCCATATCAGCAATGCCTTCACCTTCCTGAGTAAGAAGTCATAGTTCTTTGATGACATTCTGTTAGGCAAAGAAGAGAATAATAACAATAATAGTAAATCCCAGTCTTTTTTCTTTACCTTTTTTTTCCTCTGACATTATCAATATGTAAAACCCAAGGCAGGAAGAGGCCTTTGGCATCCTTGTTAGTAAACAAACAGAGCAGTTACAATTCTTTTGACAAGATGGTGTGGAAGAGTGTGCTCTGGAAGGCTCTTTCTCCTTTTCTCCCCCGATGTCCTCTCCTCCAACCTGACAGGCTGATTGCAGAGGCCAATGAAAACATCCTGTCTTTTTCAGGTTGAGAGCATTTGTTTGGCATCTGAGCGGGTGGCCTTCTTGCTGTGGGGTGTCAAGTCACGCGATGGGATGGGAACGGAGGCAGCCTTCTTGGACTGCTCAGCCATCGCTTTCCTGTGAGAGCAGCACTGATGCCGACGAGCTAGTGGCTCAGTAAGAAACTGAAGAAAACATTTCACCATGGGGGACACCAGCAGACTTTACTGACTGTGGTGTTAGTAGTTAGATTGACAGGAGCAGCGGGGAGAGGTTGCAGTGGCTGAGAGGATATGGAGACAGAGTTCATGTTTCCTCAAAAGGCAAGAAATCACTGTTTTTCTCATGTTGTTGTCAAGTTGTTGATCTTGAAAATCAAAATGCTGATTCACAACCTCTTTTCCAGACTTCGTTAATATTTCAAATTATTTTGATTGACATTCACAAAATGTAATGTCTCACAATATTTAAAGTACCACCAATTTCTCCAGAACTTAGCTCCAGTCAGTGCATCCAGGTAGGACCACTTTAATAGTTCTATTCAGGGTTTACTCTCTGCATGTATGTTGCCTTTGGTTATTTCTTGGTGTTTTCAGAAAATACTTTATAGATCCTCACTGATACGTTTCCTTATAGCTGTGCACCATGTTGCTACCTTTTCCACAGAGCCTTTGCCTTCTTCAGCCAGACATCACTGCCAACTCTTGTTCTGTCACTGCTCCTAGGCATTGCCACTGATTTACCAGACCCCGATAAGTTCTGTATTCAATCCAAGGCAAGGACAATATGTCTTTTTGGGTTTGTTTGTTTTATTTCCATACCTTGTCCCTGGGACATGATCAGCATTTGATCCCTGTATCATATAGTCTCTCTTGAAAATGGATGTGTCATCTTTTCCCTTGGGAAGGAACCTTTTGCTTCCTTTAAAACCCTCCCCTGCCACCCCCAATCTTGCCTCATCTACTATTGGGCAAGCAACAGATGAGAGTTGACAGATAGTAACACTAAATTCCACACCATGAAAACCCAAATGCAGGGCAAAACTGTCTCCTCTAATATAGGCAGACCACATAATTAGCTGTCTTCGTATGATTTGGGGCTTCAGGATAGCAGAGGGTGAACCACTAACTTGTCCTCTTGACCTAGATCTACGAGGCATTCATTGTCTTGCCACCTTGGGATTCCTGCCAATTCAAACTCGAGAGACCAGTAATGACAAAGAAATATTCCCTCAGCTCACAGGGATCAGATCTAGGCCTGCTAAAAGGGCACAATCAGTAGTTTCAATGAATCTGTTAACTTATGCTGCATACAAATTACCCTGAAATTAGTGGTCATATTTATTTATTTATGTCATAATTTTGCAAGTCAACAACTTAGGCTGGGTTCAGCTAGGAGATTCTTCTGGTCCTAGCTGGGCTCACTCATGCATATATGTCCAGCTGGCTGGGAGCTGGCTCATTGGAATGCCCTCAACTGATATGGCTCATTTCTGTTCCAGGCGATCTTTCATCCTCTAGTTAGCAAGCCAGGGCTTATTTACACAATGTCTGCTAGGATTCCAAGAGAAACTGGAGAAGTATGCAAAACTTCTTGAGGTTTAGGCTTGGATCGACGTGTCATCACTTCTGCTATATTCTGTTGGCCAAGGCAGATCAAAGGGCAGGTGCAAACTCCAGGAGAGGAGAATTAGGTCCCCTTCTTGATGGGAGAAGGATGTGGATTCAGATTGGAGTGAAGGATCAGTATCACTTTTGCAACTTATTAGAAGACATGTTTTAAATACAGCTACATGGGATATTTCTGTGGATTGATTAATAACTTGAACAATTCTCGACCTTTGTTGTTACTTTGTTTTGTTTTTTTATTTTTGTAAGCGTAGATCCAGTTATGCTTCTTATTTATCTCCCAGAGTCTACAGAGTAATTTTGCCTAAACCTCATCTTGTAATTGTGTAATGCCATAAGATTGTAGAGGTAGGTTTAGAAATAAATAAAAGAAAAACAAAAAATTAATACATTTCTATCTTATACAAGCAAAAGGAGGGATAAGAGGAAAAGTATTACATAATAGATGAAAATACAAGGGTAAAAGTTATGGGACTTCTATCTCCCATCTGGGCAAAAGAAGGGGAAATAACTCTCCATGACTATTTGGAGGAGTATTTACTTGTCTCTTCTGGCTTTTCTTTCTTCCACTTACACCTCAAGGCTTCTGGCTCTTCATGTCCTTGTTCTTCCACTGTACCTGCCCTGTGCGCCCTCAACTCTAAATCAGACCCATCATCAGTTGTGTACATTTCTTACACTTGAGTTTCTAGGCACTGCTAGAAGAAGTGACATCACTGGACAGAATGATACCACTGCTGGGTCCTCCACTTTGTGTTTGAATCTTTTCATGTGCAAGTCCCTCTCTTTTCCCCCCACCAACAATCCCGCATTCCCACCAGCATCCTCATTCTCTCACATCACCTTTCAAAGAGAAACACTGATTTCAAACAAAATGTTCTTAACCTCCTCTCCACTCATAAGATGATCTGTATAAGTTCAAACTCTTCTACAGTCTTTCTCATTCAGTGTTAAAAAAAAAAAAAGTTTCACTTTTCCTATAACAAGAAAATAACATTACTGAGCATTCAGATGCACAGATTATGGAGCTAGACTGAGTGTATTGAAATCTTGTTTCTGCCTCTTACAATCTTCATGACTTCATTGTAGAGCTCAGCTTTGTCACCTGTAAGAGGGGCAGGGTTAAGTAGAGTATTTGTGAGATTTTAATAGGACTTTCCCATTGAATGCAATGGGCTTGGCATCATAACCTGGCACTTGGTTATCATGAGCCCTTCGATTCACCGTACTTGGGCCTTGAATTCCATCTCTAATATTTTCAGAAAACAGAAAATCTCCATTGTGATGAGTTTCTATATAGTCAGTTTTTGTTTTTCTTACTGATTCAAGTGTACTCTGTTTTTATTTTCTTTCCCCTTTCCATTTTCATTTCAAGACTTTAAGTAACAAATGATCCATTTGGATAATGTGAGGTTAATCTCTCTCTCTCTCTTTCTTTTTAAACAATATATTTAAAATTTTTCTTTCATGATTTCTTTAGGCATTTGCTTTTTGTCTTTCTCCCTTTCCCCCCAGACATATATGTTTCATAGAGCTTATTGCATCTTTTTTTTCTTCAACTAGGTATGAAATTATAATCTATCAGTAGTATTAGTCAACATTGTTCCAAATGGACAACCCCAAATTTCACTGGCTTATTATCGAGCTATTAGTTCTGCTCCCATATGTGGGACCTATGCTTTCTTATAGTAGAAGAGAAGAGTAAGAGGCTGAGCTGAACCACATAATTGTGTGTAAAATCTTTGGATATGACAAATGGCATTTCAGCTCATATTCTTTTGCTCAAACCAAGCTGAATGAACAGATTAAAGTCAACGAGATGGTAAGTATAATTACCCCCATAAGAAGTACATAAGACACACAGCAATGAAGGTATGTGGGTATATGTGTGGTGGTAGAGCTTACCACTTACCATTTGGTCTTCATCTGCACCTACATGATTACTTCTTTACCAAATTGTGAGGCTCGAGAGTAAGCACACTTGGATTTGAGTCCTGCTACACCATTTACTCACCATAGTTCCAACCTCAGTAAGCCTCAATTTCCTATCTATAAATGGGGGTTATAGTTCCTAGTTCATGGACCGCTTGTTATGGAACATTGAAGTATTATATTTAAAACACTTACATAATAACTGTATGGTCAACATTATCACCACTACTACCATCCTATAGCAGGACCAATATGAGCTATTTTAAAATTTTCAACTGTTTCTACATTGGAAGAGAAGGGAAAATGGAAGCTGAAATTCATCCTTGGAGAAGAAGAAGGCAGTGTTACCTTTATTTTGAGAAGAACTACTGTGGAGAACCTTTTGAATTATACAGATATAAGACCTTAGATACACTGAGATGCTTGATTTTAGAATACTGTTAAATAATATAAAACAAAATTTGTCTCTCCTTATGAGGAAAGGGTATTATTGTAAAAATTAATACATATGTTTTTTTAAATATTTATTTATTTGAGAGAGAGAGAGGAGAGGAGGGGCAGAGGAAGAGAGAGAATCATATTTGGGGCTCAGTCTCATCACCCTGAGATGATGGCCTGAGCTGAAACCACGAGTGGGTGGCTCAACCAAATAAGCCACCCTGGCACCCCAGAAATTAATACATTAACTGAATGTTTTTTAATGCTTTTTGACTGTCCATATATGGGGGCCCAGGACTTACGGAGAGAGGAGAGAAAAATAAAATTCTTCTTTATTGTCTTATGAATTTGTTCAATAATTCTTTCATGTATTCCTTCCTCTCTTCAGTAGGTATTTATAGTGTACCTACTAGATGCCAGGCACTGTGCTAGTAGGTTCTGGGGTTCTGATAATGTACAAATCCTCACATATGGTCCCTGCCTTCTTAAATCCTTCAGTTTTACCTCTATTCATGCTTGAAGATGAAGCAGATCAGAGAGTTGAGCATAGCAAACAAAGTGGCTTGGAGAGAATGCTCCATGTGATAGAAGCCAGGGCAGCAGTCTGAGGGAGGGGCAACTGATGGCAATCAGAAACGAATCATAGGATGTACTAGAACTTATTGGAGATTCTTAGAGCATCAGCAACAACAAAAACAACAGATTAGGATATAGGACACAAGACAGGATAATGATTTAGACTATTATCACTTACACATTAAAAGAAAGGATGATGCAGAAAACTTTTGATTCACTTATTTATCTTCTCATTCCCCTTCCCATCCCCCCATCTCGGTTAGGAGACTTGAGACAATGTCTTTCATTTCTTTTGTTACAATTCCAAATGGCTAACACAATGTGTGGACATGGTATGTATTTAAAAATTGTTTTCTCTAAGAACAAATAAATAAGATCACTTGGGCCAAAGCTGTCCTCTAGCTGCTGGCTGTCTTTAGATATCAAAGGGATTTTCGAATTTGGAGAAGAACATACTGTGAATTTGAAAAACTTTGAAAAAAGAACGTGGCAAGAATTTGAATGTCTCAAGTGAAGGGGATGGACATGTGGTAGAGTCCCTGAATATGCATAAAATCTTTTTTAGGCTATATGCTTTTCCTATAAGAGAATCTTTTTCTAAAGGCAATAGCTGGTATGCATTGAGTGTTACCCTGTGGAAGTTACCATTCTAAATATTTTACCTGCATTAACTCATTTAATACTCCTAGAATCACAATCTCAGTTTTGTTCTGTTATTATTCCCATTTTATAGATGAGAAGACTGAGGCTTGGGAAGTTATGTAGCTTGTCAAATGTTACTCAGTAACAATGCATCAGCACTGAGATCAGACCAAAGAGGTCATGCACTCAACCACCACTGTGTTACATCCTTCCACCACAGAGTGTGAACCATGGTCAAAAGTTGTAATGCCATGTCATAGTGCTCAAGAAGTCACAAATACTTAGAGAGAGTCAGAGGAAGTAGATCTTCTCATCTCACCCCTTTCCCTAAAAATCTGTTTTGTAATTAATGTAGGTAAACAGATCTAGTTTCCCAAAGGTTGATTAGGAGGAGCCAAAATATAAACTGACTCTACATTTAGGTAGCATAGAATTTATATTGCCTTTGATGGAGCCCATAAATTGATGAAATGCAATAATCAACAGTTTAGTTGCAGGCACTAAAAAAAAAAATACACTTTTTCTTTGAAGGGGAAGGAGAGGGAGGAAAGAAGTCTTAGGAAGGAATGTTTAGCAGCCTCTGGTTTGATATATGTAACTAGCCCATGCTTCCTATGGCACTGCTCTAAGGAGAGGTGGCTCTATCTCTTTGCAATAGATCATCCCAAATGGCTCCCCACACATATTCTGGGGGTCTGTGTGTGGGCTTCCATGTGTGTTTTTAAAGTGATGGAAATGGTGTTTTTTCTATTTTTAAATATTTATTAATTCTTGGGAAATAGATTGTATGTACTATGTTTCACCCTAGAATTTATGGATTTTGGCTGATACATCAGTTCAGGTGTTATCTCCTAGACATAAGCCCTGAGATCATGAAGCATGATGTAGAATTACAAGGCAGCAATTATTTGCTCAACCGTTTACAATTGTTTTCTCAGGAGGTAGCCTCTTTGTCTCTCAAGGAAATGACAAAACATCAATGAGGTTTCAGTTCAGGGGCTTGGAGGAAACTTGGAGTCTAACACTTCCTAACTGACAGGGATATTTTAAGCTGAGACTTAAATCAGGATTCCCCTGAGGTAGATTCTGCTGCTTTGTTTAACAAAAGCAAACTATGAGTACAAATTATTCATTACCATATTCATAAGTAGGCTATTTAGTAAGACGGTATGGAGATAATAATAAAAACAAATATTGAATAAAGCTCTTTCTATGTCAGCCTTTCCAGCACATACAGTGTGTTGATTCATTGTTAGTCTCGAATCAATGGTTTAAAATTAATGAGCATATACTCTTTTTTTTTTTTTTTTGAGAGAGAGAGAGAGAGAGACTGGGGGGGGGAGGGGGAGGGACTGAGGGAGAGAGGGAGAGAATCCCAAGCAGGCTCTGTGCTTAGTGCAGAGCCCCACACAAGGCTCGCCCCATGACTCTGAGATCATGACCTGAGCTGAAATCAAGAGTTCGATGCTTAACTGACTGAGCCACACAGGCACCCTGAATGAGCATATATTCTTGATTGCTCGGTGAGAAACTGAAGAAATTAGAAATATGTAGCCACACTTTCCATGAGAGCTTTTCATGTAGGAAAATGCTGAATAAAGAAAAATAAAATGTTGAATTAAAATTCATTTTAATGGATTTGAACTTTCCAAATGTATTGTACGTGGTTAACTCACTTAAATGTGATAATCACTAGTACTAATCAAAGTACCAACAATGTTGGCCAGTAGTAATTTTTCTTACCCATTCTCATTTCTTTCCATTCTTCATTTTTCATCTCTCTCATGTTTTAGGATACTGCAACTAGAGAACAAAGACAAGATGCAAATATTGATCTGGCTTGCACTTGTCTTTATAGTCTCTTGATTTTATATTCTCCTTTGTAATTCAGATTCCTTAAACAATTTCTGTGTCTACACTACTGCCATTTATAGCTATCCAAGTACAAATATAAATCTGTTGCATTTTTGCATCCTATTTACTAGTAGCATTTTAACAACGTAGTAAAATTCTATATCCTGGCATATTAACACAGGGAAAGGCTATTTGCTTGCCTGGTAATCTTCTGAGAAACAGCTGAACTTGTTTCTTATTGGTGGAGGGACTCATGGAAACATTTGCTTCACTCTTTCCTCGTGATCTTCATTTTATAAAATTAGGAGAAAGAGGGGTGTGGTTAAAAGGGAATCTCTGTAGTCACAAGAACATGCCATTTTAAGGGAAAATGAATTGTGGTCTTTGTTCTCAAAAACATGAAACAGAAAGGGGTTCATTAGGCCCCCTGCTATAAGAAGCCCAGAGAATCCCTGCTGGGGAAAAAAAAAAGTCCAGATGGTAAATTAAGACTTGTTAGAAAAGTATTCTCTTAGTTCTTCAGAGAGTGTATGATTGCACTAAAGCAGAAGAAATCTTTTCTTCCTTGATATAAAATGAGGAAAGGAGAGACAGGTATGTCACTATGTCTACTATGCAACTCATAACCTTTGCATGAAGGACTCTACCAATGTGTTTTCATAGACTTATTCCTTTTTGTTCTTATTCTTAGAGAGGGCTCTCTGAATTGTAGAAGCCACACAAAACCTGAATACACCCCTAGAAGCAGTGTTTGAATTACTGAATTATCAGTGTTCAAATAAAAAAAAAAAAAATCTCAGAGTTGAACTGGTTAGAATGAGGAGGACAGATGAACTAGTGGCAAGTTGTAAAATACTGAATGTATGCAGAATACAACATGGGCAAAATTTCTAAGTTCTTTTCCATTAACATTTACTTTATCTTAAATGGATTATTTAAATGTACTTAAAACTTTCTACTGAAATAATTTTAATAGGCTCCTTTTTTAGCATTGTGAATTTGATCAGTCAATTGTTTTCTTTATAGAGTTGTTAAGGGAAAGTTTTGTTCTATCAGCCAAGAATCTGAGCCTATAGAATCTGTATTAAAGACTGTTTTAACATACTTCTAAACAGGATCTTCATTTTTGTTTTTTTCCTTCCATGTACTTATTTATTTATTTATTATCTGTAGTTAAGGAGTACAGGCCTGGGTTATGATGGACATGGTATATGCATCAAATATGGATTAAATCCTAATAAAACAAGCTCTAATCAGTGACAAGTCTATTTATTGCACTTCTTTTCTTTAATTAAAATGAAGATTTTTTAAATGATTATCAGAGACTCTCCATTCTTTATTTTTTTTTATTTTTATTTTTTTTTAGACACTCTCCATTCTTTAAAGTGAAGACTTAGGTTGTATAATTATTATTGTCGTCATCATCATCATCATTGCTGCTGTTGTTATTCCTATTAATCCTATAGGTCCCGCTTTTTTAATAGTAATTTGTTCCAATTTCTTAATTATACACATGACATCAAATTTACTATCTTAACCATTTTTAGGTGTACAGTTCAGTGGTATTAAATACATTCATATTGTTACACAACTATCACTAACTACATCCATGCCAGAACTGTTCGTTGGGTGAAACAGAAACTCTGTACTGATTAAACAGTAACTCCCCATGACCTGTCCCCTAAGGCCCTGGCAACCACCATTCTACTTTCTTCTCTTCTTCTTTTTTTAAATACCTCTATTCCCCCCAATCCTCTGGTAACCATCATTGTACTCTCTGTTAATATAAGTTCAGGTTTTTGTTTTTGTCTTAGATTCCACATGTAAATGAGATCATGTAATATTTGACGTTCTGTGTTTGTCTTATTTTACTTAGCCTGATGTCCTGCAGTTTCATAGATGTTATTGTAAAAGGAAGATTTTTTTTTGAAGGCTGAATAATATTCTACTACAGGTGTGTGCATGCGTGTGTGTGTGGTGTGTGTGTGTGTGTGTGACATTTTATTTATCCATTCATTCATCAATGAACATTTAGGTTGTTTTCATATCTTGCAACTGTAAATAATGCAACGCTACAATGAGTATGGGAGTGCAGATATCTCTTTGAGGTGGTGGTTTTATTTTTATTTCTTTTGGATATATGCTCAGAAATGGGATTGCTGGATCATATGGTAGTTAAATTTTTAATTTTTTAGGAACTTCCATACTGTTTTCCATAATACTTGTGCCAGTTTTTTATCCCTACCAACAGTGCATAAGGTTTAGGTTCCCTCATCTCCACATCCTTGCTAATAGCTATATTTTGACTTTTTGATGATAGCCATCCTAACAGATGTGAGGTTGTATTTCATTGTAGTTTTGATTTGCATTGCCTTGATGATTAGTGATGTTGGCCATCTTTTCATGTATGTTTTGGCCATTTATATGTCTTCTTTGGAAAACTGTCTATTCAAGTCCTGTGCCCATTTTTTATTTGGGTGATTTTTTAAAATTTGTTTTATTTTTTTGCCATTAAGTTGTAAAACTTTTATTTTTTGGTTTCCAAATACTTTCTTCCATCCTGCAGATTGCTTCTTCATTTTGTTGTTTTCTTTGTTGTGCAGAGACTTTACTTTGATGTAGTCCCATTTTTTTTGTTTGTTGTTTGCTTGGACTTTGGGTGTTAAACCCAAAAATATCATTGCCAAGACCAACGTTGAGCAGTGTTTCCCCGATGTTTTCTTCTAGGAGTTTTATAGTTCAAGATTTTATGTTTAAATCTTTAATCTTTAATCCACTTTGCACATAGTATAAAATAAGGGTCCAATTTTGTTTGTTTACATGTAGCCATTTAGTTTTCCCAGCACTATTTTTTTTTTAAAGATCTTATTTTTATTTATTTGATAGAGATCACAAGTAGGCAGAGAGGCAGGCAGAGAGAGAGGAGGAAGCAGGCTCCCCACTGAGCATAGAACCCAATGCAGGGCTCCATCCCAGGAGCCTGGGATTATGACCTGAGCCAAAGGCAGATGTTTTAACCACTGAGCCACCTAGGCACCCCCCAGCACTATTTATTAAAGAGACTATCCATCCCCCATTGTCTCTGCTTGGTGCCTTTGTCAAAAATTCACTGACTAGGGGCGCCTGGGTGGCTCAGTTGGTTAAAGCCTCTGCCTTCGGCTCAGGTCATGGTCCCAGGGTCCTGGGATCGAGCCCTGCATATGGCTCTCTGCTGAGCAGAGAGCCTGCTTCCTCTCTCTCTCTGCCTGCCTCTCTGCCTACTTGTGATCTCTGTCTGTCAAATAAATAAATAAAATCTTTTAAAAAAAATTCACTGACTAAATATGTGTAGATTTATTTCTGAGCTCTCTATTCTCTTCTATTGATTTTTGTGTCTGTTTTTATGCCAGTACCATTTTATTTTGATTATTATAGCTTTGTCATATAGTTTGAAATGGGGACATGTGATACCTCCAGCTTTCTTTTTCTTACTTACTTGTTTAGCTATTCAGAGCATTTGGTGGTACCATACAAATTTTAGGGTTGCTTTTTCTATTTCTGTGAAAAATGACATTGGAATTTTGATAGGGATTGCATTGAATTTATAGATGATTTGGGATAGTATGAACATTAACAATATTTTTCCAATTCGTAAACATGGAATATCTTTCCATTTATTTGTGTCTTCTATAATTTCTTTCATTAAAGTCTTAGAGTTTTCAGTGTGCAGATCTTTTACCTCCCTGGTTAAATTTATTCCTAAGTATTTTCTTGGTTTTGAGGCTATTGTATATGGGATTGTTTACTTTTTTTTTTTAATAACTTGTTAGTGTATAGAAACACAACTGATTTTTGCATGTTGATTATTGTATCCTGCAACAAAATTCATTTATTAGTTTTAACTTTTTTTTTTTTTTGTAAAGTTTTAGGATTTTCTGATATAACATCATGACATCTGCAGAAACATTTTATTTCCCATCTTCCAGTTTTGATCTTTTACTTCTTTTATTGTCTTATTTATCTGGCTAAGACTTCCAGTACTGTGGTTGAATAGAAGTAGTGAAAGTGGGCACACTTATCTTGTTTTTGATCTTAGAGAAAAATCTTTCAGCTTTTCACCATTGAATATGTTGTTAGTTGTGGGCTTATCATTTATTGCCTTTATTCTTTTGACTCCTTCTATATTTAATCTGCTGAGAGTTTTTATCATGGAAAGGTACTAAATTTTGTCAAACACTTTTTCTGCATCTTTTAAGAGGATCATATGACTTTCACCCTTCATTCTGTAATATGATGTATCGATCAAATTTATTGATTTGCAGATGTTAGGCTATATTTGCATCCAGGGATAAATCCCACTTGATGATGATATATGATTCTTTTAATTTGTTGTTGGATTCAGCTTGTCAGTATTTTGTTAAGGATATTTGCATTTATGTACATTAGGGACATTGGCCTATTATCTTTTTTTCTTATAGTGTTCTTGTCTGGCTTTGGTGTCAGGGTAATGCTGGCTTTATAAAATGATTATGGAAGTGTTCTCTCCTCATCACCTTTTTGGAAGAGTTTGAGAAAGATTGGTATCAAGTGTTCCTTAAATGTCTTGTAGAATTACCAGTGAAGAAATCTGGTGTTGGACTTTTATTTTTCGGGAGATTACCAAATCAATCACATATTATTTATTTTTCAGGAGATTACCAAATCAATCACACATATATAATCAAATCAATTACACATTATTGGTCTGTTCAGATTTCCTATTTCTTCATGATTCATTCTTATTAGGTTGTGTGTTTTTAGGAATTTATTTGAATATTCTCTTTTTTTCTGAGTTAGTCTTTTTTTCTGAGTTAGCTAAAGATTTGTCAATTTTATTTATCTTCTCAAAGAACCAACTCTTAGTTTCATTGGCTTTTCTATAGACCATCTAATTTCTATTTCATTTATTTCTACTGTGAGCTTTGTTATTTTCTTCCTTCTAACATTGGGCTTAGTTTATTCTTATTTTTTCATTAAAAAATATTTTATTTATTTACTTAGAGCACATGAGCAGAGGGAGGGGCAGAGGAAGAGGGAGAGAATCTCAAGCAGACTCTGCTCGGAGGGCAGAGCCTGATGTGGAGCTTGATCTCACAACCCTATAATCATGACCTGAGCCAAAGTCAAGTCAGATGCTTAACTGACTAAGCCACCCAGGTGCCCACCCCGGTTCTTATTTTTTCTAGATCTGTGAGGTATTGACTTAGATTGTAATTTGAGATCTTTCTTTTTTGTTAATGTAGGTGCTTATTACTAGAAGCTTAAAACTGTTTTAATTTCATCTCATAAGTTGTGGTACAGTGTACTTCCATCTTTTTTTGTCTCAATATATTTTTTGATTTCCTTTTTGATTCTTCTTTGACCCATTGATTGTTCAGGTACAAGTTGTTTAATCTCTACATTTTTTTGTTTGTTTGTTTAATTTTCCAGTTTTCCTTCTGTTATATTGATTTGTAGTTTCATACCATTGTGGCCAGATGATTTCAATCTCTTAAATGTGTTAATACTTGTTTTGTGGCCTAACACATGATCTGTCCTATTGAATGTTCGTGTATATTTGAGAAAAATGGGTATTCTGCTACTGTGGGATGGAATAGTCTGTACGTGTCTGTTGTGTCCATTTGGTCTATCGTATATTTCAAATCCAATGTTTCCTTATTGATTTCCTGTCTGGATGATCTATCTATTGTTAAATATGGGATATTGGAGCACCTTACTATTAATGTATTGCTATCTATTATTTCTCCCTTTATACTTGTTAATATCTGTTGTCTATATAGGTGCTATGATGTTGGGTGCATATATATTTACAATTGTTATATGCTCTTGTTGAATTGAACCCATTACCATTATATAATGATCTTTGTCTTTTTTTATAGTTTTTGATTTAAAAATCTGTTTTGTCTGATATAAATGTAGCTACTCCTGCTTTCTTTTGGTTTCTATTTGCATGGGCCATCTTTCTGCATACCTTCACCTTCAGTCTATGTATGAAGTGAGTCTGTTATAGGCAGTATGTAGCAGGTCTTTTTTTTTTTTTTAATCTATTCACATTATTCATATCTTTTCATTGAAAAATTTTGAGCATTTACATTTAAAGTGATTATTGATAGGTAGGAGCTTACTATTGCCATTTATTTGTTTTCTAGGTGTTTATAGATTTTTTTGATCCTTGCTTATCTCTTACTCTCTCTTGCTGTCATCCTTTGTGATCTGATGATTTTTCTCCTTTGATTCTTTCTTTATATTTTGTATATCCACTATAGTTTTGCTTTGTGGTTACTGTGAGACTTACATACAAACATACCAGTTATAAAATTCTATTTTAAGCTGATGACAACTTAACTTCAAATACATACAAAAGGTCTACATATTTTACACTCTTCCCCCACCATTTTATGTTTTTCATTTCATAATTTACATCTTTTTATATGGTATGCCACTAACAAATATTGCAGTTATTGTTATTTTTAATATTTTGTGTTGTAACCTTTACACAAGAGTTAAAAGTGATTTACATACCATCATTACAATATGAGAGTATTCTGAATTTGACTGTATTTAGGAGTTTCATACTTTTATATTTCTTATTATAACTTTTCATTTCAGCTTCAAGAACTCCCTTTAGCATTTCTTGTAAGGCAGGTTTAGGGGTGACGAACTTCAGCTTTTGTCTCTCCTTCAAATATGAATGACAGGTTTGCTGAGTAAAATATTCTTGGTTGGCAGTGTATTACTTTCAACAGTTTGAATATATCTTCCCACTCAGTTCTGGCCTGCAAAGTTTCTGCTAAAAAAATCTGCTGTTTTACGGGGGTTTCTTACAGGCAACAAATTGTTTTTTTCTTGCTATATTCAAAATTGTGTTGCTCTCTTTAAATTTTGACAATTTAATTATAATATGTATTGTTGTGGGTCTCTTTGAATTCATCTTAATAATTTTCCCTGGGATTCCTGGATCTGGATGTTAATTTCTTTCCCAGGTTTGGGAATTTTCAGCCATTATTTATTTGAATTTTTTTTTTTTTTTTTGGTCTCCATTTCTTTTTCTGTTTTCCTTCTAGGACTCCATAATGTGTATACTGTTCCACAAATAGTATTTTATAAGTAACTTAAACAATCTTCACTGTATTTCTTTTTTTGTTTTTGTTCCTCTGATTGAATGATTTCCATTAACCTATCTTCATATTTGCTAATCCTTTCTTCTGCTTCATCTAGTCTGCTTTTGAATTCTTCTATTAAATATTTCAGTCCATTTATCATATTCTCCAGCTTTATGATTTTGGTTTGGTACTCTTTTTATGTTTTCTTTCTCTTCATTGGAATTCTCACTTGTTCATGCATTGCTCTTCTGATCTCAGTAATCATTTTTTATGATTGTTGTTTTGCATTCTCTTTTTTTGGGTAAATCACTTGTCTTTGTTTCCTGGGGTTGGTTTCTAGAGATTTGTCTTGCTCCTTTGTTTGGAACATATTCTCCTATTCATTTTCCTTGAGCCTTTATGTTGGTTTCTGTGCATTTCATGAAACAGTTAACTCTCCTAGTCTTGGAAGACTGGCCTCATGTAACAGATAAATCTTGCCAATCAACCTGGCCTGAGATTCCGGGTGTCTCTCAAAATTTTGTGTTTGTCTAAACGTCCATCTTTGTTCTTTCTTTTTTTTTTTTTTCTTTTTTAATTTTATTAAGTTTTTAATTTTAATCCCAGTATAGTTAAAATATAATGTTATGTTAGTGTCAGGTATACAATATAATGATTCAATAATTCTATACATTACACAATGCTTATCATGATATATGTACTTTTTAATCTGTACCACCCATTTCCTCGTCCACTTCCCCTCTGGTAACCATCAGTTTGTTATCTATAGTTAGAAGTCTGTTTCTCGTTTTGTATCTCTCTCCTTAATTTTTTTTTTTTACCTTGTTCTTTTGTTTTGTTTCCCAAATTCCATATATAAGTGAAATCATGTTTTTTGCCTTTCTCTGACTTATTTTGTTTAGCATTATACTCTGTAGCTTCATCCATATTGTTTCAAATGGTAAGATTTTATTCTTACCATTTTATTGGTAAGATATTTTTCTTTTTAATATCTATATCTATCTGTCCCATGTATTGTTTATACTATAAGAAATATATCTCATAGTATTTATCTTTGATATATCTACTATCTATCTATAGATAGACAGATAGATAGGTAGATAGATATCTTTGAATTAGTGTTTTTGTATGCTTTGGGTAAATACCCAGCAGGGAAGTTACTGGATTTTAGGGTAGTTCTATTTATAACTTTTTTTTTTTTAAACTTTTGAGGGAATTCCATACTATTTTCCACAGTGGCTGCAGCAGTTTGCATTCAGTTAACAGTGCACAAGGGTTCCTTTTTCACCACATCCTTGCCAATACTTGTTCCTTATGTTTTGGATTTTAGCCATTCTGACAGGTATGAGGTGATATCTCATTCTAGTTTTGATTTGCATTTTCTTAATGATGAGTAATGTTAAACATCTTTCCATGTGTCTGTTGGCATCTCTATGTCTTCTTGGAGAAATGTCTGTTCCTGTCTTCTGCCCATTTTTTTAATTGGGCTATTTGTTTTTCATGTTGAGTTGTATAAGTTATTTATATATTTTGGATACTAACCTTTTATCAGATATGCCATTTGCAAATGTCTTCTCCCATTCTATGTAGGTTGTCTTTTAGTTTTGTTGATTGTTTGCTTCACTGTGCAGAAGCTTTTTATTTTTGTGTACTCCCCATAGTTTTATTTGCTTTTATTTCCTTTGCCTCTGGAGACACATCTAAAAAAGATATTATTATGGCTGATGTCAGAGAAATGACTACCTTATAAGAAATCTTTTAAGATTTTTGTGGCTTTAAGTCTCACATTTAGGTCTTTAATCCATTTTGAATTTATTTTTGTGTATGCTATAAGAAAGTTGTCCAGTTTCATTCTTTTGCATGTAACTGTCCAGTTTTCCCAACACCGTTGTTGAAGAGACTTTCTCATTGCGTATTTTTGCCTCCTTTGTCAAGAATTAATTGACAATATAATCATGGGTTTGTTGTTCAGCTTTCTATTCTGTTCCATTATCTATGTGTCTATTTTTGTGCCAGTACTGTACTGTTTTGATTACTACAGCTTTGTAATTTAACTTGACATTTGGAGTTGTGATGCCTCTGGCTTTGCTTTTCTTTTTCAAGATTGTTTTGGCTATGGAACACTGGAAAAAAAAAAGATTGTTTTGGCTATTTGGGGTCTTTTGTGATTCCATACAAAGTTTGGGATTGTTTGTTCTAACCCTGTGGTAAATTCTATTGGTATTTTGATAGGGAATGCATTAAATCTGTAGATTGCTTTGGGAAATGGACATTTTAACTATATTAATTTTTCCAATCCATGAACATAGGGTATCTTTCCGTTTATTTGTGTTGTCTTCAATTTCTTTCATCAATGTTTTATAGTTTTCATGGTATAGATCTTTCATAGTATAATCATAAGTGGGATCATAAATCGTAATCTTTCTATTGGTCCATTATTAGCATATAGATATGCAATGGATTTCTGTACATTGATTATGTATCCTTTACCTTATTGAATTATTTATCACTCCTAGTAGATTTTTGGTGGAGTCTTTAGGGTTTTCTCTATAGAGTATCACATCATCTGCCAATAGTGGGAGTTTTTCTTCTTCCTTACCAGTTTAGATGCTTTTTATTCCATTTTCTTGTCTGATTGCTGTGGCTAAGACTTCCAGTACTATTTTGAATAAAGTTTGTGCAAGTGGACATCATTACCTTAGAGGGAACTTTCTCATATTTTCACTGCTGACTATGATGTTCATAATGGGTTTTTCATATGTGGACTTTATTATGCTGAGGTATGTTCCCTCTAAACCTACACTGTTGAGGGATTTTATCATGAATGGATGTTGTACTCAAATGCTTTTTTTCTGCATGTATTGAAATAATTGTATACTTTTTATCCTTCTTCTTATTGATGCATTATATTGCATTGATTGATTTTTGAACATTGAACCACCCTTGCATCTGGGAATAAATCCTGCTTGATCACGATGAATGATTTTGCAATATTTTGTTGAGGATTTTTAAATCTATGTTCATCAGAGATATTGACTTGTAGTGTTCTCTCTCTCTCTCTCTCTCTCTTTTTTTTTTTTTTTTTTGGTAGTGTCTTTATCAGGTTTTGGTACCAGAGTAGTACATGCCTAGTAGAATGAATTTGGAAGACTTCCTTTTTTATTTTTTGTAATAGTTAGAGAAGTAGGTATTAACTCTTCCTTAAGTGGTTGGTAGAAGGCATCTGGTCTGGCCTTTTGTTTTTTGGGAGTTTTTTGGTTACTGATTCAATTTCATTAGTGGTAATCAGTCTGTTCAGTTTTTCTATTTCTTTCTGATTCAATTTTGGTAGGTTATTTATGTTTCTAGGTATTTATACATTTCTTCTGGTTTGTCTGATTTGTTGGCATATAATTTTTATAATATTCTATTATAGTCCTTTGTATTCTTGTGGTGTCACTTCTTATTTTTCCTCTCTCATTTGTGATTTTGTTTATTCCAGTCCTCTCTCTCTCATGAGTATGGCTAAAAATTAATCAATTATGTCGATCTTTTTAAAGAGCCACCTCCTGGTTTCATTGATCTGTTCTCTTATTTTTTTGATGTTGCTGTTTTTAATTTCATTTTTATTTATTTTTGTTCTAATCTTTATTTATTTCCTTCTTTCTATTGGTTTGGAGTCCTTTTGTTCTTCCTTTTTTTTTTCTTTCCTAGCTCCTTTAGGTATAAGGTTAGGTGGTTCACTGAATATTTTTCTTGCTTCCTGAGGTAGGCTGTATTACCATAAATCTCTTCCTTCTTAGAGCAGCTTTTGTTGCATCCCAAAGATTTTGGACTGTTGTGTTTTCATTTGTCTCCATGTATTTTTTTTATCTTGTCTTTGATTTCTTGGTTCACCCATTCATTGTTTAGTAGCACATTATTTATTCTCCAGGTATTTGTGATCACTCCTTTTTTTCCCCCCAGTTGATTTCTTGTTCAAGGTGTTGTGGACAGAAAAGACGCATGGAGTGACTTCAATCTTTCTGAATTTGTTGAGAATTGTTTTGTGGCTTAATATGTGGTCTATTCTGGAGAATGTTTCATGTGCACTTGAAAGAATGTGTATTCTGCTGTTTTAGGATGGAATGTTCTGAATGTATCTGTTAAATCCATCTAGGGCAATCTATCATCAAAGCCACTGTTTCCTTGTCGATTTTCTGCTTGGGTGATCTGTCCATTGATATAAGTGGGGTGGTAAAGTCCCATGCTAATATTGTATTACTATCTATTATTTCCCTTATGTTTATTTTTAGCTGCTTTAAGGATTTGGCTGCTCCTATATTGGATGCATAAATATTTACAATTTTATATCTTCTTGTTGGATTGTCCCCTTTATGGTTATGTAGTGTCCTTTGTCTCTTGTTATAGTCTTTGTTCTAAAGTCTGTTTTGTCTGATATAAGCATTACCACCCTGGCTTTCTTTGGACAAACATTTGCATCATAAATGCTTCTCCATCCTTTCATTTTCGATATACATGTGTCTTTAAGTCTGAAATGAGTCTTGTGTAGACAGCATAAAGCTGGATCTTTTTTTAATCCATTTTGTCACCCTTTGTCTTTTGATGGGAACATTTAGTTTACATTCACAGTAGTTACTGATAAGTATATATTTATTGCTCTTTTGTTTCTTATTTTATGGTTGTTTTTGGTTTTGTAGTTTTTCTCCATTTATTTCTTCTTCTGCTCCCTTCTTTCATGATTAGTTGGTTTTCTTTAACAATATACTCGAATTCCTTTCTCTTTATTTTTTGCATATCTATTACTGGTTTTTGATTTGCAGTTACCACTCAGTTTGTATATAACGTCTTCCGTATATAGCAGTCTATATTAAGTTGATGGTCACTTGAGTTTGAACCCATTCTTTACTCCTCTATTCCCCCTGTTTTAGGTATATGGTGTCATATTTTACATCCTTTTATTTTGTGAGTACCTTGACTGATTTATACTGATGTACTTATTTTTGCTGCTTTTATGCTTTCTACTTTCCTTACTCTTACTTATGGCCTTTCTTTCCACTTACAGTCCCCTTTAACACTTTTTTTGGGGGGGAGGGTAGGGCTGATTAAGAGATCATGATTTCCTTTAATTTTTGCTTATGTAGGAAACTTTTTATCTCTCCTTCTATTCTGAATGGTAGTCTTGCTAGATAGAGTGTTCTTGGCTGCAGATATTTTTCTTTCAGCATTTTGAATATATCATGACACTGCTTTCTGGCCTGCAAAGTTTGTGCTGAAAAATCATCTGATAGTCTTATGGGGTTTCCCTTGTATATCACTGCTTTCTTTTCTCTTGCTGCTTTTAAATATATCTCTTTATCACTACTTTTTGCTGTCTCAATTACTGTGTGTTTTGGGTGGACCTACTTGGGTTGATTTTGTTAGGGGATTTCTGCACCTCCTGGATTTGGATTTCTTTTTTTCTTCTCCAGATTCAGGAATTTCTCAATTATTATTTTTTCAAATAAATTTCCTGCCCCCTCTTCTCTCTCCTGGGATGCCTATAATGTGAATGTTATTCCCCTTGATGGTGTCACTGAGTTACCTAAGTCTATCCTCATTTTGAATGTATTTTTTTCTCTCTATCTTGCTCAGCTTGATTACTTTCTGTTGCTCTGTTCTCCAGGTCACTGATTCATTCTATTTCATCCAGTCTACTATTTATTCCATCTAATGTATTTTTAATTTCATTTATTAGTTATCCATCTCTGATTGAGTCTTTGTTATCTCATTGCTAAGGGTCTCACTAATGTCACTACGTCCACTGAATATCTTTATTATCATTACTTTGAACTCTCTATCAGACATATTATTTATCTTCATTTCACTTAGGTCTCTTCCTGTGACTTTGTCCTGTTCTTTCATTTGGGACATGTTCCTCTGTTTCCTCATTTTGTCTAACTCTTTGTGTCTAGTTCTGTGTATTAGGAGAGACAGCTACATCGTCTGCACTTGAAAGTAATGGCCTCATGAAGAATAGGTACTCTAGTGTCCTGCTGTTCTATGTCCTCTGTCTACAGAACCTGGTGCCTCAGGGGTGTTTCCTATGTGTGATAAGTGTGCCCTGCTATTGTGGGTGAGCCACTTTTTCTTTCAGTCCAGTCATCTGCAGTGGTTCTCTTTGCTTGATGTGGGCAGTGTTTGCTTTCTGTAGTGTTAGTGGGCCAGTCTGGGTATTCCTTGGGCTTGAGGTGAGTCATTTAAGGTGTTTGCCAGAGATGCAGTAGCATCAAACTGCCAGGTGTCTTCCTGTGTTATCCCCTGAGAAGCTTCTGTTCATGGTCAGGGACTGTAGTCAGACCACTTGTTTGCCTTCAGCCTGCTGGGGCCTCTGACAGGTGTGTTTCTGTCTGTCTTTTCCTCTCTCTGATGCAGGAGTCACTGTGGAGTCATACTGACTACTGTAGGGGCTGTTTGCACACTGCCAGGCCTGAAGCACTTCATGTATGAATGCTGGCCAAGAGAGTGTTGGAGAAGGCAGATCCACTGAAGTACAATGTTGAGGGGTAGTGCCATGTGATGGTAGTGGTGCTAGCAGGGTTTGCATCATCATTTCTCTCCAGGAGGGGCCCTGCATCACCCAGACTGAAATGGGCTGCTTGGAGGGGTGGAATGGCAGAAACAAAGTGCAGAGAGACTTGGTGGTAGTGCTGTCCAAGTTAGGCAGAGAGTCCTGCAGGTGGCTATGTATTTATGCTGGAGGGTAAAGGATGGAAATGGTACTTGCCATTTGTTCCTAGAGGAGTTCCTCATTGATTACTGTACCTCCCAGAACAAGCTCTGAGATTAATAAATAACCCTCCTGTATGTCCCAGGTGCCTTTCAAAATGCTGCTTCTATGCTATATCTCTTTGAGCTGTTTGTTATGCAGTCCCTTTAAGGATGGACAGCTCTCACCCTCCCACCTCTCCCAGAGCTAAGCCTGGTGATTTTTTAAAATTCCAGGTTTAAGTCTTGCCAGTTTTAAGAACTCACAAAATTTGGCTCTTCTGGTTTCCAAAACCAAATGTTATGGGGATTTGTCTTCCCTATGCAGTGTCCTTATGCAAGGTCCCCAGTGAGGGTCTGCTTCTCTCCCTTTTTTGTACCTGTGGCATCCCTTTCTCATCAAGAGTCATGTGAGTCCATTTATTTCCCAATCAAATCTCTGCCCTTCCTATGCTCTTAGATGTGGCCTCTCTCTGTGTATAGTTGTGAGGTTTATTATGCCAGTCTTCAGGTCATTTTCTGGGTTATTTACACTGATGATGAGCCTAGGGTCCTCCTACTATACCACCTTCCCTCGAAGTTGCTATCTTTGTTCTTAGTGGTCCCCAGGAGATTAAGTGCCAAGTCTTGTCAATGCCCAGAAAGGGGGGGTGGTGCCTATATGTCAATTTAGGCTCCTGGAGGCCTTACCTTAATTGCTTACCCTGTCATTTCTCCAAGGTTCATGCTAATTGAAATGCCAATGTTCAGGCTGCAGCTGGGAAAGTTGGAATGGTAGATATGCTGTCTGGGCTCTATCATGGAGAAAGTGGAAGCTGTGTATTTTTGCTTACTTACTCTGTGTTAAGCCAAGGGGAAGAGCCACTGGGACTACTTGCGCAACCATACAAAAGTGCCACTCTGTTCTTTTTGGTCCTGGGTGACTTGTGAATGCCAAGCCCCATCAGCTCCAAAAGCTAGGTAATTTAGGAGCTCATCTCTCAGGTGGCAGTTATAGAAGTTGGGGCAATCGATGTCTGGACCAATACTCTTCAGAGAGAAGCTGGAGACTTGGTTTTATTACTGGTGCAGCACAATTAGAAGCCTGACCCTCAGGCAGAAGCTGGGAAAGTATGTAGTTAAACTCCTTCCAGTGAGAGACTGGGAGCCTTAGGTTTTTTGGCTGTTCTCTCTATGCTGAGCCTGGGGGATAGCCCTAGGAAGTTTTCATGTGTTCATTAAAACACACACACACACACACACACACACACACACACAACAAACACCTTTTTTTCCCCCTGTGGCTCATAAATGCTGAGGCCCATCAGCTCTCAGAGCTAGATGATTTTGGAACCAGTCCCTTAGGTGGCAGCCATAAAACTTGAGGTGTTAGATGAATAAACTTCCTTCTTCTAGGTAAAAGTTGGAGACTTGTCTTTCTCTGGAGCAAGCCAGGGGGAGAAGGTGTAGAAAGTGCCCAAAAACTGTTTCAGGCTCCCAGAGAAGCCCAGTGAGCTCCCAGATGCAGGGTGATTAGAAGCATAACCCAGATAGCAGTTGGGAAAATACACAGTTAAACTCCTTGCTGAGAGAAACAGAGCCAGGTGTTTCTGCCTGCTCCTTCTGTGCTGAGCCTGGGGAAAGAGCCGTGAGAAGTCCTTTAAAAATCACCTTCTTGTTTTCTGTGGCACCAGGGGCTTGCAAATGCTGAGCCCTGTTGGCTCCCAAAGCCGAGTGATTCAGGGGCCAGTTTCTTGGGTGGCACCATTAAAGTTGGGGCACTAGATATGTGACCCAAACCCTTTGCTCATCAGCGAGAAACTGGGCACTGATTGTAAGGTGCTGGGCTGGTGGTAGGATTTATGATGTGTGTCTCTACTCTTCCTACCCATTTCATATGGGTATTTTTTCAGTTGCCTATCTGTAGGAGTCAGTCAACTAATTTACAGATTTCTTTCGGGGAGCATCGATCTGTACATAGCTGTTTATTTGGGGAGCTCCATGGGAGAAAGGAAAGTGAGGCGCTTGCTATTCCACCATCTTGTTGGTGTCTTCCTCTTGCAACTCTTAATGAAAGGATGTTTCACTCAAACAAAAAGAGCCAAAGATTCTTTGGACTTTTAGATCAATTTGTTCTGTAGGTGGCATATAAACGGGTACAATTCAATCTTCTCTTTTACATCTTGTTTTATTGTAACTTATTACATATTTTAATTAAGAAATGTAATACATGTTCATCATGTAAGAGTTTGATCATCATAAGATATGGATTGGAGAAAGTAAAACTTTTCATAATTCTACCTTTGGAGATAAATTTTATCACCTGCTTGGTGCATACTCTTTAGTTTTTTTCTATATTATAATTATTATTATTTAATTTTTTTTAGAGAGAGAGAGAGAATACACAAGCAGGGGGTGGTGGAATAGAGGGAGAGGGATGGATAGAATCTTAAGCAGCCTGGCACGGAACCCCACTGGGGCTTGATCTCACAACCCCTAGATCATGACCTGAGATGAAACTTACTGAGCCAACAAGTGCCCCTCTATATATTATTTTTATTAGTATTATTTTATAAGAAACTAAGTCATGCTATAAATATGCTTTTACAACTTATATTTTAATATACATTCTCTTTGAACATAGCTGTTTGTATAGATCCACTTTGTTCTTTCTAATCGCTGTATTTGTATACCTTTTTTTTAATTAATTTATTTATTTTAATAAACATATAATGTATTTTTATCCCCAGGGGCACAGGTCTGTGAATCCCCAGGTTTACACATTTCACAGCACTCATCATAGCACATACCCTCCCCAATGTCCATATCCCCACCACCCTCTCCCTCCCCCCTCCCCCCAGCAACCCTCAGTCTGTTTTTTGAGATTGAGTCTTTTATGGTTTGTCTTATATACCTTTGTTAAACTGATTCTTTTCTGGCAGATGTTCTTTCCTCAGTCTTTGTCTATTACTAACATTTTAAAAGTTTATATCTTATACATATATATTCACTCACTGGTGGGAATATATCAGTTTTATAAAATTCACCAAGTGAAGTTGATGTGTCAAATGATACAAAACATAATTTTAGTAGATTTGCAAAATTGCCTTTCAAATTAAAAATGCATCCATTTATAATTCTAACAACAATGTATGAATTATATGAGAATATTGATTTCCCTATTTCAATGACTGAATATTAGGTAGATTAAAAATATGTCTCATGGTTTTGTTTTGATATTTGTATATTTTGTTACATGTATGTTTAAACATAGTTTAATTAAACTATTTGCTTATCTCTTTCATTTGCCTTTTTACATCTTGACACCTTTTTCTATTACTGTGTTTGAATTGTAGGAGCTCTTTTTCTGCCTTGACTCTCTGTCTCTATGCATTTACATATATACATATACCTGAAATTATTTATTATATATGTTGCAATTGTTTCTTACCTTTTAACTTTACTTTTAAAATTAATTTGAGTTATATTTTATGTATATATATTTCAAATGTTTATGAAACCAAATCTATCAATCTGTTTTTAAAAGATATCTTTATGGTTATAAATATTAAAAATAATTTCTTTGTATATCCAAAAATGGGTAAATATTTTCCATATTGAAATAAAATATAATAACTTTTGTTTTTTAGTTTTATCTTTAGCATTAAGACTTTTATTCATTTGTAATTAAATTTAGATATACTATCCATTTTCTACTCTAGGCTCTGATTATTATAAGTAAAAATAATATTTGAACCTTTATATTTACAAAACAAATACACTAAGATTTGATAAGAAGTTTTTTCAGTATCAAACTCTGATATAATATCTAAAATATAATTTACCAAAATCCAAGTTATGCTGAACTTTTCAGAATTACATCTATTGAATGATTCAAGATTTCTGCTTCAACTGTTAATTCCTGTTCTTCTCTTTTGGCATTGGCATTTTTCCTTCAGTGAAATAGAACTATTTCACATTTTTTAAAAAAGATTTTATTTTTATTTATCTGACAGAGAGAGACACAGCAAGAGAGGGAACACAAGCAAGGGGAGCGGGGGAGGGAGAAGCAAGATTCCTGCTGAGCAGAGAGTCTGATTTAGGGCTTAATCTGAGGACCCTGGGATTATGACCTGAGCTGAAGGCAGATGCTTAATGACTGAGCTACCCAGACATCCCTATTTCACATATTTTAAAAGACATTTCACCTTTATAAGTTTCAGCAAAGATAGAAATGAAAGACAAGGGTAGAAGGTGGGAGAAGAAAGTTTAACCATAAAAAGTTCATTATCCCAATGAAGAACTAAGATTCATCCAGGAAGCTGACCATATTACTAGCATCTGTCACTTCTTGGTACCCACAAAACAATACTGTTGGATACATTTTCCTGCTAGGAACAAAGGTTTGCTCTTTAAAAATAATTCTACAATTTTACTATAAGTAAACTAGAGCAAACTGTCTTGCTGCCAATTACCATTAAAAAGAAAAACACACTTCTTTTTGCTATTGAAAGAGCTTGTCTAGATAATTTTTTTTCTTCCTCTACCTGGTGTAAAAAGTTAGGCACATTAAACATACATTGTGTTTGGGAACTTGCAAAGAAATGCTCATTCTATTTCAATTCTCGTGATTGTTCAGCATAATTAAAATAAAGCTCTCAAACACAAATAGCTTGTCAAACACTTCTGGAAGTTTCTCCTGACTCAGGCCTGTTGTGGCAAGAACATGTTATAAACACTATAGGTGCTCTCGATTTAAGGGAATATGTGCTCCAGGAAAGTTAATTTTAAATAATCTTTAAATTGGGGCGCCTGGGTGGCTCAGTTGGTTAAGCATCTACCTTTGGCTCAGGTCACGATCCCAGGGTCCTGGAATCAAGTCCCGCATGGGGCTTCCTCCTCAGCGGGGAGCTTGCTTCTCCCTCTCCCTCTGCTGCTCCCCCTGCTTGTGCTCTCTCTCCTTCTGTCAAATAAGTAAATAAAAATTTTAAAAAAAGAATCTTTAAATAAATTGAGTCATGCTTTCCTCTTGACAATATACTTATAGAAATAAAATATGTAAGACCCTCACAATATAGTAATGATGATGTGATGATGATGATGATGAAGATGATGAAAATGGTGGTAATTATAATAATGTTATTGCATCACACTTTAGGAGTTCTGACATAATACTATAATATAATAGTTATCATTTATTGAGTATTCTGATTACTATGCTATAATAAATAACCCTAATATTTAGTGATGTAAAATAATGATTCATTGTGCTCATAGATTCTGTGGGCCAAAAATTTGGAAAGAGCACAATGGAGATGACTTGTCTCTGCTCTAGGATATCTGAAGTCTCAGCTGAAAGACTCCAAGCCTGGGAGATGATATGATCTAATGGCTCCTTCACTCTTATGTAGGTCTGGTGGTTAATGATGGCTGTCAAATGAGACCTTAGCTGGGACTTTCATTTCAGGAATGCCTACACATGGCTTCTCCATATGTCCTGGGCTTCCTCACAACTTGGTGACTAGGTTCAAGGGGTGAGAATTTCAAGAGAGAGTTAGAGCCAGGCAGAAGCCATGTCATCTTTTATGATCTAGATTCAGAAGTCAAGCATTGTCACTTCTACTACAGTCTTTTTGTTGAGGCTGTTACAAAGATTTACCCAGTTTCAAGAAGAAGTAAAATGGCCTACCTCCTAATAGAAATGTGTCAGTATCATACTATAGGAAGACAGTGTAGAATGTAAGGTATATAGCATATAACATATAACACACACACACACACACACACACACACGCATAGTATATATAGAATAGATAGATAGTAGATACATAGTAGATATATAGTATATAATAGATATATAGTAGATATATAGTATATAACATACTATAACATATTTGTGTGTGTGTGTGTGTGTGTAGTGTATCATATGGATGGAGGTTTCTGTGATTTGTCCTGCGTAACTGACCACCAGACCTGCATGTATGTGGGCAGTCTGAGGAATGTCATTTGTGAGACTTGTGCTGCATAAGTGATCTTGGGAGTCTGATACATCCATTATTAGCTGGCCTCTAGATCAGAATTGGCCCTTCTGGTCTGGACAACAGGGTCTATAAATTTTGCCTTTCATCTTCTCTGGCTCCAGGTTGGGCTGATCCCCCAGAATGGAATCTGGGTGGGGAGGCAAGCACATTTAACCCAGCCTCCTTGAAGATGTAAATACATGATAACGTAGAAATGCAGCTCACTGCAAACTGCATGTAGGCAAACAAAGGATTAACTTCAGACCCTGTCATTTGCCCTTTAAATATGGCCCTTATGGGGATGGTCAGTTAGATGTCTCACCTGAGGGGAAGGTGCTCCACCCAGGCCTCTCAATCAGGACTCCAGCTTGTCTAAATCCATGGGGCTTTCCCAGCTAATGAGTTTGGATGTTGTAAGTACCAGCTTGATGTAACTCTATCTTATTCTCCTTCACTACTTGTATTGCCCTCATCTGTGCATAGATTTTCCTACTCTTCTTTTCATTTCCACTAGGTTTTTACTTTACAATATCATCAATAAAGTGTTTTTCCCCTTCAAAACTGAAAACACAGCAGTTGTGAATATTTTCTTTAGAACAGACAGCCATCTTTTGAAAATGTAATATTCTACAATAAAAAATTACTTTTTGTTAAATACTTTGCATGCAACGTTTTAAACTTTACAACTATGACACTGGTCTCATCTTCCATTTACAGATGAGAAACCTGTAAGATCAGAGAGGTTATATAATTTAGGCAAAGCCACATAGGTAAGTTAAAAAAGCCACAATTTAAATTAAGGATATTTTATTCCAAAGAGAGGGTTCTCACTTACTACATTGAAAGTGATCATTTATTGATAAATTTTAAAAAATAATTATCAAATAAGGATTTGTGTTAATTTGTGTTAGGGGGTTTATGTGTTAAGAAATCAAGATATGCTTTCAATACTTTGGGTGATAGTTCATTGGAAAGAGACACTGGAAAATAAGAAAGAATTGGAACTAGCCTCTATAGTTTCAGGACTGGAATTTATGAATAAATAGATTACCTTTGGGTATACCACATAGTTTTAGAGGCTCAACAGAAGCTTTAGAAAACTGTCTTGTTTTTGACTAGTCACTTTCTGTCCTTAGTATCTACTATAAGTTTACCTCTATGTTCTTACCAACAATAGCTGACTCTTGGTGAGTAAATTATTCTATTGTCTGAATTACTACCCATGTTTCACATACAAACTCTCTGAGAAAGGGTCTGATTTTGGTCTACTAGTCAAAACCCCACAGAGCGTGCCTTTATTTGTCAGCCTCTAGTGGTCACCACCCACTCTTAGTCCAGTCAAACCAGGATTTCAGATCACATGACAAAATCATGACCATCAACTCCAAAGGACCAGTCCTTAGTTATTTTGTTCACATGGCAGCTTTTGGTGGGGTCAACAGTTAAGGCATGATAGATTATTTAATACTGAGACTTTAAATATAGGAACTTAAACTGTTCCAGAGCATCCTAGCCTCCAAGGAAGCAAAGGACCTATCAAATGATGTATTTTCTGGACATTTGTGTTACAGAGTTCTAGGTATTAGTCTTTTTAACTGGAGTTAACTGGAGTTAACTGGAGTGGTTTGTAGGAGCTGCTTACAACAAGCTCTGTTCATTCTTTCTGGGCACTGATGCTAAGAACTTGAAGCAGGACTTGTCCCAGTTGGCTGCCACAGTTTTCTGTGAAAAGCCCTGCAGAAGCTGTTAAAATTATCTACTGGAGGGCATCAGAAGGAATCATCATTGGAAGTAGCAGTTGCCATTCTCTGATAATCTAGTGTAAGTGATTTTCAATATGAAAAAGAGAAGATCATTGGTCTTTCAAGATTTTCACATTAGAAGGCATGACTAGTTTTCTTTTAGGAAAGTTAGTTAAAATGTTCAGAAATTTGGGGAAGAGGATAAAGCATATATTGAAACTTTACTGAAACTGCTTCATTCCGTAGAATCTTTTTGTAGTACATAATCCTGGAAAGAATTAATAGAATTCTGACTGATAGAAGATGTATAAACTATAGCCAAATAAACACAGATGCTAGAAATATTGAGAATGGGTTAGTTAACAATAAATTAATTCTGTTGTTATTTTCAATTGGTTGGGCCTGGAACCTAGCTTCTTCTGAATATTTCTTTAAAAAATTACCAGACGAAAATAGAATAAAGTCAATATTCTATTCATTTGTCACAAATAACTTTATTGTCTTCAGTTAGTAATATCATTTATCTCAAAGAGGTGAACAGACGTCCCTGAAAGCTCCCATTTGCCAGTGACAGAAGACAGCCATAAAGCTGACTTTTTTATTTGTGGTTAGATTCCAAAATGCTGAAATAGACTATAATAAAATGTGCTTTGTTCCTAGAAAACTATGCAGCTTGTGTGACTTTTTATACATTGCATTTTTTTTCCTTCTCTCTTCAGGGATTTTTCTCAAACTTAATTTTCAACTAGCGCATGCTGAACAGATCTCAGTAAATTACACCCACCCTCTAACTTGTTAGGGAGTCCGGAAGATTGAGATTTATATTTGACATCTTCTTCCTCATTCTCCATATTATATTTACCACTAAATCATCTGCATTCTCCCTCCAAATTGTGCTTCATGCCACTCCTTTATATCCATCTCTACTGCCACCTTTCTAATACAAGCAAAAATACAATCATTTCTTGCCTAACCCACTGCAATAACTTCCAAATTCATCATCCCATTTTTTTCTCTTGACCCTCTCCAGTTCAGTTTTTACAGAATAGCCAGAGGATTATTTTTAAATCATCAATTGCATTTCATGCTATTTCTCAACTTAAAAATCTCAAGTGGCTTTGCATTAGAGTTAGAATGAAATCCAAACTCCTGATTTCTGGCTACAAGATCCCAGTTGAAATGTCTTCCCCATTATGATTATGTTGGATGTATAATTTTCATTTACTTCTTCAGATCCAGATATGTGAGTGGGAACAGAGTGAGGTCAGGGCACTTAGATCCTTAACTTCCTGCAGTTGGTTACCCCAGTTCCTTTCAGATGGATAGCTAGTTACTGCACATTATCATAACTGCTCACTCCCTTGCACCTTCAGGCCCAGAGGTGGTAATGGTTTTCCACTAGTTGTTAGCTCTGGAGGAACTATATCTTCTCTCATTTATTTCCTTGCTTCTTGCCCACTCCTTTGTAAGTAAGTGGTCCTTTATTAAACATTTTACAAATTAGCCAGATTGGATATGCCATTTCTTTTTTGTTAGGAATATGACTGATTAAATATCTGGTAGTAGGGGTGGCCTGAAAAATAGATTGGGTAGCTCCATACATTTGAGAAACAGATAATCTTTTGGTAGAAAGGAATAGGACACTAATAGTCCATGGCTTACAGTGTCTTTAGGATTATTCAAAATTCCACCCATATGGCACAGGCTTAAGTGAATGTAGAAAGCAAGGAAGTGGAATCAAGTGCTGTAGTCCTTGGTTTTATGGTAACAGTAGTGACTATAAAGATTGTGGATTGGGTTGGCTGTTTTGGAAGCTCCTAGATATCATACAGGGTCAAAGGAACAAATTCAAAGTCATAAAAATATAACCCAGAGTGCAAGATAGAAATTAGAAATCTTTGGGGTGCCTCAGTCAGTTAAGCATCTGCCTTCAGCTCAGGTCACAATCCCAGGGTACTGGGATTGAGTTCCCCATAGGGCTCCTTGCTCAGTGGGGAGCCTTTTTTCCCTCTGGCTGCTTCTCCCTCTCCCTTTGCCTGCTGTGCTCTCTCTCCGTGTGTCACATAAATAAATAAAACCTTAAAAAAAAAAGAAAGAAAAAGAAAAGAAAAAGAAACCAGAAATCTTCAAGGGCATCTTTGAAGGAGTTCCCTTATTTCCTGTAGTCACTAGGCAGATTTGGCTGAGGACCAACCCCAGGGTCTGATTAAAAGGCTATAGAGTTGTAGTGCCAGTTCAAGACTTAATCCCCTGGGATAAAGTGATCTTACCTCCCTCTTCCATCTGAGGGAAAGATTCCCCTTGAAATGAAACTTTTAATGACTGCTACTGGGTGCAGTGTCTCACAAAAAAGTGCCAGTTCTTCTAGCTACCCACCAGCACTATCCTTCATGGCTTCTCTACCCATAGGATTAAGATCCCAACATGGACTTGATGCAGACATACAAAGCCTACTCTGAATGGTATAGCTTATATACCCAAAGGGTTATAGGACCCCATCGGTTTGTATTAGCAGAAATCAGAAGTATGTGTAAGTGTGGAATCTATGAATGTTATTTGGTTGGACAAAAATGACTAATATGCATATGCTCACAAAAGTTACAGAATTTAACGTGCTGTTTTAAGCACCTAGGAGTGATTTTAATCAATTAGGTTGGCTAACTATAGGCTAGAGACATTGGTGGTCTATCATCAAAAAAGTGTTAAAGCTGGAATTTTCCTGGTATACTGCAAAAGAAGGAATTAAAAAGCCCAGAGAGATAACAATATTGAATTCATTTAATACCAAAAACTTCTCAGGTATTCCTCTAACCATACCTGTTAGGAGAGCCAGAACTTGACAACACTTTTTTTTTTTTTTTTTTTTAAATGCCTTAGTTGAAGGGTTACTAATAGTCACTCCTGTAGTCTGGAGATCATGGTTGCGATGCTTGTTCATTCACTTTCCTTAACTAAATAAATCCCAACTTTGGGCTTTGTTGATATCAGTAACAGCTAAGCATTAATACTCTGAATGGCAGAATTAAAGGTCAAAGAAGAAACCTCACTTCCAATATCCCAACATCCTGGTAGTACTTACTCTCATTTCACATAAGGTTGTGAATCTAAAGCCTTTGAAATCAATAATATGTATTTTTTATTTATTTTAAGCAATTTGGTGATTTCTTTCTGTGTCTTTTAATAGTAATTGAAATTTTTTTTGTCATTGGCTTCTTAGCCCTTAAGACCTTTCTTAAAAACAAAGTCCAATTTGTAAAATTTATATTGTGTGTGTGCATATATATTTATATTTATATAAATTCCATATACATGTATACTTCAACTGAAGTTAAAAGAAGGATAAAGATAAAAGCGTGTGGAAAACATTAAGAAGATTTTCCCTTGATTGGCTGAGCATGGTTGGAAATCCATTGGTCAACTGATCAAGGTGATTGGCTTATTACTTTTAGAATTGTCCTTTCCCTTTCTAAAAGAAAGAAGATGAGTTATTGCTATCAGAGGCATGATGTCCTTTAAAAACTCATAAATAATATTTAGTAACCCAGTCATTGTTTCAGCCAGTTCCTTAAGAAGCATGAGATGTATGTTATTAGGATTGATAATTGGATGGAATCCAGTTTTTAGTGTAATGTTTGATATGAAGCTGTCTTGCTTTTACCACCCTATCCCATATCTAGTTATTGACTGGTATAGGAAATTAAAGGAAAGTTGTTTTTGTTTTGTTAGTCTCATCAGTAGATTTTTTTTTTTCTTTTGCTATAGGCCTAGTAAAATGAAAGTGACTTTTCAAGTTTATTTCTCAGGATTCCCAAGAATAGAACATGCATCAAATTAAACACTTTATAATGTGATATTATGGATAAGATTAATGAAATGTATCAAATATGTCAGTGATGGTTTTCTTATGACAGTAGATTTTAATTCACAGGAAAATCCTCACCAACTTGCTTAAAATCAAGTTTTCAGAGGTTAACATGATAGCAATAACAATAAAAATGATGACTAATATTTGTAGAGCATTATGTCCCGAGCCCTGTACTTTATATGGATGATCTCATTGAAGTCTCAGATCAAATCACTATGTGACACTACATTCAAGTTTGCACATCAAGGAACCAGGCTTAGAGAGATTAGGTAAATTCCCCATGCCCATAAACATTGTACAAGTGGCTAAGAGAAGCCATGTTTAAATTTATCTTAGCCAATATCTTATTTGCCAACAGCAATGCCATCATGTTTCCAACTGGCCTTCCAGTGTAGGCAGGTAATGAGAGGTAAAGAATGGACCTCAACAGTATTATTCAAATTTATGATTATCATATGTTGACCACATTTTTATATTAGTTGGGATATAAATTAATGGAAATGGGGAAACTGCCACTTATATCTGCTACTTACAGAGTATTAAATTCTAGGATATATGTTAGATACTTTATGGTCATTATTTAATACTCCAAACATCTTTGGGAAAGTAAATGAATAAACCGATTTGGAAAGGTGAATTCCATTGCAAACATCTTATACATAATATTCTTTGAAACTGAATTTGGCTGACTTGAAAGTCTGTATTTACAACTGGAACATGAAAAAAATGAAGGAAGCTGTAGAATAGTAGCCACAAAGGTAATGAATGCTTATTAAATGTTAGGCATCACAAAAATTAGCACATTTTAAAATAAATTACCACATTTATCCTCAGTAATTTTCCGAGATATTTTTATCCCTATTTTATAGGTAGGTAAATGAAATCAGGGAAGGGGGCTACCTTTTTTAAGTTTGTTTAGCCAAAAATCTGGGATGGGGGTTCATATCTAAATCTAAATAATTTACTCCCAACCACTAAAACAGATTACTGTTTGCCATCTATATTTAGGGGAGTGTTGTCTAACCTCCCATCATAACATGTGATAAGTCTAGAATGAGCACAGAATATACTCTCCAGGCAGGTGTGTTGGAAAAGTACACTTGAGTTTTTCCTCATTTATCTGTTAAAAATGTCAGGATAAAGTCCCAGGCAGTTTCAGAAGGAAAGGAAGTATATGTAACGTCAGGGATGTCTGGCATAGAGAATCTATTTTGCCTGATTATCTGAAAGAGTGTGAGGCTGGAAAAGACAGTTAAACTGAGGCAGTTCCTTAGAAGCAATATGTTCTACCCCTCTGACTACAGTGCCATATATTCTCTATTTAAGCTCTTTTTAATACAAATAAGACAATAGAAAAGAAACAAAAACAAAAACCACAACACCTTAAGGTCAGTATTTCTTTTTATTTTTATAAGACCTAATTTATTTATTTGACAGAGAGAGAGTGAGCACAGCTGAGGGAGTAGCAGAGGGAGAGGGAGAAATAGACCCCACCCCCATGCCAGGCAGGGAGCTCAATACCAGTCCCCTGAGATCAGGACCTGAGCCGAAGTCAGGTGCTTAACTGACTGAGCCACCCAGGTGCCCCAAGGTCAGTATTTCTTCACAATTAAGTAGAGTTAAAATGCCTTCAGCATATTAGAAAATTCCAGAACCAGCATCCTTATGGAAGTGAGAAAAAGGCAAGTATAAGGCACTGTCTTTGTTAATTATGAGATGTTAGTATATACTTAGCTGGGGGCTTATAATGGTCATGTGGGGGTGGAAGGATGAGAATTATTTTTTACCCCACATAGGTTCTCTTTAAAGAGGCTTTAAAGGCTTACTTCCCTTCAAAGGTAATAATGAAAGGTTTCAGAAAGTTGTTTCAGCACAGTTCACCGAGCAGAATGAAAACATTTGCCCCATGGATATAAAATACACAGGGGGAAAAAAACACCTCCAATAACTGATGGCAACTACTAAAGGAGAAAAAAAATTAAAAACCAGGTGCGAGCTTTTATTGCTAGCACAACTATGATGACTTTATAAAATGAATTTTGTGCCTCAGGAGCCTGGCCTGAACATCTGAATAATCTTATTTCTCAAGGTGTCTGTCATCTCAAGGATCTGTTCATTATTCATTTGATCCATGTTTATGGATGAACCTGTACCCTCTAATGATCAGGAAAAATGACTTTATGCTAATCCCAAAGAGGGGGTAATTAGGCATTTCAAGTTCCTCTGGTTCCCATCAGTTTAATAACCACTCCTTTTTGTATCTTGAAACTATAAATACATGATATTATATTGTAACTTGTAACATGGTTCTATGTCATCTTTTTCCTTCTTGCTGTAAGATACATACATATTGAATCTCTGTTTTTCAGAACAATTCAAATATTTAAACTTTATTCTGAGTTTCTAGTAATAATACTTTTAATAAGGCATGACTTCTTTATTCTAATGATCATAATTACAAATAATAGTTATAACTAACATTTACTGAGTTATTGCTGAATTCTAGTCTCTCTAAATATTTCATAAGCCTAATCTCAGTTTTCTTAGCAACCTAATGGAATATGTACACTTACATATTTTTTTTTCTTGAACTCAGAACAAGTGTAGAAACCTTCATAGTTGTAAATGTCAGTAGTAAAACCTTTCCATCATTGCTCAGAACTGATTAGTCTTTCATATACACACATACCCTCTCCACCCTCACCCCAGGCTCATTCATCAAGTCATCAGTTATACACTGCCCCTTGCGGACGCGTGCGCACGCGCACACACACACACACACACACACACACACACCCCTCCAGACATAAGCCTTTATTGTTCTGAATTACTTTTGCTTCTCAGAACTATTGAGACTGGAAGGTCTTTTGATGCTCAGATTTGGCTATTTTCATCATTAATCCACTTCACTAAGAGCAGATCTCAGAGAGCACTTATTTTTATTGCACAGATGAGAAGATGATTCCCAGAAAGATATATATCCAAGATCACATAGTTTATAAATGGAAAACTTATGAGTCTAGAGCCTCAACATATAAGACAATGCTAGAGAAATTTAGATTGTATAACTATCTGAATGTAACTCTTATTTTAAAATTATAAGGCTACATTGACTTATAACAGATTCCTGTTGGGAAATACTTGTGGACATTGCTCCTCATTCATAGTTCATAGTAATGCCTTTTGTATATCTGGTACTCCAGTGAATGTTTGATGAACATACAAATGAATCAGTAATAAAATACAGAGGAAAAGCTAATGCCTTCATAATTTAGAATAACTATTTCTTTATTATCTAAAAGAATAATCAAAATATTGAAGTGTGGATATTTGCTGATACTATGTAGTATGATATCAGTGTTTTGCATTGTTAATTATACATGGATCATCTGTGTTCCATGTTAATGTTTCTATTGAAAATGTTCAATGTGTTTTGTATCACCTTTTTCTGGATTTACCCCAGTTGACTGAGATACTTGTGAAGAGACACAGGATCAAAGCTTTTAGCTGGTAGGAGTTCAGAATGAATTGCCTCAAAGATGTGCCACTTCCCCACACAGATTATCTGAGCTCAAAACAATCAACACCCTAAAACTTGGGAAGAAACTTTGAGTTTTCCCCTAACTGCCTAAAGGAAATTAGATAGAGGCCCTGCTCCAGAAATAGAGCTATCAACATAATAACTCCATTTTAATACGAACTAGAAGTGGTAGAAAGCAGAAATTTAACATAGAATCTGTTAAAATTTCTCTGCATTTCTCATTGTTTCTGTATGGCCCAGCAAACATTTATCCATCAAGCATTACTCTTTTTCATCTCTTATGAATGCCTTTCCTTCCTTTTGAATTCCCATGCCTCTACCCCCTTATCCTTAGTTCAGGATAGTGTATAGACCTCATTTTACTTTTCTATCTTTGAACCTTTCATATATGGGATTTCTATACATCCAAAATTAAAATAGATTTTTCTCAGGGACATCTGGGTGGCTCAGTTGGTTAAGCATCTGCTTTCAGCTCAGGTCATCATCCCAGGGTCCTGGAATTAAGCCCCATGTGAGGCTCCTGGCTCAGTGGGGAGCCTGCTTCTCCCTCTCCCCTGGCTTGTGCTCTCTCTCTCAAATAAATAAATAAATAAAATCTTTAAAATAAATAAATAAATCAAATTTATTTTCTCCTATTAATCTGTTTTATGTCAATTTAACTCTTAGACCAACCAGAAGAATTTTGAAAGATAGAGAAAACTTCCTGCCCAACAAGCTTATTGAGTAGAAACCAAACAAGCATTCATGTGGAAGCAAGAGAACTCCTAACAGTGTCAGGCTTCTCTATTTGCTTGCTGTCCAGAACAGCCTTATGAAACTGCTCTTCATACAATTTTCCTTGCTTCAGGAAATCAGATCATGGTCCCAATCTGAAAGTGTGGCTTTCACACAAATTTTGAGCTATCCTTGGCAGTGCTCCCATGTTGTACAGATAATTGAGAATTGACTAAAACATATACATTTTCCTTTAGGGTAATTAATAGAAATATGGCTGTAAAGAAAATTAACCTGCTTACTCCTTGAGATTTAAAGAAGTTGAATTTATAAAACTTTAATGTATATTGTCAAATTCTTTGGCAAAAAAATAGGAGTACAACACTGATTACATAACTTCACTTCATTTGTTCCTCATTGTCTAAAGGCTAAACAACTTAAGTTGGTATTCAAATCTTCCAAGTCCTAGCCCCAACATTATTGTCATCCTTAAATCTAACTTCTTACACATATATGCTATGCAAGGCCAAACTGGACTATAATAATTTCTTGGACATTCAGTGTTTTCAGTTCTTCATCACTGTAGACATTCTCTGACCACTCTACCAAAAATATCATCCTTTATTATTTTTTATTTCCTTGCTGTCTTTTTTCTTCTTGACCCTGCTTTCTTTATTTTTTCTGTAGCACTGACATCATATTATGTATTTGCTTATATCTGCCTTAAAGCACCTAGAAAACTGCTCAACCAGTATTTATTGAATGAATAAATAATTTTCTAAGCTATCAAGTTTCTTCAGGAATTCTCCATATTAAAAACAAACAAAAAAAACCCTTATTTTTCAGGAACTTTTGAGTGGTAAGATGGGTCAGGTTGTATATAGTAGGCTTAGCAGTTCAAGCAAGTTTTTTGTTTGTTTGTTTGTTTTTTAATTTCATTCAGAAATTATTGTGTCCTTTAGGGGAATCTACCACCAGTTTTAACAAATTGACCATCATCAATTCCAAGAACTTTTATACAGTTTTTTTGTGCCTACTGAGGATGGTCATTTGCTGCCATGATCTCAAAGAAAGCCAGCTGTAACTTGAATGTGAACGAAACTCTCTGATCTGATGTTATTTACACTCTGTTTTTATTTTGTCCATTGGTGGTGGCCATGATGACCAAGTAGCATTATGTACCAGTGGGAAGTTGCAGAAGATCTATTGATATAGCAGCCAAGAGACTTTTTATCTATTTGGGATGTCAGTGAAGTGTTTCCTTGAAACTGAATTAAGCCACTTAAAGATGAGCATTATTTTTTCTAAATTAAAAAAAATAAATCCTACAAATAGCAAAAAGAATAACATAATGGTTACACATATATCTTTCCCTTAGAAGTTCTAATTGTTTTTATCATTTTGTTACATTTGCTCTTAAATTTCTATCAATATATGCATTTTAAATATATACCTTTTTTGCTGAGATAGTTGAAATTAAGTTGCAAACATAATGATATTTTGCTCTAAATACTTCAACACAATTTCATAAGAACAAGGACTTCTTTTTGTATGAACACAATATCACTTTCATGTCTAGAAAATTGCATATTAGCACAATTATAATATCTAATACACAATTTCATTCGAATTTCTCCATTTGTCCCAGCCATGTGTATTTCTTTTAACTGTGTGAATGCTACTTTCATTATTTGTTTGTTTGTTTACATGTAATGAAGGATCTCAGTTAACATTTAGTTGTCTTGTCTCCTTAGTTTCCCTTAATCTATAGCCATTCCTTTGCCTTTTCTTTTCTTTTCCCTGTTTTTATTTTACTTTGTTTGTTTTTTTTTTTTTTTGTTTTTTTTTTTTTTTGACAGTCTTGACAGGTTCATCAAATCCAGGGCAATTGTTTTGTGAAATATTCTATAGTGGTAACTTGTTTTCTCATGACTAGTTTCAGATTAGGTTTTTTTTTTTTTTTTTGCACATACCCATAGGTGGTATTGTGTATTTTCCAGTGCATCTTATTAGAAAATACATAATGCTAATTTGGTCCATTACTAGTGATGCTTACTCTAATCCCTTGGTTAAGATGCTTTCACCATTGTAAAAATAACTTTCTTCCCCTTTGTAATCAATACATAATATGTTAGGTGAAACTTTGAAAATGCAGGGATCCTCTCATCCCATGGTTTTTGACATCATTTTGTAATTCTTACATAAATCAATTCTTATACTGTTGTTTGCAAATCGATGATTTTCTTATTTTATCATTCCTCTATATAAAACAACTAGCCTTCTTTTGCTAGAGGAATTTTTTTTTCTCTCCCTTCCCCATACATTTTTTTTTTAATCTTTTAATTTTTTTTTTTTATAGCAGTGGCTTTAACTCCAGCCACTACTTGTTTTTTTTTTTTTTTTATGATTTTATTTATTTATTTGACAGACGGAGATCACAAGTAGACAGAGAAGCAGGCAGAGAGAGAAAGAGGAGGAAGCAGGCTCCCTGCCGAGCAGAGAGCCCAATGCGGGGCTCGATCCCAGGATTCTGGGATCACGACCTGAGCTGAAGGCAGAGGCTTCAACCCACTGAGCCACCCAGGCGCCCCTAATCTTTTAAATTTTAAGAAGGCTCCATGTCCTGCATGGACCACAAGGTAGGGCTTGAACTCATGACTCCAAGGTCAAGATCTGAACTGAGATCAAAAGTTGATGCTTAATGAACTGAGCCATCCAGGCATCACTTGACTCTTTTTTTTTTAAATGCAATGTTATAATTTATTTTCTTAAAAAAAAATGTTCCATTTGTCCCAAATTTGGCCAGTTGGATCTTTGAAGCTATTCACTATGGTTTTTTTGTTATGTCCCTATTGATCATTGAGTACTTTCTTGCTTTCTGACACTATAGGAACATTTAGCTTCACCAGTGATTTTTCTTGCCTCAGCCATTTCTCCAAGGAACTCTGGTTCCTTTATGTGGAGAACGGTATTTAGAAACCAAGATCTTGGCACCAGATGAACACAATGATGTGAGGGTGGGCATGAGCAATTTTCACTTCTATTATGTGCAGTTCAGTTCCATTCTTCTCTTGTTCCCACTTGTTTAATTTTGGATTTCATACAATAATAGCATTTTCTTCTCTTGTATTTTCTTCAGCTAAGTATTTAACTTCAAATCCTGCTACCTCAAATTCTCCATGATTCCTAAAGAGTGGCAGAGGATGAGATTCTGTCTTCATCTGACAGTGTGAAAACTAAAATTCCGCACCCATTCAAGTCTTTCTCAGTCACCTCTGTTTGTCTTTCATCTGATTTTTTACAGATGTTCTTAAGTTCCCAAAATAAATAGAGATATTCAGTGAAGCACAATATCTGAAAGATAAAGCAAGTGCTTACCTGTTTGCTTTGCCATCTGCTCTATTTTGGATTGGATAAGTACGTATTCAGTCCCCCCAAACAGCATGCATATCTCAGATTCCCACAGTGACTGGCTTCAGTTCCATCTGGTTGACTCTTGTTATTTCATTACAACTGTTCAGATTTATAAACCCAGCAATTAAAGAAAAAAAACAAAAAAACTTAGACATGTTAATACCTATGTTGCCCTTAACTACCATGACTCAAAAAAAGTGTGATAGGTTTTATAAGACATTGTTTCATTGAAGGGACTATTATTATTTTAATGGAACATGTTATACATGCATATTATTTTAAAAGGTCTCTTTCTTTTTGGATTTGTCAGGCCTTCATTTACAAATAGAAGATTAACTATACTTTATTTTAATTGTTCCAAATGTGATGATGGTGAAAAGCAAAATAAAAATTCCAGACTTCCCCCCCCATCAATGTTTTTATGCAAAGATTAAGTGTCTGTGACTAGTTCTAGAGTGATAATTTCAATTGGCTCAGGTCCATTAACTGCAGGGAAAAACACCTGGCAAGGAGGTTGGTAGCAGCCCATTCTTGTTAACCTTTCAGCCTTCACAATAACTATCAGCAGGTACCAAGTAAAGGCTTCTAATGAACTGGCATTGAAGCTGCTGACAGCTAATAACTTTTTTATGGGTTTCCAGAACTAAGTGAAAGAAAGTGTTCTGATTAATTAGAATCAAAGAATTTTTAAATTCTTTAATCCCAGAATTGGATAATTTTTAGACATGTAAAACAGAATAAAGATCAATGTGTCCTCTCAGAAAACATTTTCCTATAAATAAAATGGATTTTCAAAGTATACTATTTTTGCTACTTTAATCCAGTTTAATTTTCAGCTACTGTGGTCTTTATTTTAGTGAAAGGGAAAATAGCTAAGAAATGCAAAAGTTAAGTTGGTAAAGTACCAACTTTAGAGGTAGTTTTAACTGAATTCTTCTCACCTATAGTGTAATTTCTGCTAGTGAATTATGGCAACTCTTTATAATACCCAGTAACTGGGGGATATTAGGCCTCAGTCCTGCAGGGAAAACACTAAAGAGGAGTATTTAAAAGCTTCACTAACACCCTTTAATCACTAACACCTTTAATCACTAACACCTTTAACACTAACACTAACACCTTTAATCAGAGGATAAGCAAGAAAGTTTATGTATGGGACCCCTGCGTTCTCTCTACTCTTGCTTGAAAAATAGGGAGGCATAGACAGAGCCAAGATCTCAGAGCAAGATCTATTTCCTCTTTCTCTGTGAGTAACCAAACAAGTCCCATGATCCAGAGCTCCACCTTGTTCCCAGAATCACATGGAAACAAAAGTCAGCCCAGGGTAGCATGTCTAAGATGAGAGGACCTGAAGCAGCCTCACAGAATTTCTCACATTTCAGCTTTGAGGGAGAGCACTTGGTGGCTTCCTGTGCTTTTCGGAAACTGCACGTGAAATAGAAAGAGAGCCAGACCCGGAGAATTGCTAAAGGAGGGAGCATGAGAAAATGCAGAGGCAACCTGCCTTCCTCAGCATCTGAGGATTGGAAGGGAATGTGGTCATCTCAGAGAGTGGGGTCAGGAAGAGCTCTTGAGTCAGGACCAATACCATCCCCCTCATCCCTTGATACCAAGGCATTTCCATAAGAACACTAGATTTATGGCAAAACCCCTGGTATAAAGGAAATGGCTTGACTTGATTAAGATTTTATTTTCATCACCTGATCAAATGGAGACCCAAAATAAAAAATTAAGGTAAGGTATTGAAAAATAAGCAAATTTACAGTTCTTGTCCACCTGAGTTCTGTGGATTAAGATTCATACTGATTACATTTAGTATTTATGTTATTTGTGTGTCAGCTCTAATAAATTCTATTAGGACATGGGTTCCCAAGTGATACTGGTACATCTTTTTCATCTTTCTGACTTCCAGACATCTTGAAAATAGTAGTAACCTAGTATTTGTTCAGAAGTATCGGATGGCTTAATCCAAAACATCCTAGCAAATTTTCTTGGTTAACCAAATCTTTCACCCTCTATTTTCAAGGCTGGTATTCAGATATGTTTACGCATTCAGTGGGTCATCAGATACAAACAGCTACAGTTCGACATCACTAATTCAAAGACAGCACGAAAGAGAAGCAAACCAGAACGTCCTAACAACTTGGGCATGTAGATCTCCAGTCTCTATCAGGTATAGCTCTACTTTTGAAGTACTGTCTTCACTTACTTTCCAACATACTTGACTCATCCAGCCTTCTTTCTACCTTTTTGTTCATTCCTACTCAATTTCTTTTGCTGGTTTCTCCTCTCAAGCTTATGCAGTCTCCAGGCTATAAATTCTACCTGTGTACTGATGACTCATACATTTATATATCTGGCTCATGTTTCTTTCCTTAGCTCCAAATGCCCCCTTAACTTTGCATCTATATGTATAATAGGCTCCTAAAACTTAATCTAAAACTGAGCTCCTGATATATTCCCCCAAGCCAACTCCTCTAGTATTTTGCTGCCATCTCACTAAGTGACAGTTTTCTATTCCCAACTTCTCAAACCAAAATACTTGGTGACATGCCTGACTACTTCTTTTCTCTTGAACCTCTTTGCCAAGTCCACAGGGAAATCTGTTTGGTTCTACCTTCAAATATATCCAGAATCTGACTGTTCTCATCATATCTACTGCTATCTTGTAAGTCCAAGCCACCATCTTCCCTTGCCTGGATTATTGTAACAGCTTCCCAGCTGGCCTCTTTTGGGCAATCTTGTACTCCTATAAACTATTTATCAACACAGTGGTCAGAATGATCCTATTAAATTATCTTCAGATTTGGTCACTCCTTTGTACCAAATTTTTCTGTGGCTTTCTAATTCAGAGTAAAACTCAAAAGCTTCACTTTTAACTCCTTCCATGTGATCTGGCTCCACACAACCTCTCAACCTCAGCTCTTCCTCTTAGGATTTCAGCAACTCTGGCTTTCTTGTCATTTCTCACACATATCAGACAAACTTTCAAGAAGTCCTCTGCACTTAGTATACTCACAGTTTGGAATTTTCTTCCCTATTACATTGACATGGTTAGCTATCTCACTTCATATTTTTATTCAAAAATCATCTTTTAATAAGATTTTACTGGCCACTTGATCTAAAATTTTAATGTTTAACTTCACATTTCATAGGGCTTTCTCTGTTTTAGAATTCCTTCTTAGAAAACATCATTTATTCACATATATTTTACTTATTTGTCTTGTTTATTATCTGCCTCCTGCTTGCAATATTTTATTCACTACATGATATCTGGCCCTACAATAGTCCTTGGCATATAGCAAGTACTCAATAAATATTTGTTGAATAATTATTTAGTAAATAATGAGTATTTACCAAACCATCACCAGAATCTTTCTTAGTTATATTAATTCATGGTCACAATTAAAAAATAAAACAAAACTATTTCACTAACAAAATGTTTCAACATGGGTTCTATTCTATTCATCACAAAACCCACTATTAAAAATGCTTCTGTAACACAAGTTTGCATATGATAAAGTATTACTTTTCTCCTAGTAAATATACTCTCTGAGCACAATGCTATCTGGAAAAAGCTCTGTTAGTAATTAACATGAAGGTTATTTTGCCTCATTATAAATTGGTTCTTTATCCTAGAATGCTTTTTGGACCAAATCATAAAATAAGCATTTTGTTTTTGAATGAAGGCTGTCTTTGTAGACAATCTTCTGTTTGCTTTTTTTTTTTTTTTTTTACTTATCTTGTTCTCTTTTGCTAGAATTTTTAACATCTTCATTTCTATCCATGAAAACCTACATATTAAGGGCAAAATATATTTAATACTTCCTAAATTAATTTCCTTATTAATAAACTGGTTTTTCTCTGCAGGCTGCCCACTATAAGGGAAGTGGAGAAGGATAACACTCTCTCTGAAAGAAGGAGAATGTGATGTTGGAGACAAAAATAATGGAATTTTAATCTACCTTCCAATGCTTCTAAGCCCCACACAGAATGGAGAGGAGGCTTGCTGCATGTGTAAACAGGAAACCTAAGGGCAGACAGGGTGTAGACTTGCTTAGCATTTGGTCATTCTTTAGGAAGCTAATGTTCCAGGGCTGCTCTGGCCAATATGCAGCAGTGTGGCACTGTCAGAAGAATGAGTGGTTCAGTTTGGTGGAGAGGATACCATTGACTTGTACATGCTTCTTTCAGTTTCAGAATGTATGGACACTGTCTTTTGTAAAGACTACAAAAGAACTTAATGTGGTGAGAGCAACCTGGGGCCAAGGATAAGACAGATGTGGCACCAGCTCTGAGAGGTTTGCAGAATCAGGAAGAAGGGGGAAGCAGTATCAACTTGGAGGGTTAAAAGGTCCAACCAAGCTGAGAAGTTTAAGATCACAAGAGTACAGCCAGCTAACAAATAGGCAAACTCTTAGTGATCACCGGCTAACACACCTCAAGATTAGTTTGAGGCTAGGACCCTCCCTGTCCCAGTGCCCAAGGTCACTTAAAGTGTCCCCACTAGTATACAACACACCTGTGGTCAGCGCATTATAGTCCATGGACCACTATCACTTGCTGCCTGTTTTTGTATGTCCTATAGGCTGAGAATGGCTTTTATATTTTTAAATGGTTGAAAAAAAAACCCAAAATATTTTATACCAGCCCTTGAATGATATATGAAGATGAAATTTCACATAAAGCATTCATGAATAAAGCTTTATTGGAACACAGCCATACTCATTTACATCTAGACTATGGTTACTTTCCTCCTGATGGAGTTGAATAGTTGCAATAGTGACTATATGGCCAGTACAGCCTTAGATATACTGTCTGGCCACTTACAGATCGACTTTGCCCACTCTAGCGGTATACCATCCTGGAAGGTAGCCTAAGGAGAAAGAATCTGAAGAACTGAGTTATAACGTGAAAGGAATTGAATTAACCCCCAAAAGACCATTGAATTTTGAATTCATTATATTTAATTGAGAAAAAAATTAGGATTAACAAGAAATTCCGGGTGATGCCAATTCTTCCACCTCTTTAGTCATGATGTATCTCAGACAGTGGGTGGTGTCTAGGCCCTCAGCAGACTCAGTGCAGATTTACTTACACCTCGTGCAATGGTACCCTACAACAAGTATCCGACACACAAATATTTTATTAGAACCCAAGCTTATGAAACCGTTGGACAAAACTGTGAAATAATTTTGTTTTGTTTTCTATTATCTTACTTCTCACTCCCAGATAGGGTTGCAGCCCTATTTTCATGCTTACTGAGATACCAACTTCATTCAGGTTGTATCACTGATGTCCTGTGTCATTACTGACTCTCCTCTCTTACTCTTCACAAGACAATGGAAGCATCTTGTTTGTTTTTAAAAATTCATGTTACTCTTATTTTAAAGGAGAAGAAATGGAAATGGATAAGAATTGATGTTGATTAAAGACACACACGGATCTATAAGCCAAGTGGAAAGGAATATGGAAGTAATCACCAGTCGTTAAACTTAATCTTGAACTTAAACATTACTATTGATTAGGGATTATCATTTCCCTTACTAGTTACATTACAGCAATACCATTAATAAATGTTCCCTATTTATTATGTATTTTCAGTTTATGTAGAGTCTTTTTATTTTACTTATTCCCTAAAAATAATTCACAAGTCTGTGTAACTTCAAAATCTATACTTTTAAATTGGGAATAAGTTAAAACTCCTAACCACTACTTAACCCTACTTTGTACATTTGAAATACATTTTTTTTAAATGACTTAGTTTTCTTTCTCTCTCTTTCTCTTTTTTTTTTCTTAATAATTATTGAGTTTTCTATATAGGCTTCAATAGCTGGCTCTTTTTTTCTCTAAACCTCAAGGTTAAATAGCCCAGTTTAGCTATGCCAGCATTCTTCTTAGTAGAGGAGATAGCAACTCGGTGTGCAGAGTTAACCTTGAAGTTATTTGATGTTAAATCAGTTTTACTTAGGGATGTTTTTTCCACCCCTCCCCCAAGGTCCCTTTTATTCTCTCATACAACTTGCTGTCAAACTAAATGATGCATTCAAATAAAATGACCAAAGATAATGACTGTGACAAGGGAGAGACCAGAACAATTGCTGTTGTAATGTCATTCTGATCCGAACGACCCTGTTATGTTGGAGTTGTGATGCAAGTGATATCAAGTCATGGTAACTTGCCACTTTTTCCCATCCAAACTATGGAAGTTTCTGGTGGGCTTGCATTTAAAGAAAAGTTGCCCAAGGGGTAAAGTGTTTGTTATAAGACAGGCTCAGGAATGACCACAATACTAATCATAAGTAGAATGTAAGAACAATGTACTCAAGTTGATCATCAGATTGAATGACATTCAGATCCGTTTCTTACTGGAACTTATATAGCATGGTAAAATAATGAGGAAGAACAGTTTTGGTTACAAAAATTGGCTCAGCTATACTGTGAAATAGAAAGATAATTGACAAGATGTTTTTCAAAGACAATCGTGTCTATGAACTTAGAAATTGGATTTTTGTGGTGGAACAAAGCAATTGCAAAGCTTTCAGACTACATGATAGTCTAACTGAATAGTATCTTTTTTTCCCTTCCTCCCTTCCTCTATTCCTCCCTTCCTTATTTCCTTTTTTCTCCCTCCATTCATTCCTTCTTTTTTCCCTACCCCCTTTACTAAGTTGAGACTATTTTAGAGGCTATTATTATTTGGCTAACTTAGATAAGGGAAGATCTATAATTTCACTTCTACCTTTCAGTTTTCAGTCATGAATTTAGCAGCTATGTATACTTCATTTCAATTAATTAATCTCCAAAAGAAATGGTCTACACTTTACAGCTCCATTCTGTAACTTTTTTCATGCATCATTAACCAGATTTTTTTGCTTTTTTTTTTTTTAAGGTTTTCTGTATCTATTTGACAGAGAGAGAGAGAGAGAGAGAGAGCAAGCTCATGTGTGCGCAAGCAGGGGGAGCAGCAAGCAGAGGAGAGGAAGAAGCAGGCTGCCCACAGAGCAGGGAGCCCAATGCAGGGCTGGATCCCAGGACCCTGGGATCATGACCTGAACTAAAGGTAGATGCTTAACCAACTCTGCCACCCAGAAGCCTGATTTTTTTGCTTTATAAGCCATTAGAAAAACACCAGAAAGTCTGGTTTCTTAAAAATTTGTTCAGTGATACTGCATACATTTTCTTAATTTATTTCTAAGCAGAAATTTCACAATATTTCTCCTATTTTTTTCTCTTATTTAATATGCAACCTGTTCTTAATGCATGAATATGGAGGAGAATAGAGTTTGATTTTGTGATTCTTATATGGCCTTGGATTTTTTTTTCCCCTTAATAACAAGAATAGTATCTTTGTTTTATAATCAGAAGCCAAATTTAATGTACACTATCTATTAAAACTCATAGAATAACCAATTTGTATGTCCTTACGTCAATTATATGTCCTTTTCTTGGTAATGGAATAGGTAATTTTCTTTTATTTATCTGAAATTTTAATCCTATGTTCTATAAGGAAGGAATAAAATAGTTTTCCCTCTACCCTTCTAAGTTCTCAGTTGGGACCTCTATAACAAAAGACAGATTGACAAGAGGAAAAAGAAAAAAAAAAAAAAGTGAATTAGCGTTGCAGGATTTCTTTTCCTTTGGTGCCCTGGTTCTTGGTGATGCCGCTTTAAAGAATGAAGGGGTAGACCAGAGCAAGAGCGGTGGGCAGCAAAGAGACATTTATTAAGCAATAGTACAGAGGTCCCAAAGAAGAAGGGACCCAAGAAGGTTGTTACCGGAGTTTCTAAGTCTAGGGGTTTTTTATGGGGTCTTTGGCGTGGGTTGTTTTTATCTGATTAGCCCTTCATGGGTCTGTCACCTGATCAGGTTTTTGTCCATGCTCTTCTACCTATCTACCTTCTACCTCTTCTACCTACCTACCTACCTAGTTGTTCAAGGGGTGTAAAATCCTTTTATGAGTAGTTTCCTTTTAGGGTGTGGCCCCTTGTCCCTGCCTGCCTTTCTTTGGTGTATCCTTCACTATTAGTATATATGCCTCATGTGTACTTAGGAGATAGCCAGGGAAAAATGACTAATGCTTAGATGTGGCTTCAAATTTAGGCTTAAATACCATCTTCAGCTAAAGACAAAGAGAGAAGTGTATGAGGAAGGCCAGTTATAAGGAGGTAACCGGGAAAAGTATGGTAAACACTTATGGTAAGGTTTGTTATTCATATTTAAGTTTATTCCTTCTCCATCAATAGGAGTTTCTAGTCAGTCATCCTTTTATTTTGGTGCATCCTTACACAGTGGGGACCTTCTTTATAAATGTAAATTTTCCTTACAAATTGGTAACTTCTATTGTATTTTCAGAGCTTCTCTTGTGTCTGCTGTTTTTCAAAATAATCAGTTCAAAATAATTCTTGTGTCAAAGAGGCATATTTTGGGTGACATTTTCACACCCTTCACTCCCTTTTAGTTTTGATATTTATAACTTATTTTTGCAATTAAAGGGAAAATAGTTTTGAAGTATTTTCAAAAGAAGTTAAAATGCAGTTTACAAGGAAAAATTTCTATGTAGGATATTTGAAAAAGTGGATTTATATGTTTAATACTAACCAGTGAATTACAACTAAATGTAAAAACAAAGCAAAACAAAAACAAAAACAAACAAACAAGAAAATATCTAACTCTTCCTCTATTTCGTGACTTCTTCCATTGCTTTTGAGGATATTTCCAGTCTTAAAGTACTAAAGTAAAATTCAGCATAACTCTTCCTCCTAACTTTGGTACCACTGATTGTCTCTACTTTCTGAAATGTCCTCACTTCTTCCTTACAGCATAGTATTCTTGATTTTCTTCCTATCACTAAGTTCTTTCACATCATTTTCCCCTTCAGTGAGTATTTTTGTTCATCTGCAGGTATAATAATCAATAATAGGATTCCTACTACAAATGGAGCTTTTTTGACCCTAGTTCTGGATTTCTAAAGAGAAATCTCCCAGTGGGAGAGCCCGAGAATCTGCCTTACAGTTTCTGAGTGTGCCTTACGCACAGTAAAGTTTGAGATCTGCTGCCTTAAATGATGGGCTATTTCAGAGTTTTCCCACAATTTGCCTCAGTCACACCAGAATTCACCCTAAAACCCACGTAACTTCTTCTGGCCTCCATGTTGTGTGCATTCTGATCTCACTCCCGAGGCTCAGACTCTGTCTCTCATTAGAGACCTCACAAAAGTGTCAAATTCCCCTTGAACTTGGTCATCCTTCTGTTTTTCATTCTTTACACTTATATCTGGACAGCTGCCAGAACCAGAAACTGGGAGGTAACTTCAATTTCTGTCCTTTCTCCAAGATTCATTCACTAATAGTCTCCTATTTATTCTACCTTCTGAATCTTCGTATGTTTTATGCAATTATCTCTAGTACCACTTTCACTACCTTTATTGGCCCTTGTTAACTCTCTTCAAAACTATTAGAACAGTAATTTTGGGGGTACCTGGGTGGCTCAGTCAGTTAAGGGTCTGCCTTCACCTCAGATCATGATCCCAGGGTCCTGGGATCCAGCCCTGCACTGGGCTGTCTGTTCAGCGAGCAGCCTGCTTCTCACTCCTCTGCTTCTCCCCTTGCTTGTGCTTTCTCTCCCCCGCATCTCTCTCTGTCAATAAATAAATAAATAAATAAAATCTTAAAAGCCAAACAGTAATCTTTTATGTTTTCCCTAGTCCCTAATAAAGTCCCATGCATTTCTCTTCTATGATTTATTCTAATCCTGTCGCTTCTCTGATTAAAAGCTTTCAAAAGCCCCCATTTGTTTTTAGTGTAAAATTCACCTCCTTAGAGTAGCTTACAACGTCCTTCATGATCTGATCATTGTTTGTCTCTACAGTTTATTTCTTATCATTCCCATCCTCATGTTTTATAATTTGGTTGTACTAAATTTCTTACATGTTCTTCAAGATTGCATGCCGTTTCTTGTCTCTCGGCATTTATAGAGTATTCTTTCTTCCTGGAGACCTATTCCTTACCTTGTTTACCTGATAGTTTCTGATATAGGAAATATGTTAGGGTTTGAAGCCAACAGCCAAGAAAGAATTCTTGAGACATCTTTGGTGCAAACAGGTGGTTTTATTAAAGCACGGGGACAGGATCCGTAGGCAGAATAGCTGTACTGGGGTCATGAGGAATCACCGATTATATACTTTCAAATTGGGACGAGGCTAGGGATAGTGTAAGTCTCTAAGGAATTTTGGAAGCAACGTTTCCAGGACCTGGAGGGGGCTAGCAATTGTTGGGTAAAGGTCATTTATTACCGTCTAATAAAACCTTGGTCATGAGATCCTTCAGATGTATATAGGTGGGTCATACAGTTGGGGGGTGATTGCCAACATGTATCTTGGGAAGTAGAGATGAAGGAAGTCTACAGGATCCTGAGGTTTGGCTAAGATTACCTTTTGCCCTTAGCAAAGTATTAACATTGAGGCAGCTGAATCCTAGAGGAATGTCACTCTGCCTGTTTTAAGGACTTTTGAATGGGCTGTGAGTAGTAAAGCAATATTCTTTTGCCTTTGTTTCCTACATCAGTTTCTACTTAACATTTAGTTCTCACTTCTTGTGGAATGTCTTTCTCCCCACCTTTTGTCTTTGGGCACAGCATCACAATAGTGACCAAAACAAGGAGGCAGGAGTGGTACCAGCCCACACTATTCCAACATTTTATTTCACTCATACTATTTTACAGAATTGAGTCAAATTGTCACCTGGAGCTGCAAAGGAGGCTAGATATGAAAGGATCTTCCAAAGGGAATGAGATGCTAAATTGGTTCAGACATCATGATTCATCACTCAGATTAGATAGATAGCTGTTAGGAACAAAGTTAGGATTCTGTTATCAAAGAAAGACGGGGAAATGCCTAAAACGAAATCAGTTGGGTTTATCAAGCATTCCCTTGAAGATTGACACCCCAGGGAACTGCTCAACTGGCCTCCTCCTTAATCCAGCTGTAGTTATCTCTACCCTCTCCTCACTGCTGTTTCTATAGTAGAAAGCAAACACCTGCAGGGCTCTCCCAGTCAAGGTTAATGTCTAGGCATCTTGTGTTTTTTGCTGCTTAAGGGAGCCTCTTGCTACTTTGCATGCTACTTGTTTCCAGAGCTGAAGAAACACTGCTTAAAAGGATTAATTTGGCTAGTGCTCCAGAGATTTTGGAAGGTAAACAACTGTTTCTTTTTTGTCAATATGGCAATTAAGAACGAAGAGATTAAAGAAAGAAAAGTAAATGCAGCTTTTATTTCTACAGTAGACTGATAGGCTAGTGAGTCACTGAATAGGTAATGAGCACGGAAACAGTTTGGGATTAATAAATTCAGTTCAGGGATAAAGGTCTCTCTTCCTTCAACTCCTTTTATCCCAGAGCACCCAAACACAGCATAGATTGAAGCTTAACAATTTGGAATTGGGAATTTGTGTTCATTTGATTGTGCTTAAAAACGTTTTTATGCCAGGGACACATATCTGCGTGGAGATTTGGTTTCAAGTGAAAGCAAATTTTTCCACAGCCAGAAGTGTTATTTTTCATTTTATTATGGATGAGAAAAAATAAAAATATATAGTCATCTTATTAGAGTACATAATCCAATAGGAGTGTTACTAGTTGATATGAAATCATAGTCTCACAAAGTGTAAACTAGTTTCAGCTCTATTATCAACTGAACTATCAGTGAGCTTGGCCAACTGCTTAATCTTTCTGAGATTGTTTCCTTATATTTTAGAGAGTGGCCTTCTTCACCATTGGTTTTTCAGGGCTGTTATACTTCAATGTAGTCCATTATTCTAAAGTTAGTGCCTGACACATGATAGACACTGAATAAATACTCATTAAAGAGAATATGGAATTAAAAAGCAAATGAAGTCTGTATATGAAAGAATTGTGAATGACTATACAAATATAAGCATAATTGTTTTTATTTTCTTCCATTATATGAGATCATGTTTCAAATTTTATTGTCAGAAATGAATGGGTAAATTAAAACCACATTATAGAAACATTAAATTTACAATATTTTTAAGATTCCATTTGGCAATCTATTGAGATTGACCTAACCTATAAACCTTCAAAGTTATTTATAAGAGTGAATTCTATTTATAAATAATTGGAATCACTTAAAAGCTACTTTATAATCTTAGATTTTTTTTTTTTTTATTCCACTGGGTAAAAGAATAAATGGAGTATCTTTTGATGTATAGTGAGGTTCATTGTCAGTCACTAACAACTAAATTAACCAGAAGCCAAGTTTGCTAAAGCCAAGTTTGCTAAAGTCCCCTGAGAGGGGAACAGACATGTTGGAATATAATTTCAGGAAAAAATCATGAGGGGGTTTTCCTTAACTGTTTGAATTCCTGATAGACTTGAGATAAGGTAGCTTAGAGACTTCTTGGGGAGTAATGCTGAGAGCAAAGCACCATTACACTTGCTATCTTTCCAGAGTTCTAGAACACCCCCCTACAAATATTTAATCAAATGTTCGTGCACCAGTTACTTTACATGGTAAAAACTGTAGGAAAAGCAGAGGGAGCAGTAAACCCAAAGAGGAAAAAGGGACATTTTCCATGAGAAATCATGTTTCAGAAATCCCTCTAAAATCAGGAGAAGAGAGAAAACCTGGTTTAATTAATTAGACAAGGAGGTCATTAGGCTGAGGTGACTTTAATGCCTCAGTTGCTTACATAAGCAAACTAGACTCTAAACCTGTAATACCTCAAGGTTAGAAATCAAAACTTAAGGATAACCAATGACAAACAACTAAGGCAAACCAAATAAGGCAACTGGTTAAGCTGTAGTCAATCAATACTATTTTTTTTTCTTTGCTTCTGTTGCTTCTCTATAAAAGTCTCTCTTTTTGCTCTTGTCAGAGGAGCACTCCTAACTATTGCTGGTTTGGCACTGCCTAATTCCAATGAATTTTTGCTCAAATACACTGTTAAATTTTATTATACTTCAGTTTATCTTTTAATGATTTTATTTTACTTTATTTTTCTTTTAATGATTTTAAATGCATGTGTTATTTTAGTGATTATTGTTTCTTCTCTTATCTGCTCTTTCAGAGTAGCAATAGCCAAATTTAATTAATAATAGGTTTAAATATACTATAATAAAGACTCAAAATTATTATGAAAAAGTCTGATACTAGCCAAATGGTGAGCTGATGCCCACAAGATAGAGTCAACATTACAACTGTAAACAAGGGTATTGTCACTATCCAGAGATAATTCTTTGTTTAGAGAAATGAAAATCAATAATACTTTGAAATACTACCCACTTGATTTTCCTTCTTGGCCATTGTCTTTTAACTCTGTAATCTTCATAATTAAATGAGTATGAGGGCCATTACTCTAGGGAAAAATGGAATAAAAAAGAATTCTGAGTCAAATTTTTGACTCTATAGCTCCAAAGTAGGCTTTTGAAATCTCATGTTAGATATTAGCATGAAAGCTGAAGAATGTTTGTAAAGCAAATGATAGGCAGTATTCAAAGAGGTTTGTAATGAAGTAGTGGAAGTTGCATTTTAATGTATATCAAGGAAACTGGGACACTTAAACATGAAACTGTTGTCCAAAACCAAAGAGTTGAGGAGAATGAACAGTGGACCATTTTCTCTATCATAAAGAAGATAAAAGTACAACTACTTTTGCTACTTTGCATGCCAGAGATAATTGAACTTGATGTGACTGGGGTTTAAATACTAATGGGATGCTGGGCAGATGATAGTAATTCTCCTAGACTTGCAAGTACTAGCTTTGGTTTTTGTTTTTATTTGTGACTAAAAAAAATCACTCATAATCCCACAACCCAATAATAGATATTCAAATCTTATTCTGTTAGTCATTTTTATCTGTACGTATTTATGCATAATTATGTCTGAATCTATATCTGTACTTGTACCTATCCCTGCAACTCTGCATCTATATCTACATCTGTAGCTTGAGCTGTACCCATATGTTTCTAACAGTAGCATGTCCTGGGAAATCCTGGGAACATGGTGACAACTGGAAAGGAAACTCAACTCATTGTCAATGTTTATAACAAAACTGGGTCACGAGCTATTCCTTTGAACCTCAAAATGTAAGCAGCAGAAACAAATCAATGGCCACAATACACGTATGACAACAACATCATTGTTGGAAGAAGCTATGTGGTAGCAATGGAATGACTGAAGGACCTAAGCATAGGAACCCACAATAGAGCCAACAAGTACTCACTGGAAAGTTTAAGGAGCTGGAGCTGGCAAGCCCTCATAAGTCTTAAAACTGATTAACCAGAATTTCCTTCCAGGAGAGGATCCCTTATTAGGGAGAAACTGCCAAAAATAAAATCAGTATTGATCAGGATAAGGACAATAACAACAGAGAGAAAAGGATGTCTGCATAAAAGAGGGAAAGGGAAATAGAACTAGAAAATCTCAGAAAGTGAGCCACCATATATTTTTTTAACACTACCTGCAAATGCTGGAAGAAGGAGCTCTCTGAAGTTAGAAAATACCATTTAAGCCAAGGTCCCTTCTGAAAGTTCAGGAAAATAATGTCACAAAAATGAACAACAAAAAAGTGTGGCTTAATCCCATTAAAAATGTCAAAATACAAAGAGAATGAGAATAAAAGCATGCCAGAATAATATGCCTATAAAACAGATCAAAGTTATAACACGCAATTTCAAATAAGTTTAAAGGCGTAACTGTGTGTGTGTATTTTATATGTGTGTGTGTGTGGACACACACACACACACACACACATATATATATACTCTCCACTGAAAAGGGCTGGGAACAATGACAACATTGCCAGCATCAGTGCATATTTCTGATAATCAAACTGTCTGTTGAAATACCCTATAACTTTCAAGAGAAATGGAGAAATGTAAAAGATGAGTTTGTTAAAACTGTTGTACTAGGTAGCAAGGGAGCTGTCAGAGACTTTTTAGGATTTTGTCAAAAGGAATTAAGCATTAACTTAAAGAGTTTACCACTGGCTAATACAGCTGACCCTTGAACAACACAGTTTTAAATGGTCCACTCATACCTGGATTTTTTTACAGTACAACACTATAAATGCATTTTTCTCTTCCTTATGATTTTCTTAATAAGATGGTTTTCAAGAGAAAAGCTAGAGCTTACTTTATTCTAAGACTATAATATATAACATATAACATACAAAATATATACTAGTCAACTATTTATGTTGTTGGTGAGGCTTCTCATCAACAATAGTAAGCTATTAGTAGTTAAGTTTTGGAGGAGTCAAATTTATATGCAGATTTTTGACTGTGCAGGGGTCAGCACCCCAGCACACATGTTTTGCAAGGGTCAACTCTATAGGACAATTTGAACTCCAGTAAGCATAAGAAATACAATGTATTGAAATCAATATGTTTAAATACATAGGTTTGTTAGTGGTGTGAGAGTTTACTTTGTGTGAATGGAGTCCTTGCATTCTGCACGAGAAGATTTACCTGGGGATCTGTGCTCCAATAAATACAGCCAGAAGGAAAGTAGCAACCACAGAGCAGTTGATTAAAGTGAAAATACACTGTCAAAGTGGGAGAGTGGGAGGGTTCCGTGAGATGGAACCAGCCCGTAGGTTGTAGGTTGTTCTGGGAATGGATATGATTGGGTCACTCTGGGTGGAGAGGATCTGGACTATAGTGGGCTTGGTATCTATTGGAGTCAGCTTCTAATCATTTGGGGAACTCCTTCCACAGGTTGAGAGAGGGAGGGTTTGACCCTGCAAGGTTTCTACTCACCATCATCATGGCAGCCTTTCTCTATGGGTAGGGCTGTGCCTGCAAAGCAAATGTATTGTGATGAGTGTAGAGTTTATCCTGGGGCAGAGGTGGAAGAGGACAACGCATGCTCTGCCCCTGTGACTCTTGATTTATCAGGTGTAAGGTCTTAAAAGCTACAAAGTCAGGATGTTGAGCTCTCCAGCTTATAATATGTAGGTTTATTTATTCATTTATTTTATCACAGTCCTTGTTCCTACCTTGTGTCTCCATCATTCCCCTTCAAAGACTTGGAACTCTGCATTTGGGCGTTCCTTCCCCTGCTCATATCTAGCTTCTCCCTAACAGGTTTATAATGATATAAAAAGTAGTCACTTTTGTAGAGATGTAAGGGATCAATACTTATCTTGAGAAATGGTATATAAGGGGAAAGAATAAGGCATTTTTGTTGCTTTCTTGTATGAACTGTATCACTGGCTGACCAAATGGTAGAAAATTCACTAAGGCCAATCAGCTATTTCAATTTTTTTTCCTATAAACGAAGCAAATACTGTATTTAACAATAGCTATGAGGTTAACCAGCAATGGATTCATTTATTATTTATTCTGATGAACTGGTATAATTAGTCATTTTTATCTCCTTCTGCTATTAAGAATTAAAAAGCTAAGGAAAAAGCCAGCTTTGGTTCAATGTTTTTTTTCTGTGTAATACTGAATATATTTGAGAATAGATGGTAAATTTCTCCCTTGAAACCATCTTTGACATATGCTCAAAGTGAGTTTTATAATCTGCTGTAGGACGAGAGGTTTCTAAAATGCAGGCCCTGATACTGTGGTCTTCTATGGCTTGTGATAGTGCTGGGATTGGACAAACATCCATTTTTCTGGTAGAGATTCACGTGACTTCTAAGTACCTGAGTAGTGAACTAGCCCAGGCTCTTTGGAATGAGAGAGTCTTCTTAAAGGACCTGAGTGAGTGGGGCGCCTGGGTGGCTCAGTGGGTTAAAGCCGCTGCCTTTGGCTCAGGTCATGATCCCAACGTCCTGGGATCGAGCCCTGGGATAGAGCCCCGCATCGGGCTCTCTGCTCAGCAGGGAGCCTGCTTCCTCCCTTCTCTCTCTGCCTGCCTCTCTGCCTACTTGTGATCTGTCTGTCAAATAAATAAATAAAATCTTAAAAAAAAAAAAAAAAAGGACCTGAGTGAGCATCTATTCTTAAAAATAATTAAGTATTAATTTTTAACAGTGGCAGAGCTCTGATAAACTTGTGTTAATATTGGCAGGATATTCCCCAGTAGAAGATTTCAGTTTTTGCCTAACATTTTTCTTAAAATAACACTATTTTGAGAACAATGTTGCTACTTCTGTCTCTCATTCTCTGGGGCAAAAGAGCATGATTGAGTGTCCATGGTTGTATTTCCTGCCTCTTATCATATATCTGGAACCTCTCTCCAATAAAGTGTTTTTTTTTTTATTATTATTCTATTTATTTATTTGACAGAGAGAGGGAACACAAGCAGGGGGAGTGGGAGAGGGAGAAGTAGGATTCCCACTGAGCAGGGAGCCGGATGTGGGCCTTGACCTTGGGATCATGACCTGAGGCAAAGGCAGACTATACACAATATATACACAATAAAGTGTTTTGAGCTTACTTCCCCCTTTTTGTATTTATGTGAGACCTATAGTTCAGCATATTGCTCTTCATTTTCTGCCTTCACTCCCTTAATTAGTTAAAAGATATTTCAGGAATATATTGAATATACATCAAGTCAATAGGATACCTTAGATATTTCTTCAGTCCCTCCAACACATAACAGAAAAAAGAAATGAAACCAGAGAATTTATGACTTTCCAGTGTTCACAAAGCAAGTTCACGGCTGATATTTTTTTGTAACTCTATGTGGGTTACTTTACATTATGCATGTAACAACAATGAATAAAACCCTCCCGGGTTTGTTAATGGCTTCAAAAAGACTACGTTACCAATATTGATCTTTTCTAAAGTTATATACAGAAAATACATATTACTATTTGTATAACTGATATTTTTGTTTCAGATACAATACAAATAAATTGAAACATGTTAATATTGTTGCATTGATATTTGTACCACAGTACATTAATGTTTACTTTGCATTACCAATACTTCATGGCAATACTGGGAAAAACAGATGAAACCATGTTGAAAGAGAGCTTTAACAACAACTGGAACGAGTGTTTGATTACCAAAGTTGATTTTAGCTGTAATCAAGTAGCATCCTCTTTCCTGACCCTTTGGCAGCTTTGCCACGCTGACTGTTTCTTTCTTGGAAAGGCAGATTTTCCTTGTCTTGGTAGCTAGTCTGGTTTTCCCCACATATCCTGTGAGAACTTTTGCTCTCTTTCTCCTGTCTCTTAAAATGATCAATCTCCAACTTTCTTTCCTTGATTCTTTTACTTTACATTCCATACTCTTTGCTTTTCCAAATGTTTCCACGACTTCAACAACCATCTCCACTTAGATCGTTTGTAGCACTTTCAGCCTTTTCCCAACTACTGGGGACTGCATTTCTAACTGCCTGGTAAATAGGCTCATTTTGACATTTGCTGGTATATCGAATTTAATATGTCCAAGCCTGAAAACTCATTATCTCCTCAACATCCTGAATCAACCCACCCTCCTTATTGTCCTTTTTCTGTTAATGATGTATCTTTACAGCTCCCCAGGCTCAAAGCCTAAGAATAATTTTTTCTTGTAGTATACTATCCCCTTACCCCTGAAATTCAAAAAGCTGTCAAGAATCGCAAATTTTCCTTTGAAAAGTTTTCTCATCCATCCTCATTTTTGCATTTCTTTCCTACAGTCCTAATTCATCTCTTTTATTAACTCTTTCCAGATCATTACAAGAATGAGCTGTTGGTCTCCCTTCTTCTGAAAGTCTTTGTACATTACTCTACAAACATGCTTCAAGGTTCACATGCTTAAAGGCTGCCAGTGGCACCCACTGACTAATAGTGGATTTTTGTCAAAGCATAATACATTCTTTAGGAAATGGCTCCAAACTACTTTGCTAATTGTTCTTTTCTTTCACTTAGCTACAGGTGCCTAAATTTGCATCTCAAATTTAATGTGCATATAAATCAAATGTAGTTCTTGTATTCTTCTTGAAAAGTATTATGTTGTTGTTGTTGTTGTTTTCCTTTTTTGATTCTGTGCTGTTCACTGTTTGCAATGCCTTGTCTCCCTATCTCCCTCTGTTATAATCCTATTATAATTGCAAAGCACATCTGAAAAGCCAACCTATCCATGAGGTTTGTTTTTTTTTTAAAGACTTATTTATTTGACAGACAGAGATCACAAGTAGGCAGAGAGAGAGGGGGGAAGCAGGCTCCCTGCTGAGCAGAGAGCCTGATGTGGGGCTTGATCCCAGGACCCTGTGATCATGACCCGAGCCGAAGGCAGAGGCTTTAACCCACTGAGCCACCCAGGTGCCCCTATCCATGCGGTTTTATTTGCATGAATTTTATATGTGCTTTCTCAAACATCTGTATGTATATTGTGCATAACACTTAAACTGTATTACCTCACATGACAGCTTCTCAAATAGAATGTAAGAATTTTGAAAACTGGCTATGCTTTATTTTGTTTTCTCTCTCCTGTAGGCCTTGCACAACACTTCACATGCACGACGTGTTCAGTAACTATTTTTAAGTGGGATTATTCTGCATGGTTGAGTCACACTGGTAGAATAAACCTCTAGTAAAAAGACTTGAGTTCATAATTAATGTTTGTGATATTTCCTGTAAACTGGAAAAGCTTAGATTCTATTTAGCTGTGGCCTTTTCAGAAATGTTTGTATGAATTCCAAATATCAAACTCTGCCCTGTTGTTAAAATAACAGCAGATTTCAAATCAACTTGATGTTTGAGATTAAAAGAGAAAATGCTATGTAATAATGAATATGAAGAAGATTAAGCCTTAAAAAAAAAAAAAGCCCAGGAAAACCAAAATTGGTAAAAATAAGTAGGAATGGGGGTGTTCCTGTGGCCGAACTAGATTCTTTCACCAGCTTATTCAACATATTGTTTGAGAAATGCTGTGTGTTCTCAGTGGTTGTCTTAATCTGTCACCACTCAAGCAGAGGGCAAGTTGTGTCTGTTGTTAAGTGAGAATCGCCGAAGCATTACTTACAGGAAAAGTGCCCCTGGGTTGCTCATTCAGCTGTTCACATTTTTTGTGCTGTTGTTATGTGCCAAGCAATGTGTTATGAATGCAGAATTGAAAATCATAATCTTTTTTTTTTAAGATTTTATTTATTTATTTGAGAGACAGAGAGAGCACAAACATGGGGAGGGACAGAGGAAGAGGGACAAGCAGACTCCCTGCTGAGCAGAGAGCCTGACGTGGGGCTCAATCCCAGGACTCTGGGATCCTGACCTGAGCTGAAGGCAGATGCCACAGCTGAGCCACCCAGGTGCCCCCAAATCCTAATCTTCTTAACTCTTCTTAAAATCTAGTGAGGAGATAAAAAAATAAATAATCATGAATCAAACATATGACAAGTTGTTAACTGAGGAAGCTATGGAATCCAAAAGAGTAAGTAGGATTTGCTTGATAGAACAGGCAGGGGAGGACACTCACATTCAGCAACGTTCCTCAGTCTTTCTTTTTTTCTTCCATGATCACTGCCTCCCACCCCTCCACCCCCACCCTGAGTGTTTTTTAGTTTCTTTGTTCCATCACCATGAAATGTTAATACATTTATACATAATATATATGTGTAATACATTTATGTATGTATATTATATATGTATAATACATTTATTATATATGTATAATACATTTATGTATGTATATATGTATAATACATTTATACATAATATATATGTCCCTTTATGTACTGTGGCATGTTGGAAAGCCACAAGCCATTGTATATCTAACAACTTTAATTTTTTTTTTTTGTCCCTGAAGAACCATTTTCATCACCGTAGTTGAGAATGCCTGACAAAGAAGGCCTAGATCTTGTCAACTAATGTGAACACCCTAGGATCAACTTTGGAAATCTTGGTGTCATACTGCCCTTGTATTGTTGTCACTACTTTGCTCTCAGTTATTTTCAACTGGATTATGACTTAAATGTTGCAACTAGCTGGCTTTGGGGCTGACCTTTTTGCATTTAGTAAATTGAAATTTTGCTTTTAGGAACAGAAAAAGTGAAAACTAACAGTAGTTTATACAAGATGGTTAATTGCTCACTTTCATAGAGAAAGGACAACCAGGGCTGAGGGTATGACTCTGCTCTACATTGTCTTGAAGGATTCAGACTCCTTCCAGTTCCAACTGCTTTGTCAACTCTACGCTGTGGATCTTGTCTAAGTTGGCTTCTATAAACTACGCAGCAGGATGAAGGAACATGGAAGCTAGGGAAGGCCATGTGACAGCTCTCTGTTAAGGTAGGATTCAGAAAGCTGTCACATAGCATTCTGACTCATGGTACATTGGCCAGGACTTAGGTATGTCCCAGGGCACTGGCACATGCTGCCTTTATTCAGGTGACCTTGTGCCCAACTAAAATTTTTATGGAAAATGAGAGGATAGGGAATGGGGACCACTAAAGTTTTTGTTACTCCTTGCCAGGAATTTTTGCTTTGAATAAATTATTTTTGCCAAATAAATAAAATTGTAATATTGACTGGATGAAAACGCAATGCATTAAAATGGCTTACAGTCAAAGACTTAAACAAACTCTTAAATATTCTTTTTTTCCTTATGTAGTTCTTATCTAGCCTTGATTTTTATATTTCACAGACAGATGCAATTATTTATTTTTCATTTAATGTTATAAATAAGGATTTTTCATTTTGCACAATCCTCATAATTTTAATGGCTTTATTTTTATTATAATGAATATTTTCATGCGTATTAACTTTGCCTCATTTTTTTCCTTCCTATATTCCCTCTTTTATCTTCTTATCAAAAGATAATTGGGTTAAAGGGTACCATTATTTTATATGTCTTGGAATACCTTGAAAAATCATTTTTCCAGAAGGAATCTGACTGTTTTATTATCTTTTATAAGCTATGTATGAGAGAATCTGGCCGATTACCAAATTTCATCTTTTTATTGGTTTAAAAAGGCACATTACTCTTATTTCATTGTGTTCTTTTGGTAACCAGCAGAATTGAACATTTTTGTTTTTAAAAATTCTATGTATTGATTTGAGAGGAAGAGAGCATAAGAGAGAGCACAGGGCTGGGGAGGGGCAGAAGGAGAAGGAGAAGCAGGCTTCCCCATAGAGCAGAGTCCAATGCAGGGCTCCATCCAAGGACCCTGGGGTCATGACCTGAGCAGAAGGCAAATGCTTAACCTACTAAGCCACCCAGGTGTCCTGAGAATTGAGCATTTTTATATAGATATTTTATTTTACTAATGTTAGTTTAAATTGTTCATATCCTTTTTTCCATTGTAGAGATATTTTTCATACCAATTTGCATAAGCCTTTCTTATACAGGTTTTTTTTTCAATATATATAAAATTTGTATGGATCTATGATATTTGTATGGATCTGTTTCCCTTCTTATAAAAACATTTTTATTATCATTATAAATAGATAGATTTATATAATGTAGTCTGCCAATCTTTTTACATAGTTCCTTTATCAGCATTGATTGCACATCATTCTAAAATAGCTTCTCTCTTTACATTTATGAGGTAACACTTATAATATATAAATCTATATTAGATATTTGGGTATGTGTATATATATATAAGCATAACCTAAATTATTATTGTTTTATTTCTGTTTTTGCAATAAGCTCCCCTGATTTAAGGATGTTTTAAAATGTTTTTCAGTGATGTATAATGTTAGCTCTTATTTTACCTGTCATATCCTTTCTTTTGACTAATGTCCATTTTTAAGGATATTTATTTTTTAATGGAGTATCATTAGGGGAATAAAATCCCACTCATAATACTGGCATTGGACACGGGGGCCTAAACAATGGTAAGTGAGTACAGGGGAATAGGCCCCTCCACCATCCACAACCCCAGCAATAGTACCTATGTGGAAGACTCAGAATATTTCTGCCCACTGGTGCTCAGGGGAGGCTCAAACTCAAATATGCATCCCTTTTTCTGAGGGGAGGTTTTAGGTTACCTGAGTACCTTTCAGCAGTCACCTTTTTGGAGTAGTGATGTGTAAGAAATAATGTTTTTATTCCAGTTTTACTCTGCAAACAAACTTGACCTTCTTTGTATGGACCTATGACTTAGCAAAAAACCATTAGGAACTTTTCAATCCCTGTTTTAGAGCCTAAAAGATCAAAGAATAAGAAAACGGAGGAGGGATATTTATAGAGAATCTGACCTTGAGAGATGCATGGCAGAGAGAGGGGAAATAGAATTAGGAAGGAATGACTGAAATGATACAGATTCTTGGCAGCTCTCTTTTGGTCACTCTTCACACTTAAAAGCACATGAGCATTTAATGTTTGTTCCTTTGAGTTAGGTAATCTTTTTAACACCTAATAGTCTATACTAAATTAAAATACCATTGTCTGACTTAAATTTAGGGACCTGTTGTTCACTTTAGAGTTCTGCTGAAGCGGAGAGCATAGGTTCTTGTCTCACGGAGTTAAAGAATGAATCTCACGGACAAAGGAGAGTGAGTAAAGTGATAGAAAGTTTATTAAGTGAAGATAAAGAAAAAGCTCTCAAGAGTCGCCCCTGAGAGCCTGTAGGTCTTTCACAGAACGCTAACCGGAGAACTTAAAGCCTTTTAACCTCTCTATTACCACCATAGAGCGAGGACGAGTGTTAACAATGTCAATGGGTTACTTCCTTTTTAGTGTCTACTTAATTTCCTTGTTGGTCACAGGCGATTATCATAAAAAAAGACACCCACTCCACATGCTTAGGGCAGGGTGGTCTGGTTTGTTCCCTTTATCTCTGGTTTCCCCACACCTCCACATTTTGGGGGTTTCTGTGAGCCTGATCACATAACCCCCTATCTGTCTATCCCTACCTAGCCCCCTGTCCCTTACTCACTGTTATATGTAAGTTTACACTCTGTTATAAGAACAAATATAAAACGGTAGGTTGGAGCCAATTTATATGAATTTATTTATTTTAGGCAATCATAGCTTTAGATAAATTTCTTTGAAGTTGCAAGTTGAGGTTTTATCTACTAACTCATCCAAGTTGTTGCTTACATCAAATAGTTCTTGAGTTCTACCATTCCCTTTATAGATATGCAGGCTCAATAGACGGAATGATGCTATATTGGTTTTAAACTACTTATCTTGTTTTCTTGTATAATTTTTGCAGGAAAATTAAGTAGACAGAAGGGCTGATTATTTTGGCCATTTGATTCCCGAGTCTGTCCAAGAGAAGGAACAAACAAAGATCAGATTTATTATAAAATTTTGCAAAATTCAGCTGACAAATTCCACCAGTTTCTTTGTTCATATTCTCTGTCATAAGGAATTCTTTAGAAAAATAAAAATTTAAAAGGAGAGTCAAAATGCATGTCAACTATTAATGAAAAGCAAATATTAGAGCAGACGTCTCTTAGCCAAGGAAACATTTGTTTTCATAAATTTTCCTCTGATTAGTTTTCTCTTGAACACCACTAAAATAAACACACACACAGAATCAGCCTTCAGGGTTTTCTATTTGCTGTGATTGTGTGGTTCAATCCATTAGAAAACTATCAGTACATAGGGCTTCCCACACTCCACTCGAGGAATCACAATTTCACAGTTTGGTTCCCAGCACTGCCTTGCAGGGCTGCAATCCTAATGAGTTTCTGGCTCTGGACATGCAGGCAGAAGTCTTGTATGTTGGCTTCTCAAAGGGGAAGGAGAGAAACACTAGAGGAAACAGCAATTATATCACCCTATAATAACACCAAAACTATAGAATTGTTTCCAATACTCACATGTATGTTACTGACATAATGTCTCATTTTTCCCTCAAATAATGATTTTTTTTTTTTTTTTTTTTTTTTTTTTTTTTTTTTGAGAATGAAAGTGGTACGGATTTGTACAAGCTAAACCATAGGAAGAAGACTGGGAAACTAAGGTATTGTGACTTATATATTTAAAGTGTCATTTAACTGTGGTTTTAAAAAGAAAAAAAGAAAAAGAAAAAGAAAAAAAAGAAATGACCAAATCCAAGAATCTAATTATTTTTTTTTAAAGATTTTATTTACTTGACACAGAGAGAGAGGGAACACAAGCAGGGGAGTGAGAGAGGGAGAAGCAGGCTTCCCACTGAGCAGGGAGCCAGATGCGGGGCTCGATCCCAGGACCCTGGGATCATGACCTGAGCTGAAGGCAGATGCATAACAGACCGAGCCACTCAGGTGCCCCCTAAATCCAAGAATTTAATCAGCTGTGAAATCTCTGATATAAAAATGTTTAATGGATATTTATTTTTAAAAAGTCTGTCTTATTAAAAATATTATTATGAAAATAAACCAGTTTATAGGACATAATCTCATCATATGCAGGGCAATAGGGCATACTAAATTTATGTTTTGTGGTACTTTTCTAAAAAAGGAGGTCATGAGCAGCGAGAAGAGTCTGAGGTTATTTTAGCATGTGCTACTCCAGTGCTCTGGAGACATATGACATCAGGCTCCTCACTAGTGCTCCTTCCAACCCGAGGCAATGTGATATATGAGAAATCGCACAGGCCTTGAAGTCAGCTAAACTTGGGGACACATTACAGCTGCTTACTCCTTCTGTGTCCCTGGATAAGTTTCTTAACTTTCTGTCCCTGTTGTAAAAATGTAGAAATTTGAGACAAGTACCTACATTGCCAGGTCATTGTGAAGGTCTGAGATAATGTGTTTAAAGTATCTACCATAAACTGGAGGGTATTATGCTAAGTGAAGTCAGTCAGTCAGAGAAAGACAAATACCATATGATTTCACTCATATGTGGAATTTAAGAAACAAAACAAATGAACATAGGGGAAGGGAAGGAAAAATAAAATAAGATATCAGAGAGGGAGGCAAACTATAAGAGACTCTTAACTGTAGGGAACAAACTGAGGGTTGCTGGAGGGGAGGTGGGTGGGGGAGGGGATAACTGGGTGATGGGCATTAAGGAGGGCAGTCGATGTAATGAGCACTGGGGGTTATATGCAACTGATGAATCACTAAGCTCTACCCCTATAAACTAATAATATACTATATATTAATAAATTAAATTTAAATAAAAAATTAAAATAAAATATCCACCATAATGACTATAATAACATGGGATATAATAACTAGTGGGAGGTACTATTTTTATCTTTTCTCTTATCTATCCTACATTATTTTCATGGATCATGTATGACAAATATATCCTAATTGCACATACTTGTTTTTTCGGCCTCATCCTCTTTCCACACCACTGAAGACACCGTAGATTGATAATGGCACTGTATTTCACTGTGTTTGAACAGTCCTAGAATCGAATTATCTTACTAATTTGCAGAAGGAGATACTGTGTTCTGTTTTGTTGTTGCTGTTTGGTAGGTGTTACGATTTCCAGGGCACATTACATGAAGAAAAGGTCATTTGTTTCATCATTTCTTAATTTTTCCATTTGAGTTTTATTATAGTTTAATTCTGTAGAATTCTGGAAGAATAAAGTAAGTGGGAATCCAATTGTGCTATCAGTGTTTTGAGGGCTGATAGAGTAGGTTCTCTTATGAACAGGTACCTAATTCTCACATGGTTAGTCTCTATTCGTTTCGTAAGAAGATCCTGAATCCAAAGGGGAAAAAGTCCCCTACAGGAGTCTTCTTTTTCTGTGCTGAGAGAAGTCCAAAACTGAGTGTACTTAGGAAAATACCTATGAAGGAATGGGGAGAGATAGTCTACCTTAAGCATTAAGTCTGTACGGCACCAAAGAGGGTCAACAGTTAGTGTCACCCCAAAGCAGAAGTTCCCAAGGATGATTTCATAAAGACGGGTGGGAAAAGCTGTATCAAAGAGTTGCAATAATTGCCTTAATTTTTCTGTTATCTTTTTTTTTAGGGTTATTGAAGGCCATGATTTGGATCTCTGTGTTGACTAATGAGATCTCTCTGTAATTATACTCTTAGCCTAACTCTGGGTTAGAAGGGTCCCACTAGTTTTCAATGGTGTTGCTTTTTTCAATAAATAGTAAATTTTTAGTTGTTTTTGTAGTTTTTCTTCTTTTTTTTTAAGGCAGTCCCCTTCTTTTTTTCTTTTTTTTTAAGATTTTTATTCATTTATTTGAAAGACAGAGATCACAAGTAGGCAGAGAGGCAGGCAGAGAGAGAGAGAGAAACAGATTCCCCACTGAGCAGAGAACCTGATATGGGGCTCGATCCCAGGACCCTGGGACCATGCTGAGCCGAAGGCAGAGGCTTTAACCCACTGAGCCACCCAGGTGCCCCTAGTTTTTCTTCTTTTAAGACTGAGAATTACTTCCATAAAAGCTAGATATAAAACAATGTACATATTTATGTATTTAGATATGAGTACCCTCATATTAAGTGAGTAGTGAACAAATCTCCCTTCAAAAAAAAGGAAAATATTTAAAGTTAGGGTGTTTTTTCTTGTTGTGTGTTAGGCAGGATTCTGAGATAGCCCTCAGACTTCCCTCCTCCTGGATTACATGTTCTACAGTATGCTTCCTTTTGGGTGTGGTTGGGACCTGTGAGTAGATTAGATGTCATTCCTGCAATTAGGTTACATTATATTATAAAGGTGAAGGTAATTTTCAGATGGAATTAGGGTTTCAAATCAGTTGACTTTGAGTTAGTCACAAGGAATTATCCTGGGTGGTCCTGATCTTATCAGATGAGCCATTAAAAGAGACTGGTCCTTCTATTATTAGAGAGATTTGAAGCAGCAAATGTTTTTTGTTTTTTTTGTTTTTTTGCCTTGAAGAAGCAACTGCCATTTATAGAGAGGACAACATGAAAGGCACAACAAGTGTTGTGTTAAAACAACACCTGGCTAATGGCCAGCAGTAGAGCAGGGACCTGTTTCACAACTGCAAGGAACAAGGTTCGGCTAAGAACCAGCGGGTTTAGAAGAGGACCCTGTATCTCAGATGAGAACACAGCCCCAGCCAACAAACACCTTGATTTCACTCTGTTCTCCCTGAGATGCCCCAGTTAACCAGTGTCCAGACTCCCGAAAATTGTGAGATAAGAATTTTTGCAGTTGTGAACTACTAAGGTCATAGTGATTTTTTACATAACAATAGAAAACCAATACACTGGGCTAAAAAAAAAATGAATCCATCATTTTCTTCTTTACATAAGAAAAAAAAAAATTTCCCCATCCCCTTAAAGTTAATTATTTCACCTGGGAGGTGTTTTGATTCCATCTTGTATTTTCAAAGTCATTGTGTACTCATATCTCTAATGAACATTTAACCATGCCAGGCAATATGGATAATCTTATATCTCTTCTGTGTCTGTCTTTAAGTATCTCTGAAGCTTGTGCTTGCTTTGGCGGCACATATACTAAGTATCTGAAGCTTTATTTAAAAGTTGTTTAGGGGCACCTGGGTGGCTCAGTCAGTTAAGCATCTGCCTTTGGCTCAGGTCATAATCCTGGGGTCCTGGGATCGAGCCCCATATGGGGCTCCCTGCTCAGTGGGGAGTCTGCTTCTCCCTCTGTCTCTGCAGCTCCCTCTACTTATACTCTCTCTCCGTCAAATAAATAAATAAAATCATTAAAAAAAATAAAAGAGTTATCTCTAATTGCTTTCTGAAATTTACCTCTGTCATTCAGTACAAATTAGCTTGCCCCCATTAATCTACAGAAATATTATTGCAATGTTTGTTCATAATATTCTTGCTAATGAATCCAGTAGACACTTTTCAGTTCTTAACATCCTTGACCATTCAGTAGCATTAATGTATTAGTTTTTCAAAACAGTTCTTGTGGCTTTCATCACATTTCACTTCTTCTATTTACTGATTTTATCCCTGACTACTTTTCTTCCCCTTTGGCATTAATTGTTGGTATTTTTCAAGCTCCATTTGTCAGCTTAAATAGTATCCCTGAACAATCTCATTTACTCCCCTTATTTCAATTGCCACATATATGCTGGACCAGATCTTTCTTCTTTGCTTCAAACCTGCGTGTCCAGTTGTCTACAGGATGCCTCCATTTGGATAACTTAGGCATTTTTAGTGCAATATACATAAAGCCCAATTCATATCTTACATTCCAGGTTTTTCTACTGATTCTATTTTAGTGAATACTATCTCTCTGGTTACCCAATTTAAGGGACTTAATATTATCTTAGATCTTGCTGTTAGACCTCTCCCTTTCCCTTATCTCCATACTTATTCATTTACCACATTCTGCTAGTCTTACTATATCATATTTATATCCACTTTTAAGTGTTTAGAAGACATCAGTATCTCTTTTCATATTCTGCATTATCCTCAAGGCCAGTTTCTCTTTTCAGTCTAAGTGATTTGTTTCTCTGCTTTGCACCTGACCTCTGGGTAGAATCCCAAACTCTTTAACAAAGCACACAATCCTTCCATCATCCTTTTATCCTTACTTTTACCACCCCCTCCCCCACTGCTGTCCACAACATTTCCTGCTGCCCAGCTCCTTGCCTCTAGGTCTTCTCATTACATCTTCTCTGCTGGGAAATTTCCATGGCCACCTCAGTTATTTCCATTGGTCCAGTTACTTCTCTACTCTCAGGTTGAAGAAGCCTTCTCTGATCTATCATACCTGCATTAGGTGCATGTGTTTTGTACATCATAGCACTGTGTCCTTAGAATTCAAACTCTGTTATAGTTGAGTGGCTTTTCTACTCTTTCAGATAATAACTTCCTTTAGGGTGGGCCTGTTTCCTTTTCATGGCTGAAACCTGGTGCCTAATTCTAACATGGTGCCTAACACAACATAAGTGTTATAGGTAAAGGTTATTGATTTTCCAAATTATAGCTAACTTTTTTCGTATCATTAAAGTGTGCTAATAAATGTATAATATTACCTATATCAGTGAATTTCTCGTTTCAACAACAAATATACCATATATAAAACTACACTATAAATTTTTACTCATATAATCCTAAAAATGATATAATATAAGCAAACGAACGTAAAGATTTTTTAAGGAATATTTCCTTTAGAGTCTGCTCATATGTCAACTCATTTCCTGTGGTTTTTGTCTTACTAATGCAAGGCTAATGCCTTATTCAACATAGTACTGGAAGTCCTAGCCATAGCAATTGTAAGAAAAAGAAATAAGAGGCATTTATACTGGTAAAGAAGAAGTTAAACTATCACTATTTGCAGATGACATGATACTATACAGAGAAAATCTGAAAGACTCTACCAAAAAACTTTATCAGGACTGATGAATTTGGTAAAGTTTCAGGATACAAAATTAATATGCAGAAATCAGTAGCATATCTATACACTAAAAATGAAGTAGCAGAAAGAGAAATCATACTGTTTTAATTGCACCAAAAAGAATAAAATACCTAGAAATAAACTTACCCAATGAGATGAAAGACCTGTACTTTGAAAACTATAAAACACCGATAAAAGAAATTGAAGATAATGCAAACATATGGAATGCTCATAAACTGGAAGTATTAATATTGTTAAAATGTCCATAGTATGCAAGGAATCTACAGAATCAACGTAATCCCTATTAATATACCAACAACATTTTTCACAGAACTAAAACAAATAACACTAAAATATGTATGGAATCACAAAAGATCTCAAATAGCCAAAGCAATCTTGAGAAAGAAAAACAAAGCAAGAGTTTCACAATTCCAGGTTTCAGGATATACTACAAAACTTTATTAATCAAAACATTATGGTACTGGCACAAAAATAGATGTATAGACCAACGGAACAGAATAGGAAGCCTAGGAATAAATCCATATGTACATGGTCAATTAATCTATGACAAAGAGGACAAGAATATATAATGGGGAAAAGACAGTCTGTTTAATAAATAGTGCTGGAAAAACTGGATAGCTACAAGTAAACGAATGAAGCTGGACCACGTTTTAACACCACAGACACACACACACACACACACACACACACACCCCAAAACCATAAAACCTCAAAGTGGATTAAAGACCTAAATGTGAGAGTTGAAACTATAAAAATCCTAGTAAATTCTCTGACATCAGCCATTGCAGCATTTTCCTAGACATGTCTCCTGAGACAAGGGAAAGAAAGCAGATACAAACTACTGAGACTATCAAAATGAAAAGGTTTTGCACAGCAGAAGTAATCATCAATAAAACAGAAAAGTAATCTACTGGATGGGAGAAGGCATTTCAGATGATATATCCAATACAGGGCTAATATCCAAAATATATAAAGAACTTTTACAACTCATCACCAAAAAACCAACAATCCAATTAAAAAATGGACAGAGGACCTGAACAGATACTTTTCCATAGAAGACATACAGATGCTAACAGATACAGGATAAGATTCTCAATATCATTAATCATCAGAGACATTGAAATCAAAACCACAATGAGGGGTGCTTGAGTGGCTCAGCTGATTAAGTGTCCAACTCTTGATCTTAGCTCAGGTCTTGATCTCAGAGTTGCTTGAGTTCAAGCCGTACATTGGGCTCCATGCTGGGCATGTAGCCTACTTAAAAACAAACAAACAAACAAACAAATAAACACCACAAGGAGCTATCACCTTATAGATGTGGAAAGGGTAAAATCAAAAAGACAAGAAATGACAAGTGTTGGCAAAGACAGAAAAAAAGGAACCCTTATACATCATTGGTGGGAATGTAAATTGGTGCAGCCACTGTGGAAAACAGTATGGAGGTTCCCCAAAAAATTAAAAATGGAAACACCATATGATCCAATGATTCCACTATTGGGTATTTACCCAAATAAAATGAATACACTAATTTGAAAAGATATAGACACTCCTATGTTTATTGCCAGCATTATTTACAAAAGCTAAGATATGGAAGCAACCTAAGTGTCCACAGATAGATGAGTGAATAAGATACAGTATAGATAGATAGATAGATAGATTTAGTAATATTACTCAACCATAAAGAAGAATGAAATTGGGCCATTTGAGAGAGCATGAATGGACCTGGAGGGTACAATTCTAAATAAAACTAGTCAGTCAGAGCATGAAAAATATCATATGATTTCACGCATATGTGCAATCTAAAAGAAAAACAAAATAAACAAAAAAGGAGAATCAGACCAATAATAGATAGAACAAACTGATGATTGCCAGAGGAGAGGGTTAGGGAGGAGAGGGTTAGGGGGCTGGACAAAAAGAGTGAAGGGGAGAGGGAAATACAGGCTTCCAGTTTTGGAATGAACAAGTCACTGGAATAAAAGACACAGCATAAGGAATATAATGATATTGTAACAGCAATATATGGGGACAGATGGTAGCTACACTTGTATTGAACAAAGCATAATGTGTAGACTTGTGAATTGCTATGTTGAACACCTGAAATTAATGTAACATTGTTTGTCAACTATACTCAAATTAAAAAAACAAATGAGGGGTGCCTGGGTGGCTCAGTGGGTTGGGCCGCTGCCTTCAGCTCGGGTCATGATCTCGGGGTCCTGGGATTGAGCCCCGCATTGGGCTCCTTGCTTAGTGGGGAGCCTGCTTCTCTCTCTGCCTCTGTCTGCCTCTCTGCCTGCTTGTGCTCTCTGTCTCTCTCTCTGTCAAATAAATAAATAAAATTAAAAAAAAATAAAGAAAAAAAAAATGAAACCAGGTTAGTGAAGCAAATTCAATAGTATGCACATTTTAAGATTTTATTTGCATATCTACCATTTAAAAGTATAAAGCAGTGATTTTAATAAAACAATCAATACTGAAATAACTTCTGTTATGATATGGCTTGGTTTTCAGTTTATGTGTTTATAATGTAGTCCATCCATATTATCTTAAAAAGACTACATGGATACTAGTATATAGAAAGAAAGTAATTGAAGTAATTATCTAGACTTTTTTTTTTTTAATTTTTTATTTATTTATTTGAGAGAGAATGAGTGAGAGAGAGCATGAGAGAGGAGAAGATCAGAGGGAGAAGCAGACTCCCCATTGAGCAGGGAGCCCGATGCGGGACTCGATCCTGGAAGTCCGGGATCATGACCTGAGCTGAAGGCAGTCGCTCAACCAACTGAGCCACCCAGGCACCCTATCTAGACTTTTTTTTTAAGTTTATTTACTTATTTAAGTAATATCTATACCCAGTTGGGGCTTAAATTCACAACTCTGAGATCAAAAGTCCCATGCTCTTCCAACTGAGCCAGCCAGGCACCCCTAGATTGTTAAAGTCAAACAAAACAATGAGGCAAACCTTCTTAAATTTGAATTAAAGTGGCAAAATTTCTATATATACATTTTACTTTTCAATTTTACTTTTATTTTTGGAAAAAAATGTTCTGTTTTCTTAGTCATCTAAACTTGAAATCCCAAGACAGTTTTGAATTTCCTCTCCTACACCTCCTGCTTATCTGTGTGCCTAAACTTATATCCAACCCATTACCGAGTTCAATAGTCTCTATCTCAATACCCCAAGATGAATACATCCGATTCCCTCTTGGCTTTCTCTTCCTCTATTTTCTCAATATTGCTATTTCTTTCTTTCTTTTTTTTTTTTTTAAAGATTTATTTATTTATTTATTTATTTGACAGACAAGAGATCACAAGTAGGCAGAGAGGCAGGCAGAGAGAGAGGAGGAAGCAGGCTCTCTGCTGAGCAGAGAGCCAGATGCGGGGCTCGATCCCAGGACCCTGGGATCATGACATGAGCCGAAGGCAGAGGCTTTAACCCACTGAGCCACCCAGGGGCCCCTCAATATTGCTATTTCATAGTAACTTCATAACTAGTCATCTCCTCACTCAAATCCATTGTATAGAAAGACTAGTTTCGCCATTATTTACTGTAATGCAAGATTTTCCATTGTTGAGTCAGGAAAAAGATCTTCAAGCTTGCTAACCAATGCCTTCATTACATGGCTCCCTACTTTCATTAGCTACCTCTCCACTTCTTCCTTACTTGTACCCAAGAGGAAATCAAACCCATACACTTCAGCCAAACACATCCTATGCTCTCAAGTCTTTATACTTTTGTTGTAGTGTCTGCTAATTCTTCTCAATGTTCTTACCAGTCTTTCTAAAATCTTACACAAGCATTTTATAAGAAAGCATCAACTCCACAAAGCAGTCCTTGATCTCCCAACCTGAAGACACCAGTCCTTTGAATCACATCAACATTTTCTATTCTCTCACATCACTTATATTCTAATTATCAATATAGATATTTGTGGGGCTATTTTATTAACAACCCTTTCCTTATACCCCAGGCACAAGATCACAATCATCCTGAGAGAATAGTTTCATTTTGTAATTTCATCCCCCATAGAGCTTCTTATTTTTGTTTTTGTGGAAACAGAATTGAGTTTTCATTTATTGACATATATTAGAAGAATATTCCATTTACAAAATGAAGTGAGTGTTGAAATAAGAAGTCGAAGTAAACAGCTGTTTAGTTAGGATCAAGTATATTAAGAAAATTTAGTGCTCAACTTAGGAGTTCTATTTTAGTTAGATTCATTTTTCTCTTTTAACCTTTCTTCATTTTTGCTGTATATGTCTTCATGTAGATATAGCAATAACTATTTCTCTTCCCTGATGTCAAAGAATTCTCCTTCATTTGATTTTCCCCAGGGTTAGGCAGAGTGATTTAGAATAAACCAAATTTGACTTGAATCCTTACACATTTCTGAAAATGTCAAAGTTTTAAATTGCATACCTCTGTACAGGATTTGTGAAATCTTGACTTACTTCCAGATTCTGCTTTGAGCAACAAAACACACCATGCTTAAAATCGAGCTCATTTGAAGAACACTGAAGTAATGTCTGGAAGAAATATTACTCAGAATATCACTTCCTCTCAGAAAGATCTCAATATGCTCAACGTAACTATCTGCAAACTTCTAGGCCAAGCAAATGAATGGAATTGATATCAGACGGTGACTTCTCTAAGGGAGGGAGGGTGACAGTGTGACTGGAGGGTAAAGGCTCTATTATCTCTCCATGTTTGTGAGGTACTTTCAGCAGCTGTGCTTTCAGAAAGTTATTTCATTAATGGCGTTTTTCAGCAGATATTTCCATAAAATACCAACCTGGACACATTTAATCTTTACATTTTGAGCATGTTCACTTCTGTTGAAATGTTGCTGTTGAAAGCTGCATGTAGATCTTTTGAGAGGCCACATGCTTGAGTCTCTATTTTTAAATTTTCGTGACAGCTTTTACACTCTCCTGAGCATGCAGGATCTAAGTTTCTACTGAAGCATGTAATTACCAGCAATGACTTAGCACCCGCCATGTGGTGCCAAGTAATGGCAAGTGAAAGCAATGTCAACAAGAGAAATTGGCAAGCTGGAGATAGCCAAGTGAGATACTCAGAGACTCACATGCTCTGGCAAACATTTCCACTATTGCTAGTAGCACAAAAGAACTTTATTCACAAGCAATTTTATGTACTCTACAAGGTGCCCACATCAGAGAAAATAAAAGGGCTTCTTTATTGTTTAGAATGAAGACATGGCTCCATTGATAATTTGTGTCCTACTTTTCTAAAACTATTCTCACGTAACCTGTCATTTTATCTGCTGCCTCCAGTACTTGATTTGCTCCTTTGGATCAGGACAATACCTGTAGAAAGCAGCTCTCAAAACGTCTAGCTATGACGTGGAAACCCTAGGATCGGAGTTGGAGATGAACCTGTAATTTAGCCTGTGGGATGCACAGGATTCACCTGAGGAGGTTATTAAAATGGCATATTCTTGGGCTCATTCCTCACAGATTCAGATTCAGTAAGTCTGGAATTAAGCCCAGAAATCTGCATTTTTTTTCTGAAGCACTAAGTCCTTGGACTAGACAGGAAAGACCGTGCTCTAACTTGGGAAAAAACAAAAACAAAAGCAAAAACAAAAACCTGTCAGCTTCTTTCTACTCAAAACGTGATCTGTGGACCAGCAGAAACATCACCTGGGACCCTGAGAGAATTACAAAATCAGTGGCCCCACCCCACTTGTTGATTCAGAATTTGCATTTTGACAAGATGCCCAGGTGATCCATAAACACACTAGAGTGTGAGAAGCACTGCTTTCGCAAACACTTTGGATTTAGTTACAGGTGCTTAGCTAATTGGACTAGCTATCATTCTCCAGGAGAGTAGGACCCAGGAGAGGGACATTTGGTTGGGAGGGGGGACTACAGCCACTGGAGCATTGGTGGGAAGAACGCTCAAGGCATCTTGGGAACAAGCTGGCGATAGAACTTGCTGTGAAGGTAAGCAGAGCAGATTTAACAATGATCCAGGGGCCTTTCTGTCTAATATTAAAAAGCACTAAACATGTTGCTTATTCTCCAGTTAAAAATATTCTATGCAGGGGCGCCTGGGCTGCTCAGTCGTTAAGCGTCTGCTTTCTGCTCGGGTCATGATCCCGGGGTCCTGGAATCGAGCTTCACATCAGGCTTCCTGCTCAGCAGGGACCCTGCTTCTCCTTCTTCCCCCTCCCCCTGCTTGTGTTCCCTCTCTCACTGTCTCTCTCTGTCAAATTAAAAAAAAAAAAAATCTTAAAAAAAATTCTATGCAATTTACTTATATTTTGGATTTTGTTTTGATAAATTATTACAGTCTGTTCATTATGCTTTAATGCTTGATGGGTAGAACAGAGAGATACTTTCTGAGCCCTCCTTATTTTGAAGTTTGTACAGATTGACACAGTCATAGTTGTTGAATAATTCAAGGTGGAAGTATCTGATATTCTTTAGGTAGCTCTGATCTTTAGGCCTGTCCACAGATGCATTTTGCCTGAGTCAAATGATCTCAAGATTAAAGTTTCAAGCAAATCATAGAAGCTATGCTCTCTGAATGAGTCCTGAATCTGGTGAAATGAATTCGGCTATTTTAAGCATCTATAAAGCAGAATAAATTATATGATAATAAATTAAATCACATAACCTAATGAATGTACTTCTTGTCACTTAGCGAGATAACTATTACAAGCTAAATACTAAAAGCTGTGTATTTAATTGATAAAAGCACATTTACTGCATTAGAAATACATAGAGTTACCCTGTAATGTCACTACCACACAGAGTTCTATCTCATTAATTCCAACGAGACACTGTGCAAGTTTTATGGTAATTTTGATATATTAAATTTCTTGGTGTTTCAATTTGGATTTTGTAATCTTTTTTTTCCCCAAATAATTATTTAACCTCACAAATGCTAACTTTGTAATAATTAATTGGTATTTAATTATCATGCAACCGGTAAAGTTATAATCTCTAAATGAAGTTTTATTCCATTTAAAATAACTGCTCATTTTAATTTAAATTTTTTTTTCAGAGTAGTAGTGGGACTTTTTATGTGGGGCATAATGAATTTGGTCATTCTTCCTAACTAAGCAAGCAAGTAATCTCCTTTCAAGGTTAGCAAGGGATTTGGATCTCATTCTTGATGAAAAAATACTCTGAAGTTTTGTTTTCCTTCTATAAAATAAATCCAAATCACATACTTTGTTCCTTTGGGAACCCAAATAGAATAATTACTCAGTTTATGACACTATAATTAATGAGTAAAAAGATAAAAACATATGAAAACTAAGAGGTGTAATTCTACTTGCAGTGCAGTGCACTGATCTAGACAGTATTCTCAGCTCTCAATGAAAAGTAACAAGAATCATACATATTTATTTATTTTTGATGTATCACTCTCCTTAATTTCCATAATGAGAAGAATCACCTGGGGTGCTTGTTTAAAAATACCACTTCCTGGGCTTTCTGGGAGATTCTGATTTACTGGAACTGGGATAGGGGTTTGGAATTTGTATTTGTATCAAGGACTTCAATTATGAATCACCAGGGAAGGCTGGGAAACACTGTTTTTATACTAAGGTCCAGAAACAAGGAAATTCAGAATCGCTTGTGCCGAAACAAGAATATAGATCTGTGTTCTGAAACTTGGCTGCACATTAGAAACCCTCTTTTAAAAATCCCGATGGCCAAGGCACATCCGGACCAATTAGATCATAATCTCTAAAATGGGATGCAAGGGTCAAAAAAGTTATAAAAACCACACCAAGTGGACATTTTCAAGGTGATAGAGTTATGGGGTCACTGTCTGTTCACTGAGAGAACATAATAAAAAAAAAAAAAAAACTGAGTTAGGAATCTAAGGTGGTGGTTTTAAAATTTGAACTTCTATCAGAATCACCGGGAAGGCTAGTTAAAATAGACTGATTAGCTTCACCCTAGAGTTCCTAATTAGTAGGTCTGGGGTGGAGCCCAAGATCTCACATTTCTAATAAGTTCTAGGTGAAGCTAATGCTGTTGACCCAGGCAACACATTTGAGAACCAATGCTATTTTATTTACTTAATTTGACACAGATTGAGAGGGAGAGAGAGTGCACACAGGCAGGTAGAGCAGCAGGCAGAGAAGGAGGTAGAGGGAGCGGGAGAAGCAGGCTCCCTGCTGAGCAGAGAGGGACATGGGGCTTGATCCTAGGACCCTGAGAGCACGACCTGAGTTGAAGTCAGATGCGTAACTGACAGCCACCCAAGTGTCCCAAAAACCAGTGTTGTAAAGGAAGGATAAGAGATGTCAAATGAGAGCACGGTGGGACCAAATTAGGTTGAACTCAATCCTGGGTAAAATGTAAATCTCCCAGAATACTTCCTACACTGGATTCTAAAAGAAAGAGCTAACTGTTATAGAGGACCTACTCCATGTTAGATGTTGTTCCAAACATGATGTGTTTACGTGCATGTGTGTGTATACACACACGTGCACGTGCGCGCGCACACACACTTATTTTTAAAAATAATCCTACGTGACAGATATGCCACAATGATTTTTTTTTTTAATGCGTTCCACACCCAATGTAGGGTGATGCTTGAACTCATGACCCTGAGATCAAGAGTTGCATGCTGAGCCAGCCATGCACCCCTGTGGTTCCTATTTTACAGCTGTGGAAGTTGTGGAGGTACAGGGAGGTTACGTAACTTATTCAAAGCAATGCAGTTAGTAAATGGTAGAGCTGGAATTGGAATCTAGGTGGTCAGGCTCCAGGGTTCATGCAGTTCACCACTGTTGCACCAAAGGAGGTGAAGATGGACAAGATTTGTTCAAACAATAGATGTTTGTAACAGATTTAGAACTCACTAGCTTTATCTCTTTCCCCATCTCCAAGGGGGAATTCTACAGGAGTATTTTGGGAAACAAGATATCTAGACCAGAAATCAAAGGAAAACGAAAGAAGGTAGCCAGATCCTGAAACAACTTTACATATGTAAGAGTAGGCGGAGGGCCAATTTAGGAAGGAGTTAAAAATATTATAGCTCAGTTGTGCCTTTCTGAAAGAGTATGGAAATAGCATAAGAGGTAAATAAACCGCTAGGGGCACATCCTACCACTGCAGAAAAAGATGTGACATAAATGCTATTCAGAGGCTGAAACATGCCTCCACCGAGGAATAACAATATCTTCAGAGGTTTGGGCTTCCATTAGGCCAGCAAGAATACAGGCTTTGACAACAGCTTTTGCAGTTTCACTTTCTGAATCTGTAAGGGTGATTTTCTGTTAGAAAGCTTCCTGCACTTATTGTTTCATTCAACCATCAAAAATTCATCTACTTTATGCTCAGCATCTAGGCACCGAGAATTCAGCAGTGAACAAAGAAGGGCATGTTCCTGTTGGGATGGTGCTTATACTCTAGTAAGGGGAGTGGCAACTTCTTTAATAAATAAAATACTTGTAATAATTTAGATGTTGAGAAAATGTTTTAGAGAAAAAAAGCAGAATAATGGAGGCATACTGGGAATGGTGGCAGCGTGAATGGTAGACGAGAACACTCTTAGCTCGTACAGCCAGGGAAGTCTCTGAGGAATTGATAATGAATAAAAATCTCAAAGAAATGAACTGTGAGGGCAAAGGATAAATGAGATCTTGGAGCCCTAGAACTAGTCACCTGGTTTCACAAAATGAAACACAGGTGCCATGTCCTGCATGGATGGGCCCAGAGACAATGCATTCCTTTTTGCATCTGAAGAAACCAATGTCCACAAGAAAGAAATCACCCAAACATGACTGTTTCCAAACATGGGAGAATTTTCTGAGGACAAGGCCTACCTTCTCTACATCTGGCAAGTGGACTGCATGGGTTCCTAGCCAATATAATTCCCATGGGCTATAATTGGATGCTAACTGAAATATAAATAGATAGATAGATCGATCTAAATGGATCTAGATATTCCAGGCTTTGCTTATCCTGGAAGAGAAGGAACTATAGAGAGTATGGTTCAAAGTTTTGAACAGAAGATTGTCTATCAATTTGACCCACCAAGATAGGTTTCTTTTGAACAACAGAAGCATTTTACTGCTAATGTACAAGAAAGAGCAAGAAGATACGAACATATTACGTTCTTTGACTCACTGAGCTGTGTTTTCACTGAAAATTAGAATGGGAAATTAAAACATTTCATATTTAAAATAGGTGGTGGTGGGATTTGAAAGGCTGGTTTGGTCAGTTAAATACATTGAATATGAGAGGGTAAAGTGAGAAATGCACATATATTTCTTTTCTTTTGTCTTATTTCATTATCCTGGGACCAGAATCAAATTTGCACATGCCAGGAGAGGAAGGTATCATTGGGTAAGACATGCGATCCCAGCCATTAACTTTGGTTGTATTCCTAAAGTACTTTGGGAGTAGGTAATAAACAGTTTTGTGCCATAAAATCAAATTAGGGCTAAGTGTGAATGGAATCCCATTGGCAAACTGTAAAGATAGTCTGATTTTTTACCCGCAAAATTCTATGATCTCTTCCTGGAAATGGGGCATACGAGAGACATTGGCATGTCTGTTGTTATTGTTTGTTTTATGGGTAAGCATTAGACTCCAACCAGAAAACCACACCATGGTGGGGAGAATAGGTATGAAAGCAGGTACTAAATGAAAATGTGGAAAGAATGGCAAATGGGAAGGGTACCCAAGAAGGGATACAGTTATACTATTTCCGAGAGAGAGTATGAAAATATTGCTCTTAACTAGTTCTCTCAGATTTCATGGTGACGAATCGTTTTGTGCAGAGAAGAGAAACAGATGCCTGTTAAGTTAAAGGTTCTTCCTAAAAATGCTTCTTTAAAACAAAATTCTATCTGTCACATCAACTTACTAGAAGCTAGCTGGAGCTATAGTTTGGCTTACAAATTGTAGGCTTTATTTACCACTTTGGGTTTTTTCAGGTATCCTACAAGAAATACTACCATGAATTGAAAGGGAGAATGTTACCCGAGTCTAAGTATATTTAAAGTGAAGAAAATCAAATAGAGAAAGTTCTCTGAGTGCAATGGGATTAAATTAGAAATGAATAAAATTATCAGGAAACCCCCAAGTACTTGGAAATTAAAGTATCCAATGTCAACAATAGGTGTGATGGCTTGATCATTCTTGGCAGCCATATGCCAGGAATTCTAAGAGATTTTAGGAGGATTCAGTAACTAGGACAGGCTAGAATATGGAGACCTATCATCATGATTAAAACAATCTACTAACTTCTATTTCTGGCCAAATTGAGAGTAACTATACAACACTTCCCTTCTATATAAACAACTAGAAAAACAGACAAAATACGCAAAACTGATGTTTTCAGACACTGGACAAAAGGCATCCCAGTACTGTGATGGAAAAAGAGGAGAATAAGCAAGATAAGCCCTGTGATTGTCTTTTTGCCTAGATGCTCTTCTGCAAAGTGCCCAAAATATCTATTTGTGAGGAAGGAAGGGGTATTGGAACCTGAGAAGTAAATCGTGGTCTTGCTAAGCTAAGAAGACAGAGACTGGAATTCAGGAAGACTGAATGGTTAGCACGTGCAGTTCAGAATATTGGAGAGGAATGTAGAGAAGATTCTCTTTGAAACTGCTGCAGAATACCAATCTGGGCATGCATAAGTGAAAGTGGATGGGGCCAACCAAAAATTCTTGGACGGTTGTAATTTGAATCATTTCCAGAATGTACATAGGCAGAAAGATGCTTAAGCTCTGACCAGCCAGGTTGGAGACACCTAAGAACATCTGAGGTGCTTAATGAAGATCCTAGAAGAGTCAAGCTTTGCTAAAGAACATACCTGACTGGTCCTGACAAAAGCTTAAAGACAAGACTCAAAAGGATAAAGCTGACCCACAAATTATTTAGCTACCCCCCCGCCCCCGCACAAAGTTTAACATTCTTTACAGAATGATAGCAAAACCCAGAATAAAGATAAAAATCAGAAACAGTCAAGCCAGAAAAGCAGTGGAATAAAATTTTTAAAGCGCTGGTTAAATAGAACACAACAAAACACATTATATACCTGGACATTTCTATCCACTGAAAATATCCTTAATAAATGAAGGGAAAATAAAAATATTTTCAGACCAGTGAAAGTTTAGAGATTTATTTCCAGAAGACTTGAATAAGAAATGTTAAAGGAAATTCCTCAAGCAGAAGAAAGTGATGCCAGATGGATACTCAGATTTATAAAAAAGAACGAAGAGTGCCAGAAACTGTAAATACATGGGTAATTAAAACAACAACAACAACATATTTTTCTACATTAAAAAATTCTTTAAACTATAATTTACTTTGGGGGTACTTAGGGGGCTCATTCGGTGAAGCATCTGCCTTCAGCTCCGGTCATGATCCCGGTGTTTGGGGATGGAGCCCCTCATCAGGCTCCCTGCTCAGGGGGGAGTCTGCTTCTTCCTCTGCCGCTCCCACCCCCCTCAGCTAATGGTCTCTCTCTCTCTCTCAAATAAAAAAAATCTTTCAAAAAATATAATTCACTACTTAATGAAATTATAACAACAATAATCAATGAAAGCAACCACAGAGTTAGAGAATATATTTGCTTTACCCAAAAGAAATTCTAGGGTACTTTAGGAGTCTTTACTTTCTTTGGTACTCTACAGTTTGAACTATAATTTTGCTACTGGCATGTGATCCCAGGGAGGAGTTTATAATGTGGGGAACTGGCAGCTCCTTCTGCCCATGAGTCCTGTCCTTGGGCTTTAATAAAACCACCATTTTGTGCCAAAAAACCTACCCCAATGTAGGGATCTCTGTGTTATTGGCATTTTTATTATTTGATTATCTTTTCGTGTTTGTATAGTCTTTGTCAGGCTTTGACAATTTTTTTTGACAATTTTTTTCCGTGAAGAGCCAGATAATAGTATTTTAGGTTTTGAGCACCATGTGTTTTTGGTTATAACTATTCAAATCTGTCATGTGCAGTCATAGACAATATGTAAATGAACTGGCACAGCCAGATTTGGCCATGGCTATTGTTTGCTAATCCCTAGATCTTCATGTCTATCCTGTGATGAATTTTATTAGGCAAAAGAGTTGGATATAGTGGAACTGAGAAATCAAAGAGGGAGTTAATTTCCTTTAAAGCCTTCATAGGTATTTATTTTATATTCTATATCTTGTATTTACATCTTCTGAAGTCACGGAGGAATCTAAAGATGTTTTATATTGTTCCAACTGACTTTCATTCATAGTAGATTCTTTCACCATTTATTTGGTAAGTTTTGATTGTGATTGTGAACTGTATTAATTTGTAGGAATTTGGAGCCTGGATTGAAGTTACATTTTCAGAGGATTTGCATTTACTTCTACTGGTTGTCAAGGTATGTGAAGGATCTGGGACCATTTAAATTTTTCAATTTGATGTTTTCCCAACTGTGCTGCTGGTGAACCCCAGGGTAAGAATAGATTTATGAGGGCAAATATATAGGGGGGATTTTATTAGTAGTGTTTTTGTGGTTATTATCATCTCCGTCATCATCATCATCATCATCAATCTTTTCCATCCAGAGCCTTGACAAATATTGGTAAGTTACTTATCTTTTCTCTTTATTGCTCAATGGAGTTTTTCTGGTTACTCCTTCTTGAAGTAGACTCAAGTTCAGCAGCTCCGTTTTGCACCACCTCAAGCCTAGTCCCCTGATCCTCATGCGGCTCCTAGTCTCCACATTTTCCACACATCTTTGTCAGTAGTTAGTTGGTAATGTCATCTACCTGACTCCTATGTCTGTCTCTCACTTGCTTCTGAACTGAAATATGGAATATCAGTGTAATTTATTAGGCCCCCTAAAAGTCCAATGCTTTTAAATTTACAAACCCCCACATAATAAATATGTTCATATGTGATATATATGTGTATATACACACACACACATAAAATTATGTATGTTGCGCAAGTGCTCTGGAGATAAGCCATGGCTTCCTTACAGTCAAGCTTTAAGGATTCTGCTAATTACTAAATTATTTAAAGTTTGAGTGAGCCGTTTTGATTAAAATCAGATTCAAAATTAAATTTCATTACAGTATTGTAATTTCTGAGTGTTGAATAGAAGACAATATATAAATGGGGCTGTGGGTCTGTTGGAGTGGGAGAAATAAGAATGATTAGAGGGTTTCCACTTCTTATAAATGAAGTGGCATTATTGGCAATAAGCAAAATACTCTGGTTGCCTTGATAATTATGTGGTGTTATTTTCTGCTCTAGATATTAGTTGATGGTTTGAAAGAACAACGATCGAGAAAAGGTTTAGGCAATGTAGTCCCTTTTTCCATTTTTTGGTTTGTCAATGTCTATGAATTTTTTGCTTTACCAATATAATCTTGGGAATATACAGAAATGAAGTAAGCATTTTCATGAGCATCCTAAGTCAAAAGAGAAATATTTCCACTGAATCAATAGCTTTAATAGATATTTAGGATTGTGTATTTTATACTTAAACTACCTACAAGTATTTTCTCTATTAAGCATTCTGTCAAGGCCCATATCAATATACACTTTTTAAATGACATAATTAATGTAGCATTTCAAAATGTCTTGATAATAGATTTTTAAAGAACAGTATTATGGTTACATGAATTGACAATTGCGTGGGTTAGACTTGGTGAAGCAGGTTTCTTTACAGAATAATTTTTCAGAAACTTTGAAATGCAAATATAGTATTGTGAATCTCTGAAATAGGGTATAATAAGCTGCATTTTTTACTCCCACTTAAACATGAAACCCTTTTCTCTTGGTGCTTCTCCTGGGACAATAGATTTAAAACATATCTATGTCCTCTTATACTACTTTTCTTTCTATTTAAATGTGAAAGACAATATATACATGTTTATGTCATGAATATTTATTCTTTTTCTTTATTAAATATATAGAAATTTAAATAATTAGTGCTTAAAATGGAAACTATGTATTGCACACAAGAGTAAGTTGGTTTTTCATATAAGTCTAAATGATTAAAATCACTAATTTAATAGGCAGAATCTGTCGTATCAGACCTGCTCATTGCTGTTCATCTTAAGTCTCTCAAAACAATTTATGTGTGGCAGACATGAGGACCAAAATGCTCATTACCAAATCCCCAAGTGCCTAGAAATGCTCTTGCCTAAACCTACATGTTAAGTGTGAACAACATGTTTCCCTCCATGGGTCGTACTGAATGAGTGAAATCTGAAGTTGAAGATGCTCATTGCATATGTTAATACCATGTCTTCTGCCATAACCATGTATCATTTATAATCTAGGAAGAAACTCATAATTAGGCTTAATAAAACTCAATAATTAAAAATTAAATATCTTAAATATTTTAAAACACATGACCGAGTTCTTAAAAATACTGTATCTTTTATGCCAACTATCCTGCAGCCACCAGAACTGTCTTTATGAATATCACAATTGATTCCATTTATGGTATTACATATATTAATATCTGGGAAATTTCAACCAACTTTCTTCTCTTGAGAATGTTTATCTAGTATCTTGTTAAGGGAGTATGATTTATCTCCCCATCATATCATGTCTTATAAATAATATTTTTAGTTTTAAAAACAAAACTAATGCATGTGGGAGTGACTGGATTAGGGGCTGATGCTCTTTCCCATGCCTTGTATCCTGGCTGAAGAGGGAGGTGGTCTTCTGGTTCACACTCTTCTTTAGCTCTCTCCTTGCTCAAAACCTCATTGAACTTCCATTGGTCTTTCTACACCATACTCCTTTTTTTTCTTTTTTAATAGGACTCGGTTGTTCTCCAGTGTGGCCTTTTAGTTTGCTCCCTTCCCTTATTTACTAGGAAACTAGACCACACTTATATAAGGCATGATGGCTGTAATAGAGGGGAAGTGAAAATAATCTGAGGACGTTCTTCTTTGCAGAATTTTGACTTTACTTCATTTTTGGCTTTACTTCAGTTTCCTCCAGGCTCCCATCTTTGGCTTTTTGCTAGGAAGAGGGTCACTTGTATTCTTACCCATCGCAGATTACCAGTCAACCAACAGTCTTCAGAACGCCGATGTAACGCTTATGCCCTGCAGTCAGCATCTCATCCCGATAACAGTAGCTGTGGCTAAAGCTGTCAGTTTGCTGTTTCACTTCTCCTTAAATATATTCTACAATACATATATGCATATTGAAGGCATCCATGTAGTTTTTACCTTAAACTTTTGTCTATCATCTAATGAGTAACTTCTGCAAACTCAGAAGATAGGACTCCAAGGTAGACAATGGCTTGGAAATCCCACTTAAAAGTATTTTAACATGTATTTAATAAATATAGAAATAAAACATATAATCATGTCCCATACAATTTTCTTCTATCTTTTGTAGTATCCAGATACATAGAGAAGAGTAGAGTATGGTTTAAAAAGTAATCATATGTTGGGGCACCTGGGTGGCTCATTTGGCTGAGTGTTTAACTCTTAATTTCAGCTCAGGTCATGAGCTCAGGGTTGTAAAATCAAGCCCCTTGTAGGACTCTGTGCTGGGTGTGGAGTCTGCTTACGATTTTCTCTCTTCCTCTCCTCTTTCTCTGCCCCGACCCCCAACCTCTCACTCAAAAACCTTTTAAAAAGTCCTAAATTTATGTAGCATATTTAGTTAAATATTCAAATTTGTAACCAAAAGAGGTTAAAATAGCTATTATACTTTTTCTATTATTTATATATATTTTTTACTTTATGAAGAATAAGACCAGAACACCTGTTTTTCATTATTGTTCTTTTCCTAATGCAATGGTATCCCCCAAATCTGTAAGTAGCATACTTAATAAGATGTTTTACCTTCCAGTGACCTCATATTAGTAGCTAACAAAAGTATCATTCAATTTTTTAATACAACTGTGAAATCAGTATATAAAGGTGCAAAAGCAAGTATTTTCTTATGGTAATTTACTATGTGTATCTTTTGAAAATGAAGTCTATCTCCAGATATGACTTACAAAGAATTACAAGAATAAGTTATAGGAATACTCGAGCAACAATAAAAAGTGCATTGTTTGCAGAAAGTAACCATCAAATTGAGTTCTAACCAGTGTTTTAAATAAATTTTATTTAACTAAAACCCCACCCAACCAACTGAAATAACATCAGTGATAATGGAAGGGAAGAGTGGCAAACTATATTATCAGCATCAACTCCAGGAAGGTCAAGATACCAACCTTGGATTAATACGAGGAGGCCTTCATAACTTAAGAGACTCGAAAACACGCAAGTTGCCTGACGGTCCTAACTGTGATGAAAATCATCCACTGAAGTGGGTATTATTGTAAATCTTTGTCTACATGACAGATTTACATCTCCTTACCTCCATAAAATTCACCTTTAATGGCACAACACCTATTAAGCTGAGATATTTCTAGGTGTAGTACGTCATGGTATTTTCCTGTATAGTTTACATTATTCTTGGCATTTCACTGCCTGTCTCATGAGATGGCTGAGAAGGAAAATATAGTAACTTGCACTCACTTCTCAAGGACAAAATGCCACATCTTACCAGAGGAAACATTCAGAGAGTGAAAAGCAAATATTGAGAATAATAAGGTTGAAAAATGTGGCATAGGAGAAATCTGGCGACTTTAGGGGAAAAACATTTGTGTGTGTGTGTAATATGTTTTTACTATACTACCAAATTCCCATGTTTTGAGGGTTTTCCAAAAAGGGACAAATAAACATTTGCAAAAGCTCATTGTTTGAGCTGGCTATATACAAGAGAGAAAATATGATCTTTGACATAAACCCAGTCTTGGAGCTTAAGCTTTTACCAGTACTTGTATAGGGAAAACCTGGGGCCTCGAAAACATTTGGGTAAAACCACTGTAGCACTTTCTTACAATACAAGTTAAGCAGGCTTTGTGTAACAGAAGCAATTAAAATGTCCAGGCTCTCCCTTGAGATATGTCAGCACATTGAGAACCTGGGATTCTGAATAACTTAATTCTTATTCACATACAGCCTGAGAGGAAAATAATGTCAACTCTTACCGTAGAGTCTTTCTATTTTCTCTCTTAGGAGAAACAATTAAACAGTTACAAGCATGTAGTAAACTTTTGACACATTGTTGCGAAGGTTCTGGCCACAATGTAGGGTAGCAAATTCTACAAACTAATGCCACTGCATTTTACATGGGCTAAAAAGGAATTTTTAAAACAAGATTGCAGCATTGCTCAACTGAAAGAGATGGGTGGTATTTTCTCATGCAAAGCCCCAGCTTCATGCATGACAAGAACTGCAAGCTGACCAGCCCATGTTCATATTATTAGCTGATGGTAGATCCAGGATTTAAGAAACACATGTTCTTTAGAGAAACTTGTCTTGAACTCAGATAAAGAGCAGCTAAATTTTCTTCTCGTGGAGCTAGCTTTGGGGAATATTATGTAGTAGCAAATGTTTTCCTTAGCCTTTTGCCTTTTCATTAGGGAAAGGAGAAACAGAAAAATGAAATTATTGAAATTTTAAGCAGATGTTTAGGAGAGCTTGTACTTCTTCTGTATGTAGTGTATAGTGCTACCTGATCCATTTCCCTCTTTAGAGCAAGATCCTTTCATTTTATATATGTAATCATAAAGGGCACAGTGGAAAAGCCACATGTGCAACAATGTAGTCATTACACAGAGCTTTGGTTATGTGGTATTTATCAGTATTACAAACTATTGGAAATAACCATATGGATCTTGTGGAAGAACCCTCTTGTAGTGGCTAGTAATGGTTTCACATAATAGGGACTCAAAATATTTATTTGATTTAGTTCTTCTGTAAGTATTTTTTGGTGGAACCCATGTTTAAGATAATACAGCCTGGAACATGAATGGCCTGAGAGAATTAATATACTGAAATGTTCAACATGCATCATGTGTTTATTGGTTTTTATAGAAAAGGATTTTCTGGAGACTGTGTGGCAGAGTTTTACTATCTCCACAAAGCAAGGTGGGAACATCCCCATAATCCTAGGTATAAACAAGTAGGCTGTGCTTCCTTTTGACTTAGAAAGTGCAAGAACATTCAGGTTAAACAATGGTCTGGGGGCGGCTGGGTGGCTCAGTCAGTTAAGCGTCTGCCTTCAGCTCAGGTCATGATCTCAGGGTCCTGGGGTCAAGCTTGCATCAGGCTTCCTGCTCAGCAGGGAGCCTGCTTCTCCCCCTCCCTCAGCCTGCTGCTCTGCCTACTTGTGTTCTCTCTCTACCTCTCTCAAATAAATAAAATCTTAAAACAAAAACAAAAACAAACAATAGTCTGCTGGCCAACTTCCCAGCTGCTAGTTAAGTCCTATCAAACCTAGTGTAGTCCTATCAAGCCTTTGCTCTGGTGGGTGCAGTACCGCTGTTAATGGACAAACCCTAATTGTGCCTCCCACTCCCCAAATCCGTGTGTTGAAGTCCCAACTTCCCATGTGACTGTATTTGGAAATGGAGTCTTTAGGGAGGTAATTAAAGTTAAATGAGGTCATAAGAAGCAGCCCTGGAGAGCTCTCTCTTCTGTGAGGGCACAGTAAGAAGGTGGCCTTCTGGATAGGAGGAGGGGAATCCTCACGAGAAACTGGTCCTGCCAGACCTTGTTCTTAGCCTCCAGAACTGTGAGAAATACACTGCTGTGTTTAAGCCACCTAGTCTGTGGTATTTCATATGGCAGCCAGATCTGACTAATAAATTACCATTTAAAACAAAAAGCAGAACAGATAAACAGTAAAACGTTTTTGGGAAACTATTATGCACCTGAACCTTCCCCAAAATTGTACTGCTGCTTTCTCCCCTCTTCATCTCTTATGGCCAATTACTTATCCATCTCTTAGATCAGTAAGAGGACAAACTATTGGGAGATTTTAAAAAATAACACACACATGCTTATAAAAACAGATGCTGGAACAAATAATCCTAAAATTTGTATGGAACCAGAACAGACCCCGAATTGCTAAGGAAATGTTGAAAAAGAAAAACAAAACTGGGGGCATCATGTTGCCTGATTTCAAGCTTTACTAAAAAGCTGTGATCACCAAGACAGCATGGTACTGGCACAAAAACAGACACAGAGACCAGTGGAACAGACTAGAGAGCCCTGATTTGGACCCTCAACTCTATGGTCGAACAATCTTCAACAAAGCAAGAAAAAATATACAGTGAAAAAAAGACAGTCTCTTCAACAAATAGTGCTGGGAAAATTGGACAGCTATGTGTAGAAAAATGAAACACGACCATTCTCTTAAACCATACACAAAGATAAACTCAAAAGGGATAAAAGATCTCAACGTGAGGCAGGAATCCATCAAAATCCTAGAGCGGAACATAGGCAGTAACCTCTTTGACATCAGCCACAGCAACTTCTTTCAAGACATGTCTCCAAAGGCAAAGGAAGCAAAAGTGAAAATGAACTTTTGGGACTTCATCAGGATGAAAAGCTTTTGCACAGCAAAGGAAACAGTCAACAAAACAGAGAGGCAACCCATGAAATGGAAAGATATGGGAGAAGATATTCGTAAATGACACTACAGACAAAGGGCTGATATCCAAGATCTATAAAGAACTCCTCAAACTCAACACACACAAAGCAGATAATCATGTCAAAAAATGGGCAGAAGACATGAACAGACACTTCTCCAAAGATGACATACAAATGGCTAACAGACACATGAAAAAATGTCCATCATCATTAGCCATAAGGGAGATTCACATCAAAACCACATTGAGATACCACTTTATACCAGTGAGAATGGCCAAAATTAACAAGACAGTAAACAACATGTACTGGAGAGGATGTGGAGAAAGGGGAACTTTCTTACACTGTTGGTATGCAAGTTGGTGCAGCCTCTTTGGAGAACAGTGTGGAGATTCCTTAAGAAATTAAAAATAGAGTTTCCCTATGGCCCTGTAATTGCACTACTGGGTATTTACCCCAAAGATACAGATGTAGTGAAAAGAAGGGCCATCTGTACCCCAATGTTCATAGCAGCCACATAGCAGTTTGGCCACAGTCGCCAAACTGTGGAAAGAACCAAGATGCCCTTCAACGGAAGAATGGATAAAGAAGATATGGTCCATATTTATTATGGCGTATTATGCCTCCATCAGAAAGGATGAATACCCAACTTTTGTATCAACATGGATGGGACTGGAAGAGATTATGTTGAGTGAAATAAGTCAAGCAGAGAGAGTCAAATATCATATGGTTTCACTTACTTGTGGAGCATAAGGAATAACCCGAAGGACATGGGGAAATGGAGAGGAGACATGAGTTGGAGGAAATTGGAGAGGGTGACGAAGTATGAGAGACTGTGGACTCTGAGAGACAATCTGAGGGTTTTGGAGGAGGGGGTGGGGTGACCCTGGTGGTGGTTATTAAGGAGGGCATGTATTACATGGAGCACTGGGTGTGGTGTATAAACAATGAATTCTGGGACACTGAAAAGAAATAAAATAAAATGGAAAAAAAAAAAACCCACAAAAACCAGATGCATTACAGTCTCTCCACCAGTCCAATCCCTTCATTGGCAAATTAAAGAAATGAGAAGTTTTAAATGAAGTTCAGTTACTTAAGGACCTGACTTATCACTTGAGTTGTACTATCCTCACTCGGATTTGTTTTTGTTTTGCCCTTTGAACCAAGCACATCATCCCCAAAGGCTTCATGAACAGCCACTGCTTCTAGGAGGCTGTTTGGAGTCAGAAATGCTGAGTTTCTCCAAGATGAGAAATTATGTTTGCATAGCAGAAAACACAAATTTAAGTTAGAAATATGTTGGAAAATGTCATTTCCTTTGTAACCCAAACAAATTAAGAGGAAGGGAAATATCACTTAGTAGAATTCAGAGCTTGTTGTGAAATTTTGAAAGAGTTATGGAAATTTGGCAAAACCTAAAATGTTGCTTGGCGTTTATGCCCTGGGATGAGTATTTTAGGAGTTCAAATTAAACTTGTTGACAGATATATACTGAGAACATGTTAACATATTCCTGTTTCTATTTCTTATTATAAGTATTGTCTTATGAACTAAGGATGTGTCCCACGTGTAACCTATTCAAGTTGCTATGTGTAATGTAGATGAAAAATTTCTACTTACTATATATTTAAATTTTTTTAAATTTTACTTTTTTTTACTACATATTTTAAAATCATGGTTGTATCTCCATGGGATAAAGTATTCCCAAATGCTTAGAAAACTAAGCATTGAAAACCAAAAATAACAGATTTTAAGATTACCACTATGGCGTGCCTGGGCAGCTCAGTGGGTTACGCCACTGATTCTTATTTTCCTTCAGGTCATGATCCGAGGGTTGTGAGATTGAGCCCTATGTCAGGCTCTCTGCTGGATGTGGAGCCTGCTTAGGATTCTCTCCTTCGCTCTCCCTCTGTTCCTCCCCTCCCTCTTTCTCTCTCTCCCCCTCTCTTAAAAAAAAAAAAAATACCAAGGTGCTGTATATCATCTACTAACTGAGCAGAAAATGGCAGATGCGTGGAAGTTAAAATGGAAGAAGGCTACTAAAAAGCTCTAACCGCTTTCTGTCTGTAGATGATAGAAGCATTTAAATGCTGTATGTGCTTACCTTGAGCCACTATTCTATTGAGTTATACCTGTCCATTTTATCCAGCTTGGACTACTGCGTTGTGTTAGTCTCTCAGTTTCTGCTTGCGGTACTGGAAAAGTCAAATCACAGCTGAGATAAAATGGAATATCAAGATGCGTGACAGTCTTTGTAGGGATGTTATGGAGGAAGAAATCATTATTACTGAGGTGGTTATAAGCCTATCTTTTGAAGTGAAAGTTCTTAATCTGAAACTTGTTTTTCAAGTTACTGGCATTTTGAATTCTAATCTTCTAGAATACTCTAAAAGGAATACAGTTTTTGAAGATTCCCCTCCCCTGCCACATATTGCCAAGTAAAATACAAAAAATATCTAGTGTAGTATTTGCATAAATGTTATTTCCTTTCTTTCTCCTTCTTAACAGAGGACCAAGGGTGGAGGAGGTTCATACTTTCACCTGCTTTGGCTACCATGTAGATGTTGCTTAGCTTTCTAATTTGTTGGTTCTGAAGGTAGGAGAACAGGGGACGGAGGTGGGCTAGTTCCAGTGTCCCTGCTCTAGGAGAAAGGACATCTGATTTCAGAATCTTTGTAGAATGTGATGGTTAACTTCATGTGTCACCTTGACTGGGTTGATGGATGCCAGAGAGCTGGTAAGATATTATTTCTGGTATGTCTGGGAGGGTATTTCAGAAAGAAATGAGTATTTAATTCAGTAGAGAGAGATCTGCCTTCACCAGTGTGGGTGGGCACCATCTAATCCTTTAAGGACCTGAATGGAAAAAAAAAAAAAAAAAGTGAAAAAAGAGTGAATGTTCTGTCTCTCTTCTTGAACTGGGACATCCATCTTTTCCTGCTTTTGGTTCTTGGGCCTCTGGCCTTAGACTGAATTATACATACCACTGGCTTTCCTGGTTGCAGATGGCAGATTATTGGACTTCTCAGCATCCATAATTGTGTGAGCAGATTCCTACAATAAATCTCTCTCTCTCTCTCTATGTGTGTGTATGTGTGTGTGTGTGTGTGTGTGTGTGTGTATACATATATATATATATATGTGTATATGTATATATAGAATTCGATTTCTTTGGAGAACCCTGACTAATACAAAGAATAAAGACATTGGAATCAAGACAATTTCTAGGATACAGTAGATAATAAGTAAATGTTTGTTGAGTGAACAAACTGATACATGCATAAAGATAATGAACAGCAACATGTGCACAAGTGATGATTGAATAAGCCAGAAGCAGAAGGTTGCAGATGTGCTAGTCTGTTTAGTTTGCTGTAACAAAATACCACAGACTGGGTGGCTTAAACCATAGAAATTTGTTTTCTCGAAGTTCTGGAGGCAAAAAGGCCAAGATTAGATTGCTGTCAGTGTTGTTTCTGGTGAAGCCTCACTTTTTGGTTTGCAGATGGCTGCCTTCTCAAGGGAGAGAAATTTCTGATGTCTGTTTATCTTCCTATAGAGATAGCAGCTCTGTTGGATTATGGCCCTATCCTGTGACCTCATTTAATTTTAATTACTTGCTTAAAGGCCCTACCTCCAAATACAGTCACATTAGGAGTTAAGGCTGCAACATGTGAGTTTGGGAGAGGGGTTTGGGGGACGGGGCCACAGTTGTTTTCCCAACATGGAGGAATGCTGAAATTGTAAGAAATGTGAACTATATACTTTTGACAGTTGTTATCTGGTAATAATTTTATCCACCCATTTTCACCTTAAAAACTAGTTTTAGAATTATGCTCTCTATCCTAATCTAGCATTTGCAGAATAGAGATAGAAGGGATTTCAAGTAGTTCAGTGTAGCTACAGTACATTCCAACCTTTCAAATTTGGGATGCCAGTATAAATCCTCTTGAAAATGGCCTACAGATTTTGTGATAGTCCAATTCCTTTACAGTACCTCCCAAATAATAACAATGAACAAGCTGGAAAATCACACTTGACCAAAATAAGTGTTTGGTTCAACAGGCTTCATCTCATAGTTTGTTTGCACTTCACTTGAGTGGGGCTGATTCCAAGGAGAAGAATGGAGGGTCAATGAATTTTATTCTCCTAGCTATTTAGATACATTTGTTAAACAGTAATTAATATGTTATATAATCTAATAGTAAATACTCATTTTAATGTGAGCTACCCAGCAAAATTATAAGCATTGTATAATGTGTTTGGCATAGTATTTATACTTCTCACTGTAATCTCTACTTTTATTTTTAAATTAATAAAAAAAATCATGGCTACAGGGGTTTAAGCTCTGTATTCTAACAGATTTATTGGGCCACTTGGCTCTCTTATTACCCACAGGACATAGATCATTGATTTAAAATAAAAGGATGAAATAAATATGTTTTGAACAATCCAAATTATATTGAGCTCTAAAGCCATGTCTGATAAAGATGCCCGCCAATGCTCTACCAAGAGTAGTAAAATCAGTACTTAAGGATGAGTTACATAGATGATACAACTTGAATTTGTTGGACACATTAGGAAGAAATGGCAATGTTCATGCATATCTGATTTTATTTTACAATTTTCTTCCAGGTATGTTTTACTGAATTATTTTATCTTTAAATGTTGTAGACTAGTATTTATTATTCTTAGACTAGTTCAAGTTGTCAGATTATTTCCAGTTTAAAATTGCTTGGTTTACATACAAGTTTTATATTTTTGTAAAAGTGTATGTGTTTTGTCACACAATGTGTGACAAAAGCAGCAGGCATGGGGTTGTTATATATGGGATAAAAATAAGCCTTTCTTTATATATATAAATATATATATGCATATTTATTTGTGTGTATATATATGTCTATTTATACATTTAATTTGTTAGTTCTCTTTTACTCCTTCCCGCGTTCCTTTCTGTCTTCTACTAGCCTTATTCATCATTGTATCTTACTCCCCATTCTTCACACAGATGTCCATCAAGATCTAAAGTGCACATTTTTTTTTTATTTCTTCCCAAATTACTTACTTGTAAAAGATTCCCTTTTGTCTCTTTCTTTTGCCCACACATACAAAAGAATATGTAGGACTATCTAGGTACTTTTTTTCTTGCCATTTCCAAGCAAATTTTAAGTAGCAGAAGATTGACATTTGACACTCAAACATGTAAGTTGGTTTTCTTCAATTTTTTTTGAAGAGTGAGGTGATATTAGCTGAACATGAAATCTCATAGTTTCCTGACATACATAAATCCTTTCATCTGAAGTTAGTATGATCTCCTTCCCCTATCTGACCTATTGATTAAATTCCGAGCTATGGTCTTTTTGCAAGGCTCTCTGAATTATAGTTTCTGAAACAAACACTAGATCGGGACTACATAGAAATATAATTTTTGAGATCAGAGAAGAATTTCTACTGCTCCTCCTTTCACTGGTGGTTTTCCAGGAAATGAAAACATAGGAGGATGTGGTTTTAGAGGAGATGCTCCATTTTAGCTTAATTTTATTATTTATTTTATTTTACTTTATTCTATTATTTATTTATTTATTTATTTATTTATTTTTTTCTGTGCACAGGTCCCTCTTGGAAGTGGTAGTTGATCAGTGCCATGATGTTTTTACCTTGGTGAACTTTGTTCTGTGATTTCAGATACAGTCGTAGGAGACTAATGAGTGTAGCTTCAGAGTTTCTAGAAAGACTAGAATTTGTAAGGTACATGGCATGGTAAAATCTAGAATGTATGAATATAGTCTTGGTTTCTTTTAAGTGCTCTGCTAATTTTGCCTGATGATGCTCAAAGCTAAGGCAAAAATTATTGACCTTTTATACCTGGAAAATACTTGAAAAATAAAATCAACTTCAAAATGATTGAATTAGTGATCTGTGAAAAGCCATACCCATAGGCTGTTGTATTAATCAATATTCTTTGAGTATTAGTGGGCAGAAATTCAACTTAAAGAAAGAATGAGTGGAATGAAAATGATGTAATTCACAAAAGAAAAAAAAGACTATTCTACAGCTCTTACACTCTGGACCTGGAGATACAATGTTGCTAGGATCTTTCCTCTTAGAATCTTATTTCTACCTTTCTTTGGATGGAGGTTTCAGTATTTTAGATTTTTCTATATGAAAATATTTCTCCAGGTTAAAGATAAGAGAGGAAAGAGAAATTGTCTCCAAAATATTCATTTAGAAAAATAATGATTTATTACTGAACTGGTATGGACATATAACCATCTCTATAGAATAATCTCAGTGCCAGGAAAATGAGGTACAACTGTGTGTGGATCGTGTGTTCACATCTTGGGCTAGAAGAGTAGGCCACTCTGATTGACAATTCATTTAAAACACAGTTCTAGACACTAAGGGGAGGGGAATGGTTATAGGTAGCAAAAATAATAAATGCCTACAAGGCTAGACTCTGTGAATGCACAGTACCTACATCTGTTTTTCTACATTTATAATTTTTAGAGAACTCCTGTATTACATCCAATTGTTTCATGTATAATCAGAAACTCTCTTATTCTTCTCCACATGGAGGGGTGACAGTCATGGGTGACTGACCTGCCCCAAATCTAGAATCTCTGAATGATGAGATATCCTCTAATTCAAGCCCAGATGTGGGTTCTCACAAGCCAGCAACTTTTGTAGTGAGTGGTACATTTGACCACCTGGGCTTCTCACAATATACAATGAAGAAACAGAAAAATATTTCCATCCAGATCAGGGAAGGTTTCTCAGCAGTGCCACTGTTGACATACTGGGTTGAATAATTTTTTTGGAGGACTGTTCTGTTCATTGTAGCGTGCTTAGCAATATTCCTGGCCTCTACCCACTAGATGTCATTAGCACCAACCCACCCAAATCTGTGACATTCAAAAATGTCTCTACACATTGCCAAATGTCTTCTAAGGGGCAAAAGAAGGGGAGAGTGGGATACAACATAAAAGTTGTCAAGGGTCCAAAACCACTACTATGTACTCATTAGAGGGGAGTAGTTACAATTACTGGGCCTGAAGTCAGGTTCTTTGTGTCTAGATTCTGACTTACACGTTTCCTAGTTGTGGGCAATGGACTTACCTTCCATAAGCCTGTTTGCTTCTCACCAACATAATGATAGGAACAATCTCTTAAGGTTGTTTTGAGGATTCAGTGAGCTTTTAGCACAGTGCCTGCTCATGATAATCGACATTTCCACTAATGTTGGCTATTATCATTCTCATCTGGCTAAGTTGGAACATTAAGTTGCATCTACATGTTGACTCACTTTCCAGGCAATAGAGTGAGTTCCTTGATCGGATATTTAGTTGTCCTTATTCTGCCCATGGGGAAAAGTCCATCATCCAGGGTTCTTTACAGACATACCTGAAATGCTGTTAATGAGGCTTCACCAGCTTTGGAATGATCTACCTCTAGAGAACAATTCTATCATGACCGTGTGGATTGCCTCTGCAGCTAAGTATTCATGCACCACTGTTTAGCAAGTTTGGGGTTTTTCCCTAAGGATCTTCCTTTCCCTGCCCCACTCCCTTCGACCCTTCTTCCTTGCTTCACCTTTTTCTCCTCCCTCCCTCCTCCTCCTCATGTTCCTCCCTCCCTGTCTTCACTCTCTCTCTCTCTCTCTCATATAGTTGCCTATAAATTTCATTTGGTGGCAATGATTAGCAGTAAATAAAAATAGAAATTGTGAGGTTAGGAACTTGGTATCTGGACCTCCACTTTGCAGTCTGTTTCTTAGCGTCAGGTCTTCCACCTTCTCAGCCTCTTGGGTCTCAACTCAGTGCCTTTGGCTTAAGCCACTGACTGAATCAGGAGAAAGAAACAAGCTGGGGTGGTAAGACAGAGCTTCCCCAATGCTCAGAAACCTGCATCTCCTATTTGCAAATGACAAACTGGATGCTACTTTTAGGGAAAAGTCGCTTTGCCAAGTAGGGAGCTCAGAACAAGAGGAGTTTGAGAGTAGCCTGAATAGGGCATTCTACTGGTTCTTTCTAGATTTTAGTCTTAGCTGCCGTAGTATTTATTCCTTCCTAAACTTCGCAAACACAAATTTTAATTCAAGGCAGAGAATTCAGCTGTTGCAATTCTTCAGGATGCATTAGATAGGAGCTTTTGAAATTACAGTTTAAGGGCCATGGGCAGAAAATGGATCTGTTTTAAAGAGTTGTTTCAGTTAGCAGTGGTCTTTCTGTTCCCAGATGCAGAAGCTTGGATTAAAGCTTGTCGCATGTAGGACCTTACTGAACCCTGGGAAAGGATGCCAACATTTCAATATCCTAATATTTTTCTACCATTGAAGATTGAGTTGAGGCAAGTACGTATTTGAGACAAATTGCTTAATGAACTGCTTCACTGGTTTGGAGCAGTTGTTTTTCCCATCCTGGGATAAAAGGGTATCCACTATTCCCTAGTCCAACTTGAATAGCCACTTCTATGTTTTTGGCTTATAATTTTATAACTTTTCACTCTCCTCTTTGGTTATAATTTTATTTATTGAAATTATGTATTTGCAAAGGACAAAAACCTAATTCAAGTAGTTTCAGCAAAAAGAGTTGTATATGTGTATATTTTATGTAAAAAATTATATATATATATATAATATTTTTGAGAGATGACTGCTTGGAAAGCTACAGAGGTGGGCAAGAAAAACCTCAGGATATCAGAGGCAGAAATCAGACTTGATTCATTTATTTCACAAATTGTAACTGAGGAACTACTATGTGACAACCCCTGATCTCACCCCTGAGATCAAGGTGCAGTAAAAAGAGGCACTTTCTGGTTTCCTGAAGATTTAAAGTCTATTTCAGTGAGATCCTCTGTCTAATTCTTATTATAGCTTCTCTATTAGTTATTGTATTCATTCAGATTCCTTTTTTAAAATTTTTAAATTTTTTTATTTTTTATTTTATTTTTTTAAAGATTTTATTTATTTATTTGACAGAGAGAGATCACAAGTAGGCAGAGAGGCAGGAAGAGAGAGAGAGAGAGGAGGAAGCAGGCTCCCCGCCGAGGAGAGAGCCTGACGCGGGACTTGATCCTAGGACTCCAAGATCATGACCGGAGCTGAAGGCAGAGGCTCAACCCACTGAGCCACCCAGGCACCCCCATTCAGATTCCTTTTTGTGGTAGTATACGCAATCCCTAGTACCCTCTGGTTTATGTTTTTTCAGATTCCTAACTTGAAGAAAGGATGATTTTTTTCTCTGACAGTTCTGTTAAGAAAATCTTGGAGGCCCCACCTCTGGATCAATTACACTGGGGTGTGTGGGAGTGGTATACCATCAGTGGCCAGGTTTGGGTCTCGCTGGATCCCCCTCTCCACCAAGTAAAACTCTCCTCTTCTGCTGGGACTGGGAAGGAGTACTGGCTTCTTTTTATTCTGTGCTGTTGCTCTGGAAGATAATTAGTGCCTCTACTTTCTAAGACCTTATTCCCCCATTCTAGCCTTAGCTTTGAGCTCTTTCAAATTGTTTTCTAGCTCTCCAAATGTTGTTGCTGTTGTGTCCCATTGTATTCATCCTTGACGTTTATGCTTTTTTATTTATTTATTTTTAAGAAATAGTTTTCTCTCATTTTCCTGCGGACTCAGGGAATGTGAAAACTGTTGTGTGACCTGTTAAGCTTCATGTAGGTATATTTCATATGAAATCTCATTTGACCATAGGTCTTTATTTTATTTTATTTTTATTTTTTTAAAAGATCTTATTTATTTATTTGACAGACAGAGATTAGAGGAGGCAGGCAGAGAGAGAGAGAGGCAGGCAGAGAGAGAGAGGAGGAAGCAGGCTCCCTGCTGAGCAGAGAGCCTGATCCGGGGCTTGATTCCAGGACCCTGAGATCATGACGTGAGCCAAAAGCAGAGGCTTTAACCCACTGAGCCACACAGGTGCCCCTGACCATTGGTCTTTAAAATACTTACAACTGGTTTAGCCCCATTCTAAGTTTGTGCAGTTGCTTCGATGAAATTGCACTTAAAACGATTTTTGCCTTATCGGTATTGATCAAAAGCTATAGAGTTAATTTTTAGAGCAATTGATATAATGACCAAATCTAGATAAAAAGCATTCATTTGCTTTAAGCTCTTAATTTTCTGGAGAAATCTGTTGATCATTTCGTGTCATCAACTCTTTATAGTACTATGAATACCTTGACCACTGATTTTACTAGTACTAGCTAGGGCCTTCTCTACATATTTTGTGCCATCAGCTTTAGAGGAGGGGAAATCTTTTCACCAAAAGAACTGTATCGGTTTCCAAAATAAAGTATCATATCTCTTAATATTGAAGAATGTCTTAAGATTTTGACAGTACTAACAAAAGGTTTAGTGAGAGGAAGGGGAAGATATTTGTAATTCATGTTGCTATGCAGCAGACAAAATTCTCATGTCTGTGTTTTTACTGTTGCAAAGACTGGCATATACTGACAAATTTGCCTCGTGGCTTCTGACTAGGGCACATCTAACGAACTATACTAACAAATAATAAATGATTAGATGATATCTTTTTAAAATATTTAATTCCTTATCCCTGATACTGCTTACTTGGCTTTTCATTATACCTATATCTCAATGTTTGCATATTGGAATTACCCGTAGGACTCTTAAGAAATATTGAGGCTCTGGCCCCAACCCAGACTAATTAAATCTGAATTTCTAAGGATGGCATCTGGACAGCAGTACTATGTTGAGCTCTACAGGTGATTATGATATGCAAGCAGAGTTGAAAACTACCAATCTCTTTGTGTCCTATAGGAACATGCAAATGAATATGTTTTTGTCCTTTTGAGGGTATATCTGGCTTCAAATGCCTGCTACATTCTCAGGATCTAAGTGATCCTTGGGTTCTGAATATTAATCATTATTTTGTTTAGAGACCTAATGTCAGGGAGTCCTAACATTTAAGCCCATGGAGTCCTAAAATATGAGGGAATTTAAGAAAATGTTGCTGTAGTGCATTTAAAACCTGCTGTGGACTTTCTCTGTAACCTAACCAAAGGAATGTCTGGAGACTTAGTTACTCAAAACTGAATTATGTTAATTTACTTGAATTCATATTTAATTATTTGAATATCTTTTATTAATGTATGATCTTTTATGTCACAGGTAAGTGCTTTGCAATGCTATATATCATATCTTATAACATTTATTTCCCTCTACAATATTGGTTTTGGCTCTCCAGATAAAAAACTAATTTTTCCTTATCTACCATATGCCGTAAGGTATCAGGGTGTTAAAAGTGCTATTGTGGATACTATGAAGTCATGAAAAGTTCAAGGTTTTGGAATCTTGGTTGCTTTTGGGGAGTATCAAACATTAATAATGGGATGTCAAAAAAAAGTAAAGATTCCTAAAAGAGGGACTTTCTTGCTAAAAGCTGTTCTTTATGGAATGTTGGTTGTTATGGTGACAGAAGAAACAGAAGCCATTTGTCAAATACTCATTTATTAAAATATTTATTTGTGTCTATTATGTGGCAGGCAATGGGCTTGACATTTCAAGTGGGGAGCAGGTTGAAGGAGATGATGGTATACATATGGGAATATGGATACATTAATTTGTATGTCAGAAACATTTGAATTAGACTTAAGAAGGACACCCGCTCTGGAAAACAGTATGGATTTTCCTCAAGAAGTTAAAAATAAAGCTCACCTATGACCCAGCAATTGCACTACTGGGTATTTACTCCAAAGATACAGATGTAGTAAAAAGAAGGGACAACTGCACCCCAATGTTCATAGCAGCAATGTCCACAATAGCCAAACTGTGGAAACAACCTAGATGTTCTTCAACAGATGAATGGATAAAGAAGATGTGGTTTATATATACAATGGAATATTACTCAGCCATCAGAAAGGATGAATACCTACAATTTACATTGATGTGGATGGAACTAGGGGGCATTATGCTAAGTGAAATAAGTCAATCAGAGAAAGACAATTATATGGTTTCACTCATATATGGAATATAAGAAATAGTGCAGCGGATCATAGAGGGAGGGAGGGAAAAGTGAACGGGAAGAAATTAGAGAGGGAGACTAACCATGAGAGACTCTTGACTCTGGTAGACAAATTGAGGGTTGCAGAAAGGGATCGGGGTTGAGGGATGGGGTAACTGGGTGATGGGCATTAAGGAGGGCATGTGATGTGATGAGCACCGGGTGTTATATGCAACTAATGAATCACTGAACATCAAAAACTAATAACGTACAATATGTTGGCTAATTGAATTTAAATTAAAAAAAAAAAAAGATGTTAGTTGAAAAAAAAGAAGAGATGTGGCCCCATGTAGTGATATTTCCTTATAAGGTGGTAAAAAATGTCTCTAAGGATTTTTCAAGCCAGACTGGATTCTATGTTTTTAATGTTCTCTAGATCCCGAAACCAATACACAAAATAAGTAGAGCAGATGGTCCTGGTTATCACTTAGTGCTTGGCTCCCTGAGATTCCTTGCTCCCTCTTACTTGTGCTTTTAAGTCTTGATTTGAAACCTCTATTTACCACTACTTTTTAATTGCCCCTACATCCTAAACTTTGCGTTGTTTATTCCCTCATCATTTATCACATTTCTTGGATGATGCAGGCCATTTTATGTGTGTGTGTGTGCATGTGCACAGATCAAAAGTCCATGACCAGAAGTGATATATTCATGTGTTATAATCGATTTTGGAATCACCGTGAACTGATTTATCTCTGTTGACCCTCTGATTTTCATTACCCTTAAGAAGATTCCCTGGTTTATATAGATTTTGAGCTTCTTTAATACTTTAACTTTGGAAGTGGCTTGCTCATTTTTCACAAATGATGATTTATACATTGAAAACTAATAACAGAAATTTAATCGTTACATAATATTAAACTGTAGTTTTGATAGTAAAATTATTTATTAAGACTGTGGTTCTCAGCTTGGGTCAATTTTGTCCCCCAGGGGATATCTGACAATGTTTAGAGACATTTTTGGGATTGTCACAGCCAGGAGGAGCTCTGACATCTAGTAGATAGAGGCCAGGGACGCTGCTCCACATCGCACAATGCCCAGGACAGACCCAATGACAAAGAATCATCCAGCCCAAAATATCAATAGTGCTGTGGTTGAGGAAACCTGTCTTAAAATAATTCTAAGGAAAAGGCTATATTGTTGAATTTTTAATGTATGCTTGAAAGCCATGGTACTATAATTTTTATCGAAGGAAAAGATAATTTAAAAGCATTTATGCTTTGGTCTTCTTTCTTTTACACATTAATGTATTCCTTCTAAAGCTCTAAATTCAGTAGATTAAATGATTTCCCTTCTAAAATGTTCAACTACCTATAACCACGAGTGCTTCCCTTAAGTGCAAGCTGTCTTCTCAGCAAGTTATGCCAGATTCAGTTATTAAGAAAATGAATACCCTGTAGATAAAATATGTTCCCATTTCAAAATAAATTACACAGCAATTTTCCAAATATGTTTCTTCTGTACAAATCAAAATTCTACTTCTGTGTTCACCATATAGTTTCACTTCTAATGCCTAAGCTTGATTCCTACATGTATAAGGGGATGCAAATGAATGCAAATACTCGTGCTCTCTAGGGGAGCTAAGTGTTTGAGTTACCTTTATGTATGTCTCTATATTTGCGTATATTTTATGCACATATCACTTCTGACCTTTCAAGCAATGTTGTGATATTGTGAAAGTACTTGGCCATATCTATATATATTTTTTGAAGATTTATTCATTTGAGGGAGGGAGAGAGAGAGAAAAAGAGAGAGAGAGAGAAAGTGTGCACACAAGTGGTGGGGAGGGTAGGGGGGAGAGGGAGAAGAGCCTGATGGGAGGCTGGATCCCAGGGCCCAGAGATCTTGACCTGAGCCCAAAGCAGACAGCAAATAACTGAGCCATCCAGGAGCCCCGTATCTATACTTTTTGTAAGGAAAACATTTTATTATTGGATGTGTGTGTGTGTGTGTGTGTGTGTGTAATGTGTAACATAGCCTTAATTTCTATATACAAAATTAATAAAGAAGAATGAAATAATGTCTTTTAGAAGATTTCCCTGACTCCCTTAGTCTGGAGCAGTCCCATAGCACTCCAGGTATGACACTACTAATCCACTTAGCAGATTGTTTCAAAATGTTTGTTTGTACGCTGTCTCCTGCTAGTGACTATCAATTTTTCTTTGTATCCTAGTTCTGTCACATTGCCTAGTGTAAAGTAAAACCTCAGTGTTGTTGACTTACACTGCAGTGTGATAGTTTCTAAAACAGAGAGAGGCTCCATGCTCATGGCAAGCCCTGTTTCTTTTTGTTGATTTGTTGTTTTAAGTCAGGTTTATTCCAGAGCGGCATAAGGGTTCATCATATGAGTTAGAGATGTGTATCTTCTATGTTCTGAAAGAATCCCATTTTTGTTCAGATAGCCATCCATCCCCCTGCAGCCCCCATGATTCAAGTGAAATGCCTACATTTGCAGCCGCATGGCCATGTGATGGTTACTGTAGTAGGACACTCTTAGGAAACCCAACCTCTTTGCCAGGGAATGGTTTGAGAATGCATAATTAAACCCTGAGCACTTGGAACTATTTGGGGAGAGGGATAGGTAATTATTAATTGAGGGGATTCAGCCTAACCAGATGGGAAGAATATTTCTTCTATTGTTGGAAGACAGGATTTTTTCCCAGTCTTCCTCACCATATGTGAATAAGGAAGCGCGAGCCACGTTTGCTGGAGGCAGTCATCTTGCTATCATGGAGAACACCTTCCTAATAATAGAACTGACACGTAGAAGAAGGGAGAGCCGAGATAATGGCAGAGAAACAGAGCTGGATCTGTGAATATACTACACCTAGAGCTCATCTCACTTTTTGATTTAGGTTATGTGAGAAACTGTCTTTCTATATTTTTTAAGCCTGTTAGAACAGTGCTATTACTTATAGCCTAAGTAACAGAATGTTAAAAATTCTCAATCCCCTCTTTAAAAAAAATTCCTATCTGTTGGTGTTTTTCCCTGTAATATGGGCTATAATCATCCGTAACACATTCAGCTGTTCTCTTCCTCAGGGCTCACCCGCGCTGCACCTCAGGATTGTTGTTCGTGTCTTTTTTCTTAGCTTGAGACCTGCTGACAACTGTCTTCTGGCTCTCAAACTTCCCCAAGTGCCTTATGAGGACTCCTTTAGAACACAAATTCCTTCTCTAAGAGAAATCCCAGAGCCAGTTGTGAAGACCTTACAATTTTCACATTTCCTCCATCTTTCCTTTGATCACTGAGAATGCAAGACATTACAGTCCTTAAGGCAGTGTGCCGTAGTAGTTAGGGGTGTAGATTTATAGTCTGTTTTGGGGGGAAGATGAGGGAGAGGGGGAAAGGAGAGATAGAATCACGGGCAGACTCCTTGCAAGCAGGGAGCCCAACGCAGGGCTCGATTTCACCACCCAGAGAGAATAACCTGGGCCAAAACCAAGAGTCAGAAGCTTAACCAACTGAGACACTCAGATGCCCCATAGTTAGTCTCTTTTTAAATGTTGGCCTCACTACTAGCGACCTTGGGCGAGTTATTTAACCTTGCTAAACCTCAATTTTATCATCTGGAATGGAGTAGGCAAACAATTGCCTATAGGCAAAATCCAGCCTGCCCTCTGCGTTTTTTGTAAATAAACTTTTACTGGAACACGGTTACACTTGTATGGCTGTGTGTTGTCTGAGCAGCTTCTGTACCTCACTAGCAATTGAATAGCTGTGACAGACTGTAAGGTTGGCAAATCTTCAAATATTTACTCTCTGGCTCTTTACCAAAAATGTTGGCTAACTCCTGATCTAGAAAATTACAAGGTTCATAAAAGCCTCCAACTCACAAGATTGTTGTGAGGCTTAAGTGAAATAATCCACATAAATAGTTAGCAGGGCAGCTGGCACATATAAACATCGATAGATATTTGCCACCGTCGTCGTTGTTAATAATAGTAATGTTCAGGAGAAGGTCAGTGCCTATAGATCAAAAGTTATTTGAAACACTAACCTCAGCACTTTTTACAGTTGAGGGAAACGGCTGCCATGAGGACACATGATGTAATTTCACCGAACAATATTTATTAGCAGGGTAAAGAAAACAGTATTTCTGCAGTCAGTCCCCCAGGTGAGGAATAAATATAATTACAAGGCTGCATAAATATATTTATGCCACCCCAGTGAGAGTGTAATACTTTATATCTTATTTTTCACCCAGAAGAAATAAATGTTATTTTAAAAAGCATAATTCATTGCTATTGTTAATTCAATAATAACAATTGTGTATGGTGCTACATTAGAGAAGAGTATATCACCAGTGTTTGGCCAGAGAGTGGAACAATTAATAGAATCCCCATTTCCCCTAAGAGGTTTATTTGTCATGTCAAAGTTACTCTGGTCTGGTGCAACACAGATGGTGTTGTGACAGCACAAAATGATGAGTGCCACATTGTTCCTTCTAATGATCTTCTGCTCAATTCATCTTGTTTTGCAGCCTTGGATCTCTGCTACATGATTGTTTTGAAAATAGGAGGAATCAAGTAGGGAAAGTCAAAGAAGATGCTGAATCCCCTTGTTGTTTTTCTGATTGTTGTGTGGGTCCAGAAAATATTAAAATATAATATGGATGAGAGTTTTGTCCTATAAATGAAAAATCAGCTTACTTTTCTCAGAAGGTATTGTAGTTTGATAGAAAACAAATTCGAAACTCATTCAATCATCTCTGTGATGCAGTGCTGGATGTGGTAGATAAAGGAAAACCTTTACATGTATTACACAAAGGATACACGGTTAAATGGTGATTCTCTTTATTTACTTTTGGAAGGACATAAAACTAGTTAGAGAATCAATGAAAGGGATCAATAAAAATAGTGTAAATGTCTAAAGGAAAACAGTTTAAATAATGAGGAATATTGTATTCAAAAACTGACATTATGATAATATATGATTAGCATATACTTTGATGAAAATTGAAAGTATTGACAGTAGGACTAGAAAAGTCATATTCAAATGTACACTTTCCTGAAGTTCATTGTATGGTTTTTCCACTTTTTCACACTTCTATAATTTCTGCTTGTTTAGATGTTGAATTAAATGCCAAGTGGGAGTTTTATTCATCCTGTAAATCTTCCCTGAATAGTAGGAGTAATGGTAAAAAGTTAAGGACTATTTTTCTCAACTAGAGCTGGTAAGAACATTCAGCATACATGTAAACCATCAATTTTAGATTAATTATAAATCTTAACATTTCACATTTAAAATTGGTAGTTATATCAACTCTGTATTTATTGGAAGGATGACATTGCTTGCAACTTTTCACCAAGATACATATATTAAGTTTGATAATTTTTTACTCGATCCACAGATTATGTTCTTCATCCAGTCAACTTTTTGTCTTTTTTTTTCTTTTAACTAAAGTAGAAAATCTTATCTTAAAATAAAGAGCATTATGAATGGTTCTAATTGTTAGATCATTCTGAGTATTCAAACCAAATTTCCTTTTAAGTCAATGAAGCTTTTTCATTCAGAAGCCAGATCCATTCAGCCTTGATCCATTTTTTGTTTACTTTCAATTCTACAAAGTCTGTTATTGTTGTTTCTGGATGCTATTTGTAATTGTGCTCAATAATTGTTTTAAAATCTATTTCTTTCTTCAATCAGTGGAAAAAGAAATGCTAGGAAAGAGTGGAACACCGATTTCATCAAAATTCTTCTGTATTGTTTTTGTCTTCAACAGTCAAATTGCAGTATTTTGATGCCAAAATGATAGCTTTAGGCTCCTTAAGATATTAAACATTTCATTGAGATGTGCCAATAAAGCAAGTCATATGTAATCATGTAAATGGTTCTGCCAGGCATTGTCATTGTCATGAAGTAGTGTTTTTCATCTCATACCCTATTTTGAATTTGGTGAATGTATTTCCCCCTGACTGCTATTACACTTCAATGAGAAAAATTAGTCACGTATTTATTGCCAATTTCTTCACACAACATGCTGAAAATCATATATGCTCAGTAGATGAAATGTGATGGTAATAAAAGTTTTGACTATTTTTCTCTGTGGATATGCCAATGTGCTGGATTGACATTCAGGTATAACCTTTTCCTTTTCTTTTTTTTTCTTTCTTTCTTTTTCTTTTTTTAAATTGTGGAGTGGTGCTTTTCCTGGTAAGATGCAGAAATGCTGCTCTGTTAAAATTAATCCCAGCACATATTTTCCAGTGTACACTACAAAAGAAAAATATTACTCCCTGTAGCACATTTTCTAGTAATAAACCATACAAAGAGACATCAGGCACTTCTCCCTTATACCGCACACAGCAAAAAGCTTATTCACATGCTTTGCATATACACATGGCCTTGCCTACTACAAAATTAAATATGTACATAATGTTTTAGTAGTTGCCCTTCCACATTATATGCCACAGATTTGTGTGTACGACTTTTAGGTTGTGTCTTGAAATGTAAGTGCTTCTCTTCTCTTGGTCTGGGCGAAGGTAAATACTATAATACACTCCGGAGACCTAGAGATGGAATGGTGAGTGTGTGGAGAGGGTAGAAGGCCCCCTTTTAGCTCCAGTTTCTATGTGACTGAGAAATAAACTTTGATCTTATTCATCAATTTTATTTATGTCTCTTACAGTAGCTTAGTTGTGCTCTAATTAGTATAAACAACAAATCTCCTAACGGGGAAAAAAATTACATCAATAGCAATGAATCTAACTGCATCTATATCCATAATCATTAGAGAAAGTGTCTTAATTTCACTGATCCTCAGCTTTTTAATCTGTAAAATATCGACACTAACCCTTTCCTTTCATGGTTGTTATGAAGATTCAATGATATAAAATACATAAAATGCTTCAACATAGTTTCTAGTGCTGTGACTAAGCACTTAATAAATTTTAACTGCTGTCTATTGAATTTGCTATTTAGGTACCTTGGAACATCACTACATTAATCACTTATCCCCATATATAGAGATTACAGTGAATTAAATAAATTTCAGATAACTTTCTTGTTGCATAAGTCGCTTAATGCTGAGATACCCCCTGGCCTGGTTCTGGACCTGTCCAAAAGCTGCATCTCCAACCAGCCAACTCATTTTTCAACCAGGGAGCATGGGTCCCTCTGCTGTTTTAGTTGTGCAGAACACAAACAAGAACTCATTAAACCAATGGCAGTTATATTGTCATATAGTTAGCGCTCAATAACTGGAGATTATTATTATTTTGATTTTTTGTGCATTTATTATCCCTCCATTTAGTGGTAAGGAAAACAAGATTCCAAGGTGTCGGTGATTTATCTTTGATTTTTCTATCTCGGATTCGTTTTTCTCCTTTCATGAAAGTAGGGTAAATTAAACTACATTAAGCAATAAGAGGAATTTGTTGAAAGGATGCTGTGGTAGCTAATGGAGTCAATGGCAGAGCTAACCACTCAAGTCTGAGGAAGGTTGGAAAATTGAGACAGTCTTGGGACTTACATGGCCTATAACAAAGACCCTAATACCATCAATACTCTTCATCTCCCTCTCTTTCCAAAAAATTATGTATATATTCTTAGAGTTGCCAAGCAATCTAGTTTCTCAATATTGAAGAATGCTTGCATACTTTGGGAAAACTCCAGTCATAAAGATATTGAGTTTATACAAATAAGTGATATTTTATAATTATTATCATGTAATGATGTGGCTTGATGTACTATAGTATTCTCACTGATCTTACCTCTTTGCTTTATCCTACTAAATAAACTCACTGGAGAAGGGAACTTGAAATGAGAATGTAAGTCTTACTGCATGGAAGTTAGATCCAACATTTACTACAACACAGAGAACCAGTCATATTACTGCAAAATTTTTAATCATCTACCAATTATAATAATTGTGTATACTTCTCAGCACCTGCAGATCAAGTGCTGAATTTCTAAAGCAATTAACTTTGTTCATATTTCATTCTTAAAAATATTTTGTTATATTTTTTTAAGCGATGGACTCGTGTGTAGTTTTCTATCAAAGACTTGCTGTAATTAATTACAGTAAAAATTAATTTGGATTTTTAAATTCCTCAGGGAAGGCTTTGATCAATACTTTCATATAAAAGTGTTATTCATCATTTACATTAAAATATGCAGAGTGTTTAGGAGCTGGACTCTGGAACTTGATGCCAGGGTTTGAAGCCTGATTTAGCTACATACTGGATTTGTGAGCATGGAAAAATTACTTAATTTCTCGAGCCACAGTTCCTAACTGCAAATCAGAAAGATAAGAATAGCTACCTTGTAGAGTTGTGAGCATTAAATGAGTTAATATATGTAAGGTCTATAGAATAGAGATCACTACTATAATTGTTATTATTATAGAAGTACAATTTTAAAAATAGTTTTGTGAATACAAGATACTTTTAGTATCAAGAAGACTAATTTAATAATAATTTTTGAATCTTATGCTTAATAATATCTGCAATTTTGGGAAATATTTGGCCCAGTCTTTCAAATACAACTCTTTGGATTCTGACCACACATATGTTAGACCTTTTCACCATATTTCATATTTCTTTTATGATCTTTTTGTATATTCCATCTTTTTCTGCATCAGTGTAAATAGTTTCCACTGGTCTCTTTTTTTATTTTACTAATCCTCACTTTAGCTCTGTCTGTCTAATTTGCTATTAAAAAAATCTTTAAGTTCTTAATTTTAGTTATTAGAATTTTAGTTTTAGAATCTTCATTTGGTTCTGTTTTATAGACTCTACATTTCTGCTGATTTTCCAACTTTTATTTTCTTGAGTATATTAATATATATTTAAAAATCTATGGTTGATAATTCCAATATCTGGATCTTCTGTGGGAATATTTCTATTATCTCTTTTTTTATTTTTTATTTTTTAATGTAGTATTTTGGTTTTGTTGCCTGATATGATGGCTAGTTTTTGTTAAATGTTGGACATTGTGATCAATAAATTTGGTGGTATTTATGGCTTTGAATGATCTTCTTTTCCTTCAGGGAAGACCCATTGCTGCTTTTGGTAAACTGTTAGGGAAGATGCAGATCACCTTATTACAGATAATCTGTATCAGCAATCATTCAGGAATCCCAACAGAGAGCATGGAGTGTTGACCAGGTGGTCCTCCTTGGTGCCTCCTGAACCTCAATGTCCTTCATCCTCTCCTGAAATTGCCCATGTCTGCTTAGATCCTTGACCACTGCTTTCTGCAACTTTGACACAGGCCCCAGCTTATGAATCAGCACATGCTTACTGGGGAAAAGCAATGACAAATACTACTCTTCCCTGCTTGTTTTTCCCCTGGGACTTTGGGTCCTAATTTCTTCTGCTGTGATAGCTGCTAATGTCTTCAAATTCATTTTAAAATATTATATTTAGCTTCTCCAAATGTTCTCAGTGGGAAGGTTGGTATAAAAATACCAGTCACCACAGCCATGTGTGGGAAAGCTAGTAATCATTCATTCTTAAGGAATCTGTTGGGCTGTTTTACATACTGCCAACTCCTCTTTCACTTGCAAGATGTTTTGTTCCAAACATTTCTTTCTTACATGTACATGTAGACTTTTACCTTCAATTTCCTTCCTCTGACCCCTAATTTTAGCCCCTAATGACTTACTTCAGGAAAATCATCTCTAGTTAATGTTTCATATGAGAGTTATAATGTCCCTCCCCAAGAAGTATAAATGTAGTGATAGTATGGAAAATACACGAGTGAGGGGGGAAAATACAACTGTGAGTTCTAGAATGCAACAAAACATCAAAATAAATCACTACTGCTATCAAATAAAGTGTCTTTAAAATTCTGTAACTTTCTCAGTCTGAATCTCTGCAAATGAAATACTCCTCCCTTCTTAAATTTAGTTTGTTTTTTAAACAGCAACACTTAATAAAAAGAAAAAAAAGTTAAAAAGTAGAATTATGGGGTGCCTGAGTGGCTCAGTCAGTTAAGCGTCTGACTTTTGGTTTCAGCTCAGATCGTGATCAGAGAGTCATGAGATCCAACCCCATGTTGGGCACCAGGCTCAGTGGGTCATCTTCTTGGGATTCTCTCTCTCCCTCTGACTCTCCCCTAACTTACTGTCTCTCCTTCTCTCTCGAATAAATCTTTAAAAATAAAAAAAAGCAAGGGTGCCTGGGTGGCTCAGTGGGTTAAGCCTCTGCCTTCGGCTCAGGTCATGACCTCAGGGTCCTGGGATTGAGCCCCACATTGGGCTCTCTGCTCAGCAGGGAGCCTGTTTCCCCTCTCCCTCTGCCTGCCTCTCTGCCTACCTGTGACCTCTCTGTGTGTGTCAAATAGATAAATAAAATCTTTAAAAAAAGAAGTAGAATTATAAGAGCAAAAACTAATTGAATAGGAAAATAATCATTGAAGGCATGGCACCAAAATTTTATTACATTTCTCTCTCTTCCTCTCTGCCCCAGTGATTTGGCACATACTTTTGACCTGATAGAAGAATCTCTCACTTCTTTGAAGCTTCCCTCTTTCAAGTTGTCCAGATGAACAAGGTACTTATTCAGTCAAAAGAAGTCAGTGCTGCTTTCAAATATGAGGTGGCCCTTTGCTTCTCACATGGTTGAAAACTTAAACTTTATAGATAAACACAACCTTGTATACTCTGAGATTTAAAAGCAAAACAAATCAAAACAAAACAAAACAAAAATGCCTTGAGGTTCAAATCTCCACACGGGCCTAAATAGTTACAGCCTGCTGGGTTCTGAAGTATATGAAACTCTTTTACTAATAATGCGTAGTTCCGAAACACTGACCATTTTATGAGGGGAGGGGGTGGAATTGACCTTTCTCTATCAACTGCTTAACTTCGGTGTTGAGCCTGAGTTCCAGGGCCTGAATTCCCCTTTCTTCTGTTAATTGTTTCCTTTGGAGCTTTGTGTTTCTTTCCCATGAGCAGTCCTCTCCGGAGACCATCTCAATCCATCAGAGCTAGTATTAATTGGAAATTAGTGTCAAAGATGTGATTCCTTTTCCCCAAGTCACCTTGACCCCGGTATAAACTTCACTTAAGAACCAAATCTGAGTCAAAATGTTTGCGAGAGGCAGATTTTGTCAGACCATACAGCATCTTGTTTTACACTTCCCTGGGGTAACAGCTGCTTGTATAATTGACTACTTAATCTAGAGGCTAATTAGGAGTTTAAAGGTCAACAAGGTCTTCTCAAAGATCATTTTGTGTTCAATCTGTGTATAACTAACTGAGCAGCTTTTTTTGTTCGAAAAGTATTTTTCAGTTTCACCTGACCTGGAATATTGTAAGATATTTCACTGTAGAAGGAGAGATGGCATGTACACACACAACTGGGAGCCAGTATGAGGAAAGTATTCTGAAAGTGATCAAATACATGCTGGAAACTTAGAGAATGAAGTGGTTACTCTCCCTAATTCCTTAAAAAAAAAAAAAAAAAAGTAATAATTATGAAACTTCATCTGGGAATTAGGGCTTTATGAGCCAGTTTGGGAATGGGATCCTTGTGTATGCAGAATAAACATATTTGTGTGTCCAAATCACTAAATGTATAAATAAACTTGGGTCCCTGTTCCTCATAAATTGGGGACTACTTGTGTTTCTGCTGCTTTTTTGTCTGTTTCATGTTTTGCTTTGGAATATGTTTAAAGTGGGGTCAATAAATGAGAGAATTTCACACTATGAAGGAGGCAAAAAGACTTATAAATGAATCACCTTATTTTGTGGCAGTAATGTTGTAGGATATTAAAGGTTGTGTGCAAATTAAGTAAAATTTACACCAAAGCATTTGAGTATTCATATATTGAAGGTGCGGTATATCTGCTTCCTGCTGGGGATCGGAACCAGATAGAAAACACATATAATCTTGCCTGTGGTTTTTTCCATATTTTTCTCTTATGTGTTAATGAATGTAGTTTCTGATCCAGGATGGCTATTTATCTTGGATTTCATTTATTTCTCAGTGTCTTAGTTCTTATTATGGGGAACATCATTGGAAAGATATCATACTTACATAGATGACTAATCTGTGATTAAGATAGATCACCCATTGCTTCATAAGTAACATCTGGCATCAAAGATAATTCCATTGACTTGAAATCTCATAAAATGTAACATCATTAGATTGAAGAAAAGACTGTCATTCTCTCTAGTTTTAATGAACAATTCCTATCAGAAAGTCACAGAAAGGTGCTTTCTAATTTTCCCTAAAGACCTATACAGTGGCAAACACGTTTTCTGGAGCTATCCTAGAAGTTTGCTTCCCCATGACAAAAGACCCTTGAACAATTAAGGAAAAGGTATAATTCTAAGGCACAAATCATGCTTTAGATCATGCTTCTAATTTTCTAACACTTGTTTTGCTCATCTATAACCACAGATTCTAACAGAGGAGACAATTGATTTCTAATGAAAAATGTGTTTCCGTAGCCAATATGGCCCATAAACATTATCACTTTCCCTTCAGATAATAAATTTAACTGAAAAGAATCTTACACAGAATTACATCATTGATAGCATTTGAATTAATGAGGAAACTTTACTGTTTTCTGGGAATAAATCAAGAATTCTTTTTTTTTTCCCCCTTCCAATCTATAATAATGTCAAGTCAATGCTGGGAACTCTCCTGAGTTCATATTAGGTAATTGTAGTTTTAACAAAAAAGTTAAGTTTTACAGTAATTAAAAACAGTAATAATAGGCTTCTAAATTATTATAGAATAATAATAGAATAAAAATCAGGAGTATTTTCTTTAAAGAAACTTTTTCTTTGATCCAGAGTTTTAATTCATAAATTAGATGCTTTCAATAGCTTAATTTATTCTAATACTGATTGCTTTATTGTATTGGAAAAGTTTTGCTCATACTGTCTTTCCTATGGCAGAATGAAAAAAATTCTCATACTTTATGAAAAAAATATCATTTTAGAGGAATTAAAAATACTTAAGATGAAAAGGCTGGTATGAGTTGATTAACATACTTCCCTTATTTAAAGTATGTAAATTTATAAGATTCTAGTAAGCTGAAAAATCTGTTAATTATATGCAGTACTAATACATAACTTTTGAAGCATCTTCTATCTTCATTTACTATCAGTTTATCCTTCTCTAAGGAACAGGTGCACTATCAGAAAGAGGAGGCAGCTGAGTTCATGGTACATGGAAAGTTGTTTCTGTGGATACTACTTTTAATTCTAATGATATTATCCAGAAGTTTTCTCTATTTTTTAAACAAATAAATAACTTCAGAAAATATATCACTCATATTAATATGTCTTCTCCTTTACCAAAGAAGTTAGCTTCCTCTACATTTTGGTTACTCTATGTATAGAAGAAAACTAAAAACCAAAATCCAAACCAAAACCAAAGAAATCTAAAACAACAAAAACAAATCATGCTGCATCATATTCAAATAATTATACCAGTGATAACTCCAAAAGATTCTTTCTGACCAATATTAAATAATTCTCTTGAATTTTTGTGAATAATTTGAAATACCAAAGAATTCGTGGAATATACACTTGACTTTAAAAGCCTAGTGGCAGTTCTCAAAGGGAAAAAAATCAACATTTTAAAAGTATTGACTGCCTGGAAATTGCCAGTTGCTCTACACACATGATTTTTTTTTTATTCTTTCCATGATTCCATAATACATTTTACCTGCTAGGACACTGGGACTTGGGGAAGTTAGGCAAAATGTTTGAGCTTACACAGCTATTTCATGCCGGAAATATATTTCAAATATGTGAATATATAACTTAAAAGACCATGCTCTTCATATTATATCACTTCAGCCACAAAACTGTTCAATTATCAGTCTTGGAGAAGTCTACTTCTTGTCAATAAATACATCAGCTGTCAGCAAGAGTCAGACCTGAGATTAGCCTTCAGTTGAGTAGGTTTTCTTTCTATCTAAGGGAAAAACTTTCTGGAGTTAAAATATTTCTGTTAAGTAGGAGAAGTGAGGGGCGCCTGGGTGGCTCAGTGGGTTAAAGCCTCTGCTTTCCGCTCAGGTCATGATCTCAGGGTCCTGGGATTGAGCCCCGCATCAGGCTCTCTGCTTGGCGGGGAGCCTGCTTCCCCCTCTCTCTCTGCCTGCCTCTCTGCCTACTTGTGATCTCTCTCTCTGTGTCAAATAAATAAAATCTTTAAAAAAAAAGTAGGAGAAGTGATTCCATTTAAGAGTAAGAAGTGGTGCCAACAATTTGTTAGGTCAGAAACTGAAGGGTCTGCTATTTTACTCTTCTTGCAAATTAATAAGTTAGTGTGCCACATGTACACACGTGCGCGCACACACACACACACACACACACAAGCAAAAGTTCTCTGGGTCAAAGAATTTTCTTTTTTTCTTTTCTTTTTTGCTTATAGAAAAAAGTAGCAGCCACAGCAGTAACTTGCACCAGCTTCTCACATTCTAATTCCCACAGGACAAGATAAGTTTCTGGAAGTTACCTGTATGTGTAGTGGGTTGCAACACTTGAGAAGAAACTCCAAACTAAGGAGACTCTGAGCTTTCATAGGGGCAATTGCTAATGTCTCCATTTTCCATTCTGGAGAGAGGTTACTTCTTAACCTGGAATGTAACAAAATGTCTTCCAAGGTAGCAAAGGAAGGCATGTCAAGATCTACAGCTCTGGAATATAAGCAAGTATCTCCAGGAAGGAAAGAAAAGTCCTTTATCTTTACTCTCCTGAAATGTCCCTAAATCTCTCTAGCTTCCATATTCAAGCATGTCCTTTATTCAAAGATTGAGAATACACAGGAATTCAAGAAGTTCATGGAAAATTGTCTCCAACAAAGCCTTGGAACCAGTATTCCTCTTGTTTTGCCCAACCATGTCTATAACCTCTAGCTTGAACTCTAGCTTATTTATTTGATAACCTGTTGTTTTTCCCTCTCTATATTTTGGTGAGTTTCTTAACTCTAAAAAAAAATAACATGAAACAACAGTTTAAGTGCAAGTTGTGTATTTGAATGTGTGATGTTAGGCATCAGAAATTAGCCCCAGGGAGCAGAGGTGGTGGTGCAATATAAGGTTAGACTCTGAAGTGCCTTGTAGCCTTTTCAGAAGATGTCCCATGAGAATGGTTGACATTTTGTCTCTCTCTGGCTCATGGTGAAGTGGTCACTGGTAGGGCAGTGTATTAATCACATTGGTTGATGTCTCCGCCTGCCTCCTTTCCTTCTGTTCTAAACCCTTGCCTCCCCTGTCGGCTTCCATGGCCCCGCTGTAAAGCATTTTCCCCTTAATCTTTGCTATAGGCTCTGCTCTCTAGAGGACTTAGGCTGAAACCAAGTGCTTTGTGATTTAAGAAATAGTTTTACAGACACTATTTTCCATACATCATTTTAAAATTAAGATTTTTTTAAAAATCAAAGTGACATTGTGAACATAAACTATTATCTTGTTTTAAAGTGCTTACATGGAGGAGCACCTAGGTGGCTCAGTAGGTTAAGTGTCCGACTCTTCTTGATTTCCACTCAGGTCAGGATCTCAAGGCAGTACATCTGGCTCTGCTCGGGGGTGGAATCTGCTTGAGATTCTCTCTCTCCCTCTCCCTCAGCTCCCACTTGTACTCTTTCTCTCTTTCCGAAAATCAATAAATAAAATCATTAAAAAAAAAGAAAGAAAACATCAGCTTTAGGCAGTATCTGTCTACTTATTAAGATGTTCAGGTGTCATCACTTTTGCAGTGCTCAAGCTTATTACTTCTGCTCATCCTTTTCATTTTTCCTTTAATAATTGTTTGATTTTCCATTTACTCGGTTTTGTAGATACCTATGATCAAGCTTTTTTCCAAATTTTCCAATGCAATCTAGTAAAATACCAATGATCATATTCCTAAACACTCCAACTTATTAAATAATCTATCAGTTACATTTCACTTTCATGAAAAACCTCTTCTCCCAGATCTCTACCCATCTCCTCCAATCTGGAAGAATTCCTCTCTAGAAGCAATGCACAAATGTCATCTTGTTGTTTGCCTTAACTTTTTCCCTTTGTTAGATATCCCATTTCTTGAATCTTGTTTCTTCCTATTTCTTGGCTTATTCCTCCATTTGGTTGGAAACATTCTTTGCCTTTCTGGAAAGGAAGCTAATATTTTGAGGTTTTCTGAGTTAGGCCATACCATCGGGCTTATCTAGGCTTAAGATTGGAGAGAAAGATTACTTAGATTTGGCTCAAATTAATTTTACTTTGATTTATACTCAACTGGTAAACAATATTGCAAGAATAGATGAGGTATAAATGAGAGTGTTTATAGACCAAATTGTGCCCAAACTTCTATGGTGGATACACCCTGCCATAGTGGACAAACCTCAAGTTCATAATATATGAACTGGATGCTTGCCACTTCTTATTCCATTTGCTTGGTGGGAAGGACTAGATCAGCATCCAGAGTTCTGCTTAATGCTTTCTTGTTTTATTTTATTAGTAGGGGCATTTGGCCACAGTTAAATGCTATTCGTTTATGTGAAAATGTTCTTATTTTCTCTGTTTGCTGGACTGATGGTTTAGCTGGATGGAGTATTCTGGATTGAAAATTATTTTTCCTCTTAATCTTGCAGGCTTGCTAAAAATCTAACTATCTTTTAGTATCCAGTGTTGCTCTTAAGTAGTCTGGTGCCATGCTTACTTTTCTTCATTTCATGGTGTCATTTTTTCTACTTTCCCTATCTCTTAAAACATCTTGATCTTCTCTATAACCCATTGAATTACATCACTTGTGAACCTTCTCCAACTCCTCAGTGACCTCTGCTACCATGATAGCAGTTTCAGGGATAGAAGGGAAGGGAACATTCTGTTAAGGAAGATACTGATTAGTGCTCTTGGCTCCCTTCAGCTACTATTCATTGTTCAATAAAGTGTCTCTGGTTTTCTGTTTCTCCTACTGTTTCATATCACCAAGACTGTAAGTTTGGCAGGTCTATATTCCAATTGATTAAAAGAATGTATCTTATATGTTTGATAACGAAGTCCAGAGATGACACAAGTGAAGGGCTTAGGAGTGATGAAGGTGAGTTATAAATGGGCTGGTAGTGAGCACTGAGCCTGTTAAACATAAACTAATGCCAAGTAAAAATGAGAATTATGGTTAAAAAACTGAATACAAATTTATAAACCTTGAAAATGTAGAAATAATGAATGAAAATCCATAGATTGTGAGAAGAAAGTTTAGGAATTCACATCTACCTATTTTCTGTACTAGGGAATGATAAATAGATGGTGTCTTAGTGTAATAACTAAGGAAAAAAATAGCCAGAGTATATTTCTTAAAATCACAAAGGTAATCTCCCAGAAGAACTGATTTAAAGTAACTAGCAGTTGTCATTGTACAAATTCAAATATGACTTTCTCATGGGACAAAAAAGATATCAAATTATTAGCATTAATCTCGTGTTTTTAAGGAAGAAGTATTTATTTCTTGTCATATCTGCTACTGTAACTTCTTTAAATAATAAATCCAAGTTGATGAGGAGAAACATTGCAGTTGAGAAAATTTGCAGTTGAGAAGTAGCTATGAAGTTGTTAAGTATCACTTACTATAGGTTTTCTATAGCTAGAAGAATATGAATTTCATGAAATTTTACCACGTATTAATTTTCTTTAAGAGACCATTTTAACTGCTTTTAAATTATTCTTATTTTTTTAATTGGTATTTCATGGAATGAAAATTTATGCTGTGATTGGGCTAAGGTAATTTAACTCCTTGTGGTATAAATTGACAAATATTAGCCTATGTATTTTATAAGACTACACTTAGTACTTTAAATACCTTTACTTCAAAGTATTGAATATTTACACAAGTAAATACACGAGTATTTACATAACATACACTTCAAAGTATTTTGAGAGATAGCAAAGGGGAAAGTGAAATTGTTCAACCTCTTCAGCTGAAAAGATAAAACACAAATCATAACCTGAAACAAGTGAACTTTCATTCTTTCTTAGTTTCCCCACCAGCCACTCAGAGGCCTTATTAACTACAACTAATTCTGGCTATAAATATAAGCCTATTTATGTTCTGTAAAATCATAGGGTAGAATTCATAAGATTCTCAGAGATAAGATAGAGACCTAGAAGATTAAATGACTTGTCTACATTCCCTTAGATAGTAAAGGATCAAGAATTAGAATTCAGATGTTTGACCAAGTTTCTTTGTAACCTGTCTCTGAAAGCTGTGATTCTTAAATTTTGATGTACGATATTCACTACGGAATCACTTGACAGTCTCTCAGATCTGGGTGAGATTCAGGAATCTGTCTTAAGAAGTACCCCAGTTGTTGTAGCCTACACTTGGGCATACATTACTTTAAAGTTGTTTCTTTAAAAGCAGTCCAGTGGCCACCTGTCTTTACAGAATACTTATGTCAAATCGTGTTCAGTGGAGTAGTATTTGTTCCACTCTTTACAGAAAGAAGTCAGATGATATCTGACCTCATTGAGCATTATTGTACAGTTTTTAAAAGTTGCAAGCAACTGGTTACCATCAAAATAAGTATATGAAGTGATGGTTTTACATCATGGTTACCTTGGGTTGACCTCTTTGCAACCTGTGCAGATCATTAGCATTATTAAAATTTCAGTCCTAGAAACCAATCTGAGATTTCTCTCTTAAAGACTGTTAAAGTGTGTAGGCAAATGGAATTTCTGTATATCCCATCTGCAGCATTATTTCATGTTTTTCCTCATCTGCACTATAAAACTTTATGAACCTGGGCTGTAATACAACAATGTAGTTCACAGTCCATTGGTGTTGCTGAAATCAGTCTTCTGAGACGTCTGTATGGACATGATTTTGCAGGTAATAGGCTGTTTCAGTTCTGCTTGAGCTTTCACTGCCGTCTCCACCCCAGCAACAGCTGTGTTTTACTGTTGTCATTTGGAATGCATAAATAAAGGCGAGAACACCAGTATTCCTTTTAATTTTCTTTCCCAATAAATAATTAAGGTAAGTGTAAAGAGTGTGCAGTCGCTTTGAATGACACTATAAAAATGCATGATAGTTTAGCATATATTCATAAACTACAAAAATATCTATAAGTAGAGCACTTTCCATGATGGCTCTTAATCATATTACAAAAATTCTCTCAAATTTTAGTAGACTTTATTTTTGGCTATTTTTTTTTTAATGAAACAGGCATATGTCTTATCAGTAACAAAATGGGAAATAAAATAATAAAATAGTCATTGAGCTGGGGAGAAGTGGTAGAATTTTCTACTTGAGAGGTTGAAAATTATGACCTGTATGCTAATTCCGGTCCACTGCATGTTTTTGTAAAGTATGTATACTTTACATATATACATGTACTATATGTACATGTACACTACCATTAGTGTGTGTATTGACTATGCACATAAGCTGTAACAGTATGTTTGAGTAGTTGTAACAGATACCATATGGCCTAAAATATTTACTATTTGACACGTTTTACAAATACTTTGCTGACCCATCACTCTAACCCAATGGTTTGCAAACTTCACAGAATTCTTGGAGATCTTTTGAAAAAATACAAAAATCTAGATCCCATACTTAAGGATTTGAATTCAGGTAGTCTGGAGAGAGGCTCAGAGCTTCCTGCCTAATTTGAATATGCAGGAAGAATTGAGAAACACTTTTGGACCTCCACAATAAGTTGACATTCCTCACAGAGAATATGACATTGTTCTCAGAGAGTGGGAGATCAGTCAGACTCAGATTTGTCACGTAAGTTATGCCTTCAGATAAAAACAAATCCAAGATGACTTTCTTCTTGTTTGGTTGATCAAATAAATGCTTTACAAGTGACCTGACGTGACTTGAAATGATCCTGGAAAAGCTGAATGCCATGTAAAGTATATTCATCATGGTTCAGAGGGAGGAAAATTACCCTGTATTGAGGTGTCAGGGATGACATCAGAAGTATGTTTTGAACTGTGCAGAAGTGCTTCAGATATCGGTAGAACCCAGTGCTTCAGACAGGGTCACTGTAGAGATTTAAAATTATTTTTTTCCTTCTCTGATCTTTGCCCTAAAATCCCAGAATCAGAGTTTGTCCATCTTGGCTTGCCATAGCCTTGTTCATTTCAACAAAATGTACTGACCCAGGTGCTACTGAGCGTTGAGCATGCCGCCGTGAACAAGACAGACATTACCTGGCTCTACTGGAAATTCTAAGTTGGGGTCTTTTGAAAGATTGGTATGGAGTAGGGTGAAGAGGGGGTGGTCAAAGGGAGAGGGATGAGAAGGATAAACAGAGCATTTGCAATCATCTTGGACTGATTATGACAGAGTAGTAATGGTAACGTGCATTTGAAGAGTAATTAGGATTATGATTTTGAGGGCCTTTTTATTTAATGCCGTGTTAAGGAGTATGGACTTTCCACAAGACAATAGGAAAGCCTTCAAAGAGTTTTTGAACTGTAGAGTGAAATGATCAGAGGGCAAAAATATTATTCTTCAGATATATGGGGGAAATACTCAAGAAGGAGCAAGTCTTGAGACAGGAAATCCAACTAAGTGTCTTTGGGGACACAGAGACTGGTGCTATGAAGTAGGGCAATGACAACAGTGAAAGAGATCAACAAGTTTCAAAGGCAAAGTGGAGGTGTGAAAGATACAGGACTTGGAGATTCCTTAGATGTTGTTGGTAGAGAAGGAAAAAAGGAATCTGGGAGGACGAAAGCTATGGCTCCATCTTTGTTCAAAAAAAAGCATTTGTAGTGCTTGATATTGATTCAGTTTTATATTTCTCTTGTCTCCAATTCTGCTACTGAAATAACTACCAAAAAAGAAAAAAAAAAAAAAAGACCTCAACTCTGGCTTTACTGGGACCACAAATGTAAAGTCAATTTGCTTCATGACCCTCGAGGAGAGCGTTGATTTTGAGGATTTCGTTTTGTAAAGGGCTGGGGGGCCACACTGAAATGAGGGATGACATATTCATGACTATATGCATATTGCAAAATGTGAAAGGCAAAGATATTTGCATACCTCTGTCAGCTTTGGATAAGAAACCCTTTCACCTTAAAGATCCATTCATCCTTCCGAATGATCCCACTTAATGTATGACTCATATTCATTCAACTGCTGTACTTGGAACATTTAAAGGATCCATGGGCCATTTACTTCTTTTAGAGATTGTTAGCAATGCTATCTTGGGGATTTATGCTTCCTTTACCATGTTTCGTGAACTGTGAGGTAGGTCTTTACTATTCATTTATCCTCGTCCGGGAAAAACCAGAGCAAGAATAAGAGAAAAATAGCAAGAGAGGCAATGTTTATATTTATTGTTCCTACATTGAGCACTGGCAAAACAGTATTCTGCATTCAAATGATAAATATTCAGCAAGGTATGTATCAGTTATAGAATAACCCAGTGAAAAGAGTAGGTTTTATCTGTATTCGTATTGATTCCAGGTTAGTCATACATCATCTTTATTGAGAGCTACACATGGCTTGCTATGAAAGCAACATGTCCTTGCATTCTCTTGCTAACTTTCTTCAGTTGATTCCATGCATTATAAAGTTTTCTCTTCCACTTTCATAGCCAAATATTAAATGCAAGTAGGTGTAAGACTAAAACTGGATAATTGGTAATGTTAACTATCCTACTTTAAAAATGTGATTTCTGCTTTCATTTTCTGTTCTTTCCTGCTAGACTATATATAAAACCCTCTGTAATATCATGAATTACTTCCTTGCCATTTGTTAATATCTTACCTAGTTTCCAATCATAGTAAATATCTGATCTGTACTTAGAACTTTCATTCAACTTCCTTTTCCACCCACTGTCACATTAAACTCTTAAAGACTTTGTTTAGTTATCCTATAATTGTGAGCTTTTTTTTTTTTTCTTTCTCTTTACAGTGACTCTTCTCTCCCTTCCCAGTGTTTGAAGTTCTTACAGAGTTAGCATTCTTTTTGGTTTATTTTGATCTACTTGAGTTCAAAGTGTTGCTACCTTGAACCCACCTGTCCTTGGCATTTCCAAAGGCAGGAAGAGTTCCGTGATTTTTGTGCACACTTAGAGATAGTAGGAATACTTCTTTTTATAGGAAATGTGAGTGAATTCTCTTATCAACATTTCTTTGTTGCGTTCCAATAGGAAGATATAGAAAAGAAATCATTCCTATTGTCAGAAGCTTTTCTGGAAAAAATCCAGAGAATTTCTTATTTAGAGAATACTTAAATAGCAAACATGATGGTACTAATTATAGACATAATAGTAGGTATTCAGGAAGGAAAAGGTTCTAGGGGTTGGATTTACTGAATATTTAATATCAAAGATAGGGCTTGAATAAAATGCAAAATGAAGGACAAATAAAGCTAGAATAGGCAGAGGAGTGGATAGGGAAGAGGTAGTGAGATGGTGAGGAAAGACAATAGCTACTTCAAATTGAGAACCTGGCCTTAAAACAGGAATGCTAGTCTCAGGTTATGGCAGGAACCCTACCTACCTAGTGAAATCATTCTTAGGTTTTTCTCCCCATTGTGCCCGTAGGTGTTTGCCTTTCTGGACCTGAGTGTAGGTTTGACTCTCATGTCTGTTTATCTGATCTTGATTTGATGAACTTGAACTGTAGTTCCTGTGTTTCTGATTTTATTTTTACTTGCCTGCTTGCTTCATCCAAGATCCCAAACTTAGTGCTAAACCAGACCCAGTTTTTGTTTTGTTTCTCTCCTTGATTTGACTTGCTGCTTTTGATTGATTTATGAACCCACACAATGCTCTGTTCTTTAATGGTGTAACAGAAGACATAAGATGAAAACTATAATTTATTTTGAACTACTAAAGTGTTTTCACACTTGACTATTCTCAGATATATATGGCCTCTCTCTGATCACTTTTAGTCTTGTTTATATGTAAAAGTAAGATAATAGGAAACCACTTATAATATGTTTTAGGCTTCCAGAACCTTTAGTTATCACAGGACAGCAGAAATAGAATCTTCTTGCAAATGACAGCTTTAATATTTTGTTGGTCAGTTCATAAATATGTGTCATGCATGGCTCCAGATTCTGGTCATATAGAAATAAACACACTCCCTCATGGAGCTCACACGTTAGTGCCAGGAAGAAGAAAATAAACACACAAAAGTAATTGAGTAATTTAATTTCATGTGCTTATGAGGATATGAAATTATGAGGGAGAGGGTGCTACTCTAGCTAAGATGTTCAGTAAAAGTATCTTTGAGGAAGTGATGTTGAAGATGAGATGTAGCATTTAAGTTGAGACAGGACAGAAAAAGGTGCAATAAATGAGAAGAGTCTTAAGTGGGAATGAACTTGATGTACTCATGGGACAGAAATAAATCTGGCATGCTTTGAATATAGTAGGGAAGAAGTTAAAACTAAAAAATGCAGAAGTTCATATTTTAACTTTCTACACAAGTAGGTATTTTGCCAAGGCACCATATTTGGTTCAGTTTTTATAACATGCTTTGATGTGTTGTGGCATTCCTACTTAATTTTTGCTTACCTTTATGAGTTAACTGAAGGTCAGATATTTTGAAAGACTGAATCAATTCCTAATCCTGTGGCAGGATTTTGACTTGCAGCAAATTCATCACTTATCAAAAATCAAAGTAATTTTTCCTTCCTTTTTAATATTTAAAGTGTGATAAAACTTCTCTTCCTTATTACATTTTCCAGCAGGCTTAAAGTTTATGATGTTATATGTAGGTAATGCTGAATGAAGGAAATGCTAATAAAATTTAACCAAAGGTTCATTTTATGTGAATACAAAATGGATGCAAGTTTAGCTCCTTCTTTCAGCTTGGGTTGATGAGTTTTGTAGCTTTTATATGTGAGTTTGAGTCCTGGAAATTTTCCTTATTGGATCTGTCAACTTAGACAAGTTAATACATCTCCAGGTCTTCGTTTACCCCATCTGTACAATGGAAGATCATTTTATGAGGGTTTTAGGAGGATTACATAAGGAGGTGAAGTGTGTGGAAACACTTCACTCAATCCATCACCCATATCACACTGTACAATTAACACTTGAGTTTGTAGAGATGAATGGGGAGCAGTACATACCCTCTCGTCTTTCTTTAATGTGCTTTGCCTCAAGTTCAAGGACTCGCTTCTCCACAGAAGTAGTTATGCTCTGAATCAGAGGGTATTGAAAACTATCAAATAATTATGTGTACTGGCATCAGAAAATGGGGGATAATGATTCTCAGGTAATGATTAAATTATAGGTTTTGGGTCCCATTCCTACTCTTTTATAGTGGTAGAGCCAGCCCACCTTTAGAAGAAGGAACTGAATAGGAACTTTCTTCCAGGGCACCTAAAGGATGTCTTTCTGCTCTGTGTTCTCATTTGCAACCAGCCTCCGAAATGCTCTTTTTACTTTGACCCATTGACAGAAAATACTTGAGGCCTCGGCTGTGGAATTCTCCACTGACTTCTCATTATCCTGTCTGTTCAGTGTGTCAGAATCTCCATTTAGCATCCATTTTTACTCTCCTGCAGATTCCACGATCTTGACGATGCAGAACCTGACCCATTTCTTAGGCAGGTCCTTGACTGGATTACTCCCTGGCTTTGTTCTCTTCAGACAGGGCCGCAGCTCAGGGATCTTTGCTCCTACGGAGACTTCCACCCTGTTGTTTTTCAGTTACTTTTTTGCTTTTGGATGTACTGAGATGCATCCTTTTCTTCTCTCAGAATAACTGGGAAAGGCCACTGAAATCAAGAGGCAACTGGGGAAGATTCAATACTCAGAAGGTAGTTCCCAAATCATAAAATGATACCGTTTTAAAGCATTTATTTTAAATTCTCCTTATGATGTCTACATTTTGAAATAAGTAATTTTAAATATGCTAAATTGTTTTTGACCAAAGATATTTTATTCTTTCTCTGCATTTCTTGTGTTCAAAGCAAACAAAGAGAAGTGCGGGAAGTGTTTTGATTCTTATCAATATCATTGGAGTATTTATTAAATAGTCGATCTTAAATGGTGTCTCGTTGTTTCAATGAGTTAAAGGTAAGGTCTCTCACCTTTTTCAATATTTGTGACTGAAATAAATAAATGACATGCCATCTTGGGATGTTCCTGGCAGCATCCTTTTGTTTCTTCTACCTTTGCCTTACCTTTCTTTTTTCTTCTCTTTCGTGCTAGGGACTGTATGTACCTCGTATGTACTTCCACTGTATGTGGGAGATGTGATATTTAAATCGGTAGGTATAATAAAACATAGCAAGTGGTCTGGGGAAGGCATTTGTAAAGTAATGTGGGAATTTAGGGAATGGAACAACCATGCTTTCAGGGAGAAGTTGAACATCAAATTAAGTCTTAAAGTAGATATGTAGGGACTTGCCAGGTGGATAGGGAGATGGGGATTCTGGTAATGATGGATGATGACAGTGAAATTTCTCCAGAGAAACAGAACCACTAGGACATTCATTCATTCATTCATTCTTTCTTTAAGAGAAATTGGTTCATGTGACTAGGAAAGCTGAGAAGTTTCACGATCCCCTGTCTACAAGTCAGAGACCCAGGAAAGCCAGTGGTGTAGTTTTAGTGCAAGTCTGAAAGCCTCAGAACCAGGGAAACCAGTGGTATAAATCCCAGTCCAAAAGCAGGAAAAAGATTGATGTTCTAGCTCAAGCATGCAAGCAAGGAGCACTAGGGGTAAATTCTTCCTTTCTCGGCCTTTTGTTCTGATCAGGCCCTTAATGAATTCGATGATGCCGATCTACTGATTCAAATGTCAGTCTCATCTGGAAATACCCTACCTATAGAGCCTCTAGGAAATAATGTTTAATCTGAGCATCCCTAGCATAGTCAGGTTGATATACAAAATTCACCATCAAAATGTCTAAAGATCTGAAAATTATGCATCGGAAAAAGTCAGTTGTTCATTGTGATGAAACAACTCAGAAAATTTATTCTTCCAAGTGTTTCAGAAATACCTGTGATCTTTCTGAAAATTCTCCATGATCTGAAAATCTCTCAGGGAGTTTTGTTGTTCCTCATTCTGTGTGTGACCTGTCTTACACCTTAGTTTCACCTTCTTCAGCTTCATAAGATTAAAGGAGATCAGAAGTTGTATATGAATGTTCTGAAGTATTTTTAGACTATCTGGGATGATTGCAAATTGGATGAGAAATCCTCTCTGATTTCTGGCTCAATGGTAACTTCATGTGGAAATGTGTAAACTGGGTTTCTTACATTCCTTGGCACAACTAGTTTCCTCCCAGAAAAGGAAAAGGCATATAATTTGAGAGCTCAAAGTAGACCGAAGAGTCATCCTTTTTATTACTTATCAACCGATAACCTTCCAGTCACCTGAGGTTCTTATGAAACATTTCAGTTACTCCTGAGGCTCAGCCCCTAAAAATTCACAAAACTTATCCGACATCTTCTAGCCCTGCATGCAGAGATGGAGTTCTATAGTTCTAATGGTGAAGTGCTCCTCTGATGTTCCTAGATGGAGTGAATCGTAGAGCTGACCATGACAGAAAATTCTTATATTTATTATTATAGCAATTTCCTTAATGGTTGATGAAAATTTAGTGAGAATAAGACTCTTATGACTCTTAACCATTTATAAAGAATATGAGCAAGGCAGAAAGTTACACTCCACTAGAGTGTCACAATGGAAAATCCATCCTTCAGTCATACCGTCATGGGTGCTATGGGAGGCGGTTAGCTTTGCTGTCTGCATGTTCTCACTCCTCTGTCATAGAAGACCCCCATATCCAGTGGAACCAGATCAGTTCCTAGATCTGTGCCTGATGGAATTTCTGTTTATGACTCCTCCGTAGGTTATACAGCCTCTAAAGACCAAGTCTTCCATCTCTACTGGACTTTTCTACTACCTTTCTTCCAGAATGGTGCACATAAATAGTTCTCCAACAAACCCTCTGGGTCTTTCCACTAGTCCTTCTTCATATATTTGTTAATACATTCCTTTTCTTTATCTATTGCTCCTTTTGATTCATCCATCCATTCTTCCATCTAGCCATCAAAAAAAATTTTTTTTCCGGGGTGCCTGGCTGGCTCAGTGGATTAAGCTGCTGCCTTTGGCTCAGGTCATAATCTCAGGGTTCTGGGATTGAACCCCACATCAGGCTGTCTGCTCAGCAAGGAGCCTGCTTCCCCACCCCCCCACCCCCGCCTGACTCTCTGCCTACTTATGATCTCTGTCAAATAAATAAATAAAATCATTAAAAAAAAAAAAACTATTTAAGGAAAAAAATTTTTTTTTCCTTCACCCAGCCATACATGCATCTTTTTCTGGCACCTTCAAATATTTAATCATTTCCTACACTAAACACAATTTTGGAATACAGAAAAAGATAAGACATAGTTGCTATTGACAAAAAAAAAAAAAGCTGAAAAACTTAGTTTTCTATTTATGTTAAGGTAATCACTCTGTGGAGGCACCTGGGTGGCTCAGTGGGTTAAGGCTCTGCCTTTGGCTCAGGTCATGATCTCAGGGTCCTGGGACTGAGCCCTGCATCAGGCTCTCTGCTCAGCGGAGAGCCTGCTTCCCCCTCTCTGCCTGCCTCTTGCCTACTTGTGATCTCTTTCTCTCTGTCAAATAAATAAATAAAATCTTAAAAAAAAAAAAAAAGGTAATCACTCTATGTTCCCAATGTAAAAGTCTTTGTGTTGGGGGAAAATCACTTTCACTTTATAAATTATTTTATTAATTTTTATAAAGATTTTATTTATTTATTTGAGAAAGAGAGAGAGCTAGAGAAAGTGAGCATAAGCAGGGGGGAGGGGTAGAGAGAGGGGAAGAAACAGACTCCCTGCTGAGCAGAGAACCTGTTGCAGAGCTGGATCCCAGGACCCTGAGATCATGACCTGAGCTGAAGGCGATGCTTAACTGAGTGAGCCACCCAGGTGCCCTATTTAATTAATTTTTTTAAGTTTTCAAGTGACAAATGACCAATGAAAAAAATTCAAAGGTATATAAAAATATAGAGGGATATATATCAAATGACAATTATCTATAATCCTACTATTTTGAAATAAGCACCCTTGTGTTTTTGCTATAATTCCCTAAACTATTTTTTCCCTGTGTATGTATTAGAAGCTCAGAGTATGTTTTGGAGACCTCCTATACAAGAAGTTGGGAGGTGATCACTAAGTTTGTAGGGGTGATTGTTAAAAGTATGGATTCCTGAGTGACTCATTCTTCGTGCTGTTGCATTCATGTCTCTGGGGTGGTGGTTGTGCATCTTGAAGTTAAAGAACCACTAATTCACAAATATCTTGACGTTTTGATTATGTTACTTCATCCATATTTCCTTTTTTTTCTGTCCCAATATGGTCTCTTTCTAAAGTCTCAGCTGATAGTCTACCTGCAGGGAAATGGCTTCAACTGTTCACTCATTACATTTAGTCTATATTTGGCTTTTAATCAAAGTGTAACAGAAAGTTCAATAAAAATAGCACTTTACCCTAGCTAATGTGTGCACCAAATCCCTAGAAAACATTATAAAAACCACAGATACTATACTATACATCCATATCCTGCTGTAAAAATCAGATGCCTCTGCCCAGTAACAACCTGGAACAGTGAGAGATTGTCTGGTTACCTCCATCCTTTCTTCACGGAGAAACACCAGAGTAGCTCCACGGCCTTGGAGTTTTGTCTCTCAGCATATTGTAGTCCAACCTGGACACAGATGAGATGAGGCAGATGACAGATGATAATTGTCAACAGGCTTCAGAGGCAATGCCGTATTTGAGAAAAATAGTTGTTGATTGTCATTTGAAAATTTCTTCAGTTCATACCAATGGCTTGACTTCCTGGAAATCACTCCCATCAAAGAAAGGTAAACAATATTATGCTGTGTACGATGCAGCATCTTATGGTTGTGGTGGGACGATAACATCAGCTGACTGCTTCCTCTCTTTTTTTTTTTTTTTAAGATTTTATTTATTTATCAGACAGATCACAAGTAGGCAGAGAGGCAGGCAGAGAGAGAGAGAGAGGAGGAAGCAGGCCCCCCGTTCAGCAGAGAGCCCGATGTGGGGCTTGATCCCAGGACCCTGGGATCATGACCTGAGCCGAAGGCAGAGGCCTCAACCCACTGAGCCATCCAGGTGCCCCTGCTTCCTCTCTTTGATGACAAAAATATCATTCACTTTTTGTTGTTGTTTTGGTTGAACAGGCAGGACCGAATGTTTCCTTGGGTGCTATTCATACAGAGTTTGCTTTCTATCTATGTGCTAGAATTTGTATCTTCATGTATCATCTTCACAATATTCTAAGAACTGTTATTCCAGATCTGGGTAATGAAACAACAAACTTTAAGGAAAGGAATAGACTGTACCCAAGTACACCGATATAGAAATTTTTGTAGCAATGCATTGACTTCATGCCAAACTCTGAACTGAAGTCTTCATAGAATTTTATTGAGTTTAAATGTTAAGAGTGTGTCTCATCTCTTGGTTAAATTGTTTACTTATGTTTATCTACTCATTAATGTCTTTATCTATCATTAGAATATAACATTGCCTCTCCAGTACCCAGTATGTTTGGCACATCATAGATACAGGAATGCACCCTTGTCCCAATCTTCAAGGCATCATGGGGAAGAATTTGTCCAGGAGCATTGGTTCTGTGTTCCTCCTGAAGGCAGCTCCCACTGTTCCACATACTTGTTCAAAAGTCTTATATTTCATTTCAAATAAAATGTTGTTAAAAGCATTTCATTTAAAGCCCTCTAGGGATCAAACTCTAAATTTAATTTCTTACCTACTTTCATCTCTCATATTTTCATATATGTATTTTCCCACATCTAGGCCTTTGCATTTTCATTCCCTTAACTTAAATGCTCCTCAGTGCTCTCAAAATCCTACTTAGAGTGTATGCCTACAGTTGGTTTAAAAGTACTTCCCTGATTCCCTGGATGGAAGGAACTTTCTAGCCTTTGAAATATCAACAGCTTTTATAACTGCATCAGGACATATCACATGATGTCTTGCATCATTTTATTGCTAACTGGTCTTCCTGTGTATATATTTTCTCTGACACTAGGTGATTGCCTTGAGACAAATAACCATGTCCTTCCACTCAGCCAAGTACAAAATAAGTGCTCAGTATTTATTTATTTATTGAACAAATAACTGGACATTTGGAAAAATGAAGTCTGGAATAGAGACTTTATTATATTTACCCTGGGGCATGGTGGGGAATACAGTATTTTCCAGGATAAGATATTAACTCTTAATAATGCAGTGTTGTCTTCTTTTACTCATTTTATGCTATGATTCCCTGTGTATTTGTAGTACTTTAGGAGATTGGGTTTTCTATGTATTTAACTGGCATGCAAATTATTGTGAAAGATCGAATGCCTTGAATAAGGTAAGTAACATAGACCAAAATGAATGTTTATTTCCAATAATTAGATTTATTTTAAAAATCTTTAATATTGTCTTATGCAGGTTTATTCAGTATTTCTAAAATCATTTAACTATGGTCATCAAAACTGCTAGCTCTTGAAATTCATCTTTCCCATCATAGAATACAAACCAATTTAGAAATTGTAAAAATTCTATGGTGGGAAAGATATTTTCTGAACTTAGAGTATATATTGAATGGTTATGAATATAGATTGAATATATGTACTAGAAAAATTTATGAAGCAGTTTATGTGATTTTGATGTGTATCATCTAAATCTTCTCTGAATTATAGGTGAATTGTGAGACCATTTTCAATAAATAGAACAACCTACGGTTGGTTCTGAACATAAAGTGAAAGCATGTTTTGATAACTACATGGGTAATTGGGCCAAAGTGGGCTATTAAAGAAAAAGCTAGGAATGTTTATTATTTCATTTCAATATTTTGAGATTGTTGTAATGAATAACAATGGTACTTGCCTGTGGATTATCTGTGATCATGGCTAAAGATGGAATTTGAGATTCAGTGGATGACCCTGTCTAATTCAGACAGCATTTCTCTATTAAAAATTATATTTTCAAAGAAATTTTTATTAAACAGTTTCCCTGGCCAAGTGACATGTGTTTAGGGAAATGGAAATGAATAATACAATGGATTTAACTTCTAGATGTCTATAATACAGATTAAACTATTACAAAGAGACTAATTATTTCTTTAGAAGATACTCTACATTCACAATTTTTACTAATGGTTCTACTTTGCTTTTCTATTTCATTCACTACTATGTAGGGAAGTCACTTTAAAAGTGACACATCTGTATTTCAAGCTTATAAAAAACACCACATTTCTGGGGTGCCTGAGTGGCTTGGTCAATTAAGCATCCAACTCTTGGTTTTCAGCTCAGGTCATGATCATCATGATCTCCAGATCACGTGATCCAGGCCGGCATCAGGCTCCCAGCTCAGCACGGAGTCTGCTTCAGATTCTCTCCCTCTGCCCCTCCCCCTTCTCTAAAATAAATAAATCTTAAAAGGAGAGAGAGAGAGAGATTTATTTATTTTAGAAAGAGAGCATGCACTCAGGTTGGGGGAAGGACAGGAGGAGCAGGAGAGAGAGGAGCTCAAGCAGTCTCCCACTCTGAGCATGGAGCTCAGGGTGGAGCTTGATCTCCACATCAGATACAAATAATTAGGTACTAGAAAAAATGCTTATGAGGATATGGGTACTATTTCATTCCTTCTTTTCCTTCTTTCCTTCCCACTCTCCATCCCTCCCTCTTTCTTCCCTCCCTCCCTTCCTTCTTTCCTTCCTTCCTTCCTTCCTTCCATGACTGAAAAGTCTGACATAGCAAGGCATTGTAGGCACATGTCCTGTAAGGGAATCTGTACAGTCAAAGTGAGGGATGGTGTTCAGATGTTGACTCATTGACGTTAATAAAGAGCATGATCCCTTTGGAATAAATCTCTTCCCAACCCCTGGATATGCCTCTCGGGAGTTGAGAACTTGCATGATAGACATGTGTCAGCTATGACCAGACATATGCAAGTGAAAGCTCAGCAAAGAAGGAGGCTGTCTGTAATTCCAGCTCAGAGGGAGAGAAAAGAAGGGAGGGAGGAGTGCATGAGTTTCACAATACTTTCCACCAGGAGCAGGTGGATAGAAAATGTGGTTTCCGAAAGATTTCCCTGAAAAGCTCTTTTCTGCTCCTTGTCATTTAGATCTCTTACCTGAATGTTAAGCCTTTCAAAGTATCATTGGGGATGAATTCAACTGTAATTATCCTGAACTGTATATCTTTCTGAATTAAATTCAAATAGAGATTATGAGTGACTGAGAACTGATTCTCTACTGGGAGTGACTTTTGACCAGAGGGTGTGTAGACAAGACCCCAGAAACAGGGAATGTGTGAGAGAGAACCGCACAGCAACATAAGAAGGCAGAAAAGGAACTCTGATGTGTGCAAAGACGAAGACTGCCTTCTCAATTTTTTTTCTGGGCCACAGAGCTCCATTTCCAGACATTATCATGAAATTACAGGAGATGAATCAAAGAGACTGAGAGGATGGTGTGATTCAGGTGTTGGGAGGAACCTCCAACCTCTCAGAGCCTCAGGATACTTTATTACACATCTTGGAATAGGCAACAAAGTAGAGAAGAGAACAGTTGCAACAGCATAAGAAAATGGAAGAAAGAGAAAACAGAAATGGTATGGGGAAATCTAGCAGTTTTCCTAATGGAGATTTAGGGATTTTTGAGAATGAGTCACCACCAATTTGAGGGAAATTTGGTGTAGGCATTTATTAGGATTAAGTGGCAACAAATTAGCACATACAACTCATGGCTCCTGCTTTAGGATTTGAAGACTTCCTGACTCTCCCTGTTTTCCCCCCCATTGACTGTAAGTGAAATATGTATCATAATGACAGGACTTCAGTTTACATCTGGAGACAGTTCTCAAGTTATCCAGATCCTTCATGAAAGTCAAATAAGCAGCTGGTTAAATTCTCTCTGTCACAACTGTTTGTGTCCTTTTTAAGAACTTATTTCAGAATTTCTTTCCTCTCACATATTCCCTGTGCACAATTTTTACAACGTGCAAAATTGTTTTATTCCTAGTCACTTACTAACTTATTTTTTCTACTGATAATGTGTAACTGACAAAGTATGACATTGATACTGTATAGTTTACTTAATTCTGAAAGTTGATAATAAAATACACAAAAACCAAAAAAAGAAAAAAGTTTCCTACTTACAGCCTCAAACAGAGAACAGCACTGACTGATGTCAGAATGGTTGGTTTTGATTGTGGCCTGATTGACCTCATATCAATTGGTGGCAGGTATTAACACGAGAATATTTTATGGGAACCGTTCTTACAGCTCAGTGACATTACAGGTTTTATATTTTATGTAGTTCATTATGGAAAAGAATACCTGACAATGCCTTCATCGGCAAATTCTGCAAAGGGATGAATAATGACTCTCCCTAACAATGGCTGATAATGAAAGCTCATTCTTCAGGTAGCCTATAGTCTGGTCCATGGAGCTTGCAAGGCATGCATGTGGACATTATTAGTCTCTCTAACAAGTATTAGGCTTGTGTAGGAATATCAACTCTAATGTGTAATTCTCCATTTAACGTTTGTCATAAATTTATTCATTAAAATTCTTTCTAATTTACTGCTTACAAGCAGACAAGCTGAGATAGTCAAAAATTTCCCATTAAGTGTATCATAGGCTCCGTATGGATTCTCTGTGAACTGATACCAACCGAAGTGCAAGCCCCAAACAGTTACCCCGGCCTTTGCACAGGGTCTTGGCATTGAAAGAAGTATTCTTAACTCTGTAACTCCGGTAACGAAGAGTTAACTACTTGCTTTGTCAGCCTGATGCATTGGGAACTGGTGGGAGTGCCTGTAGGGCTGCATTTGAACAGTCTTTCAGGCAGGGTTCCTTACTGTTCTCTAAATGTACCATGCTCATTACTGTGGGTAATGATTAGAAAATGAGTATGGAGAGCAGGGAGCATCTACAGATCTTTGGAGACTCCCATTAAAGTTCTTCCTTCACAGTTACACTTTCTGATCGTTTCAACCCCTGATCTCTCCATAGTCTGAATGCCTGGAACACTTATCACATCCTCTCATTATGGCTTTTAATCATAGACTGTCTCTATCATCTTCTAAGTGTTTCTGGTGTCCTGTATTGTATTGTTCACTCTGAGCAGGAGAGATCACCCCTTTAACTTCTGTCTCCTCTGTGGGGTTAACTAGAAGAACATTCCATGACTTCATTAAATTCCAGCCCTGTTGAATAAATGAGTTGTAACCACTATTAAAGATTTAAACCGTTTAAAACTCATGTTTTGTTTTAATGAGCAAAATGGTAAAATGGACTGATTATTATTAAACATCTGATGGAGTAGATAGACAATGAGTTATAACAATGGCAGCACTTTTAAAATTTTAAGAGCATAAAAAAATACATGTTGTTAAAATGTAGTGAATTCTGTTTGAATCAATAGGAAGAGATGGTTTTGAATACTTTTCTTCTTTAGGTCTTTTTCTTTGAAGCGTTTGAAAACAGTGTCTGCCTGTCTGCTACTCAGGGTGTTTAGAAATACTCTAAGTTGACAAAGCCAGTGCCTTGAGAAGTGGTGGACTACCTGTTCTTCTGCAGTAATACCTTTTTATTTTCACAGAGGACCTTAAGCTAATTCAAAAGCATGGAGAAGTTGGATTGAACTTCAGATAATAGAAGAAAATAAAGCATAAGACATTAGGTCCATAGGAAGTTATCAGTGTGTTACCTCCTGCCTGGGAAACTAGAAGGGGAATTTTCTTTCTTTCTTTCTGGCTTTCTTTCTTTCTTTTGTCCCTTCCTTCCTTCCTTTCAAGATTTATTATTTATTTATTTATTCATGAGAGACAGAGGGAGAGAGACAGAGGCAGAAGGAGAAGCAGGTTCCCCACTGAGCAGGGAGCGCAATGTGGGACTCGATCCCAGGACTATGGGATCATGATCTGAGCTGAAGGCAGATGCTTAACCATCTGAGCCACCCAGGTGCCCAGGAAGGGGGATTTTTCTAAGCCATATGTCAGCCTATCCATTTAGTCTCAGGACAGAGCAGTAAATACAGAGGGATTCTCCGTATCACGGGCATCTAACCATATGACCTTCGGATGCTTTAATCTTCTTAGCTTCAAAATGGAGTCAGTGCATCCTGTATTTCATTTATTCACTCACGAGAGAATATTTTTCTGGTCCCGCTATGTGCCAGGACTCTTTCTAGGAATTAGGAGATCCAGCAGAAGACCAAAAAGATAAAGCCTTTGCTTTCATGAATCCTACATTCTAGTGTATTTTGGTTTGTATATGTGTCGAGGGAATGGTTTGGGAAGTTAAGATGTGAAGAACATCTAGAATACAGACATCCAGTAATAATAACTGTCATTTATGAAGACACTACCATGCACCAGGAATTTTACATATCTTTCTCATGACACAATAGTCCATATTTTAAATATGAGAGAACTATTTGATTTGGTAAGAATTAAATGATTTCCAAGTGTTCTTCACTGACACAAACTGAATTAACTATCTGCCTTCCTGTATATACCTTCTCTTCCTCCAAGCATTGCCCTTTATGACCTATAGATACAAACCTGACAGATGACCAGGTTGATAGCATGTATAGGTATTTTAGGAACTATAATCCCATATGTGCCAAATATAATTTTTTATAATAATGAGCCATAAATGATGGCTCCATCATTGGGGGAAACCATGCATATCCTGCATCATTCTGTTTCCTGCCTCTAGCAAGTTCCCCAAATTCAAAATTATCTGATGAATGAATGAATGAATGAATGAATATGCTGGGTTATATGAAGGTCCTTTGGACTTACTGTTTCTTTGGTATTACCCAAGGAGTATCTTTGTCAATTCACATTCCCTTTGCTGAGTTAGTCTTTTAGGGACTGGGTTTAGCCTCCACAGGAATGAGTCACCTGCCACACAAGTCTCATTAAAGTCATGTTTCCTGGCCATAAGCTCAAGTGATACATTTTCAACAGGGATACCCAGGGACTTCAGGTTGGCAGTAGTGAAGGGGGTCTGGCTTACAAGATTTCCCTTTGTCCTCAAAGGATGTGTGTTTTGGTGGGGAATGTTATTCAGCCTGGTGGGGAGGAGGTGCTATCAAGTTTTCAGGGCTTCCAGGTAGGGGCTACCCAAATTTCTTTTACCTCAACCACCTTGTCCTGAAACTACCTATTTACAAAAAGTAGTTCTAGCTTCTCTGAGCATGTACCTCCAGCCATAATTTGTTTTAGCACTTTCTTGCTACATTATCCATGGGTCATATGATAGCGACCAGGCATTCCGTATACGCTGCAGGCATGAAAGTCTGACCAATCTACATGTGCGTGCTCTCAGTGAATTTTTCCTATTAGGTGAAATCTAGCAGGAATCGAGTGCAGCAAGCCTGGAGAAGGCCTCTAACACAATAGCTTTTACTTTATTTACTGCTCAGGTAATCCCTCTTGATAGCCATCAGTTGCTAATTGACAGTCTGATGAGCGGCAGGCAAAATCGTGTGTTCAAATTAAAATGTATTAAACTCTTACTACGTGCAGAGCATTTATTTAGGCACTTACTCATAGATACAGGATTAAGACACAAACAGTTGAAAAATTAAAAAAAAAAAAAATAAAGTTTGGATCCAGGGCTGTATGCTTTATGAGACAGGAGCTTGCTCTTAGAATATGGCACATGGTAGGGTTTTGATCTATTTTAATGAAATGAATAAAGCATAGCATTAGAGTTCAAATCTGTGAATTTTAAATGAATAAATGATAATGACCAGTTCTCTAGAAATTAAGGTGAAGGAGTGATACATTCAGGCCTGGAAAAACCTTGGATGTAACGATACTGTCTATCTATCTATCTAAGAAGTTCGCAAAGTGTTTCATATTTGTAATTTTATTCTGATCCTTTTAGCAGTCCTGGGAGATAGGTGGTGGGACAGATATTATTAGTCATTTTGCAGATTAAATGGCACTGAGGGTTCAGTGTAACTCCAGGGATAGAAAACGTTTCCCTCCTTCCGTTTTAGTTCTTTGGCTGGGCTAATAATCAGATTGATGTAAGACAGATTGAACAGGAGAAAAACAAATTTCATACACATGAGAACCTCTTCCTGAGTTGGCTGGGCCCTGACTGTCTTCAGCTTGAAATAATTCACATGGCAAAGCAGCATATTTTGGGGTGGTGCATTCTGCTCCCTTTAGAATTTCCCAGTGTCATAGCTGGTATGTGGCAACACTGGGACTCTGACTCACTTTTTGTTATCATCATTGCAGTGCTCCTTCCAGCAGGTACGGTATATTCTTCCACTTTAGTAGAAACCAGTAGTGGAGTTTCACCAAATTGATGCAGGTGTGAGGCACCTGTGTGGCTCAGTCAGTTGAGCGTCTGCCTTCAGCTCAGGTCATGAACCCAGGGTTCTGGGATCAAGCCCTGTATGGGGCTCCCTGCTCGGTGGGGAGCCTTCTTTTCTCTTTACCTCTGCTGCCCCCCCACCCCCGCTTGTGCTCGCTCTCTCAAATAAATAAATAAAATCTTAAAAAAAAAAAGTGTCAGGGCTCTGGACACAAATTGCCTTCATTTGCTATCCTAGAATCTAGAGGAACCTGCCCGAGATCTTTCTTTCAATCTTTCAGGTGTTTCTCTCCAAACGCTGAATGTTTAGTCCTTCAAAAGAGAATTGGTATTAATGACAGTGATTGAAGAATCCAAATGGTTCCTTTTGGATACCACTGGGTAGTCTAAATTAAGTATTTGTGGGATTCAGTGAGTAAGGAAGTAGGTAGGGGGTTGAAAGGAAGAACATTGGTAAGAATACAAAATCAGACAGATCATGCAAATGATACAGCAATTCATTTGCAGATGATTCTTGGGCAGCAATTACATAAACTACACTGAGGGACATGAAGCCTGCCCTAGTTAGCTTGACTGCCCATAAAAATTGTCTCCTAAGTGTGTTTTAGTCCATATGTTAGAGCACATTTCTGGCAAGAGTGTTTTCTAAATAGCAGGCTTCTTTTTAGGGGACTGGAACAGATTTTACAGGTGATAACCTGCCTTGTGCCCCAGGGCAGATGTATTACTCTGCAACAAGAAGCTGATGTTTAACCTCTGCCTGGCCTCAAAAGCCATTCAGTGGTAGAAGCCAACAATTTCAGGTATTTCAACCTAATGTACCTTTAAGCCTCAAGGCTGCATTGCTCTATCTCTTTACTATCATCTTTTGTGCAAAATCAAGCCCCTTAACAGTCTGGCAAAGATGCTCTAAGGAGTTGGGCTAATAGAACTCTGATGTTACTGTTAGGGAGATCACTGTGTTCCCCTGTGAGCTACGGTGCTACGGTGTGGGACAGAGATAGTTGTGCATGTTGTCGGCTCAGACTAGCCCTGGAATAATTATTATTTATTGCCTTGTAGTACATGCAAGTTGTTCCTTTTCATGTGACAAAACAAAACGGATATAAGCCAAAATTTTGTCTATATAGCTTGACCCTACAGACCTGGAGTTTTCAACAAGAAAGATAATTATTTGGAGATGATTCAAGGTGCCCCTTTCTTTGCATTTGACTCAGAGGTCTGCTTAAGTAAAATGAACAGGACTCTCTAAAATACCCTTTTGTCTTTTACTTTACCAACCTATTTCTGATCAGCTCATCCCAAAGAAGGATTTTCACAGTAATATGGATTTCCTGGCTTCAAAGCTTTACCCCAACATTCCTGATGCGATTACTTTGGAACCTCAAAAATTCACTGAGAAGTTGCATTATCCGTCCATTAGTACTTTCTTTTTAAATATCATTCCTGATGCTATGAAACCTGTCCCTCCCTGTGCTTCCGCCTTAGTGTGCTCCTGTTCTCATGCTGTATACCCTGATGGGACGTCTTCTCTTCTCTTATCATACCTATCGGAATAGTACTTGTGTTTTTTATGCTTCATGACGTTTCAAGTCTTGGCTCTTCCTGTACTGTGTCACTCAATTTAGAATTTAACATGCATTATTGTTTTCCATTCCCTATGAGTTTGGTCTGCTTTTCAAGCTGGGATATCAGCTATGTTAGCCAGGCATTTGTTCTCAGGAGAGGCACGGGTGTGTGGGGGTATTAGAGGTGATTATCTGACCCAGGCCTCTTCCTTCATGGTTGAGAAAACTAAAGCCCAGTGAAGGTTAATACCTTGTTCAAGGTGCTTTAGTGAATTTATGGCAGGATCAAGGCTATAGAACTAGTTATGGAATGTTTCAACTATCGGTCCACCACCTTACACATCAAAGGTGTTCTATAAGCACTTGATGTAGATGGATTGACTTATCCAGTACTTGTTCAGCTATCTAAGGCAGCTCTTTTTAGTTTGTAAGCACTGGTGCTGTGTGAATGAAACTCTCGTAGTAATAATAGAGACTATTATTATTATTGTTATTATTTCCCAACACACACATGCACACACAGACACAGACACACATTTTATTTTCTCCTGTCTCATCTGCAAGCTACCAGGATTTCCCACTCTTTCCTCCACCAAGAGAGATGCCTCTGTAGCAGCTGACTTTAGAACAACCAGGAGAAGTCAGTGGGTGTGTATGTGTGTATACACATACATATACAGTGCACATATCTACACATACACACACACACACACACACACACACAAGATCTGGGGCTTTGTGACACTTGAAAAGTAGTATTCAGTTATTTGGTCCTAATGTATTTAAGTAAAACATTACTCTTCTCTGTATTACAATGGTATGGAATCCCCCCAAAAAAAGTTTTTTAGAAAAATGTCATGAAAGGTGGCCACATTAAACCACATTAAATTAACATTAAAAGTTATTACAACATTAAAGATTATTAAAGTCAAACCTCAGATTGAAGTTTTAAAGTAGTAATAAAATCATTATTTCAAATAAATTCTGCTTCAGTTGATAAACTCCAATTAAAACAGTTCAGGGGGAGGATTATTTGGGAGATGTGGGTAAGATTCCTGGGTCATTGACCAAACATTATGGACTTTAAATCAGCAAGATTGATTTGGGCTTAGAGGTGAAACCCTGTTTTTTCCTTTGTTGTTATGTCAAGAGTAGGAACTCTGGTAAAGGTTTTTTTTGTTTTGTTTTGTCTTTCTTTTTTTTTTAATCTCTGAACTATTTTTATTTAGAATAGTATAACATTTCAATATTAGTGAAAGATTTTGGACTTGACTTTTTACAGTTTTCTGGTTAGTTATATCGTACTATAAAGTGAATAACTTAGAACTGAGTATCCCTGTATTTAACAGTTCTATTCGTAAGGCTGTCACAATAAATTATTTTTCTGATCTCTGCTATATAGGTTTACAGAGTGATCCTGAGAAACATGCCAGAGATCCACATTTTTAGGAATCATTTTCTTAGTAGCTAATATGGGTGACCTTCCAGAAGTGATGGAATACTCATTGCTTTAGGTTTTGAGAATGTGCACATGTACAATGGCTAGGAGAGGCACACGCACATGCCTACTTAAGGTAGCTGCTGAATGTTCTGATTAATCAAGGCAAAATAGTTCAAAATTTTCACATAACTCAAGTTATTCATATTCAGTAGGTCAACTTAGTGTTTCAGAAGAAAGGATCTCACTTTAGTCACTTCTTTCAAAATATGTGATCCCCTGTCTTTGCTCTCAGGATTGAACTAGTTCTGGGATATAGTTAGTGCACGAGAGGGTATTCACTCTAGTAAGTTGCCACACCTAGAGTTTTCCTCAAGACCTAGAATATATTGGTTCCAATTTACTCAGTTTTGGGGAATCTGCGTTGAATTAGTACTTCTCCTCATCCTTCTAAGATCGGTGAATTTTGGAATTTGATCTCCACTTAGGAGGACAATCTCATACTTACATTATAGCCTGAACAGTTATAGAAAAAGTGGGCCCTTTGAACTTTACCCCTTTGAGTTCTTACCTTTGGGCTCTAGAATTGACATGGACTCATGAAGGCATAGGATATTGTCCCAGGAGTACAACCCACCATTACTAGATAAACTGGTGGAGGGGCTAGTCCTAAGTTATGTTCTTCGGAAGTAAATGCAAAGGTGGAATTTGTGATGTGTTTATTAAGAATTTATTCTTGTGGAGGGTGCCTGGGTGTCTCAGTCAGTTAGACACCTGCCTTTGGCTTGGGTCGCGATCCCAGGGTGCTGGGATCAAGCCCCGCATCAGGTGCCCTACTCAGTGCAGAGCCTGCTTATCCCTCTCCCTCTGCTGTTCCCCCTCCTTGTACTCTCTGTCAAATAAATAAATAAAATCTTAAACAAAAACAAAAACAAACTTCTCCCTTGGTTTTAAAGAAAAAAAATTACACTTGTGGAAAAAAAGTGGAAGGATGGAAGAGAGGAGGATGAATTTGAGGGAGGACTAGCAAAGCCCCTGCCTGCCTATCTAATAAAGTGGTCTGGAGGGGTTAGGTCACTTCAGAGTGTTCCGTGGTGGGATATCACCTCCCCAATTTGCTGGATGTGGTCTGCCCTAGAAATCATTTGACCTTGACCCAAGTGGCTCTGTGCAGCTGAGATAGAACTCGGTTCTGGGCCCTGGAAGGAGCTATCAAGTCAGGGCTGTGTGATGACTGTTAGATTAAGCAGCTAGTTAGTCTTTAACAGGAGCCAGCAAAGGGGGAGTCGGGGTCAGCTATGGGGAAAGTCAGATATCTATCCTGGCAGCACTCCAAAAACAAAGCCAGAAGAAGCCAGATCAAACCAGACAGGCCCGAGACAAAAAAGACCAAAGACCCTAACCAAGTAAGAGAGAAAATACAGGAAACCCTGCTCCCACGGAAATCCCCTCCCCAAATAATGGATATTCCACCACCCCCACAGCTGACAAGTGTCGATAAAAGTGAGAAACTCCAAACGTGGGGTGTATGACTCTCCCTTGAGCTTACCTGCTCTCATATCCGGAGAGCATACTCTCACTTTAACAAAAATTTTCCCACTGGCACTACTCACACTGTTGTGTCTGGTCTGTCCTTGAATCCTTTTTTGTGACCAAACTCAGAGCCTCCCGGTACATCACAGGAACAGGCTGGGCAGAGGGCTCCAGCTGGGGGATCTCCCCAGTCTACCTGGTGACAACGCCATTCTCTGCCGCTGGGCAAGAAGAGTCATCTTCTAAGTCTACTACTCCTTCTTTGGTCTAAACTTCCATAAATGAGATCTACTTAATTATTGGAAATGCTGCTAATCTTTTGCTGTGACTTGTAGAACTCAGAGGATTTTATTGCTTAGCGATTGAGGAGCTGACAACTCAGACCACAAATTTAGTACCTTAGAAGCAGAGTTAGTATATAACTTAGTATATACACACATATATATATATATATGTGTGTGTGTGTGTGTGTGTATATATATATCTTAGTATATATATAACATGCTAATTTTACAGAGACGTGTGTGTGTGTGTATTTTATATATATATATATATCTTAATATATATAACATGCTAATTATATAGAGATGATAGTAAGGTCCAGAGGGATTGTGTGGCTTAGTCAATGTTAAACATCTTATTAGGCACAGGACAGAGATTAGATCCAAGAATTTTAGATTGCAATCCAAACTTTATTCTGTCTCCAATATCACTGTGTTTTAAAACTATTCTTAAAATTATTTTTTTCTTGATGTTTTGATCGTAATTGTGAAAAAGAATTATTGTAATATGAAGTGATGCCTTTGGGTACTACCCGAGCTGCTGTTTACTTCAATGATGGAGGGAATAGTGACCTCTAGAAAAGTGATAAAGAGCTGTACAGGCTTGAAATATTCATTTAAATTGTTTTTCATCTGAAGAATATTCTCTTAAATAAAAAGCCATTACAATAATTAGCACTCCAATGTACAAAAGGACACCATTAACAAAAGGAAATTACCAAACATATTAAATTAACATATCAAAAGATCACAAATTGTTCCTTAAAAAGCATAGCCCCTAAGAGCATGCATAAACAATTAGCAATGAGGTCATACCGAGGTTAATAATGTATTTGGATTACAGTTTGGGACTTTAAAAAAGGATGCATTTCTCAGGACTAGTTTAACCAATCTTACTCAGATAGGAAGGAAATAGAGTTTCTGTCACTAAACACTGCTTTCCAGCCCTAGACAGTCTCCTTTTTCCACATGAATCAAGCCCTAAGGAAAAGCTAGTTCTGATAAAATGTCTTTGTCAGTTTCAGTGCACACTAGTGTTTGTGATTTATTTGGGGACACTCTGCCATTTTGATAAAATAATCCTCTTTGTTATTACAAGTCTGTTAGGAATTTAATCTCACATTTCCGAATCCAAGTGAAGGGAGGTCTAGGGCCAGAAGTAGCACGAAGTTTAGGGGTAGAGCAATTGGAACACTGATGTTCTGATTTTGGGGTTCAGGCTTAGGCTGTAGGATTCCAGGTGGGCTTGGGTCCCAGGAAGATTAAAGAGGTTTTATGGACTGAAATTGGAAGAATTGAGCCAGGTATAATGGGATTGTATTCAAACATACTTGGTTTTTGGAGCATACTGTTCATGATAATTAGGAAACAAAGTGGTATTTTATTATATTTATGTATTATGTTTATTTTTGCTTTTGGTATTAACTAAAGAGAACGCAGCTTTAAGTGTACCTTAAAATTTGATCCAGTTTTATAAATTAAATTAAGATACATTTAAATGTTAACCTGAAAATAAAGAGCAGCAATGAGAAGAAAACAAGCAGTTGTTTGGGATCAAAGGATTGCAATTGGGGAAGCTCAGATTCAGGTAGAAACCTAAATAATGTCCTGGCTATAGGGTAAAAGCAATGGGTTTTTATGAGGAAATGGAAAAGGGGCAATTACAGAGTTGGAAAAAAAACCAAAAATAAAACAAGGAATAAAAAGTTTTCTATGGATGTCAACAAGTTAAACTACTCTGGGTTCTGATTCTATCTGCAGAATGTCCATAACCATCAATCTTGTGATCACGAGGTCTGTTCTCCCACTGACTTCTCAATTTCATAAAATACTTGCTGTTTTGCCTTGGCCAGAGGTTTTGGCCGAGTTTGAACAAAAACAGGTAGGGCAGTTTTTCTGCAGTGGCCGCTCTGGCTCTGTTTTTTAAAATGGCTCCAGTCATGTCAGTTTCTCACGGTTCCCCCGCTTTGATCTTGATCTTTCTCTGAAAGCACAGTTGATCAACTATTAGAAGGTACCGGTGATCGACTATTAAGAAGTGGTGTTGATCATCCATCAAGCGTTATGGATCCCTTGTGGTCAGGAGGCTCATTCCCACTGTGTCCTGTCCCACATAGGAGGGAAAGTGATTTCCTTTGGAGCCTTAGGCCATATTTGAGCAAGGAGAGTGAGCATCAGCGCATAGAAAGTCTCCCCCTGCAAGTTCCCTTAAGGCCAAAACACTTCTGCAGTTTCTGGGAGCTTCCTCATGTGATGTCACATAAGCCTTAGAAATCATTTTGAAACACTTGAGTAGCTGTGGTCTGGTTGGCGTCTTTATAACATTGTATTATGCAGAGGAGACAAAGTTTCACAAGGATGACAATTCCAAGAATAATACTCAAAATGCTGAGTCCGAATTGGAAGACTGACCTGAACCAGGAAGCAATTCCTAAGGGCAGGTACATAAAAAATCAAAGACCCAGGGGGTTATCAGTGGGTCCTGCATTTAACATCTGTTTGGTTTGTGCCCGGATTTTATCTAGTTCTGTTTTAACTCTGCCAGAGGCATTTATCCAAATACAGCAGGAGGTGTTTATTACGGCACAAACCCCACCTTGTTCAGCTAGGATATAATCAAGAGCAATTCTATTATCTAATACAACAAACACTAGTGAGTTGAAAGATTATTTATTTATTTATTTATTTTGAGGGTAGCTATTGCTTTAACAATATCTCCTGGAGTTTTAAACAGATTTCTCATCATCTATTCATTTGCCACAGTGCCTACCAAAGGAAAAAGTAATCTTCCAAACTGGGTAGCTTCACGGAGGTTTATACTACCAGGATTGAACACCCCTGGACTATGTATGCAACCAGTGTCATGCTTTTAGTCTGTGAAGGAAATTTAAACGTGATGCCCAATGTTGAATTTCTGATTGATTATATAATGAAATAGGTGTAACCAATAATCCAATTGCATGATGACCTTCAGTTTGATAGGGAATGAAACACTGCGTTCCCCATAAGTCCTCTTGGCAAATACAAGTGAACATAACCCTAAGGGAACACAAATTGATTAAACCTAGGGTATGAAGGGTGTGAGCAATTGAGAATCTTATCTATAGGTAGAGTATGATTCAACTGGCAGAATCACATGGTCTTAAATTTTTCTCTTTGCAAATATCTTTCTTCGGATCGTTGGTTTGGGTCGTTAGGGAAGGAGTACAAGGAAGAATCCAAATAGGACCCACCTACTATAAAGGTTCAACAATAACAATTTATACAATAAGTTAAGGGAAGAAAGGCAAAGAGATTAGCAATCAAATGTGCTGGAGGATCTCCAGATTCAGGTACAGAGTGAGGTAATGATGAAAAATCCAACAATTTGTTCATTCTCTCCATATGCGGGTGATTGGGATATGTAGACAATGAAATTCTCCTTCTAGGCAGAACTTGAGAAGAAAAAGGAAATAATAGCTATTATAACAAATGTCTAGCCTCCCAAATTATTCCCTAGATACGGAGGGACTGATTGAAATATGTAAAGAAAACAGATTGGACAGTTAACATTGTAGTTACAATACGTTCTGCAAAGTCAGGATGCAGGGTATTTTTCAAAACCATCAATCAATAAGGTGAACCTGTTTTAGTAGGGCAATTAATAGGAAATAAGGAGTCACGGTATTTAAAAATATATATCAATAATCTGGGACATGTCAGAAATGTTATCAAAATTTGAGGAACTTGCCGGTATTGTAAAATAGTTCAGATGTGAAAAGGACTAAGAGCAGATTCAAAATAATGTCTCCACAAGGAATTCCAGTTGTTTCCTAAGTTCCCTTCTCTAGGTATTTATGATAAATATTCCATAATATCTGCAAACATAAACATTCTATGAACATTTTATAATGTTTGACTGTTCCAGAAAATTGTCCTGGCAGTTTCTCCTTACCTAAGCTATCTGTTGGGCTCTATACAATACCACAATGCGCCCCCCTCCCCCCGCCCTGCCATTAAGAATTGCTCATTTGTTAATATCTTCTTTGTGGCCTTTCATCCTCAGATTCAACTGTAAATTCTTAACAATGAAAGCAGAGAAGAGACTACAATTTTAAGCAACAACTTATTAAGAATATGTAGATCCTGGGGAAAATTATAATAGACTGACTTCCGCAACTCAAGGCCAAGTCTTGGTTCATCTTTGCAATACTTGGGAAATGTGCTTCCCTCACTGATCTTGATCTAATAGCTCTTGGGAGGGCCAGATGACCTTCTTGCCTTTAGAGAGAGTTTATAATACCATGTCTGTGCTACCTTGATGTGAGACACCATTCAACAATAAGATTCCAGAATGAAAAAAGAACCTCTGTTGTTACTTTTAACTGAGAGATCCATCTCCCAAGTCCTTATTTCCATTGCTTCATTGACGTCTGCCAAGTAATATTAATCATGATACTTCCATTGATTTGAAAGAAATCACCCATGTGTTATGGCCTTGCACCACAGCCATAAAATAAAATAGCTCTGCAGAAGTCCATTTTGGGTAATCCATCTTAGGTAACATTACACTTAAGATGACAGCCCAACCCAGGTTCTACTGCCCAATTCAGTTCAACTTCTTTTACATTGGTCATGTAGCTACCTGTGGTCTTCCCCATCTCAGCTCTGAATATCCTGCAAACGACCACTTACAGGCAGATGCACATAAATCTTTAGGAAAAAAGAAATCTTACATATGTATTTGTCAAAATGCTTACTGTAAAAAGGGCTTTTTCCCCCCCCAACTAAGGAACACAGTCTTCAGAGTCAGTATCCTGCTAAAATATATACTGAAATGAAATTATCAGACTGTTAATTTTTTTAGTATGAAGTATCGACATCCAGGTCACTTAACTTCATTCAGGTCTCTTCCATAAAATAGATAACAAAACAAACGTTACTTGAAGTTCTTTTTTTTTTTTTTTTTTAGATTTTATTTATGTATTTGAGAAAGAGAGGCACAGAGAGGGAACACAGCAGAGGGAGTGGGAGAGGGAGAAGCAGGTTCCCCGCAGAGCAGGGAGCCCAGTGCAGGGGCTTGATCCCAGGACCCTGGGGTCATGACCTGAGCTGAAGGCAGAGGCTTAACGACTGAGCCACCAGGTGCCCCTACTTGCAGTTCTTAAATGGCAGTTTTTGAAGTCTACTTATCAAAGATTTGTGGAATTCTATTGGTAGAATTCTTTGCCTATTTAGAAAATGCTCAAAAAAACATATATTCATATTTTGATAAAGATTTCATTGAAGCTTATATAGCTATATTACTCTAAAATTGTGCACATTTCAAATACAGATTTTTCAAGATCCTCACTCCAGCAGAGCATAGCATTTTGGCCTCTTTATGATGTGGAATGGGGGAAATTATTTTTAAATTGTTGTGGGATCCATGAGATTTTGTTTGCATTAAAATAATGATACCTCTATAGTCCTTTGCAGTTTAGAGGGCAATTATCAGTAGATGGATTGATGTACAAGTATCTGAAACTTTAATTCATAAAGATCAGTAGATTGTTAAAATTCTTTTAATTGTATGTATCAATTAACTTTTTCTTTGAAAAAAAAAAAAGTCCTAAAATTTAGTGGCTTAAAACACAGCATTTTACTTAACTTATTGTTCTGTGGGTTGGCAATTTGTGCTAGGCTCCGTTGGGTGCTTCTGCTAATGCGGCCAGTCTCAGCTGATATCTGTTTGGCTTGCTTGCATTATCTGCGGGCAGCTTCTGGATTAGTCCATGGATTGCTGGTCCAAGATAGTTTGGCTGGGACAGCTCATCTCTGGTCTGTGTAGTCTTTCATAACCTAGTGGGCTACTCTGGGCTGGTTCCTATGGTGATGGTAATAGGGTTTCCAAATGTAGGAAGAGAACAACTCCTAACTCACAAGCACTTTTCAAGCTTCTGCTTGCATCACATTTGGTAACATCCCATTGTCCAAAACAAATCCTGTGCGAGCTCTGAGAGTGACAAGTCTCTTAAAGTTATATGGCATGATGTCATGGTTAGAGGGAAGGGGATTTTTAGAATCAATCTAGTATAGTATAAAATGGAGCATTGTTTCAAATATGAAGTGATTCGCATTGTTCACCTAAATAATTATACTTCGTATTCTACCTGGTCAAGTGCTAATACACCATCAAACCTCCTTGACTGAAAGGATTTCATTTTTATTTAGTCAATCATGGTGATTAAAACTGAATCATAAAATGCTATTTGTGGTCTTAGACTACGTACTTCTAAAAGAGCACAGAAAAAATCCTTTATCTGCTGTCCCATACACATATCCTACCCTTTATTATTGTATTTTCAACTCAAAAACTGGTAATTGGATAGCTAACAAAAAAAAAGTACCTTAAAATGAATGTTCACCCACTATGTTGGCAAGAAAGAGCAGCTGGATAGAATTCTGCTCCATGCTGATAATGGTAATTTCAAAGTGTATAACCTTCTAATAAAACTATTTGATAGCTTAACATCTTTGTGTTTCTTCCTTTGCAGAGTTGCCAACAGTTGTAATAGACATTCTTTGAACAGAAATCATTTTCCTTCCTAATATTTTTTAGATGGGCAAGATTTTATGTCATTTCTATTCTTTTCCCAAATTAGTGATTTTTTTTTTTTTTTTAAGTCTTGGAGGTTACTTGGAAGTAAAATGTGATATGTTTCTAGGGAGATTTAATCATCACATAAAAAAGAAAAGTAGTAACCTCACTCAGGAAAGTGATTTCCAGATATTCTGATAATTAAAGACATTGCCATTGTCATATAAAAAAAAGTTTCAGTAAGAAGAAACTTGACACCTAGGATAAGATGACTTTATATCGCTATCTAAACTTATGTAAACTCTGCTTAAATGAGTTATAATATGCTGTACTTTTATTTGCCTTGATTTCAAGCTGGAAAAGATGACATAAAGTAAAAGTAAGTTTTTATTTTACCTTCAGTTAAAAGTCTTTGTTAATATTCTTTAATCAAATGAACAGTTTAAAGGTGAAAATCATGAGTATGTGTGCATACAAATGTATCTGGGTCATGTGTGTATCATCTATTCTTTTTTTTTTTTTTTTTAAAGATTTACGTATTTATTTGACAGAGAGAGAGAGAGATCACAAGTAGGCAGACAGGCAGTCAGAGAGAGAGAGGGAAGTAGGCTCCCTGCAGAGCAGAGAGCCTGATGTGGGGCTCAATCCCAAGACCCTGAGATGAGCTGAAGTCAGAGGCTTAACCCACTGAGCCACCTAGGTGGCCCTCATCTATTTTTTGATCTACCCATCTACATCTGTTGATTGTTGGGTCCCCCAATAATGGGTCCATGGTCAAAGGAGCGAGACTGATACAAAGCGAAGGTCAAGCAAAGCTTTATTTCCCACCAAGCATCAAGAATCAGACCGACTGTCAAACAGACCAGTTGGGGGCCGCCCCTTACAGAGAGGGCGACCCCTCCCTGCTTTCCAGACTAACTTTTATAGAGCAAAGGCCATGTGGTTGGGCCTGGCCACACACAGGTGGCTAATTGAATTACAGTTCACCCCATAGTAGCTATGTAAACTAGCCCATCACCTTGGTAGCTAGGAGACAGTATGCGCCCCCACTGATTGTATACCTCCACCTGGCCCGACCCACCCTTTTTACTTGGACTTTGTTACCTGGGACTGGTTTCCGGGACTTGTTTTTAAGTAAGTTCCCCTGGGGGTGGGGGGGCAGAGTCAATTTAAGTTTTACAACAAAATGGCAGTTCAACCGGGGTGGGGCCACTCTGGCTGAGTAGGCCCTTACATTGATCTTTAGCAAGATTGGGAAGAAGGGCCCATTGACCACTTTCTCAGTTTATCCTTCTGTTTTCAAATGGCTCATAGTCAAGTGAGAAGACTATTTACAGGATGTACTCTGGTGAAGATTCGTCATGTTTGCAAGTGGCATGCTCAGAAAATATCAGCAAACCATTTGTATAAAATAATTGAAAACATCAAAGTTCCCGGGTCAGTTATACCAGGGTTGTGATTTATCATTTAGGTGTTCATTCATTTATTAAACATCGATGCTATCTGCCAGGCACTTGAGTAAGTACAGGGAAATCATGGTGCTTGCCCAGGTAAGCTGGGTGGCAGGCTTGTGATGAGACAAGATCTCTAATCCACTCTGTGCATCTCCTGGAGAAGAGAACTCATGACCATGTAATAATCAACTGAACTGGTTCTTGACAAAATGTGATTTTCAAAGACAATCACAGGTATCTGGTTCCTAGCCTTAAACATTTACAATTTGGGGGATGATATATATTACGTATTTTGATATATCCGCACACAAGAGAATTATAAAACCAAAGAGAAAAATAAGGTATTAGTTTTTTTTACATGTCCTTTTGCAATTCAGGTATGGTTCCTCCTCAATTATGGATTGCAGTGTTTTTCTCCACTCTTTAAATTTGCAATAGCTTCCCCTTGCCTTGGAATGAAGTCCTAAACGTGTACCAAATTGGTCAAGGATTTTCTCTGATCTAATCTCAAACTTCCCATTTTCTTCTACTACATCATTTTACAAACCCTAAACAAATCCACATTTACATTTTTCTACATATCCTGTGATTTTGTCACTCTTAATTTTGTCTGTGTTCTGCCCTCAGCATGGAATCTCCTTTTCCTAATTTTTCTAGCCATCAATCTCCATTTTTCTCATTAAAAGTGCAGTTCAAACATCTCCTGTTTTAAATGCTTTGCTTGGTTAGCTTATCATAAAGAGCTTCTCTCTCATATGGCAGATATTCATTAAATATTTGTTGAATAAGTTAATCATGCCAAACTTCGTACTTTGTACTTATTTAATTTGGGGTTTTATTATACATAGCTGTTGTATCTTTTTCTCGCTTATTAGTTTGTATGTTCTGTGAGGGATAGGACCATGTATTAATCATTTTTGTAAGACCTAGCACAATATCCTCCTCTCAATACAAGGTTAAGAACTAAATTGAATTCAGGGAAGTTTCTAAAATTAGAGTGTTGATAAAGTACTGTCACATCACTAGATAAAGGGAAAGGCATTTTGGATGTCAATGACAATTTCATAGGCAGCAGGCATTCCACTCTATCAAGACAAGTTTACCTTTCCACGGTAGGGAACACACTTCTGGGATGACCCACAACATCTACTTTGGGTTGCTGTTGAATTTTCTGTTCTTTATCTGTGAAGTCAACTTGAAAAAAGACCTATGATCAAAATGAAGGTTCACTACTACTGTTTCATGACGATGGCCAAGTTACTCAATGCCATAGTTTTTGTCATCTGTGAGGATGATGATATTTGCTTAGATGACTTTATAGTCTTGCTATGATCATCCAGTGTAATAGAATAGTTACAGATACTAATAGAAGAAAATAAACCTGTATTATTCCAAACCCCCTTAGAACAGACTTTACATTTTCCTAAGGCCATTGCAAGAAAACTAGGGTTTTGGCACATTACAAAAAAGTGACATTTTGTGGGGAGGAGTTGGGGAGAAGAGGTCTCCTTAAAGAGGACTCTCCTCATCTGACTGGTTTCCTGCCTTCCCCATGTACTCTTGGTGATACATCTTTTTTACTTCATAGTAATGATCAAGATCTGAGGTAATTGATATGCTTGTTTACTTACTCATTTTCTATTTTGCAAGGCTGTTGGTCTGATGAGAGTATAAATTGTCTGTGGCCTTCTCTACGGAGTCAACAGTGCCCATGAGCCTAAAGGGATTCTTGCGGAATCCACTAGGATTAGTGGATCTCTAATTTTAATGTGAATAAGAATCACAGAAATGGCTAAAATATACAGACTCTGAATTTCCACCTGGGAGATTTTGATTATGAGGTCTGGTCTGAGGCCCAGGAATCTACATTTTAACCCCTTCTCTCCTTCCACAGTTCTGATGTGAACAAATCAACAGTTTGTCCCCTGATAAACAACGACCCGGTGGTGCCTGTCCTGCATGTTGTGTGGGAAGGACTGCCGCCCTCAGTGATGGGGGCAGGATTAGAGCCGGCTCGGCCATATACGCAGAGAGGAACCCCTCTGGAAATGCACACTGTTGAGGAGGCTGATTGTTCTTTCATTTGTCTCGGAACACAGCAATTACAATTCAGACTTTTGAAAGGATGGAAAATGAGGTTTCCCGAGGACGCCGTTTGGCAAACCGTAGCGATGCTGTGTCTTTGGGCATTGGCTGTCTGCCAGAAGCACTTGCCCAGCACTAATTGCAGAGCACCTGAACTTTTATCCGTCATCTGTTCTGCCGCACAAGAACTCGAACTCGCCGATGAATGGTTTGTATTCTTCCCGGCAGCTCCGGGATGGGAGGAAAATCCTTTCATTTAATTAGGCTATTATTTTCCATTTTGGGCTTCAAAAGAGATTCAGAAACCAGTGCCAGCTTCCCTTCTGCCTCTAGGCCTAGAAATCAGAATAACTACTACTGGGAAAAGAAAGCAGATAAGGCCTCAGACACAATGCTATTAACTTGCCTCTACCTGGGCTGACCGGAAGCAGATGTTAATTACCACACAGTAAGGCCAGAAACAGAAAACAGCTTAATCACTGCTTGGGCTATTGGAGCTAGTCTGCTAATGCTTTCTGCTGGTTCTTGTATGTCTGGAGAACTGTGTGTATTTCTAGTCTGTATCCATATCTATCCGTATCTGCATCTATTTTAGTAGTAGGGTCTGTATCCTTTTTAAGAGTACAGATAGTACCTCATTATAGATGATACTGCTCAGGGCTTCTTGCTTTCCTAAGGCCATTGTTGACAGCAGAGGTACTGGGCAGCCTTCACATTGGATATGTAGGCGTGATCATTTTCTCATCTTTTCTTTTCTCTTTTTTCCTTTTCTTTTCTTTTCTTTTCTTTTAAGGGTTTATTTATTTATTTGAGAGAGAGAACAAGTGATGGGGAGGTGGAGACAGAAAGGGAGTGAGAAGAAGACTCCCTACTGAGCAGGGCTCCCTATACAGGACTCCATCCCAGGACCTGGAGGTCCTGACCCGAGTTGCCAAAGGCAGATGCTTAACTGACTGAGCCACCCAGAGACCACCCCCCCACCCCCCCAACACCATGGTCATTTTGTGACATGATGCACGACTCTATATCCTCACCTCCACCCAAGGGTTACAAAATTATTTTTACCAGGCAAGACAAAACAAAATTAAAAATTCAGGAATTTACCTGAATAATTTGCTTTAAAATTCATTTTATTAAACTACGGGGAGATTTTGGTTTTAGAGTTTATGTTGCATTGCTGTCTTTGGATAAGGAGACTGTTCCAGGAAACAGGGAACTGCAGCGGGAGGCAGGAATAACATATTTTATGGGACTAGACACGCACCACTGCCTACCCTTGGCTTTTTTCAGGGTACTTGGGAATGGCTGAATGGGTTAACAGGCTGTAAGACAGCTGTGTGCTAAAGGCTGGAGAAACCTAAAGCTTGGGAAGTATTTAAAACACATGAGAAGTACAGAGCTGAGACTGGCATCTTTGTGGAGTGGGTCAGGTAACTCCAAAATCAAAAATGACTATGTCGTGAGGTGGCTCAGAGGTTGGCACAGGGACGATTGGATTGGCTTTCTCAGTGAGCAGATTCTTTGAAAGAGAATAAAATGGAAACTGATATATTATCAAGTTCCTCAGGCCTGGGGAAGCAGAGTCAACAGTTTTCTTTCGGCTCCAATAATTCATCCTGACTGTCTGAAATCAGGGGAGGTAAACTCAAATTCCTCTGAAGGCCAGGAATAGAATAAATAAATGAGCAGAGTGACCTGGGTGTGAGAAATATTCCTGGAAGCATTTGCCCTCTTGGACTAAATTTTATTTTTTGCTAGAAATGTGGATACAAAAATATTTCACTTTCTCATAATTCTATAAGAAAGAATAAAGAAAAAGAAAAAGGAAACAGGCTAAGTGGGATGATAGATGGGAGTTGGATATGATGCCTTAGGGCAGCGAGCCCAGAGGGATGACAACTGGAGATTCCCTGCCCCCTTCTAAAATGGCCAGTCTCTGCTGCGTAGCTGGAGACTTGCCACATGGGAATGTGGGCCCGTCCTGTCAGTTATTCTGTTTTCAAGACAAACTAGAAAACCAGATTCTTAGATGGAACCTCCTGATTTTTACGTTACGGCTGCTGATTCAACTTTTTATGCAGTCTTTTTTTCCATAGTCCTCGATTTTTCCAGATAGTCCTCGATTCAATAGTTACATACTATCTCAGCATCCTTTGTTCCTAGCCCAGAGAAAACTTCTCAGAGGCAGAGTGAGGTGTGATTTATGTTGCCCAAAGTCCTAGAAGATAGTTTCCTAGTGAGTTGATAAACAACTCTCTTTTCTTTTACCTAGAGCTTAACTGATGGTTGTTCTTTTGCCATTGACTTTTGGAAATTCCCCTTAAATGCATCATTGGAGGAATGTAGGAAGCATAACAATAGGCTTATTATGAAATACATTTCAGTATCCACATGTCAGGACACTGTCCCTAAAACATAATGTGTATGTGACAATAAACGACCACTAGACGTGCCCAGCAATACTATTTAGAAAAGGGTTTTGCTTTGGTAACAGATGTTTCAGGAATATTTGGTGAATTTTCAACACTGTAACTATGGAGAAAAATGGGAATTCCAAGGATTAAAGCTTTTTATGAAGCCATCATTTATAGAAGGGAAGGAACCTTTAATAAACAAAACGCAAACCCAAACCCAAACCAAAAGCAAGCAAGTCACAAGTCTTCTCAAAAAGGATAGATAATACTGGGGCGAGCAAATGTGTTATGGCTCTAAAGTTTACTCAGGCCTATTAATCAAGCGCTATACATTATAATAAAAATGACATGTTTTTGAGGAAAACTCAGAATTAAGAACAACCATATATAATGGGTATTTTAGGTAGCTATCAAACACTTAGTTTCTATTCTGGGATTTAAGGAAAACTTTTAAATTTCAAGAACCTCTTTGAGGTTCAGTAGATTTTCATATTTGGGGGTCATACTCCTGTGTTCGGGGCATAACTTTTTTCCTGTCATTATGATAAGGATATTCAGTGGTTACACACAAAGCATTTTTAGAGTGTGAATCTTATTTTAAGGCACATTCTTGGGTAATATGAAGCTTTCCTAAAATTCTGATGCTTTTAGGAATCGTTAAAATCCATCCTTTATCTTCTAGGCTCAAAAATATGAATGTCATCTGATTTAGTGGAACATTTAATCATTTTCCCCCTGCTTTATCATCTCTTCATCTAATCATATGAAGTAGCCAATCCATCCTTCACACATAGGAATCCTTTCTCTAAGTCTGATCACGAATCCCACATATTCCAATGATCCAGGCTTGTATACAAACCACCCCAAACCTCATGGCTTAGAGCAACAACAATTATTTATTTTTCTCATGAATCTGCAACTGTCTTTTTCTCTAAAGAGATAGCTCATGACCACTCCATGTGGGATCCCCAGGAGGCCCATACGGGGCTGAAGGTCCACTTTCAAGTGACTATTTTCTGTGCTTGGGAACTCGGTGCTGGTTGTTGGCTGAGAGTTCGTCCTGGGCTTCTCCCCAGGGCATTGTGACTTTCATCACAGCATGGTCCCAGCTGTGTTCCAGGTACGAGTAGAGACAGAAAGTGCAAGCTGCCAGCCTCTTGGGGACAGAACAGTAAAGCAGCAAAGCAACACTTGCATCATTTTTTTTGGTTGTGTGGTCACAGCGTCCACCAGATTCAAGGGGAGGAGACATAGCCCCTGCCTCTCAGTGGGAGGAGTGTCAAAGAAAAAACAATCTGCCCACCTTTAACATTTCATCTCCTAACACTACCATCCCCCACCATCTCTACTTCTCCACCCCCAGCATTAACTACTTCACTTGCCTGGATTCCGGCCACATCAAGCAAATGATTATTGTCCATCATGTTTTTTGTTTTGTTTTGTTTTCGTCCTTCCATATTCTCTTCCTGGACTGCTCTTATCCAGCTGCGTGTCCAGGATACCATCTGTAGGGTACAAAATGTGAGTGAAATCATCCCTTCCTCTTGGACATCTTTCCTAACTCCCCCAGGAAGTGGCATTAAGGGCACTTTTCACAGTGCTTATCTACTACACTGTTTTTGTTTTTGTTTTTAAGATTTTATTTATTTATTTGACACAGAGAGAGAGATCACAAGCAGGCAGAGAGGCAGGCAGAGATAGAGAAGGAAGCAGGCTCCCTGCTGAGCAGAGAGGTGGGGAGATGTGGGGCTCAATCCCAGGACCCTGGGATCATGACCCGAGCTGAAGGCAGAGGCTTTAACCCACTGAGCCACCAAGGCACCCCTACTACACTGTGTTTGAATACAATGTTTGTTGGTCCCTTCTGACATCATACCTAATGCAGAGTGAGAACTGAATGATTCTCTGTTGAGTGCATAAATTCTGGCAAGTTAGAGAAAACGATTTAGTGAGAGATTGGGTCCAGTAAACCTGGAACCTAGTTCTGTTGCTACCATTCATGAGCATGTCACTTTGGGTCAGTCACCTAAGCTCCTGTAGCTTCTCTTAGCCTCAATTTCTTCATTTCTCAAGAGGTAGCAGTGTCTGTACTATAACCTCACAGGGGCATATCAAGGTAAATAAAATTTGCATGTAAAAGCACTTTAAATGTATATGATGCTACTGAAATACACATCTTTATAAACTATTTACCAAATGATTATAGGTAATATTAGAAGAATTGAGCCAAAGGAATAAAGATGGCGTTAGCATTCCATGTTGTCCATGTAATTTTTTATTTAAGAGCGATATTTTTGCAAACTGCCATGGTGTTTTCTTTTTGTCCCCAGTTTTATTGAGATGTAACTGACATATAATATTATATAAATACAAGCTGTACGATGTAATGATCTGATACACATGTATATTGCTAAATGGTGACCATCACCTCCCATGATTTCTATTTTGTGTGTGGGTATGTGATAACATTTAAGATCTGCTCTTAGCAACTTTCAAGTATATAATAAAGTATTGTTAACTACCGTTACTATTCTGCACGTTAGCTCCCCCAAAACTTGCTCATCTTATAACTAGAGGTTTGTACCCTTTGACCAACATGCCCCCATGTCTCCACCTTTCTACTCTCTATTTCTATGAGCTCAGCTTTTTTAGATTTCTCATACAAGTAAGAACATATACTGGATTTCTTTTTCTATCTGACTTAGAAAACACACACTTGTTATCATTTTCTTTTTTAAATTTGTTTTCTTTAAAAAAAAAAAGATTTATTTTAGAGAAAGAGAGAGTGGGAGTGGGGGGTGAGAGGGAGGTCAAAGAACTAGGGAGAGAGAATCCTCAAGCAGACTCCCCACTGAGCGCAGAGCCCGATCCTAGTCCCCAGAGATCATGACCTGAGCCAGCTGCTTGACCAACTGAGCCACCCAGGCACCCAGAAAGTTAATTCTCTTCTTATATAATGCTTCATCAGACAAAAGCATCCAGCGTGGACCTGACTACAAGCATTATTCAAAGAGAGAAATCTTTAGATACTGTTTCAATCCCTGTTTTACTGAGTAGGTTATGAAATTTTAAAAAACTTCATTAAGGAACCAAATCTGTGGACACGTGATTAAAGTCCAGATCCTTTTAAATGTGTCCTGTTGTGCCAGTTATCATAAGAAAACAGAGCATGCTGTTCCTTTGTAAGTCACCTGTAGTGGGTTGCAAACATTTCTTTAAAAAAAAAAAAAAATCAGTTTTGCCAGTTTTGAAGGATCCAGAGAAAGAATTTTATTTTCAATTTTTCATGTAGTTTGAAAAAGAACACTTGAAAATATCTGTCCCTGAAGTGATGGTCCTTCTGGTGATAGTGAACATAAAAGCCGGTTTTCTCAATCTAAAATGATGTTGCTTCATTCAGAAGAAAGTAGCTCCTTTCCTTATGTGGGAAAATGATTTCAAGAAATGAATGCCCTGAATGTCCAGATTGCTTGGGTTGGGAGAGAGGTGCCCATGTCTATAGGGTAGCCTGACACCACTTAGAAGATGCTATCTTGGGGCTAAGGCAGGCAAAATCTGTAAAGAGAAAGGTTTGAGCTCAGAATGCACAAGAACAACATAAGGGGACAAAATTTAATTCTGTGAGGGTGCATGTGAGTGAGAGAGAGTGTTTATAGTGAGTACAAGGGGGAAGCTTCGGGAATAGAGCCAAGCAGTTGGAAAGAACATTATGTGCCGGCATGTGGTATAGACAGGAGGAGAAGAGTGTGCACGAACATCTCAAAAAGGAAAAATTGTGGTGATTGTGATGGAATATTTCTGAGAAAAAGGAAAGGTGATTCTGTAAGAAGCTGCAATCAGAGATATAAGTCCTCGTTCTCTAACAAAGGGGAACTGCATAAATTCAAAAGACATGCCTGAATTCTCAGCAATACACACGCAGAATAGTCAAAGAAAGAATACATAAGGGATAAAGACTATAGTCCTCTGACAAGGTCATTTTTTAAATATATATTTTACTAACTCCACCTTTATAAGGAGGCTCTTGGTTAAATTATTTTGATGATCCCTTATGTGCCTGGCAATTAATGCATACCAAAGATGTTTATTTATTTATTTAATTTATTTTTAAAAAAATTTTTTTAAAGATTTTATTTATTTATTTGACAGACAGAGTTCACAAGTAGGCAGAGAAGCAGGCAGAGAGAGAGGGGGAAGTAGGCTCCCTGCTGAGCAGACAGCCTGGCGTGGGGCGCGATCCCAGGACCCTGGGATCATGACCTGAGCCGAAGGCAGAGGCTTTAACCCACTGAGCCACCCAGGCGCCCCCAAAGATGTTTACTAAAGTCTGATTTAAACTCACTATATTATTGTATTTGGGGAATTTATTATTATTCTTAAGTCAAGCATTTACTAACTTCAGAAGGTTCATAGGGTGTGATTAATGTTCTCAAAGACACTTTTAATACCTTAACCACTTTCAGTTATGTTTATGTATATCCAAATCTCACTGGTTCCATAAAATGTCTGGCTACTCCCAAAGTGAGGAAAGACTGCATGAATTTACTTGTCTATATTCCTACATGGATGATGCAGGGAAGGAGCAAATACAGAACTGTCAGCCCTAAAGGGCATTTGTTGCTCTTATATACTAACAGTTGTCATTCCTCTAATTACATAGTTTTGTTTTGTTTTTAAGTTTTTATTTATTTGACAGAGTAAGCACAAGCAGGAGGGAGGGGCAGAGGGAGAAGCAGGCTCCTCTTGGAATAGGGAGCCTGATGCAGGGCTCATTCCCAGGACACTGGGATCATGACCTGAGCCGAAGGCAGATGCTTAACTGACTGAGCCACCCGTACGCCTATTACATAGTTGAGAAGAGAAAATATATGTAAAATGATGATTTTTGTCAGAGTTCAGAGGTCATTTGCTCCTTCTCACTTTAACCCCGAGTTGTTTAATCCTTAGACCAACAACAGTAGGACAGAGACTCTCACTGCACATTTATTTCTTCCCATTCAGAAGGCACTCTTAAATCTCATAGGTGGTGATGAGGAGAGCAAAGATGATACGAGTGACAGCAGTGAGAAATTTCCTGCTCCTGGTTAGTCTGTGATAGCCAAGCCCCCTTCTCAACCAGATCACTTAAGCTGGCACTAGGAAAGAAAAGACAGAGCTGTATAGGTAGATGCGGTGCTCCTTATAAGCCCTTTGATGTCCTTCACCATTTTACAGGACTTGGGAGCATTTCACCAGGTCCTTCTAAAAGCTTATTTTGCATCTTCCCTGTGCCTCGGTTTCCTCAGCTCTAAACTATCCCGATTTTACTTGTGGTGACAAGTTATGTTCAAATCCACTTATGAACTTTGCTTATGAAGCATTTTATGGAGTAGAAAGGATTTTGAATTTGTTTTCTTAAAAAGAAAATGATATATTTGTTCTAAGTTTTCTTGAACCAGTCACCTTAATTCTGTTTGATACCATTCTTTGGAAAGTTCTATAAGAAACATTTCTCCGGTATGAGACAACTTTACAAGTTGAGTCATGATTAAACTCAACTGAAGAGTAATCAGAAATTTTAAAAAATTTCATCCATTACTTACCTCATTCTTTGTATACTTTTTCTGTTATTGATAAAATTATATTCTGTATTCATTGATTAGTGCAAATGTGCTTAGATTCCTATGTCCTTTGTAAGTGAATTGAATCTCTGCGGCCTTGTTTTCCAAAGTCCTATGCATCCACCCATAATGCACTGGGATATGACAGAAGCCACATTCATGGTTCTGTAATTAAAAATGTGTGTGTATATTTAATAATATGCATATTAAAGCAATACAGTGCTTTTATAGAATGTGTGAACAAATATATTTCATATTTATATAGAATTTTTGAATACATAGATTTCATACTTAATATATATACCTATATAAAGAAAGCATATATTCTTTGCATTTTCATATGTAGACCATATAGATCTATACTATTTAATAGAGTATACATTAACCAGAGATGGTATTGAGCAATTGAAATGTAGCTAATGTAATATATTGAAATAATAGTATTTTGGATATACTCGGTGAAATTAAATATACTATTAAAATTAATTTCAACTGTTCATTTTCATTTTTTAAAGATATGTGCTATTACTTTAAAATTACATGTGTGGCTCACATTTTATCTGTATTGGAAAGAGCTTCTCTAAAAATATATATTGTCTAGACAATGAAGATATCCTATGTATTATAAATATGTGATATACACAGTGGAGAATGGTTTTCAAAAACTTCTGGGAATATGTCTACATGATCAAATCACCATTGTACAGTACTATAACATTTAGTCCATTTAAAACATTGATGAAATAATACAATTAGAAATAGTTTATTAATTTATGTATTTATGGTTATTGTACTGGACACATTGTATTTTCTACAAATTCCCATTTCTGAGAATTGCCCTCTTTAACTTTCAGTTCTATAAATGCAGTTTTGTGGAAGCTTCCCTGTTAACTTACCTCTACCCATAGATAATTGCAACTGATTCAAACTAGGTTGGTCAGAATCTTTCTGAATTCTGCAGTTGAGTCAGAGAATCTCATTCTGATGAGATGAATGAGATGGCCAGTGCTGTAAGATGAGAAGCTCAAGATCATAGAGTGTACCTGTGTTCTGCCCTACGGAGAAAACCAAGCTACTCTAAAGGATACAAATGAAGAGTGAAATAAGCGGAGATGATATATAGAAAATGTCCTTTCCTGCAAGATTCTGGAGACTACCTCCCTTTCCCACTCATTAGGTTTGATGAGATGTCTCAGGGCCCTTATAACATATTTTGAGTTTCTGTCACTTGAAATAAAATTGTTTAATCAATGCCATCATCAGGAGCACAGAGAAATCTTATTAACAGTTCATCTCTTAGGTGATTAAATATTGTGGTGACAAAGCTTCAGTCTACTCCCTAATTGTAGAACTAGAACTCAGAAATTTGATTTTAATCTTTTAAACAATTTTATTCTGATTTATATAAAAAATACGTGTTGTTGGGGCAGATGTATAAAATACAGGCAAATTTAAGAGATAAATAAAAGAACACCTGATAGCTCATCAATCTGAAAAAGTTTTATTAATAGTATTTTATTTTATACCTGATTTTTATACATTTATGGTCAATGTATCTAATTTTATTTTTTCCCAAATTTACTTAATACCAGATATTCAGCATTCTAGTCAGTATTTGTGTTCAGTTTAATGTTATAACATAAGGATTTTAAAATTACTATATTACCTTAAAACTTTGGATTCAAATATGCTTTTGAAATGATAGCATTAATTCCATAGTACAGATATATTATATTTTATGTACCAATCCTGTGAGTTCTCTAAGCTTTTTATAACTTTCTACCAGTATATGTAACATGGAAATTAATACATATGCTCACCTATGAGCTTTTTTTCTTTACCAAATTTATTTATTTATTTGTTTTCATTGAAGTATAGTTGACACACAGTGTTACATTAGTTTCAGGTGTACAACATAGTGATTTGACGGCTCTACACATCATGCTATTCTCACCACAAGCATAGCTACCATCTGTTACCATATAATGCTATTACAATATCATTGACTGTATTCCCCATGCTTTACCTTTCATCCCCATGATTTATTCATTCCACAACCGGAAGCCTGTATCTCCTCCTCCCCTTCACCCGTTCTGCCCCTCCCTCCCTCCGGCTCTCCTCTGGCCACCACCAGTTTGTGCTCTGTATTTATTTAGATTTGTTTCTGGTTTTTTGTTTTTTCATTTGTTTTGTTTTTTAGAGTCTACATATAAATGAAATCCTGTGGTATTTGTCTGTCTCTTATTTCACTTAGCCTAACATCCCCTCGGTATATCTGTGTTGCAAATGGCAAATCACATTCTTTTTTTATTCAGTAAATTTGTACAGTTGACAATAAAAGATTTTAAAAATAAAATATATTTGCAAAATCAAGTAACACACTGATATTTAAGAAGATGTGCAAAACACAACCTCAGAAGATCTAGAATCGATAAAGTGTAAAATATCATAGTGATACGTAAATAAAGGTACTTCAAACTTTAGGGATGAGTTTGCAAAGAATTTTAGAATTACATGTAAATCTGTATAAGAAATAGAAGTATACCCAAGAAGTTAAGAATTACAGTATCAGTAAATAAATTATGTATAAAGAAATAGAAAATAACGTGAAGAAGAAAATGTGCATCTGGGTATGATATTGAAATATTGGTTGTAGATCAAGAGGTACATGGTGGAAGAAGGACGGACATCTAAAACTGGGAATAAGCTAAACACTGGATATCCGTAGATAAAGGGGAAAAATAAACACAATGCTTATTTCTCTGTGCACCATGCTGCCCCAGCTCTCTTTGATAATTCCCTTACACTTCTCTTTGCCTTAGTAAACACATTTAAAGAGAATTCTCCAAAGTCAAAGAGGTGATAGGTAATAGGTGATGGTGATGTAATAAGCAGCCACAGAGGTTTTTACTTCTTAGGCAACTTGCTCTCTTGAGAAGGAGGTTTCACTGTTTGAAATCAACTTGTCTGTTTTTCCCCTTTGATGTGTTGTTAAAGAAAGTTTTACAAATTATTTGAGATATTGCTTCTCTTCTAATACTCTAAAACTTTGCTGATGCAGAGAAAATGCTCCAAGGTTAATAAGTTAGTCTTTTATCATATAGAACTTCATATATATTCTAACTGTGATCATGTTCCAAATTGTGCCTTAAAACAGTTCATTAATAATAGCTGATGTCTTTACATTTTAAGGTAGGTCAATTATATTTGACATGACGGTTGAATTTCATTAAAAGGTAGAAAACATTAATCTAAGTTTAAGAAACACTTTTTTTTTGCTGATAAAGGAAGGCATTTGGGAGGGGGAGTTTGAAATGCATGAGAATGCAGCACATTTGATTTAAGAGGAAATGTCTAACTGTTCTATATTAAGCATGTATCCTTAGAATATAAGCTTTTGAGAGTAAATGGGCAGTCACTGCCTCAGCCGAGATTCCCCCAAAGCAGTGCTGAAGCAAGGTTTTGCATACAGATAATTTATTTGGGGACGGGATCTCATAGAGCAGGAATGATGGATAGGGGTATACAGGGTAACTTTCTAAGGAGACCAAAAAATGTGTGGTAGACCTCTTTGACAAAAAGGAGGGCATATGTCCATCAACTCCTCTCCCCCATTGGTCAAGCATGATTCTGTAGGCATTATCTCATTCATGTTTCTAGGTTACACCTGCATGAGTAGCAAATGTTCCCATTAGCGTCGCACATTGTGCCATTGGAGAAGCCCTCATAAAGGAAGTGGGTGGTGTACATACATGGTGAGTCTGTGGTGGGGTGCTGGTTGTAACCTCCACAGGTCTGGTTGCCACAGCTGGAGTAAGGAAAGATGCTGGGAAGACTTGAAATTAGGCACAAGATATGTATATGCAGTTCAATCTTTGTACCACTAAGATCTGTTCAGACTGTAATTCTCAGGATTATTTGAACAAGGTACTATCCCCAATGGTAAAGCTTATCCTGAGGCCATAATTGATATTCATTATCTACCTCTTCGAATATCCATTCTAGATTTATCTCACCTTCAGTCAGAATTTCAACTCATCTGTGTTGCTTGTCTAGTGAAATGATCCTTCAGATCCAAAGGGGCTGACTTTTTAATTGAATTGTGTTATTGTACAATAGTAGTTGTAATTGTTTGTTCACAGCTATTAGGGAGCACATAAGCACCAAGAGGTGCCCCATGAATCACTTGTTTTCCAGACATACTCTTCACTTACTCGCTATGGTAGTTGCATTCCTAGCTCCTTGTGGTAATCATGGTCAATAACTCCTCAAGTATGGTAATTCCTTTTTTTTTTTTTTTTTTTTTTGTCTGATTCTTTGATGGGAGAATCCCAGCATAATAGTTCTAGCTTTAAGTCTGATGGAGCTTTTACTGTATTTCTGGTGGAAGGACCTCTTTTTCCTCTAGGAATTCTACTCAAATGTGGGAATAAGAAGCAAAAATTCTGCAGGTGTATTAGTGGGAGTATTGAATACAAGGGTTGATTATATTTCAACCCCTTGGTTTATGGACCTGTGTATTCTAATTATTGGGACACCGTATTAGCTTTTGGTTTTGGTTCGGCACCTTAACCCATTCTGGAGGTAAGGACACTGACTCTACAGGATCTTGTCCCCAGGCTGGCAACATAACTGCCTTTAACAGGACACATAGCATATTTTTACTGGGTTAAACATTCTGGGTGGCAAGCTTTGTAATAAAACTGGAGGATCCATTGTCATTTCTCCATCGTTACACCTCTTTCTGTCATAAACAAGTCCCTTACTCTCATACACTACTGTGTAATGTACAATGTGAATGACTGATGGTGCTGGAAGAGGCATTTGGGAAAGAAAAGGACAGATCCATATTCCAGAACAGATACTGAGTTGGGTAAGTATTCATCACTTATCCTCCAAGATATTAAAGTTTAGATGTAGTCAAAGTGCCAACAAGTGGATAACTATTCCTCTTGAGGGATGATTCCAGATTGAAGCCATAGTATCATGTTTGCTGCTGGTAAGTTGATTATTTAGCAGTGGCAGTAGTCTGATCAGTCTTGCTGGGAGGGAACCCATGCTGTTGGGTCCGTGTTCAGTTTCCTCACCCTCATCCACAGCTCATTTCTCCAGCATTGGGTAGCTGAGGAAAAAGGCCAGCATTCCGGGAACATGTAGTTCTGGCTGTTTGAATGTTCCATCTTTTCTCCGCAGTGGATACATTCTTATGCACCTTATTGTGGGATGAGAACCTCTGCATACAGCGTTCATGACCAAGCGTACTGCTCACAACTTTGCTATGTGGAGGTTTTCCTTTCACCATTGTTATATACAGCCATTGTTGTATGTATACATTGTTCTATACAGTCATCCCTGAATGAGAGTATAGCACAGCAACATTCAGTTTGTGGCCAGTACCAGTACCAGTCCATCTGTCAACCAGGACCAAGAATTTCCCTTCTTGGTCAATTAGTTCTAGGGCATGTCTCCAAAAAGACTAAGTATATATCTGAATTAGATGACATGGGGCCTGGGTCTTCCCCCCGCCCCCCCTTGTAACTTATTTGCATTTTCTGGATCTGCTCAGGCATCATTCTGAAGGTGTCCTTTCTATCATGCGGTTGGCTGACTGCTGCCTGCTCTGTTACAGGATGGACAGCTCCCAACACAGTCATTTGGTAGCTCCCATTAGGTCTTAAGATCTTATTAAGACTCATTAATACAACAGGAGTTATTTTTTAAGGACTGGTAATTCTGCCACAGAAAACATGGCCTTGTTGCAAAATCCTTAGAATTTGTACAGGGACTCCTATGTTGTGGCTTAGCAGAGATGCTGCAAAGATCTTTTTTTTTTTTTTTTTTTTTTTTTTTAAATCCACCATGTATACTTCCAGCATCATCAGACATACTAAGTCATATGACCCAAGTGTCAAGACAGCTTGCATACATCTGAGACTTCCTGCAGGGTCTTCTTTATTCTGGGAACTTTTTTTTTTTAATTTAAAAAATATTTATTTATTTCAGAGAGAGAGAACATTATCAGGAGGAGGAGCAGAGGAAGAAGCAGGCTCCCTGCTGAGCAGGGAGCCCAAAGTGGGGACTGATCCCAGGGGATCATGACCTGAGCCAATGAGAGATGCATAAATGAGCCACTCAGGGGCCCCTACTCTGAGAACTACTAAAAATGGTCAGCATTGTAAGTTACTTAATAAATAGTGCAAAACAATTTTCAAATTTCTTCCAGATATCAAAAAGGACTACAAATTGATGTTTCTGTTTTCATCACAGAGGGTACAAAATGCAGCATATTGTCCTTATCTCAAACAGAATGTCTCAGTATTCTTCTGACCCCTGGACATCTATAAACTTCACAATAGAGTACGTCCCTGAATTATGATATTTATTTTCTACCCCCCGGCAATTCTGTCTTCCCAGATTACTTACTGCTCTTGAGTGCCAATTAGCAGTATGTTATATTATAATTGACAATAATGTTCTGCAGAATGCCAAGATGATCAAATTCCCTGTGGAATAGGACAGTTCCCTGAGGACAGGGAGTGGGGTAGTTAACAGGCTTGAGAAAAGAGTGAATGTGTACTGGTCTCACTTCCAAGAAAAAAAGAACTGCCTCCATCTTCTTCTGGTAGTGGTTGAAAAGAATGTATCCAGTAGATCAATGAACACATTCAAAGTGCCAGGGGCTGGGTTGGTATGTTTCAGTAAAGAACTATAGCACAGAAGCAGCTGTGAAAAAGGCTACTATTTGGTTACATTTATAACAGTTCATCTTCATTTGCTTTTTCAGAAACAAACAGGTGAATTGATAGAAAAGGTTTGTGGGCAGTGGGAATAGTATCTAAATTCCTCCTGGGTTGAAATACTGCTTTTCCTTTGACATCCTGACAGAGTTCAGTGGTGGTTCAATTGTTCCACTTATCCGTCCTACCATATGGCTCTTACGTCATAGGTTGGAGAACTAATGTGAGAGTGTGCCAGCTACTTCATATAGCCTGTCAATTATGCAATTAGAGACGGAAGAATTAACACCAGAATCAATCAGTAGGAGTTTGGGACCATTGTGAATTGGAGCTGGACCAAAATTATTTTTATTACTGGGTTTTTAGAAAACTTTTAACAGATTAGAGGTTTCATGCCCTCTGGTATCATGTCTTAAAACAAAACAAAATAAAACACAAAACTTTGTGTCCTTTCCCCACTTTAGGTCATGGATCTCTTTAGGGATTTGTAAAAGGAATGTTTATCATTTTATCATATATGCTTGTGTAGACCTTTTCTCAAGGGAATCTAACATCCTCTTTATAAGGGGCTGCATTGTGTTCCTCTCAAACTCATATGTCAAAGTTCTAACCCTTGGAACCTCTCAGAATGTGACTGTTTGAAGATAGTGTCGTGTGTGTGTGTGTATGTGTGTTAAGTTGATAGGTCCCCCAATAATGGGTCGTGATCAAAGGAGCAGGACTGATACAAAGCAAAAGTCAAGCAAAGCTTTATTTTGCGCCAAGCATCGAGAATCAAACTGACCGGTTGGGGCCGTCTCTTACAAAGAGGTGACCCCTCTCAGCCTCAAAGACTAACTTTTATAGAGCAAAGGCCATGTGGTTGAGCCTGGCCACACACAGGTGGCCAATGAGATTGCAACACACACAGAAAGCTGTGCAGTCATGCTAGGTCACACACGGGTGGCCAATTGAATTTCAATTTACCTTAGTAGATATTTGAACTAGCCTATCACCTTGGTCAGAATTGGTGCCCAAAAGGCAGGGCCCACTCTCCTTGGTAGCTAGGGAGACAGTATGTGCGCCCCACTGATTGGATGTCTCTACCTGGCCTGACCCGCCCTTGTATCTGGGTTTTGCTACTTGGGACTGGTTTCCCGGACTTGCTTTTAAGTAAGTTCCTCTGGGAGGGGCAGGGTCAATCTAAGTCTACCGCATAAACAACAAAACGGCTCCCTCTGGCTAAGTAGGCCCTTACAAAGTTAGTCACATTTATTATTATTATTATTATTATTATTACTATTTATGTTAATGTCAGTCACATTTATTATTATTATTATTAGTTACATATATTATGTTAGTCATAATCCATCATTAGTTTTTGATGTAGTGCTCCAAGATTCATTGTTTATATGCAACACTCAGTGCTGATGGAGATAGTATCTTTAAGAAGGTAATTAAGTTTGTTGTTTGTTTTTTAAATATTTTATTTGAGAGAGAAAACATGAGAGAGAGAGAGAGGGAGTGAGTACATGAGTGTGTGGGGGTGGAGTGGGGGAGGGAAGAACAGTGGGAGAGGGAGAAACAGGCTCTGCACAGAACAGGGAGCCCAATGTGGGGCTCAATCCCAGGACCACAAGATCGTGACCTGAGCTGAAAATAAATGCTTAACCAACTGAGCCACCCAGGTGGCCCTAAAAAGGTAATTAAGTTAAAATGAAGTCATTAAGGTGGGCCCTAATCCAATATGACTGGTGTCCTTATAAGAAGAAAACATTTAGACACAGGCAGGAAGAGAGGGACGGTCAATGAAGATGTAAGGAAGAAATGGACATCTATACATCAAGGGGAGAGGCCTTAGAGGAAATCAACCCTGCCAACATCTTAGTCCTAGATAGCTAGCCTACAGAAGTGTGAGAAAGTAGATTTTCATTGTTTAAGTCTCCCAGTCTGTGATACCCTGCTAGGGCAGCCCTAGCAAAATAAAAGACTCTTTAATTAATGCAGTCTGGGTATGTGGACTGACTTGGCTTTGGAAGTTGGGCAAAGGATTGTGATACACGATAGAGCAATTCATCTCAGCCCTCTTATTTCCAGATCTTGATTGTATTGTTTTTAGGTTCATAGAGAAAAGTAACATACTCAGCTGTACATCTGTAATGCCTCTTGAAATATATAATCTTTTAGCCAATGATCACCAGGAATTTCTATGGAGTAAGATACTCTGCCACTCTGGCTTTACTCTAACTTTTAAGTGCTGCACCTGACCTCTGCTGTTGTGTGATTCTATAACTGCTATTAATATTAGTGAGTTCAGTAGGAAGTATCTCCTATTGTCATTCCCTGCCTGCAGAAGTCATTCCCACTGAGCTTTTCAAAGATGCCGGTGCCTCTCTCACTATTTCATTTCTTGTTTCCTTTTTTTTTTTTTTTTTAAGATTTTATTTATTTATTTATTTGTCAGAGAGAGAGAGAGAGAGAGAGCACAAGCAGGCAGAATGGCAGGCAGAGGCAAAGAGAGAAGCAGGTTCCTTGCTGGGCAAGGAATCTGATGTGGGACTCGACCCCAGGACCCTGGTATCATGACCTGATCCGGAGGCAGCAACTTAACTGACTGAGCCACCCAGGCGAACCTCATTTCTTATTTCTTTATGAAGACATGTCCTCCGGGTCCTCCCAGGGAACATAATCAGGTAGTAGATTTTTCAGTCTCTTATAGTAAGTTTGTTTAAATATTTTTATGTCCTTAAGTCTTCTGATCCCCTTCTCAATACCATTCTAATCTCTATCTCATATGATATAGACCAAGTTTCAAAGAGCCATCTGTGTGGTGTGTTAGGACCAAAACCAGTTGTCCTTACTAGAACATTAAACTCTGAGTCACAGGTTTCCAAACCAATAAACTATCCTCTATTCAATCTTATATTCTGCTTTATACCCCTTACCACTGCCCAGCATAGTAGCCTCAAGACCGACCACTCATTCACACATATATTCTTCCATTTCTGCTTTTACTATTAGCAGTCCCAGTAATTCTTTCAATGTATAAGAAATTGCGTTTCCCTGTTTGGGGTATACTGCAGACCTAACCTTGCTTTTCGGTCGGAAAGAAATGAGGAGTTGTAGATATATATTGCGAAGAGGATAAGCAAAATCTGGCTAGACTCTAGGTCTTAAAGTCTTTGCATGTCATTAGGAAGGGGAAGGCTACTTTTTTTTTATCAAGGGGGAGAAGTCTGCTTCTATTACCTTGAAGAGTTCAGGGATTCCTTTTGGTTTGAGATTCTTCGAATTTTCCATCAAAAAAATTCCATCTTCAGGTTTTTAAAGTGATACATGCACACACACACACACACACACACATCCTTGAAATATGTATATATTTTTATTATATAAATTTATTTTTTAAATTTTTAGCAGAGTTCTGATTCTGATTTAGCAGATCTATCAAGGCCATATGCTGAGTCCTTTTGCAGCTCAATAAAATCTTGGGCCTGGTTTTCAGGATGTATCCTAGTTGACTGTAGGAGATGTGGGTCTCTTCAAACACTCTTCTAGAAATCTTTCTCTTCAAGCATGCCTTAAGTTGATGAAAAGCCAACCTGAGCTTGGCATTTCTTTTTTCAAGGCTTCCAAAGCAATCAGTCAAAGACACTTAAATCCATTCTGTAAAATTACGTTCTGTAAAATTACATCCTGTAAAATGGTATTCTGATAGCCACAGATAACAACACTTGAACTTTACATGTGTATGCCATCCCAATCCACCTAAGCTGAGATTCCTACTAATCGTGATGCTCTGGTATGCCTGGGTCCTACCACATATACCATCACCTGTCTGACTGAGTTTGATCCAGTTTCCAAAGCCCATTCAGAAGATCGGTTATGTAGACTCAGTTCAAGTACCAAGTATCTTAGCACGGGCACACAAGAAAGCAGAGCCTGGATCAAGGATTACAGGCAGAGAACGGGAGTGAGGGGTGGGAGAATAAAACAGGGAAGGAGGGAAAGCTAAAATAAAGATGCATCATTAAATTAGCAATCAGTATGAGAAATTGTGGCTTAAATTCATTGCACTTTATGGCGTGTTTTATGAAATGTGTCTTAGAATGATCTGCCTGGGGGATGAAAGGAGGAAGCATTTATCTTTTGGCTTTCGTCTCACATTGGCTAAGGATGACTCTTGGGCACTCACTCTCCCCCACTTCCAGATTGGTCATGCCTAAATGCTGAGCAGGTACCTGCAGACATCCCACGCTGTAGCATTAGAAAAATCCTAAAGATAGGAGCTATGAAGCAGTGACCTGAAGTTTCTCCTATGTGAAGCTTATCAAAGTTAGTGAAAATGGGTTATTGGAATATCAGCAGGAGTAGGAGGTGGGGTCAGGAGCATTTAAAGTGGAAACACAAGATCTCTGATTTGTAGGCCAATAAGTGGCTTAATGGTAAAACATTCGAATGTTTTCTTCCTTTAGAAAAATACTGTGTTTATGGGAAAGTCTCACACAATTAGATTTTGATTATAATGTAGAATTATCTTGGGTCTTGATTGCAAGTAATAAGAAGAATTGGTAGGGGAACCTAGGTGGCTCCATCAGGTGAGTATCTGTCTTTGGCTCAAGTCATGATCCCAGGATCCTGGGATCAGGCCCCACGTCAGGCTCCCTGCTCAGTGGGGAGCCTGCTTCTCCCTTTGCCCCTCCCCCGGCTTGTGCTGTCTCTCTTTCACTCCCAAATAAATAAATAAAATCTTTTAAAAAAAGAATTGGGGGGTACCTGGGTGGCTAAGTGGGTTAAGCCGCTGTCTCGGGCTTAGGTTATGGTTTCAGGGTCCTGGGATCGAGCCCCGCATCGGGCTTTCTGCTCAGCAGGGAGCCTGCTTCCCACTCTCTCTCTGCCTGCCTCTCTGCCTACTTGTGATCTCTATCTGTCAAATAAATAAATAAAATCTTAAAAAAAATAAATTAATAAAAAAAGAATTGATAAACATAAAGAATTTTACTTTGTGCAAATCATGTCAATAGGTTCCCAGTTTGTTGAACAAGTCTCCTCCTAAGGCTTCTTTTCCTTCCAGTGTGTGCAGTTGCCTTTGCCAATCACTGTATTTATCAGTGGCTTGTATCTAGCGGATGTTACACAACAGAGTGGTGCTGCTGCAGATAAAATAGGTTGCATTATTTTACTTACCAGTGTTGCCTTGAATTAGAGTAAAGCTCATTAACAGCTCTAGAAAGGTGAAGTAACTTTTCAGAGTTTCACTAGCTTCTTGTAGAAATTCAATATGGAGGTGAGGTGAGATTTGAACTCTTTTCTCCTTCATAGTTTTGGGGACTAGTTTTCCAAATAATCAGATATCAAATGGGTAATCTTAGGTGATTGAGGACAGCAGTGACAGCTTGTGAGTTATTTATCATTATTATTGATAATGTCCCTGGCACACAGTAAGGATATGCAATAAACAAATGTTCATCTAAGCTTGTTTTTATTTCCATGGCTTTCCTATTCAATTCTATACAACTTATGACCATTCAGCAAAATACCATTGTCACAGAATGCAATACATAACATAAAACAGATTTGTAGTGTTGAGGTATGCTTCATATCCATGAGTATGAATGAACTAAAAGTATCCTCTTTAAGATCATTTTTTTAAAAGATTTTTTTTTTTTTTAATTCAATTGACAGAGGGAGACCTCAGGAGAGGGAACACAAGCAGGGGGAACGGAAGAGGGAGAAGCAGTCCTCCTGCTAAGCAGGGAGCCGGATGTGGGGCTCCATCCCAGGACGCTGGGATCATGACCTGAGCTGAAGGCAGATAGACACTTAAGGACTGAACCGCCTACGCACCCCTTTCATATTATTATCCTGTTCTTTCCCTGTGCTTTGTCATTGCTGATTTAACTTTGGTTAATTCTCCCTTACCAATTCCTCTTTCCTATGGTAAAAAGTTTCTTAGTCTAGTTTTATAATTATGAGCCAGTTAATTTTCCTTTTAAAAGTCAGTTTAAATTTGGCCTTTTGTTTCTTGCAACTAAAAGCATTCTGTCAGATACAGCCTTATTCTTCTTGTTTTTCACTGCTTTACCCCAATATGACATTATTCTCCACTGCTATTTTCTACCAATTTCATTGAAGAATAATCATCAAACAATAAATCACACATACTTAAAGTGTACAAACTAAGTTTTCCCATCTGTATACATACATGAAGCCATCCTGTAATCAAGATAAGGCACACATTCATCACCTCTAAAAGGTTTCTTGAGCCCTTTCTATGCTTCCCCACAATTCCTCTCTCACTTCCTAATCTGTAATCTCCTTTCTGTCACTCTACGTTAGTTTGAATTTCTTAGAATTTTATGTAAATGGAATCCTACATTCTGAATGACTTTTTATTTGGCTTCTTTCACACAGTATAATTATTTTGAGAATTATTCACATAGGAGTGTGCATCAACAGTTTGTTCCTTTTACCGCTGAATAGAATTCAATTCTATGGATCTGCCCCAATGTTTATCCATTCATCTACTGGTGGACATTGGGTTGTTTTTAGCTTTTGCTTTTTAAAAATAAAGCTGCTATTAAATTTGTGTGTAAGTTTTGTATGGATGGATTCTTCAGTTTTTCTTGGGTGCAATTTAGGAGTGGAATGGCTAGTTTGTATGGTGAGTAAGTATATGGGTAACCTTTTTCAAAAACTGCCAAGTGCGTCCCCAAGTAGTTATCACTAAAGTGTGTGAGAGCTCTAGCTGCTCGACATCCCACCAGCAGCTGACAGGGTCCTGGAAACACAAGCACTCAAAGACATCAGGTCCTAATCTCAAAAACTGTGTATGTTACCTTATTTGGAAAAAGGACTTTGCAGATGTAGATAATTAAGGATCTTGAAATGGGGACATTACCTACATAATCTGGGTGAGGCCTACATGCCGCCACCAATGTCTTCATCAGAGAGAAGCAAGGAGAGTTTTGAGAGACACTGAAAAGAGGAACTGATTTCAAAGTGGAAGCTGAAATTAGAGTGCTGTTGCCTCACCCCAAAGGAATGCTGGAAACCGTCAGAAGCTGGGAGAGGCGAGGAGTGGAATCTCCCCAGAGCTTCTGGAGGTAGTGCAGGCCTGTCAGTGTCTTGATTTCATAGGGCTGACCTCTGAAATATACGTTTCCGTCATTTTAAGTTACCAGGTTTGTGGTAATTTTTTATGGTGGCCTCAGGTAACTGATCCAGTGGCTCTCCAGCTCTCAGAAACATGGTCTGCTCTTGATCAGTTGATACTTCTCCCTTGGGCCTTGATGCTTCAGTGGGTGATACCATGACATTAAATAGAATAAATTCACAGAGGTAAAATGGAACATTTCCAGTAGTGGTGCTATAGGCATAGCAGTAGGTGGTGGTCATATGTCCTAAAATAGCTGGAACACTGATACCCTGGCCACACTGTTCTGTTAGTTGTGTTTTGTGTTTTGTGCATGTTAAGAGTTATCTCAGCTTCTATCTCCTACCTATTCTCTTTAAAAGATTATTTATTTATTTATGACAGAGAATGAGAGAGAGAGAGAAGGAGAGAGGAGAGAGCATGAGAAGGGGGGAGGATCGGAGGGAGAAGGATACTCCCTGCTGAGCAGGGAGCCCCATGAGGGGCTCAATGCAGGGCTGGATCTCAGGACTCCAGGATCATGACCTGAGTTGAAGGCAGTCGCTTAACCAACTGAGCCACCCAGGCGCCCCTTCTACCAATTTTAAGACTGGTTCACTATAGTCCTGTGGATTTTGTGAGACCCCTCCCACCGTGTTTTGTTTTGTTTTGTTTTGTTTTTCCCCCAAATTAATCCTTTGAAAATACAGTTGATTTTTATTAATTGCAGTTGGAAGTTTGTAGATGATTTAGACAATCAATCAAGCAAGCAAGCTTTACAGTTTGAAAAAGAGAAAGAACAATTTTCCTAGTATTCAAATCCTTTTTCTTTTGGTTAACAACTATACATACAAAATGCTTCAGAGTTAATAGTTCTTGGGTACTTGTCATCATCTCTTACTTTTCTCAGAAGCCCAAATTTAACAGCAACAACTTTTAAATCTTGCAACAACAGTGTTATCCCCTAACCCTCAATAAACTAAATCAACATTAAGTTCCCATTGGGGTAGTGCTTTGAGTTTAATACAGATGGATCTGACCATCATATTGTACTATTTAATATTATTTTCCATTCCAGTGATTTATCCTACTCTTTGGACCACTTCCTTCAACACTCAAAAGACTAGTCCTCTGTTGTGCATTACTGATATAATGAATTTTATGTCACATTCATAGATGCCACCATTTTTCTCCATGTTCTTACATAGCTAAATTTGTTTATCGTAGTTGAATATGTCTTAGGGGCATAGTGAACTTTGCAGTGATTAATTGAAAAAGTTTTAGATATACACACAAGACATTTTTTCAAAATATTTTATACATTTAAGAAATGTTTAGAAACAAAATAAAGAAGAGATGGACATTTGCATTACTACAATCTAAACAAAGCCAGACTTGAATTTCAGTTTACTGTATTTAAATTCTCTTAAGCTCTGTTTACATAATACCATATGAACAACCCATTGTCTGAGGGAAAAAATCAGTAAAAATATTGGGTAATTCATAGCAAAAATTACTGCTTGTTTAATCAATTTTTTTCAATAGTTGGTGATAATTTTATGTAGAAATAGCCTTAGGGCCAAGTGTTAGCTTATTTCTCTCTCCTGTCAAATGTAATTCATAGAGTGTTAATTACAATTTTCTATGCCCTTTATCCTTTTACTCAAGTGGGCTACACTCGAACAATAAAAGGGAATTAAGAAGTGATGCAGGAGACTAAACACGGGCCAATCTGGCACACTGGGGCCAAAAACATATTCTTTGTTCTCATTTTTACAATTCTGACACTAGATATACTGCCTTAATTGCTTACAAAGAGAAAACATTGCATTTAATATGGCCTTAATACTTAGAATGATTAAAATCAACTTAACATTATCACTATCTCTTTGTACAAATAGGAAAACCTGTCACTTGAGTGTTGGGCCAGCTCCTCAACAGTTATTAGTTACTATTACCAAAGGTGTCTCAAAAAGCACAATATTCCTCAATGCCATGACTCTCTAGTAACAAGCTTTTATATTTTTAATGTAACTAAATAATTTCAGTCTCACCATAACCATTCTAAGGTTGTTACGGCATATCGGCAAGGTAGTACTATTGAGGGGAGCCTGGGTGGCTCAGTAGGTTAAGCATGGACTCTTAGTTTTGGCTCAGATCATGATCTTGGGGTTGTGAGATCAGCCCCATTTGCGCTCCATACTCTGCGCAAAGTCTGCTTGAGATCCTCTCCCTCCCACTCTGTCCTTCCCCCACTTGTGCTCTCTCTCTCTCTCATAAATAAACAAATAAAATCTTTTAAAGAAAAGATGGTACCTTCGAAAAAAATTAAGTAATAGAATTTTAATTATTAATTGTATCATCTACCTAAATTTGCCTCTTCCAGAGAAAGACATGTAGATGACTCTCCTTTAATATTCTTCTAGGATGGGAATATGACAATAATCCAAATAAATTATGGGGACATATTTTGCATTTTGGACGGAATTTTTACTTTTTCAGAATCATAAGGTTGAAGGGACTTCAAAGATATAAGAAATCTAATCCCCATATTTTTCAGAAGAAAAAAGGTACATTGGAGTATGATGATAGGCCAAAACACAAGGCAGTTTATGGCAGAAGTCATACTAGTGAGTCTTCTGATGTGTAGTTCTCTGTCTTATCTGTGATAGAAGACATTAAAAGGATGCACCACAGAATCCTTTTAGGTAATACATGTATTTAGTGCCTACAATATCAGCATATTTGCAAGCATTGCGTTTAATAATATTTTTCTGGCTCACATTTAATTAATGTCAATAATTTCATAGTAAGAGTGCTTTTGTCCTGACTTAACCATTAGTAGTTATAAGACACGAGGTAGCAAGTCACTTTGACTTTACTTGCCTCAACTGATGATTAGATTATGTGACCTCCAAGGCCTCTTCTAGTCCTTAACTCTTATTCTGCAACACACATTTATATCATCTACTGTGTCATTCCACATCTGTGTGGGAAATTCTTAATCATGGATAAATTGGCAAAACAGGATTTCTGGTGAATGGATTGGTCTCTTACCTTTCTTTTCTTTTTCTTTTTTTTTTTTTAAGATTTTATTTATTTTTATTTGAGGGAGAGACAGAGAGAACATGAGAGGGTAGAAGGTCAGAGGGAGAAGCAGATTCCCCATGGTACTGGGAGCCCGATGTGGGACTTGATCCTGGGACTCTGGGATCATGACCTGAGCTGAAGACAGCCACTTAACCAACTGAGTCACCCAGGCACACTGGTCTCTTACCTTTCTTTACAGTGGAGCCAGAATCAGCCTTCTTTGCTCAGTTTCCATATGCCCCCGCCCGAACCAAGTCTTCTCCCTGTGATACCACCCAGCCTGGCACAGCTGGGTAGGCACAGCCTGGCTTTCTAGAAAACATAGCTGGCTGAAGTGCCTAGATATTACTATAAGGGACCAGAAATACTTATTTGCTTTGAACACTTTCTGAGGATTGGATACATATGTATTCCATAAACATGTACAGCCAAACATAACAGTTATATTTCAAATATATGAATGTACTATCATGAATAGGAAAAAAAATATTTTTTAAGACACCAGTGAATTCAGGGTAAATTTTTGTCTTTTATTTTCTCAAATACTAAAATTGTCTAATGTAGTAAATGAGTACTATCATTTGGGGAGTCAGCACCCCAGTGTCTTACCAATGTCCTTACTCAGGAAAAGGTTTGGAGGATAGTATAATGGTCTCAGGTAGGGATAATTAGAGAAACCAATATGTTTCTGAGACCTTTACGGTCAGTAGTGGTTTAGTGAATAATATCTTCATGAAAATATTTTTTAATTTTTATTAGAGGCTTGAAGTCTGTAGCAAGTCACAGTGGGGAGTTCTAGGTGCTATCACAGGCTTCTGAGGAATGCATTTTAGGGCAAGAGTATTTTCGTTGCCTCTCCAATCCTATCTCCTTGGGTGTTGGGCATTACCTGCTCTGCATACTCATTTTAGTCCTCAAGTTCCTTTGATTATTAAGAATCTTCATGCTTGAAAAGCTGGCTCTGCTACTCCTCCACAGAGTGAGGGAGGGAAATGGCACATTTTGCAAATTTCAGTTCTTTTGAAAGGAATAATGAAAAGGAGGTGGTGCTGCTTCAGAAGGCGGGCTACAGATGGAACAAAAGGTTAACTCAAATTTCTGCTGAAAATAGAAAGTAAAAATAGTAATGATGATCCATACAAGAGCAGAAAACATAGCAAAGTGAAGTTATTCATTTTGAATCAGCAGCTTCTTTTAAAACATCCAATATCCTCTGATTGTTCAAAAGGGTTTTATTTTACAAATTGGCATTCAGTAGGCGCGTCTGACAACTGGTTCATTGTGTCTTTTTTACCAATTGTCAGCAATAGTCTTTCTTTGGATCCACTGAGCAACTTCAGTGTTCTGAGGTAGTTTCTTTGAGGACAAATGATCCAACTTTTTCCCCCCGTGTTTGCTTAAAAAGAATTCAAAGCTTAACTTTGCACTCAGTGGCTTCTCTTTATTATATCTGCGCTGCTTTCCACTTCCCCCATCACTGGAAATGGGAGTTTCCTTGCTTTCAGATATCAGTCTTTTGTCTGTCTGGTGCCTCACAGCATTAAAAAAAAGTAATCCATCTTCACAGAGGTTGCATTCCTGTTAAAAAGAGACTGCTTCTATTAGAGACTTCAGAGGAAGGTACAAGTGGTATATGCACAGGAATGTGACTGAAATACAGTCATTCCTCCTGAATATTTCAGATGTGTTGCTATGAAAAGGTACAGAGCTATCTGACAGGATTGGCTTCACTTATTTCTTGTTAAACCTTAACCCCAGCCCACCCTTGAAGAGTCTCAGAGCTCTTGAATTAGGAAAAACCGTCCTTGCTTAAGAGAAAGAGAAAGAATGACACTAAGAAAGCTACAAGTGGCAAAGAAGTATATTACATCTAGCGATGAATACTTGAAGTCTGTCTTTGTTATAAACAGAATCTTTAAAAATCACGTTGCAAAAGTAATGCCTAAAAAATGCATTGACATGGGGCACCTCTCCATCAGTTAAGTGTGCGACTCTTGGTTTTAGCTCAGGTCATGATCTCATGGGTCCTGAGATAGAGCCCTGTGTCAGGCTCCATGCTCAGTAGGGAGTCTGCTTGAAGAGTCTCTCCCTCTGCTCCTTCCCCCACTCCTTCACAGGCACAGGTTCTCTCTCTTTCTCAAATAAATAAATCTTTAAGAAAAAGAATGCATTGATATTTGTCCAGAGTGTTCCCTTTATTGGTAATACAATATCCTATTTGCAGATTTTTCTATTCGTACTCTTATGAACAAATAACGCCGTGGGTGGACACAGGACTTAAATGTAAACAAGATTGTTTTACAGCTGTGATACTCTCAAATAGAACATACCATCATCATTACATTATGATGACATAGATATTAAAATTCCTGTTACAGATGACGGCTTTGTTGTTGAGGATCTTACATCACTTGCATAAGATCACTGTGGCAGAGACTGTTATACTCCTAGAGTTTGGGTTATGTACATGGCGGTGAATAAACTTTATTTCCCAGCTTTCTTTGTAACTGTGGGTAAGATTTGGCAAATATGGAATCAGTGTATGTGCAGGGATAGGACCTCATTTTCTCTGTCCTTTGTTTTGCCTGTTCTCATAGGGATCTGATGGTTAGAGCTTGAGCAGCCAGTGCAGACTCTGGGAAGGCCTGACAGACGAATAAGATAAGAGCTCAGCTCTGATTAGCTTGCTTTTGCATAAGAGATTAAAAAATTTGTGAGTTTATGACAGATTATTTTTTAATAGTCATAAGATACAATCAAGAAATAGAAAAAAGTAGAATTTAATCTTCTATTATCTAAATCTAATATAAATGTTTTTTGTATTGTACAACTTCAATACACCTGCCATGCATCAATACCATAATCTATTGCCCTTCTTCTTGAGTCTTGCCTGTTTAATTAAGGTTTCTTCAACAACTGTTGAAAACTCATTGTTTTACTACATTTTATGGGATAGTAGACTATATTATGATCTGGACTCATGTTTAAAATGCTTGAAATACTAAGGATTTTAAAGTACTTCTCAAGCATGAATTTTTATGTAAGTAGAAATGTCCACCTTATAACAGTTTATAGAGATGTAAATGAAGATATTAAAATCTTTTACAAAAGTCACTGCAACTTGTAAGAAAAATAGGGAGTTGGGATAAGAAATGGAGCTGCTAGACTTGATTTCCTCTCCTATCACCAATCTGTCTTATTCACTTCCTTCCAATGGATTCTTTTACTAAAACTCCTATTTCCTTCAAACAGCTGGTAGTAGTCTTATCTCCTAATGATATACAACACATTAAAAAATGCTACTAATCTAAAAATTCTACTCTGTGAAGATAAGCATATGGTTTAGAAGATGAAAAATGCTGACTATATGATTACATTCCTGTCTACTTGTACAATGCATTATCATTAAGCCATTCATCATTCTTTCTGCGGACTTAATTTTGGGGCTAGGTAAAGGGGAGATGAGGTAAGCAGAGAATCAATTAACTTTCACTTGGCAGACAATAGTTCTTGCCCCTGATATTATACAAGTTCCTTATTTTAAAGGTGATTATAGAGTTTAGTGACTTGTCAGTTGGTTACAAAGTTAGGACTTCTTTCCCCGGTTTTTTAAAAGACTCTCAAGTCAAGGGTTTTTCTCCTACTTGGTATTGTTCTTTCTGTCTTTGCTAGAACCTTTTGGGAAGAAGGAAAAACTGATCTAAAACCCCAGCCAGTCCCCTTTATTAACCAGGTGATGATGAGGCAACTTACTCAACTTCTCTTTCTAGTTATTAGAAGAATTCAGTAATCATCCCTACATTAAGGGGTGATTGTGCTGTTTAAATGAGAACAGGCACATCAAATATTTTCCCCAGAGCCCAGCACATTGTAAGTGCTTAGTAATTTACTGAAAAGCTTGTTTGATCAACAATAGGAAATATAAAAGAGGAGTACTTGGTAGGGTTAAGTGACTTAATTTGTCAAAACTAAAAAAACAACAACAAAAACAAAAAAAGCACCTTCTAGTTTTTCACTCAAGGGACAAGGCCATATTGGGAAGGAAAATATAAGTGCAGGTAAATGAAGGAGCACTAAGTCTGTTTTATGCCAAAGAAGTGCAAACTTAACTGACAATTTAGTTTATCAAGCACTGTTTTGACCTGCCATGAATAGGGTAGAGTGAGCCAATGGAATTTTCAAAAGTAATCTGATTTACACTTATTTTCAAATACATTCTATAATTCATGCTCTTGAGTGATTGAAACCTGTGAAGTGTATTTGAATTCACATATACTTTTTTACATTTTTTGTATTTGTTGAATACATGAAAGAATCAATGTTTACAATATAGTTAGAGGCAGTCATTCTTTTTGTTAATGTGAACAATTCAAGGTTTGTTTTTCAAAAACAAAGAAATAAACAAAATCCAATTAACTAACTGATGGACTAGTTTAAACTGAAGATTGAAACTCATTATTAACATTAGCAGGGAATTTCCGGAAGTTCTATTGATAGAATTACTGAATTCAGTTTCATTTTTCACATAACAATAAAAGTCATTCTCCCAACGTTTATTAAGGGATTATAGAATGCAGGCTCTTTAGGAAAGCATTTCTTTTACGAGGGTGTGGAGAAATAAACATGATTTTTCCAGTTTTGGAGCTCATAGCCTAGCGAGGCAGATAGATGTTAATAACAAAAACAAAAAGCTGTCTCTAACCCTTGTTCTCAGAGGAGACATTCATGGTGCTATGACCCATTATATATAAGGAATTTGACCTAAAAAGGGAGGTCAGGGATATGACAGTTATGCTGATATCTGAAATAGGAGTTACCCTGATGAAGCAAAACCACCTTTTGCGAAGAAGATGGCTAGAGCAAGTGTGGCCAGTGTGGCTGAAGCAGAGGTGGAGACCCCAGGAGAGACAAGGCTGCAAAGTCTCTACGGGGCTCACAAACACCAAAAACTCTGGCAAGGAGTTTTGTGTTTATAGCTAAGTGCACTGGAAATTCAATGAAATATTTCATGTCTTTGGTTGGGGGTGGAGGCAGGGGAGGGTGAAGACACAACACACTCAGGTATGCCCTTTGGAAAGATCACCCTACATGCATCATGGAGAATGGATTTTACAGAGACCGTGGCACCTTTGTAGTCGGTAGTTCTAGTGGAAGATGATGGTGTTTCCTTCTTTCTCCAGATGGTTGTTAACTTCTTGTGGGCAAAGGCTCCGTTTACAATTTCTTATATTTTATAGCGCTAGACTCAAATTATAAAGGAAGTTATTATTTGCATATTAAAATGAAAAAATGGCAAACTCATCTGTTATTTAGATGATAGAATAATTAGGTTGATTACTTATTATCATTTAATTTAGCCCTATGAACAATTGAAGCTGATTGGATAATTAGTGACCCATAGCATACTCCGTTTTGAATCCTCATCATAACAGAAAGGGGTAGAACTTCATGTTCTGGGGATTGTCTCTTCATCTGGGTCACTTGACATGCAAATTAAAGTAGGAGGCAGTTGCTGGTTGTTCATTTTTAAATGTTCTGAGCTTTGCTCTATCAGACCTACATGTTTTCATGACTTTGACTTTTTTTGTTTTTTTAATGTCTTTTTTTTTTTTTTTAAGAAAAAGAAAAACATAAGCAATCTAATAAGCAGATTGTGCCTCCTACTTGGGATTTTTAAAAATAATTTTATCAGCTCATATTGTGTTTTGAATTAAAAATGAAGCAGTTAATTTAACTTATTTGTCTTAGAAATATTCTTGCATGCTAAGTTCTCCAAACTGTCTTTCTACAAACAAATTTGCCTAGGAGTTAACATAGAAGAGGAAATAATAATATACTAAATAGTAAATTGATTATCCTTTGGGAATCCTCATAACATCCTTCAAAAGATTAGATAAGATGTGGATGATATCTACATGGTGCTGCCTTCACCATTCCAAGTAGGTACTCCAAAATTATCTTTGGCCCAGATTTTTTAAAAAACATGATATCAGAAATATGAAGAAATAATGTTTTTTGAAAAAAATGCTTTTTTAATTCAATAGATACTTATATCTTATGTTTCTCTTTCAATTGACTTCAAAATTGTATAAGTGACGCTGAAGCACTCCAAAAGAGCATGCAGAGAGGTTTTTGTTTTTTGTATTTTTTTTTTTCTCTCCTCTCCACCCCCTCAACCCTACTGGGTTTCTAATTCTAACAAGTATGAGAAATAGACCAATTAACCTAACACACACACAAAATCATTTAGGAAAGTTCAAGGAGAAAAAAAAGAAATATCAACAAACTTGGACATATTCATGCAAATAATGTACCTCTGACAAAATCATAAGTAGAATACAATCCATTAAAAGAACTTGTAAGATAGTCCTTAGGATATTTTCTTTAGTAACTTTAAAAAGCAAGCAAAGATAGGGCGCCTGGGTGACTCAGTTGGGTAAGCATCGGACTCTTGATTTCGGTTCAGGTCATGATCTCAGGATCCTGAGATACAGCTCTGCACTGGGCATGGAGTCCGCTTGGGCTTTTCTCTCTCTGCCTCTCCCTCTACCTCTCCGGTCTCCCCTCCACCCCCACCAAGGCAGCTCAACTAGTTCTCACTTCTACATTGTTTTCTGAGTTTAGTGAGGACTTGTCACAGCCATTTGCTAAAAAACAAACAAACAAACAAAAACAAACCCTGAAAATAAATAGGTTCCCATATGCGGTTTTTAAGTCCTCTGCCCTGTCTGGTTGTCTTTGAGTCTCTCTTTAAGTTTCTCCCTCAGCTGCCATTAGCCCATATCTCTCAGTCTGTTTCCCCACCCCCATCTCCCTTTTTTGTTTTATTTTCTCTATCTTTCTCAATCTATCTCTTCTCTCTCTTTCTCTCTCTCTGTAGCAAGCTATATTAAAATATCAAAGTTCAGTGAATGCTTCCCAGTACCATATGTGACTCTCATTACCCACATAGTCCTAAAAAAAAATCTGATATAACTACCACTCTTAATTAGCAACCACAACAAAAAAGGAAATGTTTTTGTGCCATGAAATCCAGTTTTTCTTTGAGAAGCTCTCCAAATTATTTTCAAAGTCCCTCTCTTTCCTTTTCCATCAAATGTGTTTTGAAAATTAGAGTTCAAAGGACTGGGGACTTCTTAGTTCTTATTTATGTTTAAAAAAAAATGAAGTGAAATATAGTTTCATTTCTCCTTGTGGGATGTAGTAAAGAAGTTAAAAATGAATTATCAGTGGGTTAAAGGTTATAATGAAATAATTTAGAGTTTTAGGAGTTCTGTCTGATTTAGCTTCTTATTTTGCTAATGTATTTGCTAGTATATATAGAGTGCAGGTTAAACTGGCACTGATTGGGAAAAACTGTACTCTAAGATGGCTGACCAAACCCGCAAGGGAATTCCAGTCCCTGTCTCAAAGCCCTTCTGGGTTCTTTCCTACCCCATTTCCCACGTGCACCCAAAGTACCAAGTATGTGGATGTAGAAGGGTATAAATCCCCCTCCCTGCTTGTGCTCAGGGCTCAGACCTTTGGAGAACAACCTCATCTGAGCCCACTGGTGTTAAATAAACCTCCAATCCTCCAAAGTCTCCCTGTGCCACTAGGTTCTTCCGCCAGGATCCAGTCCAGGTTCTACAACATTTGGTTCCCTGACCAGTAAACCCAACTGTGCTGGCCCATTGTTGCCACTGCTTTGGGGCAATGGTGGGGCAGTGACGGAATGAGGGATTGTAAGGGAGAAGGCGCACCCTGCCTGATTTTCGGCAGTCTCCCACCTGGTCACCTCAGGCCGGCGGGCCCCACTGTTCCCACCTGGACTCAAAAGAGAATTGGCAGGTGAGGACCTGGTCCCGACGTCAGATTCCAATAAGACCTGGGGCCCCGGGACCCAGTCAGGCCCACCCTTGAGGGTGGAAGGGGAGACTGATCACCTCCCAGAGACCTCTTAGAGATCTCACAGGTAGGGCCTCCTACCTGAGGGGTGAGGTCCTTCAGGTCAGGAATCCCCTGTAAGGGGGGACAGGAAGGAATTTCCAGAAGGAATTCCACAGGTCAGGACCTCCTGGAGGGGAAGAACTATAATAACTTCGGTGTGAATGTGAGTGAATGTGCAGTTTGACCTGGCTTGTCAGGCGGACTGATTCTGTGGCTCCATGGGTGGCCACCCTAGAAGCTTATGGAGTCTGAATGGCCCTAACCAGCTTCTGTGGTGACCTCATAGGGTCTAAGGCAAGTCTTTGGGGTGCCAGTCTGGGATTCATACAGACTCGCTAAGGCTAAGAGGCACCCAGCTGTCCTCTGGGATGGCGGACAGGGGGGCATCTGACTGGTCTCTCCTTCATTTGTCCTCATGCCAGTGACACAGGGAGGGAACACACAGGGTGGCCAAGGGAGCCTCCCTGCTCATCATGGTGGAAACTCTTAAAAACCTACAGTCTTAGACTATATACTCAAAATTTTAAGAAGTGATTCTCAGGAGACTATGAGATCAAAACATCTGGAAAATTAGGCACATTATGTGAATTGGAATGGGCCACCTTTGGGGTCGACTGGCCTTCTGAGGGGCCCCAAGACCTACCCACTGTCCAGGTCATTTACAAAATTATGGTTGGGACTCCCAGACACCCTGACTAATTCCCATATATCGATTCTTGGCTTCAGGTAGCCCAAACTCTGCCCCCATGGGTCCGATTCTGTGTTGATAGGAAGGACCAAAGTAGGACATTTGTAACCCAAGTAAAGAGCCCAAAGTCTGTAAGGAAGCAAAGCCTATCAGGGAGGCCTTGGCCAGGGGGCATCAGGAGCAGCAATGCGAATGAGCTCTGGACAAGGATGAACCCGTCAGAAAGTGTGGGGACCACAGTCCTCCTCTGACCTGGGACCTAAAGCTGAGCTGCAGGAAGACAGTGCTCCTGCTTCTTGTAAGTGGCATGTGTGAGCAGATACCAGATTTAGCAGCTCTGACAGCCCACGGGAAACTTGATCCACACAAACAGGATGTAAATAACAGGAGCTCTCATATTTACCTTTAAGAGAAAGTGGGGGATGGGGGGACGCCTTGCTGGCTCTGTTGGTTAAGTATCTGCCTTCTGCTCAGGTCACAATCCCAGGTGTCCTTCAGGATGGGGATTTTAAGGAATATTCCCAAGCAGCTGCCAAACCTCCTTTGTTTTGGGGAAATTCCCTGTCTTCTCTGGCCCAATATGGATTGTCTATCCCTGCTCTTGTAGGCGGGAAAACATGGCGTCTGCTCCTCTGGAGCTGATGATCTTCTGAAGCGGGAACCCTTTCTTTGCCCTTTGGCAGCACTTTGTCTCTTCTGCCTCCCCATCCCCCTTTTTCAAACTGTTTCTGCACCATCTTGGGTGCGGCCTGCATTACTGGCTTCTAGACCATCATCAGTACCTCAAGCACCATTGTTAAGGAGCAAGAGAGCACCCACAGGATCTAACACCACCCACTCCAGATTTCCCCATGTGTCTCAGGTGAAAATTGACCATGGGGAAGATCCTGGTGGAACATATTTCAGCATTTAAACTAAGTTTGTTTGTTTAGTTCAGACAGATGTGTCTCTTATCAGTGGCAAACGTGAAACTTTTGTTCTATCAAGGTTTACTGAAGGTCAAATAAGCTTGTTATCTCTGTTGAAATTTGTTAGCAAAGTGATGACTAAACTGATGGTTAATTGTCTCAGAGTTTTCATGGGTAATTCTTAATATAGCTTTCAAAGTCTTTGGTAAACTGAAACTTTAAAGTTTTGGTTGAATGACAAATGGAATTAAATTCATTGAACATCTAGGTCTTTCAAATAGGATAAAATGCTAAGTCATTAATTACTGGACATAGGTTTGTGCTTTTGACTTCAAAGAAACTAAGAATATTTAAATCTGTTGGTAAACACGTCTTGTGCTTAACTGATTCATAAATTTGCCATCTAAAGAATTCTGTTGTAACAGCTCACAAATGGTTAATACTTAGCCATCACTAGATATTAAGGTGTTTCTAAGTACAAAATTCTGCTAATTGTAACTATGACTGATGGAAATAAGGGAAACGACTCTATGTGGAAAAGTAGGAGATATGTAACAAAGATATAAGGAATGGGAATGCCTTTTGTTGAAGGAAAATAAGGTAATTTTGTCCTAAATGAGATGATTGTTTGGAATGAAATGGCTTGGAACAAAACCTAAATGCAGAGGAAAGTTATAGAAGGTTTGTGAAGGGAAATCTTCAGAAAAAGAATTTTAAGTGTGGTCACGACAGACTAAGATTGAAATGAATTTTTAAAAAGACACTGGTATAGAAAGCTGGTTTTCTGTCTGTTCAAAAGGACAAGGTTTTCTTAGGTTAATTGATCTGCTGTTAAGAAGAAAATGTAAACAGTTGTTTCCTCTTTGCAGGTCCAGAAAAACCATTTTCCACATTTTGCCCATATCAGGTGTTTAACATCCCTAATTATATTTAGGCATGTGCTTTAAAGCTTTCTAAGATTTTAGCAAATGTTGACAAGATCTAAATTGTAAATGAAATCTCTTTAACTCATTAGGCTTTTCCTTGGTATGCTAAGTTACTCAGGAAGTACTGCTAAACAAATGATAAACCTTGGGTTACATTTGAATAAATGCTATAAGGATTCTAGAGGTTCTATACATTTCCTAAAGTTTTAATGTTTTGATAAGGTCATCACCTGATATTTAATTATTGAAATGTTATGTGTTACAGAAATAACCTGATTTCCTTACCAGCTAAATTGTAAATTCTCATCAGCTCTTTAACTATATCTATTCTGAGTTTTTTTCATTTATAATTGTTTTAATTCTCTTGTAAAATGAGTTTCACCTTAAAGGAGATTCATATAAAGGACTTCCAGGACAAATATAGGTATTCAATATATTGAAAATCCTAAAACTGAAATGGGAAAGAATTTCCAGAACTAACTAAAGCTGCATTCAGACTAAACCAGAATTAGTAACATGGGACTAAATGAACTAAAAGATTATAGTGTTATGTCTCTTATTTTAGATGTTGCTCATTCTCTAATGTTTGCTCTTCCAGACTAAGAAAAATTTTACTTAAGTTATCTGTGACTTACAGAAATGTAAAAATATTCACTTGTAAACAAATCAAAGCATTCAACTTTCTCTCTGTCTGAACCCTCTGAAACTCAAACGGTCTCAGTAAGTATTCCTTCTTCCATGGCAATCAATCATTTGCACAAGTTCAATAAGAATCTGTTCTCTGTGTAACAGGACACTATTGAAAACATTGGTTATTTTACCAAGGCTTTGACTGGAATGTCATATTTGAGAAAGACATGCATAGACTCAGATATGACCAGACAGCTTTAAGGAACTAAGGTTGACTTGATGAAACCTGGAGCCATAAAGCCCTCTTGGAACTGTTGGCCGGATACCTGGCTTACAGAGTTCCGAGCAGCCTCACCAGGTGAGTAAAGAATGTCACTTCCTGGCAGGTGCGGGAACCTCAGGATACGTTGGGGCCCTCATGAAGAGGAATCTGTCCAAATCTACAGGTATTATAGGCACGTCTGATGGCAAGTACTTGGCTTGGCTTCTGGCCTGGAGAGGCTACTGAAAGTTCAACCTAGAGATTCCTTATTAGAAGTTCCAGCAAAACAGATTCTAAAAGATGTATATGATCACTCACTGTTCTTGCTGATCTTATGTAAATAATTAGGCCAAATCTGTTTAAACTGGACTTGTTTTTCAAATAAATTAGTCCTAATTTGGCTACCTATGGAAATGAGAGTTATTTTAGAGAAAAAAATTGTTTTAATAACACACCTTTGTGAATGTTAAATTCTAGATTTGTCTTTAAATGTTTGTTGTTTACCTAACCTAGACAATTTGAGATAAACTTCAAAAAAGTTGCACAATAGCTCGTTTAGACGATCTTCTTGCTTTTTGTCTGTGGGAATAATAACAAGACCCTATGGCACATAATTAAACAACTGGAAAATGGGATTGATTCCCCAACAATTGTATAACTTAACTATCACCTTGACCAATTCTGTGTGACTGGGATAATAAAATTGCCTAAAAGCCATAAGTATACCTTACTCCATAGGATTAACTACGGACTTGTGGATATAATAGATGACCCCACTTTCTTTATGATTGGATTGGATGATGCATGTGGGACTCCCCTTAACTCTTGACAAGTTTTCTCCCACTTGCCAGTGATCCCACTTGTCAGTAATTAGGATATTGTCAAGGCTGGACCACTCAAAAAGGATTTCTTAATGGTTTCATCCCTTAGTCATATTTATCCTAGAAGCCACCTCTGTTGAGGTACAATTACAAACAAAGGCTTTAGCTAAGCATAGAACAGCCCTCCTCATAAAAGGAGCCTCAAAGCTTACCATGGGACAGTCCTTGACTGTAATGACTTCGCCACAGGTCCAGATTTGTCTTAGAAACCAAAGGCCGCCAATGGATGATGGAGGCCAACTTATTAAATACCAGGCTACACTGATAGAGATGCCTGAAATAATACTAAAACCTGTCAGACTTTAAAATCCAGCTATCCTTATGCCTGGACCTGAACATCATACTTCTGTAGAGCATAACTGTTGGAGGTCATTGATATTGTTTATTCTAGTCAACAGGATTTAAAAGATTGCTGCAGTTATAATTCACCTCAAAAGCTCTATGGCGGGCCACCCCCCATAGTAAGTAGGCTTAGAGGAGACCTTGAACAGATTGGAAACTTAGAGGTGTCCCAACACCTCCAAGCCCTGGGAAAAACTCGAAGGCACATCTCCTGAGAAGCTTTAGAAAGGACCCCCTCAAACCATGGTGGACAGGGCCCCACACTGTTATTCTAACCACCCCTACTGCCCTCAGGGTCTTAGGTGTCACCAAATGGGTCCACTGCTCTAGAGTGAAGAAGGCTTTCACCAGTTGGATGAAGCACACCAGTGGAAAGCCCAACCAGATCCTACAGACCTGTTCCAGCTCCACCTTCAATGAGACCCCCACCAACTGAGGGACATCTGTTCACCATGGTCGCTGGCTATTGTCGGCATGACACTGACAGCCTCACCTCTGGGGTTGGACTTTACATTGCTGCCCCTTCTGACTGGACTTTCTCCCAGAAACTTGTTATTGTCATTGCTTATTGGGAAGCCTTAGGAACCTTAAGATGGATTGCTAAGTTCATAGAAAACACTGTTACCAGGCGAACCACTGTCCAAATACTGGCCTTGAAGGGCGATGGTAATAGATGATAATGATGCCCTTTAAACTAGGCATTTAAAGGGGCATCAAAGTGGGGAATGATTGGGAAAAACTGTACTCTATGATGGCTGACCAAACCAGTAAGGGAATTCCAGTCCCTGTCTCAAAGCCCTTCCAGGTTCTTCTTTCCTACCCCGTTTCCTGTGTGCGCCCAAAGTACCAAGTATGTGGAAGTAGAAGAGTATAAATCCCCCTCCCTGCTTGTGCTTGGGGCTCAGACCTTTGGAGAACAATCTCGTCTGAACCCACCAGTGTTAAATAAACCTCTGATCCACCAAAGTCTCTGAGTGCCTCTTGGTTCTTCCACCAGGATACAGTCCAGGTTCTACAACAGTGCCAACCAAAGGTCCCAAAATATAGGCTATAAAAAGATAGACCTATGTCTCTTTGTCATATTCCCAATCAGATATAAGCAGTCACAGCTGATTGCCTAATTTTGCTCATTTTGATGTGTTACTTCCATCTCTGTTCTAGTACTCATTGGCTTGTGGGCAGCCGCAAAGGGGAAAGAGCCAAAATAGCAACATGTCTTCACTCTTAGGACCTAGATTCGGGACCTGTATGTTTTGCTTGTATCCCACTAGCCAATACTTAGTCACAAGGCCTGCAGGAGTTCTATTATGAGCCAAGGGGAAGATGGACATTGGAGAACCACTAGCAGTTTCTGTCAGTTTGAACAATTTAACTGAAGACAAATTATTTTAGCTAAATTCTCTCCATCCTTGGAATGCATTTAATTTTAAAATGTGGTTTATTTTGGCTTTATTATCATTATTATTATTTTTATTTATTTATTTTTTAACCGTGGAACACTTCACGAATTTGCGTGTCATCCTTACCCTGGGGCCATGCTAACTTTCTCTTATTGTTCCAATTTTAGTATATGTGCTCTGAAGTGAGCACTATTTCAGCTTATTATTGATCAGTTGGTAACAAAAATTTTTTTTAAAGTTGGAGTTCAGCCATGAGCCTTTTAGTGTATTACCAAATGAATATTTTTATAGGAAACAGAAGATGATTAAAATGTGTTCAGACATAGGGTGTGAACACTATGAAAAATGCTTTAATGAAAAAGTCCTTATAATGGTTTTCAAGACTTTACTAGATTGATATCTGGAACCTCTGTATCTCCATCTCTCATTTCTCTCTCTCTAATGACACTCCAGCCATGCTGTCATTCTTGATTTTCCTCCCAAGCACCAACCATTCTCCTACCCCTGAGACTTTAACCTTAATATTCTTCTTCTAAAATTGTCTTTCCCAAAAAATTTCTGCAAGATTTACCCCATTCTCTCCTTTAGGTCTTTCTTTAAGTCACCTACTCAGTAAGACCTACTGTAACCTTACTCTTTCAAATTTCAAGTCCATTCCCAACATTTTCCATTCCCTTTCCTGCTTTATTTATTCCACTGGAGTTATCACCATCCAAGATTCTATATATATGCTTATTTATTTTGTGTATTGACCATCTTCCATAACCAACTAGAATGGATGCTCTCTGAAGGAATTAATTTTTGTTTAGTTTATGCTTATTTCCCATGGCTGTAATAGCACCTGGAACATAATACTATCATCAATAAATATGCAATCACTAAATGAATGATAAACAAATGAATGAGTGATTGAGTAAATGAATTACAAACCTAAAATGGCATTGACTCCAGTAGTCATTTTGGGAAAATGTGATTCATGCATTGACATTTTTTAATATTGTCTTTACTTAGGCAATCAAATTATGTTTCACACCTTGAAAAGAACTCAATTTATTTTTTATTAGTTTTATGCACCCAAAATATCTAAGGAAAATAAAGTCTTCTATAGGAAAGAATATTGCATAAAATTATGAATGCTTATCTTGTGTAGAAGGTATACCCGGGGTTAAAAATATCCAAGCATTGATTTTAATCATCCTATCTACACTAAAATCTCTTTAAAAGCATAAAATTATGTTTTTGGAGTATCATTGTAATAGTAAAACTGTTATTTATGGTTTTCTTACATAATGAAGAAAATTCTTAAGGCTAATAACAAAGCTCTAAATTTCATGACCTCTTATAGGCTTATTTTTAAGGCAGTGAATATGGTTCAAATGAGAATTTCAATCATTAGCATCATTCTGTGTTTAAACATAAGGCATTGGAGCTAGTTATTGGGCAGAACTTATTTTTATATTAAGTCATGCCATGCAATGTTCTTCAATATGTGTTATCTGAGTGCCAATTAATACCCAAGCAGTAGTTAAGCACCCAGATTAATGTTTCTACTCACCACATGAAATGATTCTAAAAATCCCTGTGGAGGTAATTGCAAATTTGTTTTAGGTACAAATGTACTGATTCTGTTATATAGTCAGCAGAGTCAAATCTGAATGTAGCCCAAACAAGGTGTGGTTGAGCAAATTCTTCTGAGCGTAATTGTCCAGAATGCTTCAAAGTGATAATTAGGATGATAACAAATGAATCCCCAAGGGAGGCAATTGTCAGGTAGCATATAATAAAATTGGAACTTTTTCGCAGAACTTAAGGAAGTGCTTAGCATATATTTAAAACCACCTCACAAAAATTAAAGTGAAATCGTAAGGTTTTTTTTTTTTGATGTCCATAAACTTATAAACTCCACTACACTTATGTAAATGGGAAAAATTTGGTATATACCATCAAATGATATTTTTTCAGAATAAAGATTTTTTTTGATCTTGATAAATAAGTAGAGATGCAAATATGCTATTATAGAGTATTTCTCACACGGAAGAGAGACTGCTGCTGCAGCGTACTTGTAAGGAATGTCCTCACCTCCCACCAGCACATACAATCTAGCATGTACACTTCCAGGGACAGGTGCTAAAATTTCTGGTCTTACAGTGGCAACTCAAGCTAAAGATAATAATAACATTAATAATAATTACCATAATAAAATTAATATTTACTGAATCCTTAGTCTGTGTCAGACATTTGTGTTAACCAATTTAAATACGTAATGTAGTTTTCACACCAATGTTGGGAGATGAAATTGTTGTATTTATTTGACAGATGGGAAAATGAGTCAAAATTAGCCAATAATAGAGCATGTATTAAAATTCAAGTCTGTCTTGTTCTAGAGTTCCTACTCTTAAACACCATATTACACTGGTATAGTTATAGGCTGAGTTGACATCCTTTATTGTCATTAATACTCTGTACTGTGTTTCCAGAATTCTGTTACTCACATACCTCACATTCTCTTACAGGCCAGTGGGGCCTTCTGTGCCCCATACTTACTTAAACGGATGGCCCTGTCCATTGATACTTTCTCTTCATCATTCTGTACTTCCTGAACTTGTTAAAGAATCAAGTTACTAAAAGAGTGTCCTTTAAGATGGTCCTTTTATAGCTCGTATCTCAGAATGATGAGATGATGAGATCCTATTGGCCTGCTATAATGCTTGAAATGCTTATGTAACTTCTTATTTGGACATTGGCATATCTAAACATTTGCGAAAATCATATAACTATTGCTCATTCAGTTTTCTTCTCTGTAAAATGGGTATAATATGACATACTTCCATTGCTGTGTTGGTCATTAAATGAGTAGATATATTCCAAGGTCATGGCATGGTGCTAGGGAAGCCTGGGTAGTTCAGATTACTGGGGGGGAAAGATGGCAATTAATTAGGAAGTTTTTTTTGTTTTTTTTTTTTTAATATAATAGGCACTCAATGAAAAGAGCTCTGTTAAAGTTGAGTGTTATTTATAAAGAACAACATTTACACTGGGTCAAGCCCTGTACTAGGTATTGATTCAGTGGTGAATAAAACAGATTTTTTTTTTTGAATGTTTGTGAACAAATAGGTAGAAAAAGTCAAATTATGACAAAGAAGGACCAGACAAGGGAGTGATGAGGGATAGCGATGGGCTAAAGACCTAATTTGGAGTCCATAGTTGGAGAAATCTTCTCTTGAATAAGGTTATGTTCATGCTGAGACCCAGCCAATGAGAAAGAGGCAAAGCACAATGAGTGTTTAAGGCAATATGCTCAAGCTGGGATAGGAAATTGAAGGAATCCCACATTGAAGGAATTGAGAAGACAGTAGCAAAGTGCAGGCACTGGCTACCATGGATGGGAATGAGATATATACGTAGAGAGAGGATGTGGCCTTAGAGGGGCAGCAGAGGTCACTAAATGGGTGCTCAAAGGCGCCGAAGAGTCCTGGGACTAATGCTGGGGACAGAATGGGCAAAACTCCCAATTCTTTTCATATGTTGTGCCTTATGGGGCTGTGCTGACCTGCGGCCCAAGGACCATCTGCAGGGGAGGAGCCTGCACTTGTCCAGCACCTCAGCGTCACCTACCCACCCAGTCCCCCTTATTTCCAGTGAGCCCTGGGCAAGCATTTCTACGCTTGTCTTGCAGACACCAAGAAAAGCTTTGTGAAGTGCTCTCTGTTGGAACATTTTTGCCTGGCGGGCTCTTGCTGCTCGACGAGCTTATCAGTTCTCGGCCTTGCAGCCCTGCGAGGTTGCCTGGCTCAGTTAGTTTTGCTCGAAGTCTCTTAAAATGGATCAGTCAGGTCAGTGGAAGGTCATATTTGTAGTCTTTGGTGTTTAAAGGTAAAAGTAAACATGCTGATAGCTGGGGAAAGAGCGTTTTAGGCTCTGTTTTGAACTGTGTGCTGACCTGGAGGAACTTGGATAATTAAGATAATTAGGTAGAGCCAAATGAAGGCCCCTAATGAAAGACCCACAGAGCTGATTCTGTCATCCTTCTGACCTCTGCTAGTGACAGGACTTAAAACATTTGTTACCACGTTTTGTCTGATTAACAAAGTATCATGACCTAGATAAGTACTGCGACTTGTTTATCTTCTGGGAGAGGCGGGGGTGGGGCAGTGGTGAGGAGGGGAAGTGGGAAGGGAAGGAGGAAGGGGGAGTGTGGAGGAGGGAGAGAAAGAGAGAGGGTATATGAGAGTATACAAAAACAAATCAAGAGGATTCAACAAATTACAGATGTGGTTTTGTTTCCTGAGAAGCTCTTGGTCCTTGTTACCTATAACCAAACTGAACACCAGAAATTTGTTTTAAACAAATGATATTAGTTAGATATCTAGCTGCCAGACTGCTAAAAAGCAGAGGTACCCATGAAATGGTGCTGACTACTGTGTTTTCAACAACTGATACTGGAAGATTGATTGGGCTGGAAGGGCTGTACCGACAGTATCTCTGATCTGAGGCATTGTTTCTGTGTCCTTTTCCCAGAGCTTCTAGAAATGTCTTATTTGTATTCAGCCGAGTGGCAACCTGCTTTGAGAAATCACAGACATTCTTGATTGCCTCAGGCACACCACACAACACAGGACAGTTTCATGTGCTGCTGTCTCTGGCCACAAGAGGCATAAAGTGCTCAGGACTGCCATTGAGCTATTTTGCATCATATCCATTGTGTGGGAGGAGTTAGAAAGCTCCTGTGTTTGAATAACCCAGCCAAGTGAGTCAGTCAGAAAAATGGAAATTCTCACAGAAGCTCTTCACCAGACGTCTTTTTCCCTGCGTGATAGTCAGACCTGACAGATGGAAAAATAGCATTGGCTTATCAGAAGGCCTGTGTAAGATAAGGTATGATGTTTTATAAAAGAGAGCCAGAGGCCTACAGGTATTTAAATGGCTGCAGAAATTGAAGTACCAGTGACCAAGAGAGCTGCCTAAAGGTCATGGAAACTCTCCTTGGAAAAAGGGCAGCATTAAGTTCTCGGTGTCAATACCGCAGCAGACGACAGAATCATTACTGTGCTTACACCTGGGTTATTGGTTAATAGTGAAGATAAACAGGATTGACTTGCTCTGTATAATTCAAGACATCTTGTCATGTCTTTCAAGCTGTTTGCATTTGTAAAACATCTACTGGCTACAAGGTACCTTACATTCCTGAAAACAAAAACAACCTGCTTTCCCACACTCTAGATGTTTTTTTTTTCCTCTTATTTTTCTGATTTCTCTTCTGCCCACCTTAAATCATTATTCCTCCTGCATTCTGCACCTGCATTCCCATCAGCAGTGTATGAGAATTCTAGTTCTTCCACATTATAATCTATAGTGAGGAAAGGTCTGTGGTTGCCTGGTAGGAGGAAAAAAGAGAGATGAGAGATGGGAAGGGAGAGATGGAGTCCATATGAACACTAGAAAACTTTGGGGATGATGGATGGATATCCATTACCTTGATTCTGGTGATGGTTTTGCAGGTATATGCATAAGTCAAAACTTATATTTTATGCTTTAAATGTATAGTTTATTGAATATAAATTACACCTCATAAAGTACCTATGGTTATGGGAATGATAATAATAATGTTTCATCTAGTTATCATGAGTATTAAATGAGGTAATACATGTACTAAGCGTAAGCCTGGTTTTTGTTAAGTGCACGATAAATGACTATTACAACTTTATTGGTAATAAAAGAACTAATCTTGTACTTTATTGTTCTTTAGATATATGGCATCAGTTCAGAGTAGGAGAGGAGAATAATCTTTATTCAAGCATAGTTGACATAGTTATACTTTTAAGGAAAATGCCTAGTATTTCTTAATGCATATGGAGTTCTAAAACATTTCCTCCAATATGAATGAGCACATTTAACCCATCAAAAGGAAAATGTGAAATTAGTGTAAATTTTGCAAACATGATGAATATGGATGTAACTTCCTTGTTCAGTCCTCGAATCTGGCCCATAGGTTGGAATCATGGAACATTAACCAGGCTATGAAGCAGTGGCCATAGAACACAGTGAAACTAAGTAGCTTGCTTTGATCTTCCTTAATAGGGAGCTTTGTACTGAATCGGTGCTATTTCATTTAATAATACTACGGGGGAAAAAAAACACTTTATTTTTCTTCACTTAATGTCCTTCTCTTATTGCCCTCTTGTTAAATTTCTCTGCCATCCCATGATTCAAAAGACACATGATTAACTTGTTTGACACTTTGGGTTTCCATTTCGAGGAAAAGCATCTTTGGCCTCTATGTTTACCATGTTGCTTCATTGATAAGAACATAGTTCATTTAAAGGAAAAAAGAAAAGAAAAAGAAAAAAGAAAGTAGCAACAAAAATCTGATTATGACTTCTTCTTACCCTCTTAGCAGCTAGATCAGATAATGCCACTTTTAATTGAAATAGATGTGTTAAAAGTAATCAAGGTTGCTCTGGTACAGTGGAGAAAAATACAATTAGACTTCACATAGAAATGGAACATCACTAAAGATGTTGATTTTCGAAAAGAAAAGTTACTTTTTTTTTTTCTTTAAATTTGTTATTCCAGTTTTTTAATGCTCTGTTACATAGTTAAACTTCTTTATCTCCTTTTTGAGTTTATAAATGAAATAAGGAAAACAGACATAATACACAGTCCTTAAACTGACTGCAGTAATGACCACTGAATTTATTAAGAACATTTGCTGTGGTGGTTTCTTAAGGAGTTTGGTTTCTGTAAGAGAACAATAGTTTGTTGTGAAAAAATAGTATTTTGGATGATAAATAGGAGGACAGTTTTGGGGGATATCTGCCTGCTGTCAGGGTTGGGTTGGCTAATCTCAATATCTAGGCAAGATCCTTTTTAATTTAATAATTCCACGGATATACAGTTAACCTAACAGGGTATTTGTTGCTATTGTTATTTTTAATTCTCTAAATATTTGTAGGATAGTCTGTAGGTGTTAACTGCAAGAGTTTTGGCTGCTAAGGCCAGAACTGTAAAACTTTGACCTGGTCTGTTTAGTTACCAAGAGATGAATCTAGTCAACACCATACGAGATCATAGGGAGAAGCTCTCTGAGCATGGTTACCACACTGGAAACACAAAAGTTTCCTTATCCAGAACAGATGAGATGTCTCTCATATATTATAAATGTAAACTCACCCCAGTAGCTGCTCAGACCAATGGACTAAGGTATTCCTGTGGTGAAAGCACAAGTACTGAGTGACAGGACCCATGGGGTAAGGCACTGATAGAATGTATGATGGATAGAGAGGAGACACAGTGTATTAATTGTATTCTTTAAGTGTGTAGTTTGCCTTTAATGCTTCACTGCTTCAACCGAGCAGAAAGACAATACCAGATGTGGCTATTTAAAAAATGTGTTAGGTTCCCTGACATGACCAACTTTCAAACTGGTTCTGCCTGAAGAGATACCCAGTGTGGGGGAAAGTGGTTGGCCATATGACATAGTAAGCGATCTTTATTGGCCTATTTGAGATTGAAACTGAATATAAATGATGGATTTCTATCTTAGTGGTACAGTTTTCCTTCAGCATAGGAGTAAGAAAGGCAAAGAGAATTACAGTTCAAGGACAGATATTTTGTGGTGCAGTAATTCAGTGCGCAAATTTTACCTCATAAGTTGTAGTGAACAATACCAAGGGATCAAATTACAAATATCTTGCAATGAAGATATTATATTATTTTTATATTATTACCTGTTATCTTTGCTTTTGGTGAAATAATAATTCTTGGCCTAATATACTTTAGTGCAAGCATATTTTCGGAGGACAATGGAAACAAACATAGGCAAATAGAACCCACACAGTTTGTATGCATGGGTCTCCCTTACAGCTGTAATTTCTTTGGGAAACAAAGAATAGGCAATAACCAGACCAGAACTTTAGTGTATTTTATTATTTCTCTCTTCTGGACTTTTCATATGCTTCTTAGTTAGCCATTCTCTCTAGTGATGATGACTCTTGGTGACACTGAGATTACTTTCAGGTATTCTGTAGTTTCTATTCATTGGAGGATGATGTTGATGATTTCAATCTATTTTTTTCTTGCGGAGGGAGGAAGAGAGATTCTTTAATTTGCCCAAGGGAATAAAGCCAGGTTTTATTGTTTTTAAGTCAGATTTTAACTTGTAGCTCTGTCATGAAACAGGGATATTTTCTTGCACAGAGTGAAGACGTTTTCTATTTCTTCTAGACCATAAAGTACCATAAGGAAAGATAATAGGTCATTTCATCTTTGTATTCCTAGAGCCTGGCATAGAAGGTATCAGTCTGTGCTTATTGATTAAAAGGAAGGAAGAGAGGAAGGATGCTAGTAATTTTATTATTGGCTTCTAAAATCAGTTGGTTACACATTTCTTAAGTGGTTCATAGATCATAAATTTGAGAATTATGTTCTACTTTTTGTGAAAAATATAAATAAAATGCCTAAGGGACCAGTCTTTGGACAAGGACAGTTTTATCTCTCTTTTTCCCCATATTCACTGAAAAAGAACTTTGTGTGATAGAACTAAGTGCTTAATCACCCTGTAATTTGCTTTGGCCAGTGAAATGTGAACAGAAGTGACATGTATCACATCTCCTGCAATTGTATGCTTATCCCCTTTTCTTCTGTCTTGGTATCCAGTAAGGTTCCCTATGATGGAGTTCAGGTCTCTAAATGAGAGTGACATGGAGCTATTGTTCCACATATCATAGAAGCAACCTATCGTAGATATGACACAAGGAATAATTCTTTTATTTTAAGTCACTGAACTGTATTTTTGGCTACCAATAGAGTTAAGGTTCTAATCACTGCTCTCATTTACCTTATTATTTTTCTGCCATTAATTTTGCAATCATATTTTATACCTAATACTTTAGGAGTTCTCCTGTAGCAGAGAAGTATTATAAAATACATTTTCTTGTAATTTCACAGATAATGCAGACTTTTTGACAAAAATGTGGAATAACTTCTTAGCACTATTCCCAAAATTTATAATTCCACTTTTCAAAGATAACCAGTGTCAATATTTGTGTATTTATTTTTGAGCCTTACTTCTAAAAAAAAAACCTTAAATAACTCTCTCTCTCTATATATGAAATATATGGGTGTATATATATGTATGTATACATGTATACATACATACACATGTATATGTGTACATATATTTATGTACATGTGTATGTACATATGTGTATGAACATATGTATATACACATGTATATGTGTATGTATATTTATGTACACATATACATGTATACATAAATATACATACATACATACATATGTATACATACATATACATACATACACACACACCCATATATTTCATAAAGTAATTTTAAAAATGCATAATGGAAATCAGTGGAACATATAGTAACATGTATTAAATCCTAACTTCAGAAACATTTTTTTCCTCCTAAGAATACATCAGGTTCCTGGGTTAAATGTTAGCTATATCCCATTTTTAGGATGATGATGTGAAATGACATTCTATTTTATTTTGCAATTTACCCCATTTGGGTTCTCTTACAGTGATGTATCTAGAAAAGAAGAAGTTTTGCTTATAAAGCACTTCATGTTTGTCGGTGCGCTTTTGCATTTTATCTCATTTATGCCCCCAAGCAAAACTGTGCAATAGAAGCGGCTGGCATTTTCTCTGTTTCATATACATGGAGATAGGATTTGGCAAGTCTGATAGCTGGCGCTGGGGAAATCTGAGTGAAAGCCCCAGTGCTCTTGTGCTCTTGTACTCATTTTATCCACCCTGACAGTCTAAGATTTTCCTTAAAAGAGGCTAATGATTTTCACTTGCCTCAGTGGAGAATGATAGGCATGAAAACCAGGAATGGCATGGAAACCATCTATTCCAACATTTTGCAAAGTGAGACATTGATGGTACATCCCTAACATTCCAGTTGAAAGCCTACTGTGTGTGTGCTTACGTCTCAGGATACCTCACAAAGTGTGCCTTCGTGATTAGTTTTCCACCCAAGCCATTTAATGAATCTAAAAAAATAAAGAGTTATTCTGTATAGCTCAAAGGCTGTTGGATGTAATGGAAGAGCACTCAATTAAGAATCAGAATATTTGGTTTCCAGACCCATTGAGCTCCTAACTAATCTCAAGGTAGTCATGTCCTCTATATGTTTCTGTATCTCATGGATGGAATGTGGATAAGAGTAAATGCCTTCCAATTTTTTTTTTCAGCACAGATACACACACACATAAACACATATATTTAGAAATAGGGCTCAGTGATTGGCTAAATGGCATATATTATCATTTGTAAGTGGGACGGACTTCCATTTTAAAGCCACAAGCAGTTTTTCTATGTCTCTAGTGTTGGAAGATTGAGCTCAAGTATGGGGGAAGACTGCTCCTTTATTTGGTAAAAAAAGCCCTCTATGGCTAAAAGTAAAGCAAAAGTCACATTTTTAAAAATGGAAATGGTCACTACTCTGCAAAAATAAAATAAAAGTTTATCTTTATGGGCAGAGTTCAATATCTACAGACTGTTTCTTCTGGGAAGAAATATTTCTTTTCTAAATAGATGTTTAGACTGCGTCATCTTGAAGAATTCTTTTTGAAAGCAGTTTTGGAATAGTGGTTGAGAGAGAAGGTTCTGAAGTCATTCTACCCAGGCATGAATCACAGATTTCTCATTTACTGTTTGACTTTGGGCAAGCTATATAACCTGTCTATATCTACAGGTATAATAATGGAACCCATCTCAAAGCGTTGTCAGAAGTGGAGACCTAAAGATGGCAGCCGGGATATGGGGACATATATTCACATCATGTAATTAGACCCTTAAAGGGCACAATTTGAGATTCTGCAGTTTATTTTCGACTGTCAAAGTACTCTTTGAGATGGTAGTTAAGAATGAAGTATCCTGGCTAGGGAAACAATATAAGAATGTTAGATTCTGATGAATTGCCCTCATAGCAACTTTAAGCAAAGCCAATCCTTATAGTTTACAGGTAGGGAGAAATACACATTCCAGGGAAGAAGTTTAGTCTAGGGTAGAAATGCATGAGCTACAAGAGAATGAGGTAGTAGAGGATATTGTTTCTTTCTTCCAAGAGTCAGGTAGCTGGGGCTTGGGTTCCAAGGAGGGAGAGACATATTTCTGTGTACTTACCCTAGGGAAGATACCTATGATGACGTAAGTCATAGGGGGAATGCCACACAGAAAGAAATGACTAATGGAGGGGTAAGGCTGAAGATCTGAGGACGCCACAGTTAGGGCACAGGTTTGAGCTCTCAGCTTTGTAATTCTTCTGTCTTATTACCAAATCTCAGGAAAATCCTGACATGGGTTGTAGCTTGGTCACCAGTCACTCTGGAGAATCAAAGAAGGGCTGATGCCAGTGTGTGAGGGAAAATGTGTTACAGGGAAAGTAACATCTGTTTGTGGGTCCCCAGTCTCAAGAAAACAGGAGGTGGATTGTGGAAGGGGTAGTAGTGATCCTAAGGCTGACATCTGGCTAATATAATTTGTAAAAAGCAGGGTAAATCTGAAGAACGCCTAAGTTTTCCTTAGATATGTTCTCAAGAACACTTATAGATTGGAATCTATTGGAATATTGGAAATCTGGTTGAAGAAGAAACTGCCATAATTTGAACATTAAAGGAGAAGGTGAGCCTACTGAGGGTGTGCTTACGTCTGGTGAAGTCTGGAATCTTTTTTAATACTGATGTAGGAAATGTTGAGGTTTGGAGCCAATGGCCAAGGAAGAATGCTTGAGAAGATTTTGGTGTAAAAATGTGGTTTTATTGTATTGGGACAGGACTTTGGGCAGAAAGGGCTGCCCTGGGGTGGTGAGGAGCCACTGATTACACATTTTGGAGTTGGGGGGAAAGTAAAGAAAAAGGGAAGTTTCCAAAAGGACTTTCATATGCTAAAGACTCACAGGATCCTAGAGGCCCTGCTATAGAAGGTTGCTCTTCCTTCTAGCAAGGTATTAGCATTAAGGCAGTTGGCTTCCTGAGGAATGTCCTGCCTGCCTCAGGTATTTGTCAGTGAGCTGCAGGTTATAAAGACATTTAATTTTATCTGCACTTCCTTCTGCCTTTGTTCCCCACATCCCTACCACCACCACCGACTCTGTTATCATCATTAACATCACCATTGGTATAAACTGGCTTCACAAATCTCTAATGAAGAATATAATTTTGTTTATATTAAATTCTTCCATTACAAGCACCAGAGTAAATAACAGAAGTTACATCCCTCCAAGAGTGTTCTAGCCGTTTTTGTGATTTTCACAGAAACCTGTGAACAGCCATAACTTCCCTCAGTTTTTCTGTTCCAGTCTCCTCATTCTGGTCCCTGTTGTCACCTCTTCTGCCTTAACTGTGGCTGCTTTGTCAGCATAATCATCTCCCAATGGTGAGTTCCACTGACACTGCCTATCTGGCCTCTGGGAGGAAAAAAAGAATTTTTTCTTATTCTCCAAAGCACAAGGAGACCAGGCTGCAACTTTTTATAAGACATTACTAAATGTCACAAGTACAAATTTAAGCTGCTGCTTACTTGTGTTTATTAATTTTAGAACTCTCAGACTTCAGATTCAAAATCTGAATTCCCACGTTACCCCAGGTACACCTCCAGGTAGTGCAAGCTCACCCACTTGCCCCACACCAATGAGATTCTTCAAAACCATTTCTATATCTCACCTGCCCTGGTCCCATCCCTGTTTTCAGCCTCTGTACTCCTGTCCTCCCAACTCAAGAAAAAAGAGGTGTTCTTTGATGTCATACGTTGCTTAAAGTCTTGTCTCAGGATTAGACACGTTCTAACATGACAGAGAGTGAGAACTTCCACTCCCTTCAGAAGGAAATCTCCCTTCCAGCACTAGACATGTGGCTGGTACAAGACAGTCACGATAGCTGATGGTAGGTTTTTGGTATTCTGGTCTATTAAATCTTAAATAACATCACTTGGAAGATACCAAATGTCCAGGACTGGTTGTCTAGTCAGGCCCCTTCTCAAAGTTTGTTCTTTAGTGTGAGGTAGAGGGAGGGTCAGTTGCTACCTGACAAACAAATAATATCGTCTCAGGAAAGTCAAAACATGTATATTCCAGACTAATATTATTTCTCTCTTTCATAGTTTAGTATTTTGAAGCTTTGCTGAGCTTTGATGTAACTTCTCACTGATGTGTCTCCACAACCTGTAAGACCGCCCAAAGTGTCCTCGTTAGTGCAGAGGAAAGTCTACTCTACAGACAAATTCCAGTTTCTCCTAAGAAGACACAGATTACTACACAGCCTTCAATTTCCAGTTTAAAATGTTAAAAACTAGACTCTGCCAGGTGGGCTTGGTCTCAGTTCCAATATGTTCAAAAGTAGTAGTTGATTTCTGCATGGAACATTGACCAATTTCTATTCCTATAGAATAAAAACTGTGCAAAGATTAGTATTCTGCCCTGTTCCATAGTTAGAATAAAAATCACATCATTAACTCATTTATTTGTGTATTCTTTAGTTGTCCTAGACAGTCTTAATTCATGTCAGTAGAGATTTCTGTAAGGGATCTTTAAAAACCCTTGGTTTCTATAAGGATTCTTTTACTTGGGAATTCAGAAATACTAAAAATGATTCGTTGAGAATGCCTTCCCCAAATCCTGGAATGGAAATTTCTATTTTTGTCTCACTAGCTTTAGGTAATTATTCTAAATCCAGGTGATTGGGGAGGCAGTCTTGATTCTGGGCCCTTTTGGTTTCTTTCTTATCGCATTGCCACAGTTCCAATATCAGTTTTGTTGTGTGTTTTTCAAATCTTATCTCAGTGTTCTGACCTCGGATGTCTTCTTTCAGAGGCCTTAATACTAATGGCAGATATTTCTGAGTCTTCATTTGCAAATGTCCAAAGAGTACTTTCTGAAAGCCCTGGGACTATACTTTAAAAGCATGCTTTGTTCCGATATGCACTAATAAAGGGTTACCTAGAGAGGTTAAGAGCTTCTACTTTGAAGCCAAATTGCCTAGATGTACATCCTGACTCTGCCACTTACAAACTTCATGACCTTGCAAAGTTACTTAATATTTCTGTGTCTCAGTTTCCTTATCTATAAAATGGTGGTAATAATAGTAGCTACTTCACAGAGATGTTATGAGAATTAAATAGGAATGCATGTGTACGTGTGTGCATGTGTTTGTAAAACATTGTATGCATTGAATAGATGTTATTTACAATTTTGATCACAAAATGGTTTTTCAGTATTCTTGAAAAAATACTGATTGCCTGCTTTATTTCTGCATGTCACTTCAACTCCATCTTTAATTTATTCTGTCTTGCATCTTTGCACTATAAGCCATAACTGTTCTATTCAAAGGTGAATGAGGAACATTCTAAACTAGGATATGTCGATTACAACCTGGAGCCCACGTTGAAATCAGATCCCATTTGCATGACACTGTGATAAGATGAAACACCATATGGCCACCTCCTCCCCCAACAGGGGTGTAGCAGTTCCAAGAAAGTTATTCCTTAATCGCTGATGGCCATTCTCTGTAGCCAGGAGCACTGCCCTTTTACTAGAAAGTGCTGGTAACTCCCTAATTTTCAATCTCTCACTATTTTTTGAAACAGAGTAAATTATAAAAGTCAACATTGTGGTATAAAATATGGAAAAAATAAAGGTCTTTACATGAGAGTCTTCTATTTAAGACCACTCATGAAATCTGACATATCTAACTTCCTATAATTATGCTGTCAGTTGTAGACTACTGTCTCTAATTATAATATTGGCAGTTTTTCATCCCCTTGGCTTTAACTAGATCTTAAGAAAAAGATAAGGATAAAATACAATTTCTGAGTGACCATATTTCATGGATTATGATTTTTTGGTACTGAGTTTTGAGGCAGAGACTTAGAATGAAGGATCCAAAAGTCTCTGGAGGAGGTAGTTTTTGTGAGGATCATACCTGATGAGAGCAATGTGTTGTTTTTCCTATAAAAATCACAAGGGACAGGATGTGTGGTGGGTAAAGGTAAGTGCCCTGGAGACCGACCACCCGGGCTCAAATCTGGCATTGTTATCTACTTGGTGTGTGGCTTTGCTGCTTTCATTTAACCTCTGTCTCTAGCTTAGGTTTTAACTAAGATATGTTATAATAATACTTAGAGCATCATCGTGAGTCCTCAGTGATTTAGTATATGTGACAAGAGTATCTGACATATAGTATATGCTGGATAAGAGCTAGCTTTTACTAATAACTTCCATCGGGGGTCATCACATCTGAATTGACGTATTCACGTGGCACCTTAAGACAGTAATAGGCATCTGTAATTTCTTTCTTTCCCTTCACATCTAACTAGTTATTAAGGTTATTGATTTTTTAAAATAATCCTTCCGAAAGCTTCATTTTGATGGACACTAACCTTTTTCGTCCCTTATGATATCTTCCTCCGACGAACAAACCAGTTTCCCGTCTGATTTCCATGTCTTGAGTCTTTTCTCACTTCACTGCTTCTTAGCATCACCAGCAGATCAATCTTCCTAAAAGTCAGACTGAGTCCATCACTCTTCAGCTTTGGATCTTTCGTAGCGCTCTATTTCTTACAGTAGAAAGTCCAGACCCTTAATCTTTATCTTTAAGTTCCCTGGGTGTAGCTAGCCTCAACCTTGACAAACCTTCAATTGTGCTGGTCAGCTCAGTATTCCTAAAGCATGTTTTCCTTTATTTATGTTGTAAGTTTCTTCTCTCCTCTCCTTCCTTTGAAATATTCTCTTCATTTGTCATTTGCTCTTCAATTTTATGGGTACATATCAAAATAAATTATATACTTTTTAAAGAAAGGAGATATTGCTGATAATTCTCCCACATAAAGCTAAGCAAAAGGTAATAGCTTAGTAAATATTCACCAAGTAAATACTTTCTACCTTACAGTTGGTGAAGTTGTCCTTCTTGAAGGAAGATGGATCGGGTTCAAATTTTATTAAATTGCTACATGAACTGATTGGGGACCATGCTTTAGAAAATGTTTGAACTGTTATTACATTGTGTTAAATAACTTCATTCTAAAGAATGTATTTTTCATATTTTGGTATGTTGCTTTTACATCTATTAATATCTATTTTTAGTTAATTAATTAATAATAATATGTCCCTATTCTATGCCAGGTACTCTATGTACAATATTTCATTTAATTCTAAGAGTAACTCTGTGAATCCAGACAGTCTATTACTATAATCCTTATTTAGGTAGCCCAAGGTTCAGAAGGTTAAATTACTTTTCCAGGGTGTGTCAGCCTATGTATATGTAATTCCTTAACTCTCAAATCATAGTGCTTCAAGCTAGTGAAAGTAAACAGCAACTCAATTTACATTATTAATGGTTTTAGGATTTACTTCCCAAAAGCTGACTAGGAAATTTAGCTGGGAAGAAGCATTAGCCTGGAAACAGGAGAAACCAGCCTGGAACTCTCAGTAAGCACCCTGTGTCTGGTTTCTAGAAGTTTAGTGTGATCAAAGTAAGAACAGGATCAAGATTCAGCACGAAAATATAAAGAGTGTTTAACTAGCAAGTATAAAGTGACAGGCAGATGGCAGGTAACATACAGTCGGCAGAGATTGCATGTTCCCTTGTGGATGATGTTCTAAGAACTGAGGAAACAATAGGGACCAACATTCTAATTTGATCTCCAAATAACCTCAAACAAATGGAGGTACATCAACAGGGTATATGTATGCAAATCCATAAAACATTGCTTTCAAAAATAAGATACATGTAGCTTGACGTGTGCCACAGATTTAAAAGAGAAATCTCTTCCGTGTAAATCCAAACAATCATCTCTGCATGAAGAGAAAGCACCTGTCTTAGCCTGCATCTCCTTTAAAAGGGAGAATATACGCGTGTGTGGGTAGAAAGGAGCTTTCTAACTTTCTCTTCTCCATCCCTGTGCGAATAGCTATTATTTTTTTTTAAGATGTTATTTATTTATTTGACAGACAGAGATCACAAGTAGACAGAGAGGCAGGCAGAGAGAGAGAGGAGGAAGCAGGCACCCTGCTGAGCAGAGAGCCTGATGTGGGGCTCGATCCCAGGACCCTGAGATCATGACCTGAGCCGAAGGCAAAGACTTTAACCCACTGAGCCACCCAGGCGCCCAGTATCTATTATTTTTGTGTCCAATACTACTTTCTTGTCAAAATCTGTAGAATAAGACCACCTGTATTGTCCAGATGTATATGTGTCCAGTTTGTGTGTATGCATATAAATTCTGGGTATAGATTTATAGATACCAAAGAATAAGGAGCATTTCCTCAGACAAGCAATAATAATTCCTATATTAGAATTTAATCTTTTTTTTTTTAAAGATTTTATTTATTTATTGGACAGGCAGAGATCGCAAGTAGGCAGAGAGGCAGGCAGAGAGAGAGAGAGAGGAGGAAGCAGGCTCCCCACGGAGCAGAGACCCCGATGCGGGACTCGATCCCAGGACTCTGGGATCATGACCTGAGCCAAAGGCAGAGGCTTTAACCCACTGAGCCACCCAGGCGCCCCTAGAATTTAATCTTTATTGCATGCTTTTGGGTAGACTATTTTCCTTCCCAAACCTGTCAGGTTAGTATATACTTTTTTTTTCCCCCCTTTTGTGAATTTAAGAAATTAAAATCTTACGTTGAAATGTAAAATTCTTTACATGGAAAAACAAGACATCTGATGTATTAAATGGAATTTAATTAAAAATGTGGAGTAGATTTTATATGTAAACATGCATAATTATTTTTCTAAGATGTCTTTTATGCTGCCTTATAGGGCTTTACAATTGCAAGTATACTTTTTTTTTTTTTTTTTCCTTTAACAGTGATTCAAAAGGCACAGATGTGCCAAGGAGCAGTGGTATTCACTATGCCCTTTTGGGTGGGCTGCCCTGAGCAGATGGACCTCCAGTCTGCATTAAAGGTCAAATGATGTGTGCTTTTGCCAAATCAGTCTGAGAAATAAATTTCAAATTCTCTCTGTGATAAATGGCTCACCACATATTTTCTAAAAATTTAAATTTAATCATCATTGTTTCCAGTCCTTTAGAGAAAGTCCTGGTGGCTAAACTTTATAAAGCCTAAATAAACTTTGAACTTTTTAGCCTGAAATTTGGCATTCGAAACTCTCACACTGATCCTGGGTCCATTATTTCAGCCTAAACTTTTATTATACTCCTTTACAAATCCCTCCACTCCACTAAGCTACATCTCCCAACCAAACAGCCAATTCATGCAATTCTCTGAATGGGAAATGGAGTTCTCCTTTTAAGTAAGAGAGGACTTTCTCTCCTGTTCTAGTTTGAGTTCCTTCTTGCATACAAAACTGTTTTTTTTTTTGATCACTCTAGCTAATAAAATTGTTTCTTTTTCTAAACTCTTTTAGTCCTTGTTATATATTTCATTAATTTAATTTTTAATATTTAAAAAAATGATGTCATTCTCATTTATGCAACTATTCTGTAACCATGTGTGATATGTTAAAATTAGGATTACCATAATTCCTATAATAGACATGGAGGAAAGTAACTGGCTTAACAAGCACTATAATCAAGACCTTTCTCTGGTGTGATAGAAGAAAAGACAGCAACCCCGGGGCTTTGGCCTTTTGCTATCAGTTTTCACTGTTTTGGGGACTTCATTAACAACTAAACCTTCAGGCATGCCTTACTAAGTTGTTAAAGTGGTACAGGGAAGTTGTTCCTTATTTCCCTATGTCTTTTGATGCTTGTTTGCAAACTGAGTTGAAAGCCAACACTAATACATTCTTACTAGAGTGGGTCAACCCTTTTGGTGTTGCCTAATCTAAAATCTGTCTAATATCATTTTGAAGAACAAGCATGGAATATGAAGATTCATTTATCAATATAAAAGTCAAGGTCTACTGGGGCGCCTGGGTGGCTCAGTGGGTTAAGGCCTCTGCCATTGGCTCAGGTCATGATCCTAGGGTCCTGGGATCGAGCCCTGCATCCATCCCTGCATTGGGCTCTCTTCTCAGCAGGGAGCCTGTTTCCTCCTCTCTCTCTGCCTGCCTCTCTGTCTACTTGTGATCTTTGTCTGTCAAATAAATAAATAAAATCTTAAAAAAAAAAAAAAAAGTCAAGGTCTACTAAGTGGTTTTAATCATCCTGAAAGTTTTTTTGGTCATTTGTGCTTATACAACTGAAGGTTATGCCTAACAATTAAGGTTACATCTAGGCCCAGGAAGGAACACCTATAAAAACACCTTTTCTAAGAAGAAAAGGAGTAATTTGGGGGGCACCTGGGTAGCACAGTCGGTTGAGTGTCAGTCTCTCCATTTCAACTTAGGCTGTGATCTGAGGGTCCTGAGATTGAGTCCCCACTTGGGCTCTGTGCTAAGTGGGGAGTCTACTTGAGATTCTCTCTCTCTCCTCTCTCTGCCCCTCACTGCCCCCTCCCCAAGCCTGAGAGTGCACATGCTCTTTCTCTCTCTGAAATAAATAAAACTTTGGGACGCCTGGGTGGCTCAGTCAGTTAAGCGTCTGTCTGCCTTTGGTTCAGTTTATGATCCCACCTATGACTGAGTCTGGCCTAGACTCCCTGCTCAGCAGGGAGACTGCTTCTCCCTTTCCCTCTGTCCCTCCCCCTGCTTGTGTTCTCTCTCAAGTAAATAACATTAAAAAAAAAATAAAAATAGGGCACCTGGGTGGTTTAGTTGGTTAGGCCACTGCCTTCGGCTCAGGTCTTGGTCCCAGAGTCCCAGGATCAAGTCCCGCATCGGGCTCCCAGCTGTGCGGGGAGTCTGCTTCTCCCTCTGACCTTCTGCTCTCTCTCACTCTCTCTCTTTCAAATAAATAAATAAAATCTTAAAAAATAAATAAATAAATAAAAATAAATCTTTGCCAAAAAAAAAAAGAGAAAAAGAAAAGGAATAACTGTGTACTCTAATGCCTATTCAAATAGCACAAATTTGGTTTTCTATTATGCTTCTCACCATGTTCTTCAAGTTCTTCAGGCTTTTCCTAAAGGAAGAAGAACATACTGAGGTGAATTGGGAAGGAAGGAAAGAGAGATAGTACTTGAAGAATCATGAACTGAAAGGAGGGAAGAATGTGAAGAGGGGACTGAGATTGACAGCTGTGAGTCCCTCTTCTTAACGTCCCATTCATTCTCTAGACAAGAGGTACAAACTCTAGCTGTGGACCGCTGTTGGATTTCCTTCTGCTGAAAGTGTTGTGCTCAATTCTCTTAATATTGGTCCACATAGTGTTTTGACAATCTTCAGGTAGATTCTAACATTTCACAATTGAGAAGTTTTACCCACAAATCTAAGTTGTGGCTTCTTTGGGAAAAATTCTTAACTCCTCTACAGGAATCAGTTGCTTGAATTTAGGGTAGTGGCTTTCCCATTAGCCATGCCAAGAGCCCTTCAGGTTTTGAAAGGTCCCACTCAGCACAGATCCATTTACTTCCATTACATGTTGGCCTTGGGGCACTAAATTCCTAAACCCACCCACTGCAGACTCAAGTCCTTGCGAAGGGACTAAGTATCAGATATACTAGGACTGAGTCTTGTGTAATGTAGATGGCATTTTTGTTGTTACCCTTATGAATAATATTACTGAAAAACAAAAGAAAGCAAAACCCTAGATAGATATTAGCTAAATGAACATGAAATTTATAAATGTCCACATTATTAAGTTGTCAAATATATGGATTTCCCCCTACTTTTATAAAACTACTTATTGAAAAATGTCTCGACATAAATATTTAACAATGTAACTCACCCAAAAGTTAGATCGACTTAAAAAAAATAGAATCAGCATTCCTTTTTAGGAATTTGAGAAGTAATTTAATGTACTTCATAGTCTAATTCCAAATATATGTCTCCTCTTTGAAAGCCAACGTTCTCATCTATTGTGCTTACCAAGGCATAGTTCCTGAATATTCCCTTTAACTCCATTAAGTCTCCAGTAAATTTTTTTTGAAATGGGGATGATTCCCTAGGGGAATAGCCTGCCTTTCTTTCTTTTTTCATTTTTCTCTTTTCTTTCTTTTTTCTTTCTCTCTTTCTTTTTTCCTCTCTCTCTCTCTCTCTTTTTTTTTTTTTTTTGCTTCTTAGATCAGTCCTGTTAAAAGCAAAGAGAACTTGTTATAAATGACCTCAAATAATTCACTTCTTGTAAAATGTGAAGTCTTTAAAGCTTCCTTCAGAATTATCAGTAGGCTTGTTTAGAGAGCTAAGATCGATCTGTTTACTTCACATAGGTTGTTAGAAAGCTTCCAGAGAATAATGCCTTTTGGACATTCCACAGAAGTATAACAAGAGGCACATTTAACTTATAAAAACAGTGTAACTTTGAAAAAACTTGGTGGTAGGCAGATTTTTAGGGAAGTCCTCTCATTCACATTTATGGACTTGAACTTTCTCCAGAATACCATTGGTAGATTTTAAAGATCTCTAAAGAGGTACAAATAATTAGGTAAAGGACTTTCTATAGATACTGCTTGGTGTAGGAAATATGTGTGATGAGTTACTTTTTGTTTGTTTATTCCAATTAGGTAATTTTCCACTGGTGAAAACTGTGTTTTTATTTAGTCCTGCTATATAAAACTTTATCTAAGAATCTGACCTTTAGTGCTTGGTGGCTTCATCTTCGATGAAAGAAGTATAATGCCACAAACTGATACTATGTTTTTTGTTTGTTCTGTTTGGTTTGGTTAGTTTGTTGAGGCTAAGGGAGAAGTGCTGAGGAAAATCCATTCCAGGGAAACCTGGGTGGCTCAGTGGTTCAGTGTCTGCCTTTGGCTCAGGTCATGGCCCGTCCTTGGATGGAGTCCTATGTCTGGCTCCTTACTTAGCTGGGAGACTGCTTCTTCTTCTGCCTGCTGCTCCCCTTGCTTGTGTGCTCTCTTTCTCACTGACAAATAAAAAGCACAATCTTTAAAAAAAGAAAAAGAAAGAAAATCCATTCCAAACTGGTTGGTCATAGCTGGAAAATCAGACAATGGCCTGTGACTTTGCAAGGTGAATGCACTGCCGAAGTAAAGATTATTCACTCCTTGGTTTTATCTTTCTCTGTGACAGAGTGAATGGCTTTGGAGACACTCTAGCCTTAAACAAATGATATAAAGTTCTTAAAAAACACTGTATTTTAACCAAATTGTCATTGCAGTTAATGAGCAGAATATGGCATTTCATGAGTTGATACTAACTTACTTGAAAGTTTTTCTTAGTGGAAATAATGCATGTTCTTTGTGTCCTTAGGAATCACAAAATTTATGAAATCTCTCATGAACTAGAAAAGCCGAGATCATTTAAAGTTGACATTTTCTTTCTTTTTCTCTGAAACTATGTGGTAGAATTGCAGCATCTTTAGGGAATGAAGCATTAAAACAGACTACTTCTACAGAGTAGTGAAATCTAGCTTATTTTATATTATCCTAGAAACACTGACATTAAAGGAATTATAAAAATTATCTTGTTCAACTATCATCACATGCTCGTATCTTTTCTGTATCATCTCTGACAAGTAAAAGTCCTACGTCTGCCTGAACTCACCCTAGTGATGAGAAAGCTTTCTGCCCTGAGGCAGCCTCTTTCATTTGTGAGTATCGATGACAGTTAGAAAAGCCTTTTTGGTCTAGTGTTGAGATTTGTGTCTCTGTAGTTCATTTTATTGTAGTGGTTCTCTCTAAACAAGTTGTCCATTTCTCAATATGACAGCACTTCAGACAATCTGACAACAGTAAACAAATTCTTCTTAAACCTCTTTCTCATGACTAAGCAATCCACAATTTCTTCAATTACTCCAAAATTGATGTAGCTGTGAGTTCCTTTATTAATTTGTTCTTTTCTTTCTGGATAGATTCTGATTTTTCAGTATTTCTCTTAAACTGTGAGTCACATAATTTTCCATAGATTCTAAGAGTGGTCTCATTTATATAAATTAAAATGTGATTTTTCTGGGGCACCTGGGTGGCTCAGTGGGTTAAAGCCTCCGCCTTCGGCTCAGGTCATGATCCCAGGGTTCTGGGATGGAGCCCCCAGTTGGGCTCTCTGCTCGGTGGGGAGCCTGCTTCCTCCCCTCTCTCTCTCTGCCTGCCTCTCTGCCTACTTGTGATCTCTCTCTCTGTCAAATAAATAAATAAAATCTTAAAAAAATAAAAAATAAATAAAATGTGATTTTTCAGTCTATCATTGTAGGTTTTTGTTTTTTTTTTAAATGTCCATTTGAAAATTTAAAATTCTGTCTTGTTGGATGACCTCATCACATTGTTGATTGATTGTGTCTCCTGTTAACTAAAACCCTCTAATATTTTACAGAAGCTAGTACTAATTTTTATCAATCCTTGTCCTATAGATACATGATTACTCCTTTTAAATCTAAGTCCGGGTACTTAGGAGGTATATCTTAGATACTGGTTTTTAAATTTCTATTTAAGAAACATTAATGTCATTGGACTTTAACTATTATTCAAACTCATTGTTAGCATTTTGAACCTTGTTTGTGTAATCTAACATACTGACTTTCTTGACAAGCTTTATGGCTCCACTAAATGTGCTATTAAATCATTATGAACATTTTGAAGAAGACAGAGTAAAAATCTAACAAATATTTGGGACCTTATTCATAAATATCATGGCTTTTTTTTTTTTTAAGATTTTATTTATTTATTTGACACAGAGAGAGTTCACAATTAGGCAGAGAGGCAGGCAGAGATAGAGGGAGAAGCAGGCTCCCTGCTGAGCAGAGAGCCCGATGTGGGGCTCTATCCTGAGATCATGACCTGACCCGAAAGGCAGAGGCTTAACCCACTGAGCCACCCAGGCGCCCCAATGGCTTTTTTTTTTTTTTTTTTTTTTTTTTTAAAGATACGCAGATGTGAAGTCTGGAACTGCTCATAGCTACTTTGTAGCTATGAGGGATACCAGCCTGAGAATGAAACTGAAACACGCGGTTGATAAAAAACATCCTATAAATGAAATTAGAATTCTATTCTAACAATGTCCAAGCCTTTTTCTATTTCTAAAATTTTTAGTCATATGAGTCATTAAATGAGAGGAGGGAAATTAATGCTAGCTAGCCTAGGCTATCATGGAATACAAGTAGCTTAACACAACAGAAGTCTATTTTATTCATGTAATTTCTCATGTGAATTGTCAGAGGCTATCCTCTCTGTAATGACTAAGGGAACCAGGATCTTTCCATCTTATGATGTCACTGCCTCAATTTGTGGCAGGGAAAGAGAAAGAGGAGGAATCTGGCTTTTAAACTGTCTTGTTCTAGAAATAAAAAAATATTGCTTCCACCCAGAATTCATTAGCCTGAACTTGTCACATGGTTGCAAACTAAATGCTAAGGAGCTAGGAATCATAGAAGAATATTTTGAATATTTGGTGAGCACTAGTGGCATCTGCAATTTAATATCCTTTCTTTAAGGAACATAGGTTTTCACAAAAGAATGAAGGAACCACTGATCATAAGCCCTGTCTGCTTTCTACTTGTAACCATCTCAAAGCTGAGGAGGTATTAATGGCCTTGTTCTTGGTTTAGAACAGTGAGAACACACACAAATTATAACAATAAATTCTTTTAAGACACTATCTTTTCCTTTCACTTTGAAAGTTTGGACTAAACATTTCTAACTCTGGATTCCTGGTCACATCTCCTATTTTCCCCAGTGGCTGGAAGATAAGAAATTTCTGTTTGTGCAGTTCACTATCTCATCTGCAAGTTTTTAACCATACTCTGGTAGGTAATCTTCTTAGGCCTGGAGACTTGAAGTCATTTAGAGAAGCTAAATGCTATCTTATCATCTCTTTACATATCTTGAGGTTCAATTGCTTTTACCAATATTTATTCTACCTTCTCTGGGCTAAAAATGATTCTCCTGGTCAGAGACTATGAAAGTATAAGAAAAATTTCAGAATCCCATTTTGTGCCACATGTCAAATTTATAAAATCCTGCTAGACATATTACAGGTACTCTCTTTGTTTTTGCTCTGGATATAACTGTCACTTTAAGGGGTTTTATTTTCCTTATGCAATTTATTCACAAACCTCAGTCCATTCTGGTTTTCCGGTACTATTCTCACAGGCTCATGTTCCTTTCATATTTGTGCTTGGTTAAATGCCTCTGAAACTCATTTCTACATGTAAATTTAAAAGTTGAAACCATCCAAGTTGTCTTTATGGAGCTACTGTGAATCTTCAGATACTCTCTTCGATAAGGATTTTTTTTTTTTTTTTTGTAATTTCAAAGGCGGAAATTCAGTTTCAAGTGATTTCTAAATTCTCTGAACTTTCCCTGTTGAGAGTCTGAAGCCACATGTCCATTTACATCTTTCGCGAAACTTCTTTAACATTTTCCTATCTGAAGTTTAGGGTAGGTTTTCTGCCTGCATCTTATGGTCATTATGTGTTTGGAATACTCCGATGCTTAGTATGTGATTTTTGAATGAATGCATTTGAACCTTGCAAGGACAAGATTCCTTTTCCATGAGAATCCCATCTCATCTTTTCTTTCTTTCCTTTTTTCTTTATTTCTTGCTTTTTTTTTTCTTCTTTTCTTTCTTTCTTTCTTTCTTTCTTTCTTTCTTTTTTTTTAATCAAATCTGAATCTTCTGGTCAGTCATAACTTTTTTGTTTTTTAATGGAACTTTTTTTTAATATTTCTGACAAGCTTTCTATTTGTGGAGATTAAAACTTACATGGCCTACTAAATTCTTTTGAGTGAATATAACACTATGCATGTCAAGGTTATAGGTTTGATATCCATATAGACAGTTCTCACTCTACAGATAATTATATGTAATCTTGTATTCTTACCAATAAGCTACATTGATCATCAGAGACATAGGTCAAGAAAATAAAAATAGCTCAGTATAATTCCATTATCATTACTAACAGTAGAAAACTTTTGATAAGTCTTTCATGTCTGTTTTCTTAAGATTTTATGAAAGAAGCTGGTCTGTATTCAATATTCTGTAATTTTATGAAAGTTTTCCTCAATCTTATTGAAGTTCTTCAGTATTGCTTCAGAATAAAGGGAGAAAATATATCCTAAGTTTAAATGCAAGTCATTTGCATCAGTAAAGAAGCAGACATTCATGAATCATAATCATAGAACTATTATATGTATATACTTAAACCTCAATAAACCTGTGAGAGCATATTTTAAAAGATTCAATATTAAAAGAAGGAAGAAGAAAAAAGAATAGGTAAAAGCAGTACTTAAGGAATTAGCAGAAGAATTTTGAAGAAAAACTTCAAACTTCAAACTTCAAGGTAAGAAGGACTTACCTAGTTAACTTGGTGGAATTCCTGCATTTCAAGTCTGATGACTCAATGAAAAGAAACTTACTTAGTTAAGGGAGACAACAAATGATATGGTCTTGGGAAAATTTATATTTAACTAGTTTTGTTAATTATGAAAGATTGAAAATAAATGAGTCAAACACTTAACATTAGTAATTAGAAAGCAAAACAACAATAAGCCATAAAATACAGCTATAAGTAAATATATATATCTTATATTTTATTTTCTGCCATTGCTACTAATTATTTTACTTTTTTATCTGTGACATTTGTTAGAATTACTTTAAAATATTGAAATATAATAGTGATAATGACTTCTCTGTTTTCTATAATTATTTTAAGTATCTAAAAATGATTTGGGGTAGTCTTCATCATATGTAAGTTTCTTCTATTCTTACCTCTTAGAGTTTTTCTTAGGAATAATTCTGGAATTTTGTTAAATACTCTTCAGCATATATTTATATGCTTTTTTCTGCTGAAATGGCTATTATGCTGATTTTTTTTTTTTAATCATCCTTGATTTCCTGGAATTAACGTCCTATGGTTTTGGGTGCCCAAGTGGCTTAGTTGGTAGAATATGTGACTCTTGATTTCAAGTTGGTAGAATATGTGACTCTTGATTTCAGGGTTGAAAGTTCAAGACCCATGTTGGGTGTAGAGCTTACTTAAAAAAAGAAAAATCCGTATTTGTTCGCTACAGTACTAAATTCTTTTTGTTAAACTCCATTTATATTTTTGCACATATATCCACAAGAATGATTTATGTTTTTGTGTATTTTAATAAGTCTTAAGAAAATTGTGATATTTTATGAACATTTCTATGTTTTCTTATGTTCCAAAATATTTTAAATAATATAAGAATTATCTGATCTTTTAAAGTTATATAGAATTTAACTGTGAAATTATTCCTATTGGAGACTTTATTAATGCTAAAATTTAGGGTCCTTTTTATCCACATTTTCTCTTCTGTCTCAAGTTAACTTTGGTAATTTATTTATTTATTTATTTATTTATTTTAAGATTTTATTTATTTATTTGACAGAGAGAGAGATCACAAGTAGGCAGAGAGGCAGGCGGGGCAGGGAGGGGGGGAAGCAGACTCCCTGCTGAGCAGAGAGCCCGATGTGGGGCTCGATTCCAGGACCCTGGGATCACGACCTGAGCTGAAGGCAGAGGCTTTAACCCACTGAGCCACCTAGGCACCCCTTATGTTGTTTTTTAATTCCTCACTATTTTATGTTGTTTTTAATTCCTCACTATTTTAAGTTGTTTTCCTTTTTCCCCCACAATTAAGCATACCAGGATATCTGCTTTATTGCTTTATCCTTTCTGTATTTTTCTCTTTCAGTTATTTCATGATTTAGCTTTATTAATTCCCAGAACCTATATATTATATATAATTATTGTGGTATAATTGATGCACAAAAATGTGCATATTTAATATAGCCAATTTGATGAGTTTAGACATATGCATACATTATGAAATCTTTATTTTAACCTTCAAATCTCTTACCTTTTCGTTCATCATGCTCACCTCTTTGAGATTTTGATCAAGAATCTGAGACAGCTCTCTAAAGTAGAGCAACCTATTTCTCCAGTTTTAACCATTTCGTATTTGAGTTTATTGTTGTTTTAGTTTTGGTAAGTTTACAGTGATATAATTGTAGTTTAGTGAAATAGTTCAATTTCTTCAATAGAAAGCAATTCTAGTTGTTCAGCTTTATCTTCTTCCCTTAAGTTAATATCTTCCTTTAAATAAGTAGAACTCTTTCATTAGTTTATTGTTGGGAAACAATTCTTTTTACATTTCTTCTACATAGTGTGGATCCTCTGAGTGAAGGGATTTACAGCCAAGTTAAGGAATGTTTATATAAGGAGATTTACTAATATAGTAAAGTTGGAGGTGTTTCCAAATTAATGATAAGTTCTCTACTTTTTGTCCAGAAGAGGGTGGACAAGTTACCAAACACAATATATAAGGTTAGAGTATCCTAAACTCAGGATTCCTCTGTAATGCATCCTACTATGTGTGTGTATGTGTGTGTGTTTGTGTGTGTAAGTATAAATATAAGCCCAGTGGTATCCATGAGTTAAGAGATATATCAGAGATGGACATGGTGAGGGCTTAGAATTTATGGAACAAAGTATCAGAGATGAAAAAGCTACAAAGAGAAAGAAGTAATATATTGGGAGACTCAAAAAATGTTTCTAATATATATTAATGTGTTTTACATTAAATAAATTAGCCATTTAATACATAATATCCATATGCAAATTATATATGCAATTTGGAAATATATTATAAAGAATATTTTATTATTTGGGAGGGCATATTTAATGGGCACAGAAAGAAACACAGGAGAATTCCAGGTTAATAATTTCAATATTTCCATTTTATTTTAATAGTTTATCCTCTACATCTCTCCAATCAAATAAGATCTTAGAATTTAAATCCTTATAGCATTTCATTCTTGTCCCTGGAAACAGAATGATCTGAGGTCTTATAATCTCCCTGTGTCCACCACAGTGAACTTCATGGGTACCCTGCTTTAAATGACCTACGAATATCACTTTCAGCCTTATTAGTAATCTGGTACAAATTTCTGATTCATGTATCAGTTTGTCGACTTTTAGAAGAACCACATTCTAAAAATAAATCACTTACTGAAAGCCTTTAAGCCAAATTTTTGATGACTCAAAGTATTTTAAATATTTTTCCCCCTCAGGCAAATTTGTAGGCCCTGATGCTAAGAGCTCTGAAAAATCTGATCAGGTGTCCTTAAGTTCTTGAAATGTTCCCAATTCATCCAAACCCCTAACCACAGAGTACTTTCAGTTTAGACTAATCAAATTCAGAACGATTTGTTAGCTGCAAATTTATTAAAGACTTTTGCAAGCTCTCATTTACTTTTTCACTTATTATTATCATATTGACTGTTGTAATCTTTTTTTTTTTTAAGATTTTATTTATTTATTTGACAGACAGAGATCACAAGTAGGCAGAGAGGCAGGCAGAGAGAGAGGAGAAAGCAGGCTCTCCACGGAGCAGAGTGCCCGATGCGGGGCTCAATCCCAGGACCCTGGGATCATGACCTGAGCCGAAGGCAGAGGCTTTAAACCACTGAGCCACCCAGGCGCCCCGACTGTTGTAATCTTTGGAGCAGTCGTTAAGCATTTCTCAAATTACAACGCTGGATAACAGCAAGAGTGCCAAAGTAGGTCAAGGGGCCAGGGAAACCATGTACAAATGATCTCTAACATTGCAGGTTAAGATTAGCTGCTGTTGTATATACAAGTCCTGGGGATTTGTGTTGAGCTCTAAAGCTAGAGAGCACCTTGGCTGTTCTTACCTGAAGGAGAGCCGCGCTGGGGTTTAGCAATTGGCAGAGCTAAGTGCTATGTGTGTACCTGTGAATGCACGTACTTGAGGGAGTTATGGGCTTAATTGCTTGTGCACTAGAGATTACCTTATAGCAGGCGTTCAATCAGTCTTCACCTTGTTTTAAGAGGTTCAAGGCAGGAACAGGCTTTGTGTACTCTCTTGTGTTCCTGCCTTGCCCCCTGCATTTCCTATACTATATGCACAGCCAAATAACTTATGTAAACCAATGAAGGAATCCTAATTTGCCATATTCATACTTTAATAATGTCCTTTTTGTTCTTTAGAGTATGTCAAAAGTGAATTTTAAAAAGCATAATGATAGCCTCCTCCTGTGCTTAACTTAAGCTTTTTTATGAAGCAAAGAAAGGACTTCTCGGTTGGATTCATAAGTGAAAGGGGATATGTCCAGACAGTCTGTGTATGAACAGATATAGTCCTCTTTAAGTGGTCTTGATAATATTTCCTAATGCTTTATGACTTTTAATTGGTGACATAATACGTTTTCTTATCATAGTAAATGCAGAGTTCTGACCAATGTTGCTACGACCTTTGGCAGAGAGGTCTTATATCTTTTAATAATAAGAGAAAGAACTGAGTCAATTATAATATTATTAATTACAGGAGATAAATGCTAGGATGCACTGGTGTTGGCATAGGCCTTGATAAAACTTAGTGCACTTAAACACTAAGTAATTGGTCTGTCATGATTGTAGGCCCATTGAAATGATCCTGAGCTCAACAACCTTGACATGATCCTGCAACTACCCTAAACAACCACTTACCAGGATCTACATGGAGTAGAAAAACTCAACGTTAAACTGGGCTTGGATTCCTGCCCCTTATGGTGATGAACCACAGCCTATACAGTAACTGTATATATAACACTGATTTCTAGCATTTGCAAAAATGGCAGAAATAATTATTGATCATTATGCTCCTATATGATCAAGAATGTGATTTAGTGTATTGTTGCAATAAGTTTAAGCAAATGTTGACAATTGCTCCCTTCAAGACAAGGGAACAACAACAATAACAAAAAGTCATTATACTGGGAAATTTAACTTAGTCATAACCTTACTATAATTGACAACAAATTTTGAAAGGTAAATTATTCTTTTTTTTTATGATGCTCACTTTTTTTTCTATATTTTTAGAAACATTTGGTTTTTATTTTACTTGATAATAGGGGGAATGAATCTGTTTTTCTTAGGTGGCTAATCCTTTTAAGTTATAAATCTTTTCACGACTACAGCAATTTTTCTCATTTACATTTTACCAGTCACTCTATCATTAACTATCCCACTTTGTTCTGTGTTCCATTCCAGCAGACCCATGTGGGGCTACTTCCCTTTCCAACAATGTGGAAAGGTACTTCCATACAAAGGGATTTGCCTTTCCTGACTTCAAACCCATTTCTGAGTGGAGCTGAAGAACACTAGCCACATATAATTTTAGTGCACTAAGCAGATCCATCCCTGATAAGGCCCACACCTTTTCCTCTTTTATTAACTTGTCATGGGGAGCTTTCCATGAGACCAAAGATGGAGGTTAACAAAGAGGCAGTGAAACAGTAGGAACAGGTACTATGAGAATCTTAGTTATCTACTTACAGTTCACACCCCTTAGGACCTATTAGAGCTTTGTCTTATATATCTGATCATTGCCTTATAAAGGAATGCTGCTGTACAAACCAATGCTAAGGTGTGTTAGATCAGGAAACAATCATCATAATGGGCAAGTTGGTTTATGGTCTTCAGATAGCTCATGTTCGGTCACTTAGTCCATGCAAGGGCCTAGTCACAAGCCAGGAGCTGCTTTTCAAATGTGGAAGAGTTGCCAAAAGAGGGGGATGTGATCTTATTTCAAAAAACCCTAGGGATTTTGCTTATTATCTTTCTGGGGTTTACCAAAATTTAATATATCCTCTGTATGCCACAGATAATTCCAAAACCATTTGAACTACTGAGTCATTATGCCCAGTGGTAGCGAAATGGTGCTACAACCTAAACCTGATGAAATGAAATTTCATGCTCCGGACCACACTCAGCACAGGCATGTTGGGTACCTGGTAACTGGGTGCAAGAAGCTCACTGAATTACTAGACATTTTGTCTCCAAAATACAAATACATCCACAGAACAATGTGCTTATTCTTTTTTGAGGTTGGTCTTGTCTTTTAGTTGAGAAAGAATATTCTGCCTGGCCTAAGTCATGGGACTCCTGGAAACTCCACGAACAGAACAGACTCATGAACAGTGATGGTTTATCACCTCTCTTCTGGCACAGGTTTGTTGTACTAAGCTGTCCAGGGTGCTAGCTAAGTACCAAATAACAAACTATCTATTAGGGAAGAAAGCTAGGGTTGACATGAGCCAGGGGCAAGACAGTGAAGTTGCACAGCTGTCTCTGACTTGTAAATGGAGGTGTTTATGGTTTACGTTTATGATAACAGAAAATCAGTTATTTGCTGCATACCAGGTACTAAGAGCTGTGTTGAGTTGTGCCTGTGAAGATACCTAATCCGGAGCCATAACTGCAAGTGATATTCTACTGATCTTCTACTGTCATTCTCCATGACCCAACAGGCTTTTTGACTGAACATAACAATCAATGGTGATGTGCTAGTTATCATAGTCCTTGCATATCTTAAGTCCCTGATGGTAGCAATAATCTCTGTAATTCCCCCAGGGATGATGTTTTGGTTTACTGTTTTCAAGGAGGGCAGAAATACAGAGGCTTTTCTTTGGTTCTGTAGTAATGGCTCTGTTCCAAGTGTTAGGGAGCCCATATAAGAATTCTGCCTGCTAAGTGTATTTAGTTTCAACTGTAGGCTCTAGGACCATTGCTAGAATAACACTATTCTTACTTTGTCTAGTGGAACATGATGGCATTTGGGTCTGAGAATATGCATGAGTTCAGAGCCATTATCTAATAAATTCTGAAGTATGGGTATTTTCCTTTCTAAAAGCACTCTGGGAAATGGTAATGGGTCCATTTGGGAACCTAATGCAGATTTCTTTGTCAAACTGATCAGCCTCAACCTTATTCATGGGCTATGTTTTGTCTTCAACTGATTTAGGTATAATAACTAAGCTGGGAATCTCCAAAGTGGCAATTATCGTCAAATGTTTTCCCAGCAAATCTAGAATTTATCATTCTATATATGTAAAGAAGCACTTAAGTTGACTCCTAGAGGTCCATTTATTTAATTTCTGAAGCTATGAATAATTAGTAATAAACACAGATTACTATGAGTGAAACCACTATGGGGATGATGACCATTTTCTTCCTAAAGCTTATTATATGGCACGCACCTTTTCTCTAGCAGTTGTATGCCTCCATCTGTATGCCATTAATCTAACGTCCCATTATTCCCACTGAGTTCACAGAGGCAACTTTTAGTGTAGCATCTCACACTGTCATCTCTGGCCTACAGAGTATAACCATCAAAGACATCATTGAGAATGCCCATGCCTCCCTCAGGAAAGCATTTCTTAAAGTCTTGTTGAGGGGATGTGGTCCCATATCTCCCAGGGGGATGTGGCTAGGCAATGACTGAGAAGGTTCCACTGAATAGATTTATTCCATCAAGTCTATTTTCATAAGAATTACAATTTTATTTTAAAGTATGACAGGAAGTTTTTTGTTTTTGTTTTTGTTTTTTTGCCTTTCAGTTTCATTAACCATAGCTCTCTGTTGAGTGAAATCTTAGATTAGCCAACCTAGCAGAATATCAATGTCATGCACAGGTGCTCAAGCCTGCACAACAAATTCTGAAACCAATGTGAATGCATCCATGCCATTAATTAGAACCTAATGAATCTTAAATTATATCTGTGGTCTAATAGACTTAGAGCCAATTACTGCACATGCTTTCCAGGCTCCCAACAATTTAGATTTATGAATGATTTTAACTCATTTGATGTATACGTTATCTCCCTCTAGAACAGACCTTGTACCACACTGTCTGAACTATGCTGAGATATAGGCCCTGATACATATCTGAAAGGAAGGAAAGGAAGACAAGATAGTTCGGGAAATGATTTCGTCACCTTAGGAAGCAAATTGCCTCAGGTGCAACCAGGTGGTGAAGATGGACCCGTCTAAATTTTGATTCTTAATTTTGGTTATCATATTAGCGTATGCAATTAGTATGTTTGTTTCTGCTTTTTCATGTTGGTTTGAATTTCTATTTTTATTTTAACAATCTTATTGCAACTTCTTTAACCTCTTCATATCTTTTCCTATACATAGGTTATAAATTATAAATAAAGTAAAACAGATGCATTTGGGTGTTAAAAAAATTCAACGTCTAGAGTCTTGGAAAACCACAAAGATAGTGCAGAATCCCAGAACCTTGCTACCAGAAGCAAATGTTACCCTCCCTAGGTATAGAGGCCTGAAATGTGTGATAGGAGAGTTTTTCAGGACTGGAAGGAAATATAAGAAGGGCCTTCCTGACTGCAGTAGTGCTGTCTTTTCAGGAGGGACAGCCAGCCCGAGGTGACTTCAAAGGAAGGGAATCAGGAGATTAAAGCTGACCTTGTTCTCATCCCTTCTTCCAAAATTTCCCCCAGCCTCTCCAGCTACAAGTAGAGGGCACTGGAGATCTGACGGTGTATTTCAACAGGTCAGCCCGTTGAGACACAGAGTAAGATGAAACACAGTAGAGAGTGAATTTGGAGGGGCAAGTGGAGATGCCAAGTACCCTTAATCTATTTTCAGTAAGTTTTTCTGAAATTCTGAATATAGCCAGAAAACTCATTTTTTTCCTGATTGGGTGTATCTGTAATTTCTAAGATGCAACAGTTACCAAATTTCCTAGGGATGCTATCTGTACATACAAGAGAGATGGTAGTACCTGTGTATTTGACATAATAATTATATAATTCAGGAAAGTAGCACGAGTAAGAGATTCCGTCCTGAAGAGTGTATTTGGGTTTATGCAGCTCAAATGTAATAAATGATCCAACTTTTCCAGGACAAACATGAAATTCAGATATTGGGATGCTATGATTTTGTCCTATATGTGATCTGCAGCTCTGTCATAGCATGTAGGTAATTTCCTCAGATTAAAGAATAGTTTGATCTTTATAATCATCTTTAATTTCTTCTTCGAAAATATGAATGTAGGCTGAGAGCATATACTGGAGTAAAGCTATGCACATAACTTTGATTTCAAATAAGTTTGATTTGAAATTAAGTGATATTATATAAGATTTACAAAATAGTATTATTTTTAAGATAAAATAATTAGATTTTATGATACCATGTGTACCTTTAGGATCAGATATTTTCGACAGGTCAGCATGAATCCCTTTCAGTATGCATGTTGAAATAGTTTATAGTTTCCTTTCTTTTTGTCTACCAGACAGCCACTTAAAAGTCAAGGAAACTGGAGAAATCTGGGCTCTGCTTTGGGGGAAACTTTCAATTTTCATAGCTTTGCTATAAGCAATAATGATAAATATATTGCTCAGATAAAATTTGTAGTGGAAACATTTCCAACATCTCCATCTGCTGTTACCTTTTAGTTTAATATGTAAGTTAAAACAGGATGTTCAACCTGCAAGCCACATTTACTTCACAGTAATAAATATCACTGATCTGGAACATTTAAAATTTAGCATCGTTGTAGAACTGATGAAAAGAGACAGGAAGAGAATTTCTATTTAAACTAGTGCTATGTTAGTAACAAAAGGATCAGTAACAACACTGGGACTCAACCATTTTTTTTTCTTCGTTTTTTGATGCAATATGAGACATCAGAATCATGAATACTTAGATGGAAATAAAAATGTTCTTGCAGAAAAAAATGCATTAGTGAATAATGTACATACTTGTCTCTGACTTAGTTTTTATTCTTTCTTATTTACACTTTGACATAAGGCTAAAAATAAGAACATTTTCTCAACCTTCACTCTGTGTCCATTTGAAAGGAAATATGAATATCTCAGGTTAAAACACTCAACTGAGGGACAAAATATGCCATTGAGAAGAACAATTATGGATTGTTCCTAATAAATAGCAGTTAAAAGTCAAATATAATATTGATTAAATCACTAGGAGCAAAACCAGAGTTTTAAAGTTTAGCTAATATCAGTTATTTTGGTTTTTGAATTCAAGTTTCACAAGAGCAGGCCATAGAAGACCTGGAAAGGAATTATTAGTTTCTGATATTAGAAGTCCTAATAATTATGTGTCTTTGTAATTCTAAGAATAGCAAAAAATTAACCTAGGGTTCTTAGCATTTTGACCTCAGAAAAACTGAAGATTTGCTCCTGCTTATGGAGATCGTGGAATAAACTATTGTTTATTTGTGTTGTGGTTTGCTTCATACAAAGCTAACACAAATTGCTTAAATGTTTCATAAATCCAAATAAATTGAAACTATTGTTTATAAATAATGTATTTTATTCACCATGACTTCGGAATACAGGCTGAATATTCTAAAACAGTATTTAATGATTTCTAACTGATTGGAGGGAAAAGTGGAGAGAGAGTAATCATATTGTTTCCTAGGTGAACTACAAAAATCAAGATTTATTTCAAGTTTTAAAACTCTGATTGACTAATCGAAAACTCTGGCTGATTATCAGAAATGCAGAGGAATTAGAAAAGTATAATAGAATTAGAAAAGTATAATAGTGATGACAGAATTTGTTGTTGTTGATTTGAGTACAGTTGACCGACAATGCTACATTAGTTTCAGATATACAACATAGTGTTTCAACATCTCTAAACATTATGCTGTGCTCATCAGGAATATAGCTACCATCTGTTATCATGCAACACTGTTACAATATTATTGACTATACTCCGTATGCCATACTTTTTATTCCCTTGACTTTATCATTCCATAACAGGAAGCCTTTATCTTTCATACCCCTTCACTCATTTTGCTCATCCCCCACCCCACTTTCCTTGCAACCATCAATTTTTTTTCTCCGTATTTATAAGTCTGATTCTGCTTTTTGTCTTATTCATTTGTTTTGTTTTTTTTAGATTCCATACATAAGTGAAATCATATAGTATTTGTCTTTCTCTGTTTGACTTATTTCACTTAGCATAATACCCTCTAAGTCCATTATGTTGTCACAAATAGCAAGATCGCATCCCTTTTTATGGCTGAGTAATATTCCATTATATGTATATTTTTTATATGTATATATGCACTGTATACACACACATACACACAATCCACATCTTTTTTGTCCATTCATATTGATAATCACTTGGGATGCTTCTATATCTTAGCTATTGTAAATAATGCTGCAATAAACATAGGAGTGGATGTATCTTTTCATTTAGTATTTTCATTTTCTTCAGATAGATACTCAGTAGTGGAAACATTGGATCATATGGTATTTATATTTTTAGTTTTTTTGAGGAACATCTATACTGTTTCCTACCATGGATGTACCAGTTTACATCCTCACCAATAGAACACAAAGTTCCTTCTTCTCTACATTCTCACCCACACTTACTATTTCATGTCTTCATTGTTTGAGCATAGACAGGTGTAAGGTGATCTCTCACTGTGGTTTTGGTTTGCATTTCCCTGATGATTAGTAATGTTGAGCATCTGTTCATGTGTCTGCTGGCCATCTGTGTGTCTTCTTTGGAAAAAATGTATATTTTAATTGGATTATTTATTTATTTTTGGTGTTGAGATATATTTGTTATTTATATATTTTGGTTATGAACTCCTTATCAGATATATTATTTTCAAGTATCTTCTCCCATTCAGTAAGTTACCTTTTGGTTTTGTTGATAGTTTCCTTGGCTGTGCAAAAGCTTTTCATTTTGGTGTTATTCCAATAGTTTAATTTTGCTTTTTCCCCTTGCCTTAAGAGGCATATCTAGAAAAATGTTGCTTTAGCAGAATTTTTTAGCAGAAATTACTGTGTATGTTCATTTTTAGGAGTTTTATGGTTTCAAGTTTCTGTAATCCATTTTAAATGTGTGTGTGTGTGTGTGTGTGTTGTCTTAGAAAGTGGTCCAGTTTCATTCTTTTGCTTGTAGCTGTCCAGTTTTCCCAATGCCATTTATTGAAGGGATGGCCTTTTCTCCTTTGTATATTCTTGCCTCCTTTGTTGTAGATTAATAGACCATATAAATGTGGGTTTATTTATGGGTTCTCTATTCCATTCTATTGATCTTTGTATCTAGCAAACTGCACTGAACTCTACATTAAAAGGATCATTCACCATGATCAAATGGGATTTATTCCAGATGTACAAGGATGGTTTAATACTTACAAATCAATCAGTGTAATATAACACATGAAGGGAGCAAAGGATAAAAATCATATGATCATCTCAATAGATGTAGAAAAAACATTTGATAAAACTCAGTATCCAAGGGCACCTGGGTGGCTCAGTCATTAAGCGTCTTCCTTCAGCTCAGGTCATGATCCAAGGGTCCTGGGATCAAGCCCCACATTGGGGTCCCTGCTCCATGAGAAACCTGCTTCTCCCTCTCCCACTTCCCCTGCTTGTGTTCCCTCTCTTGCTGTGTCTCTCTCTGTCAAATAAATAAATAAAAATTTTTTAAAAGATTTTATTTATTTATTTGACAGACAGAAATAACAAGTAGGCAGAGAGGCAGGCAGAGAGAGGGGGGGAGGCAGGCTCCCTGCTGAGCAGAGAGCCCGATGCGGGGCTCGATCCCAGGACCCTGGGATCATGACCTGAGCTGAAGGCAGAGGCTTTAACCCACTGAGCCACCCAGGCACCCCAATAAATAAAATCTTGAAAAAAAAATTCAGTATCTGTTCATAATAAAAACTCAACAAAGTTGGTTTAGAGAGAACATACCTCAACATAATAAAGGCTATATATGAAAAATCCATGGCTAGCATCACACTCAATAGTGAAAAACTGAGAGTTTTTCCTCTAAGATCAGGAACAAGATAAAGATGTCCACTCTCACCACTTCTAGTCAATATAGTACTAGATGTCCTACTTAAAGCAATCAGACAAGAAAAGAAAAAGACATCCATATTGGAAAAGAAGAAGTGAAAATACCACTATTTGCAGATGCCATGATACTATGCATAGGAAACTTTAAAGACTCTAACAGTAAAAAAAAAAAAAAAAAGTGCTTACCTTCTAATAACATGATACTTAATTTTTTTAATTCCAGGAATGAGTTTATTTAATCTATATTGTATTCAAAAAATTTGCTTTGTACTTTCAGAATATTTTTAAGCATACTTCTTTGCAATGATTGTTGTAATAATTTGTTTGCATTTCTTCTACTAGATGTGGTTGATTAGGGAGTTGAAGGATGATTTTCTGTATTCTGTATGTTTTTAGTGTATGCTAAAAAGTCCTAAGCTTAGAGATTGTACCCACTCAATCTTCTTTCAGTGCATGAGTCAGTTAAAACTGTATAGTTACATAACAGTCCTATTGATGTTTGAAAATGAGAAGAAGAAAGAAAGATACATTAGTGATCATCAAAAAATTTTGTTTAGGTTTGACTGGATCTATCCATGCTACCTTACCCTAAAATAAAGTAAATGAACAAAAACAAATAGAGCAAAGAAACTAAAAGCTGAAAACCTCACAAATTCAGGATAGTCAAATTATTTGTTCCTCATCAATATGTTCTTGGAGAGATGTAGATGCAAATGCTTTACAAATGATTTGGGGAAGACAGTTATCAAAATGAAATCAGTGGCATGGATGGATATAATTCAATAGTACAAAACATTTATCATTGTAAGGGAAGAATCCTTAGTTCTTGTAAGGGCAGAATCCTTAGTTCTTTGTAAAGAAGAATGTTAAAATAAAGCTTCTGAAAGTAGTTGTTTATTTGAAAAAAATCCAGTAAGTGCTCTGTATCAACAAAGTGCCACTATGATGGGAAGCCCAAAAAGCAACTTAGATGTGTATTTCTGGACATTTTCAGATACTGATATTATCTCTTTTGTGGATTTTAATCATACCTTCTAAATCTACAACCTAAATTTTTGTTGATTTATTCAATTTTGACCATTTATTAAGCATCCATTTTGTACACAACACTGTGAATATAAAATTAATATGAAAATGCTATTTCTTTCAGGAAACTTCTATGTGAAAGAATGCATTATCTAGAAAATCTTCAAAATATTTAAATAAGTGGATCAAATAAAATGATCACTATATGGTAATACAAATAAGAATAAAAGTAAATTTTTCAAAATTAGGTCATTTACTTGAAGGAGAAGCCCAGGGACTGGGAGACAAGGAATCATTTGAACAGGTGAAGCTAAGGAAAATCTAGTCAATGAGTAGAGAAGGGGCATAGAATATGCAGAAGCCAGGGACGCCGGGGTGGCTCAATGGGTTAAGCCTCTGCCTTCGGCTCAGGTCATGATCCCAGGGTCCTGGGATTGAGCCCCAGGGTTCTGGGATTGAGCCCCACATGGGACTCTCTGCTCAGCAGGGAGCCTCATTCCCCCTCTCTCTCTGCCTGCCTCTCTGTCTACTTGTGATCTCTCTCTCTCTGTGTCAAATAAATAAATAAAATATTAAAAAAAAAAAAAAAAAGAAGAAGAAGAAGAAGATGCAGAAGCCTGTCTCTGTTGTTGAAATCTTGGGTACACACACAAACATTTTCTTTTCTGGTCTCTATATCTCAAGTTCCTCTTTACTTCGGCCAGTACCACAGTTGGTAGGATTCTTTACCGCATCATGATGGATCTGAAACTTTGTAGTTTTGTGTAGGGTTAATACAGTGTTCCATTAAAGTGTAAAACTGTATACATTAGTACAAGGAGACATCCTAGGGATCAGCTGGATTCCATTTGTATTGCCTTCTGTCCCTATCGTACTAAAACACATGTTATTTTTCTTACAATCAAAAGGAATTATCAGACAAAATGCAAAAACCTTATTTTTCTCCTTCAGTTTATTCAGTGTCATGAGAAACCCTAAAACGCTAGATGAGTCTCTGCTTCCAATTCTGTGGCATCATTTATGTCTCTTGGTGGAAGCATACCCTTCTTGGGCATGAGACTTCTTAAGCACAGACTTGAGAATAGTGAGATTGAAAAGAAATATTTCAGTAAGTATTTAGTATATAATGAAAATTATGATCCCTACTTATACCACTTGATTCTATTAGAGTTATTGGAGAAGCAGCACCACATACTGGCTATTGACTTAGAGCTTATAGCACTGTGTCTTGCCACACTATATTGGTTGATATTTGAAGTAGTAGTACATAGTACATCATTTCTCCTTTCCCTAAGGTCAGGCATTTTTGTGTGATGTGGTAGATGGCAAGACCTTGGACATAAAAGTGTTGCTTAACTGCTTGCTACTAATTAAGTTGCTTAATTAGAATCAATGTTGTATGTGATAATATAATGGCATATAAAAATTTTAGTTGGTCTAGGGTTGGTAATGATAAAAGAAGAATGACAGATAAGAAATGCAATTCCTCAACTAGAATAAGTATTTTAGTGAAGAAAAATTGTTGATCCAAACTTCATGGGTGGGGTTCCAGTGTAATCAACTTGCTCTCAGGTAACTATATGGCTCTTCCAACACCACAATTTGAGAAAACCATAAGGGCTGCATTTTTGATGGCTGCTAAGGGAAAATCTTATACTAACTATTAGTGATTGATTGACTTAATGGGGCAAGCCCACTGTGTGGGCCCATTCATTGACTATCTCCATTGCTGGGGATGCTTTTTCATGAAATAAACATGCATGCACTATAATGCTATATTAAAAAATAAACATGCACTATAATGCTATATTAAAAAATTATGGTGGCAAACATGCACAGAGCAGTTCATCTTTCCATTTGATTATTAAGATCTTTATACAAAATGGCAATCTATTGAATGTGAACACAAACATGACCTAAATATTTTTAAAAGTGGGCCCATTTGAGAGATCCACATACAATCTCCTTTTCCAAGCCCCCATGTCAACAATCTTCTAATATTCCTTCTTTAAAATGCCTGAACATCTAGCCTAAACATTAGTCACTGCCAATGGACAAATAAATATCATAACTACAGGCCTCTTCTTCTTATAAGCAAAGTGTATAATCAGGTGGCCAGCTAGAGGCTCTTCCTAATAGAGTTAATTACATTTTCTACTGCTAGTGGGGCTGTAATGTCCTAGCCATCCACATCTGTGCAATGCCAGCATTTTGTGCAAGGCCATCAGGTTTAATTTATTTCTTTTTTGGACAACTGATGACACAGAATCCTCATGGGTTCACTGGTTTATGTTGATAGAGAGTTGAGTTATAGCTGGAATGCATGCCTTGGAAATATGAGGGAATTTCCAGTGTGAACCATCTGTACTTTCTGCACAGGACTGGGCATTGTTCCATATGTATGACTTTTATATATTATAATTAAGTGATATTTCGTACTACTAAAATATTTGTCTGGATAAAATAACATCCCATTTATGACTAGAGACAGGTTAAAAGGTCACTTATTATTCTATGGTAAATTGCTCAGGCTCTGTCAGGGTTTCTCAGCAAATCAAAAACTGTTTTGCAAAGGAAAGATAGTTGGTAAAGAAGGCGTACAATAAAACCTTCAGAGTACCCACTGACCTTATCACAGATACCAGACAACTTTCTTATGCACCAGAGATCTTTGAGCACAATTAATTTCTATAAAGTCTTAATAGCCTAGAGGCAGAGCTACTTGCCCAACAGCTTGTATCATGCAAGAGAATCTTCTTTTTGGTGGGATCCAATTCAAAGACTGCAAGTTTTTAGGGCATCTGTAAGTAGGTGTCACTGGGTCACCAAATGTAGTTTATGTTATTTGAAACTACAGAGTTGCTCTCTAAATATTGTCTCTTTCTTAATTGTGGAGAATGAGGATACAGCAACTTACCCTTCATTTTCAAGTGGATGTCCTGATATGCTTAAAACCAGAAACATGTATTTTTTTATGGAATTTGTTTCTAACTTTTTCTTGTTCATATAGCTGTCTAAAATGTATAGATGATTCATGAATTGAATTAAGTTGTTTTGGAATTGGGACCACATATGGAACAGTTATTATAATTTAGAGTCACTCTCTAGTAAGGTTTATAAAAATTTACTCTCCTTTTCAAATTCTCATCCAACTAACTTGGTGAAGCAGCCAAGATATATTCATCTTTCAAGTTTCAGTGGTAGTTCTCAACTCTGTCATTTTCCCAGTTATGTGGTATATACCCTCTGGTTTATTATTTTGGTAGGAAGCAGGAGTTCATAGGACTTTGTCTTTGTTATTTCTACCATCATAATTCTCCTTCATAGGGCAATTTTTCCAGTCAGTATCTTCTTTAAGAACTGGAAATGTAAACAGGTGTGAGTTCAGAATTCCCTGACACTGCCGTGAGGGCTACAGAGAACGGTGCCTAAATGCTTTTCAAATATGTTTCTAGAACACCTCTTTTATTTTGTTTATTTTTTTCCAAAGATTTATTTATTTATTTTAAAGAGAGAGAGAAAGAGAGAGTGCGTGCAAGAGTGGGAGAGGCAGAGGGACAGGGAAAGAATTTCAAGCAGACTCCATGCTGAGCATAGAGCTTGACTCTGGGCTCCATCTCATGACCCTGAGAATATGACCTGAGCTGAAACCAAGAGTTAGACGCTTAACCATCAGCACCACCCAGGTACTCCTGGAGCACCTCTTTTAATTTATTTCTTACATTACTCACAAATTTCTTGACAAAATTAGCAAGCTTTGAGATTACTTTAGTGCATAAACCATTTACCCTTGATGTGATCTGACTATTCTACCCAATCCCATCTCATTCATGCTGGAATCTGATTCTACTTACACCTCTGGAGTCCATCGGGGATGGGAGTGAGAATGGAGCATTAAGATGTTTTTCTTTTCTTTTCTTTTCTTTTCTTTTCTTTTCTTTCTTTCTTTCTTTCTTTCTTTCTTTCTTTCTTTCTTTCTTTCTTTCTTTCTTTCTTCCTGATTTCAGGTTTTTAAAAAAAGGGGAAAAAAGATTTTCAGACAAGGGGCTGCTTTGACTGCTGGAGAAATATCAGAGGGTATCCCATGCCATTCAGGTCTTCAAATATATTCTTTCTAGTTTTTAGGATCCTAGGTTTTCCAAAACAGTGCCATATCCTATACAAAAGATAGCGCTTGGCTGCAAATGCAACTGTCATTAAAATCAGCAACTTACAGGATTAATCTTTGCATTTGGTTTTCAACTATCGGTCTGTGACTACAGGTGATAATAGATATTTTAACACCATCAAAAAGTCTCCAGATTTAAGTCCATTATTTGAGCTAAAAACTTAGAAATGTGATTTTGTGCTCTCTAAATCTGTCAAACAGTGTTAAGAGGAATCACAATGCTCCGTATTTCTTGAGTTTCTCATTTTTTTGAAAAAATGTCCTGTGTTAGCTTCTTAGGGCTACCATAACAAAATACCACAAAGCCAATGAGGCTTAAAACCAAAGAAGTTGATTGTATCACTGCTCTGAAAGACAGAAGTCTTAAATCAAGTTGTTGGCAGGACATACTTCCTCTGAAATCTGTAAAACAATAGCTTCCTTGCCTCTTCTTAGCTTCTAATGGTTTGCAGGCAGTCTTCGGTATTCTCTGGTTCACAGTTGTGTAAGTTCAATCTTTGCTTTCATTGTCACATGGCATTCACCCTGTGTGTGTCTATCTTCCCATAGCTGTATTCTTATAAGAACACCAGCCATAATGGACTAGGGTCCCACCCTCCTCCAGTATGACCTCATCTGACTTAACTAATTCCATACACAATGGCCCTATTTCCAAAAAGTTTTACTTTGTGAGGTACTGGAGGTGAGGACTTTAATGCATCTTTTTCATGGTTACAAAATTCCACCCATAACATATTCTTGTCTCCAGCTACATTTACAACCCCATAGGTCTTGCTTCCAGGAAAACCCAAGTTATAATTCAGCTAATGGCTTTTCTTTTGCATGGGTGAAATTCTGAGTCCTGAATATTGATAGATTTTTACTGATTTTAGACCTTAAGATAAATAATGCATCCTAGATTTCTTTCATTTCCCTAAGGGTCTGGGTCCTGAATCCCACTCCTGGTACCAGTTGTTGTGACATATTTCTTTGTTACAAACAACTGGGGCTAATTTAGACTTTTTTTAAAAAAAGAGATATATTGTTAAGGTACCTGGAGGCCTGCAGTATATGTGGGAAGGCTGGCTAACTGCTTGATAGCACGTTAGAGGCAAAAAAATGACCAAGAATCTGGCTAAGATTTTACCAGAAAAATAATCACAAAGAGTGCACACTGAAACTATGGACTTCAGTTAATAATAATATATCAATATTGGCTTATCAATTATTTAAAAAGTGCCACATACTACTGTAAAATGTTAATAATAGAAATTATATGTAGGGTATTGAGGATGCTTACTTTCCATTCAATTTTTCTATAAACCTAAAACTGCTTTAAAAACTTAGTCCATTAAAAATATATGTATTTATATAAAGAACAAGAGTACGTTGAGATAGTAAAATAGGATGGAGGTTCACACAGGGTACACTTCCGTGGCTACTCTGCCTGAAATATTGGCTGAACTGGAACCAAGTGAAGGGCAAGTGTTGGAAGGGAAGCTAGACTGAGGAGACTTAACCTGAAGCTAAAGGATCTTTGAGCAGAGGGATGGATTGCTGCAGCTAGTTTAGAATAGCCAAAGGATTTCTGAAACTTGAAGAAACTTGATATCTTTTTTTTAAGATTTTATTTATTTATTTGACACACAAAGATCACAAGTAGGCAGAGAGGCAGGCAGAGAGAGGGGAGGAAGCAGGCTCCCCGTGGAGCAGAGAGCCCGATGCGGGGCTCGATCCCAGGACCCTGAGATCATGACCTGAGCTGAAGGCAGAGGCTTTAACCCACTGAGCCACCCAGGTGCCCCAAAACTTGATAACTGAAGATAATAGGCGGTTAGTAAGAGAGGCTGGACCCTAGTATGGCAATACATGAATAAGAAGCCATCATTATCAAGAAGTCTCCTGTGGAAAAGTGTTTAAAAAAAAAAAAAAAAAGGTGACTGGATTCATATTCTCTCTCTGTTCATCTCTACTGGCTTCTCCTAAATTTACAGATTTGCTTCCATCATCTTCATCCATGAATAAGACATTTCCTTAAATTTTTATTCTTTCCTAAGCAATTTTTTTTTTTTTTTTTTTTTTTTTTTAAGATTTATTTATTTGAGAAAGAGAGAGAGATTGAGAGCACAGTGGGGAGGGAGAGAGAGAATCTTAAGCAGGCTCTGTGCCCAGTGTGGAGCCTAATGCAGGCTTGATCTCATGACCCTGAGATCATGATCTGAGCCAAAACCAAGAGCTGGATGCTCAACTGATTGGACCACCCAGGTGCTGCTCACCCAAACAAGATCTTAACACCTCCCTTTCGCTACAACATACTTCTTGAGAGAGTAATTACCTTCACTGTATTCATATTCTTAGAGATCATTTTCTTCTTAGCAAAATATTTTTCTTTATTTTTTCTATTTCTTCTCCTAATTTGGATTATTCTTATTTTTTATTCTCCACATTTTTTCCCCCTGGCTATTGTTTTTCAGCTCACTTGTTAGTGTTGGCATTCTCTTGAGTAGTGTCTGCCTTTTCAGTGGAAATATAAGGAGGGTTCTGAATTCGGACCTCTTTTCTTTACAACATATGCCTCCTCCGTAAGCAATCTCATATATATCGAGGTCTTCCATCTCACATTCTCTATCTCAGATGCCCCTTTTCATTCTATTTTCTTTTTTTTTTTTAAGATTTTATTTATTTATTTGACACAGAGAGATCACAAGTAGGCAGAGAAGCAGGCAGATAGAGAGACAGAAGCAGGCTCCCTGCCAAGCAGAGAACCCGAAGCGGGGCTCAATCCCAGGACCCTGAGATCATGACATGGGCTGAAGGCAGAGGCTTAACCCACTGAGCCACCCGGGTGCCCCTTCATTCCATTTTCTTCCTCTGAGTTCCACAGTCAACTCAAGCCCAAAATGTTTAAAACGAAACACTTTTGTTTTCCCTATAAACTTTCCACTCACCATCCTCTAACATGGAAATCTTGTAATTATATACAATGCTTCTTCCTGACAACATATCCCTCCCTACCCAGGCCATTTATCATCAAGTTTAGTAAATTTGACTCTGAGATGATTCTCAGGTCTACCTTTTTTTTTTTTTTTTTTCCTATCTGGACTTCTTTGAATATTCTCTGTCACTTACCTGAATGATTATAATGGCTTTCTAACAGGTTTGTGCCTACCAGTGTCTTTTTCCTTTGATGCCACCATTGTGTAGCTGCTAGAATTCTCTATCATGTGCATAGGTGTCTATTCTCATTTTTGGAACTTTTTTTTAATAGGATAAAGTTCAAATAATTCAGAATGCCACACAACCTGTTTTACAGTCTAGCTTCAACATTACTGTCTAGGCCAGTGCTTCTTAAACTATCTGTGGAGAAGGCCAGTTTTTTTTCCTTCTTTTAATCTATTGTGGGCCATACTTTTATAAAATTCAATAAAAAATCTTTATTAGAACAATTATCACCTGCTGGAAGCTATAGCAACGTCAAATTGCTAGAAAAGTATTTAAACATTTTATCACATTTTCTCTAGTGTCACAAAGTGTTCATAGTCTGCAGTCCAGCACAAGAGCCATGGATCTAGGTTAGTATTTTGGCTTTCCCCATAATATTTTGTGTAACTTTTGTGGTAATCACACTATTTGAGAAGTCTGATAAAAGTTAATGCTTGCTGAATAACTCATTAGTGTGTAAAAATGACACACAGATAAAGGAATTAAACATAACTTCGAGTTCCTATATTTGTAATTTTAGAATTTTGCTGTCATTGATAGTAACAGAGGAGTAAAAACATGGATATTTTAAAAATATTAGCTCTATAAATACAAGATACACAATTAGATAGAATTATAAAATAATTCAACCATTTTGGAAAAGTGTTTGGTAGTATTTATTGAAAGAAAATATACATATCCTCCATGACCCAGTCATTCCAGTACAACATGTAGTGAAATAACAGAAATGTTGTATACTCCACAGCCATAAACAAGAACCCACACTATTCATGATAGTCCCAAACTGGAAACTGCCCAAGAGTCCGTTTACCATAAAATGGATTTAAAATATTAGTATATTCATACAATGAAATTTTACTTAGCAAGAATATAAATGTATTCCAACTAGCCTCAATAGCATAATGGACATCTTAAATATAATGATGAGTGAAAGGATCTAGTTACATAAGAGTATATACTTTATGATTCCACTTAAATCAAATACAAATAAAGGCAAAACTATTTGATCATGTTAGATGTCAGGATAATGCATAGCCTTAAAGGGATAGTAGCTAATACAAAGCACCACAGCGAATTCTTAGATGCTATTGATACACTATTTCTTTATGTTTGCCCCACAGATCCTCATGCTCCATTTGTAAAAATTCAGTAACTTATGCAAATATGGTTGCACATTTTATTTTGTATTTATGTTGTACTTTAGTATAAATTTTACTTTAAAATGTTAGTTCTAAACTGAGTTTTGGCTGATGACATATCTCAGAGGAGATTACCTATACACAGGTGATAATGAAGGACCAAAGAGTAAGAACTTAGCTGCTGAAGTCAAAAGGAAGTAAATGACCGCTAAAATCATTCACATGGAGGAGCTATCATTTTGGATGAATATGTGTAGAGCTAGAAACTGGAAGTCAAATTTTCAACTTTAAGGTGTCTCTCATTTTCATGTCAGAAAGAAAAAAAAATGGCAACAAAAAGGGAGTCAAAGAAAGAAGGAAGGGGAGAAATTAGAAAAAAAGTTTATGGGAGTTGAAGGAGCTAAGAATTTATTTTGAGACTATACCAATTATTCCATGATAGCAGAAGGAAAACAGAACACAGGAAAAATCAGTAAATGAGTAGTGAATAATCTCACAAGGAACCACTGGTCTTTTTGGCAAACTGTCAATGGTTTAGCCATAATTTAAATCAGATTTAGGATTAGTGATAAAATAGGTAGTGAAGAATGGAGGCAGTAGTCATTGCACACATTTTGAAAATTTCAAAATGTGTGTGAAATTCAAAATTTCAAAATGTGAAGGAAAATGATGACTTTGTAAAGAGCACTTACAAAGTTTCCTATAACAAAAAATACAACTCCTCAAAATATCAACTAATCCTTTATCTTCAACTTCATTTTTTGACAGGCATCAACACCAGAAACTTTAAAAGGAAAATATCTATAAAAAACTTTTGCCACCTACATAATTCTTCTTTTAAGTTATATATTTTAGATATATCTATGAACTTATGTAGTTCTTAGGGTGGCTAAATATAATAAATGTTATAGAAAGATACCCAAAATTCATTTGGGTTGCTTATTAAAATTATGAACACATGTAAGCATTTTCAAAATAGACAAATAAAACCTGAAATACGTAATTAACTATGAATTGAGTTATCGATGCTCAGACAGCATAACTGATTCAATGAAACATGGCTCCATGCACTTCACATTTGTGAGTTTATTACACTTATTACAAACTAATTAGCATTGCAGTGTAATAGTATAACCTAAGGGGCTGGCTTGCCTTCCATAGTTCTGAAAGTAATGGAGGTTGAAAGCTTGTCTATTCTGGTAAATAGTCCTCCTCACTCATGAGGTGTCTTAATGCAATATATGAAATAAGAACATGATGCAGTGTAAACCTGCACACTTAGAAAAATGTGAGATGAAAATGCTGGAAGTTTTTAGAAACAAAGCTTAGGTTGTGTCAAGTCATGTGTCTGTCAAGGAAGTGAATATATAACTAGAAACACAGAACTAAACAATCCCTATCTCCACCCCATGCCACTACAGGAGGTGATGGCCTTTCTCCTGGAATCAGCTGCTATCTACAGTCTTCCAATTACAGAGCAGTGTTGTAGAGTAGTTGATTGGAACCCTATTGCCTCAATTCAGATCCCAGTTGCACTACTTCCTCGTTGTGTGACTTAGCCAATTTTTAAAATTGCTTTCTGCTGCAGTTTCCCCAACACTAAAAGGGGATATAGTAATAGTCCCTTTATCAGAGATAAGTGGTGAGGACTGATGATGTAAAAAAGCATTTGAAAAAGAGTCTGGCATTTGAATAGCCACATACAGAAGAATGAAACTGGACAACTTTCTTACGCCATACACAAAAATAAACTCAAAATGGATGAAAGACCTGAATGTAAGACAGGAAACCATCAATATCCTAGAGAAAAACACAGGCAGCAACCTTTTTGACCTTGGCCACAGCGACTTCTTGCTAGACACATCTCCGAAGGCAAGGAAAACAAAAACAAAAATGAACTGTTGGGATTCCATCAAGTTAAAAAGTTTTTGCATAGCAAAGGAAATAGTCAACAAAACTAAAAGGCAACCTTCAGAATGGGAGAAGATAGCTGCAAATGATTTACCAGATAAAGGGCTAGTATCAAAAATCTACAAAGAACTTATCAAATTCAACACCCAGAAAACCAAAAAATCCAGTCAAGAAATGGGCAGAAAACATGAGCAGACAGTTTTCCAATGAAGACATACTAATGGCTAACAGATGCATGGAGAAATGCAAAATATCACTCAGCATCAGGGAAACACAAATTAAAATGACGATGAGATACCACTTCACTCTAGTCAGAATGGCTGAAATTAATAAGTCGGAAAAATTCACTGCTTGTGGGAACGCAAACTGGTGCATGCGTTCTGGAAAACGTATAGCAGTTCCTCAAAGTTTAAAATTAGAGCTACCCTGTGACCCAGCAATCACATTACTAGGTATTTATCCAAAGGTTACAAACAGTGATTCAAAGGGGCACTGCACCCCTTTGTTTATAGCAACAGTGTCCACAACAGCCAAACTATGAAAAGAGCCCAGATGTCCATCGACAGATGAATGAATAAAGAAGATGTGGCATATATGTACAATGGAATATTACTCGGTAAACAAAAAGAATGAATTCTTGGCATTTGCAGTAATGTGACTGGAACTAGAGGGTATTATACTAAGCGAAATAAGTCGGTCAAAGACAAATACCATATAATTTCACCCATATGTGGATTTTAAAAAAACAAAACAGATGAACATAGGGGAAGGGAAGGAAAAATAAAATAAGTTGAAACAGAGAGAGAAGCAAACCATGAGACTCTTAACTGTAGGAAACAAACAGGGTTGGAGCAGAGGTAGACAAGAAGAAGGAATAATTGGGTGATGGGGTGATGGGCATTAAGAAGGGCATTTGATGTAATGAGGACTTGGTGTTTTATGCAGCTGATGAATCACTATATTCTACCCCTGAAACTAATAATACAGTATGTGTTAACTAAATTGAATTTAATAAAAAATTTAAAGAAATACTTTAAAAAAATCCCCCCCCCCCCAAAAAAAACAGTCTGGCATACAGTAAGTGCTAAATATTAGCTCCTATTTACATTATTTGACCTAGGTCTTTGGATATTTAAATGGAGGTCCGAGCTTACAATTAAGGACTAGAGGAAGTATATTGTTCTTCATGATACAATCTAAGCATTTGTGTGTTGTCATTGTCACTGAGAGAAAGAGCAAGAAAAGAGAAGAATTAATAGTAGAGAGAAGGAGAGAAAGATAGGGTCAAAAAACATGTGAGACCATAATTCAAGAGGGATGGTATTTGAGATATCTTTCATTAAATTATATTTTATAGAAGAAGATTATTTAAGAACCTTTCAGTATAGAATTTTTCAAACATACAAAGAAAAAAATAGTATGATGAATCTTGTCCCCCCGACCCACCCACCTGTTGTGCCTGAGTTTTCGCGTCCGAGAGACCACCAAGGAGCCAACACCGATGCAATCGCATGAGGGTTTATTTGACAAGCTTAAGCTTGGGCCCAAGTATACCCGACGCAGCGGAGTAGGGACTTGGACCCTGAACCAGACTACAGTCAAAGTTTTTAAAGGCAGAGTAGGGGTGGACTAGGCGGTGGGTGAGGACAAAGGGGGTGTTCAGAAGGGCTGTCAGGGTAAAGAAGACTGTCAGGATATTGGAGGCCTGGTTATTATCAAGCCAAGGCTGTTTTTCCCTCTAATGAGGCACTAACATGAAGACAGTTGGGAGTTTCCTGGTGGAATGTCACATTCCTCCTATCAAGCGTCATTGTCAGTGAGATTTAGCACTGAGACATTTGTAAACCAAGGGAGACTCCTGTCTTGCAGGATTGTGATTTCTACAAGTTAACTATTTGTTCACATATACTACAGAGGGGAGGGGAGCGTGTGGAGAGGGGGGTGCAAGGTGCCAGCTTTTGCTTTGTCAAGATGGCTGTACTTATGTCAGGGCTTAGACTTGAGGTGGGTACAGCCTTGTTTTTCTTGGCCTCCACACACCCACCGCAGCACTGCCAATGTACCTATCTCTATTTCACATGTTGCTAATTGTTTCATTTATATACTCTCAGCTTCTTCCTCTCTCCAATTGGATTATTTTAAACCAAATCCCAGCATCAAATCATTTCATCTCTGAAGATAAGGTCTCTTGATATATATAATAATCACAATTTCATTACCACAATGTAACAAAACATAATTCCTTGGCATCATCAAATATTTATTCAGGTTCAAATTTCTGTTTCTGGTATGAGTATGGATATTTTGCATGCAATTTAAAATTGGTTACCTTATTAAGATGTAAATCATATTTTCTCTCAGGCTCTAAGGGAAATTGGTTATATACATAAGCTTGCTTTGCATGGGTATGTGTGTGTGTTGGGGTGGGGAGGCTGGTTTACACTGAAGTGGTGTGGATTCAGGAAATAACAACATTTGGATGTTATACTGAACTAATCTTTCAGATGATTAATCTGGTTCAAAACCAGAGGTGAATGATTCATTCATTCAATGACTATATATTGAGTACTTTCTATATACCAAATTTATGTGTGGTCACTAGGAATTCAGCAATCTGGGGAGAGTATAAATCTTTTTTTTTTTTTTTTAAGATTTTATTTATTTATTCGACACAGAGAGAGAGAGATCACATGTAGGCAGAGAGGCTAGCAGAGGGAACGGGGGAAGCAGGCTACCTGCTGAGCAGAAAGCCCGATGTGGGGCTCGATCCCAGGACCCTAGGATCATGACCTGAGCCAAAGGCAGAGGCTTTAACCCACTGAGCCAAGCCACCCAGGCACCCTAAGGGGAGAGTATAAATCTTTAAAAAAACCTTGGAATAAGATTCAAATAATGTTGTATCTATCTTAGTGAACAGAATTTCCCTAACTGGCATAAGGATTCCAAAATTTCTTGAAAAAACTAACATTAAACTTGCTGAAAGAGCACCAACACAAGAGAGGAGAAGAGACCATCAGAGTAAATTTGTAAAATACTTCCAAAAATGTCTTGGTCACTCTCAGAACAGAACTCTATAAAAGACACAACATGTCTACAGTCATACAGGATGAAGATTCAAACTAAATTAAGATATCTGAACTTCCCTTATTTGAGTAAATCTCTCATCTTCTCAGTTGAATGCATTCCTTTCTTAGATACCAGCAACTGGCAGAAATAATATTTATATTTCGGATATACTTGGTCGTTCATTTTTGTACGCAGATCTCTAGCAAATGTTTGAATAATGCCATATCAAAGGAACTTTGAATCCTTCTCTTTAGAGATAAATTTTATCACTGTCTTGTCATTAGATTTTATTTATTTATTTATTTAAAGCTTTTATTTATTTGTTTGAGAGAAGAGAGCAAGCATGAGGAGAGGGAAGATAGAGAGAGAGGGAGAAGCAGACTCCTGGCTGAGCAGAGAGCCTACCCTGGGCTAGATCCCAGGAGATCCCAGAACCCTGAGATCACGACTTGCGCTGAAGGCAGATGCCTAACGGACTGAGCCATCCAGGTGCCCCATCATTAGATTTTGTTTAAAGAATTATTTTTTGCTGTGTAATAGTCAACTACCACTTTTTCAGTTGGCATTTACAGAACAACCGGGGCCAGCAGGGCCTTGCGGCCGTTACTGTGTTGGATGTACGATTGTTTATATATTGTTCCTGTCTCATGACGGAGAACATCATACACTAAGTATCATTTGATGACTATAAACCAAGATTTATAAGAATAGGTGAAGAGTAATCTGAAAGAAAATGTGAAAGACTGAAAAAAAAAATTGAGATCCTAATCGGCAGGAATGGCATAATTTACTTTTGCTGCTGTAACAAATTGTTATAAACTTTGTGACTTTAAACAACACAAATTTATTGTTTTATAATTTTAAAGTCCAAAATGGTTCTCACTGGGCTAAAATCAATTTGTCAGCAAGACTGCATTCCTTTTGGAGGCTCCGGGATAGGAATTGTTCCCAATGGAATAATCCCTTCTCTTTAAGTGCAGGTGGAACCTGTGATTTGCTTCTAACTGAAGGGAAAAGGGGAATGAATTCACTTCCAAGATCATTCTCCCTGTTGGCAGAATTCGGTTCTTTGCAGTTGTTGGGCTGAAGTTCTCATTTCTGTGCCTGGTCTTTGCTCCAAGAGGCTGGCCTCATTTATTTCTCATGGCCTGATCCGTCTTCAGACCACCAATGGCATGTTGAAGTCCCTTCTTGTGTTTCCACTTCACTTTTTGTTTTTAACAGGGCCTGTGTGCTTTAAATCAGGTACATGGCCTTCCTATGTTGAAGTAAACTTGTGCTGTATAAAGTAACACTCGTGGAAGTAATATCTCACTATATTAACAATACAGGCGATTGGGACATGAAATCTTGGGAGCCATTCTCAGAATTCTGGCTCTGAATTCTAAACTTATAATTTAGACTCCGTCTTAGCAGACGGGTGAGAGCCTCCTCCTGGCCTTGAAGAAGCAAACAGCCATGTTGTGAACTGCCTATGGAGAGGGACGTATGGCCGAGAACCACAGGCAGCCTCTAGGAACTGAGGTTAGACTTTAGTCCACAGTCATTAATAAGTTAGGACTCAGTTCTATAACTATGACCTCAAGTATCTAAATTCTGCCAACAACTGTACAAGCCTGGGAGAGGACCCTGAGCTTCAGAAAAGTAGATAGACTGGTTGACATTTTTATTTCCGCCTTGTAAGATCCTGAACTACTCCTGACCCACAGGAACTCTGAGATGGTACAAGATAATACATGTGTTTTGTTTTGAGCAACAACGTTGTGATGATTTGTTACCCAGCACTAGAAAACTTATACAGGGGACTCACCTCTGTAGATCTTGATTCAGAAAGTCTGGGATCAGAATCCAAAATCTGTAATTTAACAAATCATACATGGGAATGTGATGCAGATAGTCTCTTAACTAGTTGAAGAAACACTGACTGACTTCTCACAATTTCCATCCTTCATTAAGATGTGGGAAAAGCTCATCACTGTGATTTTGTGCCCTGGAGAACTGCATGTAGCCAGAGTTTTCATTCCTTCATTTCCTTCAGGAGAACATTATTCACTGAAAGGAGCTTAAAAATCTGTAATAACCTGAGAAAGACCCCAGAGCTAGAGAATCTACAAAATCCATGGCACTCGAGACATAAAACAGCTTGTTCCTTCCAAAGATTGGGTAATTCAATCATCTTCCAGAAGGCCACCAGCAGGAGAATGATAGAAATGACATATTTGCTGTTCATGGAAGAAAAAAAATGTAATTGGAAGGAAATAAGACAAGATGTTCACAGATAAAGGAGGAAATATCTGCTGGTTTAAAAAATTGTGTGCTAGTTTACTCATCTGCCAACAATAAGTTTCTATTTTCATTTTCACAATTGAAGCTTGGTTAGAATTAAATGCAAAAAGTTGGTGCATTCAACAGGAAATTTTTTTTTTTTAATGCCTAGAGATGGATCTATAAAGAATAAAGGTTAGTCACTTTAGCAGAACAAGGACCTGTTTATCACTTCACAAACCTAATAACTGATTTCCTAAGAAATAATAGTGAGCACTGGGGCTGCAGTTATAACTCTAGCACATACATTTTGGCATTTAGGAGCAAATTCGATTTTGTGATTAGCAAGGAAACTGCCTCCCCTGTGCTTATTGGGCTATATATTTTTGAAGTGGCTTTGGGGCTTTGGTCTGTGAACTCTTTTACAGGCTGTATTCATGACTTTTTTTTTTACTCAGAGTATACTTTGACATCAATGAGGAATCATTATAGCTAATTCTGCATTGAGGGCAATGTCTAGTACTATGTTGATACTAAACTTGTTAAATCATGGCATATTCAGGTAGAGAGGATCAAGCTGTCAAATTTGTATGTCTATTTAAATAGGTACATGGAAAGTTTTCTATTTGTCACTCATATCACTTGAAATGAGAACCTAATATTGAAGTATTTCTTTAAAAAATACAGCTTTATAATTGATGAAAGGTAGAAAAAAGAACTTAAGGCGTTATGACAACTTTTGAGGGGTAAAGACAAGGGGGTCAAATAAAAAATAACATTTTACTGAAAATAACTGAGAGGCTTTTATTGAACTAGATTTGTACTATTTGTAAAATGCATTTGAATGATGTGCTAGGATTTACCAAACAAAATTTGTTAAAACTTGACCTGTGACAGGAGACATTGCTCTAGCTAGCGGTTAGCAAAGTAGAGCCTATGGGCCTGTGCAGTCCACAGCTCAATCTGGCATAGTCGATAAGCTAAGAATGGTTTTTACATTTTTAAAAGATTAAAATAGAATATGTAGCAGAACTTGCCTGTGGCCTACAAAGCCTGAAGTCTAGCCCTTTACAGAAAAATAGTTTGCTGATCTCTGCTCTAGAACCAGATAGGACAATTTGCAGAGAACCACATGGCTAGTTATAACATTTATAAAGATCTCTCTTACCAACACTCTCACAGGCTTTCCATAATAAAGTACTACAAACTAGGTGACTTACACAGCAGAAACTTGTTTTCTCACAGTTCTGGAGGTTCCCTGGAAGTACAAAATGAAGATGTTGTCAGGGTTGATTGTTTTGGACATCCGTGAGGGAAGAGTCTCTTCTAAGTCTTCCTCCTTGGCATATGTGGCTATCTTCTCCCTGTATCTCTTCACTCTGTCTTCCCTCAGTATGTGTCTCTGGGTCCAAGTTTCCCATTTCCTACCAATCATCTTGGATTAAGGATCCATCCTAATGACCTCATTTTAACTTGATTGCCTCTATAAAGATCCTATCTCCAGATAATGTCACAGTCTGAGGTACTGGGGGTTCAGATGTTAAGATATGAATTTGGGGAGGGAAGATACAATTTAACTCATAATAGCAGAATTCTCTAATATCCTCATCTCAAATAAAATTTTAATTTGAGGGGTGCCTGGGTGGGTCAGTCAGTTAAATGTCTGCCTTCAGCTCAGGTATTGGTCCCAGGGTCCTGAGATCAAGCTGTACATTAAGATCCCTGCTCAGTGGGGAGTCTGCTTCTCTCTCTCCTTCTGCCCCTACTCCCTGCTCATTCTCTCTCTCTCTCTTAAATGAATAAATAAAATCTTGAAAAAAATAAAAATAAATAAATAAAATTTTAATTTGAGAGAGGCCTACATAGGTTATGTGATTTGCCCAAGGCCAAATGTCTAATACCCACAGAAATAGGATGCGAATCCAGAATTTATTGCCCCAAGTATATTTTCTACTTCTTTCAATTGCCCTGAGGAACAAAAATAATAACCATATCGCACATTATTCATTCAGTTATTTAATTCTATAAATATGTGTATATTATATGACATGTATGCTTATACAAATAATTCATCTCCCTCTGTATCAAGGGATATATATGTGAGAGATTTGTAATAAAGGGTGAAAGGTGATGAATGTCATTACAAAATACCAGTAACTCAAAGAAGAGATTTTATTTCCTTCATAAGTACACTTTTAGTTCAAATGGTTTATGTCTTATGATGTGTGTCAGTTCAAGATCCTGTTAAGATAGAAATTTCCCCTCTTCACACTCTGGAACCAGAATTTTGAAAAGCCACTACAAGTTAGGGTCTATCTTGTTTGGGTATCTTTTCTAGTAACACATGGTAGGATTCTCTAAAGTGGGATGTTGGAAAGATAATAGAAAAGAAAAAAGGTTAAGAATGGAATCTATAGGGGCGCCTGGGTGGCTCAGTGGGTTAAAGCCTCTGCCTTCAGCTCAAGTCATGATCCCAGGATCCTGGGATCAAGCCCCACATCGGGCTCTCTTCTCCATGGAGAGCCTGCTTTCTCCTCTCTCTCTGCCTGACTCTCTGCCTTCTTGTGGTCTCTGTCTGTCGAATAAATAAATAAAATCTTTAAAAAAAAAAAAAAGAATGGAATCTATAACATGCGATGAGAAGTGTATATAGCAAGCATCCATAAGACCTCATGCAGCAAAGTAAAGTTAATATGCACTGTGATATATTAGTATCCATTCCTGTCTTATACTTTGGGAATCTAGTCACCAGGCAGCTCAAGTCAAAGAGACCTGTTTAGTTTAGTTCTGTTTGTTTCCTGCGATTGCTGTTGTTCTTGTCATTCTGATATTCTGGATCTTGTCCTTGGAGTCTGCTTTACTCTGATCTCCTTAATTTATGCTCTGATCTATTGGATGGCCATTTCTTTCTTTCTTTCTTTCTTTCTTTCTTTTTTTTTTTTAAAGATTTTATTTATTTATTTGACAGAAAGAGATCACAAGTAGGCAGAGAGGCAGGCAGAGGGGGCGGTTAGCAGGCTCCCTGCTGAGCAGAGAGCCCCATGCGGGGTTTCAATCCCATGACCCTGAGATCATGACCTGAGCCCAAGGCAGAGGCTTAACCCACTGAGTCACCCAGGCGTCCCAGCCATTTTCTTTTATTAAGAAACTTAATGTCATTATCAGGGAATTCTCAGGATCACTAAACAATTTTCAAGGTCTCTACGAACTGTATTCTCTACCGAATCTATCTAGGCATTCCCCTTTCCCAAAACATGGTCTTTACAAAATGCTGGGCTCCTGCCTCCATTCTCTGCTCTGTGATATGTGCTCAGCCTCCGGCTAAGCTAAGCTAAGCTACTTGGTAGAAGGACTTTCATAGCTCCTTGATTTTGGCAAGAAGAGAACCGCTACCAAGATGAATCTAAACTGAGAAAGTTTCATCCACTGAACAGATGTCATTGATTTACTTATATTTCCTGTGATAAAATATTGATTGAGTGTCTCCTCCTAGCCACCACCACCTAGAGTTTTATTGTTTAACTACAGCATGCCTATTTTTGAAACATCCGACTGTGATACATAAGTTCATCATCTTTTTAAATGCATTATCTAATTAGAGACCAGAGGAAAACACACATTTGAAGTAACTGTTCCAACCTAGTTTGACCAGGCTTCTCTCTACACTGTGGCTTCACCAGAAAGATAAATATTAGCTTTTTTTCCGAGTTAGCTTACAGAGTTACAGATGTCTAAACAATTTAAACAAAATACTTACATTGAATTGTATAACCAGCATTTTGTAGCTGTTGGTCCAAAATGTACTAAGAAATGTCAAGATTCTATGTTACATAGTGAATATTTTTTAGACATTTACTTAGATGCTGAGTAAATACATACTTCTGTATACATGTAAATGTTTACTCATTACTCCTCTCTTCTATCTCAGTAAAAATATTAAATTGATTTCTTTAAAAATCTATTATTAGTTTTGTATATAATATTACTTTAGTTGTATTTATATGTAATTTGTATATGTAATCTGTACATAATTATAGTGATTTACACTAATTACTATGCCTTATTTTTTTGAAATTAGGGAATCAACCACACAGATTAAAAATATGTGTGCCATGCTATTTTGCTTTTACAACCTAATCCGAGGCCTTCTGCTCATTAGAACTCTAGAATGGTTGCACCCTTCCTTCCATGAAGATCCTGGCTAAAGTTGAGTAGAGACTGAAAGTGGGAGAGTGTAAGACTTCTCTGTGGGACACTGTGTCATTCACACCACACAGCATATCCCCAAAACCCTAGGAAACCCATGTCAGGGAGTGGGATTTGACGAATTCTCCATACTTGGTAGTCTTGGTGGAATTCCTCCCAATTCCAGGAGGTATTGGGAAATCTCAACATGATTCTCACAGTAGTTTCACTGAAACCCGTGGAAACCACTGGAAATCTCAACATGCTCAGTTTTGAGGATAAAGTGGTGAATTTGCTATCTCCAGAGACTTCAAAGTGGAAGGGAGCTTTTGTGGCTTGAGGACTACTCTAATATTGTGACTGTCTATGATTTAGAGGTGGGAGGCAGGGATTGCTTCTCCCCACGTGGCCAAACATGTGAATTGCTACAACAGGTAAAGTACATCTGTCCGTAAATACTGGTAATGCTTCACATGGATCCTGCAAATCTTAATTTAGTGCCATGGGTTGAGGCCCAGAAACTTCCATTTTCAACAAGCATTCTGGTATTTCTCATTCAGGTGATCTTTCCTTTGAGAAACCAAATTGAGAAAGTAAGAATTTTTAGTATTATCTCATTATTTGCATAAGTGGAAAGAATTATTTTGCTGTTAAATCAAACAGGAAAAAATAACTTGAAATAATAAATAATAACCCTGTATTTGTCCTGTCTATCCCAGTATATTACATAGGATTTAAAAAAACAGATTTTTCTTTTCAAATTACCTAGTAATGCTATTTTGTCAATTCTGTGGAGGTATAATGTATGTAAAATTATTATCTACGAAAACTGCATCCTATTTTAAGTGTACAATTTTATGAGTTTTGACAGATATATACACCCATGAAACCACTGCCACAGTCAAGAAATAAAACATTCCTGTTACCCTGAAGAATTTCCTCATACTCTTTACATTCTATCTCTCCCAGGGCTTTTGTTCCCAGACAACTGCTGATCTGCTGCTTCTCACTTTCTCATGTGCTTATTGAATATTCTTATATTTCTTTTATTAAGTGTCTGGTCAAATCTTTGTCCATTTTCTATGGATTATCTTCTTTTTATTGGATTTAAAATTTCTTTATGTTATTCTGGATCCCAGTTCTTTGTCAGTTATTTAGGTGGAGAATATTCTCTCCCAGTCTATGGATTATGTCTTCATTTTCTTAATAGTATCTTTCAGAGAGAAAATACTTCAAATTTTGATGAAGTTTAAGTAGTGTCACATTAGGGGCTCAGCACTGGTGTCTGTGGGTAGCAGATGGGATGTTCGGGGTCAGCAGTAGCTAGACTGGCCCCGCTAGGAGGGAGTGTGTGCTAGAGGACCCTTGTGTAACCTCTACTGCTGTGGCCACTTCTCTCAAGCGCTTGTCAGGCCAGTACTGGAGTCGCCAGCCGGGAAGGCCAGGTAACATCACCAGGTCTAGTCATTTTGTCTGCTTGTTTATGTGATGTCTTTTCCATGGAGGGGAATTTTTTAGTGATAGGCTAAAATATACTGTGATACAAAAACTGTCACACCTTTTGCCTGTTTTCATTTCTCCGTCTTGTTTCTAAGACCTCTAATCTTGAATCTTCTAACTTTTCTTTTTTTTTTTTCTTTTTACTTCTGTTCATTTGGTCATACAATTGGTGACTGCCCATGAATCTCTATATATTTTTTGCCTTGAGCCACTTCCCTCTGCATATAGTAAATGTCTAAGTATACCATTCACTACTCTGTCCATAAAGAATATTTTCGCCCTCCAGCTGTCTTTCCAATACAGACATGCATTGTAATCCAACTAGTGTCTATTTTTTGGCTTGTGTGCATATCTAAAATCTGAGTTCAGATTTTTCTTCTTCCTTCATTTGTTCTTATGGGACATCTTATATTATGAGTCATAGGTACAAGTCGGGGAGTGGTGCTGGTACAGTTGTGGTGAGTGACAGGACATTTGTGCTTTCTACTCATGCTCCTTACTTACATCTGGTCCTGTTCAGGATCTATCCCAGACATAACTTTTTCTTCTTATTAAGGATTGTTATTGGGCCCATCCTGCTTTATGAACTGATGCATCCAACAGAACACAACTCAAACTGAGCAGTTTCATATGTATAATCATGTAATGGCTGTTGTTAAATGGCTTGTCTTTACCAGAGCCTAGTGATATGGCACCTCATTCTATACAATTTTATTTCAGAGTGATTCTCCTACTGGCATTTGCCCAAAACTCCACGTTCTTTCCCCACAAATACTAAGATCCACTGGATCGTGGTTACATGCATGGTCCGTGTAGTAGGGCTGATTGCAATTAACCTAGATGCACTGTGGAGCTCTTTCCTGCTCTAGGTCCCACTCAAAGCTGGCAAACATATGTATCACCAGGACTGACGTCTAATGAAGTATTCCTAGTCATGGACTATTTTGCTTCCAGAACCCAAAAAAGCTTACTAGACACTGCTGATGCAAGATGCAACATATTTCTTTAACTTTTGGAGACAATATCCTGATATTCTGTGAGCATTAGATCCATAAAATCTTCACAGAAGTGGTAGCTCCTGAGCCTTTGTAAGGTTTTCCTATATTCTACTGTAACACATGTGTCTTATCAAAGCCCCCAGTGTACTAGCCATCTCTTGTTCATGCTTTTTGGTCAAGATGATATTGTTGATGTAATGTATCATCTGTGTAATGTTCTGTGGGATGTCTTGGCAGTCCAGATTTCTTTGGACTATATTATGACAAAGTGAGAGAGTTGATGTAGATCTAAGGGAAAACTGTAAATGAATACTATCATCTGTTCCATGTGAATATGAGCTTTTTCCAGCCCTCTTTCTTAATCAAAATGAAAAAGAATGCATTCACCAAGTCAGTGATTATAAGGCATGTACCCAAAGTTTTATTAAACTACCCTAACAACTGTATCATGTCTGACATAGCAATTGATATTGGGGCAACTGATTAATCAAGCCTACAGTCTTCAATCATTCCTCAGGATCCATACAGATTCTGCAGGGGCAAGTATGGTAGGATTAATTGGAGATAAGATAGAAACTACCAGGTATGCATCCCAGTGGACCTTAATGGTGGTACCAATCTCTTTCCTCCATCTCCCCTGGAATGCAGTATTGATTTTAACTTTATATCTTGGCCAGTGGTGAGAAGTTTCAGATGTTTCCACTTGGCCTTTCCCACTATGAAAGCTCTTATCCTATAGGTCAGTTATGTACTGGTGGGTTTTACTTCAATGGTAAGTATTGTAATTTTAATTATTTACTTGAAGACTGGAGAAATGACCACTGGGTGGGTATGAGCCCACTCCTATTTGGATTTTAGTCACAATTCTATTCTATTATATGGTGCCCATTAGCTCCCATTCTAAAAGGGGGCCATAATGATGCTTTGGATCTCTAGATATCAATAACCTATTTACAACAGTACTCAAAATGTTTGAGTATTCTCCTTTTCACAGTGTGGTCAAACCAAGTAAATCGTTTTGGGTTCCTTTGGGAAAGGACTGGGGAAATCATCATATGTATCAATATATGTATCAATGTATTCTAGATCTGAAAATAAACTTAGGTCTGGGAACTTAGCAATAGATCATGACTTTCATATTGGGACAACTTTCCTTAGATCCTTCTCCTTCATTCTTGTCTTTTAAATTTTTGTATTACATTCTAATTAGCACTTTTGTAAAATATTGTCTAGTTTGCTGCTAGGGATGTCACCATGCTTTATTAACCATCTGTGCAGTGGGTACAGCCTGCTTCAGTGCTCCTCTTACCTAACCTTATCTTACCTTAGGGCCTCCTGGCTTCTTGTAGTTAAGCACTAACCCTTCACCCCATTATCCCCATGGATATTAATGAGGCCAGCTCTATGGCTGACTCTCCTTCCATCAATGTGAACTAGAGAAGGGACCGTACTGTACTTATTATTTATACTGGTCCTTCATTCACTAGAGCATATATAATGACCTTAATGAATGATCTGGACTGCTTGTTTCCTTCTTGGGAAGATACATCTGAAACATCTTCCAGAATGGGGAAAGGTGAGCTGCCTTTGTCAGGTTTGAAGGCTTGAGGGGCATCTTCTGAGCCAATATGATCAGGGGAGTTCATCCAGAGGTCTTTATGTCATGTCTCAGAATCGCACATTACTCATAACCAGGGCCCTGATGCTAACAAAACAGATCTGCCATGGCTGAGATTCAAACATCTCTCAAGCTCTGCAACTCTATCAGGTCATCACTTTCTTGATTATCTTTCTCCAGATGAGCCATTTACTACTTGTCAGTGGTCTTCAGTTTCTCATAATCTCTCTTTAAGCCATTAAAACAAATTAGCAATAACCAGTCAACTTCACTGTCATTGTCTGTGGGGATCCCCCCATTTTCCACTCTATTTTTTAAATGCTTGGATCACTAGACCTAGAGTGGCATTGCTATCCACTGGGACATCTTCCCAGGTCACTACCAGTGAAAGTTTTAGCTGTTGTCTTAAGCCAGGGACTCATCATACCTCATCTATCTTCTCTGTCCACTGTGTGCTGAGTCCTAAATTCAAATTTTATTGCCTGTGTTCTTGGACCACTCTCAGTACCACTAGTGTTAGTTTGGGTCCTGTGAGAAGCAGGTGCTAAGATGGGATTGTTTATCTAAGGATTTATTTGGGGAAAATGCCTATCAGGGAAAATGGGATGAAGCCAGAGGAGGTGGTGGGTAAAACTATGAGACCATAATGCAGGAATGACCTCTGTAGGGTAGAGAAGGAAGAGTTGTAGAGGAGGAGTCTCAGAGTGCAATACATTTCTAGGAAAGTTTTGACCAGGCCCATAGGGAGTCCTTAAACCAAAGTCACTTGACAGAGGAGTCCCACTTCTCATAAGAATGGACCTGCTTTAGTATCCCTGCCATACTCGGTAATTTTCTGGGAGCAGCTGTGGGAAGCATGGTCTCAGTACTATTGCAATGGCTTCAGAGTACAGCAGCTGAGGCTGTCTGTCAATTATGTTCCCCGTAGCAGGAGATGTGAATGGTCTATCATGGCCCCCACACACACTTATGAAAAAAACATTTTCTGGCAAAAATAAAATTCCTTTCAATACATGTAGAGATGTTAAATATATAAAAACAAATCATATTATTTTATTTGAACATTATATTTGGCTGCACATAGCTTAAAATTTGTTATATCAGTGATTCTGGAAGGTCATTTGATTTGCTAGATACAGCAAAGTAGGGTTTGGAATGGCATCGTGGATCATTTACTGGAAAATTTGACATTGGTTTTGGAAACTTAGAATGGTGTATAGGTGAGAGGCAGAATTAGAGATTTTACACCAATAGGTGAAGGCCAAACGGAGTTCAAGGATGACCTTCTTATGTAGAGTTCAGGTCGAGGGGATGAGGGAAAGGTAAGACAGGGGTTTAATATCTAATCTCCATACCAAGCATTGTAAACATGTCTCAAAATTTAAAATACTATCGGCAGTAAAATCCTAATGATCCAAGAAGGGACTGTTTCTTTAGGAAGGCTCTGCTCTCTTGATGTCTCTGGCTCTGGTTACTTGCTGTTGTTTTCCCATATCACTTTTTCTTCATGTGTGTATGCTTCTCTATTTCTCTCTCTCTCTATCTCATACACACACACACACACACACACACACACACACACCTGCCTCATTCTTTCTGTTGGTTCTTTTTCCTTTTTATTCTCTACTTAGTCTCTCCTTTCTTTTCTCTTTGCGTCTTTATTTTTTTTCTCTCCTTTAAGGTCATGATGGTTGAACCACAATATAATGTCACAGTGAAGTGAGAAAAGGAGGGATTGGCAAAGCTGACTGAAAATAAGCAATCAAAAAGGTTATGAGAGAACTGGTAATTATAAATGAATTCAATCTAATAAATTTTATTACACAGAGAAATATAAAAAAGAGCTAGTAAGCTTTAAGGAAGTCTGGATATGAATCAGATTTTAATTAGTTTTCCTGTATTTGCAGGGAGCTCTTAGTGCTTTCCTGTCAATAAAATTATCTGGAAAAATCTTTCTGTTCAAGTTGTACCAACAAAGGAAAAGCTTACTGTTAACTGGGAATTTGTTTTTCCATTGGGAGTCTGGTTCCAGTTGTATAACACTATATGGAATAATGAAAAAAAAATGTTCTCTCATAATTATATTGTAAACCAATGAAAAACTAAAATTTGAAATAGAAAAAAAAAGATATCTTAAGCATATTTTGAACTAAGCCGATGATGTTTCAACAATACTTGTGAAGAACATGGACGATCTATAGTCTGAACTTCTAAAATTAATTTGTGTTGATAGACCTCATCACCGATCTTTAGGTTTTATGAAACTCTGAGACCATTCTGGTGATTTTAATAGTTCTTCTTCCCCACTCCATACATGCAATATATATATATATATATATATATATATATATATATATATATATTCAAGATCAAATTAGCTTGTAATATTAAATTGGTTCTTATTCCATTTTTTTTAATCCTCTTCAGTACTAAGCACAGTGCTTTGCAATGAATTCACCTCGCTAAAACTGTGAGATGCCTATCCCCAGACAATTCACATGCAAAGACTTTTGGAAAACTATGTGCATTTAATGATATCTCATTCAAAGAAGGCAGCTGTTTAGCTGTCTGAGAGTAGAAATTATTTTCTGTGAACAACTAGGTATTTTTTGCCCAATGTTTGATATCTCCAGGGGCAAAGTGAAATGAATAACTGAGATCCTTATGGGTTTTTCGGAGATGAGTTAAGTCCTGAGTATAGTCAAATATGAAGCTAGGACCCTCTTCAGCTAAGTATTTCTCCTAAGGGAAGGGCAGTGTCTGATCTTTTGCACAAGAATAAGCTACAGATTCTTATCTCCTTAGTGTGAGTGGGGACACAAGCTGACTTGCATTTTCTCAATCAGTCACTAGTCCCTCTTGCCGCTACTGTGGTTGTTACAAATAGTCTTTCTGCCTTCAGGACTTTGTATACTTTGCCCTGTCAGTGTCTGTCAACCCTAAATTCACCGTTACCCTTTCATGGATTCTTTTGTTTGAGCTTTTAATTGTTGCCAGGTACTGTTTTAGAGGTAACTTAAGAATTCTTTTTTAAATATCCTGTGTCAAATGCCATGTGGTATTAGCATTTGAGTATTTTTTTTTTTTGAAAATTTTTTTTATTTATTCATTTGAGAGAGATAGAGAGAGACAGAAAGAGCTGAACCAGGGGGAGAGGCAGAGGGAGAGAGAGAAGCAGACTCCCTCCTGAGCTGGGAGCCAGACATAGGGCTCCATCCCCGACCTCAAGATCCTAGCATTTGAATATTTTTTAAAGTAGTACATAGTGGATTAAAATAACTTGTGTGGAAATCATTCAAAACAGACTTTGAAAGTGCCCTAGATGTTTAAAAATTAATTAAATGTATTTGAGAAACTGTTCATTTCCTGGTATTGCTTCTCATTTATTGGATATTTTGAAATTTAATATAATATTAGTTTCTGCCTAATTAAAATTGAGTGCTAAAATTGTTGTGATAATGATTACAAAGATTTGTTTGAAGCTAAAGAATGGAATCCAGCATACAGGGGTTTCCTGCTTGCAGAAAGCTACTCTCCTGAGACTCAGAATATAATAGACAATGTGGTTGTTTTTGTTGGTGAAGCGAATTCCTAGTGATGATTGTGAGCGGGTCAGACTAATAATTATGGTAATGTTATCTGTTGAGGGGTTGAAATTGTAAAATATACCTGGCTCAAATGCTGAAAAAAATAGAAAATTATGAACTATGGCTATTTTTAAACTGTTAAAGTGAGAGGGAAGCTTTTATATCATTAACTTAAAAAAAAGAGAGAAGAAGAAAAAAGTAAGTGACTTCCTTTTATTGAGGTATAATTGACATATAACATGTCATTTCCCTATGTACAACATGACGCAATGATTCAATATTGGTATATATTGCAAAATGATCACCACAGTAAGTCTAGTTAATATCTGTCATCATCTACAGTTAGGAAAAAATTTTTTTCTTGTGATGAGAACTTTTAAGATTTACTTTCTTGGCAACTTTCCAACATGCAGTATAGTATCATTAACTATAGTCACATTACATCCCTATGACTTATTCATTGTAGAACTGGAAGTTTGTACCTTGTGATCACCTTCACCCATCCCACCTATGTCTGGCAAGCACTAGTCCAAAAAAGTGACATTAAAGAAAAGAGTGACATTTTAATATTAGATCATCTATTTGGGCCATCCATTTTGATGTTATGCAGCTTCACTGTTATTGCTTGTGAACTTCTGAAAGGGGCCAGCAATATCTTAGAAATGCCAAGTATTATTGATCGAATTATCTTCCTATCTGCTTATAAGTTCCAGAGGCCAGATGCTCTGCCTGTCACCCTTTGGATCTCCCTGCCTTGTTCTTTGCGGCTTCTTACTACTTTTCCACTGCCTACCTACTCACTTTACATCTAGCAGAGCACTTCACCCAGAGCAAGGTTATCTAAATCCTAATTTTTTTAGTCATTTTATGCATTAGTTATGTTATACAAAATTTGTAGATATTTTGTAAAAGTGTTAATTGGAACTCATATAGTCACACATTTTTTTCTACAGATAACTTACAAAAAAAGTTATCTAGCAAGGAAAAAAGGGGGGGAGGTGCCTGGGTGGCTCAGTTAAGCATTTGACCTTGATTTCTGCTCAGATCATGATCTCCAGATTGTGAGATTGACGCCAGCATTGGGCTCTGCATTGGGCGTGGAGCCTGCTTAAGATTCTTCTCTCTCTCCCTTTGCCCCTCTCCCACCTTCCCTCTCTAAAGAAAAAAAAAAAATCTAGCGAGGTTTTCGTATTTTTTATATTTCAGTAAATATTGCTTTATATAGTGGTGAGCTGGTAAATGTTTACCAAAAGAATGTTTCTCAAAAGAAAATATTTTTAGAAAAGACTGATGTGTAGCATTTGCTAATTGCCATGGTATAAATCCTTCCACCACAGCTGATTTCAAGCTATCCATATGAAGTCACTGAATGGGAACTTAGGGAAAGATGTGCATGGTAAGATCTGGGAAGCAAGTGTGAGCCGGCTACAGCACCCCACTGCTTCTGGCAGAAGCTATCATTGTCTTATCCATGTTTCTTAAGACAATACAGTTTCATTGTATCCTGCCCTAATTTCCAGCTGCTAGCTTTTGCATCTCTCTGGGAGTTATCTGTGTATGTGGGATCCGTTTCTACTTGAGCCAGAAGTGCCAATAAATTATTTCCCCTAGCAGCTGTGTTTGACCAACTGGTGACAGTAGTTGCTGCATAAATTCACCATCTCCCTCATCTCTCATCAGGTAAGTTAGACGTCAGTGCTCTAAAATGGCTCCCATCATTCCCCAGCAGAGTTGCAGGGCAATGCATCCTATGTTGATTGTTTTCCCTTCCCTTTGTTATATTCCTCCTCATTTATAGGTATTTCCTGGAATCAACCTTAATAAAACTATTTGCATTGAATCCTGTCTCAAGATCTACTTTTGTTGGAGCTCAAACCAGTTCAATTCACTTCAATTTCTACTTTTTGCAGATCTCTTTGGAGTATAACTATCTATATTCCTTATTCATGTCTCTATTTGGTATTTCCCATCATTGCTTCAAGCTCAAAATGATCTCTAATTCTATTAGTTCCTTTTCTTACCGTATCATTTCCATCAGAGGTAGGATGGCTTCAGATACTTCTTGCTCTGGCTAAAGATACCAGTATATCACAGCATTAGGCCTCCATTAAAGGCTTTGTAATGGAGAGCATTTGCTACCAAATATGACCTACTCTCAAACCTGGACAAGATAGACTCTGATTCTTTTGTTGTGATTCCAGAGTGTATTTTAAGAAATGTGGAGATCCAAGTCTAAGCAAAGGACTGTATGTGGGGGAAGTTAAGTCCAAAGAACAGAGCAAGAGAGACATGGAAAATATTTTACTAATATCAACCAAACTTAAATTTTTTGAGGTGTTTTTAGATATAATCTATGTGTTCTTATAACTGCTTTCTCTTTTTTCCTCTTCAATGCTGAAATATTTTCTCTAAATTACTTATAAACATAAATTTGTTTCATTTTGTTTTGTTGGTCAAATATTTTTGTTATTTTTGTTTTCTTTTTTTTTCCACACCAAAAAAATCTAGTCCAAAATACAGCAATGGTCACAAAAGAGTAATTTTAATGTCAGTCTCCATTTTCAAACTGGGACTCTACATTTACAAGGAAAATGAAAAAAATCTGCTAGAAGGAAACTTCTGAAATGTTTGATTTATAAAAAAAAAAAAAAAAAAAGTCTCTCCTACAATCCATAACACATGCATAACGACAGTTTCCTTCCTCCACGCTGGTAATGCAAACAACATAAGAATCGGAGCAAAAACTCAAGGGAGAATATGCAAAAAAAAATTATATTTTCCTCTCTCATGATGTACACTTTGCCTAATTATGATGGAAAAGATGCCATCTGTGAGAGACTGTTGGCTCAGAATTGCCTTTATTCTTCTCATGTATGCCATGGGAGGCATAAATCCTGTGGTAGTAAAGACAGGAAATGAAAGTAGTCAGATTTGAAGGCTGACTTTCAGTGCTTCCCCTAGTTTATTAAGTTGTGGGAGTGATGTCATAAGAGGGTGACATAGGTTACTGACTTTATTTCCTTCATAAGAACAACTATTCACAAGAACAACTATTCAAGAACAAGACACCACTTACCACTCGAAGAATCCTCAAACATGGGGCTGAGGCTGAAGCGTCCCCCCTACCCTGCACCACAGAGACCAAGATGGACTGCATTATAGAGGTAGGAGGAGTGGCTGTGTGTTGACTGCATTGTCCCTCCCCCAGGCCAGCCCAGCCCAGCACGTTGAGAGGTTTCCCCTGAGCCCCTGGTTTCTCCAGTGGGAAAGAAAACAGGGCCCGGGACAGCCAGTTCCCTCCCCCCAGCATTAGGGTGACATTGTGGGAACATTTACATTTACTCTGATCTCACACCATGAGGATTGCAGAGAAATATCTGGGGGCTCAACCACTGGTTTTCTATGACAGAGAAGCAGGGAGGAGCTCAGAACAACTAGCACACAGATCTCAGTAGACCGAGTTCATATCTGCAGTTCTCGGTAGTAATCCCAGCCAGTGGTTTTGCTCATCTGGAGTACAGGGATGGGATGCACTCTGATCAGGGAACTTGGTGGGGTGCCGTTGTATCTGATTCAGATACTCAAAAGAGAAATTTTGCCTACCCTGGAGCCCGTTTTGCCCACACCTCACAAGGAGAAGGGTCACAGACCCCTGCTGTGGAGAGTATCTTCTGGCCCCTTTTGAGCAGAAGGGCTAGCCACAACTCCTGGAAGCTGTGTGGCTCTGGGGCACTCAGGCAAGATTAATCACCCCTAGAGCAAAGTCAGTACTGGTCATGGAGACTCGCCATGCTATCACAAGCCGGGGGTTTAATTCATAGCCAAGACCGAGGGTAGCTCTCAGCCCCTTCCAGTCACAGAGCCTGTTTGGAAAATTGAGTGTAGCTAGAGTGGCCCCTTGCCTCTTGCCTAGGCTGGAGAGCTGAGACATAGCCCTTCCTACAGTGGAGAGTATCTTCCAGGCCCACCTGACCAGAAGGGATGGTGACAACTCCTGGAGGCGGTGCAACCCACTGTGCTCCAATCTAGAAAAGGACAAGCAGAGTCAGTAGTTTGCAAAATGAAGCCAGTGCCCCTGGCTCAGCCAGGGAAATTGGGGTGCAGGTTGGCTTGAGTTGGCATAACAAACAGTTTTCCCAGCTTAAAAGCTTTTTCTTCCACTGCACCTGGGCAGGAAATCTAATTCGTTGCCCTAGACATCACTAAATACAGCCTTTAGTCTGTCAAACCAGGGAAGCTAACCAGAGCAAATGGGAAACTATAGCCCATGCAGCAGCCCTATGTCTAGTGCCACTTGAACAGAGAACACAGCCATGGCTTCCCTCGTCTGCAGATCAAACCTGGTGGTCTCACCTGACTAGGGAGTTCAGTGTATACTCTGTCCTGATTAAAGCCCTTAAACCCCAAACTCTATAGACCCTTGGCCCTGGCTTGCTGCCCCACCCAGACAGGGAAACTAATTCATAGTCCATTTAGACTAAAAATATGGTAACCTGTCCTGACCATCTAGTACGCCTGACCCAAGAATCCAGTCAACTGTGGAGCCCAACCGATAGCCTCACTCAGGTAGGGAACTAAACCAGCAGTCTTATGCAACTATTCTCAGCCAAAGGCACACTCCCCCTCTATCCCCATCCTCAGAGCTCAAGCAGTTGCCTTGTCCCAAAATAAGCCATAATAGCATGTCCCACCTGTCCAAGGACATTGCCAGCAGACACACCCAAAGTGGCCTGAGTGGTAAAGAACACTTTCTACCACAGCAAACCTGTAAAGTCTGAAAGAGGAGCCCAATTACAAAAAGGCATGATTACCAATATAAGGAATCAAGGATCATGGGAAATCAGGTAACTATGACACCACAAAGGGAAACTGAGCCTAAAGAAATGGAGAACTATGAACTGTTAGACAAAGAACTCAGAAAAAAAAAAAAATCCTCTTAAAGTTTGGTGAACTACAAGAAAACAGACAACTAAATAAAATTAAGGAAATAATACACGAATAAAACGGGAAATTTGACAAGAAAATAGCAGCCATCAAAATCCTACAGTTGAAAAATACAAGAACTGAAGAATTCAATAGTTTCAGAAGTAGACTTAATCATGCAGAAGAATGAGCAATTTTTTTTTTCTGAAAAAGAATTTAATCAATCCCATTTACAATAGCATCAAAACCAATAAAACACTTAGGGATAAATTTAACTAAGTAGGTGAAAGATCTCTATTCTGAAAACTACAAGATATTGATGAAAGGAATCAAAGAAGTCACAAATAAATGGAAAGGTATTTTCTCTCTCTGTCAAATAAATAAATAAAATCTTTTAAAAAATATTGTTCAAATCTCAATACTAGCAAAAAAAGATCTCTAGATTCAATGCAATCCCTATCAAGATTCCAATGGCATTTTTTACAGAAGCAGGAAAAACAAAAACAAAACAAAACAAAAACACTCCTAACGTTAACATGAAACCACAAAAGACATGAAGTAGCCAAAGCAATCCTGAGAAGGAAGAGCAAAACTGGAAGCATCACACTTTTTGATTTCAAGCTTTCCTATAAAACTGTAGTCGTCAAAAAAGTATGGTTCTGGCATAACAGTAGACAAAACAATAGAACAGAATCAAGAGCCCAGAAATAAACCAAGCATATATGGTCGACTAATGTTTGACAAGGGAGCCAAGAATACTCAGTGGAGAACAGGCCATCTCTTCAATAAGTGATGGTGCGGTAATTGGATATTCACAGGCAAAGGGATTAAAGTGGATCCATATCTCACACCACCCACAAAAATTAAGTTGAACTGGGTTAAAGACTTAAACGCAAAACTGGAAACTCTGAAAAAAAGAGAAATAAACCTCCTTGACATGAGTCTCAGCAATGATTTTTTGAATACGACACCTAAAGCACAAGTAACAAAGTAAATGGGACCGCATCAAACTAAGAAGCCTCTGCACAGCAACATAAACATAAGCAAAGTGAAAGAAACAGCCTACAGAATGGGAAAAAAAAAATTTGCAAACCAAATATCTTATAAGGGGTTAATATCCAAAATATGTAAAGAATTCATGCAATTCAATAGCAAAAATCACCCCAATTAAAAAATGGGCAAAGGACCTGAATAGACATTTGTCCAGAGAAGATAGATGAAAGGCCAACATCACTTGTTATTCAGGAAATACAAATTAAAACCACAATGAGCTATCACCTCACACCTGTTAGAATGGCCATCATAAAAAAAGACAAGCGGTAAGTCCTGGCATGACTATGGAGAAAAGGGAACACTTATCTACTGCAGATGAGAATGTAAATTGGTACAGCTACTATGGAAAACCGCACAAAGGATCTTCCAAAAATTAAAAATAGAAATAGCCTACGATCCAACAGTTCCACTTCTGGGAATATATTCAAATGGCATGAAAACAGTAACTTGAAAAGATATCTGCACTCTCATGTTCATGCAACATTATTTACAATAGCCAAGATGTGGAAACAGCCTCAGTGTCCATTGATAGATGGATAGATATAGAAGTATATATATATGCACGTGTATATATAATGGAGTATTATTCAACCATAAAAAATGGGGAAATCCTACCATTTATAACAAAGGGAACTTTAATGTATTACATTCAGTGAAATAACTCAGAAAGATAAATACTCACTTATGATCTCACTTATACGTGGCATCTTTAAAAAGAAAAGAAAAGAAAACTCACAGAAAAAGACATATGTGATTGCCAGAGGTAGAATGTGGGGGTGGTGGAATTGGAGGTAAGTGGTCAAAAGGTACAAACTTCTGATTATAAGTCAGTACTAGGGGATGTCGTGTATAGCGCGTGACTATAGCTAACACTGCCATATGACCTGCAGGACAGTTGCCAAGAAATTAAATCCTGAGTTCTCATCACAGGATAATTTTTTTTCCCCACTTTTCTTCTTTCTTGTTACTGTAACTATATGGGAAGATAGATATTAGGTGAACCTATAGTGGTAATCATTTCACAATATATGTAAATCACACCGTCATGCTATACTCTTTAAACTTAAAGAGGGATGTATACCAATTATTTCTCAATAAAGCATCGTGGGGGGGGGTGTGGAATGTAAGTTCAACACTTAGCCAGATACTTGAATGTCACCATGTCTTGTGAAGTAAGTTTACTGACACCTGGAGTGAGTCCTTTTTTAGACACTTGACAATGATATGTTTTGGGGTCAAAATTAAATCTTGAAGTAGAGTACTTCTTGTCAACACACGATTTGCTCTGGCTGTTATTACAGGTTAGCTGTTTTCATTTTAAGTGGAATTAGAGCAGCATTTTTCTTTCACTCAGAGCCCTTAGAGTAGCTTTCAATCATCAGTAGGTTGTGGAGACTAAGGGTTGGGCCTTGGTGAGAACATGTGTTTAACTAGTGAATGTTGAATTAAAGGAAAATTAGGGAAGGTACATGTGGAAGAGTCAAGCAGTGTATGAATTAGACACATTGTTTTTGATATTTTGAGTTATTGAATAAACAAGTCATTATTCAATGACATTTTTATTCCTTTGGCAATAATGATCCCAAACAGGGAATGGCCAGTAGTTGGTATTATTGGCACTAGATGACATTGTTAGGCTTTATAATAGAATGAGAGTAGTAAAAATCAAATAAACTTCTTCTTAGGAAATTTTTATTGAGATTTTTCTACATGGGCAAGTATGCCACTTTTCATAATTATATCATTTGATATAAAATGTTTTATCATTATCTGTTTACTGCCACAGTTTCTTATATTAAGACTTCTGATCTTTGATTAATACTTGTCTTTGGTCACCAATTCACATTTCTAAACAATGGCTGAGGTGGGTTTTTAATGTTTGTTTCTGAGGAAATTGTTCTTTTCTGTGACCGCCATTATGGCCAATAATTAAAGAGAAAGGGCAGCAGATAATTTATTAGGGAATAGGATCATGAAAATTTAATGAAGTTTTCTGATATGGAGTCATGTAAGTGGCCCATTATGGTTTTCTAATATTGGATAGATTTTGTTCTTAAGCATCTTTTGGCATTTTAGAAGATTTTTTTTTCACAATGCCAAAATGACACATGCCTGTGGAAAAAAATGAAAAAAATATATGTTAAAAAAAATCCCAATATAGTCCTAATAAAAACTCCAAAAATTTTGGAGCTCTCAAACTGAACACTGCATACTACAGAACACTTCTGCAGGATCTAGAAGAGCAGAATGATCATTAATGGAGCCGTGTCAGGTTATCTAATGGTCTAGGCAGAATTTAGGCTGATATTTTCTTTGGTTCTTTTCCAGTTTCTAGATTCTACTTCTTTGTCCTATGTGTAGTTCCTTATGCTTTTTTCTTGATACTCATTAACTCCTATTTTGACAGTTTACTCAAGTGTCTCTTAACAGAACTTTAATTTCTTTAGAGAAACATTTGTCTGTTGAAATACAGAGGCATGAAGGACACATAAAACTAAAGCTTTCTGGGTACAAATTCTATCTTCCAGTGCATTCAAATCAACCTCTGATTAGTCAAGTTCAGATAGGTGTAGGCAGATCATCTGAGAGTGAGAAGCACATAAGCAATCCTCCAGCCCCCTCTTTTATTTTCATCAAACCAACATGTGTGGCTTAACCGTGGTTGAAGAAGGAAGTTTACTGAAATCATAGAAATTTGAAAATCCTTTATGTAGAAAATGATCAAAAGCTAATTTTTATGTCTAATGCAAGCACAAAAACTCATGGGCTTAAAACTAATACCTGAGAATTTTGAGATTTAGGTTACACAAACTATGTGCTTGGAAAAGCCACTTAGATCAACGTTTTCAAAATATATTCAGAGGAAAATTAGTCTCACAAATTCTACCCTTCAAGTCGTAAGTCACTCTCTACTCCCAACTTCATCAAAACAAGAACAAATATTTGATGGTCTTGAGAAACCTATCACACTGTATTCTCTCTTGGGGAATTATAACGTAGATTAGTAAAATAAAGTCCTACAATGCGCTGCAGTGGATTGGCATCTCTACTGCTGTTTAACGTTCAACATTTTCAAAATCTATTTGACTCTAAGAATTATATTTATCAGTACACTTTTTTGAAACTGAAACAAAATATTAATTTTCCTGGGGTGGTATTTTTGTTACCTATAAAATGAAGGATCTGAAAATAAGTGAGTAGTTAAAACATAGGTTTAATGATTATCTAATGGAAAAATTATACGGAGAAATCTATCTCCATATGGGAGTATAAGATGATCTCTCTTTTCCATTTTAATTTTGTGTGATTTTATGACTATATGAACTCCAAGCTTGTTTCCAGGTCTAAAATGTCTTAATTCTTAGCAGTCTATATCAGTTAAAGTCTGTATCAGTTGAATACTTAGTAAGTATTCAAATGTTCATGAGAAGAAATTTGAAAGCCCCTACTCCATTAAATATAAAGTATAACTTTATTGTATTAATAATTTTATGGATTCATTCAGGAGTTAACCGTTAACATGAAGGTTTACAGGAGCAATTGCTGCTTTTTTGGTTTTGGTGTTTGGTTTTGGCACAATTAGGAATTATCTGCGGGGTTAGTGAAGTTGTCCAAATTTCTTTTTTCATGTTGGGTGATATACCTGTAGGCAACTGATGTTGATGTGTTATCCCTATTTCTCACCATGTGCACATTTTTTTTAAACTTATTTTTCTGGGGCACCTGGGTGGCTCAGTGGGTTAAGCCTCTGCCTCCAGCTCAGGTCATGATCTCAGGGACCTGGGATCGAGCCTCGCATAGGCCTCTCTGCTCAGAGAGGGGCCTGCTTCCCCCTCTCTCTCCCTCTGCCTGTCTCTCTGCCTACTTGTGATCTCTGTCAAATAGATAAATAAAATCTTTAAAAAAAAAAAAAACAAGAAAAACCCCACATGTTTCTTTAAAATAGTCTGAACTTTTTCTCATGTTTTCTGCAACTTATTTTTTCTTTCTCCTTCCTTTAGTTTTCCTTCCTTTTTTTAAAATTAATTTTTATCTTTTTTGTTCGTTTCTAAACCCTGTTACAAGAGCAAGATCCAGGTAATTGCTAATACAACGTTTGTTCAAACATCTTTTCTCTCTAAACAGGTTGCATGACAATTACATTTCTATAGATTTATTTTTTCTTTCTCTTCTCTCTGTATTACAGCTTCAGAAACTTAGAAGGGTCACAGTTTATGCCCAATATTTCCTTTCTATCTTCTTTTTATAAAATTTCATTTCTTTAAACTCATTCTACAGGACATTTATGTCTCAAAAAATGAAACAGACAGTGTTAAGCACTGTTCATTACTACTGTATTCTTCTGTTTCACCGTTGTAAGATACACTGAATGCCATGTTCAATTGTGGATGTGTCAAAACAAAAAGAGATAGAAGTTTAAGGCCTCTGTTCATTTCCCTCCTATTATACTTGGACTATTCTATATTTTGAAATAGCTTTCAATTCATAAAAGAAAATTAAAAACCTTTATCCCTTTTTCCTTTTCAGCAAAACAAGACAGGAACTTTTCATTTAACCATCTTTTCTATAAAAAAAAAATAAAAATAAAACAAGTTTTGTGCTTTTGTGTGTTAAGGACCAAACAAACATGATACAATGCCTGCTATTATCTTGGGAAATTGGCTGAACAGCATTCAAAGGCTCTCTTCCAAGAGCTCACAATTCATTTCTTTGAATTTTGAATAGAAATTTGGCCAAGCAGATATATGAATCCGAGAAGATTTTTTCCCTCAGAAATGATTTTTGACATCTCCAGTACTGCTGTCTATCTTTATATGTCTATCTTTATATGTCTATCTTTATATGTCTATCTTTATATGTCTATCTTTATATGTCTGTCTGTGTAGCCTTGTAGAAACTGGCTTCATGAGACCACAATTTTCTGTCATGCAGAAGACTTCTACCTTAGGAGTCCCATACATTAAAGAAACTGTGTATCCAGGTAAGAATGTAGTCCACTGGGAACATACTTAGGGAATGTTTGCAGTGAGAAGAGCCTTATCAATAATGTGGCTAGCAATTTAGACATCATTTTGTGGCCCATAATAAATGGAAAGAAAGAGTCCACTGTCTATGTAATACAGGGTTACCATGCACAAACTGAATCAGAGCCATGTTCACGACTGTTTTCAAAATCACCCTAGCTTTAGACAGGAGCAGATAGAATGAACAAACCTAGGGAAATTTTAGACTTTCAGGATGAATGATAAGAGGGATTTGTAGAAGAGGCAGAGTGAAAAGTAAGGCATGGTGTGGAAATCCCCCAGTGGGTAAGGGAAGTCATGGTTGATAATCTTTTGAAAAACCTCCGGTGGTGTAGTGGAAACTGTGCTGACTAGACCATAAGACAGACTGGATTCTGATAGTCTAGAGTTTTGATCCAGTTTCTTAACCTCTGTGAGTCTCAGTTTTCTCAACTGTAATGTCAACCTGACAGTATTATTGATAAGATCATGAAAGATAAGGCTTATAAAGTGCTTGACTCAATATTTGACAGCATGTTAGTTACTAAGTTATTATTGCTATGAATATGCTTATTATTACCCTCCTCTCCATTCCTTTGTCCAGGAATAAGTTAGATCTCTTTACATTGCTGCAGATAACAACAATGAGAAGTCAGGGCTATGAAGAACAAGTTATGGTTGTGGAAATATAGTCATTTCCCAGACGTTGTGCTGTGAAAACACTATGGAGCATGTAATTAATTTATGAAGACTAAATCTGAGAAAAGTATGTTCATTTTTAAAAATGACATGTTCTATTGCTTATTTTGTTGAATAAAGGAAAGCAAAATCTACAAGGTAGATTTAGAAGTTTTTCTGAAAACCACCAGAGTGTGAAGATGCTCTATGCAGTATATTGTAAGGAGTAATACAATTTTAAATATGTTTCAGTCATGGTCATCTTCCTACTCTTTTCACTGTTTGTTCTTAGTCTCCACTTTTTCATCCTCCCTTTTTTTCCACCCATTCCCCTTTTCCCTTTTTACATTGATTTATTTTATTTTTATTATTATCTCCTTTTTCCTTCAAAATCTCATTTTTAGAACATTCACATACTAAATGAATGTTCTGTTTTGGAGGATATGGATGGGCCTAGATATACTCACTAATATATTCAAATAAAGTTCAAATAAAGTTTTCATATTTTGTGGTATTTGAAGAAGTTGTGAAAGACATTCCAGCATGATTTTTTGTGTGGGCAACAGAATGCTCTATTTCGAATTCATCCCTAAAAATTTTAAAAATATTTAAAGGCAGACACTGATAAGCACTGTGGTTTAAAGACTTAAAAAAGCTTTGTCTCTCCAAAGAGAACCTTGAATTTTGTATTTGGGAAAAAGTTGTCTTTTGAAGGGGATTGGATCCTCAAGGGAAATTGCGTTATATGGGGCCCTGTTTACACTCTGAAAGCCAATAAAACCACCCATTACTAAAGAATAAATAGTGAAATAAATCATAGGCACTTGTCTTTTAGATTGAGAAACCAATTTTCTCATCCAATAATGTGGAATGTTGTTAGTGGCTGTGCCACAGCTATGTGTTGGAGACTTTTTCATTACCCTTGTATGGATTATAATGCACCGGCCTTGTAAACTCTGCTTGTTCTGGTGTGTGTGTGAGAGAGAGATGAAGAGGTAGAAGAGTTGGAAAAGTAAGAAGATGCTTAGATTTAATCAACATCTTTTGCTGAAGAAGTAGCTAAAAAAGAATTTGTTAATCTGCCAAGTTCAACACCAATTAGTATGCAGCTACTTATCTCTGGATAAAAGAAACTATCCTGCCGTTAGAATCTTCAGCTCTGATGCACTTGTCCTATTTGGGTCCATGTGGAATACACAACTCTGCTTTTAGGGGGTTGCAGTTTTTCCCAAAGCAACAACTGTTCCCACAGAATAAACAAACTGGGATGAGGTTTATCCTTGGGTAGGAACTGATGGCTTAAGATATGGATAATAGTATACTCAGAGCTCTCCTGTTCGGGATGATTGGATCTGGCAAGGGAAGGCTGATCACGAGGCTCTTAGGGCAGTACGTACACAGTGAAAAAATCTCAGCCATGATATGGAACTGAAAGGCTGAGCCTGCTCCGACTGGGAAATGTGGCAAGAGGAGGGCACTGCTCTTTTACTCCCTTGCGGATAAACCACCTTTCTGTAGAGTCATTGTTAGTTCACCATCCCAGGGGCTTCCTGGGTATAATATGGGAAGAGACCTGAGAAAGAGGCAGACCACTCCAGATTGGCAGGTGGCAGGTTCAACTAAGCAAGGGAATTTATATGTGAGGCTTGTCTTGGGCAGCCACAATATGAATAAATCTCTGGACCCACCTTCCAGAATCTCAGAAGTTATATAGAGGCCTTAACTGGGTTCAGTTACACACCCAGTCTGCATAGCCTCAACACCACATTTCTATCTCAAGGTTATATCCTGGGTGTAGCTTCTGGGAGCAGGGAAGGGAAGTGGAATATACATTCCAAGGACACAGGAGGGGATGGGGAGCCTCCATTTGCCCAAGTCCAGCTCGTGGGTCAACTAGTGGTTACGTCTTCTTGTTGACCTCCAATAGTCAGACTCTTCTTGAAGGGAAGCAGGATGGTCACAACGGTGGTTGAGTGTGGAGGCTGAGGGAGAGGAAACAAGGCTGATGTATTTGTTTGTACCTGATAGAACAGAGTGTCCCCTGCTTGATTCTCAGATATACATGGGGACTCTGAAATGGCTTAATGCCTACCATAGAAATGTGACCCCAAATAATGCAGACTGGGGAAGAATGGATTCCTCCCTCAAAATAAGCCCAACTCTAAAGGGAAACTGATCTCTTTTGGAAAGTAATAGGACAAAAACAGTATCAATTAAACATAGAAAATTCCTTTTGTTATTGAAGTCTAAAGGAAATACTTAAGGGCAATTTTATTGATATGTAATTTACATGCAATAAAATGCAAAGATCTTAAGTATATAGCTTGATAATAAAAATGTATATGCTGTGTAACCAACACATCAAACTGTAGAGCTGTTTTGTGTCTGGCATTTTTTTGTTCGCATGTTTTTGAGATTCCTCTATGATGTTTCATGTAGCTGTAGTTCTTTCCTTTTTGTTGCAGGCTAAAAAGCAGTTTTAATCTGTCTTCTTTGTAGAATAAAGAAGTAAAAGAAAAATACAACTCATTTTAGTTTATTTTATTTATTTTTTTCCTAAAGATTTTATTTATTTATTTGATAGACAGAGATCACAAGTAGGCAGAGGCAGGCAGAGAGAGAAGCTGGGGAAGCAGGCTCCCTGCCGAGCAGAGAGCCCGATGTGGGACTCAATTCTAGGACCCTGATGATGAAGTTCTAGAACCTAGGTCAGGTTCGGTGGGGTGAGGTTTGGAGCCGACAGCTAAGAAAGAATTCTTAAGACGTCTCTGGTGCAAAAAGGTGGTTTATTAAAGCACGGGGACAGGACCCGTGGGCAGGCAGAGATGCAGCTGCCCCAGGTTGTGAGGGATGGCAGGTTATGTACCCTGCGGTTGGGGGAAGGTGAGGGAAACGTAGGTTTGAACGGAGTTTTCATATGCTAAAGGAGGTCTACAAGGTTGGGGGAGGCAGGGAAACGGAGGTTTGAATGGAGTTTTCATATGTTAAAGGAGGCCTCCGAGGTGCAGGGATACCCGAGGCTTGATCAATGTTGTCTTTTGGCAAGCCATTAACATCAAGATGGTTGGGAGATTCCTGGTGGGATGTCACAATCCTGCTATCAAGCGTCTTTGTTAGTGAGATTTAGGTATAGAAGAAACTTAACTTCACTTACATTTCCTTCTACCCCAGCCTCCTTCAGTTTTGTTTATGGAGGGGAGGGTGGCATTAAGGCTTGAGGAACTGAGTTATATGCCTCTGGAAATTGTGCTATTGATAATGTAACTTCTTTGTTCGTAGATCTCTAGGACATTTGTAAACCTAGGGAGACTCCTGTCTTGCGGGATTGTGATCTCAGCAAGTTAACTATTTGTTTCTCGTTTTGGCAGTCAGGGGTACTTGAGGGGTACACATCACCGAGGGGAGCGGATGGAGAGGGGGTGCAAGGTGCCAGCTTTTGCTTTGTCTTCAGCCAGCCTCCCGCTCCCTCATCACTGGGATCATGACCTGAGCCGAAGGCAGAGGCTTAACCCACGGAGCCACCCAGGTGCCCCCAATATAACTCATTTTAGTTTGAGTAACAAGGAAATCAGCATTATGCTCCTGTAATTTTGCTGTAAATTGGATTTAAAATATTTTTAATAAAAATAAATTTTAATTAGGTGTGCGTTAATGAGAAATACAAACTTCTAGAAATCAATAGGAATTTTCCAAAAATGTTACTTGTCATAGAACTATAATTCATTATACTAAATATCAAATCATTAAATTGTCTTATGAGAAAATTTACAATTGAACATGTTTATTTCTTTTATTTGTGAACTAAATCTGTTTCTCTGCAATGGAGATGTGAATTTACTCATAGTAATTTAAATATGTTAGTTTTCTGATTTGATGCTAGAGCGTTTGGACAGAAGAATGGAAATACACACTATCTGAAAATATTTATAAACTGGTTGATGTGATTATGTTCTGTTAGACATTTATCTACACCCTGTTTTTGGTTCCTATGTTTTGCTGGATCCTTATTCTAGAATTCTTTTTCTTTTTATTTTTTTCCTATCATCAGCCTGTCCCTTCCTACTAAGTCCTTGTCTTTTTTTGTTTTTCTTTTTTTCTTCCTTTATTACAATGCCTTTATTGCATTACTGGAGCAATTTGGCCAGATTGTCCCCTTTGGGGGAAGGTATTCAAGCACGCTCAGCTCTTTTCATCTTTAAAAAACAAAACAAAAACACATTCCACAAATACATACAAATGCCCACAACCTCCTCAATACCACATTTCCCTTCAGTATTCCTCTATTTATTGCTTTCTTTCCTCGTCTAGATTTCTTAAGAGTTTTCTGTGTATTCTCTCTTCAAGCGTGAACCCCAGATGTATTCTCCAAGTCACTGTCATCTAGATCTCACATTACCTCCTCGTCCTCCCTAACAGGCCTCTCACTAAGGTAACCAATGACTTCCATATAACTGTAGCCAGTGCATTTTTAACCTCTCAAGCAGCATTTGACACTCTCCCTTGAAATTCTTCTTTTGGATTCCAGGTCATTTTCCAGGGTTTGTTCCAAATTCTGTCTGCACTTTGCCAGTCTCTTTGCTGGCCTATGCTCTTTTATCTAGCCTTTGAATTTCAGTTTATTCAAAGTCCCTTCCTCTCACTCCATATTCTCCCTCTAGGTGCTCTTATTCTTACCATAGCTTCAATTACCAATTGAACTAACTCCCAAATATTTATGCCCAGTTCTAACCATGCCTCTGAGTTCTTGTTCACATATTCAATTGCTGATTTTATATCCCTAACTGGTTGACCCAGAGGCACCACAAATAAAAGATGGCATTATATCACATATTCCCACAATAAACCCAGTCTTCCTCCAGAGTTCCTTACCTCCATCAACAGCCACCTTCCTTCCACATACTCTTTTCTGACCCAGAACATGAGTCACTTCACTACCTGCTCTCGTTAGGACATACTTTCTTATCCGTCAGAACTCAGATGAAAAGTCATTTCTGTAAGAATTCTTTACTGACACCCATATTACAAAGCTCTTTGTTTCTTTCTTTATCCCTTGGAGCACTTTTTTCGTGGGTTATAGGTAATGACTAGATCCTACTCTAGGCTCTAAACTCCATTAGGACAAGAGCATTGTTTTGCTCATAGCTGTGTTCTCAATTCCTGGCACAGTGCTTAGTAAATAAATAATAGGTACTTAATCAATAAATGTTGCAAAGATGCTTAAATATTGAAAGTATTTAAAATATCTTCTCAGTCATGGAAAATGTTCTTCATATACTACCAGATATTGGAAAAATCTAGAAGGTCTATGAAATGTTTATTTTTAATCAGGTATAAGAATGACATAACTTATTGACATAATCACTGAACAGATACATAGGGGAGGGGATGTTTACATATACAGGGATTACTCTGACATTTTGAATAGTTCAAACATAATTTGTTACAGAGAAAATAAGAGGTCAATAAAAGACCTATTCAGGTTTTTCCTTTTTATTTTATTTTTTTAATTAGAAAAGCATGGAATACAGTATTTCCCCTAGTATAGGTGATATGGACTGGTTATTACCACTGTATTTTAATGTTAAAATGTGAAGGGTTTAGAAATACTCAGATGTTTGGAATGTTTATATGTGTATTATTTCACACTTTATGTGGTTTACCAAGTCATCTTTATGTGTTCTCAAATAATTGCTTTGTTTTCTAGAATAAGAGGATGTAGAAATCCCTTAGACTTTGTCAAACACATGAAACCAAATCTTGTTACAACAAGCTTAGTTTCAGGGGTCACTAGTCCTGGTGTGTAGGCAAGAACAAGCCTTGATTGGATCTGGCAGGCCATCTGTTATATCTCAGGTGTCCTAGAAGCCTCATTTCCTGTATAGGTAGGTCAATTGATCCAGCATATGTGCCGTACTTCTGAAAAGTTAGCTTCCTTTCTAGATCACCAGAAGGAAATAACTGGTGAATGTTATTTTGGAAAATAATCACTGGCACTAGAATAATATCTTTATCAAAATGTATTATTCATGCCTACCTTCTCTTTTCCCTTACTGATTTTTTCCAGTTTCTATTTCTGCTTAATAAACTCTCCAAAGCATCATGGTATGAAGCAACAACAACTTTATTGTACTCACAGTTCTGGGAGTCAGAAAATTGGGCAGAGCTCAGCAAGAGCATCATATCTCTGATCCATAATGGCTGTAGTTTAAAACTGCTGGAGATAGCTGCACCTCTCTGGAGTCTTGCTTCTGTCAGATAGGTTCCTTCATTCATATACACATCAGTCTGCTGGGGTGAGATGTCCGCATGCTTCTTTACTCACATGTCTGGGTACCTGGGCTGGGAAACCTCTAAGAGCTGAGGCTGATCCGGCATCTCATTCTCTACACATTCTTTCCACATGGCTGGCTTGGAGTCATGTCAGGGAAGTAGGACTTCCACAGGTACCTGGCTTTTTCCTGAGAGAGAATTCCAAAAGAGACCAAAGCAGAAGCCTCAAGGCTTCTTATAACCTTGCAAGCCCTACCTTGTCACTTTTCACCCTCATTCTGTTGACACACAGAGACAGCTCCTATTCATTTGTTTATTTATAAAGATTTTATTTATTTATTTGAGAGCTAGAGATCACAAGTAGGCAGGGAGGCAGGCAGAGAGAGAGAAAGGAAGAAGCAGACTCCCTGCTGAGCAGAGAGCCTGATGTGGGGCTCGATCCCAGGACCCTGGATCATGACCAGAGCCAAAGGCAGAGACTTTAACCCATTGAGCCACCCAGGTGCCCCAAAACAGCTCCTGTTTAGTGTGAAGGTCTGGATACCAGGAGATGTGATTTTTTTTTTTTTAAGATTTTATTTATTTCTTTGACAGAGAGAAAGATCACAAGTAGGCAGAGAGGCAGGCAGAGAGAGAGAGGAGGAAGCAGGCTCCCCGCTGAGCAGAAAGCCCAATGCGGGGCTCAATCGATCCCAGGACCCTGAGATCATGACCTGAGCTGAAGGCAGAGGCATTAACCCACTGAGCCACCCAGGCGCCCCAGGAGATGTGATTTTTAAAAAGTGGTTGCTGTTTAGGATCTATCAACCACATTTGTGTTTTTGGATCACTAATTTTCTCTACATTTGTCTTCCCATGAATATTAATCATTATTATATTTCTTGAAATACAAAGGAGAAAGGATTGCTGTCTTGATTTTCATCACTGAAATAATCAATGAATCTAAGGGGCTTGTTTGGAGAAAGTCACATCGGGACTGTGAAAGATGTGGGTGCAAAACTAATTCTATATCTTTACCTTCTCTCTTGAGGCTAGATGATTTGTCCCCTTAGGTTTAAACAGTATAAAAAGAAAAACATGAATATTTTATATATTACACTGTTATTTTTAAGTTTAGAATTGTTACCAGGCCAAAAAAGCTACAATAAATTGAATTCTTAAATGATGCTGCATAATATGTACACAGCACTCTACTGTTGAGTGTAGCCAAGTGAAGTGTTTTTCTGAACATCTTTGTTCTTCTATTCCTAGTGAGTTTTATTTTTTTAAAGATTTTATTTATTTATTTTTTAAAGATTTTATTTATTTGTGAGAGAGAAAGAGAGAGAGTGTGATAGCATGAGCACAAGCCGGGGGAGGGGTAGAGAGAAAGGAACAAGCAGACTCCCCAGTGAGCAGGGAGCCCAATTGGGGCTCGATCCCAGAACTCTGAGATAACGACCTGAGGCGAAGGCAGGTGCTTAAGCAACTGAGCAACCCAGGTGGCCCCCTAATGAGCTTTAGAATGAAATAAAAATAATGTTTCTTCTATTTATTTGTTTATAAGAAATAGTGCCTAAGAGACCAACAAGTAACTAACAAAAATGAATTTATTATAACATCCCCTTCAGATGTACAAATGCTAAATCTTATTGGTTAAAATATACATAAATATAGACTGTCTTAAGAAAAAATAGAGGCTTTGCCTTCTTTAGCCTGTCACAGATGTTTTCTTTTCTTCTTCTTCTTCTTTTTTTTTCCCCCTGAATGATCAAAACAAATTTAAGTTCAGGCTGTTTGTACGACATAAAGGCTATGCTTACAACATGGAAGAGAAAAATTGCCATGGTAATTTCTTCACTGTATAAACCAAACCAAAACAGATAAAGCAGCCTTCACTGTGTTGATCTACTCTTAACACAATTTAACAAATATTTATTGAGTGACTACTGTATGTCAGGAATATTATTACTGTTATATTAGTAATGATAGTTACTAATTGGAAATTAGTAACTGAAAATATGGAGATGGATGTGACATAATCCTTGCCATCAAAAAGTCTATGCTTCAGAAGAAGAGATAGGCATCTAGACAAACAAATGGAATATACTGCAGTAGGTACTCATCAATGCTGTAGAGAGCTATTTGGAGTCCTTTCTTTAGCCAGTTGTGGGAAGTGAGGAGAAGTTATAGAAAGGAGGTGACATTCTGACCTGCATTTTTATGGCCGGGGGATATTACACAAGTATATGAGCTTTCTTCCAAATTAGGGTTCCTAATGTCATATAAAGATAATTTTGCTATCTCAAAAATAGAGATGAAACAAGTGAGAAATAGGACAACAATGTTTCTGTATAGCTTGTTGAATGTCTTTCCATGGATCAAAAGAAATAAACAGAAAATATTAAGAAAATCATAAGAGAAAATAAATTTCCAGTACTGCATTTACCAAAAAAATCTGTGTGTAAGTGGACACATGCAGTTCAACCCAGTTGTTCAAGGGTTACTGTAATTGAGTATTTTAAAAAAAAATGGGTTCTAAGTTAAATAAATCATTAAATTTTATTTTCTTTGAAAACAAAAGCACCTATATTTTATATAAATAATCTCATATAGAACTCTTAAAAACTGGGGTGCCTGAGAGGCTCAGTGGGTTAAAGCCTCTGCCTTCTACTCAGGTCATGATCCCAGGGTCCTGGGATCTTGGGATCAAGCCCCACATTGGGCTCTCTGCTCAGCAGGGACCCTGCCTCCCCCATCCCCACCACCTTCCTGCCTCTCTGCCTACTTGTGATCTCTGTCTGTCAAATAAATAAATAAAATAAAATTAAAAAAAAGACTCTTAAAAATTACAAATATCCAATCACCTTCATCTAAATCTAAATCACTACTACATGCGAATTCTTGAATCAAAGCCAGGTATCATTCAGTAAGGTTTGCTTACCAACTATATGTGTATTCCAACCTTGCTGATGCTTAACTTGATTATCGAATGTTTATTTCTTGTGTTTGAAAGTTTTCTTTCCATTTCTATTTTCTGGAACAGTTTGAGAAGAATAAGTATTAACTCCTTAAATGTCTAGTAGAATTCCACTGGGAAGCCATCTGGCCCAGGACTTTTGTTTGCTGGGAGATTTTTGGTTACTGGCTCAGTTTCTTTGCTGGTTATGGGTCTGTTCAAACTTTCTATTTCTTCCTGTTTTAGTGTTGGTAGTTTGTAAGTTTCTAGGAATTTGTCCATTTCTTCCTGGTTGCCCAGTTTGTTGGCATATAATTTTTCATAGTATTCTCTTATAATTATTTGTCTTTCTGTGTTGTTGGTTGTGATCTCTTTCATTTATGATTTTATCCTTTTGGGTCTTTTTTTCTTTTTGATTATCCTGGCTAGGGCTTTATCAATTTTATTAATTCCTTCAAAGAATCACTTCTTAGTTTCATTGATCTGTTCTACTATTTGTTTGTTTCTATATCATTTATTTCTGCTCTAATCTTTACCATTCCCCTTCTTCTGCTGGCTTTAGCCTCTTTGCTGGTCCTTTTTCTAGCTCCTTTAGGTGTAGGGTTAGGTTATGTATTTGACAATTTTCATGCTTCTTGAGATAGGCCTATATTGTAATATATTTCCCTTTACAACTGCTTTTGCTGTATTCCAAAGGCTTTAGAATATTGGGTTTTCATTTCATTTGCTTCCATGTACTTTTTAAATTTCTTCTTTAATTTCCTGATTAACCCATTCATTCCTTGTAAGGTGTTCCTTAACGTCCATGTATTTGTGGTCTTTCCAAATTTTTTCTTGTGGTTAACTTCTGGTTTCATAGTGTTGTGGTCTGATAGTATGCATGATGTGATCTCCATCTTTTTGTATGTGTTGATAGCTCAGTTGTCACCCAGTATGTGATCTGTTCTGGAGAATGTTCCATGTGCCCTGAAAAGAATGTGTATTCTGCTGCTTTAGGATGAAATGTTCTGAATATATCTGTTAAGTCCATCTGGTCCAGTGTGTAATTCAAAGCTATTGTTTCCTTATTGATTTTTGCTAAGATGATCAGCCTATTGCTGTAAGTGGGGTGTTAAAGTCCCCTACTATTTTTATATTATTATCTAAGAATTTCTTAATGTTTATTATTAATTGATTTATATCTTCAGGTGCTCCCAAGTTGGAAGCATAAATATTTATAATTATAGATCTTGATGGATATACTCCTTAATTATGATATAATGCCCTTCCTCATCTCATTATAGCCTTTGTTTTAAAATCTGATTTTTCCGAGTCACCCATCATAATAATGAACCTAAAAAGTAAGCCAGAGTAAGTATGGCTACTCTGGCTTACTTTTTAGGTTCATTATTATGATGGGTGACTCTCCAATCCCTCATTTTCAATCTGTATGTGTGTCTAAAATGATTCTCTTATAGGCAGGATATTGATAGATCTTTTTTTTTTTTTAATCCATTCTGATACCCTATGTCTTCTGATTGGCACATTTAGTCCATTTATATTCAGAATGATTACTGAAAGATATGAATTTAGTGTTACTACGTTACCTGTAGAATTAGTATTCTTGGTGATATTCTCTGATCCTTTCTTGTCTTTGTTGCTTTCTTTCCACCCCTCTCAAAGAGTTCCCCCTTAATATTTCTTGCAGGATGGTTTAGTGGTCACAAACTCCTTTCGTGTTTTTTTGTGGGAAACTCTCTCTCTTTCTATTCTGAATGAAAGCCTTGCTGGAAAAACTATTCTTGGGTGTATGTTTTTACCATTCAGCACATTGAATATATACTGCCACGGTCTTCTGGCCTGCCAGGTCTCTGTGGACAGATCTGCTGCAAACCAAATCTGTTTTCCCTTGAGGGTTAAGGACATTTCCCCCTCTTGCTGCTTTCAGGATTCTTTCCTTGTCTGCATATTTTGTGAATTTGACTCTGATATGGCTTGGTGATAGCGGGCTTTGTTTCCCCTCTTCCTTTCAGCTTCATTTTTTCCCATAATTTTATCCTCTGTATCACTGATTTGTTCCTTTACCTTATCCATCCTTGTTTTTATGACATCCATTCATGTTTGCATCCCCGTTATGGCATTTTAAATTTTGGCCTGGCTAGATTTTAGTTCTTTTACCTCTATAGCAAGGGATTCTCTAATGTCTTCTATACTTTTTCATGCCCAGCTAGTAACCTTATAATTGTTTTATTTACTTAATGAATTTATTTACTTTTGTTGGTGGGGAGAGGTAGAGGAGAATGTTAAGTATGCTGCATGCTCAGCATAGAGTCCAATGTGAGGCTCTATCTCATGGCTCTGTGATCATGACCTGAGCCAAAATCAAGAGTTGGACACCTACCTGACTGAGCCACCTAGATGCCCCCTTATAAATGTTTTAAATTGTTGTTCATACACCTTACTAGTATGTCTATTGATTAAATCTCTGACCATCATTTCTTCCTGGTTCTTTTGGGGTGAATTCCTCAGTCTTGTCATTTTGGAGGAAAAAATAAGTAAGATAAAACAAACTAAAAAATTAAAAATAAAATTAAAAAATAAATATATGGAAACTAGATCCTAAGTGTGTTTTTGTCTGCTTGTTATGAGAGGCTTGATAGAACAAAGAAAGGAAAAACAAAAGAAAAGACAATTTAAAAAAAAATATATGAAACAATATAAAATTAAAAATTACTATTTCTTTCATAGGTCTGTTTTCCTGTTCGTAGACATGCAGTTTTGTTCTCTGAGACTTCCAATCTATTTCTTGGGTATTTAGAATGTTTTGATATTTATCCAGCTGTGTTCAAGGGAGGGAGCAAACATAGGGTTGCCCTACTTCTCCACATCTTACCCAAGGATAATCATTATTGATGTTTTTTAGAGCCATAGGATGTATGTTGTGCTTCGTGCTCAGTAAATGTTCAATTAATGTTTTCTGTTTGAATGCTGAATGAATATCAATATGATACCTATGTACTTCTAAAGATATGTTGATATTCATCTTTTAACATGGATAACTTAGTTCTTTTGTAAACATTTGCTTTATCATGCTTGATTAAAATTTAAAACAAATGAAATAAGATGTGGTGTGCAATATTTTGCAAGTTATTATCTGGTGGAAATTCACACTTTCTCATCCTATTTATATGATGCCATTTTAATTACATGTCACTGCCTAAGCAATGGGTGAGTGAGTGATTATGCCTACAGGAACATTTGGCACATGATGGAGGAAAGGCAGAAGATTTTCAATTTATTATGACTCACTCAGGTACAAAATGTGACACTCCTGGACAAGGACTATGTTATTGTCAGCTTGTCACTAGCACTAATCCCTGATCCATCACAGGAATTTTCTTAGCAAACCACTTGAGAAAAAAATCACTCCCTGTTCAGGAAATCAACAGTTCAATTTAGAGAAAGGTGAAGAAATGGGGAATGGTTTGTAGTGCTCACTGAAAAGTATGACCTGGTTCTTGTATCAGGTGACATTCATAGGGAATAGAGCTGAGGATCCCTGATGGTGAATAGGAAGAAGTGAGAGAATTTCAAGAACATGCTAGTGGTAAATAAGGATCTATCACTAGTGTATGCCTTAAGGTTACATTCTGGGGGCTTTCCCAGAATTATGTTTTCTTAATATCTCCAAATTTTTCCCAGTCATATTTGGTGATTATATCACAATCTTCCCAGGACATTAAGAAAGTGAATATATCAATATATCTTTTCTTTCTTTTCTTTTCTTTCCTGGGCAAAAATTCATTGATATGTATATGTTTGTTTGTTTTTATATTTTAACAAAGCCCTTAGGATTAATTTGCCTACTCTTGGTAGTGAATCTATCATATTTAAACTAAAATGAAGGTATCAGAGAGAAGGATAATAACTCAGACTACAAACTACACTCTCAAGTCATTAACTTTCTGTAAGTAATGAAAAGGGAGGTCTATATAAGTTGCTTTAAAGTGTATTCTAAGACAAAAGTAAACTATCATGTTTCTCAAAAAAATATGTTGGCAAGTCCCATGTAGTAGACTGAGTGAGGGGAAAAAAGGGAAAAGGTAATAAAGGGAAAGAAAGTTTTAAAAGAGAAAGGACTAAGTGTGAAATTGAGAGAAAAATAAATGGGTCTAAATTGATCTCCACTCATTTCTAGTTATATGACTGGGGACACATCTTTGTATTTCATTTTTCTTATCTATAATATGTGGTTAATAATAGTAGTTGTCTCATAGAGCTATTTTGGAGGTCCAGTGAGTTCATATATTTAAAGTGCTTAGACCTTTTAAGAGAGTAACTGCCACATAGTAAGAGAGAATAAATGTTAGCTTTAATCATTATGTCTTGATTAGACTAGCCTAATGGGAGTTGAAAGATAAATAACCTAGGAATAGCAAAGGGCACCTGTAATATAAATAAACGTTCAGTGTTCTAGGACATTCTTGTTAACTTATGCAAAATGAAGGAACTTTTGCTTCCCTACCACTAAGAAAGAGACAACTGCTAGAGTCCATGTATGCCCATTCTAGCAGATCCATATGCTACTTGAAACCTATGGTAAATGGGACATTTACTGAGGAGTCTTCTGTGATTTCAGGAAATGCTGTCCTTCTTCAGTAGATTCATTTTGAGAAAACTCTCCTTATTCTAGGGGACTCTGGTAAGATCCAATGCCTGAGCACTCATGCACAAGTGAACAAGCACCCTAACTTGTCTGTGTATGACAAAATGTCTATTTTGAACTAATTGTTGTATCTGTCCATTGAAAAAATTAAATGCTCTGTTTAGCATTTCCAAATTTCATAGACTCTGAAGCAAATACACATCAAAGCTTATATCAGTTCTTATATAGGGAATGCACATTCTTATGCCAGATTATAAAGGTCTTCTTTGGGGAAGAAATTTTTGAAAGGGCTATAGGGATGGCATTTTGGAATAGACTCAGAATTGGAAATTTTGATATTCCATGTGAATATTTACCAAAAGAATCAACTCTATAAAGAGTCTCAAATCAATTGGACAAGATGGTCCATTCTTCAGAGATCATCTATATTCTTTGTTTTGTAAAACTGGTCCTGGCTTAACGGCCTAATGAAAAATAAGGCCTTGGAATTACGCCTTGTTAAAACAGCAAGCATTTCCAATCTGGGTATCACCATTGCCGAGTGCCCAATTTACCAGAAACTGAGTCTCTGATATGGCTCCTATGTGGTCAAGAATAGTCAGCTTCTTGAAGGTGATTCCATTATATGGGTACCCTCTGTCATGAAACCTTCACCCTCATAAGTTACTATTCTAGATTTGGATTAGATTTACCTCTTTTTCATCTTTTTTTAACTTCACTATCTGATACACACATACACATACACTTAACATTCTTAAATTCATAAACTGTATTTCCATCCAATCAAACATCCTTGGCTTAGGCATTTTCCTTTTTTTTTTTTTTTTTTTTAAGATTTTATTTATTTGCCAAAGAGAGAGAGAGAGAGTACACACAAGCAGGGAGAGAGGCAGGCAGAGGCAGCGAGAGAAGCAGGCTCCCTGCCGAGCAAGGAACCCGATGCGGGACTCGATCCCAGGACTCTGGGATCATGACCTGAGCCGAAGGCAGCAGCTTAACCAACTGAGCCACCCAGGCGTCCCAAGGCATTTTCCTTATTTATGGCTGAATTTATGGTGGATGGATGGATGGATGAAGATGTTTCAATTCTGTCTGAAGAAGTGTTAAGCCCATTATGGAGATATTCAGATGAAAAGAGACAAATTCATCTAGTCATTCATGTATTTCCATATATACAGATATAAAGTGTTATATCAGTAAAATGTTAAAAAGAATATTTGATTTTTAATGGTACATTTTTTTGTCATAGGTACATAGACATTTATCTTAACACAATTCGGGTAGCTTGGTATACTAATAATAAATTATACACATCCTAAATAATGTTTCACCAAAGAAATTAGTCCTTAAATGCAAGTTGCATAAAGGCACCTGCTTACCTGTTCTTTTAACTCCAAAGCATGATTTGAAGATGTAATTTGTCATGCTCTGATTTCCCAAACATGCCTGTCCTTGAATGTCACTTTCTAAATGATGATTAAGGAAACAAACACATTCTTCTACAATAAAAAGGATTGAAAAAATATGGCTTTTGCTCATGTCACTGCAATGTAAAGTTGGCTAGCTGCAGGACAATGAATATTCCTCAGCATTGGAACCACTATTGAACACGATGTATCAAAAGCCAACATATTTCCTTTCAATCAATGTCTGCCCTCCAGTATATAATTTCTATTCAGTTTATCACTTATAAACCTATTTCAGGGGATTTATGAAGTTTAGCCAGACTTTGTTTTTGTGAGAGAGATTATTTTTAGAAAAAAAATGACCATGTTTTTTTAATAACCTTTAGCAATGGAGCTTTTAATATATACCTTCTAAGGTCACACTAATATTTGAGGTTTGGAGTTACTAGCTAATTTCTGATATAAAACAATAGAACTATAAGACTGGAAGTGAACTTACATATCAAATATCCCTTGTGACCAGCCTGTTACTCTACCCCTTTTATCAAGCAATTATCTGTGTTGTGAATATTCTAGTGAACTAGTCACTTGCCTATGCAGCCTCTTACATTTTGAAACATTTCAAGGTTTGCTTTGCTTTTTAACTCAGTAGAAATATGTTTTTCTATAATTTCCATTTATTAGTCCTAATTCTCCTTTCAGATGATACTGCTTCAGATATTTGAAGATTGCTGTTATGTTCCAATAAGTAATTTCTAAAGTCTTGAGTTCTCCAGCTCTTCTCAATATTATATTGAATGAGTGGATACATTATTTGTAGATTTCCTGACATTTTTATTACTCTCTTTTGGAGGTTTTGCTGTATTTTTTCTCTTGATCACAGATAACTAGACTAAAGAACAATTCATGTATGTACAGTTTTATATCTGGCTACTTGGAGTTTGGGGACCAATATACTATGGAATGGACAGGATTTTTCAATTTTTATTATTTTATGAATATTATAGTATCATATATTCTTATTATGTGAATATAGCTGTTTCCCTCAGTTTCTTTCACAACAGTTTTACCTCATGATAGGTTTGTTAAGAGAGGAGATCGGGGATAAATATACCTGTTTTTCCTATTGAGTAGATTCCTGAATCTTTCCAAAGGAAAGTTTTAGAAGAGTCGTATTTTATAATACAAAATCAGTGTGGAGGAGACCCCAAGCACACCTCACCTAGGAAAACCTTACCTGCATGCTCCATTTGAAATGAACAATGTGACCTCAGGGGACTCATCAGGGAGATCTAGAGCAGAGAGAGGAAGAATTTGTTTTGAATGTGGCTCCATTTTGGATTTTTAAACAAGTTTCATCATAGAAAAACAGATATGAATATGTATCCTAAAACTTCTGCATATGGATAGAAATCATCAGTGTGAAAAAAAATGACTAATGAATGTCAAGTTTAGATTTGTCACTTGATTTCTTAACTGGATGTCCAATACCTGTCAAAAATACTTTACTACAGGGTGCCTGGGTGGCTTAGTTGTTTAAGCAACTACCTTCAGCTCAAGTCATGATCCTGGAGTCCCGGAATGGAGTCCCACATCAGGCTCCCTTCTCAGCAGGGAATTTGCTTCTCCCTCTGACCCTTCCCCTTCTCATGCTCTCTTTCTTTCTCATTCTTTCTCTTTCTCTCAAATAAATAAATAAAATCTTTAAGAAAACACTTTACTACAAATAAAGGGCAGTCTCTTTTATAACTATAATAACCAAAATTAAGATGTTAATATTAATACCTTCTTACCATGTAATCATCAGACTTATATCAGTTATACTAATAGTCTCAGTAATGTACTTTATGGCCAATGGACCCAGCTCCAAGTCAAATACTTTACATTTAATGTTCAAGTCTCAGTCTGGAAATATTCCTTTGTCATTCCTTCACATAAAGTTACTGTAGGGTGTGAGCCAGTTTGGGTTTGGTATTTCCTTATAAATAGAGTCAGGTTATGCATTTCTAGAAGGATAATCATAAAAATGATGTGCTTTTCTCATCTGCATTAAGGTGAAAGACATTTTGATTTGTCTCATTATATATGATGTTCAGTTTAATTACTAGATTAAGTGGCACATGTCAGGCTTATCCAATGTAAAGTTATTATTTACCCTTTTTAACTATCATGTATTTTGTGGGCAGTTACTTGCAATCTATATAAATTTTATATTCATTAGACATTTAATTAATATTTCTCTTGATTTATGATTTCCTGTTTTATTCAGTGGGTTTTGATCTGTTCCTAGCAGCTTTTATTTTGATGTTTAAATGGTCCCTGATACGAGCAGGAGGAGCCCTTTCAAGCCAGGTTCTGTTTTTTTCCTTTTCACATGCACCAGACTTTTTTTTATGTGTGTCTTTTTGAGCTCTTCCTTGTTTTTTGACACAAACAGATATTCCTGGCTCACCTTGTATTTTCTGTGCCTTAGCCCTAGAGTCAAGCATTTCTCTGAGGAGCCATTATTCCTTTTCCTGGAGAATCATGTTTAGAAGCCAACACTCAGCACCAGATGTGCTCATTGTTATTGAGGTTTTGCTTCTCCTACATCCCCTTAGTGGGCAGAATTAGGGAATAAACTCATGCATGTGCATCTTACATGCATAAATATGGGGGAACATAAACTATATGCACAATGTGATGCACACACATGCACATGACGTATACACTTTATTATTTACATTCATTTTTCTGTCTCTATCCATCAGAAATGTTGGAGTCACATTGATATTTCCAATTCTAACCCAATCAAACAGGGTTCATTCTAGTTCTTTTCTTCCTTTAGCTCCCTTCTCTGACAGTGGTAAATCTGGTTTCCATTACATTTAATATATTAATAATTTGACCAGTCTTTCATCATACAACTGATCTCCCATATCTACTGCCACACCCTCCCCCAACCTGGCACTCTTCTTACCTACTAGGGCTCTGGCCCTCCATGCTGTGCTTCCCCCAGGCAGACACTCTCCATACCCATCTTGGGCTCCAGTACACTAGGTGGGGCCCTACCCTCTGCGTGGGAGTTGTTCCCTCCCTTCTCAGGCTCTGCCACTCTGATCTGGGCTGTGTGTATACCTTCCTCAGAATGCTCAGCCTCCGAAAACCTACATGTCTTCTTTTCAGGGGCCATCTTTCTCACTCATCTTACTTGGGCACTAACATCTTACAGGTGTTGGCCTGGCCCACACCTACCCCTGGTATGTGGTGTCCTTCTGCTCAGGGACTGACAGCCCATGCCTGGTTATGGCTCCGTGTGGGCACCCTCCTCATCCTGCTTGGGCTATGATTCCTGAGGCCAGGCTGCCCCTCATTCCCCATGTGGATGCATCACCCACTCCACTTAGGTGTTGACATCATACAGCCTACTGTCTCCCCCAAAGAATGGCCTTTTCTTTCCACTTGCACTTTTCTTTCCACTTGCATCCTATGCTCATTGCCATGTGTGCAGTTCTTGTCCCACTCAGTCTCTGACACTGTGTGGATCATACTCTCTCCCTCATTTCTTCTTCACCTAACAGGTTCTCACACCCCGTGCTGGCTACACCTTGGGTGGAGGTCTTCCTCTCTCTGCTCAGGTTCTGACACCCTGAGCCAGGCAGACTTGCTGCACCATTCAGTCTGTAACACACAACTCTAGGTCATGGTAACTTCTACTCCTCACCCCCATTCGCTTGAAAGCCTGCTTTGCTTGGTCCACCTACTGGCTTTACAACTGAGTTGTCTGGAATGGAAAGAAAGAGGAAGGGGAAGAGAAAAGGCTAAAAGATTTCTTATTTAGAAGAATTTAGTTAGTAGCCTATATATAAAACTAACTGCATTTTTCCAATGCAGAGTTTATTCATCACTCTGCTCCATTCAGTTCCCTTTCATTTCCAATAGATCTGAAAGATGTACTAATTTTAGAACTCTGGAAAACTCAATGTGAATAGGATCTTGGTAGGAAGAATTGGAGTTTTTCCTAAATTCTACACTTTCTGTCTTTTAATATCTGGACACATACACGGGAGATACTCTCTTTTGGTATTGGGGAAAGTGTTAACTTAGACATATGCATATTTCTAAGCAAACTGACTTTGAAATCCTACAAAAAGTCCCTATGCTATCAACAGTTCAATGGTTCATGCCAAGAACACAGCTAAACTAAGATGTGCTTCTGCCTTTCTGCATTTTATGCCAAAAGCAATTAGAATTGAGAGAATCTTGGGCTCAGAAAAGTAGGAACTTGCTCATGTTGACACACATTTGCAATGTTGATGCTTCCAGTCCAGCAGAGATTTTCTATTTAAGTCCATTATGTAATCCTTTTCTACTGAATTGAAAAAAAAAAAAAATACTGAATGTAGACTAAAAAAGACCTTGATGTATGAAAGCAATCATTAAGATCTACATTAAAACAAAGCATGTAAAATGTCCAATTTAACAGTTTAAGATGTCTTTCCCAAGCTAAACCAAATGCCAGGGCCTTGTAACATTTTTCTCCTTTTTCTAGTCCTTCTTTCCTTCCTCTCCTCTCCTCTCTTTTTCCTACCCTCCTACACACTGCCTTTCCCTCTCCTTGCTCACCTCTCTCTCTCTCAGAATACACTGTAATTCTTGAATATCATGATTCCCATCTTTCACAAACTTTGGAGAATTCTCAGTTAGTATTATTTTAAACATTTTCTTTCTCCCCTTCTCTCTGTTCTCACATGTTGGAACTCCACTAAGTTTCGGTTGGCATTCTTATTTCAACCTTCATGTCTTTCAGATTCACATGAATTTTCCATATTCCTTTCCTCTCTGTCTGTGCTGCATTCCTTATCATTTTCAAATATATGTTTTCCAAGTCATTATTTACTTCCTCAGAATTATGTGTTTAATATAAGTCTAAGTGTCTAATATGATGTTTATTTCATCGATTGAGTTTTAATTTCAACAATCCTCTTTCTTATTCTTGAAATTCTTTTTGGTTCATTTAAAAACTTGTTCAGTGTTCCTTGCATGCAATTTTCAAGTGTGTTTATATATTTTTAGGGTTTTATATACAATACATTTTATATTCTACATGTGATAAATCTAATAACTGAGGTTCTTAGAGATTCTAATTTTTAAAATTTTTTGCTGTCATTTTTATTCAGTTATTTTTGTTTGTTTGTTTTTTGTGTTTTTTAGTTTTATGTAGTTCCTGGTAATTAACATGTATTTGGCTGTACTTGTTCTGTGAGACTCCAGAACCAGGGAAAAAGTGAAGATTTTTAAATTTTAATTCTAGTACAGTTAAAGATGATTTTCTAAGGGAAATTTTTGTTTGTTTCTACCAGGTTGTGGGCATTTCTATCAAGCCTGGGCAAACGTAATTTAATATATGAATTTTATAAATAAAAATTTTGACCCCTGAAAATGAGTTTATTGTTAAAAAATCTTGTACACAAGTACTTTTTCTCTATTATCATTGTATTATTATTATTACATCATCATCTAATGGGACTTATGACAAACATGTTTTGACTATATAAAAGTAGATAAAATGTGGATATTGAGAGAAAACTGCAAGAAAAAATTCTATAGGTTGTTGATGTACTGAGAACTAGAAAGAGAATAGAAAATAGCACAGGAGAAGAGTTATCTGTGTCAATCTTTAGATTATTGGTATTCCCAATTTTCTTTTAACAGTAAAACTTAATTCAGAATATTTCTTTTGAATTTCCCTCCTGTAACCTTGCCTTTTTATTGCCTTATCAAACTGGGTCATGTTCTTCATATTCTTTCCACTATAATCCATTGTCCATATTCCTGTCAGAACTCACATTTCTTAAATACAAAACTGAATGTCTTGCTCATGATACTTATGTAAAAAAAAACCATATTGCTCAGATGGCCTTCATAGTTGCCCACAGCCGAATTTCACTTCCTCATGCCTTTCAGTTCTGTGATACATGTAACCCTGCAGGCAGCCTGCATTTCTCTTCACTCCACAAGCACACATTCCTAGCACTGTTCTGTGAGTTTGTACAACCCCCAGTTATCTTGCCTTTCCCCCTATCCTCAGTGAACATCTTCTACTTGTCATTCATTCAATATACAGATTAATTACTCTCTTCTCTGTAAAGCATTCCCTTGTTACTTTCCAGGAATAATTAATTGTTCTTCTCAATTCTTTCACAGAATTTTGTATAAACTAAGCATATTATATTATATTAATTATATTATATTATGTTATATATTATATTATATATTGGTAGTCACACTCTCCATGTTAGAACTTAAAATTTTTAGTGAACAAGGATAATGCTTATTCATTTTTATATCTTCAGAATCTGTCCCAACACTTAGATTCATGGGATGTTGAATGAAAGAGTGAACGGTGCCAAGAATTAATAAATCATCAAGTCCCAGAAGGTGGAACAATAAATGTGATATTTTAGGAAGATAAATATTAAGTGTATAAACATTAAAAGTGAATACCCTTTGAATGCAAACTGAGGAATAGGGGGAGTTAATAATATTGGGAAAAGGACCCCTATGTCCATATTTTTATTCAATTGGGCATCTATTTTCAGGTAAAACACCATTTGGTAGCAGTTCATTCTTTTTAATGGAATTTAGAATAAGTCTTCTATAGCAAGAGTAGAGAATATCATCACAAAGAGGCTAAACATAGCTGAGGACAGAACAAGAACTACAGCATGATTCTGCCATTTCTTGTTAAAAGCAGAGGAGACTGCTAGTGTTTTTATAGTGTACAAGAGAAAGTGGAAAGTTTTAACAGTAGAATGGTAAAATTGTCATAAAATAAAATCATTTTTCAAGTGCATAGACAAGAATAAAGATTTTCTACATTTTGTTCTGAAAGCTACAATTCCAAAGTAGACTTTTGAGCATTACAATGGCATTACAGAGTAGAATATTAAAAAAGAGAGCAGAAGCTTACAAAAAGAAAAATCGCAAAGGATCAGGAGATGGAAACTGCTTTAGCCATATTAATAAAGACTTATTAACACGTCTTTCATCAGAAGTACCAGAAGTTTCTAATAAAACAATCTATTATAGTATATCTTGGTGAATTCACAAGTCTCTACAAAGTTTTTTTTTATTATTTGTTTGTTTTGTTCTGTTTTGTTTTTGTTTTTGTTTTTGTTTGCATGTATGTGAATTAAGATATCTTCACAATTTGGTGCCATATAGGTGAGTTTGTATGCTCTGAAATTCTTGTTTCTCTGCCTTGGTGCATCAGCACACCCAAATCCTGTCAATTCCAATTAAATCATTAAATTATGATGTATAAAAACACATACCTGATTATTGGTGAGACAGAGATTAAATTTTTTCTTCTCAGAGATAAAAAATTCAGATTCTGTTCTTCACAGAGAAAGTTATCTTGAAACAGGTTTTCTTAAGGCAGCTACCATCTTGGTTCTAGGGATGGGCCTAACAAGTTTTTGGGCCTGGAGGCTGCCTGCCCTTTCTGTCCCTCCTTGTAATTCATTGTCTTATAGGTGTATAAACATTTGTAAAGGTGTTCCAGGGCCTTCTGGAATACATAGGACTAATATCATGATGCGAGATTAGGGAAATCTGTTTAAGCAAACCCAAAGGACCTTTACCAAGTTCCGCTGATGGGAAAGGATTTAAGAGCCTGGTGTTTGTGCAGAAGTGACCAAAGTCCTATCATGAGTGGTTGAAATAGCTGTGATGGTTAAAAACAATATTTTTTTTGTAATGAAAAAATATAACTTTTAAATAAATAAAATTCTCTGTAGAACCGTATAGTACTTTCCTGCAGAAAAACTAGAAAATCATATTATCAGAGGTTTGCTTGGTGAGTATGGAGCAGAGAGAAAGAACATATGACAGTATTTAATAGCATTAGGTTCTGGGAAGTGCAGCATCTGCCACATGTTCCCATGGCTCGTGGGGAGGATCATCCCCACTCTGGGCCAGACTTGGATGAGCCCAAGCAGGCATCTAATTTTTTTTAATTGTTTTATTGCATTCCTGATTGCAATGCATTAATGAATATATGTCAGTGCAGTAATTCTAAAACTCTTGGGTCTCTGGACCCCATTATAATTACTGTGGACCCCAGAGAGGTTTTGTTGTATATGGGTTATATCTATTAATATTTACTGTAATAGAAATTAAATGAAGAAGTCTCTTATATTTACTTACTAATTAAAAATAAATGATAAGCCCATTAAATATTAACATAAATAGCATTTTTTAATAAAAATAACTTTCATAAAAGGCACTGTTATATACATATATATTTTTTTTAAAAGATTTTATTTATTTTTGCATGAGAGAGAGAGAAAGAGAGAGTAGAAGGGAGGGGCAGAGGGAGAAGCATGCTCTCTGTTGAGCAGAAAGCCTGATTGAATTGATCCCAGGACCCTGATCCTAGAACCCTGGGATCATGACCTGAGCTGAAAGCAGATGCTTAACCTACTGAGTCACACAAGCGCCCAGTTTTATGTTTTCAAATCTCTTCCATATTTGGCTGACAAGAAGACAGAGTTCTCATACACTGTTTACATTCAGTCTGTTGTAATATTTTGTTCTGCTTGAAGTATATGAAGAAAATCTGGCCTCCTGTAGATATGTAGTTGAAAAAGGAGTATTTTAAAAGCCTTTTCAGATAGTTGTGGATATTTGATCCTATGCAAAATTTGACAAGTGGTAGTCTCTGAAAGGTTAAGTTACAAAATGTATTTTGAAACTATCAGTAAACATATATCCTGTTACATTGAAATCCACTGGTCTTTCCTGCACTGGAGACAGTCTTCTACCCATGCAAGATTTTTTTATTATCATATATTGGTAATTTGGAAAATACTGGTTCATTAGATTATGCTTTCCTTCCTAGAGTTGACTTAGGAGACTACACTCCTTCTATCAATGTATTAATATTTAAGCCGCTGGCACTTGGGTGGCTCAAATGGTTAAGTGTCTGCCTTCAGCTCAGGTCATGATCTCTGGGTCCAGGGATTGAGCCCCATATCAGACTTTCTGCTCAGTGGGGAGCCTGCTTCTCCCTCTCCCTCTGCCTTTTCCCCTGCTTGTGCTCTGTCTCTCTTTTTCTCTCTCTCTCAAATAAATAAATCATATCTTAAAAAAAATTTTTGAACTAGCCTGTATTAAAATACTCAATTTAAAAACTAAAATATGTGTTAAATAAGAAGAAATATATTTTAATATTTGCAATAAAGAATTAAAATCTAGAAGGTAAGAATTATGCCAAAACACATTAAGCACACACAGGCACACAACTCCAATCTGGAGATAGCAGTATATTCCTAGAAACTGGAAAGAAGTAATTTAATTTAGAATAATTAAAACAACTAAGATTTTTTTATCAACAGAGATTGTGTTTTATTTGTTATTAGATATGTAATGTAAATTAGAAGAATGCTTGGAATGTGATAGATGCTCAATAAATATTTCTTGAATGTCTAACTGACTTGAATACAAAGATGCTTATGACTGTTTTGAGGTTTATATAGTGGGTGACAGATGACTGGGTCTTTTTTTTTTTTTTTTTTTTTTAACTATTCCTTAGCAGAGACCAAAAAAAAAAAAAAAAACAAAAAAACAAACAAAAACTCTTAGATAAGAATCTGACCTTAAGCCATTCTTGTCATCTTCACAGATAGAAGTGATCTAACTTCTTGGTATATCAGTTGCTTTGTTCTTCAACCTTGGCAGGGAAGTGATAAGAAATTTTGTAGTCAGTAACTTAAAATGGTAGTACTTTCTAGTTTCACTGCTGTTTGATTTGTGCTTTGTTTACTGCCTGTGACATGAAAAATATGATTTAGTTGGTGCTAACTGTTGTGATAGTTAAGCCGCACCCTGCACTGTGTCTTCAGATTTTATTTGCAGTGAGCCAGGTAGGCAGCAATAGCTATTGATCCGTTCTAAGTGGAACAAGTGAAGTGACCTATCGCACAGAGTTCTTATTGGGAATTTTGTACTTTTTAAGTGCTTGAGTACTGATAGCACAAAATTTAATTCTGAAGATTTGCGGCTTCATACCATTATTTTTCCTAAATTGTGTTTTGCATGACCATTTTGCCATGTGAGGATGTCAACTCACACAATGAAATTTTATTTCTGTCTCTCAGACATCGTGCCCAAGTACTGATGCCAAGTGGCATCTATATGGAAAAGTTAATATCTAACAGTGAGTGTAATGGGTTGAATTGTGGGCCCTCCAGATTCATCTGTTGAAATCCTAACTCTCAATATCTCAGAATATTACCTTATTTGGAAATAAGATCTTTACAGAGGTAGGGAAGTTAAAATGAGGTCATCTGGTGTTCTTACAGAAAGTGGACAATTTGGAGAGAGACTTGTAAAAGAGAGAGAATTAAAGTGAAGTTTGAAGGCAGAGATTGGGTGATGCTTCTATACCAAAGACTGATAATAAAACCACCAGAAGTTTGATGAGAGGCAGGGAACAAATTTATTCCTCACAGCCCCCAGAAGAAATCAACCCTACTGAGTCTTTGATCTAGACTTTGAGGCTTCAAAATTGTGAGATAAAAAATTTCTATTGTTCCAAGTTACCCAATGCATGGTATTTTGTTATAGCAGTCCTACCAAACTAATACATTAAGAAACTAAATCATTTTTTTAAAAAGATTTTATTTATTCATTTGACAGAGAGAGACACAGTGAGAGCTGGAACAGAAGCAGGGGGAGTGGGAGAGGGAGAAGCAGGCTTCCCGCAGAGCAGGAAGCCCGATGTGGGGCCTGATCCCAATCACGACCTGAGCCGGAGGCAGATGCTTTAACAACTGAGCCATCCAGGCGCCTCAAAACTTAATCATTTTTTATTATTGAAATAAATTACTTTTTTTTCCAGCTTCTAAGGCTGCATTCCCATTTAGTGGATGGGAAGCTCATCTAGGGCTAAAATGATGTCTCTCTTGTCGAAAGTTTGTGAATGTTCGGTGTCTTCGACATAAGCATTGGCATGATGAAATTAGTATTTTGGAGGTTATGGAAAATGAGACTGCTGATATTTGCAAAGTTTATTGAGGTTTATGGATAAAACCAGCAGATGAAGTATGCATTATAGATATTATAATCAGCCTGAAACATACTGAGAGTCAGCTAGGATTGTGCCCAGTGGGAAGCTAATTGCAGTACCTTTCTGATTAGGGCATAGGAAAGATACCTAAAATAACTGATTCCCTACTGGCCAGTTGATTATGTTCTACCATCATTTTCCCTAAAATAGGTGACCCACATGGGATATAGTCAATATATCGAATGGTATCTTACAACTCTCATGTTCTGTGTTGGGATTTCCATGGAAAGAAATCACAGTTTAAAATCATCTCAGCATTATGTCAACGTGGCAGGCAGAATAACGGTCCCTCAAATACGTCCATGCCCTAACCCCCAGAACATGGGAATATGTTACCTTACATGGCAAAAAGGACTTTGCAGATGTGATGAACCTTTAGGGGTGCATGGCTGGCTCTGTTGGTGGAGTATGTGACTCTGGATCTCGGTGTTTTGAGTCCAAGCCCCATACTGGGTGTAGCGATAACTTGAAAATAAAATCTTTAAAAAAAGAAAAAAAAAGGTATAAACCTTGAGATGCGAAGATAATCTCGTATTATTTAAGTGAGTCCAATCTAATCACATGGGTCCTTATTATTGGACTGAGTTCAGAGTCAGAGGGAGTTCAGAGTGAGAGGGAGATGTGATGAAGGAAGAAAGATCAGACAGACACATTATCGCTGGTTGTTTCTTTTGAAGATGGAGGAAGGAGCTGTGAGCCAAGAAATGAGGGCACCCTCCAGTAGCTCAAAGAGTCTCTCCCCTGGAGACATCAGTAAGGAATATCTCTCTGCCAACAACATTTTAGCCCAGTGAGATCTATATTAGATCTCTAACCTATAGAACTCCAAAATGGTAAGTTTGTGTTGGTTTAAACTTTAAAATTTGGGGTAATTGATTTCAAGAGCAACAGGAAATTAATACAATCAATAAATTGTCAACAAGTATTTTTCAGTTTTCTAATTCTGCAAGGTGCTTTAAAATTAGATGTAACAGATTATAAACAGTAATAATTATAACAATTTATTGTGAAACTGAATGAGAGATGAGACTTAATATTTTTAGACCCCTTTTATACCCATAGCAATCTTTTTTTTAACTTTGACAAGCGTTGTTATTTATTTTACATTTTGTCATCTCATAGTTTCATGCCATTAGCCACCAGAATATGCAAAATTAGGTTCTTCATTTCATACAGAGAGGAAAATAATGAACTCCATTAAAAGTTCACCTTGACCAAAGAGACAACCTCTTATGGATAAACCACATGCAGGAGAACCTGATATACCTATATTTATAGATATCTCACCTGAAAGAACACAGAAAAAAACAAATTCAAGATTTCCAGCACTATCTATAGTAAAGAGTAATTCTACCAGCTTTATAAACAGTCACATTCAGTGTTCAAAGGAAGCACGTGAGTGAATACAATTGGGGCCAGACTAATATTCCAGCAAGCTCTAGAACAGTTTAGTAATGACCTAAGATCTAGAAGGGGGTGATATGTGCAAAAGAAATGTGGATGCAGGAGTCCTCTCAGTCTCAGAATAGTCCCCACACAGCTGCCCCCCTCCACAGCCCAGCAGTTTTTATGGCTTTCTCCCCTCTTTCAATTGTTTTAGGGTTTGTGGCAATTGATTTAGGCTCCAAGAAAAATGGCTCTGGTTTCTGGGTCAGGAGATTCTCCCTAATAGTGTGCGTGGGCAGTAAGTGTATGGCACAGTCCTGGGCTTCAGGTAAAAGGAGAGGACCCGGGTACGTGGAGACCCTTTCTCCTCAGGCTGGCCCGTGTTCACCTCAGGAACCTTCACTTCTCACCCCAGGACCAGCAAGCCCCAATCCAAGCTACTCTGATAGTCCTGAGATGGTGATGCAGGACTGGCAGAAATCACACTACCTTGGATCGTATCTCTCCAGATAAACTGTATTCTTTCTTAGATTCATAAGATGTTGGCATAGCTTAATCAGAACACTCCCGAGCAACACCATGTTTCTCGTGGCCTTGGACATACTGCTTCTAATTAGGTTATAGTCCATGGAACCTGGGGGCAAAAATGGAGATCTACTGGGACCCTTAGCCAACACAGTCTCAGCCACATACTGGCTTCCAAAGGCAGACACCATGAAATTCTCAGGCAGTGTGTCCAACCCTCATGGGCTATCCCAGCATTTAACCTCAACCCCCAAGTCAGGTTCCCGAGGAGATGGAGGATCAGGCAACTTTCTACCTCAAGGTAGACTACCTGCAGTCTGTGAACAGGGGCAGGTGGGTGTCTTTGCTGTGTGAAGAGCTCCAACAGGACAACTCCATGGTGTGACTGATTGGGCCCAGCCACTTACCACTCTCTGAGTGGATACAGGCCAGTGGGTGGCTGCCTTCCACCGAGCTGGCACCAGTTAGACTTGCAGGCAAGCCTGGTCCTGCTGGCCAAGGGGATATAACCTATACCTTGCAGGAAGTATTTGAAGGCCTCAGTCAGCTTCCCTGGCTGTGTGACCTGGGGAAGCCCCTTGGAATCTGCCACCTAGAAAGGTTGTGGTGGTTGGATCTGGTTTGGAGTTGCACTCCACCACCCCATCCTTAGCTGGCACCAACCACCAGCATCACCAGGCAGAGTGTGTTGCCATTGGGCACTGCTCCAGGCAGGTTAATGTCCAGGTCTCTGTAGTTGTTGTACATATTCCAGAAGAGCTGTGGGTTGGCATGGCTCACTACGTTCCAATCTGCAGCCAATAACTCTGAACCTGCTCTGTGTTGTTCACGAGCTCCTCCTGGAGGAAGAGGTGGGATAGCACTGTGTCAGTTAAAGTGCGGGTCAACTGCAATTGGACTACTGGATATTTACCCCAAAGATACAGATGTAGTGAAAAGAAGGGCCATCTGTACCCCAATGTTCATAGCAGTAATGGCCACAGTCGCCAAACTGTGGAAAGAACCAAGATGCCCTTCAACAGATGAATGGATAAAGAAGATATGGTCTATATATACAATGGAGTATTATGCCTCCATCAGAAAGGATGACTACCCAACTTTTGTATCAACATGGGTGGGACTGGAAGAGATGATGCTGAGTGAAATAGGTCAAGCAGAGAAAGTCAATTATCATATGGTTCCACTTACTTGTGGAGCATAAGAAATAACACGGAGGACATTTGGAGATGGAGAGAAGTGAGTTGGGGGAAATTGGAGGGGAAGACAAACTATGAGAGACTGTGGACTCTGAGAAACAAACGGAGGGTTTTGGAGGGGAGGGGGGTGGGGGGTTGGGTGAGCCTGGTGGTGGATATTAAGAAGGGCCTGTATTACATGGGGCACTGGGTGTGGTGCATAAACAATGAATGTTGGAACACTGAAAAGAAAAGAAATAAAATAAAATAAAATAAAGTAAAATGGAAAAATAAAAAGTGCAGGTCAGGCCAGAGAGCTTGGTGGCCATGCAATCAATCTAGTCCTTGCTGCTAGGATCAGGGTTCATCAGCACCAGCTCCTCCACCAGGCTGGGGAAGATGAATGCAAACTTGGCAAGCACATAGGCTCTGGATCCCGTTTGGAACCCAATCGTGTACTTGAATCCAAAATGCTGTGCCTAGGGAGCATGGCAGTCAGCTGCTCCATGGAAGGGAACTGGTACTCCTGGGGAAACAGTGAGCCCCTACCTGCTGACCAGGGTCATCCATGTGGCACACCACAGATGCTGGGTGATCTTCTGCATGTACTCAAAGTTGAAGAAGGTGTTGGGTCATAGCTTGTGATTAAAGTCCACATCCTAGGTGGTGAGGATGGTAGGGTGGTTTCCCTTGGGGGAGACCCAGATCGCCACGTGCAGAGATGGTAAGGCTTCCCAAAATCATGTTCCCCATCCCAGCACTCCACCAGAAGGCACTCTGCCTCTACCAGGAAGGGCAAAGGAAGGCCTGAGTCACCAGGTTCCACAGGGAGGGGGCAGTGAGAGGGGGAGGCCATGGCTCTGTGTTCCTAGCAGTCTTTTAAGCAAAAAGATAAAAGTGATTTTTCCAAGACCACAGAATATTAGTTTAGCTTTGTCAAAACTCTTTACTCCTCTGCTCTGCTGCCTCTCAGAACAGCTGATACTGAAGAGCTAAAACCCTACATGGGTCACTAACTTGTGTCACATGTTTGTATTTAATAAAAGTGATATTCCAAAGAAAACTTGGATGTCTCAAGAGTAAACAAGTAATATTTCATGTATTATTTTTATTATATGTAAATATAACTACAATTGTGATTATCTTAATTAAAATGAGAAATAAAACTTATACAATATCTTCAGACTATATCTATCTGGGGAGTCAGGGTCAAAGGGAGTTTGAAGAATATAGTTTTTGTTAATGATTTTGTTTTTAATTGGCTGCATCCTCTTGGACAAAGCAAGAAATGGTCCCTAAGTTTTTTAACCCATGGAGCATGAAACTCTTTTATAGGCACCTCTTACTTCATAGAGTTTAACCACAATATTTTCTTGGCCTTTTCTTTGGGAAGGTCATGCATATGTCAGCTGGGGACCTCTTCTGCATCTCAGGGATACAAGTTTACCTTATGTGTCCCAATAGCATGATTTACAAAGTCCAAAATTCTTCCTAAGATTGATGCAAGTTCCCAGGGGACTTACATGTTCAGTCTCCTCTGCCTCTTGGGCTTCTGATTCTGTATATGCTGAACCACACTGATCAACATTAGCCTCAAAAATTTTACAACGTGAACACTATTTTTCTAAAGACTTTAGTGGTAGAAAGCAGTGAGGTTTGTATAACAAACAACTTCAAATGGAACTAAAGACATCCTTATTCTTGAAAATCTCTTTCCCGCCATTGTCGACTTCCAAAAAATATGTTTCATTGTGATAAAATAGACATCACACAAAAGTTACCATTTCAGCTGTTTTTAAGTTCAGTAGCACTAAGTAGATTCATAATTCTGTGCAACTATCACCACCGCCTATCATCCAGAACTTACCATTTTCTCAAACTCAAACTTTGTACCCGTTAAACAATAAAATTAACTCCTCACTTTCCTCTTCCTTCAGTTCCTGGCAACCGCTATTCCACTTTATGGATTTGACTCTTCCAGGTACCTCAGATAAGAGAAAGTCTATAGTATTTGTCCTTTGGTATCTGGTTTGTTTCATTTAGCGTAATGTCATAATGTCATTTAGCATATGTAACATGTCAGAATTTTAGTCCTTTTTAAGTCTGAATAACTTTCTCTTGTGCCCATATGCCATATCTTGTTTATCCATTCATCTGTTGGTGGATGTTTGGGTTTGGGCCGCTATAACAGTATCAAAGACTGAATGCCTCATAAACAACAGAAAGGTATTGTCCTTCAGATCTGTAGGCTGGGAAGTCCCAGATGAGGGTGGCAGGAGATTCAGCATCTGGTGAGGGTCATTTCCTGATCCATAAACCACTGACTTCTTGCTGTATCCTCACTGGTGGGAAGAGCTCCTAGGATCTCTATCATAAGAGCATTAAATCCATTCATGAGGGTTCTACCCTCATAACCACATCGCTTTTCACAGGCTCCACGTCCAAATAAGATTTCAGTGTACGAATTTGGGGATGCACATTCAGTCTATAGCTGCGCTTAAGAAGTATCTCCCCCTGAGATACCAGGCCTACTTCCAACATTTGTTTAAGGCATTCCTAGAGTGTGTTCCCTCTACGAAATATTGTACAGCTAAAGGGCCCACTCCAAGACCCAAAAAAGGACCAAAGGACTGGTGCTTGCAGGGACATAAATGGAGCTTGGATTTACAGGGTGGGACGGACCTGCAACCGGGCAGGTCCGTCTTCTCTTCTCAGTGCTATGATCTTTCATCTTGCTCCACCCTCTTTGCAACAACAAAGACATTTTCTCTCTTTATCTTAAACAAGGCAGTTTGGCCTTCTCCGAAGCCTTGGTAACACCTTTGCTTTTCCTGGATCTAAATTGTTACTGTAAGGGTTGGTTAAACTATTTTTCCAAATTATTATAGTTCCCATACTAAGATGAATTCCTAGACCATCTACTAAACTAAACCACTTTTTGTTTCCTTCTTTATAGGAGTTCATAGCTTGTCTGCTCTGAGGGTCTGAATTAAAAGTGGGAATGCCAACTCAGTATGTTTTCCTTTACAGTTTATTATTCTGAGTGGACTAATGAAATAGAGAAATATTTCCTAATTACTCTGACTGGTGTTTTTAATGTAATGAACTATTTATTTTTAAATAATATGAAATATTATATAATTCTTTAGCCAGAAGGAGTAATTGAAAAACTTGAACCTCTAAAATATATGGATAGCATGGTTATTTGAACCCAGGCCACAGAATGCATAATATTTCACTAAATATCTGCAGTGAGATAAGAACAATCTTTGGAGGATGCAAAAAATAAATTTGGCAGAGGCAAAACTGGAAAGAACTATTGCTATTGATAATAATAATAAAAAAAATTAATCAGGTTTTCACGTTACATTCGTTGACCTCCTGAAAAATTTGTTTTTCCTGAGCAGTATAACATTTTTCACAAGCCTAGGTGAAAAGATAGTGCTCTAACACTGGACTGAAATATGCAGTATAATTGTACACATTGGTATTCTTTTCGTTGTAAAATAGCAGAAAGTATGTGTATCTACATTGACGTTTATTATCTGAAAGGGTTGTTGACTCATGTAATGGAAGAATCTGGGAATAGAGCTTACTTCAGGCAGTGATACCTTTAAATTGGAAGGGAGAAAAATATGTAAATCCATCCTATAATAAATTAATATTGATAGATGATGGATGAATAGATAGATGCTAGATAATAGATGGTGGATAGATAAGAAGAAAGAATTGCAAACTATTCTAGATAAGGTTTTAAATAATTCAGACTAGAAAGTGGTAATTAAAACATTTGATGGGAGGAGAAAGAAAGATTTTTATCTTTGTTTTTGTTTGTTTGTTTTCCTGAAGCCTGAGGTTTTATGCTTCTGTAGTGATACTGTTTATAGTGCCTTTCAGCTTCTACATGGTTTACCAGAGAACAGTTTATTATAAATGCTTATGGATTCCAAGACATAGGTAATAAACAGAATTCCTTGAATATTAAAAAAGGAATAGAGTCTGAGCAAACTTCACACTACATTTTAGGGAAAACCCCCAACTATATTAAGGAATCCTATCTTGATAATGAGTATCTGATTATTTCGGATTATATGTGGTTTCTTTCTGAAATACTGGTAAACTTTGAATTTGTTAGTCAATTTAGATGTTTTTTTTTTTTTTTTCAGAATAGTTACCCTTAATTGTTCAGATCTCGTGGTCCCATAATTCTAAAAATGGTTTAGCATTCTTTAAATACCAAACGGTAGTTAATTCTTTTTAGATAAATTTCAAGTTCTTACAAAAATGTTGGTGGAGAAAAATATTTACATTTCAAGCAAACTAATTGTGATAACTAATAATTCAGGCTATTTGCCACCTGATGCAAATATTGAAGAATAGTTCCTACTTGTCTCTAGTGTGATTCAGCAATAAAGAAATATCATCTACTTCCTAAAAGGTCAAGTGGATTATTAATTAAAAACTAATTACACCACTTGTGAATTGTGTTGTTAATTTGCTTTCAATAATTCTTGATACTAGATTTATTAGGCATTGGTCTTCCAGGCTTTTGTTAATTTTTTAGATATGTTCATCATAATATTTATAGAAAATGAAATGTATATCAAAATTAGAAACCAACAAGCTTTTCCAGGTTTATATTATAAGCTAGCTAAAATGAATGCCTTTTAACTTTTAATGAATCAGGTACATTTATAATTAATTGTATTTCAATTTATGAAAAAAATGTATTCTTTGCATAACTTACTCCTTTTGTATTGCTCCAGATTTTAGTATTGATTTTCCCTACACTGTCATTTTTACTGATTTATTTTTCAGATATTTATTTTTCAGACACTTATTCCATCTTGGTATGAATCTCTTTTTTCACACACGGTGGTACATTATCATTTATTTAAAGGAACATGTGTGTTTTGATTTTGGGTACAAAAATCAATATAGCTTGCCTCACGTAGAAGTTATAATATTCATGTTCTGTATCAATTCCGATGCCTATGCTGCTATCCATAAAGTAGACTCAGAGGCCTCACCTTATCTGTTCTTCCTCTGAATTCTCTTCCAAAGTAGGAAAGACTTTGAGATAGGCTATGTTGTGATATCACAAATTGTGGTCCACACACCATAATCTCTTAGACTATAACGGTAAGTAGGAATCGAGAATATAGACTTCTACCTGGGATGTAATGATATTTAGATTAATTCAACTCCTACTGTTCACAAAGCATTTTATAAATATTGACTCTTTTCATCCTTACAACAACACTATGAAGTAGGCATTATTATATTTTGACTCGTTACACAGAGAATTAATGGAAAGAGAGTAGACTTTTTAAAAAAATATTTAGAATAGGACTTGGTTCTGGATTTCATTTTCCAATGTTTCAAAGTTTCTTAGAATTTTTTTTGTTTCAGTTGTTTTATTTTGAAAATAGTAATAATCCAATCCAACCCAATAATCCAATAATCCAATGACAAGCTTGTCAACCAAATCTTATTAGAAAATATAATTATAGGGACTATTTATCATGAATTTCTTAGGTACCAGGCATTGTGCTAAGCAGTGTTTTTTTTTTTTTCTTTCTATTACTTCATTTGATTGTTGCAACCACCATGGGAAGTAAATTATAAAATAACTCGTATTTATGTTCTGCTTACCATGTTCTAGACATAGTTAGAAGACCTTCCATATATTACCTCACCTGATAATCACAAGGCATTGCAAATGAGTCATCAATCTTTGTTGTCTTTGGCCTTTTTAAAAAATCTTTTTTTTTTTTTTTTGGATTTTATTGTTTATAAATTTATTTTATTTTTTAATTAACATATAATGTATTATTTGTTTCAGGGGTACAGTTCTGTGATTCATCAGTCTTACACAATTCACAGCACTCACCGTAGAACATATGCCCCCCAATGTCCATCACCCAGGCACCCCATCCTTCTCACCCCCCTATCCTCCAACAATTCTCAGTTTATTTCCTGAGATTTTTAAGAGTTGCTTATGGTTTGTCTCCCTCTCTGATTTCATCTTGTTTCATTTTTTTCCTCCCTTCCCCTATGATCTGTCTTGTTTCTCAAATTCCATATCAGTGAGATCATATCATAATTGTCTCTCTCTGATTTTGCTTAGTATAATACCCTCTAGTTCCATCCACGTCGTTGGCCTTTTATAGGTGAGTCAACGTTGGGGTAAAGAGTTTAAGAAATGAACTTAAGTCACGTGGCTATTCAGTGGGGCAGCCAAACTTCAAACTTAGGAAACCTGGCTCTAGACTTCATATCCATCACCACTACATTTACTACATGTACTGCTCTCTAGTGAATAAATCTCAGCAGAGCACCGTAAACAAAGTTAGGTCAATAAAAGCTGCTCTTCTCTCTCCTTTCCCTCCCCAGTTAACAAGGAAAGGAACTGAAAGAAAAAACTAAGCAACCTGCCCAGGGATCAAACTAGGGAAAGGGAAGCTGGACTCAAACCAGTCTTACACACCAGTTTAGTATCTTATTTTGGCTTATTGCCTTCCTAACATCTCTCCGCCTTGTGGACATTCATGTGCTGACTCAGGCTTTGGCAGACAAATGTCTTGATTATGTACATTGTAGTTTTTTGGAAGACACTCTAGATTCAGAATATTTTCAAAAATAAATTTCTTCTCATATCTTATATATCTTGGACAGAAATCTCACAAAAATGTTAAACTGCCAAATCTCAGAAGTTCCCAAAACTAAATACACTCTTTCACAGTTAACGGGCTACTTCTTAAGCATATATGCAGGATATTAGGCCAAGATATTGAAGAAGCCTTAAAAGACTGACATAAATTTACACAACAGTGATTTGAGTGATGGCACTCTTCTTAAGTATTAAACCATCTTTGGGTAGAGACTGCATCAGAAGCTCGTTCTCCAGTTTTATTTATTTCCTGTGGGAAAATAAACGAGCATTCGGAGATTGGAGAAGAGTCACTTTCTAGGAGAAGACCTGAACTTTCAAATCTTATCTTACCCCTTGCGTTAAGCTGAGCTTGATTCAGCTGGTCTCCCTCAACAATCCCTAGAATGTGCTCGGAGCAAACAAAACTCCTGGCTTATTTAGGTTTGCTTCCTAGCGCTTTGCTCCCCTAAACTCACCTTTACCTGCCTCACTCTGCCCACCTGTGCTCTGAAAATTATGTCCTTTCACTACTTCAAGGACTACATTTTGTCAAGTCTGCTCTGTCTCCTGCGTCTCATTTTACCCAAAAGTGTTAAACATATTTGTGCTCTGTTCGTCTTAAAAAGAACTAACAGTAGCCTAGTCGTAGAGCTCCCTCAGCCCTGGAGTCCTCCCGAGTGAACACACTGTTTTCTTTCAAAAGCCAACACTCTGGTAGAAATAATCCATCCTTCTGATCACCACTTGTAACACATTTATTGTCCAACATATTACAGACTGGCTTCCAATAAAACTGCTCTAATTATGATTACATGGTTATTTGTAACCATATCCTGCCTCTGTTAAGTGGACGAACATTATTCAATCCTTATTGCCGATGTTTGAATCAGTCAATACGTAACAGCATTCTCTTTCATGCCTGAGTTCTGAAACAGTTGAGACATAGGACATGGGTCAGTGGAAATGGAGATTAGAATGTCAGCATTATCACTTACAACACCTGAGTTGAAGGACATGGATTTTGCGTGCAGTTGAATGGGCTTTCTAAACCTCCATGAATCAAATGCATCCCAGGCTGTAAGCCTCCTTCACAGAGGCAAGCCCCCTCTGCCATGCAAGGCACATGTGGGAAGACATGGTAGCTGCAGGCTCCTTCTTCCAGTTCACCATTCTCATTTTCTCTGGAGGAAGAGCAATCAGGAAAGTCACTTGACGAGCACTTTCTTTACATGGAGTCATGAGGCCAGGGTACAGGAGTTCCCTTTATAACACTTTTTCTCCTTGAGCTCTTCGTGTATATGGCAGAATTATTTATATATATATATATATATATATATATATATATATATATATATAAAATATACATTATATATTTATATATATATATATGTTCACTCTTCTCTCTCGCCCATGGTGACAGCTCTTTTATTCTCATCTTTGATGTACATCTTTTGCTGTTTCTTGTCAAAGTCCTTCATAAGTTTTTATATTTAACTCGTTAAATGAGTTGCTCTGAAAGGTTCCATTCTCCATTTTCTCTTTATGCGTTATGTGCTGTACTTGGGTCATTGTATCTATTCCTCGGTTTATCTCCCACTTTTGTGCTCTTGATTCTAGGAGAAGTATCTCTAACCCAGATCTCTTTTCAGGGCTTAAAATCCATAAATTAAGCTATCTATCAAAATGCTCTTGGGATGTCCGATAAACAATTCAAATTCATTTTCTATACTTGAACTCATCATATTTCTCCTGAAATTACCTCCACAGTTAACAGCACAAAAATTCACATAATTGCCCGTTACAGAAACTCAAACATTGTCTTTATCTACTCCTTCTTTCTTACCCTACAAATCTAATATTTTCAGTGTGTCATGGACTTTTACTTTCCTTTTATGTGTCTTCTGAGAATTTTAATTTGGGTCTTCATTTTCACTTTGATTAATACAACAGCATCTGATTTTGTATTCTAGACCCAGTTATTTTGTTTCCCTCTAATCAGTTTTCCACATGGTTGACAGGATAAACCTTTTCAAATGTGAATCTCGTTTTACTGTGTCCATACTCAACGTACTAGGTTTCAAGTAATGTGGCCCAAAAGAGCACAGTCAATCACCTGGTAAAAACAAGTTGATTGATCACCTAATTTCACTGAAACTGAGACTTGGTTAAAAATAAAGATCTTCAGGGTTTCTTTTTCTAAGTATTTTAAGTATTATGGCCAATAGTGTAAGATGGGGCTGCTTTTAAGTTCTTTGTATGACTGGAACATTTTTGTCCCTCTGAAAGTGTTCTCCAAGTCAATTATCTTTGTTTGCCAACACATATAATTGCAAAATCTGGAAGCAATGTAAATATCCCCAAAAGGTAAAAATTATAGAGAATTTGAGTGCCTAATAATAACAAATTGGTTGACTACAATTTCTGGTTATAAAACCATGTGCATTTGAAAAAGATCTATATCAAATACATTTACAAAATCTTAAAACAAAATAAGGTCATGATAGAGGAATTGTCTTTTGGTTAATAGGTGACTTTTTTGTGTTTTTGCTGGCTTCTCCTATTTGTTTTTATTTTCAATGATGAATTTAACTTTAAGTAATAACTGCAAGTCATTAAAATGATAAAAGTTAAAAATAGTTTGAAATAAAGGAAAGGATCTGGAACTTTGGGGAGTTTTTAACCTTTGAAAATCATTTTTAGGCACTTATTTCTGACCGGCATGGCATAAGTTTTCATAATTTTAAATATATTCAGAATATTAAAAATAGCTGTTTACAGTTATTGGTTTATTTTTTAAACTTCTTTTTTCATATTGTAGTAACTATTTTGTAACCTGTCACAATTTAGAGCCAGCTTCGTAATGTCAAAGAATGAATTCTTTCTCATATTTCTTTATTAACAGAGCAGAGAAGGGATAATTTTTGGAGAATAAACTGAAAATATAAAGCAATTTCCCCTAAGATCAGGACCAAGTCAAGGATGCCGTCTCTTTTCAGTTGTGCATGGAAGTCCTAGCTAATACAATATGATAAGGAAAGGAAATAAAAGGTATTCAGGTTGGGAAGGAAGAAACAAAACTGTCCGTTTTCACAGATAGCATGACTATCTATGTAGAAAATATGTGTAAGACTTGGATGAATTTTTGAAGCAGTGAACAAATGAATAAATAACATTTTGTTGAACAGCTGAGTGACCTAGATTAATTTGGGGTGTATGTGGGTACATATATGGAGAGATGAAGCGTAATTCCAAAGGACTTTTCCAGATACTATTGCTTTTACTTTTTAAATTTTTTCTTTACAAAACTAAATCCTTTTCTCTGTACCTTTTTTTTTTTTTTTTTGAGGAAAGCTTCTCCCTGTTGAAAAGCTGTTTAATCTTCTCTTCTTGAAAGACATTTCAAAAAACAGTGGCTGGCATTGAAGCTGTGTTGACATAGGTGGGTGGGAGAATGTAAACTTCTCGATGGTTTACTGTACTAATTTTCCTTTTCACAATTGAAATACGTCCACATGCTGGTATTATTATTTCCAATCAAGCATTAAATGAATAGCACATCAGAAATGATGTAAAAATGTAAGTTTTTAACTCTGCAAAATTCCACACAAACACAGTATTAACTTATATAATTAACAACTGAAAGTTGATTCTTTAGGTTCTAATATGTGGTAGAGCTCAACCTTACACTGCTTTCTGAATTTCATCCCCTTTCTTGCTTTTCAAAAATACTGACTTCCCTGAGTTTTTATTTTCTCCTCAGCATGCCTATCAGAGGGCAAAAACAAATACTAATAGCTTGCAATTTCTGTCTCCAAGTCCAGCTCTAATTGTTAAAATGCATGTGCAATGTCACAGAAAGAACTTGGAACACCAGAAATGCCCATCACTATTTAGACTTGATTCATTAGGAAAAACAAAGAAGTTGTGTCCCTATGTGTGTGTGTGTGTGTGTTTTTTTTCCTGTGCTGTTATGCAGTGTTGCCAAAACTTTACCTTCTTTAGGGTAAATCAGCACTAACAAGGATTTAAACCTTCATCTGAGAAACTAAACGTACGCTCCAATGCTATTCCTATAATGGCTGATAGACGAGGTGGCAGCTGTCACCAACAAATGTCTCTAATGCTTTAGTGTAGTGTCTATTCAGCAGCTGAATACAAGACACAGCTTGACACTCATAATGGCTGCCAAAAGTTTCGTCGCCTTGATATTGCCTTTGTCTTTGAAAGACACAGTTTTCCCCAGGCTTGGTCAGTAACAGAAACAGAGTTTTGTCTTTTCTACTAGACAGAATCAGAGCTGCTCCCTGTGAAGTGGACACATTACGCTGCTCAGAGAGGGGTGCATCTCAGAAAGACATTCTCATCAAAGGGGAGTTATGTTCTTTGATCAAATGCATTTTCAAGGTCAAATATGTTACAGTTAAAAGAGATAGAGAAAAAGAAAATGACATATATATTGGATGTCAAAAATCCCCTTGGTAAAATTACTGTTTCTGACTATTTGAAAATTTGGGGTTCTATTGTTAAAATCAAACTGAACATTTATACATGTGACAGCTCAGTGTCTCCAGTTTTGTTTTGTTTTTAGCCAAGATTGCACAGTTTTGGTCTCCCCCCCCCCCCATAGAGAATTAATGTTGCCTATGTATCCTAGAGTAAGTCAACATTCTATCTTCTGAAATATAATCATGACAGCATTTTAACCTTCCTCTTGAGAATTTTGGTTCTGGTTACAGGAGAAACGGAAGCGTGTCAGGCCTTTCATCATATATTGTGTAGAAATGGCTCTTGTTTTGTATCAAAAACTTTGCTTTCTGGATTAAACACTCTTAAACTTCCTCCAGTGAGAATCTGATTTTGATTTCCCTAGAATTTTATCCTTAATTAGAGGAGACAAAGCCATTGGAAGGAAAAATGGAGGACTAAGATGCTAAAGGGCTGGAGCGATGAGGGCAGTCCTATTTTTGAAAGTAATAAGGAGGAGTGTGTGGGCTTGAGAGAAACCCAGATTAAATGAAGTTTCAATGTCTCCTTGAAAATGAAAATCTTTGAGCTTGTATTGGATAAAGTTCTTTGGTGAGATTTTCCCTATGAAAGTTTCTTTTATTCATTTACTAGTAAATATCATTCTATAAACTTTAACAGCCTGTAGTTCTACTCTACTTAAAAGAAAGGTCTCTATGTAGTATTATATCACCTGAAATTCTTGTAAATCTCTGCAAGAAGCAGTAATGTATCCAGAAGACTTGAGTTCCAAGATCTACTTTTGTATTTTATTCTACCATAAATAGAGACCATGCAAGACTAAAATAAAGTTTCTTTTATAAAGAAACGTGTATATTCTCTCTATAAGCTATTTTACCTTTTATCTCTAATCACTAGATACTTTTTGTTCCTTTACCTTTAACCATTTTTATCATGGTATATTTTCTTTTACTTAAGTTATGGTCCTGACAATTACATGGACAAATACAGATATGAATATCTGCCTGGGACAAGGTCAGCAGTCTCTTTCCAGGGCGTATAGCAAACCTAGCCCTTCCATTGATGAATTTATTAAATCAGAAGTTTAGCCTCTAGGCTAAGAAACTTTGCTATGATCAATATACCACAAGTCAATATATCATTCAGCTACCAGGGACATACCCACATTTACTAGGTTTGCAAGATTACTGTATGAAACCAGAATGATGATTTATCCACTTAAAATAAGATTTATCATGACCCACAGATGGAAGTATCCAAGTTAGTAAGTACATGTTACCCTTACTTGGTCAAGTCCTATTGAGTACAAGTCCCTAAACATACCATGTCTTCATATTGCCATACCTTTCAAACTTGTGTCCCTGAGTCTTTCTCAGCACAGAACATCCTCCAGAGGGAAATCTCTAAATTAAATTTCAACCATATAACTCTTCTGCAAAAAAACAAAAAGCAACAACAACAACAACAACAACAACAAAAAACCCCTTTAAGATAGCCACACTACAATCAGGATAATGTGTATGTTCCATAACCTAATTTTCCATAGACCAGAATGATTTGGCTTCTACCTGTCTCCCTAGCCATTTCTTTCACAGATCTCTTCTACCTTGGAACTCTCTATTTCAGAACACTGACTTTCTTTAATTTCTTGAAAATGTTGTGCTCTTTCTCAGCTCAGATCTTTGCCCATGTTATTCTTCTCCCTAGAAGAGTGTTGCTACAAACTCGTCCCCCTTCACCCGGCTAGCTATCTTTTCATCTTAGCTTAATGAAATTTCTTCCAAGAAATCCCCTGATCCCATTTTAAATATTAAGTATATTACATGCCCCCGATACACACCCATTGTAAGATCCTGATCCCTATAGTCATAACACTCATCACATTTTATTGCAAGCAGTTTCTTAACTGTGTAAGGTCTTCCCTAGAGTGTAAGCTCAGTGAGAATGGGGACAATGGCTGTCTTACTTCTTTTTATCATCCATCATAATTTACATCATTATAGAAGGCTCTTAAAATATTGGTGAGTGAATAAAAAACCCCTCTCAATGTCAGTTTCTGATTTTATAATAATTTTAATATCCCATGAGAGAATCTGAAGTTCAGTATGAAAAGTACATGTTTTCTCTACAATAATTGGATTTCCATGAGGATTCAAATCGGAAACAGAATCTAGATATTGGACAGGAAACAGATCAAGGAGATGAATTTAGCTTTAAAGACACCCAGGGAAGATAGCCCGATGCATCTCTCTGACCACGAGTTCACCCCCAACAATAGCTACCAAACATGGTAGAAGACTGGCTAAGGTGCCCTTTCCTCAGTAGTTATTTAGAAGGGCCTAGGGAAAATCTACTTCTATGATTCTCTCTCATATACACTGTCCCAGTGATTGAAAAATTTGCCCCTGGCTGACATAGTCTTTCTTCAAATATATTGAAATTATGGTTCTGTTCTCAGAGGCAGCCTGCTTTATATCCCCAAAGAGCTGGAAAGGATGCTATTCATTGTACTTGAACTGACAAATGCATACACAAAGTAAATAATTCCTGAATAAATTAATTAAATGACACAGACATTCTTGATAATACTGGAAAAGTTATTTTAGGTCAATAGATAAAAACAATGGTTGTAATTCATGATCACATAGGAAATTTTGCAAAAATATAGATGTTTCTATTCTCAGATAGATAACTTCAGTAAATAATGACATGATCAAGGATTTTATAGAAATCAACAAATTTCAAAAAAATCAGACTCTTTGAATTTTTTTGTTTTCTTCCTTTACTTAATGAATATAACATCCAGATAATAGACCTTGGCATTTTCACTTTTATAATCTTACTATAAGATTGTATGAATTAGATGTGATAGGCAGCAATTATTTCCTTAGATGAGCTATGCTAGATTTCAGTGTGTACAGTACAATGTGTGTGTGTGGATATGTATTTATATAGATTCATGTGAATAGATATGATTAGTCTCCTGATATGGAATAAGCAAAGTTTGTTGTCTCCCTGAAGGCTTCATTCTAATCTCATCTTTACCGGCAATACATTCTTATCAGACATTTCACAGAGTATTTAATTGATAATGCTACAAAAATACATGAACATACTTCGTTGATTTGAGGACTCTAAAATCTAGATTATGCAAAATTTTTAACTTGATTGAAGACCATTTTAATTAAACTGCACTTTATAGCTTTAAGCCATAATTTTTATAACTTAGATTTTCTTTATAACCAGTACATAGATACATAGATGTCCATAATTCTAATAGTTAGTGAAATTATGACCAAAAAAAGCAATACCTTAGTAAAAATAGAAATGACTTGACTCAGTGACTAAAAAGATTTCTGTCCGGTACAAGCTGTGCATACTGATGTACAAGTTTTTTAAAAATATAGCTTATTGACTATATACTCATTTTCTCTGTGTATTAGGTACTGTTTAAAAAATTAGAGATAATAGGAGTAAATAAGGCAGATGTGGTACCTATCTTCATGGGACTTAGAGTCTGGTATTTAACTACAGTTGTTAAACAAATATTTATTTATAATTATGATACATACTATGCAGGAAAAGATCAGAGTAACCATTCAGGAAATTTCTAATAAAAGAATCATACAATATGTCATCTTTTGTAACTGGTTTTCTTTTACTTAGCATAATGTTTTAAAGGTTTATCCATGTTTTATCATCTATCTGTACTTCCTTTTACTGACAAATAACATTCCATTGTGTGGATGCATCCTATTTTATTAATGGAATTCTTGCTGTGTCCTTTGGTGGAACCATGCTATGGAATCCAAGCCATCCAGACCCATAGAGCCTAGAATTTCAGGGAAGAGAAGTACAAATTTTCTAAGTGAGTCCACTGGGCATGATGAAACAGGGTCACTTTTACTTTACCCTGCAGTTCTTGAGCCATATTCTACCTGTTAAGATACAACACATATAATTGTCATTGATTTAGGGTATATACCACGTTTTAGGGGACGGTTCTCTTTCCTCTCCGGGTCTTCGCTCCAAGATTGCCGCTCAAAAACTATTTATCATTTTGTAAACTGGCAGCTTCTGAGCAGTATGGTATGTGAGAGGACTAATGGATCCCATGGTTATGTACCCAATACTGAACCTCCTTTGCTCCAAAGCAGATCATTCTGTCCAATGAAATATGCAGGATTCTCTGTTGGTGACTCAAACCCTGTAAGCCTTTGGAAGGTGGTATTGGTTGAAGCCCTGTGGAAAGAATAAGCAAATTCATATTCAGAATATTGGTTGGTATTTGTCAAGATGATTATTTTCCCTTGCAGGGTAGATGTGTTCAATGACAATCAACCTGTCGCCAACTCACTAGTTGGTCTTCTTAAGTGATACTGCTCTTGTTAGTAGTCTACGCTGTGAGAATTTCAGTCACTTGGTAATAGTAATGCCTACACTGGCATTGGTGGGTGAGAATTTGTGTGGTTGAATCTATTTACAGATTCCATTTTTGCCACCATGGGCCATTGTACTGGTGTTGAGGTGGATCATGACAGTGTTTGGCTAATATCAACTACCCATTATGATGTACTTGGCTATATGGTAAATTTTCAATGGCTGATGCTTTGTGGAAACTACTAATATATACAAAGATTTTCACACTTTTTGTTCTGCATAATAGATCTATTTATATGCCTCTTTCCCAAAATTTCTTGTTTTCAATTTTTCAGTTATTTTTCATTCACATCACTGATCAACCAAACCATTTGCCATTGCCCATTAATTGCTCTCTATTCTTGCTTCATCCCTCTTTTCTTTCCACACAAAGTGAATGAACAGGTGCCTAGCATTTGGGAAGCTTTTTTCCCCCCCCTCACTGCTGCTTTTCAGGCTACCGGAGTATTGAAGAAATTTTGTATTGCACTCACATCTGAGCTATTTTGTGAACCAAGTCAGCCTTTTTTCTTCTCCTTCAGTTGGTCATTAGGGATACCCCCTTCCTGACATGTGTCCATAAGCATGAGTTAAGGATAAATGAGTTGAGGGGAGATGATGCCATGGCCTCCAAGTCATCTGCTTTTGCATCTTACTTGTGCTTCTGACCCTGTTTATGTCTGATCCCAGATGTACCATTCCATCTTATGATAAATTGCTATTGACCTCACATAAGTGTATTACTTTGTATATCTAACCACTCAGATTTTATTATTTTTTTAAATTTATTTATTTGTTAGAGAGCGAGCGAGCACAGGCAGACAGAGTGGCAGGCAGAGGCAGAGGGAGAAGCAGGCTCCCCGCCGAGCAAGGAGCCCGATGCAGGACTCGATCCCAGGACGCTGGGATCATGACCCGAGCCAAAGGCAGCCGCTTAACCAACTGAGCCACCCAGGCGTCCCTAACCACTCAGATTTTAAAGAATAGCTCTAACTGCGTGGTCCCTGTATGTCCCAAAGTCAGGTTCTCCATTACCAAGACCCACTAGGAATCCAAGACCTATAATTTGAATGTTATATTTACTGCTGGAAAGGGCACGGTCATGCAGGTGACTTATTAGGAAGTACTTTTGGGAATAATACTTACAAAAGACGGAACAAAGCAATATTGGACAAAGACAGAATTTAAACTGTGTTGAAGAAGAGTGACTTCAGCTAAGCAATTAGGGATCTCTGAGGCTGAGGTTTTTCAGAGATATTCCAAAACAAGATAAGGGCTTTGGTCTTTATATCCATGTGTTTACCATTATTGGAAGCTGACTTCCCAGGAAGGCCTTGCCCTTAGACAAAGCAAACATGGGAACTGACTCAGTTATGGAAGCTGGGAAAATGATCTGCATACTCAGGGAGAGATCTGGGTGGTGCACCAAAATTTTTGAGACCTGTCCCACTCCTAAATAGATTTTTTTTTTTTTTTTTTTTTTAGAACACAGATGAAGACTAAACATTGCTGTCCATATTTGGTATTTTTCTCTTCTTTCTATTACCTTTTTAAAAGTTCTATGCATGCTATAAACCTATGTAAATATTTCAGTAGTTGCACCTTTCAAATATCTAAACTTCTGACCGTTCTTACCAAGAACTGTTTCAAGAGAAATCAGTAAAGGGATAGAGGAACCAGGACAAGCAAGGGGAAGAATTTCTATGAGACTGGGGTTCAGACAGAGTTCCACAGAGGGTTGTTTTTCCTGATCTTGGAGGGTGACTCTGGTGTAAATCACACTTTAGATGTTGGAATTCTACTTCTAAGATTCCACATCCTGCAGTCATTTGTTAACTGGGTCGTAAACTCCAGGTTTCCAGGCCTCTGCTGTGAAGACAAACAGGCCCAGCAACCTTTGCACAGCACACAGAAGAGAATCAGAGATGTGGGCCCAAGAGGCAAATGCACAACAAAAAAGAAGACAGCACTTTGAAAGAGTCAAAAAGTACAGACAGAAGGGAATATGGAATGAATACCAACAGTGTTGGCTACCAGGAGTGCTGTGGAACATCCATTTCAAGAGTAATGATTTAGCAGCACCTGGGTGGCTCAGTCAGTTAAGCATCTGACTTTGGCTCAGGTGATGGCCTAGGGATCCTGGGATCGAGCCCCATCTCAGGCTCCCTGCTCAGCAGGGAATCTGCTTCTCCCTCTCCCTCTGTCCTAGCTCCCACTTGTGCTCTCTCTTTCAAATAAATAAGTAGAATCCTTAAAAAATAATGATTTATAATCTAAATTACTTCATTTATCTATTTTTAAAAATTTTATGGTTCTTGTTTGTTGGTTGGTTTACTCTTTACCACTTGGAGGTATTAGAATATTCAATATTCCTACCTTTATCCATTAGGCAGGGTGATGCCTCCCCTTTTTGCTTAGAATGTTTTACTTTTACTTTTTTCCAAGTTGATGCAGAAAATTAATGTTATTTTTGTATTGATCTATTTTTTTTTTTTTTTAATTTATTTGACAGAGAGAGAGAGAGATCACAAGTAGGCAGAGAGGCAGGCAGAGAGGGAGGGGGAAGCAGGCTCCCTGCCGAGCAGAGAGCCCGATGCGGGGCTCGATCCCAGGACCCTGGGATCATGACCTGAGCCGAAGGCAGAGGCTTTAACCCACTGAGCCACTCAGGTGCCCCTGTATTGATCTAATTTATTGATTTTGGAAATTGGAGAACACCTCCAAGATATTTCAAGTATCAAAATGTCAAGTAAAGGCCTGAACTATTTGGAAACATTTCAGTTTTTATGTGGAATAGATAAGATGCCAAGAGCTTGCCAAAGAAGATAAGACCTTGGAGAATAATCACCTCTAATTAAGGGAGAGTGTTACATTCATAGGCTGATTCCTTCCATATCTCTTGCTAATATCTCTTCTGCCTGACTTAGGATTTCTCTTGTTATAATACTTGCAAGAGAGCAGAAATTCGAATAAGGCAGTGAAAAGCCAAAACAAGAGTAAAGGGGTGTGTGTGTATATGAGTGTGTGTGAGTGTGAGTCTGTGTGAGATTTATATGCATTTCAAGTCCAAAGGTAGTTCTTTGAACCAGGTTGGAGATCTCATAGTCTTGTCTCCATTAAATAGCAAACATCAAGGCATAAATAAAATATTCTATGATTTTAAAGTCAAATTAAATCCATCTTCTTTTTGGTGTTTTATAATCCCAAAAGTCCATTGAGGCTCAAAGATATGGAGTGGTTCTAATCCTTTAATCAGGATTTCTAAGGAATAGCTTCCTTTTAAAGCCTTTTGGCTAAATGACCATATTTATGGCCATTTCTCAGGATCATTTTCCACTTTTTGCCTATATCATACAATTGTTATTTAACAAATTAGTAATCTACATTAAACAACCTATTCATGCAATGCATATATACATATTCAGTGTATTAGTATGCTGTTTCCTTCTGATAATTTTCTGAAGGGCATATATTAACATATAGTTCTTTAGGTTAAAGTCTTCAATAGGTTTTCATTGCTTTCAGGAAAACTGACAGCCTTCTTCCATGACATAAAGAGTTTTTTTGCCACCCAGGCTTTGTCTAGTTCTCCACCTTCTTTTGTACTTTTCCCTCTATGGCCCAAACATCAGCTACATCAAGCACATTCTCACAATTTTCTGGATGGATCATACTTTCTCCTATATGTATTTTATATATGTGTATATATATATATATATACACACACACACACATACACAACACACACACATGCATGCACACACACATATATATAACATAAATAAAATATACAAAAATATATTATGTGTATATACACATATTGTATATATTATAAGTATGTAAGTATACAAATGCATACATATTTTAATTTTAACTTGCCAGGTTCATTACTGTACTGAGTCAGGAGAGGGAGAAGCAGACTCCCCTCTGAGCAAGGAGCCTGAAGCAGGACTTGATTCCAGGATCCTGGGACATGACCTGAGCAGTAGGCTGACGCTTAACCAACTGAGCCACCCAGGGGCCCCAAACTCCTGTTTTTCAGACCTTATCTCATGTCCAGAACATTTTCAAAGCTTCCTTTGCCTGTTTCCTTCCAGGATGAGTTGAGAGATCTCTTCCCTCTTCTGCATGTAAACAATGTTGGCACCTGTTCCACTGGATTGCACCTGTTGGTTTACTTGTGTTTCTGTCCCATCAGAATTTGTCAAAAGTATTTTACCAAACATATATCATGTCCCAGTCCCTGTGTTTGTGGTACAAAGATGAATGAAATAATCTCTGATCTTTAGGAGCTCCAAAAGTATTACTATTATATTATAACATAAATACAAGCGAGATGTGAAAAAGAGCCATAAGAACATATATGACTAACGATTTGGGAGGAAGGGGCAGTTTGAAAAGGCGATGGATGAAGGGTGACGTTCAAGCTGCACATGGAATAATGAGGACTTTTTTTGGACTGAGTTCGGGAGTGAAGAGAATATTCTATACACAAAACGGAACAGTCAGAGGAAAGTCAGTATAACATTTGGTAGTGTTTCTAGAACAAATAATAATTTGAATCAATGAAGAAACTAAATCTATGTGAAATGAACAAGGTTTCATGTTGTTTCATTATTTCCCTTTCTTTTATAATGTTCATAAATGTACTGTTTTGAAATAGGACATCATTTTTCATAGTATTATCAGGTAATTGAGAAAAAAATGGAATGCATTAATACAGCCGCTATACCACCATTCAGAAATAACACTGGCTACATTTGGTGAACATTTCTGTATGCTTCCCTGTGGTGTATGGGGTTGGGACAGAGGGGAGAAGGGTAAAAGGGAAAGAGAGGGCATTTTATAAGAATGGGGTCATGGAAAAAAAAAAAAAAAAGAATGGGGTCATGGTATTGAAGACATTTACAATAGAGAAGTATTGAATTTACTTTATACAAAAGAAATGTGAAGTATCACTGTTTAGGTAACTTATTTACTTATGTATTTTTACCGTGATATGCAGTACGTTCAACAATGTCTCTTTGAGATTAAGTAAAAAAAAAAAAAAAAAAAAAAAAAAAAAAGATCATTTATAAAGGGAACAGATTTATTTTTAAAAACAATTTCAGTAAATGATAGTAGAGATCAACTCCCTACAACAAACATCTAGTCAATTAACAGTTTTACATTTTCTGTCTCTTGCACACCATAGGCAGTCAATTTTGTTTTTGCTTTTATTACATTTATTTTGTTAGTTATTTCACTAAGATTCTATTCTAAAGTAAATTTCTCCATTGCTGTGATTTATGTATTTATTTATTTATTTTTAAAGATTTTATTTATTTATTTGACAGACAGAGATCACAAGTAGGCAGAGAGGCAGGTAGAGAGAGAGGAGGAAGCAGGTTCCCCACTGAGCAGAGAGCCTGATGTGGGGCTTGATCCCAGGACCCAGGGATCATGACCTGAGCCAAAGGCAGAGGACTTAACCACTGAGCCACCCAGGTGCCCCTGTGTATTCATTTATTGTTATGCTGGATTTTGTAGCTATTTCCTTATCTCAGGGAATTTCGACCTCTGTTATTGTAGAGGAGTCTGCAGCCAGCCTGATGCATACATCCCCACCTCCCCCCATAAGTAGCTTGCATTTTAGACCTGAATAAACTAAGTATTTTTTCTTTACTTTAAAATTATATAACAATGTAAAAATAAAAAATAAAATTATATAACAATATATAATTATATAACAATATAAATCAAAGCCATTAATATGGCTTTTATTTTGATCATTTTGTATCATTGGTTGTAGCTGAGTTCAGTGGGAATCAGAAATGTATCTATGCCATGTAACAATAAAACCTCTTTCCTTCTCTGTACTTTTCAAATTTTATTATACAAGGTAGAATACTTTTCCTTGTTTGGTGCTGCTGGTGACTTTTGGCCAAAATAAAGCCTCTACGTTTTCCAATGCACTGGGTGTTAGATAAGGGTCTGTGACCAGGGGTGCCTGGGTGGCTCAGTCAGTTAAGTGTCTGCCTTCTGCTTAGGTCATGATCTCAAGGTCCTGGGATTAAGCTCTGCACAGGTTCCCTGCTCAGCAGGGAGCCTACTTCTCCCCCTCCAGCTGCCCCTCCCCTTGATCATGCTCTCTCTTTCAAATAAATAAATAAAATATTTTTTAAAAATCTGTGATCATAGTTCACATTGCCATCAATATCTAAAAGAACACTAGTTTGAGTAACAAATGACTCTTTTTCTTTCCCTGCCACATTCTTAGCATCTAGAACAATGCCGGGTTAGAAAAATAATTTATTAAATATTTGTTGAATAAAGAAAAAATAAATGGACAATTTGATATTAGATTATGAGGTAAGAATCACCTTTTGGAAATATTTTATTGCAATATTTTCACAATGATATCATTTGCCTCATTTTGAATCTTCCAGGTTTTATTTTACTTTCCTCATTTCACTACTATATTGAGGAGTTGTCGGACTATTTTTTCCCCTGCATTTTCATCTTGAATGTGTTTATAAGGCTAAAAAAATGTGTTTAATAATTCTCAAGTAAGGTATCTCTTTTCCTTTATTCAAAGAGATATTTTAAAAGTTATAAGACTTTTGTCTAAGTTCTGACATTAAAGAGCTTGGAGTTCATCACTCCCACTTTTTACAAAAAGAACAAGCTATACACATTAGAAATTAATCACTTTACTTGGATTTGTCAAAGAATTGATGTCAGGGTAAACCACCACCCAAAATCTGGAAAGGCCTTAAGATATAGCAACTAAGATCTGCTTACTTAAAAGAGAAGTCACTAAAGCCATAATCTGAAGACACAAGAGGAAAAACAAAAGAAAGCAAAACAAAATCACTTTGTCTAAAGAATAATGATAAAAATTATGGCAAGCTTCTTGTCAGAAATCATGCAAGTCAATAGAGAATGGACTGAGGTATTGAAGAAGGTGCAACAAATTAGAATTGTGTACATCCAACAAAATTATTGGCAAAAGTAAAGGAGAAATAGAGTTTTTCAGAAAAACAAAAACTGGGGAAATTTGTTAAATTGTCTTACAAGAAATGTTAAATAAATTTCTTGAAGCATAAGAAAAATAATAGAAGCAAGAAACTTGGATTTACATAAAGGTAGGGAGAGCGTAAGAAAATAATAAATAAAAATAAAATGCTATTTTATTGTTCTTACTCTTTTTTAAAATTTTTATTTATTTATTTTTTAAGATTATATTTATTTGAGAGAGAGTGCAAGAGATCATGAGGAAGGAGAGGTAGAGGAAGAAGCAGACTCCCCCCTGAACAGGGAGCCTGATGTGGGGATTGATCACAGGACCTTGGGATTATGTCCCAAGGTAGGCAGACCTTCAACCGACTGAGCCACCCAGGCACCCTCTTATTCTTTTTTATTTAAAGATTCATTTAGAGAGAGGGATAGAGCAGGAGCAGGAGGAGCAGAGGAAGAGGGAGAGGGAGTCTCAACCAGCCTCTGTGCTCCGCACAGAGCCCCACGATGGCCTGGATCTCACAACCCTGAAATCACAAACTGAGCCAAAACCAAGAATCTGATGCTTAACCAACTGTACCATCCAGGCACCCCTATATTTCTTATTCTTCATTGAACTAAAAGATAACTGTATCTTTAAAGCAATAACAATAACAATGTATCAAGTGTCTATAACATGAATAAATGTAGTGACAGCAGTGCTATAAGGAACAAAAAGAGAGCAGCTGGGAATGGTTCATTATAACATGCCTTGACTCCTCATAAAGCAGCATAATGTTATTTGAAGGTTGGACTTACATTATTTGAAAATATATATTGTAAACTCTAGGGAAATCATTGGAAAACTGGTTGATTCTGGGAGAGGGACAGGACAATAAGATGTAACTTCAGCATCTTGCAGTACCAGGAGATAAGAAGGTGCTGAAAAATAAAAGAATAAAAATAAAAGAATAAAAAAAAGAATAACAATAAGAGACACACAGTAATGAGAGTATGTAAAAGGGATACAAGAGGGAACTGAAAGACCTGCCAGTAGCCAAAGCTGTAACAATTTGAACAACATAAATAAAATAGAATGGATTATAATAGAAAGTATAAAACAAATATCCATAGGTCCATTCTGATAGGAAGAAAAGATTGATTAAAATGGGAAGAATAAACAAGTCTCTTGAAGCAAAAAGTGTCAAATAATTTATGTAGATACCCACCTCCTTTAAGAAGGTAGAGCCTAACTCTTCACTTCTTTCCTGTGGGATGCACGGAGTGACTTTCCTTCAAAGACTACCATATGGAAAGGAGAAAAAGACTAACCTCACGTTGGAAAAGCCTGGCAAACACTACCTTAGCCAGATAATCAAGGTCAACATCATTAGTGATAAGTCATATAAATTGCAAAATTCTTAATATGATTGATGAGAAAAACATCTGACAAACACCAACAGAGGGACATTTGACTTAATACCTGAGCAGTATTTCTCAAAATTGTCAAGATCACCAAAAACAGTAAGCAAAATCTCAGAATCTAGAGGAACCTAAAGAGACATGATGACTAAATGTAATGTGGTATCCTGGATGGGATCCTGGAATGGAGATGGGGGGGGGGGGGACTACATTAATTAAAAACTAAGGACATCTGAATAAAGTATGGATTTATCTTAATAATAATACATCAACATTGGCTCATTAATTATGAGAAAATCAGACACGAACGTTTAGTATTTAATGTGATAGTAATCAATCACAGCATCCTTGACAAGAATAAAAGCAAGCATTCTTAGTGGATATACATTTCTAAACTTGGTAACTTACTAATGTTTTTGACTATCTCATTAAACTTCATCACAGTTTTAGGATTTTAGAACCACCTAATTTTAGAGATAAATACTGGAAGAGTCTTGGAGATGGAGATTACAAGTGATAAGGAAAAGGATTGCATTTTTATTTGATATAATTGCATAAAGAGAATCTGAAATGTATGGCTGGAGGTGAATAGTATACTTACATGTTAGTTGAAAAACACAATGGAAGGAAATAATCTTCTAAAACTAGCATTTTCTCTGCTTAATTCTTTACTATAACAGATGCTTCATATTCTCTTTTCAGTTTAATGAGCAAGGAAATCCAAATTCTGAATCTTTAGTCAAATTCATGGCATTGATGAGCAGGAGTTCACTCTGTTAATAAGAGTAGTCTTTTTATGATTCATATCTATGGCAACCACTAATGCCTGGTTCTTACAAGGAGGCAAGGGGTAAGTGAGAGAAGAAATAATGACTTTGTAAAAATAAACTTTTAATTTTATAATAATTGTTTTATCTACAGAAAAAAAAATGAAAGTAGTAGAGAGTTGCCATATAGCCCAAACCCAATTTGAAAATTCTGGCAGTTTTTTGCTTTATAGGTTATATTGTATATTATATCAAAAACTGTTAAATACTTTTAGCAACTTGTTTTTTTTTGACATGAAGTTTCCCTCACTAGGTTAAGGCATTTGTCTTAGATTCTATTTTATCTTATTTTCTTGAAGTTAAACCAGCTATCTTTTAACAAGATTTTGCCTATTTTTAAACCCTTTTTATTATTTTAATATAACTTTATTTTCTACCTTTTGTAACAAACACATTGCTGGATTTTACAAAATTTTAATTTTTATTTTGTAATGTTGAGTTAAATCTATTTGTATTTATTAATAACTTTCATATTTGGACTCATGTCCATCTGGGAAGAGCATTCATTGTCCAGCCATGTAAAGAATAGAAAATCTCTTAGTGCTAACACAAAATATTCTCTACTAAGTGAAAAAAGCAACATAATATTGATAATCTGCAATTTGATTAGAAACACATATACACGGGGCGCCTGGGTGGCTCAGTGGGTTAAAGCCTCTGCCTTCAGCTCAGGTCATGATCCCGGGGCCCTGGGATCGAGGCCCGCATCGGGCTCTCTGCTCAGCAGGGAGTCTGCTTCCCCCTCTCTCTCTGCCTGCCTCTCTGCCTACTTGTGATCTCTGTCAAATAAATAAATAAAATCTTAAAAAAAAACAAAAAGAAACACATATACACATACACACATATATATATACAGAAAGTATTTCTGGAAAAATATATGAGAAACTGATAAAGGTTTTTAATATGACAGAAGAGATGTGGGTAGATATATGATATATATATATATATGCACATATATACATATATGTGGATATATGTTTATTTGTTTTCTAGTTAGTGCTGTTGCTAATATTTGGTTTGTAAGATATCTTTATTGACTTTATCTTCTTTAATGAACTTAAATTTTGGTTTGCAAAGTCTTGTTAGAGAGGATGTTCTTATCTTTCCTCGTGGTTTTAGTTTTTTTCTCCCTAACACCTCAGGTAAGGGGGAATAACTTTTATGTCATTTACACTTTGTACCATATAGATGTAATACTATTTAAAACATTAGATAAATGGAGACAGATGTGCCATGTGGCAGAATGCAAACTTGAAATTGAAAAAAGAAAAAAAAAAGGTATAGTTATAGAAAGATAGAACCATATTTTGCATATTTGAATTTGTGCCTGAGTTTCTTATTAGCCAAACAGCTCTTTTTGTGTTATCATTATTATTTCAAGAAGGAGGAGGAAGGTAATGAATTAACAACAACAACAACAAAATACTGTCCCAGGAGTTGAGATAGTGGGTTTAAGTCCCAGGGATCTCATGGATCAACTATTTGACCAAGGCAAGGTCTGAATTGACTCAACTACAAATTGGAGTGATTGCTTTAAGTAATTTCTCAAGACCTTCCTAGCCTGAACTCATTTTTGTAACACAATAGCCCGAACTCAAGTGTAAAAGTGTTTTAAAAATGACCTGAATATGTGAAATCATGATGGTAACTCTTTCTTATAATCAACTAATATTAAATTTATGGAGCCTGAGTTCCTTTGCTAGGGCTTTTGCTTTGATTTTATATTATATTAGTGTTAATGTAACTCAGTGATTATGCAAGTTATGAAACATAATTTGGATATCAAAGGGAATAGAGACCTCTTAATTACCATTTTTAAGTGAGCTTCAGAAATAATTTTGAGAGAAGTATGACCTTTTTAAAAAAAATTGTACTATCTGAAAATAATTAGACACAAGTGTTCCCTCACTTTTTAGAATTTAGTTACTTCCTCTGCTCATTTGGTTTAGATGATTGTTCCTTTCTCAGGGCTGCTGTAACAAAGTATCACAAATTTTGGGGTGGCTTAAGCTGAAAGAAATGTATTTATTATCTCCCAGTTCTGGAGGCTACACATCTAAACAGCCAGGCCAGGATCCCACTGAAATCTGTAGGAGAAATTCTTTCCTTGCCTCTCACGGCCTTCTTAAGATGGCTGCCAGTCCCTGACATTTGGTGGTTTGTAGCTGCCTCATTCCAGTCTCTGCCTCCGTCCCCACAGGGTGTTCTTCCCCTCTGTTTCTTCTCTCTTCTTATAAAGACACAGATTGCATTGCTTTAAGAGCCCACTGTCCACCAATGCAACCTTACCTTATCTCAGCTAATTACATCTGCAGTTGACCCCATTTCTAAATAATGTCACATTCTGATATATTTGGGGGTGAGGATTCAGCATATGTTTTGGGGGATGCAATTTGACTCCTAATAATAATGCAAGGCAGATTAAATATGCACAGAAATGCAGGCACAAAATAAGTATAAAATCATATTTTAAGTGTAACAAGCAGAGTTGTTGCCATTGATTGATGCAAGGGGATGGTAATGGCAGCTCAGCCTTACTTCAAAATTAAGTAAACAAATAGTAAGTCTGGAAAAAAGTGAAGAAATTATTTCTAGACGACTAAGCATCATATCACAATTCTTCCCAGGAAGCAGTTATATATTAAGCTCTTACTTGACTTACAGAAAATAATAGGACACCGTTTGGTATTCTTATTTTTTTTTTCAGCAGAATACATATGGTATATTCATGTAGCTTTCTGCCATTTCATGGAAAGGATGGCACCGGTGACATTCAGACAATAAGAGTCAGGCCCTCATTAGGGCATGCTGTTTGCTGCTGCCCAGGGCTCAGTTGATGACCATGTGAATGATTCACTGGCATCCTGTTAGTAATTTCTGATCAACATGTGGTCCCTGACTATTTTAATACATACCACCAGAATGCATTAACTTCCAAAGCAATTCCTTTTTTCATTAGCTCTCAGACAGGAACCACTTAATTTACACAATAAGATAAGCTATTGGAAGTCTTTAATAACTACTCTTTTTAATCACTGCTGTGGCCTTTATCAACCTTTCAGTATAGAACTTTTTCGGAAGGAAGTATTTATTTTTAAGATACCATATTTTTATTTTTTGTAAAATGCAAGACATTTTATATTATTTAAGACATTTTGCTTTGATTCTTTTTTATTTGAACAGCATTATCAATAAAACTCATCAATAAGTGACATTTGTGAATATAATTTTTAATTTTTTTTTCATATTGGTTAAAAGCACATAACATAAAATTTACCTTTTTAATCATTTCTGAGTATGTAATTCAGTAGTGTTAAGTATATTTACATTGATTTAGAACTTGAATATATTTTTATAAATTCTACATTTTCTTACACTAATTTGTGTGTAATACTAGTGTGTGTGTGTGTGTGTGTGTGTGCGCACAAATTGCTACTTGATAGTTTCTTTAGAAATCTGTATTTACAGGGGCGCCTGGGTGGCTCAGTGGGTTAAAGCCGCTGCCTTCAGCTCAGGTCATGATCCCGTCCTGGGATCGAGCCCCGCATCGGGCTCTCTGCTCAGCGGGGAGCCTGCTTCCTCCCTTCTCTCTCTGCCTGCCTCTCTGCCTACTTGTGATCTCTGTCAAATAAATAAATAAAATCTTTAAAAAAAAAAAAAGAAATCTGTATTTATAGTTTGCCAGGTGACATAATGTGTGTGTGTAAGGTATAATTGCATATGGGTATTAATTTTTAAATTATGCCCCAATATAGGTCACCCTCAAATAAACAATACACATTAAATATTCCAACTTTTTATGAGTATAAAATCAGGTCATAGAATTTAATTGTTAGAAAAAAACTATAAAACTGAGTTTTAGTCTTTGCTGGTGAGTGAATTGTGTCACTATGGCCTTTGTCTTAACACTAGAAGAAGGATCTGTTGCTTAGTGACTGAAACAGAGACTGTTAAAAATATTAGCCAAGTCTATTGGTTGAATCTTGAGCCAAATTCATGCTCTTTATGTAGTTGGGGCACAAAGGTGCCAGAGCACCTGATTGCAGGGGTCCCCAGACAGAACAGGTTCAGCCCTTTGGGACTGACAGAATCCTAAGGTAGGGAAACAAGTGGTGATGAAACTAGAAAGTAATTTATTTCAGTGGGGCCAACACCAGGAGGACAGTCTTCCAAGTGCCAAAGCCTGTCTTCCAAGTGCCAAAAATTCTTCCAAGTTTATACAAGGAAAAAGGTGGGCCAAAGATGGGTGGGTATATGCAGGTAGGTGGTGAAGGTGAAATTGATCACCATCTTGGAATCCATCTAGGGTGGGGTCTTGCAAGCTCAGGTCAGTGCTTATTTCTTCAGGGGGTAATTTCAGTTCCCATCATGGGATGCTCTGCCCTCAAGTCTTCCCCCTCAGCCAAGAGACAAGCTGGAAAGAAGAACCCAACTGGAAAGCCTGAGGTCAAATAGAGGGAGGCAACTCTTCTTTCATTTTTGCATGACCTTCTCGTGCTAGGGATTTAGTAACTAAGGCAGCTCATTTCTTTAATTAAGCTGAAATCTGTTTCCTTTCTCTGTGTCTGGGCTTACAATTTATTCCAGTGATAGTCCTTCCTTCATTTGAAGACTGACGTCATAGGTCGCCTTCACATCTATAGGTTCCCGTTTTTTTCAATTGTCTCTCCAGAAAGGAACAAACCATCAGGCTCTTTCTTGTTCTCCTGTGGATACAATTTAGTTCATCATTTTCCCACTTAAAGTGTGCTGCAAAAAAATGAAAATATTGTTAGAATCTAAATACCAACTGTTTCGAGGAGGACTGGGGAGATCTCCAGGCCCTGAGGCCTCCACCCAGTCCCTCAAGGGACATTGCTGGAGGCTATTAGTCTCTTTGTAAGAAAAGAATTCAAGAATGGACCAGACAAGGTGGTTGAAAAGAGTTTATTAAAGTGAGAGTACACTCTTAAGATGTGAGGGCCTGTGAGCCTAAGGAGTACCTACACACAACCCTGGGGCTCGGGTTTCTACTTTTTACTGACAGTTATTAACAAGGAGATGGAATCTTTATTGGAAGTTGTGGCTTGGTCTACTGGGTGTTGATAGTCATTTCTTTCAATTTTGTTGTTTTATTTTGTTTTGTTTTTTTGGTCAGGGTTGGTGCAGACCAGCGCCTAGAGATTTCCCTGGCGGGAGGCTTTGTTTAACCTCTCTGGAAGAATGGATCCACACACAGAGTGATGTGTTAGCCACTGTATAGACCCTTATTTCTGTAAGAATGTAGTGAAGGATGTAGTGAAGGGCCTCTTGTAGCCGAATGGCTTGCTGCCTGATTTTATCGATAAGGGTTTTTACTTTCCAGGAGGAGTTAATGTGGGTATAGCAGGTGGTGTTAGGCATCATATAGTCTCTGTTTTGTTTAGCAAGCACTCAGGTGATTAATAAAAGGCATTTCTATGGAAACAAAAGGAAGATTTAGGTTAATGTTTAGAGCAAATTAGAACCTAGTGTCTGAGTCCAGAGTGCTACCCTGAAATGGTTTCTAGATGTCAGGCTTGAAGCATCCTCACATGGAGTGAGAGCAGGCAGTGGCAATCTGATGTTTTTTTTTTTTTTTTTTTTTTTTATCATTGTTGTTGTTGTTGTTCTAGCTTGTAATTCAGATGTTTCTGGTGATTTGCTTGAGTAGCCCACAGAGCAACAAGCACTAAGATTGTCTATACTTGAGTTTTGTGGCAGTTCCTGTGAAATTGACCTCAAGTTGTCCACCTTGTATTTGTAGGTCTTCAGGAAAGGGGGCAGTTTTAGTTTTTAATGATTTTTAAATCAAGAGACTGGGAGAAAATTGGAAACCTTAGGTTGGAGAGTCATAACTAGGTATCTGAGGAAACCAGAAGAATTTAGGATCCAGCCCAGTTTTATAGGCAACAGTAAACAGTCAAAGATAACTAATCAGAACTAGAATCTAACATCCACAAAGGTATATTATTGAAACATAATCTTTTCCTAAAATCACCCTCATTTCTGTCAAAGATAGCCAAATCAAGACTAATTTGATTGTAAAACAAGTCTGGTGTTAAGAAACTTGAGCTAATTATTTACATAAACTCAGCAGGAATAGTAATTAATCATATAGATGCTTTAAAGTCTACTTTCCTTGAACTTTTTACAAGGAATTTCTGATTGAACTTTTAACAGCCTCTTGAGGCCAAAACCCAAGCCAAATACTTGCCATCAGACTTGCCTGTAATACTTGTAGATTTAAGTGAATTTTTCTTCTTGAGATCCCCAAAATATTCTGAGGCTTCCTGTACCTGCCAGGAAATAACATTTTATACTCACCTGGGAAGACTACTGGAGACTCTTGGAGCAAGGTATGAGGCCCACATTTCCAGGGGGCTTTATTGGCTCCTTAAAGTCAACCTTAATCCTTTAAAGTTGTCTAATCATATCTGAGTCACTTCATGCGTCTCTCAAATATGACATTACAGTCAAAGCCTTGGTAACATACCAAAGTTTCCAGTGGTGTCCTGTCATAATGAGAACTGATTCTTATTGAACTTATGCAAATAATTATAATTGCCATGAAAGAAAGAATACTCACTGTGACTTTCTGAACTCTGAATATTTCAAGTAGAGAAAAAACTTAAATGTTTCAATTTGTTCACAAAGGTATATTTTACCATATTTCTGTAAGTCATAGATACCCTAAGAGAAAATTTCCTTAAATCTCAAAGAGCAAACCTTAGAGAACTGGCAGTGTTTCAAACAATAGTCATAAAAACTATAATCATCTTCCTCAATTCATTTAGTCCCATGTCATTATTTCTTGTTTTGTTTGAATGCAGCTATTCCACAAATTCTTACCCAGTTTAATTTTATGATTTTAAAGATAGCATATACCTGTATTTGTCAAAAGTTCTTTTCATGAATCTCCTTGATGATGAAACATATTTTACAAGAGCATCAGAACAATAAATATAAATGATAAAAGACTCAAAAATGGAAAAAATGGACATGGTTTAAGATCTGATGAGATTCATTGTAACACAGTTGACAAGAAAATTTTGTTATTTCTGTGACATACAACATTTCAATAATTAGAATATTTCGTGATGACTTTATACCAGGACACATTAAAACTTCCAGAAGTTCATATACTTAATCAAAGATCTGATAAAGACAAAATATAGAAACCGGTTTTCTGGGCAGATAAAGAAAAAAAAAAACTGTTTATAGTTTCTTAGCAAGAGCAGACCAACAATCCAAGAAAATTTTGTCTTTTTAACAGAGAGAAAAGCAGAATTTCACTAGTATGCTAGTGTAATTTTAAAATCCATTCATTTCAATCTAGTCCTGACCACACATAAAATTCTTTTCCAAAGTTTTTCCTTCACAAGACTTCTACAACTTTTTCATTCAGATTTTATCTTAAGCCCTCTCTCTCTAAATAACCAGTCTCATTTTGGAAAAAAATTAATTTCTTTTTTTCCTTAACAAAAAAATATATTCCCATTCCTTTTACCTTTCTTATACATCTTCTACTCTCTATATACAGAGTTGCTCTCATTATTTCCATCACCCTTAATTACGTTTAGGAGAATTTTAACTCAAAGAAACCTTACTCTCCAGTGAAAACTCAGTAGTAACCAGTTGTGAACCAGAATTCTTTAGATTGGAAATTTATGAATATATTTCATAACTTTTAATTTTTATATTTTTTTAAGTCCAAGGGAGCCTGCGGGCCACTTCATACTGATTTGGGAAGTGCTTCAGCTTGAATTTCATAAGGAGGTGACCCAACAGGTTAGGGGGCTCTTTGCTCCTTTGATAGTGAGAGTAAGAGGAACAGGAGGCAACGGTGCAGAGGCATGACTATATGAGCCGTGTCCATGGGTGGTGCAGAAAAAAACAGGAGGAAGGGGGAAGCAGAAGCAGAGGAGGGGAGGTGACCCCAACAAGACTGGAGATGGACAAAAACCCAGACAGAGAGGACTCCAGGTCTTAAAACTCATCAGCTCAAACAGAATAATGGATATATGTTTTCTTTTCACTGACAAAAAGTGAAAATAGGCAGTCCATATCAGGCCAGAGAAGTCAGGGAACCTCCCTGAAACAACAAGAGTTTTGGCAGCTGCTTGGGAATACTCCTCAAAATTTCTGTCTGGAGGTAGTGTATCCACAGACAATTGGCCCAATTGTCATAGCCATTAACCCGGAAACAATGAGGGAGAAGCTCCCAACAAAAGTCAGGCAACATTCATCCAGTTCTCTTAAGACATATTTCTGATCTGACATACAAAAGAGAAAGAAAACAAAGAGGAGAGGACTCTGGAAAAACAGAGGGAGACATGTAAGTAATTTTGGGAGCAACCTGTTTACAACAGAGACAAAGAGAGGCCACATAGAAAACTTGACAGAACACAGGTATGGTGGCAGAGAAAAGAACTAGAAGGGCCTGAGGCAGCTGAGTTGATGGTGGATTGAAGGGTTGAAGGTGAGGAGAGGTGTGTCCTTGGATCCCCTAAAGTAATGTGGGTCAGGGTTTGGTATAGGGCCATTAAGGCCTGAATATATGGGATTTCAGTCCATTTCCTCTGTCTTTTATAGAAGAGATCAAGTTACAGTATGGTGTTATAGTTAAGACTACCATTTTCTGGTCGGATTTCCCCACCCTCTAGTTTATATTGGGGCCAAGCAGGGTTACAAAAGAACATAAGCATTTTTCTTTTTAGCCTTTTAATGGGAGTTGATCCTAGTATCTGAAAATACATCCCAGAAGGGAGCCTTTGGGGTGGAGGTGGAATTTCCCATTGTCTTCAGGGAGAGAGTTGACTCCGATTAATAGTGTTACTCAGTATGCTGCTACTTTGTTCCCTCCTGGGGAACAAGGAGTTGTGGAGGACTACCATCTCCATTGTTCAGGACAGTTTATGTAAATTCTTGGAACTAAAATCCATGTTATTCCATTAAGAAAGAATTGAACAGGGGCGCCTGGGTGGCTCAGTGAGTTAAAACCTCTGCCTTCAGCTTAGGTCATGACCAGAGTCCTGGGATCCAGCCCCGCAATGGGCTCTCTGCTCAGCAGGGAGCCTGATTCCTCCTCTCTTTGCCTGCTTATGATCTCTGTCTGTCAAATAAATAAATAAAATCTTAAAAAAAAAAAAGAATGAATTGAACATCACTTTCTCCCAGTGACAGTTAAGCTTTTCTAAGAAGAAGAAAGTTAAGAAATGTGCGATAGTATCATTTTGGTCAAAATTAAAAATAGAAATTGTTTTTATAACTCTTGTTTCTGTTTAAGTTCTCTTGAAAAACTCAAATTCAGAAACTGTTTTGGTTGAATATACAACCAGTTTTGTGCTTATAAAATAAAAATTATATACCTTTAAAAATATTTTTTCTGAGCATAAAATTAATATATGTTTATTATTTCTTATAGTACAAGAAAGTGTAAAATACAAAATAATTCCAAAAATCATTAATATATTTAAAAATCAGAACTGACCATTGTTACATACACACACACACACACACACACACACTCCTGTGTATTACATGAAAGAAGATATTGATTAGGCTACTTATTTCCTAGTCCTTTTGCAATACTGTAGGATCTCTCCAACTACTTATGATAGACTTCAAATTCCTTTAAAATATAATATAAATATGAATTTATCTTATAAAGCCCAGGCAGTCAGTCTCTCACTCATTGCCAAATGTTTCTTGGAAACAGAGTGGGAATCAACTAGAAAATAGATCCTTGGGACGCCTGGGTGGCTCAGTTGGTTAGGCCACTGCCTTCGGCTCAGGTCATGATCCTGGGGTCTCGGGATCGAGTCCCGCATCAGACTCCTTGCTTGGCAGGGAGCCTGCTTCCTCCTCTCTCTCCCTGCCTGCCTCTCTGCCTGCTTGTGTGTACTCTCTTTCTCTCTGACAAATAAATAAAATCTTAAAAAAAAAAAAAAAAGAAAATAGATCCTTGTGGTATGTGTTGTATTCTTATTTAAGTGAAGATTGTCTTCCTGATCAAGAACTCAACATCAGTTCAATCATAGCTAAAACTTCACATTCTAAAGCACAAAGAAGTTTATCAGTATTTATTTTAGTTGACTTTAGAATTCTAAAAATTAAAGAAACTTAAATGGACATAGTATATATATACATATGATGCATGGGGATTGATCTTACTATAAATTATGCACAAAGCATATGTTTGCCTCGAAGTTTTGATAAATGTTCCCTTAACTGACTATAATGCTTATCATAAGCAATATTTAAACAAAAATAATGTTATTTTCTCTTATAGAATATAAACACAGTTTGGACCAATTATTTGAATAAACTATGATTCTTAAAAATAAGAGATATCTCAAAAATTTGAAGTAATACCATTTTTTTCTTTTTTATTTCTTTTAGTAATCAGAGATATACAAGATATTGCTCTTGACTTTAGAGAGCTGCCTTCAGAATATCTTGGAATTACTTCATTTATTGAAACACTTCATATGCCACTGGAAAGCCACAAAAACAATTGTCTAATCATCTATCAGGACTTCTAAGTAGAAGCTCCAGAGTAGTACTGCATGTAGAAAGAGGTTACTTGGAGTTTTACACTCATTCTATTAACTCAGTTTCTGTGTGATCTGGAGCAATTTACTCGAACTTTTGGAGTTTCTTTTTCCCTTATTTGTAAAAAGGAGTGAATCCAAACAGAGACTGTTTTCAGCTTAATAAAATCCCTTTAAAGAAGTACCATATAAAAAATGTACAGTAGTCATATATTCCCTAGAATTATACTTCAGGAATGTTGTTGACATAGTCCATATGTATAAGTTTGAACTTTGACTTTACAAAATTTTGAAGTTGTAACCTGGGAAAAGATGTGTGTGTATGTGTGGGTGTGTGGGTGTGTATGTGTGTGTACCATCCCGTGCACACATATGGTCAATTGTAATGCTGGCCATTTTCCTAGCAACACAAAACCCCCTGCCAATACAGCATCTTTGTCTATTGATTTAACTCCACAAGTAGTTACATTAAGATAGATGTGTGAGCCCATCAGACTATTAACCTCAAAAGTGGGAATGACTTTTTATTTGTGATAGCTCTTATATCAGAGCCCTATTTAGTTTGAACTATTTGTCAAATAATAAAGGAAAAAAATGAAACTAGGACAGTGTTATCAAACTGATGATCCATGAGCTGAATTCTGTCCACAGATGCACTTTTTTGCCATCATGGTTTATCCAGAAAATGATTTAAAAATATATTTCCTAGTCAAAGGTTACCCATAAATCATCAACAGCAAGAAGGCAGCTTTCTTTGGTTCCCACCTGCAAACAATTATCTGCAACTGAGAGCAGTTGCTCCCTTATCAAGGGACATGCTTTCTAGACCACCCTACTTAGTCTGATTTACCCAGTTATATTACTTTCCGGTCCATGGAAATGTCCAAATCCTCTACCCCAAGTATAGAACTTTATTCAGCCTCCATACTGTTTCTTGAACACTGTTGATTAATTTCATGATCACTGTTATTGTACAATTGATAAAATACCAGGGGCAGAGCCTTCCTTATATTAGGGTTCTCTTTTCTATCTTAGCCTTTGTCCTTTTCCTCCTCATTTCCCCGAATATGTTCTCAAAATAAAATCATGTCTAAATGGTACTCAACTTTTTTTTTTTTTTTTTTAATCTCCTAACTCTGAGAATGGAGAAAGCAAGGAAAATACCCCCAACCCCACAGGGATATTCATTTGGAGGAAAAATGATGAGGTGAAAGAAAAAGAGTAGAAACAACAAAGGGAGGCAAAAGGAAACCCCAAACTCCTTTCTTCAGCAGCATATAAAGAACACTCTTCAGATCCCTAGTAGGAAACAACAGAAATTAGAAATAGAAACTGGGCTTAAAGAGGGTCCAACAGGTTAAATTGTTGAGAAATGTTTCATTAAATGTTATCCCCATATATCTCAGAGGTTTGCGAAGAAAACAAAAATAAGAATAGTAAAAAGCCATACACAAAAGATAAGCTCAATTAATCATTCTTTCCCCACTTCTTCATTATAAAAATTTACAGAAATTTACAGAAATATAACTTGACATCAGACACGTTATCAACAAATGGTGATTCAGACCTAACCACAGACCTTTTGTACTCAACTGTTAACTAGAATTGACGTTGGGCAAAGGCACTCTTATTTTTAGCTGTTGTTCTTGGTTTGTAGAGCTTTCCAGTGAACATCAAGGGCTATTGGGGAGTTCTGTTACCAGTTTTGCTAGATGCTCTGTTGCTTTCCTCCACTTCTTCCTACACAGATCAGGAAAGTGTGTGGGTCCTGTGATGGTGTTTGTTTCCACTTGCATATGCTTGAGATTCATGGATATAATTTATGGACATTTTGTGTGTAGATGTTGTCCATGTTTTTGTTGTCTCAATTCTTTCTGTCTTGTTTTGTTATTGCTTGGTATGGATTCCAAGACATTAAAGAACTGTGTTGCCATTGCCATCTTTCCATACTTCATAATTCAGTTGTTGTTTTTTGATGTGAGGCAAAATAATACTTAAAAAGAATTAGATAAAAAATTTGAATAAGTTCTAGAAATAATTATAGCCATGAAGGTAATAATTTCACAACATAGGGAAAAGTATACAACCAAATTTTGTCAGAATTTAAATTAATTGGGACTTTATAATGTTTTTCTCTTCTTTCATGCTTATAATTAATAACTGATCAGGTTCCATCATACTATCTATTTGTTTACTGTTTTTTATGGGTAATCCTAACAAAACTAAATTAAATCAACTCTGTAATAAATCTCTCTTTTTGGTTGTTGTTTTGCTTTCCCTGTGAGGTTTTTTTTGTTTGTTTGTTTGTTTTTTTAGAATTTAGCATAAACAGCTTTAGGCCATTTTCTCTTCCTTTACTATATGAAACAACATTTTTATACTCTATTAATATTTATCTTAAACTTATTTTTAATTATTTCTAAGAAGTAAAACATTTGAACTAAATGACGTGCTTCCCTAACTAACATCCTCGACCTATTACATAATGCTAAAATTCTATCCTTCTCTACATTGTTTCCCCAGTGCTACCTAGGAAGAATAAACTTCCCATGAAAGACACAGTCCTTCTCTAGATGGTGTTGGAGATGTAAGTAAGAATGATTTTATTTATGTGGATAACCTTGACCAGACTATAATTCATAAAAAGCAAATCATTCCCACAGTATGGTACCTTAAATATTGTTTGTAACAAATTACCTGTAACACATCCCTGTGACTGATTACAACACACCAATTTGTCATTGCACTGTACCTGAAAACCACTGGATTACAATTTGACCTTTCCAATGGCTTTTCTGAAGGGTTTGTGCAAATCTTACATTTTAAAGGAAGCTCCTTGTGTGTGTTGTAAAATGTCATCATAATTTGTCTTCACTGCTGTAGGTATTTTTATTACTCAGGGGAATTACCTTGCCTCAGGAAGAAGATTTCTGTTCCTGGCATTCTTTTAACTTCACCAGAGAGTGATTCTTACAGAATGCCCTCATAGGAACCGTTCTGAAGTTCATAAACATGGACTTATTAACACACAGTTCTCCTTTGGTACCGGAGCAGTTATGTATAACTGACAAGAGTTTTGTGGCTCCGTAGTTTGGGAAGTAATGGTATTGTAAATAGGTGTTGTTATTGTTGTTGTTTTTCTCATACAGGTGTTCTCTGATTTCTCTTCAACTATTCAAAAATGTATTGAGATATGCTTAGAATTTTACCCTATCCATTCTTGTTAATTGAAAAATATTATTCTAAGGTCAAAATAGTTTTCGTTTTAGGAGAGATTTGAGATAAAGAACATTTTATTTCTTGCCCCGCACAAAGTTTCACTAGCCATGGAACTAGGAGAGAATATAGCTGATGGTGTTCTTCTGTGTTTGTTTTTGTTTTTTCTTTAAACTACCTACTATATGACCTCAGCTGCCAAAATGTCATTTTATGTTGTAGTGGAACACTTTCTCCCCTGCTGACTGTTACCTGTTTATCCTCTAATATGCATTGCTTCAAATGTGATCAAATGTCATTTTTACACTTCTTTATAAACAGTGTACCTACCTAAGTAGACTCAACACGGCTACATAAAAATGGAAAAATTCTCATTATCTTATTTAATGCAAACACTGTTATAATTATTTGAGTTTCATTTTAGAAATATCCACCTGTTCCTTTTTAAGTTAGTGTTAAAAAAAAAGTTAAAAAAGTTAAAAAAAGTAAGTTAAAAAAATAAGTTAAAAAAAAAGTTAAAAAAATAAGGACACAAAACACCGAATCCCCAAATAATAATAAATCTTCATTCTTTCTATTTTTTTTTTTTAAGATTTTATATATTTGTCAGAGAGAGAGAGAGAGAACACAAGCAATGGGAGTATCAGGCAAAGGAAGAAGCAGACTCCCCAGTGAGCAATCAGCCTGATGTAGGACTCGATCCCAGAACCGTGTGATCAAGACCTAAGCCAAAGGCAGATGCTTGACTGACTGAGCCACCCAGGCAACCCAGAAGCTTCATTTTATCTAAAACAATGATTTTTTTAAATTACCAAAACTTTGAATAGAACTTCCAATCCATACTTATATCATGTTTATCATCAATTTTTATTGAATGTTTGATGAAGGGAAGAGAACGGATAGAAATAACAGCATGTTTTTCTTGGGGAAAGAAAAAGGAAATACTGAATTATGAAATTAAGAATAACTTCCTAAATAATTTATACATTTTAAAAGAAAAATAATCATCATTTGACTGTTGATCACCGTCACCCCATTACCCATGATTCCAAGTGGTAAGCCACAGAAAGGACTTGGGCTATAGTTACTAGAAAATGAGTTTATCAGAAGGATATTAGGTAGCTCAGAGTATTGCTAAGATTTTAGGAGACTAAGCAGGCTGATAGTTTCCAAAATTAAACCACAGATCCAGTTCCATGAGGGCATCATTCTCTACTATGAGCACACACCCTAATTTGAAACCCGTTCGTTCACCGTGCACGCTGGACTCTAGATGCTGTGGAACCAGAGTTGCCAGTGTTTTCCTTTAGGAACTGCTTATTTTCACTGCCATAGCATCTAGGAAACACAAGTCATTTTTCCTATTTCATGGTATGGGGCAAGCATTTGGATCTTATTGGAAGGATCTGTGTCATATGCTTATACCCACGCTGCAAAAGAGTCTGGAAAGTGGTTATTTCTATTGTTGATATAAGTTTTGCTTCCTACATGGACGTATAAAGTCACGCAAACCTAGAGAAAGAGGTTTAGATACAGGGTAAATGTTTTTTTTTTTTTTTTGCTAGATGATTTTTTTTAGAGCTATTTTTTTTCTTTTATGTTTTACTGGTGCAGATCCTTCAAGTACTATTGAAACTCAACAAAAGTTACTGCTACATGTTAAAACCTAAACATGACCAAGTAATTTCCTTCAGTATTTCAAACTATTTATTTGTGTCCATGTGTGGGCACAATAGCTTAAGTGTGTTGTTAAGAGAATACTGTATTCATTTGCAGAACCTGAATTTCTTAGTCTTTTTTTTTTTTTTTTTCCCCTTTTGGCTTCTTTTTTGGCAGAAAAAGGAAGCTCTTCCCAATGACAGTTGTCTATTCATGAAGCAATTACTTTGACTGTGACAGATTAATCGTCAATCAATGTGCCTTTAACAAATTGTAAAGAAAATGCACTAACCTTTTCAAGTTTCTATCCTGAGCTTGGCCTGAGGGCTCAAGTGATTTAGTAACTTATTTGATTTTCTCTTCCTAAAGTTGAAGAACACAAAATTTCTTTGATTTTGCCTTTTATATTCTCTGTGTTGCTTCCTGGACTCTGACTTCTGACAAAATGTCAAATAACTTAGGGAGAAGGTTTATTAAATGTTGCCTTTATGCCCTGCCACCTGGAGGTAATTCTGGTTCTGGTTCAAATCCAGACTTCTGCCGGGACTTGGAAAAGTTCCTACTTGGCCTTGGGTCACACTCAAGCTGTGTATACTCAAAAGCCTCAGAAAATATTGAAAATGGAATAGGGGATGCAGTCAGAGATAAAGGCCCTCAGCATGGCTCATTGTTGCCTGAGAGAATCCACTGTCACCATCATAATCTACTATGAACATTTCACTCTTAAGGATATATACCGAACAGAAATGTGTGTATTTATTCACAAAATGCGTGTCCCAAAATGTTCATAGAATTTCTATTTTTAATAACCCAAACTGGAAAGAACCCAGTTGTTTATCAACAGTACAATGGATAAATAAATTATTTTGTAGTCAGCAAAATGAACACTAGACTGCAATGGGAATGAATGACCTATTGCTATAGTAGCAACATAGATGGATTACAGAAAATATTTTTGGGCCAAAGAAGCAAGACACAAAGAGTATATGCTGAAGAAGTCCATTTTTTTTTTTAAGTATTAAAATAGACAAAATCAGTCTGTACTAGTAGAAGTAATGCTGACCATTTTGGGTGAGGGATAGTGTCCGGAAGTAATACAAGGGGGGTTTTAGTTACCAGCATCGTATTTCTTGATGTGAGTGCTATTTTTATGGGGTATTCACTTTGTGCAAAGCTCTTTAGTTGAACACATAACTTTGTGCTTTTCTGGGATGAATGTTAGAGTTCAGTAAAAGTTAAGTACATAATTCACTAAACTGCAAATAGTTTACACTGATGCATTTAACTATTGCTTTAACTTTTATTTTATTTTTTATTTTTTTAAAGATTTTATTTATTTATTTGACAGATAGAGATCACAAGTAGGCAGAGAGGCAGGCAGAGAGAGAGGAGGAAGCAGGCTCCCCACTGAGCAGAGAGCCTGATGCGGGGCTTGATCCCAGGACCCTGGCCGAAGGCAGAGGCTTTAACCCACTGAGCTACCCAGGCACCCCTTGTTTTGACTTTTAAGTCTGTGGTACTACTCTCTAGATCAAGGTAACTTTCAGAATTTTTTAAAAAGATTTAATATTGATTCTGATCCTCCTGAGTATCATTACCATTCTCTATTTATGGGCAATCCATTAAGCTTTATTAGAGGGTTATCTGTAATGAACTGCAAATAAATCATCAGTGAGTGGCATCATTTGGAAGTAAAATAATGAAACACAAACAGTCCATTTTATTTGGTTTTCACAGGAAAATGAAAGACATGCTGTCTGAGAAATATTCAGTGGTATGATGACACAGAAAGTGTCCCTCTATGGTACTTACCCTTAATTCAGATTTTCTGTTCTTAATCACATAAATGCATAATATTATCAGCCTATGTAAATGCTAATTGCTTATATTTTGTTTTAATACAATACCAAACTCTTAATATATGTTCTTACAACAATATCTGGCACCTCCCAATTGTATTCTTGTCATACCTCATTGCACTTTCTTGATTAACTTCTAGTCTTTCTAGCTAGAATGTAGGCTCTATCAGGGACTATATAATGTTCACTGTTTAATCTCCAGTTATCTTCTGCATTAAAGGATGTATATTAAATATTTCAATTAGATATTGAAGTATATTTATAGGTGACTGAATGTAGTCATCCAACTAGAAAATTCATGCAGAAACATCTTCCTGACTTCTCTGAAAGAGAATCTCAAATCTCAAATCCTGATAATAAGCAGTTGACAAATTTGAAAAATAAGAAAAATTATTTACAATTCTCCTGTGAGACCTAGACCGTAACTATAAATGTAGACTACTGATTTGAAGGTTCCATTCATAGTAAGTCAACAGCAAGAGCAGAAAACACTGATCCACATTGAATATTAGGGTCAGCATTTTTGAGAACTGGAACAGGAGCATGTAAGGAGAAACCAGTTACCACATAATCGGGAAGTCTTTTTATAGCAGTTAATATGCTGAAATGTGTATTTTTGACCTTATCTTTTGCTAATGGTGAATGATTCTTGCAAATTAAGGTAAATAAATAGATTGATAGGTATTATACTTTGTACAAATCTTATGAATGGTATGCCAAGAAATAACAAATTACAAATGTAGGATGCTAAATAATTACTTACATGAGCAGTTTTAACACATGATTCTGAATCAAACTGTTACTTTACTAGGAGAACAGAACCATTAAGTCATTCAAAGACTTCCCAGTAATGTACACTGAGGTTTTCCAGTATTTGAACTTTTGCTGAGGTTAAAATTCTTAGTAAATATAACTAAAATTTTACTGAAATAGTAAACTACAGTACTATTACATATTGTACTAAAATACTAGGTACTGAACTTCCCTTTATAAATGCTACAAAAAATGCAGAAAATTTCAAGATTTTAGGAATTCCTAGAAATTCCTGGTTATTCCAATCTTTGTTCCCAAATTCTGAAGATTTAATTTCTGTTGGACACTTAGAAACAGTAAATCCAACTAAGTACTTGATCTGAAGATGCGGTATCTATTTGGAAAGAAGACACTACTTAGAAAATATAAATTATCTACATGGCAGAACATGCAAGTACCTCTGAAAATAAGCACTTGACTACAAAGTTATAAGGGGTAGATTTCAGAAGCGTGGAGGATGCGTTAGTTGATGGCTTTGTGAGGTAAGAGGTATTTGAGATTTCAAGTCTGGGTTGCCCTGAAATAAGTGGACAAGGGAGGAAAAGAGGGAGGTAATTTTAGGTAATAAGAATGGAATCATCAAAGTATATAGGAAAAGACTTTCCATGGCTAAATCATTGAACACATTTTTCTTTTCTAAAAAAATGAGAGTTCATATTATATGTGAATAAAACTTAGAAAACCTTGGTGAGACAGATAAAAATCACTTGTGTTGGTACATCAACAATTGTTGAATAGAAGTACTTGAATGAAATCAAAACTGGTCAAGGTTTACCCTAAAGGCTACTGGAGTTTTGATTAAGTGTGGGTAAATTCTGCATGTAAGGCATTGAGAGAAGCTGTTATGAATGAATCCAATATTAATTTTAATTAAAAAATAATTTCCGGGGCACCTGGGTGACTCAGTGGGTTAAGCCTCTGCCTTCAGCTCAGGTTGTGATCTCAGGGTCCTGGGATCGAGCCCCGCATTGGGCTCTCTGCTCAGCGGGGAGCCTGCTTCCCACTCTCTCTCTGCCTGCTTCTCTGCCTGCTTGTGATCTCCATCAAATAAGTAAATAAAATCTAAAAAGAAAATTTCCAACCTTATTTTGAGTACAGTTATGAAGCACAGTGAGTTCCATTATTAAAAATTAAAATCTCTTAAATAAAACCTCCCAACAGAGATGAAATCTACAATATAGCTTATAACGTTATTTGAAATGTAAAGATACTTAGAGGGATTAAAAAACCAATGTGAAATATATCCAGTATCAAATTTACTCATTCCTTTGTTCATTCATATGTCTATCAAATATTTAATGGTTCCCTTCTATTTCCCAAATAGTAAAAACTGTTGAATCTTTGAATTACTTAGATTCTCTAACTGGATTCCCTAAAGTGGGAGTACATCTGGAATTCTTCAGGGATAATATGGAGGTCAGTGTAGATAGGACAAAATGAACATGGCTGGAGGCTCCTAGTAAGGGAAGAGATCTAAGAGGTAGGAACAGGGCCACAAATGGTGGGTTTTAGGTTCAGTAGGGCCTTGAAGGCCTTTGGGAGGACTATGATTTTTATGCTAGATAACATGGGATACTCTGGGATATTTGAAAAGAAAAAAGTGACATTATTAGGTTTATGTTTTTAAAAGATCCTTCTAAGGCACCTGGGTGGCTCAGTCAGTTAAGCATCTGCCTTTGACTCAGGTCATGATCTTGGGGTCCTGGGATTGAGCCCCATGTCATTGGGTTCCCTGCTCAGCAGGGAGTCTGGTTCTCCAACATCCCTCCTGCCTCCTGCTCATGTTCTCTCTTGCTATCTCCTCTCTCTCTCTCAAATAAATAAAATCTTAAAAATAAATATAAATAATCACTCTAACTAGCTTGAGAATAGATTGTAGGAAGAAAGAACTAAAAGCAAAAAGACCAGTTAAAAAGCTTTTGTAATACCATATGATTTCACTTATATGTGGAATCTAAAAATAGAAAACAAAAACACCAAGCTCACAGATACAGAGAATGGGTTGGTGGTTGCCAGAGGTAGGCAGTGGGGGGTGCATAAAAGGTGAAGGGGGTCAACAGGTACTAACTTTCAGCTATAAAATAAATAAGTCATGAGGATTAACTATACAGCATGATGACTATAGTTAATAACATTATTGCATATTTGAAAGTTGCTAGAAATGTAGTCCTTAAAAGTTCTTTTCACAGGAAAGATGTTTATAACTACATATAGTGATGGACATTAGCTAGACTAATAGTGGTGATTATTTCACAGTATGTACAAATATCAAGTCATGTTGTATATCTTAAACTAATATAATGTTATATGTCAATTATACCTCAATAATAATTTTAAGAAAGTTAAACAACCAAACCAACCAACAAAATAAACAAAAACATCAAAAAACTAAAAACCAAAACCATGAACTTTTGCAATAATACAGGAAAGAAATAATGATGGCTTGCTGATAGTTGGAGTGGAAATTAGAAAAAATTGGTCTGATTCTGGGCACATGGCAAAGTAGAACCAACCAATTTTCTGAAACATTGAATATGGGTCATGAGACAAATGAGCATTCAAAAATAGCTCCAAAGTTTTGGGAGGATAAAGTTGCCACCAGTTGTGATTTGGGATATTCTGAGTAAAGCCAGAATTTTGGGAAAAGATCCAGTTTAGTTTAGAAATGTTAAGTTTGAGATGTCTATTAAACAAAGGTATGTTTTTAGTTAGCAAACCATGATTTGAAATCACTGATTTCCTTTTAACATTACATACATTCTAGCGTTTACTTTTATTATGTTGACAATCTCAGTGAAAACAATTTACAATTGTATTTGGTATTTTTAAGAATCCTCAGCACAAAAGTTACATTTGGAAAGCTTATGAAATCACTGTTCAATTGTTTTCTTAAGAATTCCTTTTTTTGATGAATTCAGCATCTATGAAACATTATAGTACCACACAATTTTCTTTCTTCAAGACTGGATCCAGAAGCTTAGAATAACATCATACTTGAACGGCTCAGAAATGACTAATTATGTGGTGGAATGAAGTAAATAATCATGGAAAATTAATAAAATATTTTTTCTATTTTTAAAAGCTCTTCGTTTCTTTCAAGTCTTCTGATATCCTCCTTCTTTTTCTCCTTTCTTTCCTTCCTCTCTTACTTTTCTTTCAATTATAATTTATCTAATTGAACATTTGTTATATTCTAGGCATAAAATAAGCATTTAAAATGATACAGAGCTTGGGTCCCTGGGTGACTCAGACCTTAAGGGTCTGTCTTCAGCTCAGGTTATGAACCCAGGACCCTGGGATCGAGCCTGGCTTTGGGCTTCCTGCTCAATGGGAAGCCTGATCCCCTCTCACATCCCCCTGCTTCTTCTCTCTCTCACTGTCTCTCTCTCTGTCAATAAATTAAAAAAAAAAAAATCTTTAAAGTGATGCAGAGGTAAATAAGTTGCAGGTACATTTAAGTAATTGAAACACTTATTACAGGATACAGAACATTGTCCTTGCTAAATATAACACAGTGTTGAAGATATTGCATAGAATGAGAAAGGTACAGATAGATTTTTAAAATTTGTTATTTCATGTTGTCCATATATTCCATCTTATATAAATAAACTTTATGTGCAAAAAGAATTGTCAGTTATATAATGTGGCGTGCCAGGTTTCCTAATGGTATACTGTGATTTGTCATCAGGCAAACTCTTACTTGTTAGGGATTAAAAACTAAAATGTAGGGGCACCTGGGTGGCTCAGTGGGTTAAGCCTCTGACTTCAGCTCAGGTCATGATCTCAGGGTCCCGGGATTGAGCCCCGCATTGGGCTCTCTGCTCAGCAGGGAGCTTGCTTCCCCCCTCTTTCTGCCTGCCTCTCTGCCTTCCTGTTATCTCTCTCTCTGTCAAGTAAATAAATAAAATCTTAAAAAAAAACACTAAAATGTAAACTTTCTAAACATTTTTCTGTGACTATAAATATTTGAGAATAGAAGAGAAGTAAAGTGCAAGGAAAATTGAATTTTTAAAATCTATATAAATATTCAGTACATATCAGGCCTACATAAGTCTTGGAAGAGTTCTGTTCAGCCTCATTTGCACAAATGACCGTTGGCAGGCATTATATCCCAAGGCCCTTGAAATTCCTACTAATAATCTTATCTGTACATCACATGAAACAGCTGGGCTTAACTCTGAGTTTATTTGCCATTGACTTACTGGATTACTAGATTCAGAACCTGAATTTAGTTCTCTGACACTGTGAAGACAGGGTAACCAAAATACAGAGTCATGTCATTAGTTTGAATAAAACATGTCTACCCTGAGAAGGCCCATTTATCTCTATTAAACATAAAGATCTCCTGGGCTGAAGAAAGAGGTATAAACTCATGGATAAGGGTGTTGTTGTACAAATAGCTGAGGAAGTGGATCAGAATTTTGTAGAGAAGGAATTCAAGTAATTCAAACAATTCAGTGAAAAATTAGATGAAGAGTTTGGTGGGCTTCTTATCATGGAAAAAATATGGTATTACAATGATATACTAATATTTGGAAATTTAGAAATGAGATATTAGCATCTAAATCACTATTAGAGGGCACACTGGTAACCCCAGCATTGAGAATATGGTGACCCAGCTTTGACTCCCAAAATGGGTGAAATGCTAGGTGAACAATTTGAGAAAATGGATTCCAGAGACTTCAACCAACATATAGCTATACTCTGTTCCTAAAAAAGATTATACAGCTATGAAGCACAAGATGTCTGTGGATATCGAAGTATGCATCTGCTGATGGGTATGAGACTGACTAAGAACACAGTTAGTATGGAAATGAAGAGTAAAAGTTTGAACCCTCACAGATGTCAGACCAACTATGTCTGTCTCTTGTTACTTCAATATACTGTGTGAATAGCCTGTTGAGATCAGGGTAGTTTTACTTTAGCCTGGACCAAATCCTGGATCTTCGTACTTCATTACACATATCTGTCTTAAGATTTTGCCAAGATTTCTGCAATATAGCAGAAGCCCTACCTTACGTTTCCTGGGTTTTACTCAAGCTAGATTCCTGGCTTTGGTCCATTTCTGATGTAGCCACACTCCTTCCTAAGACAGCTGATATAGCTCTTTCAGGAAACAAACCCATTGAATCTTTTGGCATGAACTTATCCACTCTGAGTGTTTTCAGTGTTGGTTATCTTAAAACTAACAATAAAAACAAAAACAAAAACAAAAAACCTCCATTTTTTTAATATGTGTTAGCAGCACTCATAATAATTAATAATAATAATAATAATAATTAATGCCCTCAGTATTTGCATGTTACTTTCTCTATAAGAATAATCAAGATTTTTAAAAAATTTATGTAAGATTTTATTGGAGTTATAAAGTCCTTGAAGTGACTCTCTGATAAAGTCACTCCTCAATTTGATTATAATTTTTCTCCAAATGGTTTCCTGGATTTCCTCAAAAGACAGTAAATATCTTTGAAGCTTCATAGTTGTATTTATTGATATGACAACTGCTTGCAACTATGGGATGAGGACAAAGAATGCTTATCAGTCCTTGTGTTTCTTTTTATCTTCTTATGTTCAATGTTCCTCAATGTTTCTCAGATCACTTACACTTAGGTTAGGGACACAGAACTGAGTTCTGGCCAATGGAATGTATACAAAAGTGATACAGACCACTTGGAGAACTAGCCCATAAAACCCTCTTTTCCCATGGCATGATGATGGTGGAGACAACACTGAAAATCATAATGTATAAGATGAAAACAGCAGGGTACCTAAGTGACTCTTGTGTAACATAGCATTCCTCCCTTACCTAATTGATTCTTTTTGGAATTTGCTGTCTTAAAAGGAGCCACATCTGAGCCCAAGAGATGTGACTCAGCAGCACAACATTTTAATTTCTAGTCTTTCAGTTAGATGCAAAGATGAGATGGAATTTTGAGTTTTCTCCTTTGGAGAGGATGTTCTGTGTGTGGAAAGAGAAACAAAAGAAAGATGTGACCATTAGGTAAGCCATCATTGAGTTAAGTTACTGAGATTTTGGGGTTGTTTGTTATAACAGCATGTAGCAACTTGTTATAATAGCATATAAACAATATTAAAACTGGACTATCGAAATATAGAGTGCTGCTGTAAGAAAAAAACTCAAAATAGATGATATTGGCATAATTGTCTAAATGTGGGAAATAGATATTGGGGAATGAAAATATGGTGATACATGTTAATGAAATGCCAGGTATTTTTTACCAGGTAAAAAACTTTGAACACAATCTATATACCTACTGAGTGAGTACATCTGAGGGAGTTGGCTGGAGGGAAAAAAGCGTTAGTGAGTATTGATATTGGCTATATTTAGCATTGTATTTCAGCAAGTGATGAGCATAGAAGAGATTTAGAAGTTGGATGGTTTAAAAGCAAAACTAAAAAATAGTTCAGAAATGCAGGGCCTTAATTGAAAAGCCAGCTGCTTCTAAATATCATATATTTGGAAACAGGATAGAAAATTCTTTTCACCACTGGCGGTCCATTAACACCCAGCCTTCTTCAAAGATCAGATAAAAGAATGCTCTCTCTCTCTTTTTTTTTTTTTTAGAATGCTCTTTTTCATTCACATGCAATAATCTCAATGTTGCCTCTAGTAAGATGAGGCGGAGAAACACGGAGGCAAGGAGGCAAATCTGAAGACAATGTGAGTCGTGTCTAAAAAGAACTTCAATGGAAGTTCAACTACATGGAATCATTAAGACCAAATAATTTAGAAGTTATATTGATAAAAGATATATTGATAAAATTATATCAATTGATTGATTGATTGATCAATTATATTGATAAAAATCCTCTGATCTCAGATTTTAAAAGCTTTCGACATTTCTAGTTGCAAATGAGCTTTTAGACCCCCAGACTTGATCCAGCAGGAAGTTCATTTTTAAAAATTTATGCAGATCCCAAACAAGGTATGCTCCTAAATCTGCTTTTCAAATATGTCCAGGGACATCGTATTTCTGATTCATTACGGAATTTGTAGTATGGGGTTGCAGAGTAAGCATATAACTGGCTAGACCAAGAGGACCACATCTGACCCCAACAAAGATGACTGAACAAGACAACATCTAAAATTTCTAGTCTTTTAGCTGGAAGCAAAGATTAGATGAGATTTGGGGTTTTCTCCTTTGGGGAAGGGAGAGAGGGTATTCCTACGGAAGGAAAGGACCAAAATTATATTTGGTTACAGAATGGTAGAACGAGGCACAGAAAGCTAGTGCTTACAAATATTTTCCTACTCCTTTCTAGACACATAAAAATGTAGGACACTTTCCTTTCAGTTAGGCTGGACCCGTGTACCTGAGTTCTGGTGGATGGAATATGGGTAAAAGTGAGAGGAGTTGCTCCCAGTCTTGACCCATGAAAATCTGTCAGGCATTATCCACCATCTCTTCCTTCATTCTGCAGTAAAATTGAAAATCCAAGGTTGGAATTAATGATGATGGTACCACAAGATGGAATAAACTAGGGGCTCTGAATAATAGGTTGAGTAGGGTCCCCTTCTATTCCCTTACTCTCGACTACCCAGCACAGATGGGATTGTGACTTGGGAGACAAAGAAACCTTTGCTATGTTACTCTGTTGATATTTGGAGTTTGTTTTTTCCATGGCTAGAATTTTCTATTAAAGACACACACAGGCGATTGAAATTGGGATTGCCTGAAACATTTGTGGCACATAGTTGCAGTATAAATTCTATAAAAACTTGCTGCAAGAAATGTGTTGGAAGATCCATATTATCTTTTTTATCTGGGAAAAAAAAATAAGAGAGACCAAACTTATAGGAGGTGAATTTATTAAGAATGGATGGTGTATGATGATTAGGGACTAAGTTTAAAATATTCTCACTTCTGTCCTGAAGACCCAATCTAATCATGGAAAGAAAAAAATACAGAAAAATTCTAGACAGAGCCTTTGAAATTCATAGAATAATGTAGCATACATAACAAAGGGTTACAACCCAGTTACTCAATACAAAGGAATTCTTTTGAATAAAAAAACAAGGAGAGAAGAGATAGAGGACCTCATATAGGCCAAAACTATCATGTAGTTATTGTAGAAATTAGAATGTGACTAAAATGCTAGAGCCTAGGAGTTCTAGAGGCCCAGGAGACAAGGATAGAACTGGCCAGGAAGTAGTCGTGTAGTGAGTCCTAGAGAGATGCAGAAAGCCATCACTCAGTAAGTTTGTGGAAATTCATTCCTGGATCCTGAGGAATAGCTCATATTTAATTATGTCCGAGTGATGATAGGCCATATGATAAACTAAGGAGAGGTGGTACAGGACCTCAGGACACCCAGGTACTCCTTAGGGACTGTTGAAGTAGGTCAAGAACAGGGTTTACACGCATACATAGGTTTTTGGGCTTTTGTTTTGTTTTAATTGGTTACTGCTTTTCTTTCACTGCTGCTCCTCCTATGGATCTCATACAGAGACTCTGTATCTGTCACCTAGAATAACATTTGGCAAATGGAAGGTACTCAATAGTATTTATTCAATGAATAATAAATATTTTCTGTTAATATGCCTTAGCCTCCCAGTCTGTATTCTGATATATGTATAGTTGGGTGTTTTTTTGGGGGGGAGGGGGGCCGTGATTCAATGTATAAGAAACAACAGAAATAAAATATTATATTTCAAAGTTAGAATCTGATGTCATAATTTATATAAAACTATGATTATGTATTATTATACTATAAAAAACTGTACTGATTTAATTTCATCTTTGCTTTTTTTACCATGATATTTGGGTAAGAAACTAAATCAGCTAGCTTATTTCGGAATTACATTGAGAATTTATTATTGTCCTACAAGTCTCTAAGTATGTTATATTCTTACTTTAGCCTGACTTTTTGAAACAATAATTTATTTAAGCTTTTCTTAGTGTTTGTTTTTCACTAGTTGTTTTTGGAGGGTCTTCGATACCAGAGAACTGGGGAGTTTGCTGTCCCTCACTACCACCCCTCTACCCTGTTTGTTCTCATCCTTTCCTAAAATAACAAATTACAAAAGAGAAAAAAACAAAAACAAAAACAAAAAAACAAACCTGTATCTGAACTACCTGAATGTCAGAGCATTTGGTATATCAAGGTGTTGTGGATGTAGTGATACATCTGTCATTGCCTTTCTCATTATTAATGGGATTCTAATTAGACCAATCAGTTTTAATTAGTATGCTGTCATGTAGCAATCTAATAAAATACTGTGTCAGGAAAATTGATCTGGCCTTGATGCTAATTACTCTCCTAGATTCTAAGCTTTATAAAAATAGGAATTGATAACTTCCAGGCAACTTATGTGCTGTCTCCCTTCCTTTATCTTATCTTGCTTTCTTACACACAGAATCTTCTACTTAAGTTGTCTCCTGAAGTCATACTGTGTTCCTAGTCTCAATTTATTTTAACCACACCTTTGTCTTTGGTGTAACCTAAAAAGAGTAGGGATTTATCACTTGTCAGGAAAAAAACATTTCTCAGTTAAATTTTTCCTCTAAGGAATGTACTAGATCGTAGTCCCATAGAGCCAGCCCTAGAGGCTGGCTCAACACAGGGTTAGACCCAGGTCAGCCTCTGCATAAATCAAAGTCAAAGAGGGAAGGGGCTGTGGCTAGAATCAGCGATTTATGAAGACAGCAACATTAACATTACAAAAGAAATATCTTAACAATTTTCATATGGGATTTGTTTATCTTTGTTTTTTCAAAGATGTATGGCATATTTAAAGTTAAATAAATGAATATTTCCAAGAATCAGGTGTCTGATATTTTCTTTACTGCTATTTAAATCTCTTTAAAATCAAGATACTTTAAGAAAACTGATATTTTCTTTTAGTCATAAGTCTTTTAGGACACAAATCATGAAGACCGACTTAATGACTCAGATTTGTAGATTTATTTTTAGCTCACTATCTGCACATCTAGGCTTTTTTTTTTTTTTTAAAGATTTTATTTAATTATAGCAAGAGACACAGCAAGAGAGGGAACGCAAGCAGGGGGAATGGGGAGAAGGAGAAGCAGGATTCCTTCTGAGCAGGGAGCCCAATGTAGCACTCATCCCAGGAACCTAGGATCATGACCTGAGCCAAAGGCAGATGTTTAAAGACTGAGCCACCCAGGTGCCCATATCTAGGCTTTTTAATGAAATTGTTATTGGAGACAAATTTAAACATATTTTCCCATTTAAAGATAAACTGAATTCTACTTTTTTCTTTTGAGCTAAATTTATCTTAACAGTGTTTCAAATTCAAGGACAGGTAGGAATTAATTCAAAGCAAGAGATTTCTTGATGTTAATAAAAATGCCTTTCCATTAATATTTCCATAACTATTGCTTGGACATAGATGATCTTTATTAATTATGTAAATTTGTTTTTGGACACAATCTTCAGAAAGCGAGTAGCTCTGAAGTTTCTGAAGTTTCTGAAACCCATATAAAATATCCTGTATAGCTATTAGGAACATATTAATAGTTTTATGTACACTTGTTTCTAGGAATCCACTAGATTTTACCTTGTGGGCTAGAGGAAAGGAAAATCAGGTTGAAGTGATATTGATACACTAATCCACTCTTTTATTCTTTTTTATTTTTATTTTTATTTTATTTAAAAATTTTTTTTTCATTGTTCCAAGATTCAATGTTTATGCACCACATGCAGTGCTCCATGCAATACATGCCCTCCTTAATACCCACCAGCAGGATCACCCAGCCCCAACCCCCCCTTCCCTTCAAAACAGTCAGTTTGGTTTCTCAGTGTTCACAGTCTCTCATGGTTTGTCTCCCCCCTCCAATTTCCCCCAACTCGCTTCTCCTATCCTTCTCCCAATGTCTTCCATGTTACTCCTTATGCTCCACAAGTAAGAGAAACCATATGATATTTGACTCTCTCTGCTTGACTTATTTCACCCAGCATAATCTCCAGTCCCTAGCCTTGCTGCATATAAAAGTTGGGTCTATGGGATATGGCAAAGGCGGAAAGACATAGCCATCCAAGACTCAGTCCAAAAAATTGAAAAATCCAGAATACACCAGAACTGGAAAATCAACAACAAATTAAGCCAACCCCAAATGCAAGAAGGGAATAATCAAGATTAGAGCAGAAATCAATGAGATAGAAACTACAGAAACAGTAGAACACATCAATGAAACTAGAAGCTGATTCTTTGAAAGAATCAATAAGATCCATAAACCACTCGCCAAACTAGTCCAAAAGAAAAGAGAGAGGACCCAAATTAATAAAACTCTGAAGGAAAAGGAGAGAGATCACGACTACACCAAGGAAATAGATACAATCGTCAGAAGTTTATTATCAACAGTTATATGCCAATAAGTTAAGCAATCTAGATGAAATGGATGCATTCCTAGAAACCTATAAACTTCTGAAACTGAATCAGGAAGAAATTGACAACCTGAATAGACCAATATCTAGTAACGAGATTGAAGCAGTGATCAAAAACCTCCCAAAAAACAAGAGCCCAGGACCTGATGGATTCCCTGGAGAATTCTACCAAATGTTCAAAGAAGAAATAATATCTATTCTCCTGAAGCTGTTTCAAAAAATAGGAACAGAAGGAAAACTTCCAGACTCTTTCCATGGAGCCAGGATTACCCTGATCCCTAAACCAGGCGAAGACCCCATCAAAAAGGAGAATTTCAGATCAATATCCCTGATGAACATGGATGCCAAAATACTGAACAAGATCTTAGCTAATAGGATCCAATAGTATATTAAAAAGATTATCCACCATGACTGGGTGGGATTTATCCTTGGGATACATGGGTGGTTCGACATTCTCAAATCAATCAATGTGATAGAACAAATCAATAAGAGAAGAGAGAAGAACCACATGGTCCTCTCAACTGATGCAGAAAAAGTGTTTTTCCTTTTTTTTTTTTTTTAACCATGTTATGTTAGTCACCATACAGTACATCATTGGTTTTTGATGTAGTGTTCCATGATTCATTGTCTGTTTAGACCAGAGCTTTTCACAGTGTGATCTGGTGGCACAATCCATCCATGAACTATTTGTTACCTGTGCCAACAAGTTAGGAGTTTATGTGAGAAGGAAAATCACCTGTCATGAACACATTGTTTAGGTCAAGCTGACATTTGTTTTTTTGTAACAGGACTCTATCAATGAAGAAAGTAGCAAACTGAATTACATTCCAACACAACTTCCTTACTTCATTACATGCTATTGCTTTGAGTAGGCCCAATATAGACAGTCTGGTCATATTGAAAACATAAAAGATGTTTTCCTTGATGATACTATTTGCACAGATTATAGGAGCAATATGAGGAAAGAGTACTGTTTGTTCCATTCTAACCAGCAAAAAAAAAACTGGATTGGTAATTTGAAAATGATGAAAAGTTTGAAAGAATATGATTTTTTTCATGAAAAATTCTGTAAACAGTTATCAAGGGTATTTGAACCATAGTTAAACATATAAATAAAAATTTGAGAGAGACTATTTTTTTAAAAAGCTGAGAAAGTAAGTGTTGAATCTGGAAGCCAAGGAGTCTACACAGGATGGTTAGGAGAGATTCAAGGCACTCAAGCATGAGTCGTCTACTCCAAACTCTTTGAGAGTGAGGACCCTACCTTGTTCACTGATGAATCTCTTGTTGTCTGGCCTGACCTGCTGCACTCATTTCTCCCTACCTATGCATAGCAGTAAGAGCTTAAAAGTGCCTACTTGGAATGCTTTCCCTATATCTCTTGGAGTCTTTTTCAGTTAAATACTAGTATGAGACCTACACCTGGTAAAGCATATCAGTGAGAAATGAGAGCTAACTAGTTGTTCTGCCTGTGGATCAGGGAAAAGAAACAATGCTGTAAATCCCTTGCTCAATTTGTCAAGAAAGTAAGAGTGTTTCTCATAATCCAGATCAGTCATTTAGGAAAACAAGCAACTTTTGAGTTGTATTAAGGTAGGTTGGACCAAGAGATCCAATTAGAGGAGCAATGGAGTCCCACAGATAGAGTGTTATGGTATAGACTGCCAGAAAACCAGAGCTGGGAATACTCTTGCACACTGTCCTTCGGTGTCTGAATTAGGGGACTACAAGAAAAAGATCCCAAGTAACAGAACAATTCTCTGCAAAGTCATGAAAGCAAACTCAGTTCTGAATGTCTAGAAAGTATGGGGAGAATCAGGAATAGACAATAGTGGGGTCAGAAAAAATTTGGTTTTCGGGCATACGTGACCTCCCTAAACCCTCAAATTTGTCTTCTTCCATTCTTTTTCTCCTACTCCAGAGAAACTAAAAGGCAGCCTCATGCTATTATAATGATAGAGGAGATTACAAGTTAGAAGTAAGTGTTAGAGCTCATCATATCCCTCTTCCCACTGTACGCTTCCCAAACCTGAAACTGTCATGAGCCAAGGGAAGGGAGAATATAAAACTCTATGTGAAGTTGAAGTATTAAATGATTGGATATTTTGCTTACTGAAATGAGATTGCTTCGCTTGAAGCAACCAGAAAATATTTTATTATCTAAGATTGAAAAATGATGTAAAATGTGCCTCAAACCTCATCAGAAGATGGATAAATAATTAGTACCATAGAATAGGTTTGAGGGGCACCTGGGTGGCTCAGTGGGTTAAAGCCTCTGCCTTCAGCTCAGGTCATGATCCCAGGGTCCTGGGATCGAGCCCCGCATCGGGCTCCCTGCTCAGCACGGAGCCTACTTCCCTTCCTCTCTCTCTCTGCCTACCTCTCTGCCTACTTGTGATCTCTGTCTGTCAAATAAGTAAATAAAATCTTTAAAAAAAAAAAAGAATAGGTTTGAATGGGTAGTAGAGGAGGAAAATAAATTTGTGTTCAATTTTGCATCCTGTGAATCTTGCCTATTCAATTAGCACAGTTGTTCAGGAAGTTTACTTTCCTTTCCAGAGAACAACTCATGCCAAGCTAATCCAAATTCCATTCACATAAAAACCATATTAGATTCACCCCAAGATACCGAGACTATAACAGTGAAAAGAGATAAAATGTCTTACGTTCATGAAACTTACATTCTTGGGTGGCAAGGGGAGAAAACTAGTAAACAAAGAACTTTAAAAAAATTTCATGTAGATAATATGTCAAAGAATTTAAAACAAAATGATATGATGAAAAAAATATGGAGATTAAAGAAGTCACTCTATATTACACTAAATTCTGAATGACAACAAAAAGACAACTACACATGGAGATGAGGATAGACAATTCTATAAGGGACAAGCAACTGAAAAAATCTCCTAAATGAGAACAAGCGCACTTGGTTTTTTTTTTTTAGCATAACAATATATTTTCAGCACATTTAAGAATACTTAAAATAATAAGTATTTAAGTATTTTAAATAAGTATTTAAGTATTTTTAAATAAGTATTATTTTTAAATAATAAGTAGTTAAGTATTTTTTAAATAAGTATTTAAGAATAATTAAAATAAAGGGATTGGATCATATATATTTTGACAGTCATTAGTGATGTTTATGAAATACTTTGGTTTTTCCATTTCTGCACATTGCAGACACAAGGCAGAATTGCATTTTCTAGCTTTCTTGTGATTAAATGGAGCCATATAAGTAATCCTGGACAATGAATTGGGAACTGGAGTGGCATTTTTATATTTTGGATCCAGCATTTAATTGCCCTTAAAAGTATCTTCAAACCTTTCTTCATTATTGTATGGCAACTGGCAACATTCAAGAGATTGGTTGATTTATTAGTTTAGGGTCTGACCCATAATGGATATACAGCATTAATGAGGTGGAAAAAATTAAATCACTGAAACTTTTAAATAGTTTTGCTTGTTTGTATATTATTGGCTGATTGTTCTTGAATCATAACTTCCTCTGGGAGTCATCAGGTCATGCAAGGATTGGCTTTTATCCTGAGATGAGAAACTATGCTGGGATCTTAAGCAAAAAATCACATTATTTGGTTTTAAATTGTGAAATATATTTTTGGTTGTTGTGTGGAGGACGAATTGTAAAGAAGCAAAAAAGAAGTGGATAAAAAACTTAGAAAAACAGTAGACTAATCAGTAATCCAAGCAATAGATTACAAGCTGCTGCCTGTAATCAAGATGCAAGATGTAGAGAAAAATGGAGACAAGCTGGAGATATTCATGGAATATTTTAGAGATAATGCCAACAGGGTTTAGTAGGATTAAAAAAAAAATGAAGAAAATTAATTCCAGTGTTCACCTGAGAAACTGGGTGAATAAATTGTGGAGCGCACTAATAAGAAGGAGCAGGTGAGGAATAAGTTGAGAGAGAGAGAGATTGAAAATTAGAGTTTACATTTAAGTGAAATACTTAATTTCATATCAAAATGAAGATGTCAAGCAGAAAGTTTGTTTTGGAATATGGAGTTTAGCAAAGAAATCATAATTGAGAGATTAAATTGAAAATTACTAGAACATGGACGGAATATATAGCCCTGGGACCTCATAAGTCACTAAGGAGAGGTTGTAGATAGTGGGCCAGGACAGATTTTCAAGGAGAGAACATTCAACAGTGTTGAAAACAGATGAAAAATGAAACATAACAGATGGGATATATCATGGTATTTGAAAACATCCCTGAATCTATGATCTAAAAATTGTTTTCCATCATTAGCGTATTTTTTTGTTATAATTATATGATAAGCCACTATTAACAGCTTTACCTTATTTTATAGTTTTGTAGAAGGATAATGAAATAGATTGTTTTTGCCTAAATATTTTTCAGTTTTCCCAAAGGCCTCTCACTCTCAATTACTTGATAGACAATCTTTCACTTGAAGATTTCATTTTGTCAATCTTCTTATCAAAAATTAACCAGTCATCATTTTTCAAAATATTATGCAAAATACAAGTATATTTAGCAAGATTTGCAATTTTCCTACCAATTAATTTGCTCTTTAAGAAAAACCAAACAATCATGAAAAATATTTTGATACTTTCAAGTGGTAACAGACAAGTTCTGTTTCCATAAGTAATAGCACAACTTAGAGAACCAGAATAATAGGGGTAAAAAATTATGTATTTTCTCTTTACATATTTTTTTCTCAAAACATTATATTTAGGTTTTGGATCTACCTTTTAAGGTTAATGTTATTGACAAGCTATCAGGATTCCAATTTGGATAAACAAAAGGTTGGAGAAATATATGTTATGAGTAGCAGTGAAAGTAATTATATTTGGCTATGAGTAAAGAGAGGCTTGAAGGGGCCAAATATTTTTTTAAATATCACAAGAAAGGAATTAGACTTGTTGTCACACACTATTCCCTACCAGACAGAGATAAGATTATACAGAGCTATGGAATCTTTGAAGAAACTGGATATAGATCATGAAACATGCAATATTCATATGGTAGGTTAGCCCTCAGCTTCTAGTCCAAGTTTCTTCTAGTATGCTGTCCTATACTTCAGGTTCTAGAAGCCTGTCTCAGGTTTTCTTCTAGATGTTTCTAAATACAAATTAGGTTCCATAAAATAATGTTGTTCACAGGCACCTGGGTGGCTCAGTGGGTTAAGGCCTCTGCCTTCGGCTCGGGTCATGATCCCAGTGTCCTGGGATGGAGCCCTGCATCGGGCTCTCTGCTCAGCAGGGAGCCTGCTTCCCCCTCTCTCTCTCTGCCTGCCTCTCTGCCTACTTGTGATCTCTGTCTGTTAAATAAATAAATAAAATCTTTAAAAAAAAATAATGTTGTTCATATAAAATTGTGCAGGCAGAATTGAAGTAGATGCCATCTTTCTTGATTTTTTTGTTTACTCCATAAAACTGTGAGTGCCCAGAAACAGATGGGTCATCAGTGACAGCTAGAGTCAGGTTTTCAATGTCCAATCACAAGCCTTGTAGTAGTTGAAGAACAGTTACAGAGGCAGCAGGAATAGCTTTCTTACTCCTGTGTCACGACTGTGTTACTCATCCACGCTGTGCACCAGTATTTTGAGCATTTATCTTCCAAACATGTGGTAGGATTGCATTTCTTAAACCTCTTGAAGTAGGTGGGGCCACATTACTTGCCTTGACCAAGGGAATGTAAAGAAAGTGGTATGTAGTATATATCTTTTCCAGGGAGAAGCATACAAGAGCTGGTATATAATTCTTTACCTTTTTCATTTTCTTGGCCACATCAAAGGTAGAAGTATGTATTGAAAAGGAGTTGTTATTGAGTCCTCACATGCATCACTGTCTTGGAGAGTCATCAGATATATAGTAAAGCTTGTCTGAGCAAGAAATATACCATCATTTTTTTGTTTGTTTGTTTACCATTGTTATTTTAAACCACCATGATTTGAGGATAATTTGTTACCTTAGCATGACCTAGGTTAATGTCAATACTATAGATGCTGGTTATAGGTTCAGAATTTTATGATAACAACACCTAAAATATGTATCATTGGCTTGACAGGAGTGATGAGAAGACTGTCATTTGAGGTTGAAAATTGATAGTCCATACTGTTCGTTGGCAAAGTAACTTATAAAATGGACTTTTAAGGAAATATGGGAGAATGATCATGTACTTAATGACCCTGTAGGTCTAGAGGAAGAAGATAGCAAAGTGAACATGAGTAGTGTGTATTGATTACTATTGACTGTGGTTGGAAGGTGTATGAAAGAAATGAGCTCAGAAAAGAAATGGATCATTTAACAAATAAGGTAAAAACGAACAGAAATAAACTGGAAACTTAGGGATTTCCAAGGTTTGAAAAGGCAGGTGTTTTTTAGGCTTTCACTGTTCATGTACTTGTAAAACATGTTAAAAAGAAACAAAAGGCTTTGAATGACAGGAATCAAATTAAGCATGTGACTATCATATCTGTTATTATAATCTCTGAATGGGTTAAAGTATCTCAGATTTAAGATACAACTAGGTGTGTGGCTGAGTAAACCTTTTAATTAGTTAAAGTGTCTCATGAAAAAGAGATTAAGGTACATCTCAGTCTCAGGGCTACTACAACCAAAGTACAAAGAATCACAACTCAGTCAAAAAAGAGAGATGCTGGTGAGACAGAAACTAAATAAATACCGCATATTTGCAAACAAAGGAGTAAAATGGCAAAGGAAGAATTTTTCACGGACCACAGTCAGAGGAGATACTCTTCATGAGCAGGCAAAGGGCATACTGAAGGATTATTTCCCACACCTAAATTCATTGGGAATTTGGAATGCTACAGATCAGTGTCTTCTCTATATCCTCCATTCTTCTCCTCACAGAGTGGAGTGTTTATTGTCTTTGATGTTATCTTTAGTATGTAGATCTCTGGATTAAGAGCAACCACATCTGGAATTCATATAGAGACAATCATGGTGTTCACCAAGAAGTCTTGTCTTTGAGTCTCTTGCCACAGTTAGATGAAATTTTGGAGCATTAGAAGGGCATACTATGGCAGTCACTATTACTACCCATCAATATTGCTCCCTCCAGACCCAAGTTATGGGTAGATTTTCCTGACTACTAGACGTTGGAGGTAGCCATGTGACTTGCTGTGACTGATGAGAATCAAGCAAAAGTGACACATGTAAATTTTGGGAGAAGATATTTAAGAAAAATTGAACTGTTTTCTGTTTTTCCACCTGCCATGGTACTCACACAAGCCCCATATTTACATAGAGACACAGCCATGAAACATCTCATAGAAGGCTGCTGCCCAAGAGAATCCCCATGACTTAGAGTGGACTTTATGTGAGCAAGAAACAAGTTTTGTGTTTGTTTGTTTTAATGCAATGAGATGTTGAGTTTTCTTTTTTATTACAACATGACCTAGCCCAAACAGAATAATACAACACATATGGGTTTTGGTCCTAAAAACAAGTTCTGGTACTAGCTACTCAATTTCCCATCAGCCTGACTAGGACAGAAATTGAAGCTCCTTTGGAAAGCTCAGGCTAGCCTAAAATTCCATGCTCCAGCTCTTCTAGTAATTTTTTACATACCTAATTCTCTCTTAAATCTCTTTTTTAAAAAATAGAGTGTGTTGTTTCCTCAAATTGAACCCTGACTAAATTTCCTATCAAGGCAGAATCCTACTGGTTAAGAACTGGGATAGTTTCCATAATTGGTAGATATTCTGATAGATAATTTGGCAGTAGAAGTAAAAACAATAAAAACTCTTGAAATCCAATTATGAACACTATAGAAATTAGTAGGTGGCCTGAATTATGGAATTGAAATCTGAGACTTCTTTAAAACCAATTTCCAAAATGATTTGCTTAGTAATCTTAAATGATTTCCGTATAAGCCTGTGTAGGTGTGGTGGATAAATTCAAGGTAACTACGAGTGATGGCAAATGCAATTCTAGATGGCCCAGTGGTGTGGGGGAGGGTGGGGTGGGATTAAACTGCTCTGTGTAGTATATGTCACAAATTTCTAAAACTAAAAACTATTCAACATTCCTACCATGCTTGAGGTAATGCATTTCTATTTCACAGGAAATGTCTGAGCATGTTATGCATGATATTGGCAAAGGATATAGCCAAGAGAGTTTCCATATCAGAAAGGAGTCACACTTTTGGTCAAAATGTCAAAAGAACAACAAAATGATTAGTGGAAAGTTCCACTTAAAGCTGTTATATATGTAATAAGTTAACAAGCCATATATATATGTATGTGTATACGCACACACACACATATGCACATATATATATACATTCATACATACACACACACACACATACACATATATTTCCACACCCATACACATCATCTTATCCTCCAAAAATCTATAGAATTATTAGGTTGATGGTATAAAATCTTATGTAGCTCAAGAAATCCTTGCTCTTGGATGACTCTAAAATGAGATGAGTTATCAGAGCCTCGGATGAGTTCATGCCAGAGGGTAGGATCCTGGAGAATGAGCTGCATAATTCTGCCAGGCACTTTGGTTTTAAGATTGTCTGAATGAGGGAAATAGACTGCAAATGAAAATATAATTCTTTTCAGTAATGAAACTGTGTTAGCTCAAATGAAGCTACAGAGAATTATATAATGTATGGATAAAGCATGTCTTTTAGAAGAAGTAGCTGCTAAGAAAACAGGAAAAGTGCAATGTTCCTCTGGTTAGAAATATTGTTTGATTTGCTTTTTGCAGGTGAGACGAATTTGATGTGGTCATTAAAGCATAAAGATATTATTCTATGATAAAAATTTATACCTGAAAATACTGGTTATGAGAAAGCATTTCAATTAGATGATGTTGGGTTAAAAAAAAAAATGGACGTTAGAGACTAGTTTTTTTACTAAAACAGTTACTAGAAAAATAAACAACATGGAAACCTAAGAGATTTGGAACATATTAGGAAGAAAATAACAAATGTGTGATACTAGCAACAGGATGCCACCTAGCCAGTTTGAGAATACAGCCTATATAATGTGTAATCCTCCCTTAAGTATTGTAAATTGACCACATAACAACACAAACTTTCACTTGTGAGAAAAATGAGATAACACATGCAGGTCAATTGCTGAGAAGAGACTGTAAAATAAAGTAAAATGTGTTATTTGAGATTCATATTATGGTATTTGACAGTTGCTTTATTTTGAGGTCCCACATTTGTGTTTGTTTTCAAAAGCCTTATATTGGGAATGAGGCTTGTGCATGACCAGCTAGAATAGTGAATATTTTTAAAAAGCTCTTTTGAATAACCAGTAACTTACTCTCCCCCTCTTTAAAAAAATATATTAATTATATACATTAAGAAAATTTATATATATATATATATAGAGAGAGAGAGAGAGAGAGAGAGAAACAGAGACAGAGACAGAGATAGAGACACACAGAGAGAGATTAAGGGAGAGATTTTAAGGAATTAATTTATATAACACGTCCAAAATCTCCTAGGTCGGCCAGCTGACTGGAGACCCAGAGAAGAGTTGATAATTGCAGCTCTAGTACAGAGGGAGTCCAGTCAGGAGGCAGAGTTCCCTCTTTCTTACGGAGCTTCAGTTTTTTTTCTCTTAAAATCTTCAAATGATTGGATAAGGCCCACCCACATGATGGAGGGCAATTGGCTTTCCTCAAAGTCCACCGAGTTAATTTATCTCATCTAAAATATACCTTCACAGAAACATCAAGACTGGTTTTTGACCAGATATTTGGGTACCATCGCCTAGCTGAGTTGGCACATAAAATTCACCACCAAAATTTATAAAGACGTCTAGGACTCTTCCAACCTTTTTTTCAGAACTTTCACTTCTAGTCTGCTTCCAGATCTATGATCGACTCTTGGGACTAAATGTCTAATAACAGTTTAACATTTCACTTCATTCTTAGGGGGTTTGTATTTTAATGAGAAAAAGTTTTTAACCAAAAATGACTAAACTCTCTCCACATATAATTTCAATTTTACTTGATCAGCAGAGAATGATTATTTTGAGAAATAACTTTTCTTTTGGTCTGTAAATCTAAGACATAACCAGTTTTCTGTTTTACCTGGACATGTTATTTGTCCTGGTTATAATCACTCAGACATTGCTGTTCTCAAATGCCAATTAATTCAATTCAGTAACATTGATTGAGTACCTGCTTTGTGCCAGGATTGTGCTAGAAATCTGAAGGCAAAAACAGATAATCTCATAAAAGAACTCATAGTCTGGCAAGGGAGATATATATACAAATAAATAAAACACAGTTTGACAAGTGCTGCACTAATTGTATAAACTATGATAGGAGCAGAAGGGAATTAGTAATGGTTTCAATCTCGGGTTGTCAAAGAAGTTTTCAAAAATATAAGATGGCAATTAGCTTTGTGTTGAAAAATGACAGGATGGATTACAGACAGGGAAGCAGGGAGTGGAGTTTAGCACACAAAGTAGGGGGATGTCAGTGGGAAGACTGGAGCTGCTTAGAACACAGCCTCTCTGAGAATATTGGTGGGGACCAAACAGAGAAGATGGGGTTGGGCTAGATATGGAAAGCAGTAATAGGAAGACTGATGCTGGGGATGCTGGGACGCCTGGGTGGCTCAGTTGGTTGAGCAGCTGCCTTCGGCTCAGGTCATGATCCCGGCGTCCTGGTATCGAGTCCCGCATCGGGCTCCTTGCTCAGCAGGGAGCCTGCTTCTCCCTCTGCCTCTGCCTGCCACTCTGCCTGTGCTCGCTCTCTCTGACAAATAAATAAATAAAATTTAAAAAAGAAAGAAAGAAAGAAAGAAATTGGGGATGCAGATCCATTGAAATATTTAAGGTGAGAAGCAACAGGACCAGATCTTCGTTTTAGAAATTTAAGTCTAATGGTTAAGTGGAAGATGAATTAGAGTTTAAGAGAGAACTTGAGTCAGATAAACCAATTAGAAAACAGTTACAATTGTTCCAACAAGAGACAATCTAGAATATAGTGGTGGAAATGGAGAATGAAAGATGGATTTGGAAATATATATTCAGAGAGATGTTGACCGAATGTTTGACTGGATGTAGAGAGATAAGAATTCGAAGACTATTCCTGAGTTTATCAGAGCTTCAAATATCACAATTCTAAGTGTTTGAATGAGTTTTTCTAAAAGTTATTGGCTACTTTCCCATCTTTTCAAAGAGGCTATTGAACATAACTTTGCTTTAGACTGGAATCACTGTTATGAACACTCTCTATTTTACTTTTCTGTAGTTTATAGTATAGCTTTATTTACATTTGTGAGACTTTATTTTCTTTTTCTGTTTTTAGACAACTCTCCTTGGGCTATTGTAAGAGACCTAGTTACTAGAGATTTTCTGTAATTTCTAGTTTACTGATTCTAACAGAGGGTGAACAAGGAAATCAGAACAAAATCATAAAGGAAGTATACTAGTGAGCAGAAAATTCATGAACAAGAGTCATGGAGTATTTCCTCTGGAGTAAAGAGAAAATTTTTGTCCTGAGGCTTTGTAACAGGTTTCTCTGTGTGTGTGTGTGTGTGTGTGTGTGAGTGTGTACATACTCAGGGACTTTACTTCCTAACTTTTTTTCAAGACTGTGTATTGAACAGTTTAGATTGACTGTAGTCTAACTCCAGATGGGGAAGATTTTATTATTAATATATATGTTTCATGTGTTGTATATAAGTAAAAAAAAATTAAATTAGTTTATTGTCTGTAACTCCATTGTTAACAGTAGAAATGCAGTGTGTTATAAATATACTGCTACAGATTAGACATTGGCAAAACAATGGCTCACAGGGCAAGTCTGGTCTACCACCTGTTTTTTTGTTTCTTTGCTTTTCTTTTTCTCTCTTTTTTTTAATATACCTTAAGAGCTAAGAACAGCTTTTACATTTTTAAAGAGATATATATATTTTTTTAAAAGTTAAATATAAGAGACCAGGTAAGACCAGAAACCCTAAAATATTTAATATCCAGATTTTTGCAGCAAAAAAATACACAGAACCTCATTATGAATAAAGGCTTACTTCTCATATGTGCATTTTGTTTTCACCTCTGTTTTATTTATTTGCTAAATGAATGGTAAACTCATTGAAGGCAGGAACAAAGCCATAGATCTGTGTATCTCCAAGCATTTGGCACAGAGTATCACAATCGCTCAATCTGTGATTCTGTGATTATAAAAGTTTGTATAGCTCACAGAGCTTCCTAACATTTGTAGGATCCAAAAAAACGGAAGAGGGAAAATGACAAATTCTGTAGGGAAAAAAAAAGAGCAAAAGAAATTCATATAAGAATCCCAGTTTGATTTGTCAAGGACACTCCAAGGCTCATTTTTCATTAATTTTTTAATCCTTGTACAAATATAAATTAGATTTTTATTAAACATTACCTTGGAAATATTCAGGAAATTAACAAAATGTACAACCATCTAAGTTTTAAGCACTATATGACTAACTAATGCCATTTTAAATAAGGAATGGATTTATGATGAACACAATGGAAGCTTTATTGATCTTCTAAAGAAGAGGTTCTGTGAGAACATGGCATAGCTAATAAAACCTGTTTTCTAAAAGGATATATTACTCCTTTGACTATATCAGTTTACCTCATCTGCTTTGAAATTGAGTAATTTCTATAACACACATTTGAAATAATTCGTATTCATTTAAAATATATTTTCTATAATATATTTATTTAATAATTTAATAAGGGAAATAAGTCAGTAAAAGAGCAGGTAGGTGACATTTTAGTACTTCAGTGTATAGACTCTGTCCTGATACTGCCTTAGTGTGAATATATCTCCCTTTTGGGTTGTGTCTGCAAAAGGTAAACCTATTGTTTTTCAGTTTCCGCATCTATAAAATGGGTATGATACTAGATCCTTCTTCATAGAGTTTAAATGACTTATAACCACCTGGGTGGCTCAGTTGATTAAGCCTTTAGCCTTAAGCCTAAGCCTTCAGCTCAAGTCATGATCCCAGTGTCCTGGGATCAAGTCATATATCAGGCTCCCTGCTCAGCAGGGAGTCTTCTTCTCCCTTGACCTCTACCCCTGCCCTGGCTCATGCTCTCTCTCTCTCTCTTTCCCAAATAAATAAAATCTTAAAAAAAATAAGGCAATATATGTAGATACCATAGTGCTGAAAACATAACTAGTAACTTTAACTAACTTTTCTTTTCACTGTCTCTGTGCCAAGCAATGTTTGCCATTATTCATTGCAGGGATGGAATGCATAGGATGTCTTTTTCAAAAGAGCTTTAATTTTTAGTCCCAAATCTCCATAATTTCTGGGAATCCCTTTCAGGAATGGATTTAAGGGGGAAAAAATATTGTTCGGCTTTTCTGAAGCTATTTCATTTAATTAACAGGATGTAAATTAGCACCCACGACACATCTATATTTTTTAGACCACACTGTATTTTTAAAATGATAAAGATAACATAACTCTCATGGTTCTATATTTAATAGAGTGAAACAGATAATTTGAATTTCTGATGATCATGAAAGGCTTCCTCTTTTGGTCTCATGAATAGAACACAACATAAAAGTAGTGATTTGTTTATAGAGTCATTAAAGTCACAGTCTCACATAACCATCATATTAAAAAAATCAGGGGTTAAAGGAGTATTTTAAACAATTGTGATACAAAATCAGATCAAAATAAAAAACAAACACATACAGCAACTTCAACAATAATTAGATGATGTAATCCACTATAGACAGTAGACTTGGGAAAGAAGATTATACATAATGTAGCTGACATATTAGCAATATTCTGTTTCAGGTTGTGTATGGTATTCAATATTGAAAAATATGCTTTTCCATAGATGTCAGGTTCTAAAAAAGCTAAAAGCAATTCTTAATAGCTTAAATATACCAAATAAAAATGGACATTAGTGTATAAAAGGCATATTTTGATTTAGGTTATAGTTCAAAATAAACTCATATTTGGTCATCTAGATAGAACTTGATGCTATTTATTATCATTAGTATCCTTAAACATTTGGATAAAATCTATAGAAGTTGGTTCTTAAAAATAAGCATCACCTGTGTGATAAAATACATGCTGTTTAAGATTCTTGACTTTCTATTTTAAGAGACATGCTGATTTACAAAGCAGGGATGGAGGACCCAGCACTGAAAAGGCAGTGCCAGTCTGAAAATGTTAGAATAGTATGATTTCAGTAAAACATTCTGGAAAATGAAAACCCATAGAGAGTAAAATAATCAGTGGTTTCCAGGGAAGGTAGAATGTGGATTTTTAGGGTGGCGAAACTATTCCATATGAAACGGTAATGGTAGATACATGATATTTATGCATTTTTCAAAACCCATAGAACTGATCCCTAATATAACTATGGGCTTCAATTAATAATAATGTATCAATATTGTTTCATCACTTGTAACAAATGTACCATGTTAATGCAAGATGTTAATAAGAGGGGAAAATGTGTGTAGCAGGTGGAGGGGAAAGGGTGTATATGGAGTTCTTTCTGCTTATTTTTTCTGTAAACCTAAAAATGCTCTGAAAAACAAAATCTGTTCATTGATTTTAAAAAGTAGCATACATGAAGCATTTTGTCAAAGTAGGTGGAAACTGCTCAAGTGATCTTCAAGAAATAAATACCACAGCCATCCTAGAATCCTGTAGAACTTAAAGATAACCAAGGAAAAATGTTTTCTCTTTCCTCAAAGATTTCTACAGAGAGAGATTCTACTACTTTCTTTCTTATTCTAGGATTTATTTACTTTATGAGTCAACCAAACTATCCTGTTTATTAATACTTTTGTCTTCTCTGAAGTGAAGGGTGATTTGATCAGTAGCCTTCTTATATAACCATTCTCTGCTAGAATTTATTCAAGTAAATTACTACTTTGTTTCTGATGAAACAAGCCCAATACCTTTAGTCCTTTGTCTTAAATGCAATCTCGAATGAATCAGTAGCCAGCTGATGGACAAAAATAATTCATCCGTAGGAAGCCTATCATTTAAAATTTATATTTCTACTGTGGAAATTATTCAATTCTAGAAAACAAAAAATATATATATTATAGAACATCCATGAGTAGAGGAAAGTTACTTTTTATATTGACCCTTACAGCTTTGTTCTCATAATGGATTATGTTCATTTTTTGATGTAATAGAGGATAAAATTCTTGACTTTCCAGGAAATAATTTGACTAAGCTTATCTTCAAAACCTGATTTAATTCACTCTTTTGATAATGTCAACATCCACAACTCTTTCTTTTCAGATAAAATGTCTTTATTCAAATAATCAAATGCCAAATACCCATTTTCAAGAAGAGGTAAAACCACAAAGGATAGTTACATGTAGAAGTTGACAGTTGCTGTAATAGAGAATCCGTGTTGTGTATAGCTTATTTCTGGAATAAGTCTGCAGATGAATTAGAATGTTAATGTTTGAAACTTTTGAAGTGCCAATTGTCCATGAAGTGATAAATATCACTGAAGATATGGTAATAAAATGCCCAACAAAATTATAAAGGGCATAATTTTTGTGAACATGTGCTCTTTCTGAGTATAATAAATTATACTCTCATCATAGTTATGGGAGGACAAAAGAGATTATATTTTCATTTTATGTGAAGAATAAGCATTTGGTCCTAGGATATTTCAAATCAACTTTATATTGTCTAATGCTCAACATCAAAGGCTCTTTTATTATCTTAGAAAATAATTTTGTATTAATTTGTATTTCAATTATTTGGAAATTATAAATTTCTGTTCAAAATGATTCATGGAATCAAGTTAAAATCAGAATATATTTCTTTTTCTGTCTTTAATGTGCTTTAAATTTATACCTCTCTCAATTTGTAGGTGTTATTCACAAGCACTACTTTTTTTCTCTTCTGTACTCAAAGACAGCTGTTGATACAAAGCTATGAGACTATGAGTTTTACCTAGCAAGCTGAAAACTAATAGCTTGATTACTCAGTCATAACTCTTTCCTTTGTTATTTTTTATCCTCTTTTGACAATATGATAATACATCATGAGGCTTACTAAAATATTTTTACTTTATCATTTCTCTTTGTCTCTCTGTCTCTTTCTATGCACACACACACACACACACACACACACATGCAAATATATACACATACACACACATGTCTATTCTATACTAAAATGAAGATTTGGCTCCCATAATTAGACAGTTGCATGTCACAGTTGTCACTCCCACATCATGGCTTCCTACTAATCTAGTTGTGATATGATGATATTAGTATAATCCTCTGAGAGACGTCTCCTTAATTACATAGAGAGAGTATGGGGATTAGCTAGTTGAGGCAGGCTGGGTTTTCTGGAAAGTAGGTGCTCAGATGAAGTAGGGGTGAAAGATTTATTTCTCGGAGGTGAGAAATACCTGTGGAAAGAAAGAGAAGGAGGAAGGTTTAGGTATGGGTAGTTGTCAGACCTTGTTGCTGACCCTAGGTCTTTGCTAAACCAATGTGGAGCAACAGAGCAAAGATTATGCATTGAAGCAGTCCTGTGTGGAGAAAGAATGGCTACACTATTGCCCAAGATCTTGTGCAATCATTGATTGAAGGCCACTCTGAAACATAAAGGACTTTGCCTTAAAAATCTGAGTTGAACCTTAAGTATAAGCAAACAGCTAGAGGCTGTCAATTAATCACACTCATCACAAGTGGGCAGCAAATTCTCTCTTGTAGGTGAATCTCAAAATGTCTCATCTCCATGTCTGCACAGTCCACTCTGAACCACGAAACTTCACTTTACCACACATGTTCAGGGAGCAGCAACTTTAAACAATTGGTGGGGCCACTTTCTGAGGAGAAACCTGGAAGAGAGAGGAGATCAGAGACTTCTCTACAGTTGTTCTTAAGGCTGCTATTGGTACTCACCATTGCCCACAAATTTCACCCTGAGGTATCAGCTCTATTGGTCTTGGTGGATTACCTCATAGTATAACCCAGATTCTCATTCCTTGAGATTCCAAGCTCTTGGTAGTCATATATTTTTAAGGCCAGTGTTGGTGTACTTGTTTACCCAATTCATTCAGGTATTGACTCTGAGGGGTTACTTCAGCTACACATATATCAGGCAATTCTGATGTTCCAAAAGGTGCCATCTTGTTAATGATGAATTTAGCCTGTGGATTCCATATTCATGGAGCTCCTTCCACATGTCTTTCTTTATAAAGTAGGTTCTCTGGTTATTTATAGTCAAACATTTCATCTCTCCCAGGGTCTAGCAGTATGCCAAGTAACTTTTTTCAAAACATATGTAATTCTGTATTAGAGATGACATGGCCTTATTCCAGAAGCTGGGGATCCTGTGATTTTTCCATCAATGCTTGCCATTAAGTCTACATTCCATCTTCCTCCACCACTGTGATCTCCAATAATATGGTATCCTGGATTGTCTGAGGGTCAGAACTGTTTACACTGCAGTATGGATCTTGTGCCAAGACCTTTATTGTTCCAGGTTTCATTCAGACTTATAGCCTCCTATATAATCCTGTGTCTGGGTCAGAAGAGCATTCCTAGTGTGGAGCATGTTATCTGTAGAATTTAAGATACTTACCTAGCACTGAGTGTTGTTTTTAGTGGGTAAGGGATGTAAGATGAAGTAATTTGTCTTTTGCTTTGAAGGGGAAATATTGGCATACCCTGGCCATGGGACATCTAATTTTTTTTTTTTTTTTTTGGCTGAGGTATCAGATTTCTAAATCTTCATGGGGTTTACTTCCCACCCTTTGAAGCACATATAATTTGACATGATCACATAGCTACCTCTTGCTCATCCTGCCTAATCAGCATGATGCTATCATTATAAAGAATCAGCATGATATTCTATGAAATGTGCCGATAATCTATATCTTTGTATGATACACGAGGATAGAGGATAGAATGGTTAGCCATGGGGCAAAACCAAGTTAAAATTGTGGTGCATTCTAGGTGAATGTGAATGTTTTCTGATTTTTCTCTCCTGATTGGGATAGACTAGAAAGCCCAAGTCCCTGACTGCATGTTATGTACTTGAGGCTACATTAGTACGCCCTAGTATTAATACTTTTATCAGATGTGGCAGTTGTGATTGTTTTTACTATTTAATTGAACATTTGGTAGTCTGAACTGATTCTCCAAGATCTATTCAATTTTGGTAAGTTAAATTAAATAAATCTATTAAAATTAAATTAAATAAAAATATAATAAATTAAATTAATAAATTAAAATAAATTAAATAAAAATATGATAAAAATCACTCGCTTTGTATTCTTGGATCTTGAGTGGCATTTATCTTAATCCCACTCCCAAAAGGCAGTACTACTCTTTTGTGACTGGAGGGGAAGCGGTTTCAGAGGCCTCCACCTGGCCTCCACTGCTATAATAGCTCTTATCCCATTGCCCAAATATCTAATGTGAGGATCACTAAAAATGCCAACTGTGTTAATCTTAAAAAAATCCATCTGGGAACAATATGGATGACCAGTGCTTGGATTTACAGATGTACATGACTCATTGTAAGCTAGAATTGGGCCAAGACTTAATTTTTTATTTGACGCTCATATGCTCCCATTCTAAGAGGCACGTGTGATAATGCTTGAAGTCTGCAAGTATCAATGTCAACTGAACCCTGTGTCCGATGATCTTTGAAATGTCTGTGTATTCCTCTGAACCTAGTGTGGAGTCTTTCAAGTAAGTAGTCATAGATTCCTTTGAGGAAGGACTGGGGGAATTATTATTTTGGCTATGATATTTCAGTCTTTCCTCTGAAGATCAGGTCATCTGTTCAGGAAGTAGGTTCTGGCTGAGATTTGAAAATCTGTTTAGATCTAGAAACTGGGTAAGGTGTTATAATTTTTATTGGAGCAACTGGTTTCAACTTTGTGTTCATCATCTACATGTTATGCCCAAGTTTTCATGTCTGAGAGACCACCAAGGAGCCAACACCGATGCAATCACATGAAGGGTTATTTAACAAGCTTAAGCTTAGGCCCAAGTATACCCAACACAGCGGAGTAGGGACTTGGACCCTGAGGCTAGTTAAGGCAGGGGTTTTTATGGGTCATTATAAGAGGCTTGGGAGGGGGAGGAGGAGAAGTTTCAGACTTTACTGCAGTAAGCTGATTAGCTGTTGCTGGGGTGTTGCAGGGTGGAGTACTTTCTTGGAACTAAAGCAGGGTGGGCGTTCCTGGAACTAAAGTAAAGTAGGGGAAAGTTCAGCCCTTGGTCACAGGGGCCTGAGATGGCTGCCAAAGCTAAGATGGCTGTACTTGTGCTAATGCTAAACTCAAGGTGGGATGGCCTTAATTTTCTCAGCCTCCATGCTACACACACACACACACACACACGCGCACGCGCACACACACACACACACACACGTCATGCTACAGTGGTATCTTTGTTAGTTGTCGTTTATTTGACTCCTGTGGTCCTTGAAACATCATTCATGACTCTCTGTTTCATATGTTTCAAATGCTCTTAGCCCAGGGGACCACTCCAAATTTGTCATTACAGTGAAACAACCCTCTAGTTTTTGGTGGTTCAGCACTGCCACCTGCCTCCTATTACTTTTGAGACCGTATTATCATCCCATTACTTTCAGCAAGTTCTATGACAGCCTCTCCACTATCAGCCCTGACCTGACCTGACTATGGAAAGCCATAACTGAAGTTCTTAATGATGCCTGTCACTAAGCATTTTTCTCCTGAGTGTATTTCTGATAGCCTTGGGTGAATGGTGTGTCTTTAAGGTCATGGAACATAATTCTCTGAATGGTCTCATAATTTTCTGAGTGACCTCAGATAATCTTTAGGCCTTGCTTAATATATCCATTCCAGTATGCCCACTTTCCCTGGCCTTTAATCCCTTATTTTCTGCTCTAGCAATTTAGGCATTTTAATCTCACTCATTGTGGCCATTATGTTTTCTAAACTTCTAGAACTGGTCTTAGCAGTAAGTTTGCAGCATGCCCTGGGGGGCTTGTCAGGATATGAAATCTTGTATACTGAGCTGGTGCCCCAAGTCAATAAACTGTTCTTTTTCCAGGCTTCTGCTCCAGTTCCTTTGAACCAGCACCCTCAGATTCCTGTCCCACTGTTCTTAGTGATAAATGCTTTCTCATTCCAGGAGTTACTTTAGGGTAATCTCTTTGCTGTCTTATTAGTCCCAGCATGGGTTGGCTGAGATATGCAGCAATTTAACTCTAAGTCGGGGTTTACAGGGAAAAAGATGGTGGCATTTCTGGGAGGTAGCAACAAGGACCTTGTGAGAAAAAGAAAAAAAAAAAATCTCTGTATTTTCTTCCTGAAACAAGCACTGATTCTTAATAGGGGTGGGGGGGAGGATGGGGCATTTCTTTTCTTTTCTTTTCTTTTTTTTTTTTTTTTTTAAGATTTTATTTATCTGACAGAGAGAGATCACAAGTAAGCAGAGAGAGAGAGAGAGGGAAGCAGGCTCCCTGCTGAGCAGAGAGCCAGATGCGGGGCTGGATCCCAGGAGTCTGGGATCATGACCTGAGCTGAAGGCAGAAGCTTTAACCCACTGAGCCACCCAGGTGCCCAGATGGAACATTTCTTTAGGCTCAAGTGGTCCAGACAAATCCAAGGAGTCAAAATCTTTAGAGACGTCTACACAGCCATTCTGAAACCATGTGTCAGGTCCTAGGTTTTCCCAAATAGGGTCCTGAATTTGGCATAACAGGCCGAGCTCAGTTCAACAGTCAGTAATCTTTAATATTCAGACACTTTGGTAGCTCCCCCCACCCCCATTTCATAGTTTTAAAAGACTTTTTTTTGGTTTTAATTGTCTATAGTAGGTAGAATTTTGAGTCTTGATCATATCAAAGCTTTCCTATTATAAATACCAGATAAAAAGTTGGCTGCATGCCTTACACACACACACACACACACACACACACACACACAATTATACACTTGAGTGAAAACTTATAGGAAATATTGCCAGGAATGGCCAGCAATCCCTGTACTGACAGATGAAAGATTACTCCAAATTTTGCTGTGAAAGAGAGAAGGCAAGGGGGTCAACGCTCAGAGTGAATACCCTTTGCTCTTCTTTGCTCCCGGTTTTATTGGTCCTTCAGGATAATCACAAATCCTTATCACTGTTTCTCAAGACCAGAGGTAGGACAAAGGGGTCTTGAGGAAACTGGGAGGATTTGTTTACCAGAAAGATAAGGTATGCTAATCTGTGTATTCTGCTGAATGTAGCCAAAGGGAGGATGCATACTTCTTTTAGATCACAGTGTGGCTGAGCTAAGAAAGCTTCTGGAAGGCAACTCCCTGGGGCATTCCAAAGGCTGAGTGATCACTCAGGCCTCAGCATTCCAAAGGCCTACATCCTTCTCCAAAACCTTCTTTTTGCCCCCTGCAGCCTCTGTGTTATATTTTAGCAAGTAAGGAATACTGGCTGATTAAATCCAGCAAAATATACATTCCTTTTATTAAAAACACAATTATTTACAATTAGTCTGGAATTTGTTAAACTATGATTGACCTTTTTCCTGTTTGCCTGCTGCATGGGATAAGGCTCCTTTATATTTCTGGATTCTCCTGTTCTCACTCTAAGTTTCCAATTTTTAGTTACTTGCTTTCAGCCTTCCATTATCTATCTTAGGGGTCAATGCAATTTAGTAACAACATCCAGTTCCTCAGTTCTTCTGTCTATATGTCTTGTATATCTCAAACTTTTGAATCATGGCACTGACCAGGGTAGTCTACTCCCTCAGACCAACCCACACACTACCAGTGACTATTTCAATAACTGCACTGCTATGTTTTACCAAGAATATCCCTTACCACCAGTCCTTTGTTGAATAGCATCTGAATGGACTATCTTCCTGTCTGTCACAACAGAGTTTTAAGTTTAAAGTATCTGGATTCCTTGCTTATTTTCTACCTCTCCTTCTACAGAATATGGAATGTAGGATAAAAATGGAAGACAAAGTTGGGGAACCTTTTTTTTAAAGCCCAGCTACCATATTATTACTATGTCCCTGGACAGGGCTTACAAACAAAAAAGCAATATTAATTTCCTGTGGCTACTCTAGCAAATTACCACAAATTTTACAGTTAAAACAATTCAAATTTATTATCTTACAGTTCTAGAGGTCAAAAGTCCTAAAATCGAAGTATCAACATTGCTGTATTCCTTCTGAAATTCTAGCAGAGAGTTCATTACCTTGCTCTTTTTTTACCTTCTAGAGACCACTTGTGTTTCTTGGCTTATGGCTTCATCTTTCATTTTCATGGACTAGTACATAATAGGTTTTGATATCTGAGAACAAATGGGGATTTCACGAATTAGGTAAGACCATAAACGGATGAGTTCTGAAAACTCTGGGCTGGATACATCTTTTTGATGTCAGAGCTACATGTAAAATCTCAGGATTTGGGGTCATATCTGGGAAAGAATGGGAAGAAGAGAAGAAGCAAAGCGAGTTTCTGAATTGGTGGAGTTTTTATAGGTCCCCACTAATGGGTCCGTGATTAAAGGAGCGAGACTGATACAAAGCAAAGGTCAAGCAAAGCTTTATTCTGTGCCAAACATCAAGAATCAAACCAAGCGGCCGGGGCCGCGCCTCTTACAGAGAGGGCGACCTCTCTCTGTCTTACAGACTAGCTTTGAAGGGCAAAGGCCATGTGGTTGGGCCTGGCCACACACAGGTGGCCAGTGAAATTGTAACACACAGAGAAAGCTGCACAGTCATGCTAGGTCACACATAAATGACCAATTGAATTCTAATTTACCCTAGTAGATATTTGAACTAGCCTATCACCTTGGTCTGAATTGGCGCCCAAAAGGCGGGACCCACACTCCTTGGTAGCTAGGGAGACAGTATGTGCCCCCACTGATTGGATACCTCCACCTGGTCTGACCCACCCTTGTATCTGGGCTTTGTTACCTGGGACTGGTTTCCTAGGCTTGCTTTTAAGTAAGTCTCCTTGGGGGGTGGGGGGGGCAGGGTCTGTTTAAATTTTACTGCATAAACAACAAAATGACTATTTAATCCAAGATGGAATCGCTCTGGCTAAATAGGCCCTTACATTATACAGTAGGTAAACAACAATTTATCTTTGATAAAAAATATAATATAAATAATACAATTATTTGATAATTAACATTGTTAAAATTGGAAGACTGATAGCTAAGCCCCCTTGTAAAATTTTAGAGAATTAATTAATTAATTGATTGATTAATTTTGCTAAGCTGAGTTTTATTTACTAGTACTGGAACACTTTAGTTCACTGAAGGAGACATGATTTTTGCTTCAATTGTTATTTTCTTTTATTTATTTATTTTTTAACATTTTTTAAACTATTTATTTGACAGACAGAGATCACAAGTAGGCAAAGAGGCAGACAGAGAGAGGGAGGGGGAAGCAGGCTCCCTGCTGAGCAGAGAGCCTGATGCAGGGCTCGATCCCAGGACCCTGAGATCATGACCTGAGCCGAAGGCAAAGGCTTAACCCATTGAGCCCCCAGGCCCCCCAATTGTTACTTTCATGGAAACTTAGAGATATAATACAGCTAGTGAATAATGTGAAAAAACAACTCTCCATCAGTTTTCTGAATTTCCATACACTTTGTGGAGAGGTGTTGATAGTTTTTGTTCTAGACTATTTATTCAAAGATGTTGGTATAGCAAACAGTCTTGGAAGATAGAAATAGCATTGTCTTCTTCCAGAGCAGAAGGCAGATTTATTTTCAGACTAGGAAAACAAAGATAATATCTCCCTACAGGGCAAAGATTGGGCAGGTATTACAACAACCACTCATAAGATAGAGGGCTTCTAAGCTCTCAGTTACTCATTGTGATACCAAGCATGTTGTACAGGTAGCACTGACTTGGGCCTTTTTGCTTAACACCCATGGTACTTAGGGTCAAGAGGAACTGATGTGAACTGGGAGTTCATGATGTCTGCTTTGCTTTGCATGATAAGTCTGTGTTTGACTGGAGGGTTTAATCCTTTTGCCAGCTGACACAGCTGACACTGAGTCTAACCTAGCTTACAAGGAGGGTAAAAGTTCAGATCCTTCACAGTTCTTGAAAATGGTGGAAGCGAATTTGACTCTAGAGCCCTTACTTGAAACCAAGAATTTGAATATCCCACAACGTCTACTGAGGGAGCCATCTAAAAAGAAACTAGTATAAATACAATGAATGAATTAGCTAGTTCCCTTAGCAAGGTCAAATTTGATCTTCCCAGGTTTGCAATAGGATGATGTCTTTACTTCATAAACCACATTATCAATATTGTTGTTTTCCAAAGCCTAATTGGCAAAACATTACTCTAGAAGAATGGCCTACAGTACATCCTGGCCAAGTAAATTGTGAGGCAGGGGGGTAGGGGGTGGGAAGCAATTTTGGCACAGCTTATCCTTAGAATTTCCTAACACACTAACAGTTACACTTTCTGAGAAATCCTACAGTAAAGAAAATAATTTGACTTATTTTACCACAGATATCGCAGACTAATTGATAACAAAACTTCTGTTAGCATCCTATGGATCTACTGTCCCAGTAAACACATTTCGTGAATTATTGATTGGAATGGATGTATCGTCTGGGCTGCTTCTCATCCTCTTATCGCAAAGCTTTGAATAACTTCTAGTTTAAATGGTTGTACCTGTACTAATAGAGATAAGGAAAGATTTGTGAGTCCACACTCCAGCTACAGCAATTATTCTGAACCTTGGATTCACAATAAAATCATCCAAGTGATGCTAAAAAGTTGATATTTTTAAAACTCCCTGGGCTAATCTAATGTGCAGTTAGAGTAAAGTACAATTGTGATAGAACAGTAAAGCAGGAACTCACTCTTGGGGAAATCCAAAGAAACAGAAGTCTAGAGTCTATATATTATTCTGTCAATATGGTAGCTACTGGCTACATGTCACTGTATAAATTTTAGTTTAAATTAAGGTAATTAAACAAAATTAAAAATTCTATTCTTCTGTCATACTGGCCACATTCCACATACTCAATAGGCACAATGAAGCTAACAGCTACAGACTTGAAGCACATTTATATAATGTTTCCATCAACACTGAAAATTCTGTTGCACAATGCTGCTATGTAAGGTCAAGAGTTCTCTCCCTGCGTGGCTATAGCTGAACTTGAAGGCTGTAGGGTTTTGTTTTGTTTTTAAGGTAGCCAGTAGTATTCACTAGGGGAGGAAAGGGATGTGTGTGGATGATGAAAACCTGTATGTAATGTGTGTGATGGAGGTTTGTATAAGTGTGCCCATGTGTGCATGCATGTGTTATGGGAGTAATGGTGATTGTCTCATTCTTACGGTGCTATGAAATGTACAATGCTCTAAAATCATGGAATAGTATTATAACTGATATAAGAAAAAAATTTAATGAAAGACCTAACATCTTTAGAAGCCCAGCTATAGGAATTTTTCCAATTAATCAGGGCTTATTGTCTTACTATTACTTCGCAAAAGGACTTTCTCTAATGTAATTCCTACTGATTTTCTCCCAGAAGTATCCTGATTTCTCTGACTCATGTCCTGAAATGACCCCATAATTAGGGAAGAAATCATGAGCAGTAGTTTTGTCGACTGTTTTATAAGATGTTGCTATTACCTTCAAGATTTGAAACTATAATATGGATTTTTTTCTCAATATACTCCCTATGGAAGGCTAGGAAATATTTTGGGGAACAAATGAAAATAAGCAAAAGGCATTATTTGGAGTTATGAAAATATCTCATTGTTTTGCTACATAAGAAAAAAATTATTTTTTTTGCAATATTAGTTTTAATATTTAGCTATTCAGTAAAAACTATAGAGATTAAAATATCATCCTCTATAAAATTTTATGGTTATCAACCATGTGTCATTTAATGGATGACATAAAGTATATTAAAAAAACAACCCTTTCTTTATAGTTCCTCATATCATTTAAAACAATAGCACTTGGCTATAGGGAAGGATCATTTGCTACTTCCTTTCTGTGGGAAATCTGAGAAAGAGAAAATCCAAGAAAATAATTTCCTGACTCTTAATCCAGGTTTATTAACCACAAACTTTCATCAAACAGGAAAACATGAGTCTTTGGTGATGAGTGATATAAGGACTATTCTTTTTTTTTTTTTTTTTTTTTTGAGATTATTTATTTATTTGAAAGAGAGAGAGAGAGAGCAAGAGCAGAGCAAGTGAAAAATAACATGAGTGGTGGGGGCAGAGGGAGAGAGATAGGCAGGATCGCTGCAATGCAGAGCTTGATCCCAGAACCCTGGGATCATGACCCAAGCTCAAGGCAGACGCTTAAGCAACTGAGACACTCAGGTACCCAATTCTTAACACCCTAATACTATGTTCATGTTTCTATCATTTTATAGAACCAAGGAAAATGACTAAATGCTCTAATTCTTTCTCATATTTTGTGCTTAGTCTATTTTTATCACTGTAATTTTGCAAGGTATACCTGAGATTAGGGAACAGTATTGATTAGATTTAATAATTGCCTCAGTAACTGTAAAAACTGTCCTGAAGTTACACATTTTGAACAGTAAAATAGAAAGCATTGAAAGATAATAAAAGAATATCATGATCAACCGTATGTCCACAAAAATCATAACCTGGATAAAATAGACCAATTTTTTGAAAGGCAAAATTTGTCAAAACCCAATAAGAAGAAATAGATGATCTGAATAGGCCTATATCTGTTAATGAATTTGAATTAATAATTAAAAATCTTCCAAAAGAAAAAAACACCAGGCTCAGATAGGTTCATTGTGAATCCTACTAAACATTTATGGGAGAAATTATATCAATTCTCTATAATCGCAGCAGAGGGAATACTCCCTACTTTAGTCTATGAAGTTAACATTACCCTAATACGGAAAACAAAGACATTGTAAGAAAACTACAGATCAGTATATCTTATGAGCATAGATGCAGGAATCCCAACAAAACATCAGCAAATCAAATTCAACAATGTATAAAAAATTACACACAATCACCAAGTGGGATTTATCTTGGTTAATGCAAGGCTGGTTCAACATTCAAAAATCAATGATTGTATCAATAGGCTAAAGAAGAAGAAAAGTCACATGATCTTATCAGTAGGTACAAAAAGAAAAATTGAAAAACTGAACACCCATTCATGATAAAGACTCTCAGCAAACTAGGAAGGTGGGGTGAATCTTCCTCAACTTGATAGAAAACATCTATAAAATACTTACAGCTAACATCATACTTAATGGTGATAAACTTGAAACTTTCCCACTAAGATCTGAGAAAAGGGAAGGCTGTCCTCTATTACCACTGTTTTTCAACATCCTTCTGGAAGTCCTGGATAATGCAATAAGACAGAAAAAGGAAATAAAATGTACAGATTGAGAAGGAAGAAATAAAATTCTTTGTTCTGAGATGACCTGATTGTCTGTGTAGAGGATCCAAAAGAATCAACAAAAAAACTCCAGGAAATCAGGGGTACCTGGATAGCTCAGTGGGTTGGGCCTCCACCTTAGGCTCCAGTCACGATCTCAGTGGGCCCCACATCAGGCTTTCTGCTCAGAGGGGAGCCTGCTTCCCCTTCTCTCTCTGCCTGCTTCTCTGCCTACTTGTGATCAATCTCTCTGTCAAACAAATAAATAAAATCTTTAAACACACACACACACACACACACACACATACAAACAACCTCCTGGAAACCAATTTCTTATGTACCAGCAATGTAGAGTAGAATTTGAAATTAGAAATGCTGTGCCATTTACATAAGTACTTGCCCAAAAGAAATATTTAGGTATAAATCTAACAATACATGTACAAGATCTATATGAAGAAAACTATAAAACTCTAATGAAAGATATTGAAGAAGAGCCTTAATAAGCAGAAAGATATTCTATTTTTATGGATAAGCAGACTGAAGATATCAGTTCTTACCAATTAGATCTATAGATCCAATGCAATGCCAATCAAAATTCAGCAAGTTGTTTTGTGGATGCTGGTAACTAATTCTAAAGTTTATATAGAAAAGAAAAAGACCTAAAATAGCCAATACAATATTGAAGAAGAACAAGTCAGAGGATTGAAATGACTTGACTTCAAACTTAACATAAAGCTACAGTAATTAAGACAGTATGGTCTTAGTGAAAGAATAGGCAAGTATATCAATGGAACAGAAGAGAGCCCAGAAGTAGACCTACATAAATACAGTCAACTGATCTTTGACAAAGAAGCAAAAGCAGTATGAAAGAACAAAGATAGGGACACCTGGGTGGCTCAGTGGGTTAAGCCTCTGCCTTCGGCTCAGGTCATGGTCTCAGGGTCCTGGGATCGGGCCCCACATCAGACTCTCTGCTCAGCGGGGAGCCTTCTTCCCCCTCTCTCTCTGGGCCTGCCTCTCTGCCTGCTTGTGCTCTCTCTCTCTGTCAAATAAATAAACAAAATCTTAAAAAAAAAAAAAAAGAACAAAGATAGTCTTTTAAGCAAATAATGCTAGAACTACTGGACATGCACTTGTGAAAAATGAATTTGGACACAACTTACGCCCTTCACAAAAATTAACTCAAAATGAATCATAGACCTAAATGTAAAATGTAAAACTGTGACTCCTAGACGATAACACACAAGAAAACCTAGATGATCTTGGGTATGCCTATTTAATGCCAGACCAAAGGCACAATTCATGAAAGAAATAATTGATAAGCTGAACTTCATTAAAATTTAAAGCTTGTGCTCTGCAAAACAGATTGTCAAGAGAGTGAGAAGACAAGCCAAAGTTTCAGAAAAAATATTTGCTAAAGACATATCTAATAAAGAACTGATATGCAAAATTACACAGAGTTCTTAAAATTCAACAGTGAGAAAAGAAACAACCTATTTTTTTTTTTTTTAAGATTTTACTTACTATTTGACAGAAAGAGACACAGCAAGAGAGGGAACCCAAGCAGGGGGAGTGGGAGATGGAGAAGCAGACCTCCCACTGCAGGGAGCCCGATGTGGGCTCGGTCCCAGGACCCTGGGATCATGACCCTAGCTGAAGGCAGATGCTTAACAACTGAGCCGCCTAAGTGCCCTGAAACAACCTTTGAACAGGCAACTCACCAAAGAAGATATAGATGCAAATGAAAATGTGTTCAACAGCATATGTCATCAGGGAATTGAACATTAAAACAACTAGATACCAAAACACCTATTAGAGTGACCAAAATCCAAAAAGCTAACACCACCAAACACTGGTAATGTTGGGAATGCAAAATGATACAGCCATTTTGGAAGACACTTTGGTGGTTTCTTATAAAACTAAACGTACTCTTACCATGCAATGAAGCAGTTATGCTCCTTGGTATTTACCTAAAAGAGCTGAAAACTTATGTCCACACAAAACCCTCCACAATGAGGTTTATAAATAACTTTATTCATAATTGTCAAAACTAAGAAACAAGCAAGATGTCCTTTAGTAGATGAGTGGATAAAAACTGTAGTACATCCAAGCAATGAAACATTGTTCAGTTCTAAAATAAAGGTACTTTAAGCCATGAAAAGACATGGAGAATTCATTGTTACTAAGTATGCATGTATATACTTAATACATATTACTAAGTGAAAAAAGTCATTAGGAAAAGAATACATACTGTATAATTCCAACTATATGACAAAACTATGGAGACAATAGAATAATCAGTGGTTACCAAGGGTTAGTGGGGAGGGAGATATGAAGAGGATTTTTAGAGTACTGAAACTACTCTGTATGATACTGTAATGGTTCATACATGTTGTTATACATTTGACCAAACCCAAAGAATGTACAAAACCAAGAATGAACCCTAATGTAAACTCTGGGCTTTGGGTGATAATATGTCAGTGTAGGTTCATCATTTGTAACAAATGTACCACTCTAATGAGGGATTTTGATAGTGAATGAGGCTGTGCATATGTGAGGGCAGGGTTATATGGAACTGTACCTTCTGCTTGATTTGGCAGTAAACCCAAAGCTGCTATAAAAAAAATAGTCAATCAAATTGTTTTCACATAATTTTTTGTCTTCATCTTTATTACATTCACACAAATTCAGCAAGGTAGGGGATTATTGATGATAGATAGAAATATAGCAAATTCAAAATTTTATATGTAAATAAATATATTTCATACTAATATATATTAATTTGTATTTAGATTAAATTTTTATATATAATTTTTCTAAGCAGCTAGCAGGCAAAAATATGGCTTTAAGAAATATTAAATCAATGTCTCTCTTTGTAATACATACAAAATGCTACACTTAATAATAAATAGAAATAGGAAATAGAAAATAACAATAGACTGGTATGAGTTAAGAACACGGAATTGGTTGGGGCGTCTTGATGGCTCAGTCATTAAATGTCTGACTCTTGATTTTGGCTCAGGTCATGATCCAGGGTTGTGAGACTGAGCCCCCATCAGGCTCTGCACTCAGCAGGGAGTCAGCTCCAGATTCTCTTTCCCTCTGCCCCCTCCCCCTTCTTTCTCTCTCAAATAAATAAATAAATCCTTAAAAGAAAAAAAAAAAAAAAGAAGCACAGACCTGAAATGCAAAGTTGATACAACTTTATTTATGTATATATGTATTTATTTATATCTTTTAAGTAGGCTCCATGCCCAGTATAGAGCCCAGCGAAGGGCTTGAACTTACAAACCTGAGATCAAGACCTGAACTAAGATCTAGAGTCGGATTTTAAATCACTGAGCCACCCATATGGCTCAACACAACTTTAATTATGTAACATTAATATTATAATGTAGTAAACAATGTCTCAAACTTATGTATTTTTTAGGAATTTCCAGATAAAAAAGACCACAGTCTGAAGCAGAAGCAGTTGAATTAAACATCTCTCTCAGAAGTGCTCTAGTAGATAAAATTCCTCACCAAAATATCATTGACAAGTAACCACGTGAGGGGAAATATTTTATTAAATATTAATGATGCTGCATTTCTAAGCCCAGCTCATAGTAACAATAACAAAATGACTATATTTGAAAGCAAATGGATGTAACACATGCCGGACAAAACAATCTATCTAGTACAGGCTATGATTTTTTTCTGGAAAGTAACTAAACTTTGTTAATCTATGTATGTGCAAATATGCACTTCAAATTCCCACTAGCTCAAACTATTGATAGTCCTTATTGTGAATATTTCTGCTGCTTGTAACATATTGATCTGTACACTACAGAACAAAAAAAGGATATCTGGCTGAAAGATTTTTGTCTCTATTGTGTTTTTCTTAGCTGAGGGAGTGCAGTTTCAAGGGTTACATTTCCTCGCTGGATGGTGTGCAACTGTAGGCATTTTGTAGGTAAATGGGTCCTTCCTCCAGTCCTCTGCTGTCCTGAAAGCTACTTGCTCTATCTCCTTAAGCCACAAACTCCAGCTGATTAGCATCTTCTCCAAGTCCTCCCACCAGTCCTATCTTCTTAAACAGCCCTCTTTTTTCCCTCGGGCTCCCTATACTCCGCTTACTTTACCACCTCCACTAAACCACAGTCTTCATTTTTCATAAACATTAAATTCAAAAGAGGTGCCTGTCTGTGATTTTGCTCCTGCATCAACATTAAGCCCACACATTGAGTATGATATAAAGAACTCAAAGTGAATTTATTTATTCTATTGTTCTTTCAAAATAGGTCTGTTGCTAACAGGTCTCTAGGTATGCATATGCAATTCACACAGCTATAAAAGGAAAGAAACAAATGCCAGGCACACAGCACCAAGCTGAGAAACCAAATGTTAAGCAGAGACAATGAAGGATCTGAGCTTGGAGGTTAGCAGGAAGACCCAGTACTGACTGCTATTTGGAATATCAAACATTTTAATGAATTTGAAGCTTTGTAAGTTTCCCAAGTAATAAAGAAGGTTGGCATCAGGGCCTTCATTGTTAGCTACATTGTGGCTAAACAATGAAAGGATGAGATGAATAAGACAAAAAGGCATTTCATAGTCTCCATCAAAGAAAAGAAATAAAGGGATAATATTTTAATTCTTCCCTGCTAAAGTGTAACAAATGATAATTTGTGCAAAATATAGTAAAGTACAGTTTGGTCTAAAGAGAAGATGATCCTCCTGTTGGAGGTGATCTAAGTGCACCAAAGGACTAAAACCTTACTTACTGGTCTTCAGTCAGCAGATATTTTGTAACATGTCTCAGAGAAGTTCTGTTCCAGGATTAAATGCACAGAGCCTGTTGCACAGACACTTTCAGATGTAATTCAAACTGCTGCCCCTAAGGGACGTCAGTGACTTACCAAACTACCATCATTGTGGAGCAGTTTGCCTCTAGCTTGGAAATGGGAAGTCAGTCCTGGTGAGAGCCACCCTCTGGGTCACCTCTTGTGCATCCTGGGACATCAGGAATGATAAATTATGTACTAAGTCCCTCTAACTTTCACCAATTTGGGGTTCATGGAAAAAAGGGGGGGAAAGGTAAGGATCCAAATTCCTGCCTGTCCCATTTCTTGACCTCTGCCAAAGATGCTATCTGTAATTCAGCCAAAAGGGTTTGGACATGAGATTTCCAGCTTTTTACCTGACACTTTCTTCTTCTTCTTCTTTTTTTTTTTTTTTTTAAGATTTTATTTATGTATTTGACAGAGAGACAGTGAGAGAGGGAACACAAGCAGGGAGAGAGGGAGAAGGAGAAGTAGACTCCCCACCTAGCAGGAAGCCCAATGCAGGACTTGATCCCAGGACCCTGGGATCATGACCTGAGCCAAAGGTAGACACTTAATGACCGAGCCACCCAGGCGCCTGACATTTTCTTCTTGTTCACAATATGAGCCCCCATCCCCATACCTCTATCTCCAAATATTATAATAAGAGTTATGATCACTTTGGCATTTTAAAGTAAGTATTTCTGAATTAGGGTTCAAGTGCCCATATAAGTTTTTCAGCAATTTTGTTTCTAGTTGGATAAGGAGAATTTATTAACAAAAATGTTATTGTATATTAAGTGACTTAATGGGGTGGGCTGAAAATGTATCTTTATTTACTGATCATCAGAAAAAAAAACTATTTTAATAAATCATTGCCATAGTCTTTCATTATTGTTTTCCTACTCAACATTCAGTATAATTTTAAATATAAGAGTATTTGAAAAACAAAGAGTTAAGTGTTTGGTTCATGGAAAATTATACTCAGCAACTGAGAGTGTCATTGCCAATAATTTATTTAATACAGATTCATGGCACAGATTAAAATTTATAATAATAATATTTCACATGCTGATAGCATATAGGATAATGTCTCTTAATAAGCTGATAATATACTTCAAGCCAATGCTAGATTAATTACACCATTGTTCCAGGCATAGAGATGATGAATAAAATAAATAAATAAAATCCAGATTTAGTTGAGATACACTTTCCTCTGACTTGTTTCCCAGAAGAGTTGGCTTAGCTAACAGGTAACCCAAAGTTAATATCATCCCAATGGGGAAAAACTGAGAACTCGGGTCCTGACTCTAAGGTCAGGAACATGATAGCTATGTCCATTCTCACCACTGCTATTTAACATGGTACTGGAAGTCCTAGCCTCAGCAATCAGACAACAAAAAGAAATAAAAGACATCCAAATCGACAAAGAAGAAGTCCAATTTTTACTCTTCACAGATGATATAATACTCTATGTAGAAAATCCAAAAGAGGGACGCCTGGGTGGCTCAGTTGGTTAAGTGGCTGCCTTCGGCTCAGGTCATGATCCCAGCATCCTGGGATTGAGTCCCACATCGGGCTCCTTGCTCCGTGGGAAGCCTGCTTCTCCCTCTGCCACTCTGTCTGCCTGTGCTCTCTCTCTCTCTCTCTCTCTCTCTCTGACAAATAAATAAATAAAATCTTAAAAAAAAAAAAAAAAAAAGAAAGAAAATCCAAAAGACTCGAGCCAAAAATTCCTAGACCTGATACAGGAATTCAGCGAAGTGGCAGGATATGAAATCAATCCACAGAAGTCAATTACATTTCTATACACTAACAATGAGTCAGAAGAAAGAGAAATCAAGGAATCAATCCCATTTATAATTACACCAAAACCCATAACAGGAATAAAATTAACCAAAGAGGTAAAACATCTGTACTCTGAGGACTGTAGAACTTACAAAAGAAATTGAGGGAGACACAAGGAAATGGAAAAACAGTTGATGCTCATGGATTAGAAGAACAAATATTATTAAAATGTCTATGCTACCAAAAGCAATCTGCACATTCAATGCAATCCCTATCAAAATATCATCAGTATTTCTCATAGACTTGGAACAAAAAAATCCTAAGATTTGTATGGAATCAGTAAAGACCCCAAATAGACAAAATAATGTTGAAGAAGGAAACCAAAGCTGGAGACATCACAATTCTGGACTTCAAGCTGTATTGAAAAGCTATAATCAACAAGCAGTATGGTACTGGCACAAAAACAGACACATTGATTAATGGAAAAGAATAGAAGACCCAGAAATGGACCCTCAACTCTATGGTCAACTAATCTTTGACAAAGCAGGAAAGAATCCAAGGGGAAAAGTGCCTCTTTAACAAATGATGTTGGGAAAACTAGACAGCCACATATAGAAGAATGAAACTGGACCACTTCCTTACACCACACACAAAAATAAAACTAAAATGGATGAAATATCTAAATGTGAGACAAGAATCTGTCAAAATCCTAGAAGAGAAAACACCCCTTTGACCTTGGCCACAGCAACTTCTTGCCAGACACATCTCCAAAGCCAAGAGAAACAAAAGCAAAAATGAACTGTTAGGATTTTATCAAGAAAAAAGCTTTTGCACAGCAAAGGAAACAGTCAAGAAAACTAAAAGGCAGCCTATGGAATGGGAGATGATATTTGCAAATAACTTTTCAGATAATGGGCTAGTATTCAAAAATTTATGAAGAACTTATCAAATTCAATACCCCCAAAAACAAAAAACCCAGTAAAGAAATGGGCAGAAGACATGAAAAGAAATTTTCTAAAGAAGATTACAAATGGCCAACAGACACATGAAAAAATGCTCAACAGCACTTGGCATCAGGGAAATATAAATCAAAACCACAATGAGATACCACCTTACATCTGTCAGAAATTAACAAGTGAGGAAACAATAAATGTTCCCAAGGATACAGTGAAGGGGAACCCTTTTACGTTGTTGGTAGAAAAGCAAACCGGTGCAACCCCTCTGGGAAACAATATGGAGTTTCCTCAAAAAGTTAAAAGATAGAGCTACCCTATAACCCAGAAATTGCACTACTAGGTATTTATCTAAAGGATGCAAACATAGTGATTCGAAGTGGCACCTGCACCCCAGTGTTTATAGCAACAATATCTGCAAAGCCAAACTATGGAAAGAGGCCAGATGTCCATTGAGAGATGAATGAATAAAGAAGATGTGATATATATATATATATATACACACATACATATAGATAGATAGATAGATATCTATATATATAAATAAATAAATAACTCATCCATCAAAAAGAATGAAATCTTGCCATTTGCAACTACATCGATGGAACTAAAGGGTATTATGTTAAATGAAGTCAGTCAGTCAGAGAAGGACAACTACCATATGATTTCACTCATATGTGGAAATTAAGAGACATAACATATGAACATGAAAAGAAAGGAGAAATAAAATGAGATGAAACTAGAGAGGGAGGCAGAACATTGGAGAAGCTGGACTCTTGGAAATAAACAGCATTGCTGGAAGGGATGGGGGGAAGGAGTAACTGGGTGTTAGGCATTAAGGAGGGCATTTGATGTAATGAGCACTGGGTGTTCTATGCAAATGGTGAATCACTAATTTCTACCCCATTAATAATAATACAGTATATTTTAACTAAATTGAATTTAAATAAAGAGTTAAAAAAAAAAAAAGAAGTGGATTTGATGGAAGGAAAACTTCTAAACTTATTCTATGAGACCAGAATTACCCTGATTCTGAAACTAAACAAAGACTCTACTAAAAATTGAACTGCAGGCCAATATCCCTAATATACATGGATGCAAAAATTTTCAACAAAATAGTAGCAAATCAAATCCAACAACACATTAAAAAAAATCATTCAACAAAATCAAGCGGGATTTATTTCTGGGAGCAAGTGTCATTCAATATTAGCAAATCAATCAATGTGATACACCACGTTAATAAAAGAAAGGATAAGAACCATATGATCTTCTCAGTCTATGGCAGTAAAAGCATTAGACAAAGTACAATAGCCATTCATGATTAAAAACCCACAACAAAGTAGGGATAGAGGGAATATACATCAGTATCGTAAAGGCCATGTATGAGAAACCCACAGCAAATATCATCCTAATTCGGGAAAAACTGAGAGCTTTTCCTCTATGGTCAGAAACAAGACAGGGATGTCCACTCTAACCACTGTTCTTTAACATAGTACTAGAAGTCCTAGTCAGAGCAATCAGACTACAAAAAGAAATAAAATTCTCTAAATCAGTAAGGAAGAGGGAAAACTTGTACTATTTGCAGATAACATGATACTGTATGGAGAAAACCCAAGATTCCACAAAAAACTGCTAGAATTAACAAATAAATTCCATAAAGTTGTAGGATACAAAACCAATGTACAGAAATGTGTTGCATTTATACACACTAGTAATGAAGCAACAGAAAGAGAAATTAAGAAATCAGTCCCAATTACAAATGCACCAAAATCAATGATACCTAGAAATAAACCAAAGAGGTAAAGGACCTATACTCTGAAAACTATAAAACACTGATGAAAGAAATTGAAGATGACACAAAAAAATGGAAAGACATTCCATGCTCTTGGATTGGAAGAACAAATATTGTTGAAATGTCCATACTACCCAAAGCAATCTATACTCTTAATGCAATCACTATCAAAACATCAAAAGCATTTTTCACAGAGGTAGAGAAAACAATCCTAAAATTTGTATGGAACCACAAAAGACCCCGAATTATCAAAGCAACCTTGAAAAAGAAAAGCAGAGCTGGAAGCATCACAATTCCAGACTTCAAGTTATATTACAAAGCTGAAGTGATCAAAACAGCATGGTATTGGCATAAAAACAGACACATAGATCAATAGAACAGAATAGAAAACCCGGAAGTGAATCTACCATTGTAGTGTCAATTAATCTTTGGCAAAGCAGGAAAGAATGTACAATGAGAAAAAGACAGTCTTCAGCAAATGGTGTCGGGAAAACTGCCCAGCAACATGCAGAAGAATGAAACTACCACTTTCTTACACCACACACAAAAATAAATTCAAAATGGATGAAAGACCTATATGTGAGACTTGAATCCATCAAAATCCTTGAGACAAAGCAGTCAGAAACTTCTTTGACCTCGGCCGTAGCAGCTTCTTAGCAGACACATTGCTGAAGGCAAGAAAAATGACAGCAAAAATGAACTATTGTGACTTCATCAAGATTAAAAACTTCCACACAGTGAAATAAAAAATCAACAAAACTAAAAGTCAGCCTATGGAATGGGAGAAGGTATTTGCAAACAACATATCTGATAAAGGATTAGTATCCAAAATCTACGAAGAACTTAAACTCAACAGCCAAAGGCCAAATAACCCAGTTAAGAAATGAGCAGAAGAAATGAATAGATACTCTTCCAAAGAAGACATCCAGATGGCCAACAGACCCATGAACAGATGTTCAACATCACTCATCTTCAGGGAAATACATATCAAAACTACAGTGAGATATTACCTCACATCCATCAGAATGGCTGAAATTAACAACACAGGAAAAAAAAAAAAAACAGGTGTTGGCAAGGATGGGGAGAAAAGGGAACACTCTTACACTGTTGGTGGGAATGCAAACTTGTGCAGCCACTCTGAAAAACAGTATGGGGGTTCTTCAAAAAGTTAAAAATGGAACTATCCTATGATCCACCAATGACACTACTAGGTATTTACCCAAAGGATACAAACATACTGATGTGAAGGGACACATGCACCCTGATGTTTATAATAGCATTATCAACAATAGCCAATTATGGTAAGATCCCAAATGTCCATGAACTGATGACTGGATAAAGAAGATTCTATCTTCTATTGACCTCAAGTAATACCCTTTTCCTTCTGTCATCACATTCATTGCCTGTTCTATTTTTACACATACCATTATGTTGTGTTTTTTACTTTCCCCTCTTCCAATTGGATAAGGTAAGGTTTGGCTTAGAGCAGAGAATCATGGTCCAATTTCCCATATTATACCATTTGAGGAGGCATCAAGGGTATAGTCATGGGTACTTGTACCACAAGAGTATCTAAATGTCTAGCAGTGATAAAGATATTTTGGTTCTATTCTACCAACATATCCTTAGGAACATATTTTCCTTCTATCATTGGGAGCTTTTTGTGGCTTGTAACTTTCACTCTCCCTTTTGATATTAGAGAACCACAAAATTTGATAACCTGATGTCACATTTCCTTCTTTAAGTGTCAAAATTCTAATTTCACAGTTTCTCAGGAGTCACAGATATTTGGGTGCATGGTATCTACTCTGGTTCTAATCAGATTATCTGCAATTTCAGGTGACTGATATTACCCAGAGACGATGGCTGTTCTAAGTGTATTCCATGGATTTACCAACCTTAACTGTAATAATTGACAATCAACCTTTAAAAAAAGGTCCTTTATACTTTGGGGGATCTTCTTATTTTTTATAATTATCCCCCAATGTTTTCTTTAGAATATCCATTGCCCTACTTGTTTCCCTCTGAAAATAATTTGTTTCACAAGATGCTACTAGTCATATCCCTCTATGCACCCAAAGATGATAAAACTATGACAGTATGTGGAGTAAGTTATTTTCAAAAATTTTAAAGTCCAAATTAATTTGATCAGATTGAAAATGTGAAAAGACTGCTGCCATTGCACCTCCAATTAGTCCTCCCACAAGTCCAAGAAGGAACTGTAGGGATTTCTTACCTTTAATTAATCAATCTTTGTCATAGGTTGTAGGTTAGGCATAAAATTGGATGGATAAAATTGAGCACAGTTCGGGGATCTGTATCTGGCCTTAAAATCCTGTGTATTGAATTTTAAAGTATATGCTACTCTGGTGACCTCTGTTATTACAGTAAGTGATTTAATTGGTATAGGTTCACACATTTGGGGCATTGAGACATTAGGGGTAAGATAGAAGCCTGTGGTGTACCACCATGAGTCATGATAAGCATTATATGTTAAGTTGCCAATGTGTCCTCTATATATTTTACATGGCTGTCCTCTTTTCTTGGAGTAATAGGGTCCATGGGTCCACAGTTAGCTTTCTTGTGGGTTAACATGGGTTATAAAATGTAAACTGTGGGTGTTGTAAATGGTCTAGTGAGGGCTTATGAATTTTCAATGATATAATGGCCCATGAATCATTGTGAGGGTGTGTTGTAACTGAATCATTGTGAGAGTGTGCTGTATCTGTCCTGAAGGCATCATTGTTGCCCATGGTTATAGTAAAATACTTAGAATTCCAAATGGTAAATTCTTACTGGCTTGATCTTAATATTGCTTGTAAGTTGTCCCACACACTTACTTGATCTCAACACTTTACTTCCAACCTAGGCTTCTACAAGTCGTCTATAGATTCCTCGTGTGTTCTGTTCCATAAATAAGCTACTATTTTAGACCAGGATTAATCTTTGAGATGTTAGTATAGTAGAGATTTTCTCATTTAAAACTCTAGGCTCCTGTTTCGCATCTGGTTGTGTTTATGTCTGTGTTAGATTTCATGCATCCTAACACATGTACTGGTTCTGTGAAATTAGTTTCATAAGTATTATAACAACCAGCCTGTGGCTTATACTCACAGTACCTATACTCCTCATCACATTTTCTTTTAATAAAAGTATTATTTGTAGAGTTCAAAGTAAAGTAAGTAATTTTTGGCATGGGCCACCATAATATTTGGTTATGGCTATGTTTATTTAGCACCTCACTACTTGAACATTTAGTATAATTTAATAAATTGAAGTTTAGATTATAATCTGTTTATGACACTGCTGTATTGGTATGTGTTTTGCTATAACAGCAAACTGATAATTTGTATGCCTTTACTATGGGTATGGATGGTTCTATTCTATCAGGCCCAGAGGAAACATTATGTATAGATTTTGCCCACATTTAAGATGAGCATATAGCTACTTTTTCAGTTGTACCTGGCCATGCCTCATTACTCATTGTGGTACCATTGTTATTTTGTCCAGGAACCACTGGACTTCTCCTCAGATTGCTCATGTTCTTAGACTCAGCCATCTTGCCAGGTTTGCAGTCATCTCTGTAACATTTATAGAGCAGAAAGGTTCTTTAAGTTATACACTGTGACATAATTTTACTATTTGAGTAACATGTTGGGTACTTACGTATATGAAATAAGCCATGTTTATATGTTTCATAATATAAGATTCTTAGTACCAATGGAGAAATAATGTGTTCCTAATTGAGTTCAGAATGTAAAAGAGAATCAGGTAGGGTTTGAAATAGACATCAGAGTTATGAATTCTGCACCAGATGTGGCGATGGTTGCTTCACATTTAATTAAATTACCAGAATGGAATAAGTTAGGCCATTCTGTCACATAAAGTCTAACCTCTTTGCCATCATTGGTACTGTATTCCCATGGGACTCCTAAGTACAGATTTTTTTTTGTTTGGAAATGGAGATGGTTTGTAGTTTATTTTAGGTAACTTTTTGGTAGATGAATGATTGTCTCATTAAATACATCAATTGATACTGTGGATGTTTGTGCTGTAGGAGTACTCTGTGTGGTCTGTGTGGTGTTTTCTATTTCCTGTATGGTTTTCTTTATTTCTTCTTCATAGTCGTAATGGATTTCTTCATAATCTCCTACTTTGTCCCCTGCTGATATCCATTGCTGATGGCCAGATAATATAGTCCTTTAGATGAGGCCTCTAAGTACCAATTTTATGATCTATATGTTTCAAACTGTGGTTCCATATGTGTCATTAGAATTGTCATCTTTTGTTCTGCCCTTTGGTAAAACAAATTCAAAGAGCATCTTTTAATGGTGAAGAATTGCTGCATTTCTACAAATGTGCTTTTTTTTGGATCTGTGTTTAGAGAGCATATATAATCTCTCTCTCTCTGTTTTATATTTAGAATACTTGCAATAGTCTCACCAGTATGGTAAATGGAAGTTTCTGCTTGCCACATGTTTGATTCTTTCATAGCATGGGGTATTAAATTGGATGTTGTATATTTTTCTACAAAAGGATTTGAATTTTTTTCTAATAATGCTTTATTAACATGTGTATATCTGGGGATTTGGGTGATATCTTGCAGCCATGATTGATCTATGGCTAACGCTAAATATTTGCCTTTATATTGCATGACATTTTGATCTACCAGGTAAGGATATAACTTGATATGTTTCACTTACACATAAAACATGTTTAGGAGATGCAGCTGCACAAAAACTCCAGGCTGAGGGTGCAGAGTATAAAACAGAGATACTTATGCTATCAATATGTAGTCTTTTTTTCCATTAAATGAAGATAACAATCAATTTAAACAACACACAATGTCTGAGAATACCAAATAGTTGGAAAATTAGTATCCAGATTCCGAATGAGTAAGAGAAGCAAGCTGACCTAACATATAAATGGTGATAAGATTTGGAAGGCGTCTGGGCTTGGGTTTCTTCCAAGTGCCAATTCTGCATGTTCAGCAGCTACTCTTTTACAAGTGGAGGAAGTCACAAATGGTAGAACTGTATCCTGACCAGAGAGTGGCATTCAGTTTGGAGTGCTTGCTTAACTGCTGTCATCAGTGCTATCTGTGGAATATCCATAGCTGCAATGAGTATGGCACCCAATAGTGAGTAATAGGCAAAATCATGTGGCCAGTAGGCAGCATGTCACACTGACCCCCTTGGCAATAATTATAGGGTTCAAGATGCTTAGAGGGTTCATGCCTACAAAATACAGAGTTTTCTGTAAATTTCTAATTCTTTCTTGTTGTTCTAGCCATTCAAGGAAACTGATAGCTATTCTGACCATTACTGACAATGTTTCTCCCAGCATAATAGCCCTGCACTATGGTAGGCTAAATATTAGCCATCCAATAATGATGTGTATGAAAATGTGTCCACTACTTAGGTGTTCTGCCATCATTAACAGAATAAATATCAATGTTTTTAGTACCTATATCCTGTGTTGACACAATATAAGATGATGTTCTTCATGCCTGAGAATTTTAAAGAAGCGTCATAATATTTCCTTTAATTTGATGTAATATGACTTTTTCTTTTGTTACCCAGTAGGTTTTCAATTAGTGGTATGTGCTATAATTTCTAGTAACATATACATTATTATGATTTTTAATTAATACTTTTCCTGTTAGTTTAGATTCTGGGGTGATTCTTATCTCTGTGGATGACTGCAATATTGATTTAATAGGAATTTTTCTGTCCCTTTTATATTTATTCTTAAGAGAACTTGCCATCTCCCTGATTGCTTTTGTCTATGCTTTCATATCTAGATTTTTAGTAAGCAACCTAACTTTAGTAAGCAACCTAACTTTTGTTTGAGCAAGTCATTATACCTTTCAGTTTACTTCAAAGGCAGTTGGATTATAGGATTAAGTAGAAGTTCCATTTATGCTCTGTTTTTTGGCCCCAATTTCTATTATAGTCTCTGTGAAGTGGGTTCCCTGGTCAGATTCTATGATGACTAGGATATCATAGCAGGCAATCCTGATTTCCAGTGCTCTGATGGTGGATTTTTGATCACTTTTCCTGCAGGAGTAGGCTGATCCTATTCCTGACCATCTGTTTACAATGGTACATGCATGAAGTTTATTTTCTGACATAGGCATGGATCGTATATAATCAGTATGTATAATTTGGAAGGGTCTGTCAATTTTGATCGTATGCGGAGTATTCATTAATTACCTTCAAGCTTTAAACTTCTGGCAATTCTCATATCTCTAATTTGAAATTGGAGGTGTTAGGTATATGTATATTTCTTGTTTCTAACCATATTCTAGTGCTGTTGTGTACCTGCATGACCTGTTTGGTGATGTGCTTGTGTAATAATCCTATCAACTGACATATCTGTTTGTTCATATTTTATATTCCATTGTCCTTCTTGTTAATACATGGCTATTTTGAATTGGTTTCTTCCTTACCCATGAATCATTGTGTTTCTTAAGATAAATCTTAAGAATCCTTGTTTCATAGTTTTTCTACTGAGTTTGTCCATCTGGTTATTAAATTTGGTTCCTTCAGAGTTGTACTTCTGATGTGCAGAGACACGTGTGATGAATGTGGAGATGTCAGCCAGTGCTGTTTTCTGCCATATGTCCTTATTTCCCATCTTCCAGGTAGGAAATAAGCATTCCATGCCAAATAGTTATTCCATTAGCTATTGCCCATGAGTCTGAGAAAAGACATACCTCAATCTGATTTTCCTTAATATGTTGTTCAATCACCAATTTTATGGCTATTAGATCAGTATGTTGTCCTGATTCTCCAGAGTTTGATTTTGTCGGTTAGACCATTGTTAGTCCTCAAGGCCACAGGCTACCAGAACACTTTGGATAGTGTCAATGAGGCTAATCCATCTGTAAACCATGCGTTATTGAGTGTTGTGGACCAGTGATGGTCTTCATTGCCCAACTACTTGAGCTTAGATAGGCTTGCCCTTTGGAAACACTGGGAAGTGTACTATAGGCATTGCTGAGATTTCCTCAGATAATGTGGAGTGTTGACCATCAATTCAAATGTCCCATTCTGAAATATACCAATTCCATTTTAGGACTTTATGGTCAGGGATAATTTCCCTCTGTTTATCAGGTTCTGTTTTATTACCTAATCCAAAATAGGCTGTTGGAGTTTAAGTATGATTAGTTTATTTTATGTTAGTGGCTCTGTATTGTAGGGCCTCATAGAGTGCCCAGGTAAGCCTTTCAATTGGTTGGTATCTATTCTCAGGCCACAGGAAATTTTTAGTTCAAAATCCAATTGAGCAAAATTTGGGGTCTTGTGGTGTTTTAGTCCACAGTGATCATGTTGCAAATCCTTGTGAAAATAGGCACTCTAGTTTATTAGTCTTCATTAATGTGTTAGATTCCCAGTAGTGTTTTTTCAAATAAGTAAAAGGGCCTCTTGAGTCTCTGTCCCCTAAATTCCCTGTTCTTCTTAGTTATTTTCAAGATGACTTTTAATATTATTCTCATAAATGGTATGTGTTGTATACAATATCTAAACAATACCATCAGTTTCTGAGCTGCTTCTTTTGTGGTAAAAGTTGGTATGAAATCTTTCTTATTTATGACTGGCTCTGGCATTTTCTTATGTTCAGAGGACCAAATTATGCCTAGAAATTTTACTGTAGTTCGGGGTCCTTGGACCTTACCTAGGTTGATCATCCATCTTCTGAGTGTAAGAAATTCAATTAACTCTCTCTTGACCCTAGTCTATTCTTCCAAGTTATCATCATAAATAAGGATGTCATCAATATAGGAAATAATGGTTTGTGTGTGTTATGTTTTCCTGAAAGGCCTGGATGTCTTGTATGAGAAGGTTGTGGCCTATCACTGGGCTATTAAGGTATCCTTGTGATAGTATACTAAAGTGATATGTCTACCTTCCCGTGTGAATTCAGTCATGAGTTGGCTCTCCTTGTCAATTGGTATAGCAAAGAATATGTCAAATAAGTCTATTACTATGTAATTTCAGGATCCAGTGGTGATATCGTTTATGATAGTGTCTATATCTTGGAGTGCTCCCTTATTTTGGGAGAGTGTTTGTTTAAATTCCTAAAATCTACCATAAATCTATATCCTATCTGAGTTTTTAATAAGCCAAATTGGGCTATAATATGGTAAGATAGTAGGCACAATAATTTGTTCTTTTAGAAGTTTCTGAATTTTCTCCTTAATTTGAATATGCCCTCTCTTAAGATTATATTGTTATATCTGTTATTCTAGACAGGGTAGATCATTTAATTGTAGTCCATTTTGCTATAGCTAAATTAGTTTTAGGAATAATTAAATCCTTACTATGTCCTATCACATCCATCCCAGGAATGTTTTCTAAATTGGGACCTTCAGCTAATTTAGCCTTAACAGGAGGGTCTATCATTAAGTGTTAGAAATCTATGTACCCATGTCCCTGGAGTTAATTTCCTTCTTATTCCCTCAATTAGTCCTGTTTTTATTTTAAGGTTTTCTATATTAGTAGGATGTCCTTGTATCATTGCTACTTTGATCCAGTATCTAACAATGTAGTATTGTATGTAGTATTTTTATTTACAAATGAGGTTTCTATTGACATGGTCACTGTAACATATGGGTGATTTTCTCAGGCCTTGGCTAAGAGACAGAAATTGCTGAGTTCTTATAGAGGGTTCATCAGACTTTCACTTTTTCATTTATCATCAGATCATCTATTAATGGGGTTAGGTTTTGAAAAGGGGTTGTTATTTACAGTAAACAGGTTATTAAGTGTGTATGTGAGTTTGTTTTCCCAAAAAAGTTAGTTATTTCCATTTCTTTGCCATTGTAATTACCTTCTATTATTATTCCTACTGGTATTTTTATTTCCATATTTAGGATTAAAAGGTACTGGTCTAAATGGCCAAGGTCAAGAGGCCGTATGGGTTTTGTTCTGTTAGGTCTATTTACATCAGGTGTAAGTCTTTGCTACCTTTCCAGGTGAGCAGGCCAAAAAGCCAATTGAATAAACATTTGTAGAGGACTTCTTAAACTTAAATCAATGGCAGTGAGCCTTGTGAAACTCAAAGATGAAAAAGAAAGTGATGGGTCCTGATAATAAGGCATATATAATATTCCTTGTAACATAGTACAGAGTGAGATAGGCAGTATAGCTGAAGCATCAACAAAATGCTTGGGAAAACTAAAGGAGGAAATCATCAATGAGAAGAGAAAGTTGATTAAATAAATGCTAATTAATCTGGACTTTAACAATGAACTAAATTTAGGTAAACAAAGAGGAGGAGAATTCACTATAGACATGTTTATATGGAGATAAAAAGTAGTCCCTTTTGCACAAAATCAAGATCAAATCTAGCTATATGGTGAACAGCAATTTGCTCCCAGTGTTGAGTCTATCATGGATTAGACATTCTCAATCTCTATTCTTAACTTTGTTTCTCTCCATAGCACATTTTATACCCCCAAATACTTGATAATTTGTACATTCATATTCATCATTTGACTATCAATATCAGCATTGCTAGCTGTACGCATACACACACACACACACACACACAAATACTCCCTATTTATTCCCTGACTTACAGCTAGATTACATTTCCATTCTTACATGTGTCCATGTGAATGAATTCTAGTCTTGTCCACTCTTGGGGTGTGCAGAGACCTAGGAAAATATTTTTGTGGGAACTTCATTCATTTAAACTATTTGATTAAAAATATATTAAAGAATTCTTGAGTCCATTTGAGATACAGTGATTTATCAGTGAACACTTAGAATAATGGCCACAGAAGAGTTATTTCTGTATTAGTTTATTATCCAACAAATATAAGCAAACATTCTCTATAGTACCCAGGTATCATCTCCTCCTGTTAAGATTAAGAAATCTCTGTATGTACTTTATTGTCAAATGTGACATTCCTGAATAATTTCTTATCTTCCGCTGTGAGAAAAAAGTAACAATGCTATTATTACTAATAATGCTATGTTTTTTGGCAACTGTTTGTATTTAAACCATAAATATATTTTTTTCTTCTGTGGATCCGAAATACCATTTATTTAATGCTGATTGCATCATTACTCAAGACACTGCATTATCCATCATGCTGTTTAAGAGTACCAACTTCCAGTGACTTTTTCACAGATTCTTATTGTGCTTTATTGGTCATGACCAAAAATGCAAGTGTTATCCAAAGAATGCAGAATCATGTGAAAGATGGTTCATTTTCTTATCACCTTATGGTTACCATTTGGAAAGAATAATAGTGCATCTTTCAGCCATGTCTTCTCTTGAACTCCTAAAGCCATAATCACTATATTCTGGAATGTGATCTCTTTCAATGTTGATAAGTATCACTGCCTTCCACACACTACCACCAGTGGAGAGGATAGATAAGGGGCCTATAGGTGGAGCAAGATGAGCAGTTGTTCCTACACAAGAAATGTACACTTGTTCTCTGGCGTGGCTTAAGACTGACTTTAGTGAGCATAGTGGTGCCACATCTAATGGAGGCAAGTAAACAACAATCAAAGGATGCTTTGTTATTGTGGAGCAATGATCTCAAAATCCTAGGAAAGGAGGAGGTATATCCACTCTTGGAGGATAGCTTGACATGGGGTACTTGGTGCCAGCAGAAGGGAGCTCATAGAATGAAAGACACCTTCTATTGCTAGTTACCACCTGTGGGTACTCCATACCAGACTTAGCTCAGAACTTGCACCACTGAGAGCTGATGGATATAAAAGGACTAATGTATGGGTTCATACATGTGGTGCAAGCTCAAGTGCTGGTACTAGTCATAGGTAGTCTAGACTTCTAAACTCAGCAAATGTCCAACATGAGTGAGTCACTCAATATTATCATGCCAACCAATTCAGACACCCTAATCTCAGGCAACTGTGAAAAATAACATAAATCAGAGAGGAGACAAACCACAGGATACTCATAACTATAGAAAACAAACAGGGTTGCTCAAGGGGAGGAGGGTGGGGGAAGGGTAACTGGGTGATGGGCATTAAGGAGGACACTTGATGTAATGAGTGTTATATGCAACTGATGAGTCAGTAAAGTCTACCTCTGAAGCTAAAAAAAAAAAAAAAAAGATAAAACTTTTTCTATGAAAAAAAAATATATGAAATTAAGCCAGTGAGAGTAATTTATTAATTAAGCACAGGATCTCAGGGTAACCTTGCAGATTTAAGTCCAGGAGCTCCCTACAGCATCTTGTTGACCCCACACATGAGGCAGAGGATCACAGAATGACCCCAGGTGAGAAATGGAGATGGGAGTCCACAGAGGACCTAGTCTGGGATCCAGGTGTTCTACTTGGACAGTATTCTTTGCCAAACCCAAGTCAGTGCCAGGGACTTAGAAAATTTCAAATAAAGCACCATAAAGCATGGGTCTCCAGAGGTACAGGGCATAAGACAGAGACCCTATGTGCCCATGTCTAAGGGCATTACATGTTCTAGCCATGGAATATAATAAGCAGAAGTAAAGAGTATTACTTCCAGCCCTGGAATATAAAGACATACAAAGGTTCCACATGCACTCCTTTATTTATTTGATTGCGTGTTTGTTTTCTTCTGTCTACATATTGTATCTCAAACTATCTTAAAGCCACATGTTGAATGGACATGTGGGGCAAAGCAACCCCTCCTCCACCTTGACCCAAAGGAGCAGTTTTGACTATTTACCTGAATAAGAAATTAACCATTATTTGAACCATTATATAGTTTGAGCCATTATATAGTTTGAGGTTTATTTGTTTTTGTAGCTGTCTGCTCTAACTAATATGATCTCTTACCAAAATATAAATTCAATGACGGTTGGGATTTTTGTTTACTTTATAGTCCATTTTATGTTCAGTGTCTGGAAAAATATCAGACATGCAGTGATCTATTGTGATTTGTAATGTTTGATACTAAGCATAGTCTCCCATCAGGATTCACTTGAGAAAATAACTCAAATATTTAGTGGTACCCAGTTCTAAGAGCTGAGTGATAAAATGGGAATCATCAGATAAAACGGGAGGAAGATCCAACTTACCTACACTTGGATGTTTAATGCTTATTCCAAAGATATCAGATAAGAAGCTTTAGGCCACCTGTGACTTTCAGAACAAAGCTGAGGAGTATATTAATGTGTCTCATTCCGTGGTAACAGGAAATGAGATAGACTGAATCTACCAGTGAAAGACCTCAGTGTCTAGAATGGATACAGGCAGCTTGTAGAATTTTATCACAACCTGAAAGACCTTAGTTCTTTCTATGAAATGCATACATTTCCAGAATTCATGGGTCTATTATGTGAAGAATTTAAAATTTTATTTAAGGGAATCTATACTGGATTTACCATTATAGACAAGCTGTGTACATCATAACTGCTGATTGGTCATGTTAGCAAAAATAAGAGTGTTGACGCATAGGAAAGAGCAGATAGAATGGCTTTATAAAAGAAGCAGCTGAGTCAGGAGCACAGACTCATTACAAAAACCTCTATTTCAGCTTTTAATTCAAATCAAATAAACCTCATTGAGGGCTACAGAGATGTTTGGAAGCACAGAAATAGTCATCTAATTGTGATTGGCCAAAACAGACTAGCTGTGCTGCACCCTTGAATTAAAACAAAACACAGTAAATATTGAGAGGTAGAAGTAATTGGGTAATCCAGATTTTCTTTCTAATGGGGCTAGGTCAAGGTTGATGTCTCTTCACTCATTCTCCATTCTGTCCTCTGCTTGGCCTATCCCTGATAATCAGCCCTCTGGGTTGAATAATCGCTAATACAACAGTTGAACCCAGAGGAGCCTGCACTATCTCCTTGCTAAGCAAGCAATGCAGAAGTGTGCTAAGTTTTAGAACACTGATAATGAGAAGGAGGTGGGCATGGTTAAATATTAAGGAAAACAAATTTTGCATAGGTTTCCTCATGATTTTATATGTATGATGTGAAAATTAATTTAAAATCCAAAAGAGTAGAGTAACTTTTAATAGTAGCATAGCATAAAGAGTTCAAATCCTGAAGCCAGCTGCCTGCATTTAAATTTCAACTTTCCTACCTACTAGATTTACATCTTTGGGCAAGTGGCTTAATTTTCCTGTGCCTCAGTTTTCGGATATTTAAAAATTGAGGTAGAAATAGTACTTACTTTATGGGGACTAAGTGAATTAATATTTGGAAATTTAGTGGTCTGAGTCATATATCATGTAAGAGTTCCATGAAATAAAATAACTGTGTTTGAAATTATTTTATAAAGCCCATTAAATGATACACTTAATTTGTGTATATGTATGTGCTTTTTAGGCCACTTTTATTGATCACCTTATGGTTAACTAAATATTACACCTGAGAGCAAGAAAAACTCCTTTGACAGTTGGGAACTGGTCTGGCACTTACAGCTGCATATCATGGTGTTGTCGAATCCTGTTGGACATAAAAGATCTTACAGAACACCGACATCAAACAAGCCCACTTTGTGACATCGATAAAATGAGACCAAAAAAAAAAAAAAGATGACAATTTGTCTTACTACCTCCCTCCCACATAGCCTTCACTCCCAAGTAATAATGGGTGGTTGCTAGTTCTTTACACATTACAGCTTTAGTCTCCCTCCAGTCTTCCCTCCTTCTAGTTGAGATTTATTAAGGTACATGGTTATAGAATTCTCCCTACTTTCTGACCTCACTCACTTTAGATTGAACTTCTGCTTTCTTGAAACTCCCCACCAAGTCATCTAACCAAAGCACAGCCTGTAATAAGTCTTCTCTAATACCATCTGGGTGGCTCCGTTGGTTAAGTGGTTCCCTGTGGCTCAGGTCATGGTCATGATCCCGGGAACTTGGGATCAAGTCAGTGTTGGGCTCCCTGCTCAGCGGGGAGTCTTGTTTCTTCATGTGCCACTGCCCCCTCACTGTCCCCCCCCACCCCATGTCTGACTCTTGGTTTCGGCTCAGGTCATGATCTCAGGGTTGTGGGACCAAGACCTGAGACAGGCTCAATGCTCAGCACAGAATCTGTTTGTCCCTCTCCCTCTGCCCCTCTTCTGCCCTCTCTCTTTCTCTCTCTCTCAAGTAAATAAGTAAATTCTTTTAAAAAGTTTTTTTAAAAATAAAGAAAAATAAAAACCTGTTACCGACTCCTCATAGTTTCTGATGATGGGTAGTCTGCCTCACTGCGAATTGTCCAACCACAGGTGGGATCTTAGTGGTCTTTGGCTAGAGGGCATTAAAACACCATGCACTATGTAAATATTATTATTCATATAGAATATCCACATTTTTAATACCTATGCAACTCAGTCTTAGCTACTGAAAAGGCTTTGAAAAAGTATTAAATTTGAAATCACCTTAATTTTTACAACTATCTCAAATACAGTAAAATAAGGTGGATTAAAAAAAACTGTATTTGAATACAATTTTACAAGATAGCAGTGGGTTTTTATGCACTTTTTGCATGTAATATTATTGTTATTCACATTACATTTCTGTTCCAAGTAAGAGAGAGATTATTCATTGTTTGAGTTGGTGGGGGCTGGGTTTTCTGAGGTATTTGTTCCCCTTTTGTTTCCTCAGATTTATGAGCCTGGCAAGCTTTTCTGTCTGTTGCTGAAAAGACTATTGTGCCGATATACACACAGTCCCAGCAAATAATTTATTTCAGACCTCCAAGAACAGTCTTTTCACCCTCAAAACAGGGATTTTTCATTTCAGTCATCTGTCCAATCTTAGTAGTGATTCTATAATGTCAGTATTCATTTTCAATAAAAAGGAGAAAAAAGTTATAGTTGAGAGAGCTCTGACCTAGATCAATGGAATAGTGATAAAAATCATCCTAGATTTTATGCTACCATCACAAAAATTTTGGTTAGAGATAAACTTCTAATATTTAAATTTTTCTTGCTTTCTGTTTCTTTTATTCTAACCTTGAAGGTTATGAAAATAAATATATTCAGTTTTAGCAAGAATATATTGGAATGGTTAATTAATGATCCCATCATTTTAAAGAACAACATATTTTAATTAAAAAGAAAAATCCTTTGCCTTGACTTATCTGGATGCTTATCTGTGTTGTCTAGAGGTATGTCTTCATTGACAGAGTTATATGATTTCTCTACTTTTATGACTCTGATAATTGTGCCTTAGAATTTATGATTCTATTGCCTGTTAATCTGTGCCTTTTTATCCATTACAAAATATTATGATCTTGTCACATTATATGCATATAATTATATATCTTGTCACCTTATTCTATTATAGAGCTAGATGAGACTGGGAATTTGTTGTAGCTCATTCTCTGAGGTACAGAACAAACTTTGCTGCAAGTATCCTTAAAATAGTCTTTTCTTAAAATTCCCCAAAGAAAAAGATTATTCTTCAACCTTTCATTCTAAAAAGAAACCTGACTTTTAAAGAAATGACCAGAGAGACCTTGACCATAACCCATAACAACTTGACAAAGGTACACATTTATCATCTGGTTTTGAAGGTCTCATACTAAGCCTTGTGATACTGACATTTCACAGAGTCTATAGATATTATGTTTTCTTCTTCCCTGGCTTGATCATCCCTTTGTCTACTTGAACATAGACTATACTGGGATTAAATGCCTGGATTGTTGAACAGCAAAAGATGAGTCTCATTTTAGCTACACTGTTGACAGCAGAACTATTTCTAAACCATTCCTTTTGCAACCTTTCTGAAAACCAGCTGTAGGTCTCATGTGAGGGCAAAAATTAGCATGCATTCGGAAGAATTCGTATTCACATTTTCATCAGCTAAGAAATGACAGTTTTTTTTTTTTTAAAGATTTTATTTATTTGACAGATCACAAGTAGGCAGAGAGGGGGGCAGAGAGAGAGGGGGGGAAGCAGGCTCCCTACTGAGCAGAGAGCCCAGATGTAGGGCTCGATCCCAGGACCCTGAGACCATGACCCAAGCCAAAGGCAGAGGCTTAACCCACTGAGCCACCCAGGTGCCCCAGAAATGACAGTTTTGACTCGAAGCTGCTCAGGAATAGTTTTGCCAACATTTGTAAAACATAATATAAATTTACTCATCAAGGAGTCTTTATTAGTGATCATGGGAAAATCAGTCTCTCTCTCGCTTTTTTTTTTCCATCTCAAAACTGACAATATTTATCTCTGTTAAACTCACATAAGACATATGTTGACATTGAGCAAAACACTCCCATTCTATATACATTTAGGGAATAATTTAACATTTTGGAAAAAGGGGGGGAAAAAGACTGTCAACATGTGAAGAGCCAGGAAATATTTTATTCCGTTATATTTTCATAAAGCCCACAACCATCAAAGAAAATAAAATACACTGGTGTTCATAAGTTAAAATATAATTTCATAGTCATTAATTAGTAGGAAGTCATTTTTGTATTTCACATGTAATACGTACTTTTTCATTTCCTTTTTTCTCAGCAAGATATGCATTTTATTTTATTTTATTTTGGCATTAGACAATAGCAAAATGTCTCCTTTACTTTTGGCTAAAGACAAATATTCCTTATCTTGAAGACTTGTTCCCTTTGAGCATAGTGTCTTGTGTGTATGTATAGTGCCCCAAATTTTACACTTTGATGCTCAGGTATGTGGTCTAAATAATGGGGAGAAATAATTAGAATTTTTTAAAAAATAATGTTGCTCCTAAAAATCTCAGGTTTATGGTTACTTTAAATGAGAAGAGGTAAGGATAATCTAAACAAAATCATGCATCTAAAAGAAGTCATGGGATTATGTAGATATATGACATATGTTCTGTTGGTATTATCCTTACATGCAGGTTAGCAAGGAATTAGCCTGTAATATTTTTCTAAATCATTTATGGACTTTCAGAATTAGGAGGAATATTATAGATCATGGTTGATCCCTTTATTTCACAGAGGAAGAAGGTAAGACTCAGCAAGGCGAGCAATTTCTGAATTTCTTTTGATCATACCCCTTGTCCTTCCCAGTGGTGAGCCCCTTTTCCATACCTTCCCTCAAGTCTAACATCTTCCACTGCATTCGTCATTTCAAGCAGATAATTCACATGCTACATGACCCCATTCCCCTTTTACCACTGCAGTCCTTTCCAGACCTGGCCAATCTAAGGGACGCTGTCATAGAGTTGCTTCATTAGCTGCATTCTCTCCACCCATGGCCACTACCACTTTCACAGTTCAAGCACAGACATGGGCAGTTTCTCATTCTAACATGTGATACTGAGTCTCTTGATCTTTCCACATCACAGGGCAGCCATTTGCTGACGTATCCTGCAGAAACCTAATGACTGGGATCTCTAAACCTCTCTTCATGTAGGAACTGTCATCAGCAAGAAATCTGGTCTTAACTCTAAAAGGTTATAATAAAATGTATTTAAAATAGTTTCTCTTTCATATATCAAGTACTACCCTACTGGTTCTCATGAAATTAGACTTGTGTTCTCTCTTATCCTATGTCTTATATATGAAAGTGATGAGAGTGTAGGTAAATAGTGTTTGATCCCTAGGCATTTAGCTAAAGTGAGGTGCGAGGCCTTAAGCTTAACCCAAAGAAGGCAGCATGGACCTCATTGTCCATTGATGAGATAATTAATTTATTTGAAAATCTCAACCATTCCTGACACTTCATTTACCTTTGCTTTTTTTGCCTGTAGTTTTGTTTTCTCTGGTAGATTAAAGATGACCGAAACTTCTTTGCTATTTGTCTCATTGAGAGACAATTTTCTTCCCTTTATCGGGATTGACTTTAATAATTTTAACTGATAGAATTCAGTGGAAACTGTGGCTAGTTTATTAGACACTCAGCACCTTCCACACAGGTCCTTGGAATGCTCACTGTGGGTCAGGTTGGCTATCCTGTAAGAAGTCGGACTCTCATTAGACTGCTAGGGAATGAGGAAGCCCAAACATGAGGGAGACCACACCGAGAGGCTGCATGGAAAGATGGAAAAGCCCACAAAAAAAGAAGCCCAAGGAGCTGTTAGCTTTTGTACCTATTCTAGCCCAGGTTCTAAGCAAATGAGTGAAGTGGCTCTCTCAAATACCCCAGGCCCCCACAATGATAATATGGAGAAATGTGGAATCCAGATGGCAGCCAAAACATGATCTGTTCAGCCATCCCAGGCATATCCAGCCATTTGAGCTATTCTATCTGAGTCCCAATCATCACAGTATTAAGACAAGCTGTCCTCACTGTACCCTGCCCAAACTCCTGAGCCACAAACTTGTGAATACAATTGCATGGTCCTTGTTTTACGCCATTGCATATTGGGGTGGCTTATTATTTAGCAGTATGATGCCAGGAAATGACTTCATTATAAAACTGAGGTTCTGCTTTAACAGAAACCTGAAACATGTGGCATGGGACCAGGTAGAGGATATGAGCTCAGTATGAAAAAGGAGAGATGAAGGACAACATGCATGAGTAGAAACAGCCCTTGGTGCCCTATACTAACCTTGAAAACATAATGCCAGTTGCTTTTAATGGAAATTTCTCTATGGCTAACCTAATCTAGAAGGACACAGGGAAAGAAATGACACTGGGAAATGTTATTTCTGCTTAACTAAACCGATTCAAAACCATCACAGTCTATTGGTCCTGACTTGAAAAATACGGACATGGCCATAATCAGTCTCTTAAAATCACTCCCAAACTCAATCACAATGCTGATTTGGGGCCTGCTTGTTTCCACTGTCCTCCACTCTAGGCTATCTCTAGAATGACTACTTTCAGCCTTCAAAATAGTTGAATAAATTATGAGTTATTCTAAATTAAAGTTTGATTCTTACATTGCATACACTGCAGGTTAAAATCCATAGTCATCATCACATATAAGTATATTGAAAATTTTATTCTAATCACCTTGCTAGTAATACAGCCCCAGGTTTCCTGGGCTTTTTGGACATTATGTTCCTTATATTTTTTTGAACAAGCTATGCAATTTTGTGCTTTTTTATTTATCTCCCTTGTAGATCCTTGCATATTTTTTAGGTCAAATACAAACATCACCTTTGTTCTTTCTCATAAACTATGTTGCATCTTCCACTAAGCAATGAAAATTGTTCTCTCTATGGACATCCTGATACACTGATTCCTGTTTTCATTATAGGGGTAATTGTTTACAAAATACTATTTGGACATCCTGTCTCTAATCTTCAGAAGACTTTGAAATCTTTAAAGACTCAAACTTTTTGCCTTATTTATTTGCATATCCTCAGCATTTACAAAGGTCCTGAGAGTCAACAAGAGCTTAATATATATTTGTTGAAAAAAATGACAATATTCCCTTAGGCAGTGAAAATATATTTAAAGAACATTCCTTGATATTACAGTATAGAATAATGTTTATCTTCATTTTAGTTCTTTCTTTTTTATGGAAATGGAAATGTTTAACTTGTAATATATAGGGTGTATAATAAAATGTATTGTTGACTCTAATGATTTATATGTGTCTGTGTTTATGTGATGTGTGTACCTAGAGGGAAAGGAGTATTAATTAGGCTTAGAATCTGTATGGTCCTTACAAAAACCAAACAGATTGACATTTATAGCTTCTGCCATTAATTAGATACAATTAGCAATTTTGTAGTAATTAAATTACATTATAAATTTCCTTATAGTTACTGAATTATATGTTTTAAATTATTCTCATATAAATAAACTGATCACTTATATCATTGTATTGAATGATCTAATTTACTTTATTACTGAATGATTTTGCCAAAATGATTTGTGAGTAATATAATAATTAAAAGTGAAAATAGTTCTAGCATAGGATGCCTGGGTGGCTCAGTCGGTTAAGCATCTGCCTTCAGCTCAGGTCCTGATCCCAGGATCCTGGGATCTGAGTCCCGCATTGGGCCCCCTGCTCTATGGGAAGCCTGTTTCTCCTTCTCCTGTTCTCCCTGCTTGTGTTCCCTCTCTTACTGTGTTTTTCTCTGTCAAATAAATAAATAAAATCTTTAAAAAAAAAGTTCTAACATAAACTCAAAATATCATCAAACTATTCCCAATTGACTTGAAAACTTTTAGATATTTTCATCCTTTCTGGAATGCAAACTAAAGCCAAGGTATTTCAGTCCATAAATGACCTTAATGCATAGGACACCTTTTACCATTTGGAGAGTAAAATACTTTTTCGATACTTTTAACAACTTATACTCAGATTATGCTGGACTATTCAGTGACACTGAAATAACTCCTTCTCTTTCTACTTCCTCTGTTTTGGGGGGAGTAATGACTGTTACATTTTTTTCCTTTAAATTAGATATTTTTGTGCTGTTTTCTTCACTAGTGTACAGAATAGATTTAATCTTCCACAGAAAAGTTCTTAAATTATTTCAGGACAACTTCCCTGGATCCCCAGATATTGATTGCCAATGCAGGGAAATTTAATTTTGTTAAGTCTATCAGAAAATATATGATGACCTACTCTGTGCTAGGTATTGTGCTAGGCACTTGAGGTACAGTCTTGCACTGGAGAGATCTGGACTTATGCTCATGAATTCACTATCCCATGGAGGAGGTGGGCCACAAACAAAAAGTAATATGAACTTTTTTTAAAAAGCTTTCACTATTTTATCTTACTTCTTTAAATACACAGAGCTTCCACTATATTCCTGCTGAATTGTTAGTCCCAAACTGATGCAGTATTCCCAAAATGATCTGATTAATGATAACTAAGCATTACCCTCATTGCCTATTAATGATAAAAGAAGCAATGTACATCCTTAACTGTGTTTTAAATAAAATAACAGAAATAAAGAATTTAATGTAGTGTTTATTGAAAATGTTCTATAAATATTAGCAATTATTTTTGCATTCAGGGAAATCATAACTAGCTTCCTTCTTTTTCCTAAATGCAGCCTATATCACATTAGCTAGTGTAATGAACACATTGTACACTACTGGGACTTGTCCATTCATTCTGCTTCTTATTTATGACTGACTCATCACGTAAGCTTTGAATGTTTTATTTTTCAGATTTGGTTTTCACCTATTTTAAAATTTATCTTCATAGAAAATGTCCACCATTCCAGATGCTGTCTGTATTTCTAGATCCTAATTATGTTACACAATACAGTTCCTACTCACCCATTTTGTGCATTCTGCATCTCATTAACATGTCTACTATTTTGGACATTGTGTGATACAAGTCCAAAGCCAAAATCTTGTGATAAGTCACCGACCCAGCAAGAAGACAGATGTGGTGGAGAGAATTACCATTTTACTGTTTGAGGGATAAGACTTTATATATATAACAATAAGAGGATAAAACTCCAAAGTTTCCTTTGCAAGCACAAGCATATTATAAGTTCTTCTTAAGTCTTACCCTAATTGGTTAAAAATGCTGCTCTAGCTACACTGAACCTTATTTGGCTCTGGGAGTGATAGCCTGAGATGAGATTTACTATACAAATATAGACTATCAAACCAACAAAATCACAAATTTACAGACCAGAGGGACAAATTCTAAGTAATCATAATCATAATTATAACAATAATAATAATATTTATATGATTGGTTAATTGAGATGTACAATGGTAATCACACACACACACACACACACACACACACACACACACACAAAGCAGGGAAGAAAAGAAAAACCAGACTTAAACAAAGCAGCAGATGCTTCTATTACAGCTGCCAAGAGACACAAGTCCTTTTTATGCAAACCATCTGAAATTTATTGTAAAACTTTTGTCGGCTGAAAGCTATCCATACCTACCAGACGTGCCATTAAGGGAGAAGTGCCATCTCTTTTACATAAATGATACAATGCCCAGAACAAGTCATCTGTGGAATAATGATATCACTTATGATATCCCTGAAAATGGTATCAAATAAGTAGTAGACAGATTTATTTTACTTGTAAATGCATACTTGTCTAGCACCCACTCATACAGATATTTGTTTAAAGGGTTATATGTTATTATGCTCTCCTGAAGTACATCAGAGGCATTTAATATCATCTGCAGGGAGCAGACAAGACTAGAATCACCATTATTTCACATAATTTTGAATAGCTGTCCATTTAGACCCTTGGGACAGTGTCTCCTTTGTGCTACACTGCAAGCGCTTGGTTATGCTGCAAGCCAGTTATAATTACAACTGCAAATTAAAAATCCACCCAAGCTCCTTAATTATCTGAATTTATTATTCTTTAATTTTTTTTTTTTTTCTTCAGGTTTCTGAGTGGCTCATCAATTCTGACAAAGTAGGGAAAGAGAATGTTATCTGGGGCTTTCAGCTACTCTTAAAGAACTTATTCACTTGTTTTTAGGGCAAGAGCACTTTTTTAAAAGTTTTATTGTCATTAAAAGCAACTACAAATTACTGATTCCAAAGGATCAAGATACCTACAAACAGTAGGCCAGCAAGTTGCTGGCGTGTTCTTTTGTTTCTAGGTCTTGGTGGCCACTCAGTAGAGATTACTTAACTCCTTGAAGACTCAGCAGTACTGTGTGTGTGTGTGTGCATGTGTGTGTGTGTGTGTGTGTAGGGTTGGGGACCCAAGGTTTATACACTTAATACTGACAGCATTTGATACCTTTTCTTTGACCCCCATCATTGAGTCATTTCAACCCTTCATCATCTATTACCTTTCTTACTGCATCAGACTCCTAGCTGGTTTCCTGGCCTCCAGTCTGACCTATTCAGCTCTAAAGATAATCTGGAGTCTGAGTAGGGAATATAAAGTCAGGAAATACTGGATGCCAAAGGCAAAAAGCACCTAACAAAGAGAGCCAGTGGCTTCAACATTGGAGAAACCAAATTTGTTGTCAGATCTAAACAGAAGTGTGGTGCAGTTTATGGCTAAAGCAGCTTATTTATTTATTTATTTTTTAATATGTCAAGTCAAGATTCATAAATTTTCATTACCTCATTTATTTTTACTCACAAACTGATCATGACAGCCTCCTGCTAAAGGATAGTAATTGTATTTGGACATGAGTTGCACATGAGAGGATCCCTAGAATAGTGTCCCACCTTGTCTTAGTTCATTTGGGCTGCAACAGAACCAAATACCACAAACTGAGTGTCTTATAGACATGAGAAACTTACTTCCCATAGTGTTTGAGCTTGGAAGTCCAAGATGAGGGTTTCAGCATGGCTGAGTCAGAGCCTTCTGGGTTGCAGACATCTTATATCCTCACATGGTGGAAGGCACTAATGAGATTTGTGAGGCCTTTTGTAAGAGCGCTATTCCCATTCATGAAGGCTCCAGTAACCCCCCAGAGGCCTAACCTCCAAATACTATCACATCGTACACTAGGATTTCAACATTAATTTTGAGATAGAACAAACATTTGGGCATAGTGCACATGTAGCATGCATTTAATTATTTTAATTTAAATTAATTTTGATAAACAACTATGAGAAAATAATAAATAAATGACTTTTTGGTTTCTTCACTTTTTGCAAAATTGGAAAAGTTAAAGTAAGGCATTTCTGAAACCCTTAAGTTTTAACAATTTATGATTTAATGATTCATGGGAAGAATAGCAAATACTAATTTAATAATTTTTTAATTAAAACTATTTATTCTTTCTCTAGGTGGTCCTGTTTCCTATTTTGGTTAGTATTACATTTTTTTAAACTTTCTATTATTTTATGCCCTCTTAAGGCATCCAAAGGTTTGGAGTGGAAAAGAAACTTGAAATGACTAGAAACGGGTATCTTTAATAAAGTTGATCTAGGAAAATAGACCAAAGAGCAAGAAGGGGAGGGCACGATATTCTTTGGACATCAAATGTATTTAAGACATGTTTTAGCTAGAGTTCAAGATTTTATTGGTAAATAAAAGGAAGAGCTTGGATTCCATCCAGATATATTCCAAATTAAAGCACTGGTAGAAACTTAACAACTGAGGTAAAGGAGAGGAAAATAGGAAAAATATATAGTTCTTGAATCTCTACTTATTTTTTTCTTTCTAATGCTATACTTTACCAAACTTATAGAGTTAAGAGGAAGGAAAGCTACAAATGGAAATAACACTTGGGCTTTGGCAGGACATGTGTCTTATCACTTCTAAGACTCTGGAATTCTAATTATTAACAACTGTTAATGAAACCTTCTGTTCCAATCTTCTTATCATTTGTAGGAAATATCATATTGATACTGATCTCAGATGATTAGAGCAGTTGGTTAAAAAGCTTTCAATAGTCAGTGGGAAGTATAGTATATTCTTCCAGGAAGGGTTTTTAGAGAGTAAAGAATGGTATTCTGTGGATTCTGATTACTTGATGCACATTTTCTGTGACTACATGCAATAAAATTTTCAGCATTATTTTCAACTATAACAAGAAGCGGAGTGAAATTTATTTTTATAAAGTAAATGAACTGGAGAGAATATATAAGCCTAAAATATTAATTAATACCTCTAATACAATTATTGCTGACAATTTTTAAAAGAATTAAATGCACATGATGTAATTAATATTTGCAGTGAATTAAAACTTCCTCTGTGATGAGTGGAGGTAGCTTCCTCATGTAAAATATTACCTGAAACTGGGGTCTTCCAGCTAACCATCAAATAAAGTTTTCTTTTTGAGGCATCATTATGTTTAAGAGACATATGTTGCTAGTATAGACTTGAATAAAGTAACAAGGATTTTCCTAAGGCCAACTTAACTACTCCATGAAAAGTGATTTCTTATGAAGGTGATTCCTGTCCCTAGTTTCAAACTAGATGATATTTTATGAGAAAATTTGTAGAATATATTACTTTAGGTCCTGAAAAGAGAAACACACATTGAAAAGACTTATTTGATAATCTATCTTCTGCTGAAAAGCAGACTTTAAAATGCCTATTTATGTTTCCAATTATAATAGAATATCTACTCAAATCATAAGTAAGTATTTCATCTGTTATTGCATCCCTTTAGTACTAAACACTGGAAGAACAATCTAATTTCAGCTGTTCTGATTCATTTACACTTAAGCCATCAAATTTTTATGTTTGCAAAATGTTTTTAATGCACAAAAAGCTGTAATGATATCTTTAATAGCGTTTTCATTTCTGCATCATAGACATCATATTTTCTTGATGTCTTATGAGTCTTATTTAATAAAAAAACAAAAGGGAAATGGAAATGAAGAGGAAGTTGTTTTACTTGATTTGAGCTACTTCTATGTGACATTACTAAAATAATTTTAAAATGAAAGAGTCCATATAAAAATTGAACTGAATTTTGCAGCTATATAATGGCAAAGAGATGGTCAATATTATTGAAGGCTCTCTGTATATAATATAAAACCCATTTATGAGTGGGGAGATGTGGTAACTTTTAGGTCTCCCAGAGAAAACCATTTTGGTTTGACCACTCACAATTCTATCATTGTCTCTAAATTTCTAAAACCATGTTATATTATAGAATGAATCTAATTACATTTTTTCTTGCTAATACTTATACAGATAATACTAAACTGGACTGTGTAGAAAATATGAGCTACTGTCAGTATCAAGATTCAGTCATATCTTGAAAGAGATTTAAACTGAGTTATTTTGAAAGATGAACTGCTTATGACCATTCTGATGTGATCCAGAAAATGATCCGAGACTAAGATAAGAAACAGACATAGACTTGTGTTGAGGGCTCACAAGTCGTGTGTCATCTTTCACCTAGACTATCCTAGTGACAAGTTATTTGTACTGATAATAGGCTAATAATAATGGCCAAAGAAATAAAAGCAATAAAACCATATTTTTATTTTTTGTCACTTTGTACCTAAATTACAAACCTTGTGTTATTATGTCCATCAAGAGTTTGAGCAGAATTGTTTAATTTGGCATGCCAGGAAAGGCCAGCAATCCCTGTACCGATGGATGAAAGATTATTTCAGACTTTGCTGTGAAAGAGAGGAGAAGGCAAGCAGGTCAGCACTCAGAGAAAAAGACCCTTTGCTCTTCTTTACCCTCACTTTTACTGGTGCTTCCGTTTAGTCATACGTCTTTATTACTCTGTTTCTCAAGCAAGTGATGTGTGGCAAGGGGTCTTGCAGAAAATAGGAGAGTCTGATTACAGGAAGGGTACACTGTGCAGGTCAGTGTGTTCTGCGAGTTCTGCTAAACATAATGTATGGGACAACGCGTACATCTCTTGGATCACAGGGCGGCTGTTTGCGCTAAGAAATCTTTGGGAAAGGCAACTCCCTGGGGCATTCCAAATGGCAAAGTGGCCCCCAGGCCTCCACATGCCCCCTAGGCCTCTGCATTCCAAAGGCCTATGACCTCCTCTGGAAACTTCCATTGCCCCCAGTGCCTCCTGTTACACTTTAGCAAGCCTGGTATGATGGATGATCTCACACCCTACATTAACCCCAACATTGGCAGGTAACACTGACTCAGGATAAATTTATGCAATCTTGGAAACATTCAATGTGTTCATTTGCTTATTCATTTATAATTCACTAATTTAATCAGCAAGTATTCATTGGGCACCTACTACTGCATGCCATTCACTGTTCTAGGTACTGACAATAGAACAGTAACAGAACAGCAAGCGTTCCCGTTTTCATTCTGGTCTGGAAAAACACAGAGTAAACAAATAATAAACATACCATATGCTGTAGGGTGAAAACTACTACGTATAAAAACAAGGAGGGATGAATCTGAAGTGGGGTTTTAGCGAAGGCCATTTGGGAGGCCCCTCTGATAGCATTGTTTGGTAGACACCTACATGCTATGTGCATATATGGGGGAAGATTGTGCTAAGCTAGAGGGAAGAGTAAGGACTGTGTCTCCCACGGAGGATCATGCTTGTCATATACAAGGAGTAGCAGGAAAGTCAGTGTGGCTGGATCTGGGGGAGGAATGATAGAGTGAATAGGACAGGAGGCTACAGAGGTGTTATCCAGAGCCATCTTTACACTTAGCGTGAGCCAATACTGGAGGGAGCGTGGAAATAGAACCTAGGGTTTCTCATCTTATAAACCTTTTATTCTGAAAGCGGCTTTAAGACTAACTTCCATAAAGAACAACATAAGGCTTAATGTAGCTAAATTATTGTAGACCAGATTTTATGATAAAAACTAATTGTTCTAAAATTAGTTAAAATCTCCTGACCTTGCAGGCATGGTGTTAACTTATAATTACCTTCAAACTGTTTTTTGTCATACTTGAATCATCCTGCAAAATGATTTGAAATGCACAGCTATAGTTTTCAAAAATAAACCTAATTGTATTCTGTAAGATAAAGAATGGCTCATTTAACATAGGCAAGGCGTACATTTCTCAAATATTTATTATGTTCTGATTTATGGGCATTTGAAATAAAAACAGTAATCACCAGGAGTCAATATTGGTTCACTTAACACAAGCTGTTTAGCCTTAGATTTTCTTTTTTTCCTTTAAGGATTGTTATTCTGGTAGACTAGAGAAATGTGTTAGGCACTGATAATCATTAATGGTAGTTGAATCTAGATGCCATAAATTTTTGGTTAAAGTTTCATGGAATACATTAGACGTAAGGAAGATATGTGAATGTGATTATTATGCAATAGGTTGAACAACTTCATTGCATGCTCTTTGTGGATTGTATGACTCTTGTATTCATTCAGTCAATTTTGAAGCATTAACCAAGTGGAAAATGCATTGTTACCATGCATTGTGAATGGACTGATGAACAAACATATCTCTTGCCTCATGCAATTTACAATCAGCAGAGAAGACATAATATACCTAGTTTCAAGTGTCTCTTATGCTTACAAAGGTATTCCTGGACCATACACATGAAAATGCTAACTCAGAATAGGGTTCAAACATAGAAAATGTTTGCATGCAGTGGCAATAATTTAAGATGTGTCTAGAAGATAAGTAGTTTTAGGTAAGTGGGTAAATAGATAACGGTACTAGAGAGGACTCTAAATGGAGAAAACTGTCAACATGAAGCTATTCTGAATCTGAGGTATCGTGTCAGAAATATTTAAGAGGAGAAGTATAAATGAAAATTAAAAAGCAAAGAGTGGCATGAAGAGAGATTAAGGATACAGTCAGGGGTCAGATGATGTAGCGTTTTTCCAGAATATATTGATGTATTAGATTTTATTCACATTGCAATGGGAAGCCATTAAGGGGTATCATATAATTAAAATAAAAGATGGCTTAAGGAAAAGAGAATATGTTTGTTTTCTGTTATGGATTGAATTCTGTCCCATTAAAATTCTTATGCTGAAGTCTTAACCCTTAGGACCTCAGAATGTGACCTTCCTTGGAAGCAGAATCCTAGCAGATGTAATTAGTTAAGATGAGGTCATACTGGAGTAGGGTGGGGCCTTTGGCCACTGTGACTGGTATCCTTATAAAGAGGGGAAATTTGGATAGACACACAGGAGAATGAAGGCAGAGATTAGAGTGATGGACCAGAAACCCAAGATTGGCAGCAACCCAGCAGCATGGCACTACATTCTCCATCAGAATAAGGCAGTCTGCTCAAACTTTGATTTGGAACTTCTAGCCTCCAAAACTGTGAGACAAGAACTTCTTGCTGCTTAAGACATCCAGTTTTAGTATTTTGGTACAGCAGCCCTAACAGTGTCAGAACTCAAATTTATAGTAAGCATTAAAGTGCTAACAATAGGATGACTCTAAAAAAGACGAAATTAGGTAGAGTTCAATGTAAAATCCTCCCCTGGGTCAAAACTTTGATGTACAAGTAAATGACAGCAGAGGTACCATTTAGCAGTTGTATGATTTTTTTAAAAAATACATTATATATTTAGTTCACATGTATGCCTTATGTGAATCATTAGTATAAGGTGCAGTTCAATCCATACCACTCAAAATGCATTTAAAAATATGGTATTTTGTGTATTAAGAACTATCTTGAGATATTTGTCAGTGTGCTTTTCTCCTAATACTTCCTCATTACTGGACTCTTTTATACATCACCTAGGAAAATGTAAATTGCATTGAGAATTAGTTTTGTTATACTGAAATGAAATAGATGAAGAAAACAGAGAGTTTTTCTTTCCTAAATCCAAAACATATTCAATGTGTCTTGTTATAAGAAAGTTTTGAAATCTAAAGCTTTTTATTTGCAATAACCAGAGGTTTTGCCCGTTTTGATATTTGTTTGCTTATTTTTGAGAGAAGAATAACAGAAAAGGTCCCAAAAGAGAGAAGGAAGGATACCAGTTTGTGATTTAAATTTGTGAGCAAATTTATTTTCCAAGAACTTCTGACCTCTATCATTTGCACTCTTTTTTGCCTGGTTTCTTAAGGTAGAAGCTTAGATAATGGATTCATAAATTTCTTTTCTAATAAAGGTATTTAGAGATATTCATTTCCTTGTAATCACTAGTTTTGTTGTTTCCTTCAATTCTGATGTGTTAAGTTCTTATTTTCATTAAATTAAAAATGCTTCCAAATTTTATTTCAGATTTCTTTTTACCATAGACTATTTAGAAAAACATTGTTTAGTTCTCCAAATAGTTGGAAAATTTTCCAGATATCCTCCAGTTATTGCTTTCAAGTTAAATTTTACAATAGTCAGAGAATATACTTTGTATGATAGGGTCCTTTAAAATTTATTTCGTATATTTTTATGGCTAAGAATTCTAATTTAGTGAATGTTTTATGTGCACTGGAAGGAAATGTGTATTTCACTCTTCAGTCATCTAGGTCAAGTATAAATTAGGTCAAGCTGTTCAGTAGTATTGATCAAGCATTTTCTATGCTTTCTGATTTCCTATCTATACATTTAATACTGAAAGAAGATTGGTTAACTCTCCAATTCTAGTTATGCTTTTGTCTATTTCTTCATATAGTTTATAAATTATAGCTTTAAGTATTCTGAAGTTCTGTTACTAAGTGCATACACATTTAAAACTGTTATGTCTTCTTAGTTAATTGACACCATTATTTATTGTCCTTCTTTACTCATGATAGTATTCTTTGTTCTGAAATCTACCTTATCTGATGTTAATTTAGCCACTACAGTGTACCTTTGATTAGTATTTTTATGGTATATCTTTTTTCCCATCCTTTTTGCCTTTAGTCTATAATATACTTTCTGTATTTCAAAATATATCTTATATTTCTATACTATTTATTATATTTATGATAAATGAATATTTATGATTATTTCAATAACACCATTCCTCCAGGCAACACTTAATTGAATTTTGCTATTTCATCCAGTTTCACAAACATTGTCTTATAATTGGAACATTTAGGTAATTTACTTTGAATTCATTATCAATATATGATAATGTTTAAATCTGTCATAGTATTATGTGTTTTGTATTTGCCCTATCTTTTCATCTTCCTTCTTTTTTTCTCTTCCTGCTTGCTTTTTGATTACTTGATTTTTTAAAAATAATTCCAGTTTATCTTTAATTGTCACTTCTTAGATGACTTGTTTTATTTTTAATGATTGTACTAGCCAGTGTTTTGAATTTTAACATGCACAGAAAGCACTTGGAGGGCTTTTAAAAACAGAAACTGCTGAACACCACTCAGAGTTTTTGAGTAGTTTGAATTTGTATATATAAATTTAGTATATACAGTGTTTGTTATGTACCTGAATAAATTGATTCTACTTATAAGGCAACAGGATATCTTCATTTTTAATTTTTAATTTTAGTTACTTTCAAAAACTATCATTGAAGACCAGTATTCTGGTTCCTTATGAATTCATCAGATTCAGTTTCAGTTTTAGCTTATAATGAGATTCACGAAGTTAAACAAATGTAGTTTATGGTTTTATTTACAGAAATGAACTAGTGAGACCATATGGACAGAACACTATGCACATTAAAATTGTTTAATTGAGTTAACAACTTTAATAATTTCATTAAGAGACCTATATCCAGTCTTTAGGAAAGGCAATAAAGGAGAAGGCTAAAACTAATATTTGAAATATTTTTAAATCCCTGTCTGACCTTGTCCCCTTTTATTTGACTTTAGTCAAAGACATGCATATTAGATATAATTTTATTGAGGAGCATCCCCATGACAGATAAAAGAAGGTTAGAATATCCTTGCACTAAACCTACAAATCCACAATTTAGTCATGCAGGAATATCTATCTGGAATATAGTATTAGTGCAAAAATGAGACCAAAATGAGAGAGAAAATAATTATATGAAAATCACTGTGATAATTTCCTAACTTTCATCAATGGAGTAATAGTTTATTTTTAAACTAGATGTGTTAATCTCTTTCTTCAAGGAAACAGAGCAAATAGGATATGTTTATATGAGTATATACAAAGAAATTTATATAAGTAATTGGCTCATGTAATTATGGAGGCTGGAAAATCCAGATTTGTAGAAGGGACCAACAGACTAGAGACCCAGGAGAATTGATAACACAGTTCTAGTCTTATAGAAGTTTGCTGGGGGAGGCTCTCTTGCTCGGGGAGGTGTTTTGTTTTGTTTTGTTTCCTATTAAGGTCTTCAACTGATTAGTTGAGTCCCATGGACATTATGGAGAACAATCCGCTTTAACAAAAGTTTACTGATTTAAATTTAATCTCATCCAAAATTATCCTCCAAGTTGTTGTATAAAATTAACCATTATACTAGGTAAATATTCTATTTCCTCTAATCTTAAATCACAGCCAAAAAACCAGCATGAAAAACAGTAATAAAGAAATACATCTGCAGTGTTCCAAAAGACTCCATTATATGACTGAATTATACAAATTTTCCTGATAAGTAAGTTTTATATGAAAAGCTGTTGTGAAACAGTTTATGGTTATAAATTGGTGGTGTTTTCTGAAGGATTTTTGTTATTTCACTTGTTTAGATAAAGGGGTGGAATGAACATTATACTTCTCTCACTTTTAGGACTGAGGCTCTAGTTTTTCTGGCTTCTAGGAGTATTGCCTATAGACAGCTCATTGCTGAGTCCCTCCCCAAGAATTACTCAAGGCTTAAGAGATCTGCTTCACCCATAGCTAAGGTAAATCTCTTCCTCAGGGCTACTTTCATCCAAAAACTGGCCAACACGAGGGTAAAAATACAAAGCCCTTTGCCTCAGTGATTGAGGGGAGGGCAAATCAGAAGTCATGTTCTACCTATGAAGCTGCCCATGGGATCACCTGAGGTCTTTGTTGCAAATCTTTCACAGTTCAATTTCTCCATGTACCTAATCCTGTTTACCTTGTTCCCTCCCTAGTGATTATTCCAAGAGCCTTCCCTAATAGAGCAACTGCATGCAAATCTTCATCGCTGAGTCTATTTCTGACCTAGGGTAAAGGTATAAAAGTATAATTCACAGTATAGTTAAATCTGCCAGTGAAAGGAGTGGTGATTAAAAAAATTAGTGATATTCATTTTTAATAGAATTTGTTTTATATTTGTTTAGTATTTTTATAGCTTTATTTATCTATTTATTTTCCTCTCTAATTTTACTTTTCGTTGTTGTTTATTCAAGCATAATTAACACACAGTTTTATATTAGTTTTAGGTATACAATATAATTACTGAACGATTTTATATATTTCTCAGTGCTCATCAAGATAAGTGTATGCTTAATACCCTTTATTTTACCACTCTCCCACCTGCCTCCCCTTTGGCAACCACTAGTTTTTTTCTCTGTATTTATGGTTTTTTTTTTTTGTTTGTCCCTTTTTTTTTCTTTGTTCATTTGTTTTATTTCTTAAATTCCACATATAAGTGGTATCATATGGTATTTTTCTCTTTCTGTCTGGCTTATTACACTTAGCCTTATACTCTTTAGATCAATCTGTGTTGTTGTAAATGGCGAGATTTCATTATTTTTTATAGCTGGTATATATGTATATATATACGTATACATATACGTATATATATACATATACGTATATGTATACATGTATACATATGTATACAAATGTATATATGTGTATACATATACGTATATGTATACATGTATATATATATCATAACTTCTTTATCCATTCACCTATCGATGGACACTTGGGCTGCTTCCATATCTTGGGTATTGTAAATAATACTGCAACAAACATAGGCATGCAGATATCTTTTTTTTTTTTTTTAACATTTTATTCATCCACTTGACAGAGACCATAAGTAGGCACAGAGGGAGGCAGAGAGAGGAGGAAGCAGGCTCCCTGCCGAGCAGAGAGCCTGATGCGGGGCTCGATCCCAGGACCCTGGGATCATGACCTGAGCCGAAGGCAGAAGCCTAACCCACTGAGCCACCCAGCCGGCCCAGATATCTTTTTGAAATAATGTTTTCACTTACTTTGGGTAAATACCCAGTAGTGGAATTACTGGATCATATGGTAACTTTATTTTTAATTTTTTAAAGACCTCCATGATATTTTCCACTGTGAATGCACCAATTTGCATTCCCACAAACAGTACATAAGACTTTTTTTTTTTTCTCCACATCCTTACCAACATTTGTTATTCCTGTGTTTTTGGTTTTAGCAATTCTGACAGATGTGAGGTGGTAGCTCATTGTTGTTTTGATAATTAGTGATGTTGAGCATCTTTTCATGTACCTGTTGGCAATCTATATGTCTTCTTTGGAAAACATGGATCCTCTGCCCATTTTTTATTGGATTATTTGTGTGTTCTTTTGTGTTAAGTTGTATAAGGTCTTTATGTATTTTGTGTATTAACCCCTTACTGGATATTTTGTGTATTAACCCCTTACTGGATTTATCATTTGCAAGTACCTTCTCCTGTTCAGTGGGTTGCCTTTTTGTTTTGTTGATGGTTTCCTTCACTGTGAAAACCTTCTTATTTTGATGTAGTCCCATTAGTTTATTTTTGCTTTTGTTTCCCATGCCAGGGAGACATATCTAGAAAAATGTTTCTATGACCAATTACTGCTTGTGTTTTCCTTGAGGAATTCTATGGCTTCCGGTCTCACATTTAGGTCTTTAATTTACTTTGAGTTTGTAAATGGCTTAAGAAAGTGGTCCAGTTTCATTCTTTTGCTATAGCTGTCCAGTTGCCCCAAAACCATTTATTGAAGAGACTGTCTTTTTCCCATTGGGCATTCTTCCCTCCCTTGATACATATTAATTGATCATATAAATGTGTCTTTATTTCTGTACTCTCTATTCTTTCCTACCTGATCTATGTGTCTGTTTTTGTGCCAGTACCATTCTGTTTTGATTACTACATCTTTGTAGTATATTCTGAAATCTAGAATTGTGATATTTTCAGCTTTTTCAAGATTGCTTTGGTTATTTGGGGTCTTTTGTGATTCCATGTAAATTTTAGGATTATTTGTTCGAGATCTGTGGGAAACGCTGTTGGTATTTAGATGGGGATTGCATTAAAACTGTAGATTGCTTTGGGTAGTATGGACATTTTAACAATATTTACTCTTCCTATCCATTCTCATGGAATATGTTTCCATATGTTTATGTCATCTTCAGTTTCTTTCATCAGTGTTTTGTAGTTTTCAGAATATAGGTCTTTCACCTTCTTGTTTAAGTTTATTCCTAGGTATTTTAATATTTTTGGTGCAACTATAGAAGGGATTGTTTTCTTACCTTCTCTTTCTGCTACTTCGTTAGTAGTGTATAGAAATAAAATGATAAATTTCTGTACATTAATTTGTATACTCTGACTATTGAATTCATTTTCAGTTCTGTAGTCTTTGGGTATCTTTAGGGTTTTCTATATATAGCACCATGTAATCTACAAATAGTGAAAAATTTACTTCTTCCTTACCAATTTGGATGCCTTTTATTTTTTCTTATCTGATGCTGTGGCTAGGACTTTCAGTACTACATTGAATTAAAGTGAAGAGATGGACATCCTTGTCTTATTCTTGATCTTAGAGGAAACTCTCTTAGTTTTTCATCCTTAAATATGATGGGTCATAGTCAAATCATAGTCAACCCATAGTCATGAGTTTTTAATATATGGCCTTTTTTATACTGAGGTGTGTTGTGTTCCCTCTAAATCTATTTTGTTGAGAATTTTTTTTTTTTCATGGATGAATGTTGTACTTTATTCAATGTTTTTTCTGCATCTCTTGAAACAATCATATGGTTTTTATCCTTTCTCTTGTTAATGTGATGTATCACTACTTGATCATGGTGAATGCTTTTTTTTTTTTTTTTTTAAATACGTTGTTGGATTTGGTTTGTTAATATTTTGTTGAGAATTTTTGTATCTCTGTTCATCAGAGACATTGGCCTATAGTTTCCTTTTTGTAGCGTTTTTATCTGGTTTTGATGTCAGGGTATTGCTGGCCTTGGAGAATGAATTTAGAAGTTTTATTTTCTCTTCAATTTTTGGAATAGTTTGAGGAGCACAGGCATTAACTTCCCTTAAATTTTTGGTTGAATTCATCTGTGAAACCATCTAGTCCTGAACTTCTATTTGTTGGGCATTTTTTGATTACCAATTCAGTTTCTTTTCTGGTTACCAGTCTGTTGAATTTTTCTATTTATTAGTTTCTTTCTTGGTAAGTTACATGTTTCTAGGAATTTATTCATATCTTCAGATTGTCCAATTTGCTGGCATATTGTTTTTTGTAATATTCTCTTATAATTGTTTATATTTCTGTGGTGTCAGATATTTCTTCTTCATTTCTGATTTTATTTATCTGAATCCTATCTCTTTCTTTCTATTTTTATTTTTATTTTTTTTTTCTGAGTCTGGCTAAAGGTTTATCAATTTTGTTGATCTTTTCTAAGAATCAGCTCCTGGTTTTATTGATCTGCTTATCGTTTTTGTTTGCTTTAGTCTCTATTTCATTTATTTTTGCTCTAATTTTTATTATTTTCTTTCTTCTCCTGACTTTGGAGTTTATTTTTCTTTTTCTAGTTTCTTTAGGTGTAAGACTTTGTTGCCTACTTGATACGTTTCTTACTTCTTGAGGTAAGCCTGTATTGCTATAATCTTCCTTCCTAGAATAGCTTTTGCTGCATCCCAAAGATTTTGGACCAATTGAGTTTTCATTCTCATTTCTCTCCATGTATTTTTAATATCCTCTTTAATTTCATGGTTGATCCATTCATTGTTTAGTAGCATCTTGTTTAGCCTCCATGTTTAGCCTCCAGATACTTTCCTGTGATTGATTTCTAGTTTCATACCAATTTGGTTGGAAAAGATGGGTGGTATAATTCCAATCTTTTGATTTTATTCTGACTTGTTTTGTAGCCTAGCATATGATCTATTCTGGAGAATTTTCCATGTGCACTTGAAAAGAATGTATATTTTATCATTTTTGGATGGAATTCTCTATCATTACTTTTTGCCATTTTAATTATTATGTGTCCTAGTCTGAACTGCCTTGGGTTGATTTTGCTAGGGATTCTCTATGCCTCCTGGATCTGGATTTCTATTTCCTTCCCCAGATTTTGGAAGTTTTCAACTATTATTATTTCAAATGAATTTTCTACCCACTGTCTCTCTCTCCTCTTTCTGGAATTCCTATAATGCAAATATATTTTATGATGTCACTGAGTTCCCTTAACCTATTTTCATTTTTTATTACTAGTTTCTTTTTGCTGTTCAGCTTTGTGCTTTCCATTACTCTGTCTTCCAGATTGCTGATGCATTCTTCTCCTTCTTCTAACCTATATTGATTCCCTCTAGTGGATTTTTAATTTCAATTATTGAGTTCTTCATCTCTGATTGGTTCATTTGTATATTTTCTATCTCTTTGTTGAAGGTCTCACTGAGATCCTATACTCATTTCTCAAGTACAGTAAATATCTTTATGACCATTGCTTTAAATTCTTATCAGGTATATTGGTTATCTCCATTTCCTTTAGCTCTTTTGTTGTGATTTTGTCCAGTTCTTTCATTTGGGACATATTTCTCTGTAACTTCATTTTGTCTACCTCTCTGTGACTGTTTCTATGTATTAGGAAATCCTGATTATGAAAGTAGCAGCTTTATGAAGAAGAGTTCTTGTGGTGCTCTGTAGCACAATGTTGTTTACCAGAACTAGGTGCTTCATGGATATATTTTATTTTATTTTATTATTTATTTTATTTTGTTAAAGAAAGAGAGAAAGAGTGAGGAGGAGTAAAGAAAAAGGGAGACAGAGAGTTTTTTTTTTTTTTTTTAAGATTTTATTTATTTATTTGACAGACAGAGATCACAAGTAGGCAGAGAGAGAGAGGAGGAAGTAGGCTCCCTGCTGAGCAGAGAGCCCGATGCGGGGCTCAATCCCAGGACCTTGAGATCATGACCTGAGCTGAAGGCAGAGGCTTAACCCACTGAGCCACCCAGGTGCCCCGGGAGACAGAGAGTCTTAACCAGGCTTCACACATAGCATGGAGCCCAATTTGGGGCTCAGTCTCACAACCCTGAGACCATGACCTGAGCCAAAATTGAGTCAGACACATAACCGTCTGAGGGTTATCTCTTTAGGAGTATTTCTTTTGTGAGTTGCATGTACCCTACTATTGTGACTGAGCCATATTTGCCTTTAATCAAGTTGGCTCACTTCACCTGTTGTGGGCATGGTTTCATCCCTTTGCTATTAGGGCGCCATCCTGGGGTTGCTGTGGCTTGTAGTTCGGTATTATCAGCAGTCGGACCATATGCCTGCCTCAGCCCATCTTCCGGGAATGTGGGCACAGTGAGCTGCAGTTTTCTCCCCTCATTGTCCCCTGAGATCCTTTCATTAGTGGGTAGGACTAGAACTTAGATGGATACCTGCTCCCATTCTGTCTGCTGGGGCTGCAGTTGAGCTAATGTGTGTAGTTATCTTTGTCTCCCCAGGGCAGGAGTCACTTTGGAGTGACTCTGCTCCCTGTTAGGGATCCCTGCAGGATGTAATGTAGTAGGAGCTGCTTTGGAGGGGCTTTTGCCTAGTGGGGTGGGTTGGATAGGGCTAATCCACAGGAGAATGCAGGGGCAAGGTGGCATGATGTTATCAATGTAAGTGGAGAGTGTTTAAGATGGTTCCAACAAATCTGTCTTTCTGGGCTGGGGGCTGAGGTAGATAAATGGAGCCCTGCTAGCTCTGTCATTCTTAGAGGAGTCTCCTAAAGATCCCTGCCCCTTTTGCTTACATTCTGAAATTAATAAATAAATCTTCAAAAATACCCCCAGGCACTTTCCAAACTGCTGCATCTTGATGGGTTTGAGTGTTTAAGTACCCAGAGTTAAGCCCTACTTACTATAAATACTCAGGAAGTTAAGCACCACTGGTTTTCAAAGCCAAATATTATAAGGACCTCTATACCCAGTGCAGGTCATGTCCCCCATTTCTGGGGTTCCTGGTTTGGGGTCTGCTCCTCTCCTTTCTCTATATTTGAAGTGTGTCTTCCATTTGTGGTTGGTTTTGCCAGGAGTTTGGTTCCCAACTACATCTTCACCCCCCTTCCCTTTTTTGATGTGGCTGACTCTCTATGATTAACTATGGAAAGTCTGTTCTTCTAGTCTTCAAGTAATTTCTGGGTGAGTTGCATTGGTATGGATGTTATCTAAGTATGTCCATGGGATGAAGTGGACCTAGGGTCCTCCTACTCTGCCATCTTTCCAGAAATCTCAGCACTTATTTATTTTTAACTTGAGAAGGACTTTATAAGAATTCCTGTCATTACCATTATAAATTTATTATTAACTCTACATATCTATTTTGATGTGAATTACTTATTATGCATTCATTATTCATTTTTTAGCCATTATTATTAATCAGGGCCAATTACTAAGGCATGTTTGGCTATCTGCTCAAACTATTGTCCAATAGTCTTACCATATAAAATATAATTAAAATACTTATAAGGGTATTACCCCTGCTTTAATTTCATTCATGAGGAATGGTGACAGTTGTTCTTTCTTTCTTCCTTTCTTTCTTTCGAAAGAGAGCATGCCTAGGGGTTGAGGACAGACAAAGAGGGAGAGAGAGAATCCCATACAGGCTCCACTCAGCACAGAGCCCAATATGGGACTCAATCTTATGATCCCGAGATCATAACCTGAGCCAAAATCAAGTCTTGGAAGCTTAACTGACTGAACCACCCAGGCTCCCTGGAATGGTGGCATTTTAAATCTGAGATACATGTTTTATTTCTACCACAATATTTTAACTCTTTTCCCAAAGTATTGAGCTCTCATCTTGCTTACTGACCTTGTGTTTCAGCACTTGGCATTTAAGATTGAACCATAGATTTTATATTTCTGTATTATAATAAGATCTGATTGTTTGGCAACTATGTGGTAATGGGAAATCATGGGATTAAGAAAGAATATATGAACCAGTTGCAATCTGACAGAATATCATGAGAAGGAAAAATTTAGAAATAGCTTATATAAAACACTTTACATATGTCATCAGACATATATGAACAATTATTATGTACCCACCTGAAACACAATAGTCAAAGAAGCTGTCTGGATTATAGTTTTAGTTTTATACATTATTCGATTTCTTCACAATGAAATCCAACATAGTGCCTATCACAAATATAAGATCATATATCTCTTAATGGGGAGTAGTAAGACATTCATTAATTTAACATTATCTACTGAATACTTAAAACATACATTATTATGTTGTGAATTAGTTACAAATAAAAAGTATTTCATCTGGTTCCTGCTCTGAAGATCTCCAATAGAGATTTCCCCAAATTCCTGACATTTAATAATATGCTTCTGATACTTTATTGAGAAAGAGAGATGATTTATATTTGACAGCTACTTCAGACAAGTATTTGGGGTAGAGTGAAAATCTGCTTATGTAGACCAATCATATGAAAACTGTATTTTCTCCTTCAGACATAACAGTTTTGCTCTTAGGGGCAATTTAAGAGTCATGTTATATGCAAGAATGCTATTCCTTCACTGTTGTAATTTCACTGTGACAAGATTTTAATACCAGGTAGGATACCCAACTACACAAAGTATGTTAACCTTATGATTTAGGTATAATTTGTATTTTATTAACTGTATCACTTTGTGTTTAATTATTTTGTATTATTTTTAAAAGAATTAAAATCAACATATATTATTCTCAAGGAAGTGATAGCAGAATGTTCTCAATTATTTTAGTGGCTACTAACCTGGTAAATATAATAAAATTCATTAATTTGCACAACATTTCCATTATGGTTTTTAGTACACTCGTTGAAATCATAAAGTAATATTTAGTACCCTGATTTGAAATCCTAAATGATATTCACCAAGGAAACAACACCAGTAAATAGGAAAATTTTAATAATAAAAACAAAACATAACATGGAAAAAGTTCTTCACAGGGAGATGATAGTAACTTAAATAATCTTATCAGATATTAAGGTAGATATAGATAGATTTGTGAAATAGGCAAGTATTCTCCTAAGTGACTTCCTTCCTCTTTCCCAAATCCTTATTTCTCATTTTGGTGTTTTATCTGCTAGGGAACCTATTTTTTCTTTTATCACCAACTTCTATTAGTTCAACTGGTTCTCTTTCCCATTCAGTGTTTGGGAGAAAATGATGAGCGATGGACATTCCATCCATTCTCTCCTTTTATAAGGGCAGATGCTCCAAACAAAGAAGGAAGTCCTTCAACTCTCCCTGTAAACCTTCAAACACAGACCACCCTGAAAACTAACTAGTAGTATTTGTAAACCAGGGAGACCTTAGCTATGCAATCCTTTTATCAGGGTATACCTTGCCTGTCTAGGATTCGTTATTTTAAACAAACCTGGAAATTATGAGTTTATGGGGTACGGTTTTACTAAAGAAGCTTCATGCTGAAATGGTTCCCTGTGTAAATAATATAGCCATGTAATTACTTGGAATTTTCTTACATTAATCGGAGCCAGAAAACATTCTAATGAAGCAAGGAAGGACCAGATTGCATTTATGGTCTCAGACCTCTCCTTGCTTTTTCTGTGCCCTATAATCACTTCAATCTTCTTCTCATAAATCCGATTTCTCAATCTGATCCTTTGTGTTACTTCAGCATCCTGAACAGAGTTTCCTTCCAGGATTCATGTCAAGTTATCTCCAGAGTTGTCATCCAGGAGTTAGAATAGATTGTTATAAAAATTGACCATCAGTTAACATGACAAAATGGCTATTAATGCATCATTATGTTACATGTTATCATCATTCTACAAAATGGGGCTGTAATTTAAGACTTGACTCTAATGAAATAAATTAGACTCTAAGAAAACCCAAATTTGTTAGAAAGTAGGTCTCTGGCTATACTACATGTCACATATATTGGAATAATCTTCTCTGTATGCTTGAAGAAAACTGGACCATGATCCAAAGAAACATATTTTAATAGTTTTCCTCCCTGTTAAAATAATTAATTATCAACAAGATACAAAAAAATAGAAGGAAAAATCTGCTTAGGAAAAACTTTACCAAACTTAGTGAAATTTGTTATCTTTATTCTTAAGTAAACTATTTGATATGAATTTTTAGGAAGATTTTAATAAGAATTTCATAAAAGAGCACACATAAATAAGTCTTGCCTACTTGCTGATGCAGGTTTAATCTTTTCTTTTTAAGAAAAGATTACAACACTTTCTTTTATACCAATTTTAGGGATTTTTGTTCACTTGGAAATGGAAAGGTTGTGTTAACAAAATGAAGGTAGACATGTGTTTAATTATGAAGAACTTTATTTCCATTTCAAATTTAATATAAGAATGAAGGTCTGTGAAATAAACTATGTTTCATTCAGGCATTTCTTCATGAATTATAATATTCCAGACAAACTCCCACAGGGGTAAATATGTTTTCATCTTCCGCAGGTATAAAAAATCTTCTAAGGAACACTATTTCCCAACAAATGAAAATATTTCCATCTCCAACCAGCCTTGAAAATGTTCCTCCTAGGAATAAATAAATTTTCTATGATGCTAAGGCCCTTGTTCAGGATCCATTATGTCAAAGGCAGATTAAAATATATCATTTTCCCATCTGTGAATTTTGCATTTCACTCCTTATGCTGGCTCTCCCTCTTCTTTTCTAAGAAATAGAGATATTTCATTTTAATGGTGATTATAACCTATTATTATCCTCATGTGACTAAAAAGGTAATAACAAGAATGTTGCATTTATCATTCAGAAATTAGAACATGTCATCAGTATGCACTCTTAGAAATCAAATGCTACACTATTTTTTGCTATAATTAATTAAGAAATTAGTTTTAATTTTTGTATATACTAAAACAATTCGCCATGTTTGCTATTGCTTGAATTCATATAAACCATAAATCAAATTATGTCCCTCAATGTATCTAGTGATTATAATCAATAAAAACCTGAGTATTATGGCCTAACAAGTGACTATTTATTCTGTGTGTATTAGTATGTGTGATGCCAAATTAATGTTAATAAGACAGAGGGTTGATTTAATAACTTTATCACACCAATATGGTGATAATTGGAATTAAGTCTTACTGTTAATAAAAAGAGAGTATCCAGGGGCGCCTGGGTGGCTCAGTGGGTTAAGTTTCTGCCTTCGGGCTCAGGTCATGGTCTCAGGGTCCTGGGATCGAGCCCCGCATCGGGCTCTCTGCTCAGCAGGGAGCCTGCTTCCCCCTCTCTCTCTACCTGCCTCTCTGTCTACTTGTGATCTCTCTCCCTCTGTCAAATAAATAAATAAAATCTTTAGGGGAAAAAAAAAAGAGAGTATCCAAAAAAAGTAAAAATTTATAAAAAATGATGGGAAACTAATTTAAACTTTTTTTTATTTCTAAAACTGCTCTTTAAATTGATATTAATATGTGGCTAAAATTGAACGGAAATTTTATGGAAAGTATATCACATGTAGACAGCCAGTTTTTTAATAATTTTGTTGAACAATATATATAAAAATTCACACAGCAAAATATTGAGATTGAGCTAACTATTTATATATCTTAATATTTAGGCAAACACACATTTACATAAGCAAACACACTCACTTTCACACAAAGACACAATATCGTGACAGTTTTGGTACTCAAATTTGAATCTGAACAATATAATATCATAGGGGGAAAAAAGTGAATCTCAACAACCATTATATAAGCAGCATAGTATCCTTTTATAAAGTTAACAACAATAATTCCATGTATTCTTAAAAATAATTTTTGAGAGTGAATAGATATGCAAAAAAAGCCCCATGAAAAGAAATGATGACATAGGATTTTGGATGATGAATAATTCTGCTGGTGAGAGGCAGAAAAACAGGTTGGGTGAATACATATGGTTAGAGATTTGCCAAATCCTAGCTTTCTTTATTTCCTTCAATTTTGTATTGAAATGTAACATTTTTATAGAAAAGTACATTCTTCACAAATGGATAGCCCAGTGAGTTTTTACAAACTAAACACACACTTTTAACTGACATGCAGATCAAAGACTCGGGCATTAAGAGCAAAAATATACCCCTTCAGCTTTCTTTCAGTCATTACGTCATACTCTCATCCTAGGGTGACCATTTATCCTAACTGCTAATGTCATAGGTACATTTTTGCTTGTTTCTGTAACTTATATAACTGAAATCAGTATATATTCTACTCTCTAGTTCCTTTGTTCAACATTATGGTTGTGAGATGAACCCATATTTTTAGGGTATAGTTATAAAGGGTTAATTCTTGTGGGATAGTTTCTTTGTGAGAATATATCAAACCTTATCTTTCTCCAATTCGAGGCTATTACAAAGAAAGTCTGTACAAATAATGCTAGTATTGGTTTTTGGTGAACATGTGTACATGTGTACATGGTGAACGGATATCTAGAAGTGCAATTGCTAGGACATAAGGTCTGCAGATATTCAACTTTAGTAGATCCTTCTAAGTAGTTCCCCAAAATTGCAAATTGAACTATTATGTTCCACTATCCTCACTATCATACTCCATATCTGTGGCAACATTAGTTTCTTTTTTTCTACTCTTCCTTCTCTCACTTTAACCATTCTCATATGTGTTTAGTGGGTATCACTTTGTATCTTAAATTTGCATCCTCTTTATTACTAATGAAGGTGAACTTCTTTACATAAATTTATTGTTGATTTGATATACACTTGTGAAATGTATATACAAACTTTCTGCCATTTTTCTATTGAGTTCCTTTTTTGTTGTTTTTTCTCTTTCTATATTTAGATATGAATCTTTTGTCACATATATGTATTGGAAAAACTTGCTTTCACTTCATGCATTGCCTGTTTACACTTTTAGTGGTGTTTTTAGCAATCAAGTATCTTATTTTTACTACAGACCAATTTTCAAAATTTCTTTCTTTTTTTCTTTTTTTAATTAACATATAATGTGTTATTTGTTTCAGGGGTATGGGTCTTTGATTCATCAGTCTTAGATAGTCCACAGTGCTCACCATAGCACATACCCTGCTCAATGTCCATTACCCAACCACCCCATCCCTCCTACTCCCCTCCCGTCCTAACCAGTCCTCCATTCCAGCAACCCTCAGTTTGTTTCCTGAGATTGAGTCTCTTATGGTTTATCTCCCTCTCTGGTTTTGTCTTATTTCATTTTTCCCTCCCTTCCCTTATGATCCTCTGTCTTGTTTCTCAAATTCCTCACATCAGTGAAAACATATGATAATTGTCTTTCTCTGACTGACTTATTTTGCTTGGCATAATACCCTCTAGTTCCATCCACATCATTGAAAATGGCAAGATTTCAATTTTTGATGGTTGCATAATATTCCATTGTGTCCATTCATCTGTTGATGGACATGTAGGTTCTTTCCATAGTTTGGCTATTGTGGACATTGCTGCTATAAACATTGGGGTGCATGTGTCCCTTGTATCTTTGGGATAAATACCATGTAGTTCAATTGCTGGGTTACAGGGTAGCTCTATTTTCAACTTTTTGAGAACCCCCCATACTGTTTTCCAAAGAGGCTGCACCAGCTTGCATTCCCACCAACAGTGTAGGAGGGTTCCCCTTTCTCCACATCCTTGACAACATCTGTCATTTCCTGACTTGTTAATTTTAGCCATTCTGAGTGGCATGATGTAGTACCTCATTCAGGTTTTGATTTGTATTTCCCTGATGGTGAGTGATGTTGAGCACTTCTTCATGTATCTGTTGGTCATTTGGATGTCTTTTTTGCAGAAATGTCTGTTCATGTCTTCTGCCCATTTCTTGATTGGATTGCTTATTGGAGTGAGTATTGGATTTGGGTATTGAGCTTGATAAGTTCTTTATAGATTTTGGATACTAGCCCTTTATCTGATATGTCATTTGCAAATATCCTCTCCCATTTTGTGTGTTGTCTTTTGGGTTTGTTGACTGCTTTCTTTGTGGTGCAGAAGTTTTTGATCTTGGTGAAGTTCCAATAGTTCATTTTTGCCCATGCCTCCCTTGTCTTTGACGATGTTTCTAGGAAGAAGCTGCTGCAACTGAGGTTGAAGGGGTTGCTGCCTTCTCAAGGATTTTTATGGATTCCTGTCTCACATTGAGGTCTTTCATCTATTTTGAGTCTATTTTTGTGTGTGGTGTATGGAAATAGTCCAGTTTCATTCTTCTGCATGTGGCTGTCCAGTATCCTCAACACCATTTGTTAAAAAGACTGTCTTTTTTCCATTGGACATTCTTTCCTGCTTTGTTGAAGATTAGTTGACCATAGAGTTGAGGGTCCATTTCTGGGCTCTCTATTCTGTTCCATTAATCTATGTGTCTGTTTTTGTGCCAGTACCATACTATCTTGATGATTACATCTTTGTAATAGAGCTTGAAGTCCAGAGTTGTGATGCTAACAGCTTTGGTTTTCTTTTTCAACATTCCTCTGGCCATTCAGGGTCTTTTCTGATTCCATACAAATTTTAGGATTATTTGTTCCATTTCCTGAAAAAAGTTTATGATATTTTAATAGGGATTGCATTAAATGTGTAGATTGCTCCAGATAGCATAGACATTTTCACAGTATTTGTTCTTCCAATCCATAAGCATGGGACATTTTTCCATTTCTTTGTATCTTCCTCAATTTCTTTTATGAGTATTCTATAGTTTTCTGAGTACAGATTCTTTGCCTTTTTGATTAGGGTAATTCCTAGGTATCTTATGGTTATGGGTGCAATTGTAAATGGGATTGACTCCTTAATTTCTCTTTCGTCTATCTTGTTGTTGGTGTATAGAAATGCAACTGATTTCCGTGCATTGATTTTATATCCTGACAATTTACTGAATTACTGTATAAGTTCTAGAAGTTTCAGGTGGTGTTTTTTGAGTTTTGCACATGAAGTATCATATCATCTGCAAAGAGTGAGAGGTTGACTTCTTCTTTGCCAATTTGGATGACTTTTACTTCTTTTTGTTGTCTGATTGCTGAGGCTAGGACTCCTAGCACTATGGTGAATAGCAGTGGTGATAGTGGACATTCCTGCCATGTTCCTGACCTTAGGGGAGAAGCTCTCAGGTTTTCCCCTTGAGAACTATATTTGCTGATGATTTTTGTGATATTTGTGATAGATGATTTTTGTGATATTGAGGTAAGTACCCTCTATCCCCTATCCCTTTACTGTGAAGAGTTTTGATAAAGAAAGGATGCTGTCAAATGCTTTTTCTGCCTCATATGGTTCTTGTTCTTTCTTTTACTAGTGTGTTTGTATCACGTTGACTGACTTGTGAATGTTGAACCAACCTTGCAGCCCAGGAATAAATCCTACTTGGTTGTGTTGAATAATCCTTTTAATGTACTGCTGGATCCTATTTGCTAGTATTTAGGTGAGAATTTTTGCATCAGTGTTCATCAGGGATATTGGTCTGTAATTCTCCTTTTTGATGGCATCTTTGTCTGGTTTTGGGATCAAGGTAATACTGGCCTCATAAAATGAGTTTAGAAGTTTTCCTTCCATTTCTAGTTTTTGGAACAAATACAGGAGAATAGGAGTTAATTCTTCTTTAAATGTTTGGTAGAATTCCTCTGGGAAGCCATCTGGCTCTGGGCTCTTGTTTTTTGGGAGATTTTTGATGACTGCTTCAATTTCCTTACTGGTTATGGGTCTGTTCAGGTTTTCTATTTCTTCCTGGTTCAGTTTTGGTAGTTTATAGGTCTCTAGGAATTAATCCATTTCTTCCAGATTGTCTAATTTGCTGGCATATAGTTCTTGTAATATGTTCTTTTTTTTTTTTTTTAAAGATTTTATTTATTTATTTGACAGATAGAGATGGCAAGTAGGCAGAGAGGCAGGCAGAGAGAGAGGAGGAAGCAGGCTCCCTGTTGAGCAGAGAGCCTGATGTGGGGCTCGATCCCAGAACCCTGGGATCATGACCTGAGCCGAAGGCAGAGGCTTTAACCCACTGAGCCACCCAGGTGCCCCTAGTTCTTGTAATATGTTCTTATGATTGTATTTCTTTGGTGTTGGTTGTGATCTCTCCTCTTCCATTCATGATTTTATTAATTTGGGTCCTTTCTCTTTCTTTTTGATAAGTCTGTTCAGGGATTTATCAATCTTATTAATTCTTTCAAAGAACCAGATCCTGGTTTCATTGATCTGTTCTATTGTTCTTTTGGTTTCTATTTCATTGATTTCTCCTCTGATCTTTATTATTTCTCTTATCCTGCTGGGTTTAGGCTTTTTTGCTCTTTTCTCCAGTTGCTTTAGGTGTAGGGTTAGGTTGTGAATTTGAAACCTTTCTTGTTTCTTGAGAAAGGTATGTATTGTTATATACTTTCCTCTTAGGACTGCCTTTGCTGCATCCCAAAGATTTTGAACAGTTGTGTTTTCATTTTCATTTGTTTCCATTAATTTTTTAAATTCTTCTTTAATTTTCTGGTTAACTCATTCATTCTTTAGTAGGATGCTCTTTAGCCTCCATGTATTTGAGTTCTTTCCAACTTTCCTCTTGTGATTGATTTCTAGCTTCAGAGCATTGTGGTCTGAAAATATGCAGGGAATGATCCTAATCTTTTGTTACCAGTTGAGGTCAAATTTGTGACCTGCAAAATTTTCTTTTGTGGTTATTAATCTTTATTTTTTGTTGAAGAAATATTTTTCACTTCCAAACTCAATTATTTACTATATTTCTTTGCAATATTTCCTTTCACTTTAGACTTGTATCTGTGATTGTGTATGGTATGAGGTAGAAATCAAGATACAGTTTTCCTTACGTGCATATCCAGCTGAACTGCTACCATCGTTGAAAATACCAGCATGTTCCTACTGCACTATAGTACTTTTTATTTGGTACTAATTACATTGTCAAAAATAATTAAATTAAAAAATCAGCTAAATGAAAATAGAGTACAAATGGACCAATGGTGATAGTATATAAAGAACCAATGATTCTGTTTAATTCAATTTTGATTATCTTGTGTGAAATAAGGAAAGGAAGAAGAAAAGAAAGACAAACATAAAGAATATAGGGATCTCAGACCATAAAAACATGATTTTTGGGTCACCTGGGTGGCTCAGACTTTAAATGTCTGCCTTTGGCTCACGTCATAATCCCAGGCCCGCCTTGGACTCCCTGCTCAGCAGGACACCTTCTTCTCCCTCTCCCACTCCCCTTGCTTGTATTCCCTCTCTCACTGTATCTCTCTCTGTCAAATAAATAAATAAATAAAATCTTTTTAAAAAAGGCATGATTCTTAGTGTCTAGTCTAGAGAACAAAAATCACTCTAGATATCTGAATAGAGGGAATTTAATACAGGAATACTTCTACACAAGTATGTAGAAGTGAAAGACTAACAAGGCTTTTATTATCTGGGTTTTATTATATGAAAAATTGTTAACTTCAGAAAACAGCTTCCACTCATAGGACCAAGGAACAAAGGTGCTGGAGGTGATTAGCTGTCTATGACCTAAACATTGTGGTATTTCATGAGCCCAAGGAGGCTGGTTGAGTGTGCCAAAAAGTACCAGGAAGCTGTGGGGAATTGCTGAAATGTGGTAAAGTTGCAATAAGCAAACAGAAGTACAGAAGTTTCTTTTTTTTTGCCTCTGTTTGCAATATGTCTTTAGTACTCCTTATTGGCAGAATATAATAAAAGGCCAGCTGGCAACGAATTGGTATTTGTAGAGTTCTTACCCTTAGTATGAGAAAGCAAAATACAGTAGAACAGATTTGGAATTGAGAGATAATAGATTAATAATGGCAAATGAAAAACACATTTAAATATTAAATATAGCATATTATTTCATTCATATTTTGATTTGATTTAAATTTAGATTAAATACTTAATGTGTATAAGCATAAATCAAAATTATAAGTTACATCATTCTAAGTCTGTTTATATTTATTTATATGTCACTGTACTTCACATATTTCTGAAGGTTACATTGCTAAGTAAGCTATTTTTCATTTTTTTTAATCTTATGTATTTCTATGGATTCATTGATTTATCACTTAAGTGTGATGAACTGCCTTGGTTAATGTTTATAATCTAAATTTTTTTCCATTTTCTCAGTACATTATTTTTCATTACCTAAATATTATCCTGTCTACATTTTTTTCTTCTGGTGTCTACTATGGTTCAAATTCTGTGAAATGTTCACCAACACCATCCCAGTGTGTCAAAATAATTTCAGCCACATCGTTTAAAACTTTTATTTCCTTTAAAATCATATGCTCACATGTATTTCCCATTATAGATAAATAAGAGATAAAACCTTGTGATGGGGTGCTTGGGTGGCTCACTTGGTTAAGCAACTGCCTTCAGCTCAGGTCATGATCCCAGAGTCCTGGGATCGAGTCCCACATCGGGCTCCCAACTCTGTTTCTCCCTCTGACCTTCTCCCCTCTCATGTTTGCTCTCTCTCAAGTAAATAAAATCTTAAAAAAAAGAAAAACCTTGTGATAATTTGCAAATCAGAAAATGGACATTTCAGCCTATGTAGGGAAAGGTATGGGGAAAAAAAAAATCCTGAATTGAGTTGCATTGTTTTTTATGTGGTGGCCATAGAAAATGATTAAGAGGTTATTTAAAAATGTGTTACAAGCTTATGGAGCTGCACATAGCCATCTGGGAGAAATGTAAACATAGAACAGAAGAACGTAATTCCAGCCTATATATACTTATTGATTATGTTGACTCCCTACAAGAGGAATGAGTTAATACAATGAAAAAACATCCATAAAAGAAGGTGGTTGACTTTATGTAGGCCAAGAAAATATCATCATTAACTATATTCTCTCCTCCATTTATTGATCTTGCTGTGTCATAGAAATGTATAAGCACAAATTAAGCTTTAGGAAGAGATAACAAAGAAAAAAGAACCAAGAATGTAACTTAGAACAATAAACTTGTTTCCCTAAACTAGTCTGAAAAGGTGGCAGCTCCCAAATTTCCATGGAACAAAGTATGCTCTGATTATAATGTCTCAAAGATTTCAGATCTCATTAAGTGAAATAATTAAGGATTAGCTAATTAATGATTAATAAATTAACAAGTTAAGGAGAATCTAAGCCACTGTAGAATGTTTAAAGTCAACATTGCTAGAGAAAGTTTTTTTTCTCTTTTTTTCTTTGACTACATGCACAAATATTTCTTTCAAAGTTAAATAAAAAAAAATTAAACTATTGAATTGGTGGTTTCTGACATAAAAGAAAAAAAGATATTTCTAATACCTTTAATGTTTTATTTATTGAATTTGTATTGATGCCCCACTTAACAGATGATACACATGACCAATGTGCTAGTTAAGATTCCAAAAGATTAACCATAAATTCTAGTGTACTCTACCAAAAACACTTTTATCAACAAGACTAATAAACCAATAAATGAAATCTTTTTGTTTCTTTTCTGCTTCTCTTTCTTCACTATTGGAATGGCTGTTCACAGTCAAAGGTTGGCAGAATCAGGAAGAAGGGAAATTATATGATGGGAGGTTAGCTGGCACATGCCAATCACATTCCCAGGGTGGCTGACTGCCAATGAGAATTCTCAGGCACAGAATACCACAAAGCTGTTGTCTTGACATCCTTGCCAATTTGGGGAAGAATAAAAAACACAGACAAATGAATATAGTTTCTAAAAATAGATCAATTCTTGAGATAAGTCAGAATTTGAGGAAATGGAAATGGACTCCATTTTTTATAAAAGTTGCTGCTTCAACTTAAACTTGATGTTTAGTAATGAAGACAGTTATAATAAATTAATGATAAACACACACATACTCATTTATAAACAAATGTGTATGTAATTTAATTTATAATGTGTATACATAGTAAATTAAGAGGTAACATGGACTTAAAATTCCTACTTACTAAAGCTTTTTCATCATACTGTGGTCTCTGAACCAAATATTATCAGACTATTTCTTGAAATAGTTTCAACAAACTATGCAGACACCTTGACTTAATCTATGCCTTCTCTGCTATTCCCTTCTTTTTGGTCAAGTAGCCATACTCTCAAATGATATTATTTAACTGTTTGTGTACCTAAATACACTAATTGACAGAAAGTGATGTTAGAATTTAGAATACTGACAATAGCAAGAAATGACAACTAAGAGACTGAAGAGAAAGTTAAGATATTAATTAAAAATAAATGATAAGAGACAAGAAAAATTTAGATCAGAAATTAGCAATTTCAAGGTCTCTAAGATATGACTTAAGTTTACACAGTATAGTTAATTTGCTTGAATAATAAATATTTTTGCATCGTCAAATCCATTGAATCCATATCATCATCATCATCATCATCATTAACATTTATTGACTGATTATAAAATGTCAGGCACTGTCCTGAATGCTATTTAACCTATTAAGAGATTCAGTGGAAATTAGAAGAACACAGAGATTTTGGCTTAAATAATCTTCAACCATGGTAACAACTCTTTGTAGGAAGTTTATTAACATTCCTATTTATAGTTTAGGGAGTTAATATAAATAAAAGTTAAGTAAATTGCCAAGAACACATCACCTATAGGTGGAAAAGGAAGGTTTTGAATCAAAAAGAACATGGCATGAAAGGCAGAATATTTAATCCCTGCACTAAACTGGGAAATGAGATAGAGCAAAATAAAACTAGAATTTATTAAATTTTTCTCAAAACTAAGTTAAATGGAAGTGCTCATATACCATAAAAAATACATTGCTCTATTTGCTTGATTGACACTATCCCTCACCACACACACACACATACACACACAAATCCCTGCTATGCTGAATCACTTTAAAAAGGAAAGTTCATAAAACATATTGTAGTTACAAATAAAATCTTAATTAGAGTTGTGGGACTCATTTTAGATATTTTCAGTCTACAAATATAGTCAACCTAAGCCTTTAAAATGATATATATTATCAGTTCTGCTTTTTCTATTTATGAAGGCATTCTTTCACTCAAAACTCATTATTTAATTATCAAATAATTATATGCACCAGGTGCTGTGCTAGGAACAGATAAAAAAAAAATTAATGCCATACAGTCTATCATTAAAGATTTCGGAGTCTAGTCTAGAAAGACAAATTAACAGATAGATTTACTTCTAGAGGGGGCAATGCATTAATTAGTATGAGATATGAAGGGAAACAAGAAAAAGATGTATGATCAGTCCTGAAAATGTGGGGGAGGCAATGAAAAAGCTATCCTCTAGGACCGTTATTTGACTTCAGTCATAAAGGATAAACAGAGTTAGACCAAATATGCCTGAAAAGAAGAAAGGCTTTCTGGGAAGAAGGGGTACAAAGGCATGGAAGAAAAGAATATCTTTTATTTGTATTTTTCCTGATAATTTCCCACTGTCTTCTTTAAGAAGTAATCTGTTGGAGATCTTGGGGTAATTTACATGAAGACACAGGAGGAAGTAGGAGATCTGTTGACTAAAGCAAGAAGTTGGAGTTGTTTGAGGAAGAAGTAATGAGGCAAGGAATGCAAGTGGCCACCAGAAGCTAGAAAATGCAAAGAAAAAGGTTCTCTCCTGAGCCTCCAGCATGAGCCAGACCCATCAACACTGACTTTGGGCCATTGAAACTGATTTTGGACTTCTGACCTTCAGAACCATATGATGATTTTTTTTTTATTTTCTAAGACACAAGTTTATAGTAATTTGTTACAGCAGCCACAGCAAACTACATCATCATCCAAGTTTTTCTCCTGTAGATACCAAATAAACCAATTGAACAGACTACATTAAAGAAGAAAGAAAGGTTACATGGTAACTGTAAGGAAACTGAATAATGACATATTGTGAAGGAAAGAAACAAAAAGGCATTAGAAAAATTCCACTGACTGGGTTATTCCTCTGTTTTGGGGTTTCTTATTTTCATGTAGAATCCATCATCCTGGTCCCAGAGATATGTCTTTTTTCCTAAATCTTCCTTTCATAGTCCTTTCTTCTTCCAGTCTCGAGACTCTAACCAGGTTTCACCTTGTTGGAACTATTGACCATAATCTGCCCACTACTTATTGAATATAATCTGCCTGATAAAGAGTTGGCCTGCACTGTTTTTAATGGAACACAGAAGTTTTGCTTGGTTGTCTTAGTCATGTTTCATTTTTCCCAATAGAGAAAATGAAAATGTAACTGATGTACCCTTAAGATATTACAAATTTATATTTTGAAAATCTTGATCAAGGATTCTTAAACTATTCTGATGTGAAGCACCAAGTAATTCGGTAGAGACACCCCATCCCCAAATCATTGGAGAGACGTGAATGGAAGCTCCAGCACCCCTTCTTCCCACCATTCAAACCAAATTCTGCTTAAATTGGTTGTACATATTGTCTTCCTTCATGGAATTTTACTTTTGAATCGAGATCCTCAGCCCTCAAATTTTGAAATAATGTCTGTTAGGCCGATGTCAGCACTCTCCTGAATAATATTCAGAAGAAACCTATATATTATTATTTTTTTTAGACAAGTAGGTATTCTTAACATTTTAAAAATAATCATTTTTGCCGAAGAGATCATTTTTGCATGGGAAGGTCTTTTAGCTTCAACAAAGACCAGTCTGGTTCCATCTTCTACCAAACACGAAGAAGGAGAGTAAAAAGCATATTTCTTTTTCTCTTAACAGATTCTCATATTCCATTGTAAAACCAAATTGATATCCACCTGAGGTAATTTGTTAGGACATCTCTCCCTTAGGTTTTTGGTCCCTGAGCTTGTTCTCTCTTCAGGTTTGGTGACTCACACTTTCAGGACAGTGAACAAAATTGTAGATAGAATGGTTTGAGGCACTGTGGTATCATGTTTCAAAGAGATATTGACTTCAGACAAATCTGGGTTTTACTTCAAGTGTCTGACTTCCAACAATATTTTAAGAAATATCTTTAAGCTTCAATTTCTTCATCTGTAAAACAGGGAAAATCATTCCCATGTTTCCAGGTTGGAACCCTTACCATGTACATGTTCATGTTCCATAAATTACAGCAGTTAGTACTCAGCTATGCAATAACAAATAAATATTCAGATATTCTGTTTGTTTTTTGGTTTAGAAATAATACACATTAGTTTTTAACAACAAATTACTCGTGTTTTCAAAATAGGCATTGTGGTTTTGAGAGACTAAATGGAAGATGGCGTTTATTTTTTAAAAATTAATAGCCTACAGCAAATGCAATTTTGAATATGCTGTAAAAATTAAAGAATGAATTCAACTATTCAAACATAATTTATTTTCTACTTTTGTAACAAAATCTGAAGCCAAATAGGACAGTAATAAGTACCAGAGAGAGACAGAATTTATAAGATAATGTTAGGAATATATTTTAAATTGCCTTAAGCTTTAATGTTTTTTGAAGCTGGAATTCAAATGCAATTCAAAGTGCAAGCACCATATTAATTGGTAGCATCAAGTAGGAAAGAATGCAACAATATACTCTATTTTCTTTGGAAACATTTAAAGTGAATTTAAAGTCAGTTAAAGTAGCATAATCAATGAATTGTTTTATTATCAAACCTATTCCCTTCTCATTTTGACTATTGTTACTAAAGTCTGGATCTATAATCTTAGCTCCTTCCTTCTAAGTAATGAGCACATCATAATAGGTTGTTAATTTTAATTAAATGCACTGGATTAAATTTTGCTGTCAAGAATTTATTTTGTACTCTTAAAGTAGTCATAGATAATTTTACCTGAATATAGAGAACGTGGCCCTTTTTGATTAGAGAGATTACAAATTAGTGGTTTTATTATAAAGAAGTGTTGGGTCAAATATTTTTGGCTTAGCCCAATGTGTCTGTAATGCTTAATTTTCTTAATATTTCATTTTCTTAGTTACTTCAGATCCAGCTTTACAACCTAAGAATTGAATTAAATTTGGTTTTGATAAAATCAAAAATATTTTGTTTGATATTGAATTTGCTACCTTGCCAGCCCCATTAATCTGGGAGGACTAAGATTTTCCTTCATTTTTGTTTTCTGGAGAGATAACATACAGATTATCTGTTGAGTTTCAAGTATCAGGTACATTATGTAAAAGATGGAGGTTCTTTCCATTAACCAACTTAGAGTCAAATGACAACTATCCAGTAAAAGACAAACTGTACTCTGAATAGGCCATATTATACCTAGAGTAATTTTAGGGCCCCAAAAAGGAATCATCCTATGTGAAACCCAAAATATGTTGCAGACTTTGATTTAATGATGAAATATTCTACCTCAAAGATGGTTTTCTGAAAGGATGGAATTATAAAACTTTATACTTTGGAAAATTATTTGCTAATGTTATTGAGCAAATTTAATTTAACAAAAATGTTATGCATATTTTAATCATCAATCATAAGCAAGTTTCTCAGGTTGTTCTCAAAAGACCGTTCATTGAAAGGGTCCCCATACATGACTAAATAAGAGTCTGATAGCATAGAAGGTAAACATCATCAGCCTAAATTCAAGCTGTTCTTGCCAGAGATGAATACTACCAAAAATCTTCTTCCAGATTGTTCAAAGTAAACATTTTTCTTAAAAGGAGTAAAGGAGGGGAAAAGCAAAGATACTGAATTTTGTAACAAATCTGGTCAGCATATAATTATAACCTCCTCAGACACCCTTAAAATATGCTATTTATAAAGAAATTATATTAAATATTGGCTGAGGGGCACCTGGGTGGCTCAGTGGGTTAAGCCTCTGCCTTCGGCTCAGGTCATGGTCTCCGGGTCCTGGGATCGAGCCCCACATCGGGCTCTCTGCTTGGCAGGGAGCCTGCTTCCCTTCCTCTCTCTCTCTGCCTGCCTCTCCACCTACTTGTGATCTCTGTCTGTCAAATAAATAAATAAAATCTTTAAAAAAAAAATATTGGCTGAAATAAGAATTAAAAATATTATTTTCACAAGTCTTTTAATTTATAAGCTTCTGATATATACAGATCATTCTGGTCCTTCTAAGAGAGAAAAGAAATAAATTATCTCATTAACTCTGAAAAAAGTTCACTGAAGGAAAATATTCCCCATATAACGTCCAAATTGAGACTGAAATCATCATATTCCTTAGAATATTATTCATTTGTATACTAATGCTATAATGACATATTATTCATTCATGACTTTTTAAAAGAAAGCACTACTTCTGCACAAGATGAGATTAATACACAAACACGTGCAAAAATATCACCTATCAATCAGTATAGGAATGCACTTCGAGCAAGGCCGGCAGGGATTGCTAAATGACAACATAGAGCATTTACAAAGTTGTGAGACATGAACTCGTGTACTAATCCTGCTGCAGAAGGTACCTAAGAGAATTTAACACCCAGAGGGTGGAGCCAATGCAATTATTATAAAGCAAAATGTTTCCTTTCTCTTAGTAGGTTTTCCAGTTGCAATCATTGATTTTATTTACAAACTGAACTTAATCACTCTTTGTAAATTATGACCACTTGTACTTGTTTCAAAGTGGAAAAATGTTCTATTTTATTTCTATCAAAAACAGTTTGTGGATCCTGTTCATTATGGATGCAGATTATAATGGTAATTATGTTTGTCGACCAAAAAGAATTTCACCTTCTCCTTATGATCTTGAACTTGAAGGATTATATTTTCCCAATTTTCAGTGGTTCAAGGGAGGGTAAAAACTTAAAGAAGACAGAGGCTGATAGTTACCAGTATGGAATGCCACCAAAGCCTTAAGAAGGGGGAGATCTCCTTCAAATATCAATAGACTTTCTCTACAAAGAAACTATATATCACACCATATCTCTAGATAAATTTGAGATGATAGATTTAAGACCAAAACTTGTATGAAAAACTTTCACATACATTAGAACTTCCTGGCTACTCTTGTGTTTTATGTAATTTATGTGGACTACAGGATCTCCAAGTCCTTTTCCACTTGAAAAGCATATTTAAGAAATAGTTTTATATGTTAGCTAGGGGAAACAGAGCTTGAGCCAAGATTTCCTCATTTGTGGCCCCAGTGGCCTTCCTCAGCACAGTTTGAAAACCTTAGGCTCTCACTTGGACAGACACACATGAGCTCTAATTCTATAGGATGGGACACCATTTTTATTTTTCAATATTCACTGAGAAACAGTGTTTTGTTTCCTTTACCCACATTTGCCTTTCCAACATTGGTTCCCACTAGACTGAAATAACCAGTTAAGAAACTATTTATCTGCACCCTATTCATTCTGATGATCATTTAGTTGGAAAGAAATATATTGTATTAGGTCCTATGTTCTAACTACCTTAAAGTCACCAGTGCAGTGAATTGGACAGTTAATCAAACACGGAAATCTTCAGCTTATATGACTCCAAGATGAACTAAAATCAAATGCACTCTAAAAATGATATCCACCTCTTGCTAGCTATTTAAATTAAGAAGCTGGAAGCATTTTTCACAGCGATAGTCAAAACATGCTCTCACCTCCCCCAGTACCTTTTCCTTATAACCTGTTAAAATAACACTGTCTACAATTACGGCGTCATTTGTTATGCATGATATAATAGACTGCAAATATAAAGAGGTATTATCATTACTTCTGTCCTTTGTTCTTTCAGGCCAGAATATTGCATACTTCTTTACTTTGACATTTATTGCTTTTAGATTGGTAATAGAATGGTTTGTGTTGCTCATTATCTTGAATGATGATAATATTAGAGGTTGGGGAGTCTGTGTTCTCTGTTAAGGAAAGTAAAGACTTCGTATAATTTAGCAAAGGTTATTACTGGACAATTACCCAGAATACAGTTCAAGTCTAATAAAGTTTAGTCATATCCAGTCTTAAATAGAACATTTACTATGGTTTCTAGGAAATTGGATCAGGTAGTATTCATATATACTTTTTGCTGCTCCTTTTCACAAGTTCACCCAGACTGTTTCACCCGTGAAAATTACAATAATGCAATTTGCCTCTAATAGTGGATGAAACGAAATGCAAACTTATTAGGTTTTGAGTTATGAAGCTTTATTTCATTTGGTACAGGTATATATTGGTAAAATTTAGTCTCTTACAGTACTAGGAACCAATTTCCTATACTGCATCCTGACATATAACTTTCTTCTCTATGAGGCATCTCCAAGTCTTTCAGAGCTATATCCAAACATTCCACAAAGTTCAAATGAAAAAGAAAAGAATTCAGCCAGGAAGATAATTTTCCCATGGAGAGCCCAAATGGTCATGTCTGCAAAGAACAGTATTTTTCTATATATGATTGGCAAATAGTATAAAAAGAAAAATAAGAAAAAAAATCCTAAAAATGATAACTTCAATATTAGGGATTCAAGGGATAACACACATTTAAATAGTGACACATATTAAAGTATGCTAGGTGTCTGGCATGGGGCTAGTCCTACTTAAGTGAGGAACAAAATTTTCATGGATTTGATGCTAATATAATTATTTGTTTGAAAAGGTAGTTTAAGGGTAGATTCCTTTTTAGTCTATGAAGCCCCATAAAGAATTTGGAATAAACCTCAATCTGAAATTACTGGAAGGAAGGAAGTCATGCATGGTGACTGTTAAAGCCTAGCACTTTTCTCCCAAAGTTGTCTACCAGTGTAACCAAATATAAGTTAAAACATATTTTTATTTATAATTTACTTATAAAAATAAATATGTAAATTTAAAATCAGGCCCCGATCGTTCATCTGGCTTCCTCTCCACATGCAGGCTGGTATCACCTCACAGCCTCACCAGGAGAAGGTGGTGACTTCCGACTGCTCAGAAGGAACTCAACCACAAGAAAAAGTATGGAAGGAATTCAAACACTTGAAAGCTAAAGACCACCCTGCTTAAGAATGTTTGGATCAACCAGGAAATCAAAGAAGGACTTAATTTGTGGAAACCAATGAGAATGAAGACACATGGGTATAAAACCTATGGGATATGGCAAATGTGGTCCTAAGGGGGGAATACATAGCCATCCAAGACTCACTTAAAAAAATTGGAAAAATCCAGAATACACCAGCTCTCTTTACACCTTAAAGAACTGGAAAATTGGGGCACCTGGGTGGCTCAGTGGGTTAAAGCCTCTGCCTTTGGCTCAGGTCATGATCCCAGGGTCCTGGGATCAAGCCCTGTATCAGGCTCTCTGCTCAGTGGGGAGCCTGCTTACCACCCCCCCCCCCCACCACCACCAGCTTTCTCTGACTACTTGTGATCTCTGTCTGTCAAATAAATAAAATCTTAAAAAAAAAAAAGGAACTGGAAAATCAACAACAAATTAAGCCAACCCAAACATAAGAAGGGAAATAATTAAGATTAGAGCAGAGATCAATAAATTAGAAACTAGAGATACTAGAACACATCAATGAAACAAGAAGCTTGGTCTTTGAAAGAATTAATAAGATCAATAAACCACTGACCAAACTTATCCAAAAGAAAAGAGAGAGGACTCAAATTAATAAAATTATGAGTGAAAGAGGAGAGATCACTACTAACACCAAGGAAATAGAAACGATGATCAGAAATTATTGTCAACAGTTATATGTCAGTAAGTTAAGCAACCTAGAAGAAATGGATGCATTCCTGGAAACCTATAACCATCCAAAACTAAATCAGGAAGAAATTGACAACCTAACTAGACCAATATCTAGTAACAAGATTGAAGCAGTGATCCAAAACCTCCCAAAAAAACAAGAGCCCAGGACCTGATGGATTCCCTGGAGAATTCTACCAAACATTCAAAGAAGAAATAATACCTATTCCCATGAAGCTGTTTCAAAAAATAGAAACAGAAGGAAAATTTCTAGACTTTTAATATGCAGCCAGCATTACCCTGATCCCCAAACTAGGCAAAGACCCCATCAAAAAGGAGAATTTCAGACCAATATCCCTGATGAATATGGATGCCAAGATTCTCAACAAGATCCTAGCTAATAGGATTCAACAGTACATTAAAAAGATTATCCACTATGATCAGGTGGGATTTATCCCTGGGATGCAAGGGGATTCAACATTCACAAATCAATCAATGTGATAAAACAAATCAATAAGAGAGAGAGAAGAACCACATGGTCCTCTCAATTGATGCAGAAAAAGCTTTGGACAAGATACAGCAACCGTTCTTGATTAAAACAATTCAAAGTATAGGGATAGAGGGAACATTCCTCAACTTCATAAAATCTATTTATGAGAAACCCACAGCGAATATCATCCTCAGTGGGGAAAAGCTGACATCCTTCCCTTTGAGATCAGGAACACAACAAGGATGCCCTCTCTCACCACTGTTATTCAACATAGTACTAGAAGTCCTAGCAACAACAGTCAGACAACAAAAATAAATAAAATGTATTCAAACTGGCAATGAAGAAGTCAAACTCTCTTTGCATGACATGATATTTTATATGGAAAACCCAAAAGACTCCACACCCAAACTACTAGAACTCATACAGCAATTCAGTAATGTGGGAGGATACAAAATCAATATACAGAAATTAGTTGCTTTCTTATGCACTAACAAAGAAAATATAGAAAGGGAAATTAGAGAATTGATTCCGTTTACTATAGCACCAAGAACCATAAGACACCTGGGGATAAACCTAACCAAAGAGGTAAAGGATCTGTACTCGAGGAACTACAGAACACTCAAGGTGAGGCAGGAATCTATCAAAATCCTAAAGGAGAACTTAGGTAGTAACCTCTTTGACATTGGGCACACCAACTTCTTTCAAAACGTGTCCCCAGAGGCAAAGGAAACAACAGTGAAAATGAACTTTTGAGACTTCATCAAGATCAAAAGTTTCTGCACAGCAAAGGAAACAGTCAACAAAACAAAGAGGCAACCCAAGGAACACGAGAAGATATTCGCAAATGACACTACAGACAAATGGCTGATATCCAAGATCTATAAAGAACTCTTCAAACTCAACACACACAAAACAGATAATCATGTCAAAAAATGGGCAGAAGACATGAACAGACACTTCTCCAAAGAAGACATACAAATGGCTAACAGGCACATGAAAAAATGTTCACCATCATTAGCAATCAGGGAGATTCAAATCAAAACCACATTGAGATACCACCTTATACCAGTTAGAATGGCCAAAATCAACAAGACAGTAAACAACAAGTGTTGGAGAGGATGTGGAGAAAGGGGAACCCTCTTGTACTGTCGGTGGAGATGCAAGTTGGTGTAGCCACTTTGGAAAACAGTGTGGAGATTCCTTAAGAAATTAAAAATAGAGCTACCGTATGACCCTGCAATTGCACTACTGGGTATTTACTCCAAAGATACAGATGTAGTGAAAAGAAGGGCCATCTGTACCCCAATGTTTATAGCAGCAATGGCCATGGTCACCAAACTGTGGAAAGAACCAAGATGCCCTTCAACAGATGAATGGATAAAGAAGATATGGTCCATATATACAATGGAGTATTATGCCTCCCTCAGAAAGGATGAATACCCAACTTTTGTATCAACATGGATGGGACTGGAGGAGATTGTGCTGAGTGAAATAAATCAAGCAGAGAGAGTCAATTATCATATGATTTCACTTACTTGTGTAGCATAAGGAGTAACAGGGAGGACATTGGGAGATGGAGAGAAGAAGTGAGTTGGGGGACAAACCATGAGAGACTGTGGACTCTGAGAAACAAACTGAGGGTTTTGGAGGGGAGGGGAGTGGGGGGTTGGGATGCGTGGTGGTGGGTATTATGAAGGGCACATATTGCATGGAGCACTGGGGGGGGGTGCATAAACAATGAATTTTGGAACACACACACAATTAAATTAAATTAAATTAAATTTTATAAATAAATAATTAAATTTAAAATCAGTGATGTTTAAGAAAAGTAAAATTTCCAATCACTGATATGCCAATAATCTTACATTTGTCAGTGATTCTGTTATTTCAACAGAACATTATCCATTTGGCATATTCGTTAATTTATAGATATTTTATTAAATTTACATTTTTTAGTTCACTAATGAGATGTTCTCTTAATATTCATACTAAAATATATTGTCCCTATTATTATTGTTGAAATCAAAATTTCTCTTACATCCTATTAAGACAATGTGCTACGTATAATACTTCAGTACAGTAGCTTATTCTGTCATGAGGAAATTATATTCAAAAAAGAATCTATGAAAGAAGATAATCATTTTGGTTGAATTCAACAGCTACATACTGAGTACCTATAACATGCTAACTGCTATAGCTATTGTTGGACATAATTTCCTGTCAAGGCACAGAATCAAGGGCACCTGGGAGGCTCAGTCGGTTGAGCATCTGCCTTTGGCTTGAGTCATGATCCAGGGTCCTGGGTTTGAGCCCCAAATGGACTCCCTTCTCAGCAGAGAACCTGCTTGTCTCTCTTCCTCTGCTGCTCCCCCTCTTTGAATGTGATCTCTCTCTCTCTGTGTCAAATAAACAAATAAAATATTTTTTAAAAATATGGAACCTGATGAAGAATGTCAAAATTTTAAACTGAGGTTCAAATTACACGTGGAATTGTTTTATCAAAAATCATTTTATCGAAAATTATTTATGCTTATCAAGCACACTTTGGATAGCTGAGCTTGTGATTTTCTTTCCTTAAGCAATGCTATAACAATTGAGATTTAATGCACCAAATCCCTATGTGTATGGTAGATTTTGTGCAATAGTAGCAGGACTTAATTACTATTGAACAAAAATATTTAAGACACACTAAGAAAGAAGTTGTATATTGATTCAAGTTAAGTCGCATGCCATCTGGATCACTGCATCTTGTTCACTGTGCATTCAACCAATGTAAATAGAAAACATTTTTCATGGCATACCTCCATAACAGATGTTTTGTGAAGCATCATGCTAATGGAAAATGCTCTGGAAATTGAGCTGTGTGATGTATCTGGGGGTAGTTTAGGTACTTTGGGTGAAAACAGAATAAGCCAGTGTTACAACCACCATTCATACATTCATCAAAATATCCACCAAACCGGTATTAATAGAAAAAATATGAAATGTTCACCTAGATTATGTACTTTAATTATTCACAGATTTGTCTGGTAGACAAAATACTGTAGGTCAACTGGTACTATTTAACACAAGACCAAAAACTTAAAGACATTGTTTAGTTATTTACTGCAGCACAGTAAATTACCCTAATATATCACTTAAAACAACACACATTTATTATCTTACAGATTCTGTGTCAGAACTTTGGCCACAGTTTAGCTTGCCACTCTGTTTCATGGTCTCTTATAAGCTTTGGCCAAGAAGTCATCTAAGGGGCTGAGGAATGATCTTCCAATCTTACTTACTTGGGATCTGGCAGGATTCAGTTCCTAGATAGTTCTTGGATTGAGGGCCTCACTCTCTCTGTTATTGTCTGTTGGCTGAAGACAGTTCTGATTCATTGCCATGTAGAGCCCTGTAACATGGTAGCTTGCTTCATCAAAGCCAATGTGAAATAGAGGGGGGAGATTGCTTACAAGGTGAAAGTAACTGTATCTTATAACTTAATCATGGTAGTTTTATCCCCTTAGTGTTGCCATAGCCTATTGTTTAAAAGCAAGTTACACAAAGGGAGGGGACTACATAAGGTCTTTGATAATCAGAGGTCATTTGGGCACTTCTTAGAAGCTGCCTACCACAGAAGCTTAGAGGAGTATGAGACTAGGATAACTTTTTTTTTTTTCCATGATGATTAATTATATTTCAAAGGCTTCTTGTAAAGGATTTCTATTCTTTTTTTTTTAAGATTTTTATTTATTTTATTTTATTTTATTTTATTTTATTTTATTTTTAAATATTTCATTTATTTGACAGAGATCACAAGCAGGCAGAGAGGCAGGCAGAGAGAGAGGAAGGGAAGCAGGCTCCCTGCTGAGCAGAGAGCCCGATGCGGGGCTCAATCCCAGGACCCTGAGATCATGACCTGAGCCGAAGGCAGAGGCTTTAACCCACCGAGCCACCCAGGTGCCCCAAGGATTTCTATTCTTAATAATTATTTTTGTGTCAACGCTGGACTGAAAACATTGTCAATCTCATCTAATTTACCCTTCAGAGAAACAATGTAATTTGGATTTTACTGTCCCATTATGCAGATGATAAAAATTAAAACAGACATATTTAGTACTTTATCCAAGAGTATATGGCCAATGAATGACACATTCAATATTCAGATCTAGATAATGATTACACAATCAATTATATTAAACACTACACTACGTACTTTTATGAAGGAGGTTGCATTTGAACTTTGATTTCACACTTTGTAACCAGTACAAAAGCAGACATAGAAGAGAGAATAATTAAAGGCATTAAATGAGATAAAGAAAATTTCCTTGCATGAATAAGAACTAGGTCTTAAACTGGGGTATTAAAATGGGCATGGAGAAAATGGAACAAATGTACATGTTAAATAAAGAAGCAGAGAGGTGCCTGGGTGGGCTCAGTCAGTTAAGCAACTCACTCTTGATCTCAGCTCAGGTCTTGATCTCAGGGTCATGAGTTCAAGCCCCACGCTGGGCTCCATGCTGGGCATGAAGCCTACAGAAAGCAAGCAAACAAGAAAGCAAGCAGTCATAGAATGGTGAAGATTTCTGATTATAGTTAGAAAAAATTTAAGTCTTTGGCTCCTTTTTTAGCTGTTTGACCTTTGGTCAATTACACAATCATACTGAACCTCTATTTCCTCACCTGTAGAGTATAGATAGCAATAAAGTTCAACCCACAGAATGGCTCTATTGCTCTGAGCTAATTTTGAATTAATTTCTTTGACCGAATCCTTTAAGAGTTAGCACTCAGTAAATATTTCCTAGAAATATTATTCACTTTTTTTCAACAGAAGTTGGAGTAAAGCAGAAACAAAAAAGAAAATAGAATCAAAGACTATTGGCATGAAGAGATAAATCATAAACAAGAAATAAAAATGTACAGTAAATATAAGTACCAGGTAATTACAAATTAACATAATTCCATCTTTAATAATTACATTGGAGAAAATAAACAGTAGTTCATTTTAGTGAGGAAGCTTTGAGACAATATTCTTGCATAATATTTTAGAATGATTACTTTTATACAGAATACAGTGAACTTTATTTCACATTTTATTATGGAAAATGTCAAACATCTGCAAAAGTAAAGAGAATGTATAATCCGATTATTAGGAAAATGCAAATCAAAACTACAATGAGATAACATATTGTATCTCATAGGGTGACTATTGTGCAGAAAAACCCAGAAAATTAGAAATGTTGATGAGGATGTGGAGAAGTAATAATCCTTGTAGTGTTTCTGGGACATTATACCAAGTGAAATAGACACAAAAAGCAAATAGTTGTAATTCCAGTTGTATCAGGTATGTAAGAGTAGTGAAAATCACAGAGACAGAAAGTTGAATGGTGAGTGGCAGGAACTGGGGGAAGGTAGGGAGCAGGGTATTACTGTTTAATGGACATAGAGTTCAGTTTCACAAGATGAACAGAGTTCTGGAAGTGACTAGTGATGATGGTGGCACAATAATATGTACTTAATGTCATTGAATTGTGCACTTAAAATTCATTAAGATATTAAATTTCATGTTATGTGCATATACTACAATTTAAGAGGGGAAAAATTAAGGAGAAATAAAGACTTTCCCAGTTAAAAAAAAAAAAAAAGAAAGAAAAAAAAGTAAAGCCAAGGAAGTTCATCATGACCAGGCCTGCCTTACAAGACATACACTAATGTTCCTAGAAGTTGAAACAAAAGGATGTTAGACATTAATGCAAAAAGTATTAATAGACATTAAATGAAAGGATGTTAGACATTAATGCAAAAAGCTCACTTGTAACGGTAAATAGACAAATACATATTAGTGTAATACTTCAAAAAAAAGAAAATCTCTAATCAACAATCTATTTTTACACATTAGGGAACCTTGAAAAAGAAGAAAAAATGAATCCGAAAGTTAGCATAAAGAAGGAAATTATAGATTGGAGCAGAAATCAAGGAAAGAGAAAATACAAAGGCAATGGGAAAAATAAATCAATAAAACTGAATTGTTTTTTTTTAAAGACTGACAAAATTAGAAAGTCCTTAGCTAGATTAATGAAGAAAAAAAGAGAGAAGACTCAAATAGTTAAACTCAGAAATGAAAGAGGAGACATCACAACTAATGTCACCTTTTTTCCATCTACTTCCTCTGACCATTCCTTCCTTTTTTTTTTTTTTTTAGTAGCCACATAGTATTAGTTTCAAAACCTTTATTCCCACTCCAGATTTCTTGTTTTTCCAATGTGTATCAAAATGCACAATTAAAGGGGCTCACGGGAATATAATAGGTCCTCTTCTGAGGTTATCTTTCTCCTTCAAATCTGAACCTATTTCTGTACTGCTAAATCTTGGTGAACAGTAAAATGTTAAAATAACTGTTGGCTCAGGCTCTTCTTTAATTTCTCACTACATACTGTTTATTTTGTTTTCTAAACATCTTCATATGGCTGCTTTCAGGCCACTGGTACCAGGCCACTATCGTGTCGCTCCTGAATTAATGAAGCCTCCACATGTTTCTTATTTCTTCTATGGATCTCTTGTCTATGCTGCAGCCAGGATGATTATTCTTAAGACAAAATATACTCATTTATCTCACTAGCGTAATGCCTCAGTGGTTTTCCATTGCCCTTAAAATAAAGTCCATGTTCTGACATGGCTTATAAAGTAGAATGTGAGGGAATCCCTTTAGCAAGCATACTCTGTCAGTGGCCCCCCAGCATAGTGTACTTCTTCCAGCCAACTCCTCCTCATAATCTAACCAATAAAATTGTTGTATATATTATCTTCTCCCCTGTTTCCTTTTAATATATGCTTATAGCAATCATGACCCTGCCTCACCCCAATTCTACTTACTCCTTGTAGCCCACAGCAATTAGCAGAAACATAAAAGAACTAAATAATTAAATTTGGATAAATAAACAAGAGTATAAGTTTAAATCTCTGAGAAAAAGCCAAGGGTTATTTCATGATGCTTGTGTAATTTTGTGGAGTTTTTCCAAATTTGTAAATATTATCAATAACATATGAGGTTGTCAAATACATACTGAAAATTTTAGATCCTATTTAAACACAATTTGAGGCTCTTTATTTAGTTTTTCTGAGTCATATATAAGAATGTGGTTGTCATAGTTGAATAAAATGTGTGAGACATTTTGTGACAATTATTATTTACAAAATCAATACATCTGTCTTGTTATATATGTGCTTTTTCTTTTTTTTTTTTTTTAGATTTTTTATTTATTTATTGAGAGACAGAGATCACAAGTAGGCAGAGAGGCAGGCAGAGAGAGAGGGGGAAGCAGGCTCCCTGCTGAGCAGAGAGCCTGATGCGGGGCTCGATCCCAGGACCCTGGAATCATGACCCGAGCCGAAGGCAGAAGCTTTAACCCACTGAGCCACCCAGGCGCCCCATATATGTGCTTTTTCAAAGTAGTTCATAACTTGCTGACAGACGACTAGAGGACTTTTATCATAGAGTATGTAAGTTTTCACATGAGCAATGATAGGGGGGTTTTTGTGGACTGTTCTTGTATGGGGATGAGAAGAGAGAATGATTTTTCTTTCCTGAGTAAATATAAAATGTATTTTTGTATAATAAAAGTAAAAATGAATTTCATATAAAAATGTAATAATTACATTGGAATTTTCTATATTGTCTAATTTTAAAGAAAAAATATTGGAGATAAAAGACACTATAAAATCTAAATGTCACCATAAAAGTTAGTTGGCCAGATATTACAGCTTGCTTATAACTATCAATTAATGTTTGAGTTTCACATCACCAGTGAAATGGTTGTACTTTTTATTTCTTTATATTCAGTAGAGAAGAATATTGCTTAACCCAGTACAGACCGTTGGAGCACTAGGGAAACATTTCAGCATTAGGTATGAAGTAAAAGTGTTAAATTAACTTAAAATTAAGTCCAAAAATAAATGCAGTATTAATATAGTTCTCATAGTATTAAACAAACACTTTGGAGAGTATCAAACCTCAGATAAACAAAGGTATGGAAGGGTAGAACGTTGAACAAGCCATCAGTGATTTTAGAACAAATGAAGGCAAGCGGGACCATTCAGATAAGCATTCCCTTCCCTTCTCCCCCTCCCCACCCTCTTTTATTTTTCAGAAATAAAGGTGATTTCTTCATTTCCTTTGAATCAACTATGTAATTGCTGGGCTCTTTACATCTCATTTAGTTTTCCCATTGACAAACAGTCATATGCAATTTCAGCTGATACAAACACAGTGTGTAGGCTTCCCAAATATCGCTGTTGCTTGGAATCATGTTTATCAGCAGGGAATCAGGTCAGGCTGCATAGATAACAAGTCAATGCTCATTGACCCTCTTCTTTGTTATCTAAACTGAAATTTTTCATATACTGGAAAGACATATAGGCGTGCATCCAAACTGCTCATTTTACAAATATGACACTATATCCCCCATAGTTTATTTAAAATTGAATTCTCAATTTATCCAGGAACAGAACAGGCTTAAATGTCAAGGGTACATTTTTTCCACAAATGTTTTGTTTGCTTGTTTACATTTGCCTTTGTGCTAAATTAAATATGATTCAGAAAGCTTATATAATTATTATCTTAACCTCAAAAACATTGCTTTCATTTCAGAAACATTCTAGAAAAGGTAACTCACCTCAAGCTTCATTGTAAAAGAAAACAAAATTCTGCAAAAATATTCTACTTCCAATAAATTTTATTTCCTAAAACTATTTGCTTTTCGTTTTTCTGTTGTTTGGTAGGGCCATCATCGGTGGATCAAAAGTTCATAGCACTTATATTACCTATAAATATATTATTTCAAGTGCAAATAAAACGAATTTTATGTTGTCAGTTGTTTGTTCACATTCCACAACTTTGATTTCTCTTAAAAGAGAGATGGAGCTGTTGGGGATTTTCAAACCTGGAGCAAGTTAAACTGCCAGAGACCAGGACGTTTATAGAACTTCTGTCTATTATACTGACAGATCCTCTCTAACACAACCAGCATTTCTCTTTAGGGCAGTCTAAAATTTATTATCCTGTTATGAGGTAGAATATGAAGGCGTTCCCATATGCCTTTCCTTGCTACCTCTAGTCATATATAACTTCATCATTATTTCTTGGCTCAGCCATCCAAAATACTGAGAACATTAACAGAACAACAAAGGGTTTAGCAGCAGAGTCATTGAGTGGTTCAAAATATTTAACTGATCAAAGTAAATACATTTTCTTAAAAGAAAACTCACAGTTTTTACAAATACGTTGCAATCAAGCTCTCTGCTAGTGATTATAGGTATTTTCGATTAGAAAACAAAACATCTTTGAAGTGAAATAACTTCTGGGTTGTCCCCGATTAGCTGGGTGAATATGGCCTTTCTCTTTTCAATCAAACATGTAATAGTATTTTCCCATCATGTTATGGACGTGTGATGATATTTTAAGAGAAACCATTATTTTAGCTCTGTATTTTTCTTACAGTGACCAAACATCTTGAAAAGTAAAAATATTTGCTTCCACAAAAGAAATAGTTAAATTAAGACATGTTTAGTTAGGTTTACTGTTGTCATATTTCCTGGGAAAATATTTTTGTTTCCTATCAATTAGAAGTAGATGTTATTTGCATCTTTTGCTTATACATCACCCACACAGCACACTAAACAATTGGGCCACACTGGGGAGCCTTTTACACCAACACATGTGTCATGGCTTATAGTCTCATTCTGTTACAATGTGTGGCTTACGCCACTTTAACCCAGCACTCTCATCTATAAACTAATAAGATTAATGTTCTCTAACTTGCTTAACCCTCCTTAGTTGTTGTGAGAAAATAGAAAAATGGCAAACAAGTATACACATAATGAAAATGAATGCATTAAAAATATAAGCTTTACCAATGAGTGTTCCATGTCTGAGTTAGTATGGTCTTTTAGGTAGGATAGTATGGCTGACTCTAGCAATGAGAACAAGGGGGAAATAACTAAAACTCGTTTATTGCCCTTGTAATGAATGTAGAAATCCAGATTGGCAATTTCAGTGTCTGACAATTTTGGACTGTGTCAGTGAATAACTATAACGCTAGTTAGAGGTTTGTTTTTCCTTAATACATTACTATTTAATTTTTAGTTATTATGAAAATGGTTTTTTAAAAGCTCATACAGAGTTCTTACTCCATTCCTGTATTAAAAATGTAGCTTATGGTTCACAGCAAGAATGAATTAATAACTCATTAATTGAGGTCTTTGTCACATTTAATTTGTTGTAATCTTTATGTCTTCAGACTTTTTTTCAGTCTGAGAGTAAAACTAATTCCACTTGTCTGTTGAATCTGAAAGAGTACTAATAATCGACTAATCAGGGCTCTTGTTTTAGAAAAAAGGAAACTAAAACCTGTAGAGATTAAGGACTCTTCCAAGGTCGCATAGTTATATGCAGAGTTGGGCCTAGGACTAAGGATTTCCAGTTCTTAGGCCAGTAGAAATAGCTCAGTGAGGTCAAATGTTATTGACTGATTCATGTATTTGACGTGGTTGGTTACTTACTGCAGAAAGTAAAAGCTAAGTATTTCTGTGTATTTAATTTACTCACTTCGAATTTATATTGGTAACTGCTACTGCTACACGGGTTAATCTAGGTCAAAGCATGATTTTTAGGGATAGACTGATTTGTGAAAGTTATTACAAAGGGTTGGTTGCTCAAATTAAATTCTTAGGCCGTGTACCTTTTTTTTTTTTATAAAGATTTTATTGATTTATTTGATAGAGAGAGATCAGTAGGCAGAGAGGCAGGCAGAGAGAGATGGAGAAGCAGGTTCCTTGCTTGTGGAGAAGAGAGCCCGATGCGGGGCTTGATCCCAGGACCCTGAGATCATGACCTGAGATCATGACCATGAGATCATGACCTGAGCCGAAGGCAGAGGCTTAACCCACTGAGCCACCCAGGTGCCCCAGGCCGTGTACCTTTAAAAAAAAAAAATTTTTTTATGTCAATCTCATGATGGCAATTTACAGCTTGCTTAAAGTCTTTTAGTTGTCTTTAGCCCTGATCACTCAAATACCTACTAAGTTGACAAGAGTTGATCTAAGAAAATAATTCCCATTTCAGCATTAGGAAGTTCTCAAAATAGATTAAGTTCTCTCTTGGAATATAATCTCATGGGCCTTTAAATCTCATTTCTTGCCCTGCTATTGACTCTAAGAAAGTGAAAAGCTAGTACTGAGCGTGGTGTTCATAGCACCCCAAGACCAAGCAAGTGTTAAAGAAAGATGAATGGAAATAAGAATTTGCTTTTAAGTTAAATATAAGCAGTAACATGTCATTCATTTTCTGAAACTGACTCATTCATATACTATAATGTCAACTATGGTTTTTCTACTAGATAATAATCTCTAATTTCAAATTATGTATATTGGAGATGAATAGCCATTTGTTGCATCTTCTTTAAGGGTCACATTTGCCCAAGTTTATTTTCTATATGACTGTGGTGCTGGGTATTGGTTGGAGGAGAGGGAAAATCATTTCAACCTTTGTATTTGTGGAAGGACATTGACAGTAGTCATATTCCTTATTTTAGACTGTCCTGTCTGCTTCTTTTTTTTTCTATTATAAAATGTGTCTCTAAATTTCTAGTATAATTTGATGAGGAAAGTCACTGTTTTATAATAAGCCCCAATATTTTAACAGAATCAAGTGACTTTTTTTTTTCCAGAATCCAGTGACATTTAAAATAAAATAAAACAATAGTTGAGACCATGGCTATGATTTCAGTATGACTAGCATTTCCTTTTATTTGCCCCAGAATGTCTTTCTCACACCTAATACTATTTGTCTGCTTCTTTAGTAATGAAGCCAAGTGAAAGAACAAATACACAGGTATATTTAAACTGATTATATAGTTCAGGCAAGGCGTTTTCAGCAGAAAGATTTTGGTAATTAGCTCCATAGATCACTACAATAAAATCTGACAAATCTGAGTAGAAAAGATTTTTAATTTTATTTTTTTAAGATTTTAGGTATTTATTCTAGAGAGAGAGAGTGAGTGAGAGAGAGCATGCACAGGGGGAGAGGCAGAGGGAGAAGGACACGCGGTCTCTCCACAGGGAGCCTGACGGAGGCTAGGACTCCATCCCAGGACCCTGATGCCATGACCTGAACCAAAGGCAGACGCTTAACCATCTGAGCCACCTCAGTGCCCCCAGAAAATATTTTTTTAGAGAATTGGAGCAAGAATAACATCTGTGAAGACTGAAAGGAGGGAAAAAAAAAAAAAGCCATCAGTCTTAACCACAGTGATGATGATTTCCTAATTATCCTTACTACTTCAATCCTCATTTTGTTCAACTTAGCCTTTGCAGATCTGTGGCTTTACCCAGTTCTAGGGCTTCATAAAGAGGTTTTAGGAGACTTCTATTTCTCTGGCCACCTTGTAATAGTCTGAAAATAAGTGAAATCACTCTTAGGCATTCAAAGCACTATTAAAATGTAAGAAATTTCTTGATTTTCATGCCTCTTTTGTGGTATATCTTTATCAGAATTAGAACTAAAAGAGCTTTGTTTATCCCTCATGTTATGAACAAAAAAGATTATAATAGCAAAAAATTGAATATATTAAGCAGAAATTTTAGGTACCATCAAGGCAAAAACTATGCTGGATAAAATTAAACAAGTGGGGTGCCTGGGTGGCTCAGTGGGTTAAGCCTCTGCCTTCTGCTCAGGTCATGATCTCAGGGTCCTGGGATGGAGCCCCACATCGGGCTCTCTGCTCAGTGGGGAGTCTGCTTCCCCCCCCCCCCCCGCCTACTTGTGATCTCTGTCTGTCAATAAATAAATAAAATCTTTAAGAAAAAAAAATTAAACAAGCAAAGAAGACCAAATTCAAGGCTACTGCAGTAGGGAAGAAAGGCCATAACTGAGTCTGAATTTAGCTTTGCTGCAACAAGGCCCAGGAGAGTGTTTAAGCATTAGAGTGAGCTAGAAGAATACTGGAGGACGTTTGGGAGAAGTCCACCCATGATACTTCCAGGAGTTTGGAAATATTATTCCTTGTGATTCAGCATCTGTGTTTGCTTACTGACGTTAGGCTCCTACCCTCCCACAGAAACAGAGATACAGCTCTACCTTCCTTCATGATTACATTTTTAAAAGACAGCACTTACCTTGTGACACTGGCAAGAAGCTTTAAAGTGTATTTATATCTCAAAGGGACAGAGAAAGAATTTACAGTTACACAGTTTCTAAAGTAAATGCCCCAAGGAAAGGGAGGTTGGGGGCATAGAGTCAGGAAGAAGCCTGTCTAAAGTTTAACCAAGCAGAGGGGAACATTAAAACCTTCTTGGTAAGTACATTGAGATACTATAGGACATAAAGAACCATGAAGATATTTAAGGATATTTTACTCTTTTGGAGACAACAATAGGAAAGGCAAAGGCTCCTCATAAACTATCCCTCTCTGCAGCTGTTGTAACAGGATCCTGAGCTGGATCTGGTTCAGCTGGAAGATTCTTTGTTGAACTGAAACTTTGTGACTTTATCTAGGGCCTATCCCTGCTCCCAGTTTAGAATGGTTACCAGCGTCAATTAATTGTCCACATACAGCTTCTGAGGCATGAAACTGGAAGGACAGTTGATTTCAACTGATAGCAGGATAAACAGAAGCTCTTAAATCAACCAAAAGTCACTTACAACTTTTCGTTATTCCACTGTATACATGGATAAATATAAAAAGTCACCTTATATTCTCTTTTAAACAAAAGGAACTTTAAGCAACTTAATATATTTAAGTATTACAAACAAAAACAAAAACAAAACCAAAAATAAAACAGTCCACTAACAAAAGATTGCTAAAAGTTTCTCCTTACTGGAATTGAGAGACAAATTGCATTATCCTTCCAAAGTCCGGTACGTGTTTAGTTTCTATGAAACAAAAAAAAAAGGTAAATTCTGTATTATTTTTGTTTGGCTAATAAGCCTGTTGCCCCATTGGTTCAGTTGCTGTCCTCGTGTAGATACAGTTTTAAAGGGAGTTTGGAGAAAGGGTGGGCACATACCAATTGCAGTTTTGATTTGAAATCTCCGAAACCCAAGTAAAAATGGAATAATGCAATTTTTTATATTCTTTAGGTACAAAGAAATAAACCATCCAGGATTAAGTTCAAAGGACAAAAAGAGGTAAGATTTTGTTCAAAGAAATAAATACAAAACATGGGTTTGCAATGGCGACCATACAAAACTCTGGGTGAAGGGGCGCCTGGGTGGCTCAGTGGGTTAGGCCTCTGCCTTCGACTCGGGTCATGATCTCACGGTCCCGGAATCGAGCCCCGCATCGGGCTCTCTGCTCGGCAGGGAGCCTGCTTCCTCCTCTCTCTCTACCTGTCTCTCCTCTCTGCCTACTTGTGATCTCTGTCTATCAAATAAATAAATGGAATCTTTGAAAAAAGAAAAAAAAAAAAAAAAAAAAAGAAAAACTCTGGGTGAAGTTATCTTTTTTAAAAAGGCTAAAAATTAGTAAAAAAATAATGTTACATAGTGAGGAATTCAAGTAGGATTATAAAAAAGGGGGCTAAAGATACCAAATCTGAGAATTTTTTTTTGGTTGAATTCTCAGATTTGGAATTTTTTCCCCCATGTTTGTTTAAAATCAGCCACCTGAATGAAAGAAAACAGAAGAACATTTCAAATGAAACATCTAAGAGAATACAATTAACTTTCTTTAAAAATTCCAAATATATGGGAAAGTAGATCTATGAATTATGATCTAATTTTTGAAAATTATTCTTTAAGTTTTTTCCATTTAACTGACTGGAAACATCCTAATCTCATAATTCTGCGTAATGCAATTTATAGTTTTATCAGAGCAGACTTTTTTGGTAAAATACTGTTAAATATTTAATAGTTTTATATTTTTCTGATTCTAAAATATGGAAAACTCTCTTCTGAATCATGGTTCTAATTCCCACAGCATTACTATGATACAGGCAAGTTTACTTACAGAAAAAAGTTAGCAGTCTAAGTGATTGGAGTTAAAAATATAAACTCTAGTTTAGCTACAGGTGAAAGTCTTCGCAGACAAGGTTGTAATCAGGATGTAAGGTGAACGAGGCATCCAGTTAGGCTAGGAAGGCTGGCCCATGCTGTGTCTGTGTGACTCAAGTTCAGCAATTTGGCCAGGAAAAGTTTAGCATCAGCAGAGTTAGCTTTTCCTCAAGAAATGGGGAAACCTTGCTTCCCTTCAGAAATTGTACAACATAATCAAGCTTTTTCTTAGAGGCTGTAAGGCTCTTGTATTAGTTGCCTACCCCTGCTGTAATGAGTTAGCACAAACGTAAGGGCTTTAACAAGCACACGTTTATTATTTTACATTCTGGGGGTCAGAAGTTGTCAGCAGGCTGCATTCCTTTCTGGATAGCAATTGCTAGTGAGTCTTTCTCACATCCCCCACTCTGAGGCTTACTCTTTGGCTACCCTCTTTCACAATTTAGGAACCCTTTTATGTCATACCCACCTGGATAATCCAGAATATTCTATTTTAAGCTCATCTGATTAGCAGTCATCTAAAAGCTAGTTAATGCCTAATTTTTTTCTAGCCATGCAACCTAACTTATGCACAGATTCTGGGGCTTTAGGATATTGACATCTTTTGTGGGGACCAGTATTTTTTCTATTCTTCACATGTTCTTAGCTACCCCTAACTTTATGTGGACACTTCCCATTTTTAAAGCATTTGGAGAAGATATAACAGCTCCAGCTGTCTTCAGGAACTAATCCTTTTTAACCAATCAGTGCTGGGGACAGAAGTGGACCGATATTCTTAGTGTTGTCCAAATTAGGAATCTTTTTCCTCTTCCTAGGAAGATGGATTAGTTAGGTTATTTCCATTTGACATAGGTAGAGGATGACTATCTCCAATCTAGATAGTCTGGATTCATTAAAAAGGCAGGACAATGATGGTGGATGTTGTGTGTGTGGTGGGCAGTTATGTTCATTTTCCAAAATACTAGTCTTCACCTCCTATGACTTTGTTCTGCTTTGAGATATGATTGGTAATCCCTAGGAACTTGGGTTTTGGTAGTGTAAAAGTTCATAAATTTTGATTATTATTTAATTTTTACTCCCCCTCCATTTCTTCTTTCCTAACCTTAAAGATCCCATGTGTAACCCATACACACACATTTCTGATATTTCTCCATTTTCTATTTTTTCTTTTGGGATAGTTGCTAAACAAAATGGAAAGAAGCATAAATGTATAATGTCTCAAATAACAACAATAACAACAAAAAGTTCAGGGGAATGTTACAAGCTATGGAAAGCAAGAGATATCCTAGTTAAAACGTTATTTATTAAAGGATGCTATCTTTCCTTAGTTTCTTTGTTTCCTACATGAGAAAAATGAGGTCATTTAAATGTCATGTCCCAGTTCTTGTGGCAAAGAAAAAAAACCAAGTCAGACTTAGAACTCAGTGTTCTTAGTTACATGTAGCGCTCACCTTGACAAATTATGAAATAAGTATAAAATAAAAAGGAGCAGGGGAAGAGGTGATTAGCAAGCCTTTGTGGTTCAGGACTCTTTCAAAAGTCAATGAAATTCCAGTAGCACTGTTTCAAATCTGATGAACACCATATAAACCTGTCCGCATTTGATAAATATTACCATTTTGAAATGAGTCCTTTAATGGTATTTTCACAAGCTGTTAATGGTTGTGGTTGAAAGAGCCTATCTCACAGAGCCCCATGTGTCATAATTCATGCCATAGTCACTGTTTTTTCTTCTAGGTTGATGGCCTCTTGTTGACTTTAAGTATAGCCTGCCTGCTTTTTTTAACCTTACATTTAATGTATCACACTGCATGATATGATTATACAATACTGAAAGCCTATGGTCATAAATGCCACTTCTATAATTATATGACCCGCTATCCTTCATGTATAGAAAAGTTGCAGAAACAGAAACAGTTGAGCATTTATAGGCATATAGCACATGTTCCTTTCTAGCATTATTTATGTGCCATAAAAGTTGGAATTTATGAAACTGGAGTTACAGAATTAAAAACGGAAGGTGGAAGTTCATTGAACATGTAACTTTTGTGAAAATGGATTGTCTCTACATAAGAAAGATAATGGATTAAAATAATTACATTCTAGCCTAACAAGGACTACTCACCTTCAAAATGAATCAATAAATGTGTATTTATTAATTGGTAGGTAGATTATGAATATTTATATAATATAAAAATGATAATTATTTCCACCCCTTTTAATAGTACTACCATTTTACCAGTTTTCATTGTCAAAACCACATAATAGTAAATATAAATTTGCATGAAGGTTAGCACTATTTCATCACCCTTACAAAACTGCCCTTTTCATATTTTTGTTAGCATATGCTCCCATGCATATGTTGTCACAGACATTTAATGATATTAAACATAATGCATACTATGTTTCTAAAAAGAATTTGTATACCTAAATTTCTCTCTGGTAGCTATTCCATAATTTACGGAACCATTTCCTACTGTTTGCATATTGAGTAATCTCCGATTTTTGCTCTTATAAATAATTTTCTGTTGAATATTTACATTATTATAAAAGGTCCTTTTATGTAAATGAGTGATTTCTTAGGATATATTTCCAGACAGCAGGTGACTAAATCAAAGAGCATATTTTTTATGCCTTTTGATTCGGGTTTAGATACTGATTTTCTATTAGTGTTTGAAGTAACATATTTCACCTTATGACCTGTTACCTCTGATTAAAAATTGGACTAACGTTAAATTTTAAGAAGTGTTTGCATTTTCTGTTCATACTTTAAGATTGAGAACATTATATTTATCAATTATAGGATTAACTGTGGGGATAGAACATGAAGAGAAATATCATTTAGTCTACATGTAATCAGGATTGATTTATTTTTGACTTAGAATAATTATGAGCAATGCATTTTTTAATCACAGGTAATCTGGTTATAGAATAGATATCACAGGTAATCTAGTTATAGAATGAAAACAGTATTACAAATTTACTGAAAAGAATATTTAGAATAAAATGATTTTGGAATTACACAGACTTGTTAAATATTGGACCAATTATCAAGATCTTAAAAGCAAATGCTAATTTTAAGGAATTTATGAAATAAATCATAGTGGTACCTGATCACTCCACCACTAGAAAAATCATAAGAGAATTAATCATCTTTTGCATATGTCAGGGAAAGAGGATATATTTTCAGAGTGTCTTGCATGACTCTGAGATTAAAATATGGAGATATTTTTATTAGGGATAAAGATTGCTGCTTTTTTTTTTTTTTCTTTTTTATTCTCCTTTCCAGTTTTAAGGCCTGATCATTATGGTGGGTTAAATAGATCCACATATATTTGTCTGTAATTTTATTTAGCTAATTTCCCTAACACCTACTTCTTCTACTGCATAAATTGTAAGTCCCCTTTGGAACCATTAGACAAGCTTTGAAACAAATGATGGATTTTTATATCTACTATCTATAAGTTATCCTAATTTAGATTTTTTTTTCATTTTTTATTTAAATGGGTATCTGCTGTAAATTATCTCTTTACATATCTATATTCTGCTTATTCCAAAGAGGATTTGAACTGTCAGTTATTCATTGATAATGCCAAGAAAGGTTTTGTAGCTTACTTGAAATATTCAAAATCTCCCATAGGTAAGAAAAATCCAAGTCTTAATATCGCGATGGGGAAATGGAAGGATGACCCTAAAGTTCAGCTCATTTCCTCTTTGCATTTATCAGTATCAGGTTTTGTATTAACGAGAACACTTGATCATTTTAACACTGATTATTTAGGTTAAAACCAAGTCATATCAATCTGAAAATATATCAGTTTTGACATAGTGAAGAGAAGGAGTGTTTTGAGTTTCTTTTTAAATGTTTTTGTGCATGTGTTATGTTAAAACACAAAACTCAACAGAGTAAATTGTCTTTATTCAATGATTTATGAACCGGGTTAGTGTCCCTGCTTCTAACAAATGGAAGGGTGCTCAGAGGAGTTGTACAAAATGGAAGGCTTTTACAGTCAAAAATGGTGTGGACAAGAAAATTATTAGCAAAAGAAAGGATTTATTTCAGGCAAGGTCACCTTCCCTTAGGGGGAAGAGAGGGGAATCTTATCATAGGGATTATCTCACTAGAGCTGACCTGGAATATTGACTGATTGGTTTAAAATTCCACTCCAGGGAGAGGCTGAAACTGTAATTAGCTTCCGTATTAAGTCTAGGTGGGGCTTAACTAAAGTAACTCCTTTTTGGGCCTGGTGTTCCATTTTTAACAATTAGGTTGTATTGTCTTCTCCTTTGCCAAAATCCCTAGCTTCTATAGTTTATAACTTTTAGCCTTTACCTTATATCTTTTAGCTTTTCTCTATCCTTCCATAATTCTCAAAGCCATTCCTACTCTCTCTCCTGCCTCTGGAAAACTATTGTAAAGAATTTGAGCCTGAGAAGGATTTAAAATCTATATTCTGGGAACTTTGGAGATAAAGGGAAAAGCTCATGTATGATTGGCAATCTTGGCTAGTAGTCAGGGAGCGGATGTTCTCAATATTTACTTCTGAAACATTATATTCATTACAAAAGAGTCTTTTGCATTTTGGCAGGAGCTGTTTATTATGCATGTGGTTTTGCTGTATTCATGCAATCATGAATGGTATTGATGGCATTTACTGACCCATGTACTTTGTTTTGTCTGCTGAGATGGAAAGCCAAAGCTGTGATAAAGATATTTTCTTAAAAATCCTGAAGAATGCTTTTTAGGAAGAATTGTTAGAACCTTTTAATCTCCCATTTAAAAGAGTTGCCTCTTTATTTCCTGTCAAAATTTAGTGACAATCAGAAAAATGAAAGATTAGGTATTTGGATCAGGACCATAAGAGTTTGCATGTAATTGTCTTAATAAATATATAGTGAATTTTTTAAGAGTTGTCATTTACCATGAACACACCTTTTTTCAAACTATATTTTGAGTAAGAATGAACCTGTGTGTTATAATTCTTTAATTTGTGTATTAACAATAGTATTTTATTTCATGCATTATGATTATTCTTTATATTATTTTCAAATATTAATACAGCTTAAAATATTCTTCAAATAAATATTAATCTCAGTATTAAACCTGTCATCACTAGTGCCATTGGTTTTTTGTGTCTAGGTGCCTGATGAGTGTAGACTGTTACCTACTATAAGAGATTGATGAGATTTATACACTTGTGTTTCTTTTAGAGTTCAAGAATAGTGTTGGGCATGTGAGAGTTTATAAATTGAATTGATTGACTCATGCTTTTTCATATAAGCTTATTTTATATAAATTCAAACAATGAATGTGTATACTATTTATATGATTCTCATCTATTTACTACAGCCTATGCATTATGCATTCAAACATTTTTTTAGTAATGTTCAGAGTCTTCAGAGGTATTGATTTGTAGTTGCACACCAAAAAGCACTTTGTTACCCAAGTATTTTGTTTAATTATATATGGCTATTGCTTTGTCATAGATGGGTAAGAACTGACTTTCAGAGACCAGACAAATTTGGCTTCAAATCTCAACCCTACCCCAGCTCACTCTATGACCTTATACAAATTATATTACATAAATGTAATATAATTTGCTTTTTGTCTCTTATTTATACAATCATAATAAAAATACCCAATTCGTGGTCTGTTTAAAGGTTTAAATAAAACAAAGTTTTCAATAAAATAATTCTTTTTTTAATTTTTATTTATTTTTATTTTATTTTTTAAAAAATATTTTATTTATTTATTTGACAGACAGAGATTACAAATAGGCAGAGAGGCAGGCAGAGAGGGAGAGGGGGAAGCAGGCTTCCTGCTGAGCAGAGAGCCTGATGTGGGTCTCCATCCCAGGACCCTGGAATCATGACCTGAGCCAAAGGCAGAGGCTTAACCCACTGAGCCAGCCAGGCTCCCCTTCAATAAAATAATTCTTGATGATTAGATTCTTTCCATGTTTCATTATAATGGTTATCATTTCCCATACAACAAATCAGATTAAATCAGATAGTATTTTCCAAGTGGATGTTTTCTAATCTAGAAGCTCTTCTGTGTAGACCTGGGTAGCATCTGGCCTTTATTCCCCTTAAGTTTTATCTTGTCCTTTCACAAGGAGACTTATTGCCTGAGTGAATGAAAAAGTGACTGCACATAATACACTCTTTGGCTAAGGTTTGTGTTTTCTTAGAAATGCTACTATCAATTGATCCTTCATCATTAACTCTATAATAACCAGCATTGACTACAACACTTGGTTTAGTTCCGTAAGGATTCAGGTGGCATCGGGCTTCCTTCTCAGTGAAAGAATTTGAATTTCCCATGTCTTCCCAAGGGATTTGGTTCAAATGAAAATATGCTATAACTGAACCGTAATTGATTTGCAGAATTAAGCATTTGGAATAGTTCTGAGCACAGGGCTAGACATGCATATATTTGTGGAAAAAATAGAGAACTGTAGTCATTACAAAGGACTGTGATATCGAGACTTTGCCTTTGTATAGTTAAAATGAGTGAGTCTAAGATCTTTCACAAGTAGGAAATGAAATATTTTCTAGACCCCTTTATAAAATAATTCCAAATGTTTTCACACAAGTAATTTGAACTGTGGTTTAAATATAAAGATCTGGTTCTGTTTGTGGACTATTTACTTTGTTACTAAATCTGAACAAATTCATTGATCAAAAGAAAGGCAAATAAATCTGTATTTAAGAAATGGCTGCAGAGGTGCCAGTAAAGGGGTTTGTTAAGTGAGAGAAAGGGCTTAATTCTCATTGATGAAGCAGGCTTCTGTGTTTTTATAACTGAGTTGGAGGCCAGGTCCTGAAAACCCATTTCAAATAAGGACAGTGTTATTAGATGACTCCTTGATAGAAATTCTATGTGAGGCTTTGGGTCACAATTGGACAGCTTTGTATTTTCACAGGTAACATATGATTCAACTAAACATAGTTCTGATTCAGAAAACTAGAAATACGCTTATATTTCGTGCTGTTTACAGTGACCCTTAATTAACAGTCAGACCGATCTTTCCTTCCTTCCTTCCTTCCTTTCTTTCTTTCTTTCTTTCTTTCTTTCTTTCTTTCTTTCTTTCTTTCATACCACCATGTTATACATGTTAGGAAAACTTAAAGTCTAAATTAGCATGAATGTAAGTCTTAGACTGAGTTACTCTTGGACTTTAACTGAATTATTAGAATTCTGACAGAGTGCTTTGTTTTGCAGTATCTAACATTTAAGAGCCTTTTTAGAGCCAGACTTAAGGGTGGGAAGAACTACTTGATGAAGATCAACAATTCTTGAAAAGGGTGTAAAATCTCTCTTACGCAAAGTTTAAAAGAAAAAAAGTGGTTGATTTATCCATAATATGAATTTATTAATCAGATTGGTTTCCCCTGAACATCTCTGTGAGATGAGACATTTGTTGTGATTGGCAGTGTGCAGTGATCTGTGAGGAGCTCTGTCTTGGTGGATGGAGGTGAGGAGCATCTTTAATACCAGCCTCACAGTCCTCCCTGGCAGATGCCTGTGTGGTTCAGGGACTCTGAGACTCTGACAATAGTCTACATTTCCCCTCTCCTAGAGCACTACCCCTAGCAAGAAGGAAATGGAAGACCAAAAAAAAAAAAAAAAAGAAAAAAAGAAAAGAAAAACCCAAAAACAACATTAGAAGAGGACTAGCCAGATCACCCTGTAGGAAAAAAAATAGGAAACTGTATTCCAACTTTCAACTTCAGTGAAGCATTAAATACAAATATGTAAGCAGTGAAGTTACTGCTACCATCATTTGCCTGATCAATTTCACTAAGAGATTAGGTCACAATAAATTTGGAGGGAGAAGAAGGTGCGGTAGTATTAAAATGGCTGAAAAATATAGAAAAGAGAAAGGCCATATTCACCCAGCTAATCGGGGACAACCCAGAAGTTATTTCACTTCAAAGATGTTTTGTTTTCTAATCGAAAATACCTATAATCACTAGCAGAGAGCTTGATTGCAACGTATTTGTAAAAACTGTGAGTTTTCTTTTAAGAAAATGTATTTACTTTGATCAGTTAAATATTTTGAACCACTCAATGACTCTGCTGCTAAACCCTTTGTTGTTCTGTTAATGGTCTCAGTATTTTGGATGGCTGAGCCAAGAAATAATGATGAAGTTATATATGACTAGAGGTAGAAAGGAAAGGCATATGGGAACGCCTTCATATTCTACCTCATAACAGGATAATAAATTTTAGACTGCCCTAAAGAGAAATGCTGGTTGTGTATGTAAGCAGTGAAGTTACTGCTACCATCATTTGCCTGATCAATTTCACTAAGAGATTAGGTCACAATAAATTTGGAGGGAGAAGAAGGTGCGGTAGTATTAAAATGGCTGAAAAATACAGAAATAGATTTTAAAATATTTACCGATATAGATACTCACTTGAACACACATACATGCTTGTTTTTTGACCTTTACTCTTCTCAGCATTTTTTAAAAATAAAATCCTCACCTTTCCTTTTCTCTCAAATTATTCTCACTGGTATTACAAATCATCTCTAAATCCAGGGTGAGTGTCTAACTCTAACCTCAATCTAGCTGATTTATCGATTGGCTGGTTTCTTCACCTATGATCGTTTTCCCCTGTTCCTTCTCTGGGAATTCACAATTCTATTTTCTTTTGATCCTCTTGTTTTTATCTGACCATTTCTTCCACTTTGGGCTGAGTATCTTTATTTTTTCTTTTATGAGTCATAGTTATCTGTAGACCTGAATTTTTGTTAAATTTTTTTCTTGTCCTTTAGGACTCAATACTCTATGTCAATTATAATTTGGACAACATCAGTCCTATACCACATTGACTGTATGATTGTACCCAAGGAAAATGATTTCTGGCAAAGCTTCAGGTAGGAGAGTTCTGTTAAGTCATGGGAAATATAAAATTACCAATACTAAACAAGATGATCATTATTCTTGCATATATTATTTTGTATGTAATTGCCAACACCATCAAAGTAAAAAAATAATAATATTCAATGTACGAAATCAGAATAATAATCAATAAAAAAAACTAGAATTCCATCAACGTAAGTATAAGGCCACAAACTTGGCCACCAATAAAAACATGACATCTGAATGAGAAAATGCTGGTTATAATACAATATACTATAATAAAAAAAATACCATGATTTAGTTTCTGATATGCTGTTTTCACAAGAAATTCCATGAAAAATACAGAAATCAATATAAAAACTCTACTGTATTCTTTTAGCTTCACATGTAAGTTAGCAATTTGCCTTTTCTGAAAGATATCTCTACTTTTCAATATTTTAAGTAACCAGCTTTTATATAATCTATGTTGAATTTGAAAAGATTGTGTTGGAAAATAACCTCATAAAGATTCTTACTATTAGTTTCTTACTCAGAGAATGCTTTTAACTTCTATTTCAAATAACCTTGAAATTTTCCTCTTTAAATATTTCTTTAGTAATTAATTCTACATGCTCCCACAAGCTATGGAATGATTTTTTGTTGTTGTTGTTTTCCAACAAATTAATAAAATTTAAGAGGAAGCACTTCTATTTTTATTATGGACACACTTTTTCATAAGGCCAAAAAATGTATTTTGTAAAAGCTCTTTCATAGTATGAATTATTTTTTTTTAAAGATTTTATTTACTCATTTGATAGAGAGAGAAACAGTGAGAGAGGGAGCAGAAGCAGGGGGAGTGGGAGAGGGAGAAACAGGCTTCCTGCTGAGCAGGGAGCCCAATGTGGGGCTTGATCCCAGGACCCTGAGATCATGACCCAGGCCGAAGGCAGAGGCTTAACCCACTGAGCCAGCCAGGTGCCCCCATAGTATGAATTACTATATAGGTCAGATGAAACTCTATTTTGAACATATGACTCCCTTTTGTTGAGTCACATATTAAGAATTATCAGAAATAAAAATAAACTTTTGGTGCCTCTGTAACATTAGACGAGGCACAGTAACCTTCCTGAGGCTTAGGTTCATTTGCAAAAGTTAAAAATGAAACCAAATAATGTCGAATATCCCATTTAACTATAAGACCCTGTTTTCTTTTGTGACTTGTACATTACCCTCAAAAACTGAATCTCATCTTTGCACATGAAATGTCCCATTTCTCTTGTACACTGTGTTATTTTAGGAATTTCCTCTCCATCTACATGTAAATATTGCTAATCACCTAACAGACTACCCCAAACCAAGAAGAGAAAGAGAGATGGGGGGGGGAGAGAATGAGAGAGAGAGAGAGAGAATTTTTGCTTCCCTAAAAATTGAACTCACCTTGGCATTCATTCTGAACAAGTGGCGTAGGCAGGTTTTACTCGAATCCGTGCTCGGCTGCCAAGGAAAGCTAAATGCTTGAGAAGTGGATTCAGAAGGATTTGGCAGTAACTGTATGTTGGAAGAGACCCTGTGGAAAGCTGCTGCCAGACCCCCATGCAAGCTGGGCATTTTGACTAAAGCCGTGCTATTCTTTCTACTTGACTCCCAAACCGTTTAACATTCAATGATCCCTGAAGCATGGGACACATCTTCAATGCTGTGACATCCTGAGGGTGTCAATCAACATCAATAATTGTGTTCCTTCTCTTCTTTTCTTTCTTTCTTTCTTTCTTTCTTTTTTTTTTTTTAAGATTTTATTTATTTATTTGAGGGTGTGGGGGAGGGACAAGCAGCCTCCCTGCTGAGCGGGGAGCCTGCTATGGGCATCCCAGGACCCAATATCACCACCAGAGCCAAAGACAGATGAGATCAGGACCTGAGCCAAAGTCAGAAGCTTAACTGACTGAGCCACACAGGTGCCCCTGTACTCCTTCTTTTCTGTAGCCTTCTTGTTTGTGGAGTTTCTTCTCACCTCAGCCTAAATTCACCTTTTACTTTACAGTCATCTTGTGTTGTCAGTGCCATAGTCTGCACCATTAAGTGACAAATACTAAATTCCTTAGGTACTAAACTGTGATAATCTCAAAAGGTGGGACAGAGTATAAAACTTACTTTACGGGGTTGAAAAGATCATTCTTAGACTTAAAACATTTTTAAAAATTAACATTAAAAAAGGGCTATGTCTTAGAACAGATATTTAAGCCATTGCTGCTTAAAGTGGGAAGTAAGAAAAAATTATTAAAAAAGGAGACTAGGGAAAGTGAATATGGACACAGGTGAAGGCCAGATTTTGTTATGGTTATTGCTGTGAAGATAAAGTAAGACATTCAGTCTTGTACACATATACATATATCTTTTCGCTGAAATAAAAAGTATGTCTCACAATTTAACCTTCTTCCTTTATCTGCTGCTTTGAAATAACCCATGTTAGATTTTCTGGGTTTTGTTGTTTGTGTCATTTTCCAGACTGTTCATGATTTGGTCTACTAGGAGTACCCTAATGTTCTTTCAAAATGCAGATATACATGTTTTCTGATTGGTGAAACGTGGTTAATACTTTTATCTTCAGATTTTTTGTCTTTGCCTTATATTTGGCTTTCTGAAGAGACATGAACTTTGATGTGTAAGAAAAATAAACTATGGTTGACCTACTTCACAGGCATTTCTAACAGGAAACTTCCTGCCATAGGCTGATGGATGGTAAATTAAATGGTTCCCATGTTTGGTCCTACTTAATTATCTTTGCAAGAATTTTCTATAGCAGCAAACCTATGATGCTATGTTCAGGTACCAGCCAGTACTAATTAATATCTTCCTTTAAAATAGCTTTTTACACTGTTGGATCGTCACAAATATTTGATAAGCAATTTATTTAATGTAGCACAATTTATTTCAGAAATTATAAATGCAAACTTTCAGTTTTCTCTTATGACTATTCTAACATTACATTGTTTCATTGTAAGTAAGTTACCTTTTCTTTCAATAAAGACTACTAGGACTTTTCTCCTTTGGTTCCTCTCTATTTATAATTTCTTGCAGGATTTAGATTGGTAGTATTATTGGAAGCATCTCCATACATTACCACTCCAAAACAGCAGTGCTATGATTTTTTTTTTAATTTCTGTTTAAAGATTTTATTTACTTATTTGAGAGAAAAAGAGAGAGAGAGATTGAGAGAATGAGTAGGAGAAGGGGCAGAGGGAGAAGCAGACTCCCCAGCAAGCAGGGAGCCCGATATAGGACTTGATCCCAGGACCCCAGGATCCTGACCTGAACCAAAGGCAGACGCTCAACCGACTGAGCCACCCAGGCACCCAGTGCTATGAGTTTTAAGCACCACCAGAAGTCCTTTGTTTTCCATCTCATATTTCTAACTAAACTGTAACTTGGTAATCTTATTTTTTGCCTCTTATGACACACTTTTGCCTTAGGCTCTCTTCCAGTTTAGTTCTAATTACCACTGCAAAAATTAAAAAAAAAAAAAAATTCCTTTCTGACTTAATCATTCCTTCCTCTCTAAGAATTCTTCTGATAAAGCAAACTATTCTCACAAGCACTACGTTCCTCTCAACAAGTTGAAATAAACAAAATTGGGGTAATTAACTCAAACTGAAACAGCAGTTTTTGCCTGAAAGCTCTGGGGAGTTGGGAGTTTTAAACATTGAGAATTTTTAAATCTATTCATTTGAACCAATCAGGAGTTGGAGTATATGCACCATGATATACTATTGAAATATCAACAGCAGGAAGCATATGTAGCTTATCAGATTCAGAAACAGAGGGGTGGAGGGTATTTAAATAAAGAAATAAAAAGATATATTGATCACAGCTAAAGCAAAGGACATTTATGAGCCAGACACCATCTGAATTTATCCAAGACTGAGGAAATCAGTGATGTTCTTAATTGTGGGGTCGATGAGGAGAACACCTGGGAAAGGTAGTGTCATAGACTGAATGCTCTGCCTGTCCCATCCTTAATTCATCCTGTTGAAGCCCTAACCCTCACTGTGATGGTGTGAGAAAGTGAGTCGTAATTAGGCTGTGAGAGGTAATTAGGTTTAGATGAGGTCAGGGGAATGGAGTTCTCATGATGGGATGAATGCGTTTGTAAAAAGGAGGGACACCAGAGTTTTCTTTTCTCCATCATGTGAAGATAAGTAATGTAGCTGCAGTCTGTAAACCGGCAAGAGGTTTCTTATCAAGAACAGAAACAGCGAGTGCCTTGATCTGAAGTCTTCCCAGCCTCCAGAACTGTGAGAAATAAATTTCTGTTGCTTAGGGGACCAAGTATACAGTGTTTTGTTACAGTGGCCTGAGCTAACTAAGACAGTAATGGTCATCTACACTTCTCTGGATATGGCTGATCAGAAAATGCAGTTAGTCTTAGAGATCGCTTGTTGTTTCTTTTGTTATCAAGGTGTGCTTTGAAAATTCAGTGGAGTTTTTCCAAAGAATTTCCAAAATCCAGACCACCTCAGTATCTGGAAGACAATGGCATGTGAAATTTGAGAATTTGGTCAGTTTTAGACTTTACATTTAAACTTGAAAGAGAATCCAAAAAATAATCACTAGAATATAATCAAATTATTTTAATTACTAACATAACTATTTTTCATTCAAGGACTGCCATTAGGTCATGATTGTATTTGTGAGTTTTGTTGGAGCCAAATGTAATACTTCAATTTTATTGGGCAAAGGAAGAAAGATCAAAGTGGACTAAGTATATAAATCATGGCTTCATTCCTCATGAAGACCATAAGTTGCAGCGCCCTAAATTTGTAAAACTTCTGTGGAGCCTTGGAATATAGAAATGTGATAGGAGCCTTATGTCATCTCAGGTCCTTGATACAGTCAGTTCTGTAATGCAACATGTGTGTTCCTAAGAGTTATTGTTTTTTGCAAAATCACACAATAGAAAACAAAAGACTTATGGAAAATTGGGACTAGGGACATAATACTCAAAAACTTTGTCAATGACCTCCAAAAATACAGGCACCTCATAAAAATGATTGAGAAATAATTAGAAATGCACAAAAATGTATAAGAAATACATATAATAATAAATATTGTACTTTACCTTGGAGAAGACCTGAAATTTGCTTGTGGGAATAAGCACCAAAAGATTTCAGCGTGGGAGTTATTGTGAAGTAGTGGAAGGAGGATTATCTGAAATCAGATGGAAAGTTGTAACATAACGTGAACTGGCGTGGCTCACAGCAAATGAGGTGGAGTGAGGTGGCTGGAAGGTATTTGAGAAGAATGTTTTTAATTTATTCCTACTGAATTTACCCAGTTTCAGTTTTCTGCATTCATGTAGTGTTTCCCATCTCATGGAGGCATCTCATAAGCAAACAAAAAATTTGTGTTATGTTTTCATTGTTCCCTAATATGTCATTCATCTTGAAACACATCTGCATTTTTAAAACCATCAATATAGCAGAGCTGACTGTATATAGATAAATATACATACCATAGTGGCTGTCTGTATCACATTCATGTTGTGAGATACAAAATAACTTTACCAAGACATCATTGTCTATTTCATTATGTTATATTGGAGCCATTAATCTGATTTTGTTTTAAAACACATTTTTTTTTTAGTTTTAAAATTGGTATTAGCTTTCTATTTCGCTGTACAAGACTGATGGTTATGGAGACATTATAGTGAGACTATTTGACAATAACACTCTAATTCAACATTATTTAGCCCGAGAGTTCCAAGATAATTTTTTTCCCTGTAAAAATGTAATGTAAAGTTCTTCCATTTTCAAGTTTAGGATATAGTTATAGAGAGCTTATGTCATCTGTTCTCACTTCTATCTCCCTACTGCTTTGTCTCAAATATGAGGCAATACTACTATGCATTCAAAGGTATAGTTCATTGCCATGCAAATTCTCATCCTGAAATAAGTATACTGTAATCTGGTAGTTCAATAATAATATTCAGTCATTATAAAATGCCTCATCTTTCATCTTCTCTTTCCCCTCTCTTCTGGCTTTTAATTAGTCCATAGCTGCCTAAAAGGGGAAAAAAAAATAAAGAAGAAAAAACTGTGAGATTTTATACAAATGGCTGTATTCAAACTTAAAATTTCTAGAAGTTAGAGGTTACATTTTTAGTATTCTTTTGCAAATGTTTAACTAAACTTAATCTCTTCTCTAAGAAGAGACCTAGGATTTCTAGAAGGTATGTTAATTACTTAAGACCAAAAAAGTTCCAAGAAGCATTAGTGAATACATCATATATTTGATCTCAAATAGCTAATACAGGTATCAAGTCCACAAGCATATTTTCCTGGGAATGATTATCCAAGTTTTCTCTTTTCAAAGGGAATTTGAGTCTTAATAACTTCTGGCTAATTTTAGCAAATAAAAATACTTGACCTCCGTTTTTTAATATTTCAAGTGAAAAGTGTTTCTTGGTTTGAGTCATCTGCTATTACTGCTTTATTCACTCCATTATTCTCTGAGGAGATGTGCATTTTAGATCAATATATATTGAATATCATACATTAAACTGGCCAGCTTTTGTTGAGTTGAAGACAATTTTCTAAGGGAAAATAATATGTCATCTTGTATGCAAATTTCTGCTAGGAGGCAGTTGTAGGCAACTATGTTTAACCATCATTGCTGTGCCTGATTTAAACTGCTCTTACACTTCAGAACGAACACAGCAGTTCTCTGGCATATAAAATTTATTTCTACTGCTCTTATTTTCCTGAAAATTAAAAATTGCAAAGCAACTCCCTCTCCTTTCTTCCCTTCCTCCCTTATTCCTTTTCTTCCTTCCTACACCCCCAGCTCTCCTCAGCCCTCTATCCCAGCATATCACACAGATCTAAATATTTGTTTACATGCCCTAAGGAATAATTCTGAATACTTTAATAGAAATGATTAACAAGCTAAATTTCATATACATGTATATATATAAATATAAAACTAGTTGCTTATCTATCTACACTACTTTAATTAAAACATTATAAATTTTATAGGACATTTTAAGTTAAGGCAGGCCTTAGAAGAAAGACTTCCATTAAAAAAAAAAAAAAGCACAAATGCACTAAATGCTCAAAGTAAAAGTGAAGAATACTAAAATCAAAAGAAATAATAGTCTGGGGAGAGAGATGGTGAGGGAAGTCTGAGACCAGAAGCAGAAGTGCTAGTTTGTTAGTAAGTAGAAGTGAAGTAGGTGTCAAGAAAGTACATTGCTTGTAGGTAGAATATATGCGTGTTCTTTAAGGGTGAGGAAATGGTATACTATAAGATTTGAAAGAAATTCTTGATGACTGGTATGAAGAGCTTTCATAAGAGTGACCTCAATTAAGATGAAGAGAGGGAGTTATTACTTGAATAAGACAGAGTTTTAAAATTCAAAGAAAGCATTTGGTCTTTATTTTGAAGGCAATAGAAAATTATCTATAGGATTTTAGTTAGTGGTTGACATGGCCAGATATATACAAAATAAAAATCACCATATCAAAAATAGATAGGGAAGTAAAATGAGGTAGGAACACATGTAGCTGGCTATTTCATTAAGAGACTATCATTGATCTGTTCATGATATATTCCCACAGTATTCTATGGCATTAAGAGAGCACTGTGATTTGGACTCGTGGGATGTCTGTAGAGATGAGGAGAGCCGATAGACATGAAAAAAGATATCAGCTTTTACATGGGGCTTGGGAGTTTTCCTTGTGTTGTAGGAACAATGGCACAGTACGTTAGAACTGATATGTGGAGATGCTAAGCTACAAAGGAAAAGCCCAAAACTTTTGGGAGAATACTTGCTGGAAAATTACTTGGTCAAAACCTGACAATCTTACCAGCATCATGGGGGGCTGATGAATACTGGTAGAACTATAGATGTCCTCCACTAGCAGCTTCATTTTGAATGAGGGGCCGATAGCTGCCCATTGAAAGAAGTCAATTTGCTGACATTCCTAAGGTGTAACTATATTTGTCTCATGCCGGGAGATTTACTTGTCTCTTGATGAGAAAAAGGTCATTAGAAACAGCCCTCCATTTCACAGACTTGGAAAGAAAACACACAAGTTTGTTTCATCAAGACAGATTATATTGATTTCTAATTCTGTACTAAAATTATGAACCAAAATCAAATCTAGGTTAATGACCTTGAGATCCAGGCCATTTTTTATTGAATCATCCTATTACACTCTGCCCTAAAGGGTCACAGCCTGTTCCCAAGTAGATTACTTCCTAGATATATCATGGTTTTAAATACAAGAATACAGATAAAACTAAGTTTTTTTTAAAGATGGAGAATTCTTGGGGTGCTTGGGTGGCTCAGTCTGTTAAGTGTCTGCCTTCTGCTCAGTTCATGATCTCAGGGTCCTGGGATAGAGACCTGCACGGGTTCGCTGGTCAGGGGGGAGGCAGCTTTGCCCTCTTTCTCTGCTCCTCCCCACTGCTTGCTTTCTCTCTCTCTCTCAAATACACAAGTAAATCTTAAAAAAAAAAAAAAAGCAAAAGAGAATTCTTTATTTTTCGGTTAGTCTTATAATCAAATTACTCTGAATATGGGTGTTTGACCGTTGCTCACCTGTCTAAACTTAAAATGTGTAATCATAATTAAAACTGAGTGAAAGTTTATATTGGCACTTGTGGGAAAATCCATAATAAGGTTTTCTTATGGAAATTGATCACAAGAATACAGAGAGGTATTGGATATCTTGGCTTTGTGCAGGGTACTAGGTATGACTGGATTAGTGGAAATAAAAACAAAGTAGAGAGACAGGAATTACTGGGGGGAGGGGAATGTCAGATATCAAATTGATAAGTCAGATTACCAGTCAAATCATGGAATATTTAGTCCTAATGTAACTGTAATTTTGAAAGTCGGTATGCTGAAGCTAAAAAATGTGGATTAGTATACTGAAAATAAAGAAAGAGAACATGGTATAACAGAATAATTAAAACAAGTTTTTTATTAACTAGGGTCATAAGGAAAGGTTGCTGATGAGACAATTTGGGCTAAAATTAGCCAAACATTGCATAGAATGGATTCATTATAAATAGTAATAGCATCTGTCAAACCTAGATGATTGAGCCCCAGGTATGATCATTTTCCCTAAATAGCCATATGAGTTCATTGTTCTCAAGCCCATATTTAAATGTGATGGTCAAAACACCAATATTTTTGCCAACTTGTCACAATGAATCCTATTGTCTTTTTCCTAAAATGTTTGTTTCCTTACCTTAGTAAAAAGAATTTGATTTTGGAACCAGAAAACTTATGACACAGTTTAGGAGAGATTCATGAGAGAGACAATCAATGTAGGTTAGTGGCCACGCACATCGCGAAATTGCCCAAGTATTAACAATAAACAAAATGTTTGGGTTCCTGGAAATGATTCTTGCAGCCATATTAAAATACAAAGTATTCTTGATGTCGTCATATAAGAAATAAAGCACATAGAAATAACATTTTGAGGGGCACCTGCGTGGCTCAGTAGGTTAAGCCTCTGCCTTAGGCTCAGGTCATGGTCTCGGTCCTGGGGTGGAGCCCCGCATCAGACTCTCTGTTCAGTGGGGAGCTTGCTTCCCCCTCTCTCTCTGCCTGCCTCTCTGCCTACTTGTGATCTCTCTCTCTGTCAAATAAGTAAATAAAATCTTAAAAAAAAAAAAAAAAAAAGAAATGACATTTTGACGCTCCATGCCTTAGAAAACCATAGGTACTAGGGATTCCACAGTGAGCTAAACATACTTTCTAAGTATAATTCTAAGAAAATGAACCTCAGTTAAAACAGGGTAACAGATCCTGTTTGGATTGTCCACAGGAAGTCTGAGGTGTCCTGTAAGTGGAGACATGAATCTGAGGGAACCAACCACACAAATGGGAAAGTTCGAAGGCAGGGGTGAGGATGTTTAGTGCAGAGGTCTAAGGCTTCCTGAAATCTAGAAATGGAACAGGGCCATCTGGCATAATGAGTGACATATAGAATAGTGAATAGCTTGATATTATCAAATAGAATGAGAGACGCTATGAGACCTTGGAAAGGTAAACTAATTTAGAGATATAAAACAACTTCGTGTGAGAATTCAGTGAGATAGTATATGTAGACTGTGGTGATGGATGAAATTTCAGTTACTACAACTCCTGTGGTTCCTTTTGATGCTCCTAAATCAACAAACCACTTCACGTTGAGGTAACATTTTGTGTTAGTAACCTTGTTCTTAATTGCATTTCTTTTGCATTGTTCAAAAGACAGATGCATATGTATTTGTATGTATTTCATGTGCATATGTATTTCAACATCAATAAATAGATAATGCCTGACATTGCAATTAAAAAAAAAAGATATTTTGGAAATGGATTGAATATACAGGAAGTGAGGATTTGAAAAAGAATAAGAACAATGTCCAGATACCCAGGCATATCTTACATGGGTACATTATTTTCTGACATAAGAAATAGAGGAAGACCAGCAGTTTATGGAGAATACTATGGCAAGTGAAATTTTGGGCTATGTGAGAGATTCAAATGAACACATAGAAAATAGAGTCTGGGCTGGATTCTCATTTTGTTCATACACCTGCTGCTGAAGTCATGAGAATGGAGAAGATGGCCTAAGGAGGCAGTGGTATATGTTAGAATAGACGTCTTAGAACAGATATTTGAGATGCAACAACATATAGTGGTCTTTGGCAAGGCGAATCCTGATGACTCCAGATAATGTGATGGAAGGACTGGTGGTGAGGGGGAATGGGACTGAACATGTAAAGGCAGGGAGTGCGTTTGTAGGAGGGTCTGGTCCACAAGGTTTACTAAAGCTGAAAGGCAAAGTACAATGAGAGGCAAGTGGCTTTTGGCTTCAAGCTCTGAAAACTATTTTTTTGAATCTTCATATATTTCAGCCACATTCAGATTTCTATGTTCACAGCAAAAGACCTTGATTTTGGAAAACTTGGAAAACTTCTTTTTTTCTTAGGTTACTTGATGGCCTTGCAAGAATTATTCTTAATGGGAGCTGAAGAAATTGGTTCAACAATTTAAGGAATTTCCAGATTTGGAAGAACTACCATGAGAATATTTGTACAAATTGGAATATGCTCTCCAAGTATTTCAAATATTTATTTATCATTTTGAAAGTAAATAACATTTAAGGATATTGTAAATAATTTAAACATGGAAAGTCAAACCATATGAATTATTAGTATGATAACTGTGACTTTTATTAAGTATATTGTTTTTTTTTTAAAGCAACAAATGGTCAGATACATAAGCCTTTTGTGAATTTTACTTCTCTTTCTTAAACTACTCAAACATTATCTCCTTTGTAAAATATTTCCTCTATGCCATCATCTTGATGGAGTAAATCACTCTGCCCTTGTACCTACACTGTAACTTGGGCACAGTGAGTATAAATTTTAACAATACTTTAGATGATGGTGCATATTAATGAGGCCCTGTGCCTCAGGTTTTATTCCTCTGTGTCACCAGTGCCTAGTTTATGGCTTGTTACATAGTAACAGCTTAAAGTATGTTGATAAACTACTGAAATAATTTCTTGGAGAATATAGATTATAGAAACAGAGGTGATCTTAGATTCTTCTAGTTTAATCCCTTCATTTTCTAGGTGACAATACTGACAGCTTAAGGTATTAAATGTCTTGTTCAGAAAATTTGTTCTTATCAAAGAAGAGCTTTAATCACCATATTTTTACCTGGAAATACATGTGTGAAATTATGAACACCAGTACAATTACTGTATTTTATTTCAGAAGGCAAAATTGTCCAATACAGCATTTTTCAAGGCAGAGTAAAAAAGAATGCTAGAATGTATAAACTAGGGAACGACATATATCCCCAATCAGGAAGCATACTTCTAAAGTAAATTAGATACACACCTTATAGAGGTTTTGATCTCAGAGATACTTGTTCTTTACAAAAATATTTGAAGTGGTTTAGAAAAATACTTCACATTTCATATACAGATAGATTCTGTTACATGGTTAGAGAATATTTTTATTTTGAGGTACAAAAAGAATAATTTCATATAATAGTACTAAAAGGAGGCATGATTTATATTCATGTTCTGTGAATAAAGTATTCATTTTCTCTAAATGCAGTCCTTATGAGTTGGAACATGGTTTCTCAGGAACCAAATGAAGTCTCCGTTTGAGTCACTAATAGACAATTTGCCATCCATCTGTGTGAGTGGAACGGTTTTACCTATGGGGAGAATATATAATAACATACAGCTATTCTTTTAGAATCAAAGGGAATGTCTATATCTTCTGTGAAGAGAATTTATTTACACATAATTATAAAATCTAAAGACTTCAGAAGACTTTGGGATCATTTATTCTTTTTTTTTTTTTTTTTTTTAATTTTTTTATTTTAATAAACATATAATGTATTTTTATCCCCAGGGGTACAGGTCTGTGAATCGTCTGGTTTACACATTTCACAGCACTCATCATAGCACATACCCTCCCCAATGTCCATTTCCCCACCACCCTCTCCCATCCCCCTTCCCCCCCGCAACCCTCAGTCTGTTTCTTGAGATTGAGTCTTTTATGGTTTGTCTCCCTCCCAATCCCATCTTTTCATTTTTTCTTTTCCTACCTCCCCCCAACACTCCCCCCGCCTTGCATCTCCACTTCCTCATATCAAAGAGATCATATGATAGTTATATTTCTCCGATTGACTTATTTCGCTAAGCATGATACCCTCTAGTTCCATCCACGTCGTCGCAAATGGCAAGATTTCATGTCTTTTGATGGCTGCATAGTATTCCATTGTGTATATATACCACATCTTCTTTATCCATTCATCTGTTGATGGACATCTAGGCGCTTTCCACAGTTTGGCTATTGTGGACATTGCTGCTATAAACATTCGGGTGCACGTGCCCCTTCGGAGCACCACGTTTGTATCTTTAGGATATATACCCAGGAGTGCAATTGCTGGGTCGTAGGGTAGCTCTATTTTCAGTTTTTTGAGGAACCTCCACACTGTTTTCCAGAGTGGTTGCACCAGCTTGCATTCCCACCAACAGTGTAGGAGGGTTCCCCTCTCTCCGCATCCTCGCCAGCATCTGTCATTTCTTGACTTGTTAATTTTAGCCATTCTGACTGGTGTGAGGTGGTATCTCATTGTGGTTTTGATTTGTATTTCCCTGATGCCGAGTGATGTGGAGCATTTTTTCATGTGTCTGTTGGCCATCTGGATGTCTTCCTTGCAGAAATGTCTGTTCATGTCCTCTGCCCATTTCTTGACTGGATTATTTGTTCTTTGGGTATTGAGTTTGATAAGCTCTTTATAGATTTTGGATACGAGCCCTTTATCTGATATGTCGTTTGCAAATATCTTCTCCCATTCTGTCAGTTGTCTTTTGGTTTTGTTAACTGTTTCCTTTGCTGTGCAAAAGCTTTTGATCTTGATGAAATCCCAATAGTTCATTTTTGCCCTTGCTTCTGTCGCCTTTGGCGATGTTCCTAGGAAGAAGTTGCTGCAGTGGAGGTCAAAGAGGTTGCTGCCTGCATTCTCCTCAAGGATTTTGATAGATTCCTTTCGCACATTGAGGTCCTTCATCCACTTTGAGTCTATTTTCGTGTGTGGTGTAAGGAAATAGTCCAATTTCATTTTTCTGCATGTGGCTGTCCAATTTTCCCAGCACCATTTGTTGAAGAGGCTGTCTTTTTTCCATTGGATATTCTTTCCTGCTTTGTCGAAGATTAGTTGACCATAGAGTTGAGGGTCTATTTCTGGGCTCTCTATTCTGTTCCATTGGTCTATATGTCTGTTTTTGTGCCAGTACCATACTGTCTTGATGATGACAGCTTTGTAATAGAGCTTGAAGTCTGGAATTGTGATACCACCGACTTTGGCTTTCTTTTTCAATATTCCTTTGGCTATTCGAGGTCTTTTCTGGTTCCATATAAATTTTAGGATTATTTGTTCTATTTCTTTAAAAAAAATGGATGGGATTTTGATAGGGATTGCATTAAATGTGTAGATTGCTTTAGGTAGCATAGACATTTTCACAATATTTGTTCTTCCAATCCATGAGCATGGAATATTTTTCCATTTCTTTGTGTCTTCCTCAATTTCTTTCATGAGTACTTTATAGTTTTCTGAGTATAGATTCTTTGCCTCTTTGGTTAGATTTATTCCTAGGTATCTTATGGTTTTGGGTACGATTGTAAATGGGACTGACTCCTCAATTTCTCTTTCTTCTGTCTTGTTGTTAGTGTAAAGAAATGCGACTGATTTCTGTGCATTGACTTTATATCCTGACACTTTACTGAATTCCTGTATAAGTTCTAGCAGTTTTGGAGTGGAGCCTTTTGGGTTTTCCACATATAGTATCATATCATCTGCAAAGAGTGATAGTTTGACTTCTTCTTTGCCGATTTGGATGCCTTTAATTTCTTTTTGTTGTCTGATTGCTGAGGCTAGGACTTCTAGTACTATGTTGAACAGCAGTGGTGATAACGGACATCCCTGCCGTGTTCCTGACCTTAGCGGAAAAGCTTTCAGTTTTTCTCCATTGAGAATGATATTTGCGGTGGGTTTTTCATAGATGGCTTTGATAATGTTGAGGTATGTGCCTTCTATCCCTACACTTTGAAGAGTTTTAATCAGGAAGGGATGCTGCACTTTGTCAAACGCTTTTTCAGCATCTATTGAGAGTATCATATGGTTCTTACTCTTTCTTTTATTAATGTATTGTATCACATTGATGGATTTGCGGATGTTGAACCAACCTTGCAGCCCTGGAATAAATCCCACTTGGTCGTGGTGAATAATCCTTTTAATGTACTGTTGGATCCTATTGGCCAGTATTTTGGTGAGAATTTTCGCATCTGTGTTCATCAAGGATATTGGTCTGTAATTCTCTTTTTTGGTGGGATCCTTGTCTGGTTTTGGGATCAAGGTGATGCTGGCCTCATAGAATGAGTTTGGAAGATTTCCTTCCATTTCTATTTTTTGGAACAGTTTCAGGAGAATAGGAATTAATTCTTCTTTAAATGTTTGGTAGAATTCCCCTGGGAAGCCGTCTGGTCCTGGACTTTTGTTTGTTTGGAGATTTTTGATGACTGTTTCAATCTCCTTACTGGTTATGGGTCTGTTCAGGTTATCTATTTCTTCCTGGTTCAGTTGTGGTAGTTTATACATCTCTAGAAATGTATCCATTTCTTCCAGGTTGTCAAATTTGTTGCCATAGAGTTGCTCGTAGTATGTTCTTATAATTGTTTGTATTTCTTTGGTGTTGGTTGTGATCTCTCCTCTTTCATTCATGATTTTATTTATTTGCGTCCTTTCTCTTTTCTTTTTGATAAGTCTGGCCAGGGGCTTATCAATCTTATTAATTCTTTCAAAGAACCAGCTCCTAGTTTTGTTGATTTGTTCTATTGTTTTTTTAGTTTCTATTTCATTGATTTCTGCTCTGATCTTTATGATTTCTCTTCTCCTGCTGGGTTTAGGCTTTCTTTGTTGTTCTCTCTCCAGCTCCTTTAGGTGTAGGGTTAGGTTGTGTATTTGAGACCTTTCTTGTTTCTTGAGAAAGGCTTGCACTGCTATATATTTTCCTCTCAGGACTGCCTTTGTTGTGTCCCACAGATTTTGAACTGTTGTGTTTTCATTATCATTTGTTTCCATGAATTTTTTCAATTCTTCTTTAATTTCCTGGTTGACCCATTCATTTTTTAGAAGGATGCTGTTTAGTCTCCATGTATTTGCGTTCTTTCCAAATTTCCTCTTGTGATTGAGTTCGAGCTTCAGAGCATTGTGGTCTGAAAATATGCAGGGAATGATCTCGATCTTTTGGTACTGATTGAGACCTGATTTATGACCCAGGATGTGGTCTATTCTGGAGAATGTTCCATGTGCACTAGAGAAGAATGTATATTCTGTTGCTTTGGGATGGAATGTTCTGAATATATCTGTGATGTCCATCTGGTCCAGTGTGTCATTTAAGGCCTTTATTTCCTTGTTGATCTTTTGCTTAGATGATCTGTCCATTTCAGTGAGGGGAGTGTTAAAGTCCCCTGCTATTATTGTATTACTGTCGATGTATTTCTTTGATTTTGTTAGTAATTGGTTTATATAGTTGACTGCTCCCATGTTAGGGGCATAGATATTTAAGATTGTTAGATCTTCTTGTTGGACAGACCCTTTGAGTATGATATAGTGTCCTTCCTCATCTCTTATTATAGTCTTTGGCTTAAAATCTAATTGATCTGATATAAGGATTGCCACCCCAGCTTTCTTCTGATGTCCATTAGCATGGTACATTGTTTTCCACCCCCTCACTTTAAATCTGGAGGTGTCTTCGGGTCTAAAATGAGTTTCTTGTAGGCAGCATATTGATGGGTTTTGTTTTTTTATCCATTCTGATACCCTGTGTCTTTTGATTGGGGCATTTAGCCCATTAACATTCAGGGTAACTATTGAGAGATATGAATTTAGTGCCATTGTATTGCCTGTAAGATGATTGTTACTGTATATTGTTTCTGTTTCTTTCTGATCTACTACTTTTAGGGTCTCTCTTTGCTTAGAGGACCCCTTTCAATATTTCCTGTAGAGCTGGTTTGGTGTTTGCAAATTCTTTCAGCTTTTGTTTGTCCTGGAAGCTCTTTATCTCTCCTTCTATTTTCAATGATAGCCTAGCCGGATATAGTATTCTTGGCTGCATGTTTTTCTCGTTTAGTGCTCTGAATATATCATGCCAGTTCTTTCTGGCCTGCCAGGTCTCTGTGGATAGGTCCACTGCCAATCTAATGTTTTTACCCTTGTATGTTACAGACTTCTTTTCCCGGGCTGCTTTCAGGATTTTCTCTTTGTCGCTAAGACTTGTAAATTTTACTATCAGGTGACGAGGTGTGGACCTATTTTTATTGATTTTGAGGGGCGTTCTTAGCATCTCCTGGATTTTGATGTTTGTTCCCTTTGCCATATTAGGGAAATTCTCTCCAATAATTGTCTCCAATATACCTTCTGCTCCCCTCTCTCTTTCTTCTTCTTCTGGAATCCCAATTATTCTAATGTTGTGTCGTCTTATGGTGTCACTTATCTCTCGAATCCTCTCCTCGTGTTCCAGTAGTTGTTTGTCTCTCTTTTGCTCAGCTTCTTTATTCTCTGTCATTTGGTCTTCTATGTCACTAATTCTTTCTTCTGCCTCATTTATCCTGGCAGTGAGAGCTTCCATTTTTGATTGCACCTCATGAATAGCTTTTTTGATTTCAACTTGGTTAGATTTTAGTTCTTTTATTTCTCCAGAAAGGGCTTTTATCTCTCCGGAGAGGGTTTCTCTAATATCTTCTATGCCTTTTTCGAGCCCGGCTAGAACCTTGAGAATTGTCATTCTGAACTCTAGATCTGTCATGCTACCTATGTCTGTATTGATTAGGTCTCCAGCCTTCGGTACGGCCTCTTGTTCTTTTTTTTGAGGTGAGTTTTTCCGCCTTGTCATTTTGTCCAGGTAGGATTTGCTTTCTCCTGCTGTGGAATTCCGCTGTTCTTGGTGACTGAAGTTGGTTTTGGATGGTTTCTTGTTGATCTTCTGGGGGAGGGGCCTGTTGTAGTGATTCTCAAGTGTCTTTGCCGCAGGCGGAATTGCACCGCCCTTGCCAGGGGCCGGGCTAAGTAATCCGCTCGGGTTCGCTTTCGGGAGCTTTTGTTCCCTGAGCGCTTTCCGTAGAGTTCCGGAGGACGGGAATGAAGATGGCGGCCTCCCAATCTCTCGGCCCGAAGGAGCCGAGAGCTTGGGGTTCCGCTCCTCAGTGCGCTGTCAGAGCAAAGCGCCCAATAGCCCCGCCTCCCTGGCTTGCGGTCGCGCCTCGAGGAAAGCAGTCAATTGTTGGAGCTGGAGAAAAGCGCCGGGTCGCTTTTGTCTCCGCGGCCTCCGGCCGCGCTCCGAGTCCACCCAGCCTGCGACCGGCACAAGGTAACCCCGGGCTTAGAGCTCACTCCTCGGCTTTGTCGCTATAGCCGGCTTCCCCACTCTAATACCTGCGAGCTCTGCGGCACTCAGACACCCCCAGTCCTTCTGTGACCCCGCGGGTCCTGGGGTTATGCTGACCCCGCCTGGGTTTCCCCCCAGTTTAGCCTCTGGAGCGATGTCTCCCAGTGGAGCCGACTTTTAAAAGTCCCGGTTTTGTGCTCCGTCGCTCCGCCGCTTGCCGGGTGCCGGCCCCTCCCCCCGGGGTCTATCTTCCCGTCGCTTTGGATTCACTTCTCCGCAGGTCCTACCTTTCAGAAAGTGATCGATTTTCTGTTTCTGGGATTGTTGCTCTTCTTCTCTTCGATTTCCCGTTGGATTTATAGGTGTTCACAATGGTTAGATAAGCTATCTAGCTGATCTCCTGCTACCCGATGTCGTCTCAGCCTGCTACTTCTCCGCCATCTTGACTCCTCCCCCCGGGATCATTTATTCTAACCTTCTACTGGGCATTTGAATTTCCAGAATAGGATTTTCAACAAAGTTCCTTCCTCTCCTTGAAATGCTAATGGATTGCTTAATTGTTATGGAGTTTTGTTATGTCTTTGAAGGGTTCAAATTATTGAAAAGGTCTTCTAATAAGCCAATCTACTTATAATTCTTTTGTTTCTACTTCTTAAAGCAATATATGGGAAAATAAAATATCTCTTTAAAATGGCACTTCAAGGGCACCTGGGTGGCTCAGTAGGTTAAGCATCTGCCTTCAACTCAAGTCATGATCCCAGAGTCCTGGGATTGGGCCCCACATTGGGCTCTGCTCAGCAGAGAGTCTACTTCTCCATCTGTGCCTTACCCCACTCGTGCTCTCCCTCTCTCTCAAATAAATAAAAACTTTAAAAAAATGACACTTCAAGTATATTTTTTTAAAGATTTATTTATTTATTTGAAAGAGAGAGTGCATGCATGAGAGGGCATAAGGGGGGGAGGTAAGGAGAGGAGGAGATGGAGAAATAGTCTTAAGCAGACTTCATGCTGAGCATGGAGTCTGACACTTGGTTCCATGCTGGGCTTGACACCAGCTCACTCTCATGACCGCTGTAGATCACGACCTGAGCTAAAAGCAAGAGCTAGAGGCTTAATCAACTGAGCCACCCAGGTGACCTGGCACTTCAAATATTTGAAAGTGATAATATTGCAACTTCTACATTTCCATTTCTATAAGCAGTATCTTCTCATTTTCTTCAGATATTCCTGTTATAATATACTACTAGTATGCATCAATATCTTTATCAGTATCGTTTGATATATTTTCCATTGTGTCTATATCTCTACTAAAGTCTTAAAATCCAGGGGGCCCAGGTGGCTCAGTTGTTTAAGCAACTGTCTTTGGCTTAGGTCATGAGTGCTGGAGATCCCAAATCAAGTCCCACATCGGGTTCCCTGCTTGGGAGAGAGTCTGCCTTTCATGCTCTCTCTCATTCTCTCTCTCTCAAATAAGTAAATAAAATATTAAAAAAAAAAAAAAAGAAACAGGCTGTAAATGTGGGAAGAAAAAAATGTAAATGCATTCAAAATGGGAAACTGTCTTAAATAAGAATAACTACATTTAAAAGAAGAAGTCTAAAAATCCAGAAGTGAATAAAGTACTCTAAATGTGATTTAACTAGCACAGAAATAGTTGTAACTCATTTGGAATTTATTTATTTAAAAACTAGTTATTGTGCACATACATGTGAGAACCAGTTTCCCCTGGTCAGGATAGCCAGTGACCCAGTCATTGTATAGCCTATTGACCATAAGAGACACATTTGGGTTCTCTGCTAACCAAGTCTTCCAGTGATGGTTTGATGGCACTTTTATACAACCCAAGTTGTGCATATCTCTTTCCAAATTGTTATAGTCATGTTCTATTGATATTGGTCATGAAGGGAATATGTACACCATGGATATTAGTGAACACTACAAGTATTTTTTTTTTTTTTTAATTTGCTTGTTTTTTGTTTTTGGGTTTTTTTTTTTTTTTGGCTTGATTATGTTTTATTTTGGAGAGCTGTTTTTTTTGTTTGTTTTGTTTTGTTTTTTTAAAGATTTTATTTATTTATTTGGCAGACAGAGATCACAAGTAGGCAGAGAGGCAGGCAGAGAGAGAGAGGAGGAAGCAGGCTCCCTGCGGAGCAGACAGCCCGATGTGGGGCTCGATCCCAGGACCCTGGGATCATGACCTGAGCCGAAGGCAGAGGCTTTAACCCACTGAGCCACCCAGGTGCCCTTGGAGAGCTGGTTTTTAAACATAAACAAACCACTGGTATTTTTTTGTTTGTTTGTTTGTGTGGAGCTCCTCCCTCCCACATTTCTGGGACCCTGACAGTAAGTTTTTACTAAAGGACTTGTTCCCATGACTATAAAACATAAACTGTGACATTTATATATACTTGAAAATAATATTTATTCTATATTATTAGGGTATAACATTTATTTAAATTTATTAACTATCATACTGATCCTCTTAACATTTATTTATTAATCAATAGCTTTAAATTCAATTCCTTCACCTTATAAAAATGATATAAATGTATAAGCTTAACTTGGAGTTGCTTCATTGCCTTGTTCATCAAGCATAATCACCTCTGAATGTACTGACTACTCTTCATATGGAGAAAATCGGCCCCTTTTCAATTTGTACAATCTTCATTTGTATAATCTTCAGTTTGTACAATCTTTCTTTCAATTGCCATCTATAGTTTAAAGCCAAACTTATTACTAGCACCTCAGAGCACTAAAATCATGCAAATATCTTCAAGAGAACTCTCTTGCCTGGTTGAGGTAGTGCCATAATATACACACATATGTAGACACCTTTGATCTTAGGAATTTGGCAAAAAATTCACCACTATCTGAGAAGACACAGATGATATTCAGGAGATTTTAACTGAGGTTATTTGACATTTTATAATACTAGATGAGCAGATAGCAACCAATTTATGCAATCAACAAAGATCTTTGTTATTAGAAAAGATAACAAAAGAGGAAAAGTAGCCCATTGAAGATCTTGGTATTAAAACTCAGTCTCAACAAGGTCCCAGGGTCCGCTTGCTAGATACTCCGTAAAGAGTATACTTTGAAGAATATTAACAGAGTTCGTTGGATTAATTCCTGATACCTAATTATATCTGCAAATAAAATAAAGGAGAAAAATAGCTGAGTAAATGGAAAGCATTTTTTCATAAATACTTAGATACAGCAAATGCTCCTAAAATTGGCTGCTTTTGTTCTCTAATTTACTTGCTAAAATTTAAGGAAAATTATGATCTACCTGTATTATTTGGCAGACCAAACCATTAACTGAATTTATTACAGCAGCTAATCAGTGTTTGCAAAAATTGGCAAGAAGAGAAAGGGAACTTACTTAAAGTAAACTCATGGTTTTATAAATTAAAAACTTTAAAATTTTAGGAAGTGAAAAGAGAATTCATAGAGGTAGAAATACAGAATGGCAAATAGGCATGATTTTGAAAATGTTTCTAATGGATTGAACTGGGAATGCGTTGGAAAGAAAGAATTATGTTAAAAAAACAAAACACAACAACAACAACAACTACAACAACAAAATGAAGTCATTCAACCCTATATTCAAAATCCTCTCCAAACTCCAAAGTCCAACCCTCGATTGGTATAATGTCTAATATGCACATCCAATGCCTTCCCTTTTAGGGCAGTTTGGGGGAATTTTATTAACATTTATGATTCATTATTTTCATCATTGCCACTAGAACATATTAGTATTTATGTGTTTGAGAAACTTAGGTAGAACCTAAAGCTAATTGCTCACTATCCTAGAGCTGGAGGCTTTGGTCCCCTAACAGTTTGCCCAAGTTTTAGCATATCTTGTAGTTTATTTATTTTTTTTAGAATTTTACCATAGATTGATACACATGTACAGAATTACTTCTCCTCTATTTATTAGGAGAATTAATTTTTTTTTAAGTTTGGTTATGTAATCCATTTTACCCCAAGTAGAGACTATTTAGAATTCCCTCCTTAATAGCAATCTGAGTGATTCTAATTTAGCTCATGTTCTGTCTCAGAATCTACTCTGTAAATAACCATAAGAGATGTTTTCTACTCTATTATCCATTTTTGTTCTCAACATCAAATAAGTTCATTATTCAATATATCCATCCAGTTAAGATAACATTAAATTCTACTAAAACATTTAATTTTCCTAGTAGAATTTCCCTACAGTGTCATAAAAAAAATCACACATCTCATTCATGAAACACAGATTTGTCCCAGACAGAAATTGTGATAAATCACTTCTTTTTCTCATTGAAACTAACTTCCTTACGTGTTTTTGTGAAATTCATGCCCACTAAGTAGTAACATTATATACTATCTTATTTTCTGTATCAATCAATCAATCTCTGTGGCCTATTATCATGTTCTTTCCCACATGAACTTCTCTAGTATCTTAAATTAGAATTCTCTAAGACTATACCAAAAGTTTATTTTAATTTCTCAAGTTCTCAGAACTTTGTATATGTTTCCTGTATATTCCATCTTTTATTCAGTATATTGGTGAACTTATATTAGCTTCCTCCTCAGTATTTGCATTAAAAGGGAATCCTATAATTTTCACTTTTAGTCACCAGGAACCACCATCTTTTAAAGAGTTAACAGCAGTTGAATTTATCCTGAATGCTTTCCTTAGGAGCAATGCCCCTCTTCTTCCCAAGTGAGGGTTATCCTCCAAATAACCAGGTCAGCCACAATTTCATGAATGTTTACCTTCTCCGGGCAGGATTGGATAGTGAGAAAGGCATAAGAGCTAGTCCTCTATTACGTTTAGTTCAGGTTTACACCTGAATCTTCAGCCACAAAGAGCTACAAAACATCTTCATTCTCAAATAAACCATTTTCAGAGCTTTGGGATTTGTTGTCTTTGATTAAAATACATTTTTTACCTGATGTTCTCTTAACAAAGGAGTGCCTTGAGAATATTCATGTAAATTAATGAAAAGAAACAATCCATTTGCTAAGTGAAACTCACTTTAGAGAAGAAGGCAAAGAACTTGCCCAACTTCTTATATTCAGTGGTTAGCTGCTGTGATGTTAAGGACTTCCTCCTCTGTTCTAGAATCCTCTTTCAGGGTCTACTTCCATGTACTGCATAATACATCTCCTAAAGTCCAAAATATAGAGTAAATGTTGTTTCTTTCTGTTGGCCATCTCACACTAACTTATATCAACATTAAATTCTGACTGACAACCTTTAAAACATCTTCTGTTTTCTAATTTTCGCTTCTTTGAAAAATCTCATGTTGACTTAGTGACAAAGTAAAGCCTATTTCTGATCTTTTATCTTTTTTTTCTCTCTCATGGATAGGACAGGTCAACAATTTTTAAAAAATTTTTTAGGAAAGCCATTCCCACAACCTATTGTTTCACTAATATGAGAAGGGAGAAATATTCTCTGTGCCTTCTAGTTGAAATTATTGCCCTCCTTAGGGCTTTATATTCTTGCCTTTTCTAAAACTTGTCTATATTTATAGTCATACTTGCTGCGCATTTGATATGGTTTGTGGTAAAGAAAACTGGAAACAATGAATTTCTCATCTACAAAGGTAAAATCTCTCAGATGGCCCTTATGTTTCAGTTCTTTGGGATGTCTTGTAACTACCTTCTGTTGTGAAACGTGCTATTATGATGTTACATGTAGAAATGACCTGGTTGATCAAAACAGAGATCAATTCCATTTATGAGGCCATTCTTTTGTTCAAAGAATGTCCTCTGATAACTCTATTTGTTGCCAAATATTTTGTGCTGTATCTAGAGTCTTGGCAATGTGACTTTGCAGGTCCTCTCATCAAAATATTGAGTCTATATTTCTTTATGATAAAGGCTTTAAAGCCTATAAAGCTTTTATGACTTTCTTTATGATTTGTTTTGCCAACCAAATGTGGCAAAACTAAGAGTTTGCCAAACCTGAACATAGGCCTTGAGACATTGTGACCCTCCACTCAGTCTCTTGGAAGCCCTCTGCTATGTGAACAAGTCACAGTCATCCTGACGGAGGATGAAAAACTGTAAGAACCAGGGTCAAGTTAGCCCAGTTGTCCCAGCCGAGGCTCCAGGGATGTGAAAGAGTCCAAACAAAATGGCCAAAGCCACCTCACACACCCACAGATAATAGCCAACATATGAGAAAGCCCAGCCAAAACCAGATGTTCCCAGCTGAGCCCAACATAAATTGCCAATTCTAATTTGCTGCTATATAAAAAGAGTTGATTTTTATACTAATCTTGAGTCTAGCCATATTGCTAAATTCAGTTATTAATTCTACCAGTTTGTAAACTACTTTGGATGTTCTACATGATACATACAGGATAGTATCAATTGTAGACAATGGCAGTTGTTGATTTTCCTTTCTAATTCACCTATTTTTTTTTTATATCTTTGTTTGCCTTAAATCATTTGGTAGATCACCAGTAAAATGTTAAATAGAGTTAGTGATGATGGATACCTTTGTTATGTTCCTGCTCTCAGGAATAAAGTTTTAAATTGAAATTTGCTAACTTATTTTTTTTTTTTTTAAAGATTTATTTATTTATTTATTTGACAGAGATTACAAGTAGGCAGAGAGGCAGGCAGAGAGAGAGAGGAGGAAGCAGGCTCCCTGCTGAGCAGAGAGCCTGATGTGGGGCTCGATCCCAGGACCCTGGGATCATGACCTGAGCCGAAGGCAGAGGCTTTAACCCACTGAGCCACCCAGGCGCCCCAGAAATTTGCTAACTTATTAATGAAATAAATCAATAGAAAATATAGAACATCAAAATCTTGAATCATGTTTCTGAAAATATCCATCAAAGTTGACACTGATCTATTAATCACTTGCCTTGAAATATTTGATTAGTTATCATTCTATATCTGTCTATATTTATGTATTTTATTTGTAAAAGTATCACCAATAATTTGTCAAATCTTTACTAAAGTACTAATGCAGTGTGTCCACTACATATTTCTGATCTACTCATTTAGTTACTTTGTGAAGAAAACAATATTAGTTTGTTATTTCTTGTTGTTAGTGAATGCATGTCCATCTTAGTGAGAAATTCCTTTTATTTTTAAATGCAGGCAAAATATTCCTCTTCCATTATTACTATTGATAGTAACTGTAAAACAGAACACATATGATTAAAAACTATAAAACTGATACAGAAAAGTATGAAATAAAAAGTGACAATTTTTCTGTCTTCCCAACTCAGTCACATTTTCCAGATGAAAATACTATTAATTCCTTCTAATATTCTTCAAGATAATTTACATATCATTTGATAAATGCATATATTATTTACATCAAAAATTTTGTATATTAGACAGATAGTTTGATACCTTACTTTTTTCACTTAAAAATATATCGGAGACTTTTCCAAATAAAAACTTAAGTGAAGTATCTTGTTCATTTTATAGATTCTTGTCAAATTAGCTCATAATTGGGAACTATAGCTCATACCTAATTTCTCTTATTAGACCAGTTTCTTTCTTTCTCCCTTCCTTCCTTCCTCCTTCCCCACCCGCCTCTTTCTCCTTTCACTTCCCTTCCCTTCCCTCCCTCCTTCTTTCCTTTCCTTTCTTCTTTCCTCCCTCCCTCCTTCCCTCTCTCCCTCCCTTCTTCTTTCCTTCCTTCTTTCCATCCTCCCTCCCTCCCTCTCTCTCTCTTTCTCTCCCTCTCTCTCTCTTTCTTCCTTTCCTTCCCTTCTGTTCCCCTTTCTTCCTCTTTCTTTCTTTCTTTCCTTCCTTCCTTCTTTCTTTTTTCTTTTCTTTTCTTTTCTTTCTATTGAAATAGAAATAGAAATAGACATACTCTGTTTAATTGGAACACTATTTGAGGGAGTAAGTCAGCAATATATATTCAACTAGTAAATACTCTTATCCCCTGGAAAAAAAAAAATTCCACATTTAGGGTTCCTTTATATCAAGCAATTTTTTTGTTTTGTTTTATTTATAGTAATGTAATTTATCTCTCTCTCTCTCTCTACTTTTAAATTTTTTATTTTTTACTGCTAGGATTTTTGTGAAACTTATACCCAACATTTGGATTTTCAGATACCAATCAATTTATTATTTTTTCACCTGTGTTTTTTCCCAGTTTTATTGAGATATAATTGACATATAACATTGTATTAGTTTAAAATGAACAATAAAATAATAATAGATATGTTATATATTATGTATAACATATAATGTATATAATGAAATGATTACCATAAATTTAGCTAACATCTATCACCACATCTAGTGACAATTTTTTTCTTTTGATGAGACTAACATTCATCTCTCAATAGTTGATACAAGAGGTAGATTAAAAAAAAATGAGTAAGACTGAAGATTTGAATAACACTATTAACTAACTTGACCTAATTGTCTTTTTTTATTTCCCCAAGAGAGAGTGTTCGCACAAGTTGGGTGGGGATGGGGAGCAGCAGAGGGAGAGGGAGACACAAAATCCTAACCATACTCCATGCCCAGCACAGAGCTCTATCTCAGGACTCTGAGATCACGACTTGAGCCAAAATCAAAAGTGGGACACTTAACTGACTGAGGCATCAGGCGCCCCAACCTAATTGTCATTTATAGACTCTTCAATCCAACAACAGAAGCATACATATCTTTTTCAAATGTACATGGAATATTCTCTAACATAGATCACATTGTGAGAAACCGTATAAAAACCCTTAATAACTCTAATCTCTGTCATGAGAAATTGGAAAGGAAGGGAGGTAAAATTGCTTTACGATCCTTTCAGTATGGAAATAATGATTACGGAAATGCAGATTTAATGGTTTGGATATTCATGTTTTCTTTTACCAGCTGTATGCCAACAAAGAATTTATTTAACTGTGTAACAACACAACCATGGCTTCTGGATCTCTATAGTAGTAGTGATAATGTGATAATACCTGTCTTATTAGGTTGACTTAAAGATTAAATGAAATCACTTTATTGAAGTTCCCTGTTACATAAGTATTATATATATTTTAACATATAAAAAATTTGTTTTGGGACATCAGAAATCTAAATCTTTCTTGTGAGACTACTTTCATTATCTTTCCTCTTCTGTTGTTGCCAATCATAATTTTTACAAAAGTCCAAAACTCTTTTTCATGAAAAATATCTGGAAAAATTAAGAGCATAAGATGCTTTGGTTTCAAAACTGAAAATCTTTCAACCAATATTCTGTTAATATAAAGTTATTTACCAAGATTTTTCACTGAAATAGTCTTACTAAAGTCAATGAAGTTTACACTGGTTTTTAACTATCAGAGGTATTATAATTATTACACATATATATATATTTAAAGTTAGCCATGTTTTTTATTTCAAAAGAAATTAGTTACATCTAACTACAAAGGCAGAGGATTGGCTAAATCATTTTTATTCATTCATAATATGAAGACATCAAACTTGTTTTTTTTTAAATTAATGACAAAAAGATATTTAGATTATGATAAAAATTTTAGATTACAGAACAATATGTAGAGTATAACTCATGTACATGTGAGAAAAAAAATCTTGGAAGCATGTATATTGAAATGTTAATCATGAATATAAATGATTATTTTTATAATTTTTGTACTTGTGGCATATTTTGAAATAGATGTACATTATTTTTGCAATAAGAAAAATGCAACAAAGATTTTTTTTAATTATCGGAAAAATTTTGTAGATTGGATAAAGGATGTGTGCATTTATAATAGTGAATCAGAAAACATGTAATTAGTTCAATCAGGTACCTTATTTTCCCCCAAATGAACTGAAGATTGGTTTACTTAAATTGATCAGCAGTTTGTTCTGGTGTTAGTTGGCACTCTTTAAGAGATGCTTTTGGAAGAAATTGTGCCTACTGAAATGGTTTGCTTTATTTTTAAAAGTAATTTTTCCAAGTTCATTTTTTGCTACAGGTGTTGCCTTATGAATGTATCATGTGTCCATTGGGCATTCAAGTGGTTAATAGACTAAATCTCTCTAATTATAGAGGAAATCAAGATGTGTTGACAGCTCTGCTATTTGGGGGGAGTGACAACCCTGGGTGCCTGCCACATTCTGACATTCAAGCTACACTTCTTATATCAGAAATTTTCTGTAAAAATAATTGCTCTGGAAGTGGCTCACAGAAGAAAAAGTTATATATATTTTGTCAGATTTGTCTAGTCAACTGTGACATCAATTCCTGCCCACCCCCTCATCTCTCCAGATTTAAGCCTAAACAGTTAGCAACAAAATAATGTGCTACTAGGGTCCCCTCCTCTCCAGGTTAGTGCGGAGTTGTGAAGGGCATGACACTGGGAAACATGGGACATGAGTCCTAGCCAAATTCTAATTTCTGACACTATTGATATAGCTTCATTGGAATTCACTTTCTTGTCAAAAAATTCAACTACATTTTTGCCAACCTCCATTTGAACTACTTGATTTTTCCTTTTCTTGTTACATTTCAACTTAATGTTACTTGAGCTATTGGTTTTACTCATTTTCTTTATTTCTTTCATGCATCATGTGAATGCATCACCATATTTCATGCATCACTATATTTCTTTTACTCCCCATATACAAGAAGTGTATCCATTACTGTCAGGATTGCAGCCACAGTGACAGTAATAACACCAACTACCATAAGTTGTTCAGAAAATTTTGTACTTTTCCATAAGCATAATACATGTTTGAATTGTTTGTGAATCTCTTTATCTCACAATGACTTTTCAAAATGGAACCTTCTCCTTGGATATGTAGTAAATTTCAGCATTGGACCCAAGTTGGATCTCCACTAACTCCTATCTATGCTTGACCTATGCCTTATATATTTGCTTCACATCTCTTTTTTGGATGTACATTGTTCCCTGTCCCTGGGCTCAGTGATGTTTTGGGCAGTAGGATGTTAGCAGACCTGATGTAAGGAGAGTGTTAAAAAGGGTTTATGTGATTGGGTTTTATCCCTCATGTTCTTGTACCATCACAGTGAGAATGACATTCTCAGGTTATCTGCTGGTTTCATAAGGATAAGAGACCATAAACTAGAGATATCCTAGACTAGAGTGAAAGGGCTGACCCACTGACCTAGAATAAGTCTGGCTGAGATCAGCCAACTTCCAACTGATACTGAGACTTATGAGATATAAACACATATTGTAGTACGCCATTGATGTTTTCTAGTTGTTTGCTATGTGCTAGTTTCGTGGTGAAAGAAAAATGACTCAAGATCGTTCCAAAATCATCAGCCAAATTAGTGATAGACAGCTGCAGAAAGATTGATTATCTCAGAGATATTTTCATCAGATAAGTCATTATCAATTGAGAAAGTATTATTCACATACATAAATCTCATGATAAACTTTTGATTTAGTCCATAATACTAGATTTAAATCTGTGCTATACAATGTGTTAATGCCAAGTTATTTTTATTTTCTTCTATTTGTTTCCCACTTTTGTCACTACTTTAAAATATATTTTTCAATCTTTAAAATATTTTAAGATGAAGTCATAATTCTAAAAAAAATCTTTAGGGACTTTTTTATTGTTAAAGTTTGAACTAAGTCACTTTTAACTTCATTAACTGATGTTGGGGTTCACTTTGAATGATTGAGTATAATAATGCTCAAATCAAATGCACATTTAATGAAGACTGTCTCAGTATCTCACAGCACAAATTCCCCTTTTCTGTTTCCATTTCACATTCTTCTAGTGTAGCACTTAACATAATTATAGGTAGGTAGGTAGAGAGAGATTTTTTTTAATGTGTCTATCTCTTTTGAGGATATTGATTATATTTTTCTCATTCACAGAGGCTTGCAAAGGTGTCAACAAATGTTTAGTTTCTATTTCATCAGATAGGACTGTGATAATTCATTTTATGGGTCAACTTCGCTGGCTCATGGAGTGTCCAAGTACTTGGTCAAACATTCTTAATGATTCTGTGAGTGGTTTTAGATGAGATTAACATTTGAATAAGTAGATTGTATAAAGCATACTGACCTTTGATATATTTATGCTCCTATCCTCAGAGCTTCTATTGGTCACCTCAGCCTTCAAACAAAATGGTATTATATATTCATTTTTTAATCAGTCATAATATCACTTTATTTCCTATTTGTAAAAAATGATTATGAAATATTTCCATCCTTCCCTCTCTTTCCTCTCTACTTTTAATATCTCACATCTTTTGTTTGCAGGGTTAGTTTCATATTCTCAAGGTGGATAGTTTATATTTTGTTATATAACCATATATTTTTTTTTTCCATACATTGAATGATAATCCTAGAGTCCAGTTCTTATGGGTTCGCTTCTTGACTCTCAACTAATTGCTGTTGCAGTATTTTCATTTTCTTCATAGACACTACCATACTTTGTGAATGTTTGACTATATTTTTGCCCCAATTAATTTCCTCCAACTTCCTCTTGAAGCATCTGTCATCTTGCTGTAATTTGGTATAATTATTTTATAGGTTTGCTGATCTTAGATCCTGGAATTTTCCAACATTGTGGTCATTGGTTCTATCTACCCTTTCCTTGATATTATACCTGTTCTTCAATTATTTGGACAAAATAAATCTTTAAATAATTTGTAACAAAGTGTGCAGCAGAAATAGTGTTTCTGAATATTTGAAATTTCTTCATTCCTGAAATGTTTTTATTCTTCACTTCCATTTGAGTACTATTTTAGCTGGATATAAAATTTTTGTCCTCAGAAATTGGAAGATCTATTTTTTATTCTATCATAGAATTTTATTGATGAGAATTAAGATGCTAGACAGATTGTTACTTTTTGTAAGAAATTTGCATACTCACCTCTGCTCCCTCTTAAACTCACACTAAAAGCTTTGATATCTAATTTTATTCATGGTGTTATGGGACAGTGCTAGACACTAGACATTTGTTGTTGTGCAACTGAAGAATGTATTCAGGGTTCAGCAGGTCACAGTGACTTTAATTGCTGATTTCATCACTTTCTCTCCTCTTCTCTCCTCTGATTCATCAGGTACCACTGCTCCACTTAGATTTATATCACCTAGAAATTTTTTTCTTTTATTGCTATAAGTTGGCATTTTTTATTAGCCTCTACTATAATTCTATTTAATATAATAGAAGAGGAGATAAGTGAATGTATTCAACCCACATGCCAGTCTCTACTTTATTATCATGTCTTCAAAAATGAGTTTTCTTTAGTTTGCTCAAATAAACAAGAATAAACAAGACATAAATTTCAGTTGTTCTGGTCATCAGGGCCAGAAAATCAGGTTGAAGTGTAATAATTCATTACCTATTATTTTCTAGTTACTTTTCCAGTTGTTTATGGTATATTCAACTTTTCAAAGTAATGCTATTTTTATTATGTCTTTAAAATATTAACCACATTATAAATTTGAAGATATTTTTGAATAATGACTATATTTTCCATTCTATCAGCAGTAACATTATAAACACTATACATGACACAAACTATACCAAGCCCCTCTTTATGTATTCCTAGTGGGTACAATATCCATTCATCTATTAGTTTTACTTTAATTTTTTATGAAATTATTCATTAACTGTGTCATTAAACAATTAGATTCAAATTAGAGGACTTTATAACAATAACAAAAAGATTAGTTACAAGGAATAACAAAATTCCTATTTTTTATATTTTAGTGGGGCAACTTAAAAATGAAATCTGAAATCTGTTCAGTTTTAATTCTTTTAAAATAACAAAAGGTTTGTGCCCAGAAAATTCAATCATATCATATTTGTATAGAGACAAATATCGATTTGTTTGGATTATGCAAAGTAAAGCATTCATTACTTATGGAGTGTAGCAGCAGTTAAAAAACTAAAATTTCACCAAGGGAAATAAAAACTAATAACCTTCCAAAAGAATTAAGATTTCTTTTATCAGATATACATTCTCAAAACAAAGTTAACTGAAATTTAAATGTATGCTATCATTGTTTGTTAAAACCATAAAATTACCTGATCATGCAGTCATTAGCAGCTTTGACTAGTTTGCTCTGAATTAATTCCACTCTGTTGGGAGATAATCACAAAAGTTTCTAACTTGTAATGTATGCTGAGACAGAAAATGTTATAAGGCATACCACTTTAAATTGTACTATGATCAGCATAAACTAATAGAATGCAGAGGCTACACTTTCTTTCAAATATCAGGCCACTATTGTCTTGAGTTTTAAACAGTTAGTATAAACTTTGATATCAAATATAAGCCCTGTGCACTGGGAATCTGTTGTTTCACCTCAAAAGTTTATCTTGGTAGAGAAAATGCATCCATTAAAAAGGAGGTTTGACACTGTAGTTCTAACTCTGAATCTTTTTGTTCTTTTACTTACAGTAATTTTTGTAATGGTCTTCTACTGAAATATTGTTCTCAGTTATTTGTTTACATTTTCAAATGTGTTGCCATTTTCATTGTCGTGTCAAATGAAGTTGTATAAAATTTGTACCTTTTCATTTACGACATGGGTTCTCTTTTTTATAAATATTTCCAATTCTTTTCTTTTTTTTTCTTTGAATAGGAGTACATAGGAGTACAGTTTTCTATTTCTTCTTTCCTTTATTAATTCAGTGGTTGGGTTATATTTTAAGTATAACTTCAGAACAGTGTGGTGATGGACCTCCTAGACTATCACTACAGAAGCAATAAACTGATAACCTACCAGCTTTCATCTTCATTAATAGAATCTAAAATGTGTCAGAAGTAGTACTGTATCCTGCTAAAACTATTACATGGCACCAGCTGAAGGAAAAGGTTGTCCTGGGCATAATACTCACCAATAAAATGTAAAGCAATCCTTCCAGAAAGTTTCAGAAGACAAATTTGTTGGCTGCTACTTTTGTTTTTGACATTTGGGTTGTTTAGGTTTAAAAACCATTCCTTCAAGTGTTCCCATTGGTCTATCCACTATAGGGACAGTATGTTGGACTAAAATAGCTCTGAATCAGATATTAACTTTGAAAATATTTTAATTTTTTCTATAACTCAAGTTTTTAAAATAACTGGGATATCATAGTAGATATTTAAAAATAGTTTTTCCATAGTTAAACATGATTATAATTTCAAAAGTCAAAATAATGAGCAGTAGTTTTTTAAAATTATCTTTTAATACCTCCCCACTAATTCAGGAAGGAGAAACCAAAGCATCTCCATTCTGATTGAAAATAGTATGTGTACATGTAAGAATTTATAAATAAAAAAAAATCCACAAATATCATGTGATTCAGGAATAAATGAATTCAAAGATATAAAATATCCTCCCTATCTTGAGTTTGCTAATTTCGAATGAAATAAAAATGACCATTGTATCATTCAGTGCATCCTAAATAAGAAATTGTATGATAAATTCCTCTTAAAAGTTAGCATGTTTAGTATACTTTAAAACAATAATAAAAAATTGGCATTGAAAATTATATAATTTTATGTTACTTGCTTATTCTTGTGAAGGAAGAATTTTAATTTTTAGGTACTCAATGCTATTAAATTTCATGACATGGACTTATAGGGAATATATTTTGTTTCTGAACAGTTTGGGCTTTCTGAGAAAAATCTTGCTGAAGCTTGGGACCTAGTCTAAAAGAGCAAGTCTTAGAAGTTAATTTACAACAGTGAGAACCTGGGAGAGATTTACTCAACTCTGAAGTGTACTTTTACTTTTCAAACAGTGCTGAGAACTGGGACAGGGAGATATCCCTGGGTTGCAAAGCAGGAGACAATGTTCTTATCTTTCACCAGGAGAGGTTTATTTACATTACAAAAGATGATATAAATCAGAATCTTTCCAAGAAACAAATGGTTTTCTCCCTCCTTCAAGGAGGGAAGAAGGACAGTGTGTACTAAGTACCCAGGTTGATTTTGCTCGTGTTTTTGCCTACAGCACAGACCCCATTACATACCAGTGACATCTGGTTTTCATCACATTGCCATGGGGCAAAAATTAGGGCAAAAGGGAGTCACGGCAGCCATTATTAAGTAAATAATAATAATTAAGCTGTCTCTGCTCCAGAAACCTCCTGTATGCATTCAGATTATTATTAATAAATATAAGAAATGCAAACATACTACATGCCTTTGATTTGAAAATGGCTTTTCTATTTCAGAGTTATGAGATTTTGTCTATGGTTTCATAGGTTTTAAACTTTTAAGTTTCTGATTAATTTATAGTTCTTGGTATATAGTGTGAGGTAAATATGTAAATATATACACACACACACACACACACACACATATATATATATATATATATATATATATATATATATACACATACTTATACACACACATGGCTACCAGGTTGGCCCAACACAGTTTGTTAAAGTGGCTATCCATACTTCTTTGTTTTGTCTTTTAATTGTTTTATAAAAATGAGTTGTTTCTGGCACCAAGGCATCTGGAGCACATCCAGTGAATATCCTAGAGGCTCCAAGCCAAAAACTCAGTCTCTCAAATTCCTCCCTCCCTCTCTCCTTTTCTTTCTTTTACCTATCATTCCTCTATATTATGCTTTTTATCCCTTTTCTTTTACCAGTTTATTGGTCTGTTTTGGCCTTTTTCCCCCTTTATCTTTCTTGTGTTTGATTTTTTTCTTCTCTCTTTCAAGTCCTCTTATATGACTTATCAAAATTCCGTTTTTAATGTACTTATTGGCATTTTAGCTAAACTTATTGGTGTTACGGTATGCATCCTTAAATTTTCAGTCAACCTGGAGTTAATACTCTATGATATTCTATAGTCTTCTTATAATATATCTATGCATGGATTAGAAATAATTTGAAAGTGTATTTCCTGAATTTCACAGAGCATTTTGTATATTTGACTTGGTAAATTTTATCCATTTTCTCTACTCTCTGTTTATGGAATTCCAATTTTTATATTAGATCATTGCACTATTTTCCATGTGTCTTTTACACTCTTTCTGAATTTCCAGTCTTCTTTTTCCTCTGTGCTTCAACTGGAATTTTTTGTTAAGTTGATCTTCCATTTATTTAATCCTGCTTTTTTGGGCAATGTTTACTGTATTATTGATGTATCTTAATTATATTTATGGTATTTTTTTCTATTCTAGAATTTCTATTTAACTCTTTTATAACCTGAAGTTGCCTATAATATTATTCTTGAACTAATTATGATTATATACATTCCCTGTCTAATATCTCGAAGATATTAGATCTTAGATATTAGATATAAGATCACCTATGAGTCTTCTTAGAAATTTCTATATTCTGGGATGCCTGGGTGGCTCAGTGGGTTAAGCATCTGCCTTTGGCTCACGTCATGATCCCAGAGTCCTGGGATTGAGCGCCACATCAGGCTCCCTGCTCAGTGGGAGCCTGCTTCTCTCTCTTCCTCTGCCACTCCCCCTGCTTATGCTCTCTTTGTCAAATAAATAAATAATTTTTAAATAAAGTTTCCATATTTTAAAATTTTAAACAGAAACTTTGTGTTTTAGAACACTTTCAAATTTACAGAAAAATTACATAGTATAGATAATTCTCATATAACCTACAGCCAATTTCTATTATTATCTTACATAAATATCATTCATTTATTAAACTTAATGAACCAACATTAATACATTATTATTGACTAAAGTCTATGTTTTATTTGGATTTCCTTAGTTTTTACCAAATGTCCCTTTTGTGTTACACTATAATTATGCTCTAGTCACTGGTGACTCTGGATTCACCTGTCCTTTCCGATTTGGAAGTGGTAGTGTGCTCCACCCTCTCAGCTCTCTAATAGGTCAAGAACATAAATACTTTTAGCTTTGCTTCAGCGTTGGCTCATGTGAGTATGGGAGTAATGACTTTTAAACTGTTTTTATTTTAGTGCCAAAGCTGGAATTCCCATCTCTTTTAGTAGGAATGGTGTGTTGACTTGTGGGTCTTTTTACATTGTTTTGTTGCTTTTGATTTATTTGATTTGCTTCATTTGTTCTTCTTCCTTGGAATGTCTATGATCTATTGAGTGCCAGATAATTAAAAAAAAACAAAAAACAAAAAAACTGAGAAGGCTCTATGTTATGTTATCTTCCTCTTAAGAGAATTTACTTTTTTAAAAATAATTACATAATAATTACATGATTACTGATTTTTGCTTTGTGCGGATCACTCCTTGGATATGCATTGTCTGCAAATACCTTTATTATAGGCTGAATTGTGTTCCCCAAATTTATATGTTGAAGTCCCAAACCCCAGTACCTCAGAATGTAACCTTATTTGTAGATGAAGTCCTTAAAGAGGTGATTAACTTAAAGTGAGACCCTTAGGGTAGGGCTCTAGCCCAATATGACTGGTATACTTTTAAGAGAGATTGGCACCAGGGATGTGCATGCCAGAGAGGTGACTGTGAAGAGACAGCAAAAAGACAGCCTTTCAAAAGCTAAAGAGAGAGGGGGCACCTCAGTGACTCAGTAGGTCCAATGGCTGACTTTTGATTTTGTCTCAGGTCATGATCTCAGGGTTGTGAGATTGAGCCCTCATGGGCTCTGTGTTGAGCATAGAGCCTGCTTAAGATTCTCTCTCTCTCCCGTTCTTCTTGCTCCCCCCTTCCCTCTTTGTCTCTCTTCTCCCTCTAAGGAAAAAAAAAAAAAAAAAAAAGCTAAAGAGAGAGGCCCTAGAGGAATCCAACCATACTGGCACTTTGATCTTCCAGAACAGAACTGTGAGAAAATAAATTTCTGTTGTTCAGACCACCTGGTGTGGTATTTTGTTATGGCAGATTTAGCAAACGAATTCATGCTTTATGAGCAAATCTGAAACAGAATTTTAGTCTTATATTTATGGAGTTCTCTCTTTCCTCTTGCCTCTTATATCTCAGTCTGTTCATCAGTCTCAAAGAATGTCTTCACTATCATGGACTTGGTAAAATTGCAACAAGACCCAGACATCCCTTTTTTTTTAATCCTCTACTTTCCCTGTTATGATTTGGAAAATCATTCAAAGAAAAAGCTGAAGGGACTCTGGAGATCAGCTTGGTATGACCTCCTTCTCTCAAGGATTTTCATCCTTTAAATGCCTTGTGCATTTTTCTAGGTTTTGTAATTGATCTTGGTGGGAAGGTTAGTCTTGTATAAGTCACTTTAACATGATGCTAAAATGTTCTTTTAGTTGTTTTAGGATTTAATTTTCTATTGATGGCTTTAAAAGTCAAGGCATAATAGACTATTTTGGTGCTCAATTTTTTTCCTCCTGCAAAGTACCCATTTCCCCCTTTTCCAGTGAATGTATACATACCTGCTTCTAACTGGCCACTGAATTTCTCAGGTGAATATATTTTTTTCAAATTTCATCTGCCTTCAGAAGTTTTCCTTCCATACATAAGTTAAGCTCAGACTGATCACAAGAGTGCTGAAGATTTGTTTCTGTCTCTATCATAAAATATAAATAGATAAATAGATCAATATCTTTCTATGTATCTTTAATGAGAGGAGTATACCAGTTTCTGATTTGGTGACTTAAATATTTACTTTAATAAAAGAAAAAATTAAGAAGGGTAATCTTTTGTGGTCCACTACTAGAAGTCCACTACTTCATGATAAATACTAAACTATTGCTAGCTTTTATTCTCTTGTTGATTTAGGGTTTGTTAGGTTCTACTGGACAATTGTAAAGTTCAGTTATACATGATATACTTGTGTTTGTTTGTATCATATCCTTCCTATTATCCACAACTGTAAATATGATAAATATTATTTCAAACCACACCATTTATGGATATTTTGTTGAGCTTACTATATATATTTTTTTGCTACCCAAAGATAATTTGAAACTAAGAGAAGAAAAAAAGCAATGAAAGTGTTACTGAGAATTTCAAATTTAAGATCTCACCTTTCTTTAAAGCATAGGCAATCTAGGGGGTTTCTATATTTAGAGCTACACTCTGTCCAATCTGTTTCAAATTCGTACAAAATAATGATATTGGTAGCAACAACTTCATGCTTTATGGGGCCTGTGGAAAAAAAGTAAAGCACACTCTAACCTCTTCCATAATATGTTGAGATCTATAAGCTTTCTTCAAAGGAATTCTTTGTCCTCATATGGGAAGGGTTAGAGAAAGGAAGAAGGGAAGAAAGAACCCATTCCTTTTAATACAGAGTCTGTGAAAGTGGTTCAATGAGGCAGAAAGCTTCATTGCAAGTCTGTGGTACAAGTCCTGTAACAGGCAACAAAGAGAAAGTGAATTTCAAAGGTCTTTTCAAAAAAGTAGATTAAAGAACAAAACAAAACCAAACCAGTAACACTGAAGGGCCAGGACAAATCAAGGTTTATACCTGTGAAAAATAACGAATATGGAGATGTGAAAAAAACCAAAAAACTCCTGTGCTAAATTAGTTTTATTAAATAGACTTCCTTTTGTCATGATACTATCCCCCAAACTATTTTTTCCAAATGTGTATATTTCCAAATATTTATATTCCAAAGTAAAAAAGCCTAATGCTCAACTTAGATAAAATCATCTTAAAAAAAAGAAAAAATAAAGAAAAACAAGCAACTCCCCCCACCAAAAAAAACTAAAGACCCAGGATCCTAATATATCCTGCAGTTTTGTGAATTTGTGTGCATGCATGCGTGCGTGTGTGTGTGTGTATGCATGTATGTGTATTTGTGGATACACATGCATGATTTTTGTGTGTTTTATTATGTTTATACATATCAGAGACATTATATATACATTATAGTATATATATACACACATATATGTTCGGCCTATAGTGTCTTGGCTCATGTCATATCAATTTTAACATTAATTATCAATGCATAAAATTCATGAGAATTCACATTTAGAAATCCATATCCAGGCTAGCAATCTAATATGAAAATCGTTTGGTGAAACTCAGCTCTCTTTAGACCAAGTGTGCATTCTCCTCTGTCCTGGTTCTCTCTTCCTTTAATGTCTCTCAAATGCAGGAGGTCAGCTACCATTTGTGATAGAATTTCCATTACTTACTTATACATTGAAGAGGAAGTTTTTAACTCCTGTTTCTATGAAAAGTGAAAAAATCAGAAGACCAGTGGTCCATATGTTTCAGTTCAATCATTGCTCTTAGTGGAGGTGAAAAGTGTTCATGTATTTTAACATCCAGTGTGTGTAATTGTGAAAAAGGCAGTTAAAATATAAACCATACTTAGATATAGGCCAGAATTCAGAAAAAAACAAATGACTAAAAAACAGAAAGACATGAACTAAACAAAAATCAAACTGGAATTGCCACATGGTTTATTTCTGATTCTGTAGCATACTTTAGCCCTTCTCTGCAGCCACCGGTATCTAAACAACGTTTTTAAATTTGGAGAACTTGAAAGATCATCGTAATTATCATATAGAATTGATAGATGATAAATGCTATCACATCGGTCCGTTTGAAATCCATTAGACTGAGGTTTTAGAGAAAGTTACTGGTCAAGAACAACAGGAGATTTTATTCTTTTTTTTTTTTAATATTTTATTTATTTGACAGACAGAAATCACAACTATGCAGAGAGGCAGGCAGAGAGAGAGGAGGAAGCAGGCTCCCTGCAGAGCAGAGAGCCCGATGTGGAGCTCGATCCCAGGTCACTGGGATCATGATCTGAGCCGAAGGCAGAGGCTTTAACCCACTGAGCCACCCAGGCGCCCCAGGAGATTTTATTCTTAAATGGAATATTTAATATGAGATATTGGGATATTCCCGTTTTTCTCCTCAGACCGTTGTTCTACTGATATTATACATTTTGCTTATACAATGTTATAAATACCATATTACATTATAATTATTGTTTAAAAGGCCAATTATCTCTTTTAAAGACTGAAGTAGTAAGAAAAACAATTACATGTTATATGTATACTACTCTTCATTCCTTTGTGGGGTCCATTTTTCTATCTGGCGTAAAAATTGCTTCAGCTTCTCTATGTCTGAATGCATATGAATTGTTCTATCTTTTGCATGTCTAAAAATATCTTAATTTTGTCTTTGTATTTGAAAGAGATTTCTTTTGTTTTCTTTCAGTACTTTATGGAATTTGCTTAACTGTCTTCCCACTTGACTTGTTTCTAATGAGCAATCTGCTGTCATCTTTATCTATAGACAATGTCTTTTTTCTTGACTACTTATAAGACTTGTTATCATTGGTTTTAAGCAATTTTATTATGAGTTTTTCCATGTTTCTGTGTTCAAATTTTATTATCTTGGACCTGTGAGTTTTTTATTTTCAAGTTTTTTTCTCTTAAAAATTTAATGGTACTGCTTTTATTAGTTATTAACAGAAACAAGTTATTTAAAAGTATTTGGTCTAAGGTTTTAAAACTTATTTGAAAATAGGACTTCCTTCTGCTTTTCAAAAGCAATGGTTAACTTATGCTTTTGAATTTTTCATATTTCCATGTTTAATTAAAATTATTATTATTGTTATTATTATTATTATTATTATTATTTTATATTTTACTCAGTTGCACATGCTGGAATCATCCTGGCACTTCTCACAATCCAGAAGGTAAATGTCAGATTTTGGTTTCTTACATGAGTGTCATTCACAGTGTATAGCTAATTTCTCTTGTTTGTCATCTATTTAAACTGGCTCTAATGGCTACCAGACACATGAAAAAATGTTCATCATCACTAGCCATCAGGGAGATTCAAATCAAAACCACATTGAGATACCACCTTACACCAGTTAGAATGGCCAAAATTAGCAAGACAGGAAACAACGTGTGTTGGAGAGGATGTGGAGAAAGGGGAACCCTCTTACACTGTTGGTGGGAATGCAAACTGGTGCAGCCACTTTGGAGAACAGTGTGGAGATTCCTCAGGAAGTTAAAAATAGATCTTCCCTATGACCCTGCAATTGCACTGCTGGGTATTTACCCCAAAGATACAGATGTAGTGAAAAGAAGGGCCATCTGTACCCCAATGTTTATAGCAGCAATGGCCACGGTCGCCAAACTGTGGAAAGAACCAAGATGCCCTTCAACGGATGAATGGGTAAGGAAGATGTGGTCCATATACACTATGGAGTATTATGCCTCCATCAGAAAGGACGAATACCCAACTTTTGTAGCAACATGGACAGGACTGGAAGAGATTATGCTGAGTGAAATAAGTCAAACAGAGAAAGTCAAGTATCATATGGTTTCACTTATTGGTGGAGCATAACAAATAATATAGAGGACAAGGGTAGATGGAGAGGAGAAGGGAGTTGAGGGAAATTGGAAGGGGAGGTGAACCATGAGAGACTATGGACTCTGAAAAACAACCTGAGGGTTTTGAAGGGGCGGGGTGGGAGGGTGGGGGAACCAGGTGGTGGGTATTAGGGAGGGCACAGATTGCATGGAGCACTGGGTGTGGTGAAAAAACAATGAATACTGTTACGCTGAAAATAAATAAAAAATTGGAAAAAAACAAACAAAAAAAAAGAAAGTAAACAGTGATTCTCAATCATCATCAAAAAAAAAAAAAAACTGGCTCTATTGTACTAAAAGGAGTTCTTTCATTGCATGCTTAGCTTTGGCTGTGTGGAGATTATTTTGGGAGAAGCAGACGTTCTCTGTAGTCAGCATAAATCTGTAAAACAATACTGCATTGCTAGTTTATTGTTTCTGTGGCTCTTCCTAATTTTCTCTCTGTACTATCTCAAGATGTAACACTAATCATATTGTATAGTACTACTTGTATAACATTATTATATAGTGAAATGTAATCTTAGAATAGATATGGAAAGAGAAGCCCTAAGAGGAATGCTGGTAGTAGAAATACGCCTCAGAAAATAATGTTCCTTTAGTAAGAAAGAGATGGTTTCTTTCTCTTTAATCAGTTAGGAACGTGTGCCCTTAAAGTAAATTTGTAGATACGGTGACAAAGGGTTGTAGTCACTCCTAGATTGTTCTCAGTGTCCACTAATAGTCCTCACGATCTCTTCCCTGCTACAGGTACTCAAAAAAAAAAAAAAAATTTTTTTTTTCTGGAGCCTGTCATATCTTCGATCATCACACCTATTTTTCAGTGCTATTGAAAATTTACATCTCTTTGTTTTCATATTGTTTTAGTGTGAAATCAGGCACTATCTTAAGCCAAAGTCTCATAGAATAAAACTTGGCATTCTTCAGCAGCATTGCACGTCTTACCTGAGTAAGCCGGATGGCGAGATTTCTAAACTCCCTCAAGAACTGGCAGCAAAAAAGTATTAATATTCCCTTAAAAAAAAAAAAAATCCCGTAATGAAAGTTAATTCCTAGGGAAAAAAATCTATAGCTTGAAAGCCAGAAATATGTTTGCGTTCTGTCCTTGAAAACTTAAATATTACTGCTTAAGTTTGTGTAAAACAGTAATGTAAAATATTATTTGTTTAGATTCTTTATGGTAATATCATCAGTTTTGATAAAATACAAAATGACTACAGAACTTAGTTTTATCCCAAAAGATCAGCAAGAGAAATACCTACTGTTTCTCTTGGCACAGTAAGTAGTAAAGTATCTGCCAATAAAATCTTGGCAGAATCTTTAAACAGTAGAATACTACTGAAATTCGTTCTTATATACTTTTTGTTTTGTTTCATTTAAGTAAATCGGTAACAAATATTATTATTTTATGATAATAAAAATCAAAGAACTGTTTTTCTTTTTTTGGAAGAGGAGTTTTAGTATAAGTTTTAGTATAAGAGCTGTATCTCAATATTCCCAGTGTGACTGATAAAAATTTATTTGCTCTGCATGCACAGTTTGGAGCAAACACGAGTGTATGCTATTCCCTTCTTTCCCAGAACAGCATTGCTCTCTTATTCTGATGCTCACACCTACTCTCAAAACTAACACATATGCCATTCATTATAAAGATGCAGTTATGTTCCAGGGGGACCTGGGTGGCCCAGTGGGTTAAAGCCTCTGCCTTCGGCTCAGGTCGTTGTCTCGGGGTCCTGAGATCGAGCCCCATATCAGGCTCTCTGCTCAGCAGGGAGCCTTCTTCCCCCCACTCTCTGCCTGCCACTCTGCCTACTTGTGATCTCCGTCAAATAAATAAATAAAATATTTTATTTGAAAAGATGCAGTTATGTTCCAAAGACAATCACCTTTTTGTTAAACTACACATCTTATCGTCATGTCATCAGCTCATGTCATCAGTCATGGGCAATGGTTTCCATGTGTGGGTTGTTACTAAGAATTTTGTTGGTTTTATTCTATTTACTTATGTAGTAAGTATTTCTGACCTGCATTTCTGACCAAATTATATTAAGTCATTTAGCCGATCGTGCATTCTCTTCTGAAGAAAAAATAATATACGGAAAGAAAATGAAATGGTCCAGGTGACTACCTTTTCTAAGAAAATTGCAAACTGTACCAAAAAAATCTGAATATTCATTTATGAAATACAGTAGAGATATTGTCTACTAAGAAGTGTTCCTCAGTCTTTTGTTGAAATAGAAAAAGATTTTCTTATATCTTTTCCTCTATATTGTTCATATGATTATCTGTGATGCTTTTTCTGCCTCTCAGCTCCCACTGGGAACATCATATCTGTGTCTCCCCCCACACCCTTTCCTCTAATTACAGGTAAAATTCCTCTGCTTTGAAAAAGACTTCTCAAGTAATAGTAAGGATAGTTCTTATATCTTGAGGACCTATTTAGAGAGTGCAAACAGCACTGTGTTACATTGTTTGTAAACTTACAAATAATTCTTCCATTTTGGCATTATTATTTCTATTTTTCAAATTAGAAAACTAAGGCCTGGAACAAAGAAGTATCTTACCAAAATTCATATACCATAATTTATGTTAATTTCTATTCTGGTGTTAATCTCTTCTAGCTTCTAGAACACTATTTGCTTACATGTTCTAATCCACTTAATAAGCTCTGAGCTCCCCTGAATATAAAAAATATGCCTTATTCATATTTCTACCACTGTCACGCCTTATTTAGAACCTGAAATTCAGTAAATGTTTAACACATATGATGAATATTGGGGCACCTGGGTGGCTCAGTTAAAGCCTCTGCCTTCGGCTCAGGTCACCATCCCAGGGTCCTGGGATTGAGCCCCACATCGGGTTCTCTGCTTGGCAGGGAGCCTGCTTCCCCCTCTCTCCCTCTGCCTGCCTCTCTGCCTACTTGTGATCTCTGTCAAATAAATAAATAAAATCTTTTAAAAAAATTAACACATATGATGAATATAAATAGAAGAACATAAAATATTATTATAAATCTGAGGGTTTTTTTAAGTCTAAGTGACTTTGTCACTGCAAAGACATGTTAAAATATTTCATACACATTATGTTAATATGTATTATTTTATTAATAAAAATATTGTCCTTGCTTAGTAATGTGTAAATTTAGTTTTCTGAATTTTAGAATCAGCTAAAAAAAAAAAAGAAAACAAACACTCATTATTACTTCAGACTGAGTAAAATCCTCAAAGCATCAAGGGCTTATGCATCCAGCTGGAAGGTCAGTTAAAGCTCTGCTCTTTGAAGAAACTTGAGAAAAGCTTACAGTGTAATCCTATGAGTATGATATTGTAGTTGCCATAAAAACTGCTTGAAGAATAAAAATTTTAAGGGCTTTTTGAGAAACAAACAGTACTGAGTTGGGTGATAGATATTTCTTCTGTCCTATTGAAAAATAAAACTTCACCTAAGGGAAAAACTCAAATTAACACTCTCTTACTCTTTTTGCTAGCTAGGGTCCGTCTTTACTATAATCCTAGGGTTCATGCTCAGTTCTGTCTAAATATAACTACAATGTCCTCAAGCCACTGCAAATGTACTTTTCCAATTTTCGAATAATGGTGTAAGAAAATATGATAAGAACATAGAAACAATGTCCCATATAAATTGGCTTATTTCTAAACACACTATTCTAAACTAATTAAATGAATAAAGCCTGACTGGATATTTCATCATCTGTGTATTATATTTTGCCATTTAAGTAGAAATAATTTTACTCTTGAATTATTTTTGTACTGGCTGTGATATTCTCTGTTTCACTCATTTTGCTGTGGGCAGTGGGAATTGTCAAAGATGTTCAATCCCTGATTTTAAGAAGTAGCCAATTTTCAGGAGAAAATATGTGCAATGATTAATAGCAATGCAAGTTAGTGTATATATTCAGGGACTTTGTGTTTTGTAAGTAGTCAGGGTTTACCAAGCCCTGAGAAATAATGTTAATTTTGAATATTTGTTCTGTTTGCAGGAAAGCATGTATGTGTGTGTGTGTTTCCTTTTATAGCACGAATTATTTTTATTGTGACTCTGATGAAATCCTGTAATTGCGAAAATGTTGAATCACATCTATTATGGCTTTGATACAGTGAAATTTAACCTAAAGTTTCTCTGTAGTTCACTGAATTATACTTGGGATATAATGTCTAGTAAACCAGACTTTCTCAAACTTCTCATGTATATGATAACCAACCTGGGAAATTCTTAGAAAAGTATAGATTCTTCGGATTTATTCTCAAAGATTCTCATTTTTTGGCTTTGGGTTTGCCCCCATGAGGGACTCTGATAGAGCTGACCAGTAAAGAACTTCTTGAGAACACTACAGGATGCCATCAGGTAAAAGCAGAGTGCTGGTGTTTTTTTTTGTTTTGTTATTTTTGCATTTTTTTTTTTTTTTTTTTTTTTGGTGTGTGTGTGTGTGTGTGTCTGTGTCTCCAGAACCTTGCATAGTCTTTTTTCTAATAAGAAAAAGAATGTGATTACATTAGACAGCAGCTTCATTCATTAACCGGGTGTTCATTTAGTAATCGTGAACTTCCCATTGTTTACATATGACATTGTAATGTTTATTGTGGCTATATGGATTAGATCCTAGAAATATGTAAGAGAAGAAAGCATGTCATGAGAAAATGTTAGTAGAGTGTGGTAAATGGATAGAGGCATAGGATGGAGGGGACATGGGAAAGGTCATCATTTTTCATACTGGGGTCAGATAGGTGACCTTCTGGAGTAATGGACACCTCTGGTGAAACATGAGGGAGAAACTGGACTCAGTGCAGCAAGGAAAACTGGTTGAAGGTGTTCATATCAGAAAAAAGAGCAAGGACAAAAGCGAGGAGACAGCATTGTTGCTGTGGCAGAACCACAAGGAGGCAGAAGCTAGTTGGTTTTGTAGGAAGGAGATTCGGAATGAGGAGCAGTGTGGTGGGGAATACAACCAGAGAGAGGCCAGGCTTGATCACCACATGGTGGGACAAATGATAAACTTGAGCTAGAAGATTTCTTTGTATCTCATAGGGACAGCCAAATTGCCCTGGAAATCTATTGTATTTGAAACAAAAGTATAGTTCTGGTGAAACTACATGTAGTAGCTGGCTTGACCAGCGTTTATTTTCTTTACCTGGGACACCTTGGGAAGGAAGAAAAGATGGCAGATGACTAGATCTCCATCACCTGAAGTCAAGGTTAAAAGACAAGTGATCTTGCTAGGAGGAAAACTTTATCTCTGAAATGCCATTAGCAGAATGTCTCTATTAACAATTGCCTATAATAAAGAGAACCCGGTATCTGTGGATTCATGAGGTGCATCTCCCTGGAGAAGCTCCTGGAACTATATAACTCCGTAGGATACAAACTGGAGACATTTGCAAACTCAGACTCTCCTCCTGCCATAGCCTTCCTTGGAGACCTCATCTCTTATTCTGGGATAGAGGACACATTTCTGTAGTGAGACAATAGGACCTGGGTAGCTACTCTCGATGCCCAGACTTGCCTCTACTTCATCAGAATCTACTGATTGCCTAAACACAGTAAATTATTAGTAAAGCTTGATATTAGGCAAGATGTTTGGTTGTATTAGTCTGGTTTGACAATTCAATTATTTGCATGTCTCAAGAGCTAGGTAGCAAAATTAATGTGGAACGATATAATAAATTGTTCTTGGAAAGAAAAATAGGGAGACATATTGAGAAAAATAAATATTGTATGTGCCATACTGAAATTTCCCTGGTCATCAAGAAAGGAAGGGGGGCTAGGTAATATTCATTTTTTTGTTATATAAAACCAGGATAAATTAGGAACACTTTTGGGGGATGGGACAAAGAAGCAAAGACAAAACTTATTTATTTTCTGTTCTTGATTACTGATCACAAATTTCATTCTCTAATTAAATAATAAATAGAAAAGCCACATAAAAAAGTATACATTAAATAGAATTTATAGCCAACTTTACCTGCAAGGAGATCTCAGGAAAGAACTTGAGAGTTGAAATAAAGGGTGGAATAACAAAGATGAAATTCTTTTTGCCCCAGGAAGCCATTTTCTCAGAATCACAAATAAAACTTAGGATACCAAGTTTTAATTCCTGCACACTTGTGGTATGTCTTACACAACTGGTCAACTATTACAAATAAACTATGTGGTTTATGACCCATGTCGCTTCAATTATTCTATGTGATGTCCATTGCTTTATAGACAGGATCAGTGAATTGGGATAAAATGGAGCCCGTTCTGCTGGTAAAGTGACTTCTGTAAACTAGCTTGTATACTTGGTAGTTATGGCAGCCTACTTCACTGCTTGCTCTTCCTGACACTTACTGTGTTCAAAGGAGATAAGGTTATGTCCAAAGTGGGTAAATAGAATATAGATTATGTGGTATCATTTAAAAAATACAATTAAAGGGTGCCTGGGTGGCTCAGTTAGTTAAGCAACTGCTTCATCTCAGGTAATGATCCTGGAGTCCCAGGATCAAGTCCTACATCAGGCTTCTTGCTCACTAGGGAGTCTGCTTCTCTCTCTGACCCTCTCCCTTCTCATACTCTCTCTCTCTCACTCTCTCTCTCAAATAAATAAATAAAATCTTTAAAAAAAATACAATTAGAGAAGAAGTAATGCTATGAATCTTCATGGCCAGAGGTCTTATAACACCCCAAGATACAAGCATAATATAGAAAAAGTTTTTCAGCGGTAAGCCATGAAGTTGTCTGGCAAGGAAGAAGAAAAGGAAAAAAAAAAATAATAAAGTGAAAAAGAACTAATAGAATGATATGTAAATCTGGAGAGTTAAATCAAGATCTTAAAAATCAGTTCTTTGCTGTATTGAGACCTAGTGGAATTATCTAAATACAGAGGTACTGTGATAGTCCCTATTCTTAACAGGATGGGAGGTATTCGATTCTCCTCTGAATACAAACAGATCATAGGGAAAGGAAAGCTATGAATCAGTAAATAAAGTTAAAGAAAAAAATAGGGAAGAAAACTGATTTCCCAATCATTTCAGGCTCTTCTTACAAACACATGATAGCAAAGTATAACATAGAGCCTAAAGATACGGTGCAATTAAATAAAAGGCAAGACCTTTTAAAGTTAACCACTGATACTTTGTGCTGGAAGAGGCAGGTAATGAAACTCCATTTGTACAAAATACATCAATGTCTACACTGACATTTTTTGTTATGCTTATTTCTACACTGAGACATCTATTTGTGAAAAAAATGAATCAAGCAGAGAGCTTTCAGATATTACATGCAGCCTGGGAAACAATTCGATTTAAAAACCATTCTCATTTTAGCTATTTGCCAAAAGAATTTATGGCTCTAAGGAGACAAAATTTCTTGTTGCTGTAATATCAACTATCAACCTAGACTATAAAAAAACTGAATCTTTAATCATTGGTTTTAATATAGATAAATGGACAAACACTGTAAAAACTGCATTTTAGAAATAACTGACTTATTTTTGGAAGTTAATTATTAAAAAAATGTTTGTTTTCTAGATATTCTTTTTTTTGTTTTTGCACTTTAGCTAACATGACCCCTCCTTCCCTCCTTCCTTCCTCCTTCCCTTTTCCCCCTTCCTTCCCTCTCTCCCTCTCTTGCTTCCTTCCTCCCCTCCTTCCCTTTCTTTCTTAAAACAACATTAACATCTGTCATTATTATTATGAAACATCAATATTTAATCCAATAATATTTACTATGTCACCAAGAAAATTAGATTCCAGCATATAAAGTAACATTTTTCATAGTAGCACAGTGAAGAAATGACAGAGACAAGAGTAACTGATTATTTTAGAGTAACTGGAATGGTTATTAATTATTTATTTTGAGGGACAGGAATTCCTTTTTCATATAGTTTTTAGAACCACATAATGATCAATATGGGAAAAAATGAGCCTCTTGCTTCATAGTCTCATCTCATTTTAGCCCCAATATAATATTACTCATGATTTTACCCTGTTGATTATTGTTCTCCACCCCTTTTCTTATGTGTTTCAATTGAAAGTATTGATATAATATTGATTACTCAAGATTACCCAAGGAATTTATTTTGGGGGATACCTTGATGTAATTACTAAAGAAAAAAAATTAAATATATTAAAGATATATATATAACTATATATAAAATATAAAATTTACTACATATATAATTATGAAAGTTATGTAAAGGTTACATATAAAAGTTACTACATGTGTAGTCAATTCCAAAATAAGAGCTTCCATAGAACACTACCACTGGGTGCTTTACATATGGGTTCACTACATATGGGTTCTTTAGCTGACCAAATGAAGACTCTTTTAGAGGACATTTGTTGTTACATGTTTCTCTAACAAATAGTGTAAGGTATAGTTTTCTGCAGCTCGATCAATGGCCTTCCTTGGATCATACAAACTAAATTTTAGTGAGAGCAGAAAGAAATAATGCTCTTACTATTTCATGATATCAATAGCATATGACTTTTAACACTATTTGCTTCACAAAGTTAAGTAATTTCATCATTTTTATTTTATTTGGATGAATGAAAGCTTTTAATTCTTCAATTCCATTTCAACCTTCTAAAAACTTTTACTTAGCACTTAAGTTCCAATCCTATATATCTTAATTCATGAAAACCAACCAATAATCTTGCTCTGTTAGAGTCTCTGCAATATAGGAAAACAAGAAACAATTTCCTCCATGAAATTGGGATTCTAGAGATGAATGCATAAGATAAATGAGCTTGTTTTTAACTGTTTCAGCTATAATTTCCATATTAAAAAAGCCAGAAGTGAATCCCATTATATTATATATCTTTACCATAAAATCATTTGATTCATTCTCTTTTTAAGAAAATATATGTGTGTGTGTGTGTGTGCGCGCGTGTGCTCGCTTGCACACAAACAGTTGCATTGGTTTGAGATTTAGGTATTAGTTTTTTAGAATTCAAATCCAGGGAGGGGTGCCACGGTGGCTCGGTGGGTTAAAGCCTCTGCCTTCGGCTCAGGTCATGATCCCAGGGTCCTGGGATCGAGCCCCGCATCGGGCTCTCTGCTCAACAGGGAGCCTGCTTCCCTTCCTCTCTCTCTGGCTGCCTCTCCGCCTACCTGTGATCTCTGTCTGTCAAATAAATAAATAAAATCTTAAAAAAAAAAAAAAGAATTCAAATCCAGGGAGACTGGTTTTGTAGTTGTGGGTTTGGACAAAACTCCCTGTCCCATTCCTGAGGTATCCTCCCCAGTTGGAATTCCTGCATTACAGTATATATCTGACAAAATGGGGAGAAGGTTAGGGCCTGTAGAAAATGCTTAGCCCAAGCTTTTGAGAGAAGATCATTCCAGCATGCCTAGATGTTAATTTATATTGCCACAAATATTTGGCGTTATCTTGTTTTTATAACTTTTATTATATAATAAATTACTCAGAATAACTTCCTTTTTAAAAACTAAGCTATATAATTTAATGGACACAATACATTCAAAATATTCCCTACTGGTGTTCAAGAGTTATGGCTTAAGATTGAATAGTTCAGCTGTTTTATCCGAGTAACTATTCACAAAAGAAATCACTTAAGTAGTTCCATTTTAATTCCTTGTTAAAATAAAATTTTTGAAAATTCAAATGTGATCTTGAAGTGAAGACAAATGCAATGACTTGGATTTTCTATGCAAATATTATACTCTTGACCGATGGTACAAAGTTAGGAAAGAAGAAAGAAACTTCACTGGATATAATAAAAAATACAGAATTCAACTATTTTCTTCCCTCTACATTTTGTCTCCACAGTACCTCAATTCTTTTTGTGTTATCTGTAGCTGGTTTGTGTGGGGTCACAATGACCATCATGACGGTTGAATGTTTTCAGTAAAAAATGACTTTTTATTGATTTGTTTAATATGGCCTTTTTATCTTTCTGACCAATGTGAGAAAATAATCCTTATATCTCCTCCATTTGCAATAGCCAAAAGCAGAACTCTAAGACAAACGTTACTGAGTTTATCTGAAATCTAATTACAATAACAACAATTTTTAATCCCTTAAAATAATTGTTTCATCTTAGAAGGTAGTTATAAAGAGCCATGGATAGTAAAAAGCCTATAGCTTGAGAATATCTTTTTCACGTGCTGCAGAGAACGGAGTGAGCCATCAATTAAGATAAGACAGAACAATTTAAAATAGGAATCTGGAAATTCTAAAAAATTTAAGAAAAGCATGCACGTCCCTATGATTTATGGATGAGACCATCTTCTTCATGGCAATGATAATTTAGAAATATCTAAGAAATGTATTGATAAAGAAATGGTAAATTCAAGAAGAAAATGCAAATATCTTAACCATCCAGTTCTAGAAGGACCTAGTATAAGAAGGCAAACACAATTAGTAAGAACTAAGATTTATTTTCTTAGGCTGAACATACTTACACTTTATATTTACTGTTACATTTTGTAATCACCTGTCTATAATTAACATTCAAATACACACACTAAGACACATGCACTGTATTTTGAAACACTAATCTATGATAAAATATTTTTAAATGAGTTTAAACATAGAATAAAAGCTTATGCTTATCATATATTCATAAATTGAGATTTATTTTTAGGGAGTAGGAATTGAAATAAATTAGGGGAGAGAAAAGAAATGAAAACAATACATTTTTAACTTGTCAAATTCTGGTATTTTGGTAAATGCCATTGTTAAAGGCACTTTTTGGAATTTTGTCTGCTACAAATATAAGACTATATATAATAATGCAATATTGTATTAAACATAAAATATTTTAACATTTATATTATAATTTAAAATTTTTAAAGTACCCTATGTGCTAAGAATTTCTGTTGTTATTTTCTGGTGTTTCCTTGACAGAGAATTTTCCTCCCAAGTATCCCAAACAGTTTCTGTGAATCTATCATTTCTCTACCTCTCTATATCTCCTCCTCCATGCTTACCCCTTCTCATTTTGAGTTACTCAAGAATGGAACTTAGTATAAGATAGTATTGGGGAGTTAGAATTAAAAACAAAATCTTCTCTCCCATCCTGGAAATCTTCTCCACAATGGTAGTAGAGACAACACCTTTATTGTTGAATAAGCATTAAACAACAGGCAATCTGCTAAGAAATTGCAAAGACAAGAAAGAAGTTCACCCACTTTATATGGCCAAGCAGATATAGCCCATTACATCTGTGTTTTCCGGATAAACAATAACTAGCCCTCAAGTAAGAGGACTTGACATGATAACTTTTCACATAGTGTGTCCTAACTTCACCTGTCAATTGAGGTGACCATTTGTGTTAATTAATTGACTTTATCTAGAGGAAAAATAAACTGCTCATGTCTTTGTGAAAGGAGGTATTTTTGCAACTTGGAGAGAGGTGCCCACTGAAGCTGGACTCTTACACTCCCTCAGAAAGTGGGAGACAGGGGAGTATCTCTCTTAAAATTTGCATTTCAAAGAGATGTTCCAAAATCATTGAGAAAGACATTCCTGGGTCATAAATGTGACAGAACGCCAATCTAGTCTTCAAAAGGATTTATGTATATTTCAAATAGAGGAGAAAGTACTTACAAGTTTTCCAAAGTAAATGCTCAAAGGAAAAGGAGGGAGTGCAGGGAAATTTTTTCCCTTATTTTCAACAGAAAGAACTAAGCCTCTTATTTTTTTTTTTAATATTTTATTTATTCATTTGAGAGAGAGACACAGAGAAAGCACAAGCAGGGAGAGGGGCAGAGGGCGAAGCAGACTCCCCACTGAGCTGGAAGCCTGACAGGGGGCTCCATGTGGGGTTTGATCCCAGGACTTGGAGATCATGGCCTGAGCCCAAGGTAGATGCTTAAACATCTGAGCCACCCAAGCACCACAAGCCTCTTATTTTTAGTTTGCCTTTTTTCTTAAAATAGAAACATAGGAACATGATGTGTTTGAATTTTAAGAATATTTTCACATGATGATTTGCCATTATTTCCTTCAAAATGTAGAATGTTTCTCTTGAATGATCATACTGTTTTTTTTTTTAATACTTCTCTCTTAGTTATTTTGCAACAAGACAAGAAAAAGTTGAAAGTAATTAATAAAATATAATTTCTGGTTCAAAATTTGCCCTTTGCCTTATATTTTATTTCAATTTTAATCAGTTATGTTTGATTTTAGGCATGTAAGAAAGTAAGCTAATATAAAAATTCAAATAAAAATCTCAGTATTACACAGTATTTCATCAGAGTCACATTAATCACAGTTCATGGTAAACCCCTAGATGCTGTAGAGTAACTTTCTGAATAATGACTATCCTTCAGGGTTATCAATTATTAAAATGGAAGTCTTTTTTAGATGAGCGGTCTATCGCATTCCTAGGTCCATTGATTTCATTGGACGCATTTTAGTAAACAAGGTTCAGTTAAACACTTGTGGATACTTTTTCAAAATATTCTCATTGAATACACAGGTATCTTGAAATTATCTTTGACCCAAAAGTTGTGTGACTTGGTAATTACCTTCTATTCAGAACTCATTCTCTCCTGTGATTAGAGTTACTGATGCTTGCAATATTCATATATGGGACAGAAATCTGAATTAAGATTTGTAGAAAACATAATGCAGTAGCCTTCTGGATTACAGGAAATATGAATAAGTTGTATCATCTACATGAATGCAAACTGTTGTGCCACAGGACTAAAATAGATATGAAACTCAATAGCAGAACCATTCGATGTGATGTTATTTCTCAGTGAAATAGAAATACTCAAAATAGCAATGTATCTGTTAAGAATTATACAAATGCCATGTTTTAAATGGTCTATGTCTTGCTTTACTTTAGATTATTTGGAAAACAAAATAGTAATTTAACAATATAAATAGAAATATGTTTTGATAATTTAGTACAGTTTTTTAAAAAATTTGCACTTTTTTTGCTTTGTCAGTTGATTAATCTACCTTCTCAATGGCAATCACTAACGAATCCATATTAATTTCATTAACAACTGTATTGAAAACACACTGACCTCCACTTGTAGTCAAAATAATAAATGTATGACTCTTGTTTAGTTGAAATATTGTTGATACACAATGATAGGCTAGTTTCAGGTGTACTACATAGCTCTACACAATAGCTCTCTCTCTCTCAAATAAATAAATAAATAAATCTTTAAAATAAATAAATAAATAAGGAAATAGGTTGAACTTCATACAATTTCCCCACACTCATTCTAACTTCCACTATCCTGAGACATCTATATGAAACTAGGTTGTCTTCTGCAGAAAACACATTGTAACAACTGATGAGATTTACAGGATGTTACTACTAGGATTTCCACTAAGTATGAATATCACCAGTAATTCCAAGGCAGCAGCATTAGGATAGGAGAGGATTGTAAAAATTCTTTAGTATGGTAAATCTGACTTAATATATATTATTGAGTTAAAATGAGAGAGCACACCTTTTCCTTTATTCTTAAGAACACCATATTTGATAGTTTGAGAATCACTTTCGAAGAGAATAAACCATTAAAGGAACAGATGAAAATTTTTACTTGAGTGTCATATGATGTAAAATAAATGAAACAAAATAGTACTAAAAATGGTAAGTCTACTTTTCTATTTGAATCTCTTTTCAAGATAATGAGCCACATTTTTAGTGCAAATTTATTTTTTATTTATTTTAACTCTATCTTCAAATTAACTCCTTCAAATTACTTTCAGAGCTCTTGTACCTAGTTTTCTATGATTTACTGAACATGCATATCCCTATTTTATTCATATCCCTTGGACAGTGACATAATTATCACATATCTTTCAGTTTTCAGTTTCACAGTTCAGGGTACCAAAATTTGGCAGGAGCTCCCAAATAAATGGAAGCTTCTACATTTCTCCAGTTGGTTTACATATGCTTTCTCAGCTCTGCACTAAATTCATCAGAGTGTAGAATTCACAGTAGTCCATTTTGTTTAGACTGCAGAAGTACTCAGAAAAATATTTCATGGACTTCATATGGGGCTGCATCCGTTTTTCTCGCTATTTCAAGGAACACCCAACAATGTAATGATTTTAAACAGCAACCCCTTCAATTACTCATGAGTCCATTAGTCAGTTAGGCAGTCCTTTGGATGTAAATGAGCCTCAGCTAATATCTGCTGGACTCATTTATGGCATTTGTGGCCCGTTGGCAGAATACTGGTCTAATATGTCCTCCCTCATGTTAATGATTGGCTAGCAATCAGCTGGCATAATAAGGATGATGGAGCCCTGTATCTTCATCCAGCTGTATCTCTCAAGCTTTTCACATAGTTGCAATAGGATTCTGAAGAAAAAAACAAAACTATGCACTACTTCTTGAGGCCTAAACTCAGAGCTGGTACATCATCACTTGTGCTGCATTCCATTGCCCAAGGCAAATTACAAGCCTAGTCCTCATGCAATGCATGGAATAATATAAATACCCACTTGAGAGGAACTGCAAAATCTAATTGCAAAGGGTAATAAAAGGAGGGGAATGACTGCAGCCATCTTTGAAGTAAGCTGTGATAAGGATTGAAACATCTTTCAGTAATTATTGTCACTTTACAAATCAGTGAACAGTATTAGAAAATTCATAGGATTAATTTTGAAACAATGCCAAATTATAGTACAAAATCAAAACTAGATTGAGTACATGTTTTGAGACAGAGATTTAAAGACAGATAAATTCCTTGTAGTGAACCCATTTTCTTTCCATTTATAAGTAGAAATTCAGAAAAATGTTGGCAAGTTTTTCATATATGCATTAAAATGTATCTTTTATTATTTGACCACATTCATTTATGATCTTCAGATATTGTATAAGTGCTTTCTGAAAAAGGAACTTAAGTGTTATGTGGTCATGTGGAGAACAAAGTATTTTGATTGTAAAAGGAAGCCATGACAATGAATTTCCTGATTACAAAGCAATCAAATAATATTAGAAAAATGCACTTAGTTTTATGTGCCATTTATTTTGATACTTTGCTAACAGAATACTAAGTAATAATGTATATAATAAATAACAAGCAGTTAGCTTTTAAGAAATTTATATAATGTTAGGCTGATTTAGTATCTTTTTTATAATGCAGAATTTTCTTAAGGTTTTGTCCTTGAACAAGAATCTTTCAAAATATTTTTAACATCATTATACCTCATAACTCTCTACAATACTGAAAAAATTTTAATATCGGTCTCTTCAGAACCATAAAAAAACCTACTAATTATAACACAACTACTTTGAATTTCATGGCTAGAAAAATACACAGAACTTGTTTGTGGAGTTATTTAGATATCTAGCAAATAGACAGCTTTAAGATTTTTTTTTTTCACATTTTGAATAACAATTTGAACAGAGGAAAATAAGTGGAAGGGACATAATTTTAAAATAATTGTTATCTATACATAGGGAGCTCATGCATAGAATAGAAACATGTTAGAATTGTTTTGAAGTTTTTGCATTAATCATTTATATACTAGTTTTACTTCCTGTAATCTCCTACTATAGTTAATAAACTCTAAATATAGATCCCTAGAGAAAGAGAGCTTGAATTAGGACAGAGATAACAATTTCATGCTGCAATCCTGCTTTTTCTTTATGTAAGTATTTTTAAGAGTCATTAGACTTGTCACTAAATGGTAATAACAAGACATATTATTGTTAGTATGTTTGCTGCATTTTACTTTACGGATCACTGTGAAAAAATTTTTTTATGCCTGGGCAGACTGGGGGAGGTTAAAGTGCATGGGGGATGGCAAAGAGAAAAACTAATATGTTATAGAAAATAATAACCTTGCAAGATATAATATTTAAATAAAATATTAGACTATTATTTATTAGTTATCTTAACAAAGGGAAATAAGATATTACCAGGTGCTACCATTTATGAAGTTCCCTTGCATAAAAGATGCATACATACCTTATTCTATAAGCATCATCTAACTAAAACAAACAAAAATCAACTCTCTCCAGATTTTGAAGTAGTTTTATTGGGGCAACCATTGCAGTTGAATTTAGCAGCTTAGCTGCATTCACATATGCAGGACAATATATTACTCTTAGGTTCTACATGTATGGAATGACTTATAAAAAAACTCTTGTTTATACGAAACTTTGTTATTCCTAATTGCCATGCAGTAATGTAATGAGGATATGTATTACACAGATTGTCAGATTTCATTTTCATAGATTAATCAAAGAGTAAATATTCTATACATAAATACTCAGGTTCATAATTAATTGTTACTAAAGAATATTTATTGCTCATTCCTAAATTTATTTGAAAAAGAAAGACTACATAATAAAGTTCTAAGCAATGTCATTAATATAATACAAATTAATAGAATTCCAATTTAAAAAGATGTCTGAAAATAGAATGAGACAGATACCTGGGTGGCTCAGTTAGTTGACCATTGGACCCTGAATTCTGGCTTAGGTCATGATCTCAGGGTCCTGGGATTGAGCCTCATGTTGGTGTTGGGCTCAGTGGGGAGTTTACTTGAAGATTCTCTCCCTCTCCCTCTGCTCCTCTCCCTGCTGGTGTGTTCATCCTCTCTCTGTCTCTTTCTCTCAAATAAATACATAAATCTTTAAAAAAATGAAACTAGAAAGGGACATAATATTTGTAAATAGTATTAATTAGGCACTAGAACTTTATTAGACATTAAAGTGAAGTAGGGTTATCTCTGTGTTTTGATATGAAAAATTATGTAAGGCTTAGTAATTTTTAAAAGCAGGATATAGAAAGGATGGTATAATATCATTCATACTAACAAAAACTTATAAAATATTTATAATGTGGCAGGTCAGTATTCTAGGCACTAGGGATATAATGGTGACTATAATAGAAAATATCTTGCTGTTATGAAGTTTACAGTCTAGGTTATTTGCAAGAATTAAGATTATAAACTGAAATATTATATGACATATATATAAGCATACTTTAAAATGAATTATCAATGTAATACATGAACATCTTTAAATTTTTTAATGTTACCTTTACAGAACCAAGTAAAACTTGTTTATAAATACCTTAAGATGCAAACACTTTAAAATTTGTGAGCTGTCCCTTCTGGTGTTTCTCTCTATATATCTAAATCATATATTTATACATTTCTTTGAGTTTTTATAAAATGTGTTATAATATTTGCCTATACATATTTTTTATTTCTACTTTCTTCATCCATTCATTTTTTTTTTTTTAGATTTTATTTATTTATTTGACAGACAGAGATCACAAGTAAGCAGAGAGGCAGGCAGAAAGAGAGAGGGAAGCAGGCTCCCCGCTGAGCAGAGAGCCCCATGTGGGGCTCGATCCCAGGACTCTGGGATCATGACCTGAGCTGAAAGCAGAGGCTTTAACCCACTGAGCCACCCAGGCGCCCCCATTCATTCTTTAATCCACTCCAGACAAGCTTTCTTCTCAACCAAGATGCCAACATGGTATTTGCCAACTTACCAATGATCTTCACTTTGCTATACCAAATATGTAATACTCAGTCTTTTACTACTTATTCTAACAGCAGAATTTGACACAGTTGCTTGCTTCTTCCTCCTTCAAACACTTTAGCACCTCTTTCTTGGCTTACCTCTCACACCGTTGGCTTCTGTTTCCCATCTTCTTTGATGGCCCTTCCTCATCTCACTCACTATGTTGTAGTCCTTTAGGGTTCACCCCTCAAACCACTTTCCTTTTCTACTTATACTCACTCTTATTGATTTACATGGCTTTAAATATTATCAATACACTTACGGCTTCCAAATTTATATATCTAACCTAGATATTCCCCCCTCACCTACAAACTTGTGCATAAAACTGTCTAGTTGGCTTTCCAGTTTGATATCCAAAGGCATCGAACACTGAACATGTTCAAAGTGAAAGTCTGCTTTCCAGATCTAATTTGACCTTCATATCAGTAAATAGAACTCTAATAGTCCAATTCCCTGACACCACCCCACCCCACATACACACATTTGAAATTAGACTTGACTGTCTCTGTCTCTCACATTATCTCTTAGATAATTAGCCCTACTTCCAAACTGTATTCCAAATCAGAGCTATTCTTACCACCACTTCAACCCTGGCCAAAGGTACCATCATCACATATCTTCTCATCTGATATTTAGCTATAATAACTTCCTAATTTATTTCACTCCTTTTGCCCTTACTTTCCTGTTGTATGTTCCTCGTATTAACAGGCAATCAATCTGATTTAAATCTCATCATATCAACCTTCTATCCAAACACCCTCCAGTAGCTCTCCATCTCACTCAGAGAGAATAAAATGTCTTACAAGGCTGTACCAGCCATTTCCCTAGTGGCAACAGACAGCCCCTTCAAACTTGACCATTGACTATTTCCAGAGGTAGGGTTAAGGTTTATGGAAACCAACAATAGATTGTGCCCTCTCCTGGCTTTGTAGGTAGGATTTTCCAGGAAGCAGATTCTGAGGCTGAGTTGAGCATGCATGGTTTTATTAAGCAATGCCCTCAGAACCAGGATTAACACTTGCAAAAAGAAGAGAAAGAAAGCAGTGTACAGTAGAGGCAAATGTCTAATTGTTGTGTGGGCTCAGAGCTACCTCAGCTGACCACATGAGCAATTCAGGAGCTAGGATGGCCCTTCAGAATTGTTTGTTCTGAGTGACAGTGCCCCAGCAGTGGGGACAACATGTTCTTTGCTGAAGGGGAATTCGGGTGAAGCATAGTAGTGTCTACGAAACAATATAGATACTTAGCAACATCAGGCCTGCGAGAGCAAGAGAGGAAAGAGTTACTGATTCCCAGAATGGGTAGCTGTTTAGAAAGCTACTTTATAACAGCTGAGTCTCTGGTAAAGAGATGCTGTCATCCTAAACCAACTGATGAGATTGAGTCAGGAAAATAAATATGACTGCCTCTCTTTCCTTCTATCTTCTGACTTCCAAGAGGTGCCCATCCCCCATTTGTTAAACTACATACAAGGAAACCTGTTAATGTAGTAAGTATAGGTTTGACCCCTACCTTATAAGGCAGGGTAGAGAAGGGTTATGAGGGTCAAAATTAAGGTATGCTGCAAAATGTTTCTACTCAATCTTGGGGGCGCCTGGGTGGCTCAGTGAAGCCTCTGCCTTCAACTCAGGTCATGATCCTAGGGTCCTGGGATCGAGCCCCGCATCGGGCTCTCTGCTCAGCAGGGAGCCTGCTTCCCTCTCTCTCTGCCTGCCTCTCTGCCTACTTGTGATCTTTCTCTGTCAAATAAATAGATAAAATCTTAAAAAAAAAAATGTTTCTACTCAATCTTATCCTAGTATGCCCCCTGATCTTATCTCCTGCTATCTTTATAGGCTTCAATAAAAGTTAATAAGCCCGCTTATTCACAAAAGGATTCCACAGACATCAGTAACCAAAACTCCTCTAGTCTCCTGTTCAGGATTGAGTTCTTGCTGCTGATTTTGTGGGAGCAGGAAAAGAATATGGCTGATAATTTCATAATTCAGCTTCCAAATTTTTCACTTAGACTATTTTGAATACTAGTCTTACACCTGGCTCTGTCTGCTCAAATCTTTTTCCATGTCATTCCAGTGCAATTATCCATCACTACAACTATTGTTTTCTGCCAAAATGATTAGAGTTCATTGTCTTTATGGGATGGTAAACGGGGGTTCCAAGTGGTCTAGATAGAGTCCCTATCACATTTCAGCCCCTCATCTCCTGCTGTCTCCAGACTCAGAGCCTCTCAGGGCTTCTGAGAGGCAAATTAGGTAGCTTCCTCTTGGGTTCCCTGTCTGTTGTCACTATAGTTATTATTATTATTATTATTATCATCATTATTCGGTCTTATTTGGTTAAAGAAAAAGTTTTCCAAACAATCACTCTTCAACTTTCAAAATTATAAATTTCTTGTTCAGAATGTCTTCTCTCCTGTTATGGACATACCCCGTTATATTCTTTACATAATGCTAGTGCAGTTCTGGGAAAGAAGGGCATTTATAAATGCTTATGGTCTGTTTGCTATGGTTTACCAAAACCCTGCAAATTCATTAAATAAACAAACAAATAAACAAGAAAATATTAGTGTTCATTAACTGACATCCAAGGAGAAGAGCTTAGTAGAGTCTGAGGAGGCAAGAGATTTTAATTTCTTATTTTTCTAAACTACTGATGGTTCTTAATTTATGCATCCATTAATTCTTATTTTAGCGACAGTTTATTTTATTGGATCAGCAGACAGGTGTTATAGGAGGATAACATTTCATATGTTAAATACAAAATATATAGGAAGATTTGCTATCATTTCTAGATCAGTATATTTTACTTTAAGTTTTATTTCATCAATTTTATCTTTATTTTTATTTTTACTACACCATATTGCCTTCTATCGTCAACTGTTCCCTCTCAGGAAAACAAAGGTCACGCCAAGTAGTTTAAGAGAACCATTACAGGGAACTGAGTACAGATAGAAAAACAGAAAGATCAGAAGGGAATGTTGAAGCAACACAGTAACTAGTAACTCTAAAGACACTGCAGTCTGGGCCAGGAAGAATAAAAGGACTAGGCAGTCTCATCATCGGCCAGCAGGGAGACCAGCTGGTGTAAGCTTGATTCTTGTCAGGGGGCCCAGATCAGGGCAGGACCATTATTGACCCAGTCATCTTAAAGATGCTACCTAAGTGGGAGGAGAATACTTGGTTTTTCCTTTGTATTGCCTTACCCTCTCCCACGGGTGCTTCCCTTAGCTGAAAGTAACAGAAGACAAAGGGCAAGGGAATCTGGGAAATGCAGAGGTAGAGAATTGATATGGGGCAGGAAAAGCCCATTAGTAACCACCTTCTCTTTTCTCCTTTTCTTCTTTCCCTTTACTTACAGTCTCAGAACAGCATCACACTTAAGAACTTAGATTCCAGTGCAGCTGGGCTAAAATTATTGCTCTGCTACTTACTACTTACTAAAATTATTACTCTGCTACTTACTACTTACTTACTACTTACTACTTACTTACTAGACTTCTCACAAGGGGTTCAAATCTCTCAGCTCCCATTTTATTATCTTCTAAATGAGTATGATTATTATACGACCTGCATTTTAGAAGCCAACACGCATAAAATCTGGAAGAGTGCTAGGCACAAAGATACCTTGATACATTTTAGCTATCATTATTATTATCATTACCCTGTAAACATTAGGATAAGTCTGACAGTGGACCTAGTTCATAGGGAGGAAATTTTGGATTCCAGGAAAGTTGAAGTCCTGGTTATTTATATGGTTTTTAGTAGTGCCTCTTAGCTCTGGCCTGGTATCACATCAGGATCAACTGGGGAGCTTGTTAAAATGTTTACCTTGGACAGCATCAGGACAAGCACACCACCAGATATAGGGGATGGGAACAAAAGTTACATTTAACAGGCATTTCTGGTAATTTTTGTGCCAAGAATATTTGAGAAATGCTGCCAACGGGCTCATGATTAAACAAATCCCTTGTTTCTTATCTTCCAACTACTGAATGAACTGTAGGTATTCAGACTGTAAGTGATTACATGGGCATTTCTACTGGGATCCAGGTAACAGAGCTCACTACTGAGTTGTCTCAAATTTGGAACAGGTTTATGTTTTAAATTTCGTGCCTCTTGTAAATTTTTTTTCTCCCCCTTGGCTATTTCCACCCTTACTGAAAACAATAAAAACAGGAATACTATATTTGTGCTTTTATTAATGTCCAAGAGAGAGATAAAGTTGGCCAAGCTGACCCCACAATATCTTGATAGGTTTTGTTGCTGTTGTTTTTAACAGAACACTCTTTTTAAGAGAAAAAGCATACAACATATTTTACACAAAAACTCAAATATTATGGATTCAGCAAAATCTTGTCAGGAATACTCAGACTCTAACACATCTGCCTGCTGAATTGGTGCCATTTGTTTTTCTTATTTGTAGGTAGGCAGCTTTTTCTTTTGTTGTGTTGTTATAGTTTCTACTTTATATTTCAAGCTTTTTGTTTTAGAAGTCATGGATTTTCTCTTAATTAAGCCTCACTTAAAAATCATATTGTTAAAAATTAGTTTTTTTGTTGTTTATTATAAATGAGAAAAAATATACCAAAGAATAGTATATTTTGAGTATAAAATCATATCTATAGTGTGAAGTTGCCAATATTTTCTGCTAAGTCATATACAGTGTTATCGATATTACTGCTTTCAAGGGTCATGAATGAAGATTATTTCATTATGGGAAAAATTGAACATATTAGTGGCATGATTTACCCATAAGGTATCAGACATATCAATTCAGCTAAAAGTAGAAAACGAATAAACTGGTTGAATTTCATGTTTCATTCAATTTAAATAAAATTTGTCACAACCAAAGTTAACTTTAAGAATTCCGGCAATGAAATGACTCCAAATCACAGCCAAATTTAAAATACTCTATGCAATGTGCATGTTGTGAGACTCTAAAAGGAATCAAGTTGAACTTAATTTCCAGGGTTTGCTTTAGTGATTATAATTTGTATTATTTCCTTTCTCTTCACTTGAAATAAGCTGGGAATACTGGGGGTACTTGGAATTTATTCCTATTTTCCAGCACACCTAGAACTTCGTTTAACATTGTGTGTGTGTGTGTGTGTGTGTGTGTGTGTGTGTGTGTGTGTGTTTAACCTGACCTTCCATATAACATTGACAGCTCTCAGACTAGGTTTTTTTCAAGTATTTTCCACTTGGAGTACTAAGACTTCGACACAGACTTATAGAAATGTCCTAGTAAAGAATATGATTCATGACTTTGGTACCCCTAAAGAACATAGTTATCCCACTTTCTCAAGGAACAATGAGGAAGATTCTGCAAAATCCTTGCTTCCTAAGGATTTCAGAAACCATTAAGTCACCATGTCTCAACAACCTGTCCTTTTTCAATGCTCATACACCCTGTTATTTAACCCAGACCCTCTACAGTACCTATCCTTACCCAGGCGGTAGTCCAACTTCCTAGAAAAACTTCAGCCCAAGATTCCAATCTTCTCTCTTCTCTCTGCCTTCCTTTTGTTCACAGTAAAAGAGGCACAGGTGACTTTTCAAATATTTTCGACAAACATCGACATTCCTTATCACTTAATGAAACTTTTTTCTACTTCTTTTAAAAATCTTCAGACTGAGGAAACCCGAAATATTTGAGATAGAACTAATCTACTTCTAATGTCTAAAATAATATGAATCTGTCTTCCTCCTTATAAAGTTAGGAAAGCCCTTTCTTCTGCAGTCAGCACACTGTGTACTTTTCTCCAAAAATCTACTAGTTACTGTCTATAAGATTACGTGAAAATTTTCTGATTGATATTATCTACAAACTGGCCTCAATTAATTTTTCTAATCTGTGTCTCACTAATTTAATTTATATTCCCTGAATTGTAGTGTCTCTTTCACACTTAACACTTGCATATTATTTGAGCTGATTTTTTTTTTTTTCTTTTTTAACCAGGAAATCTCTTACCCTTAATCTTGGTATGTCCATGACCTAACCATATTCAGAAAATATTTAAATATAAACTCTTCTATGATGTGTTAAGAATAAAACAAGTACTATCTACATTATTATTGGTAATAGTATTCCAATTTATAGTTGAGAAAAGAGCTTTGAACAGTTTGCCATTATAAGGTTATTAAAACTGGGGCGCCTGGGTGGCTCAGTGGTTTAAGCCTCTGCCTTCGGCTCAGGTCATGATCTCAGGGTCCTGGGATCGAGCCCCGCATCGGGCTCTCTGCTCAGCAGGAGCCTGCTTCCCCCTCTCTCTGTCTGCCTCTCTGCCTAGCTCTGATTTCTCTCTGTCAAATAAATTTAAAAAAAAATAAGGTTATTAAAACTTTTAGTATTTCTGAAACATAAGTAATTGTTTCCCCACCAAATACATGAATTCATGTGAGTGTAAATTAAACCTAAAGCATGTAAGGAATATAAATCATTTTTTTTTTCTTTCCATTGCAACAATTTTGTCGTAGTTCAGGCCATCAGCAATTGTCATGGAGACTCCTGGCCAGTCCTTCCCATCAAACATCCATAGTGTAGCCAGAGTTATGATTGTAAAACTCAAGTATGATTGTAGCATTTCATAGTTTTAAACACTTGAGTGATTCCACATTACCTCAGTATGGAGTCCAATCTATTTACGTGGTTTACAGGACTTTGAGGATGTTTTATTCTATTAAACTCTCTCCTTCATACCTACCTCTTGAAATCTACAACTCCATTTTCACCAGACATTAGCTCTAACATTTTATGCTCCTTCACTGCTGGCCTTGGCACATTATTTCCTTAATTCAGAGCATCATTTTTCCTGGCTCCCACAGCAATCATTGTTTAACTTATCATTTTTTATTTTGTCTCAAATCCTAGCTTAAATATCACTTCATTTATGAATCCATCCCTTCAGCCATAAGCCTTTCTAAGTACTATAATAACACTGTACTTCCACTCTCATAAATATCACACTCTCTACTGTAGTTAATATTTGTTCATCAGTGTCCCCCATATAGTATTGGTTCTTTAAGCCCAGATAGCATATACTGATTGTGCTTTGCTATTTCTTCACCACTTTCAGTGTCAGGGTGGGGAGTGGTGCAGTTCCTCATACCGTTAAGCAAGGCTCTGATGCCAATGCGGGGGGGGGGGTCCTACAGTTCAACTTAATTTAGACACTGTCTATCCAGACCTGGCATCTGATTCCACAGCTTGATGCCTCCGTTCTATAAGACTACCCTCTACCCCAGGGGCCATTTGCAAGCCCAAATTGTTAATCTGTGCTTCTGACCTACTGGCTAAAGTTTTGGAGGTTCCTGCAACTCCCTCTTCTGGTTTGATTAATTTACTGGGAGGGCTCACAGAACTCAGGAAAACTACTCACTAGATTATTAGTTTTTGTTTTTTTTGTTTTTAACAAAGGATATTAAAGGGTACAAATCAAGAGCCAGATGAGAAACATATCGTGAGGTCCTGAACAAAGGAGCTTCTGACCTCATGAAGTTTGGGGACTGGGAGATTGGTCCTGAGAAGATCTTGGTCTAGAAATCATCTTTAAACCCAGGACAGAGCTCTGAATGCCTCTTTCTAGGTTCTCTTATTATCCTGCTCAATCCTCTTCGTTAGTACTTACTATATTGCATGAACAGGCTCTATTTATTGAACAACCTCCCTAAAAGATTATAAGATACTGAAGAGTTGAAAACCCATATTCAATGCCTTGGTATCCTCAACACAATGCCTAGCTTAGTGTTTTTTGAAGTGAACTCAATGAATTTCTGCATCTTTCTCTATGGTCTTTCTTTTTATTTATTTCAACTGGTGTCCTAAGGTTCTCTCTTTTGCTTAAAACTTGGCCATCAAAATCTATTTTTTTCTCTTCCTAAAAGACCAAATATAAATCACATATTTATTCTTGAATTTCATTTAAAGCCATCGTTATTATCTCTTTCAAGACTATTTGAATGTATACCTTATTTTTAATTGAGTAGAGTTGGTCTGCATTAAAAGAATGCCATGCTTCACAAAGCAGGCAGGCAAAAAAATTTCACTCCCCATCTTTTCCTAGCTAACTCCCTTTCACCCTTCCAGAAAGAGCTCAAACATTTCTCCTACAAGTAAGTCTTCCTTACTGTTCAGAAAAGTTAAGTTGCCCCAATAAAAGCTTTCATTGTAACTTGAACTTTTCTTTCCTATCTCTTACTGATTAATTACTCAGTGACTGCCATATGATTGGTATGCCACAAACATTTTTCTGAATTCACCCAAAATTAATATAACATGGAATCTCAGGGTCATCTGTAAATTTAAGGGCTTTGATGGTCAAGAGAGCTGCCTCTCTCCTCTCACATTAACATATTTAAACAGTCATGTTCTGTGCTCTGCATAAAGTTTCTGATCTTCCTGAAGACAAGGCTGGGGTTGAGATAAAACAGTTACAGACAGGAACTGTTGCTCTTCCGCTCTAGCACAGAGGAATTGGATCTTGAAGGTAATAAAAGAAAAGATTTAAGTGTTAGATAATGAGAAGTCTAATAAGAATAAAGGAGCTTTGAAAAATTTCAAAAGCCATTGGTATGATACTTATTTCACTTTTTTTTCTGATTGTGTATAATACACTGTAGCCCAAATCTGAAGGATGTAGATAAACCATTTTTTATCATTAACAAGTTGAAATTATTTCACTACATTAAGTAAATATTCTTACTCAAAAAATATGCCTTTTCAGTGACAGGAAATTCAATTCCGTTGCTCCATTTTTATTTAACCACCTATCTTCACATTTTAGAAAAATATTCAGACTAGAAAACATACGGTGTTACTTGTTAAATAACATCCATCTGGTGGTTCTGATTTTCCTCAGTTTTAAGGTGTCACCCAAAATGGTATCATCGTAACATATTTAGATATTGCAATCACAGTTGCCTAAAGCATATACCATGTAATATAAAACTTTTCTATTTTTATTCTTGTTCCTTTTTATCATCTTCCTTTCAAGTTTCCATGAAAATTCTAAAGGAAAAAAAATTTAAAAATGATAACTATCCTAGGTGTACCAGTTTTAAAAATATTTTTACTGTGGAGTTCAACGGTGGGAGAGGTTGTTTGCTTTTTGTTTGTTTGTTTGTTTGTTTGTTTTTTGTTTGTTTTTTAACCTCATCACAGACTTGAATGTATTGCTTTCAACAGGAAAGTGATAACATTTCATATGAGAATAAAATTTTTTTTTCCATTTTAATACAACAGAATTATTTGATCTAGCTACTATCTGAAACTATTTGAATGTGACCATTTATACCTTTTTTAAAGTTTTTACTTAATTTCCAGTTCATGGATATACACTGTAATATTAGCTTCAGGTGTACAATATAGTGATTCAACACTTCCATACAACATCCAGTGCTCATCCTTAATCCCCATCACTTACCTGACCCATCCCACACACCTCCTGCTCTGGGACTTAGGCTTTGTTTATTGTTCTTTTCTAACTCCTTTAGGTGTAAGATTAGGTTGTGAATTTGAGATTTTTCTTCCATCTTGAGGTAAGCCTGTATTGCTGTATACTTTCCTCTTAGGACTATTTTGTTGTATCCCAAAAGTTTTAGAGTATGGTGTTCTCATTTTTGTTTGTTTCCATATATATATATATATATTTTTTTTTTTTTTAATTTCTTCTTTGATTTCCTGGTTGACTCATTCATTGTTTAGTAGCATTTATTTAACCTCCATGTATTTGTGATTTTTCCATTTTGTGTGTGTGTGTGGTTGACTTCAAGTTTCATAGTGTTGTGGTCTGAAAAGGTGCATGGTATGATTTCAGTCTTTTTGTATTTTTTGAACCTGTTTTGTGACCTAACATGCATTCTGTTCTGGAGAATGTTCCATATGTACTTGAAAAGAGTGTGTATTATGCTGTTTTTAGGATGGAATGATCTGAATATATCTGTTATATCCATCTGGTCCAGTGTGTCATTCAGAGCCATTGCTCCCTTGTTAATTTTCTGTTTAGATAATCTGTTCATTGATACAAGTGGGGTTTTAAAGTCCCCTACTATTATAGTATTATTTTTAATGAGTTCCTTTATATTTGTTATTAACTGTTTTATATATTTGGGTGCTCTGTGTTGGGTGCATAAATATTTATAATTGTTTTATCTTTTTGTTGAATTGTACCTTATATAATGCCCTTCTTTGTCACTTTTTACAGTCTTTATCTTAAAGTCTAGTTTGTCTGATATAAGTATTGCTACTCTGGCTTTCTTTTGACATCCATTTGTGTGATACATGTTTCTCATCTTCTCACTTTCAATCTGAAGGGGACTTTAGGTCTAAAATGAGTCTCTTATAGGCAACATATAGATGGGGCTTTTTTTTTTTTTTTTTTAATCTAGTTCAACACCCTTTGTCTTTTGATTGGAGCAATTAGTCCACTTATATCCAGAGTAATTACTGATAGATATGTATTTTTCTGCCATTTCATTACTTGTTTTGTCACTGTTTCTGGAGATTTTCTCTGTTCCTTTCTAATCTTTATCAGTTTTGCTCTTTCTTTCCCACTCAAAGAGTCCCCTTCAATATATCTTGCAGGACGGATTTAGTGGTCATGAACTCCCTTAGTTTTTATTTGTCTGGGAAATGCTTTATTTCTCCATCTATTCTAAATGACAGCCTTGCTGGAAAAAGCATTCTTGGCGGCAGATTTTTCCTATACAGTGCATTGAATATATCATGCCACTTTCTTCTGGCTAGCCAAGTTTCTGTAGAGAGATTTGCAGCTAGCCTTATGGGTCTTCCCTTGTAAGTTAAGGACTTCTTTTGTCTTGCTGCCTTTACAATTTTTTCCTTATCACTGTATTTTGCAAATTTAATTACAATATGTCTTGGTGTTGGCTTGCTTTTGTTGATTGTGATTGGATTTCTCTGTGTTTCCTGGATCTGAATGTCCTTATCCTTCCCCAGATTAGGGGCGTTTTTTGCTCTTATTTCTTGAAATAAATTTTCTGTCACCTTTTCTCTCTCTTCTTCTGATACTCCTGTAGTATGAATGTTATGTTTGATGGAGTCACTGAGTTCCCTATGTCTATCCTCATGTTCCAGTTATGTCTCCTACTTCTCAAGGTAATGGGCTTATGAAAAAGGGGTCTATAGTGCCATGGGCCTGATACTTCAGTAGTGCATCTGGTGTGTGCTGCATGCACTCTGATGTTGTATTGTGGCTGCTCTATCCTTCAGGCCAATCATCTGCAGAGGTTCTCCTTGGTTGCTGTGGACAGTGTTTGGTTCCTAGTCTGAATGTTGTGAGTTTTAACGAGGTGTTCTCTTATCTGCTTGTGAAATGAGACCTGGTGCCAATTCCACAGAGCTGAGGTCCTGCAGAACTCTGTGGTTGGAGATGTGGTGTGGACAGGGATTTGTGATGGTCTTACGGGGGAAGGGGCCTGCTGCCTTGGGACTGAGGCAAGCTTGATTGAGCTGGATAGTTCCGTGGAAATGCAAGGGGGTGGAATTGGTGTAAGTAAGTTAGGCAGCCAGTGGCAGTGTTATATTGCTTTCCACAGGTGGCTCTGTATTAATTCTGAGGTGCTGTGGGAGGACATGGTGCTGGACAGTTCCTGTGTTCCAGGAGAGGCATCTCCGTGAACACTGGTTGTGGTCTCAGAAGCCCCATTGTGTCCCAAACATTTTTTAGATTGCTATGTCCATGCTGTCTGCCCTCAGGTTGTTTGCCTTCCTCCCCTCCAGGAGCTGCACAGTGCTCTCCTGGCTGTCATTATATGTAGCTTCCATTTTCTCCCCCTCTTACTTTCCAAGGGGAAAAACTGGCTTTTATCCTTAAGATAACAGCATGTAAAATCATATTTCATTGAAACAAGATAGGATCAGGAGGGAGACAAACCATAAGAGACTCTTAACCTCACAAAACAAACTGAGGGTCGCCGGGAGGAGGGGGGTCGGGAGAGGGGGGTGGAGTTATGAACGTTGGGGAAGACATGTGCTATGATGAGTGCTGTGAAATGTAAACCTGGCGATTCACAGACCTGTACCCCTGGGGCTAAAAACATTATATGCTAATAAAAAATTAATGTAAAAAATCATATTTCATGAATCTAAGTTCCCATGAAAAAGCAAAATCAATAAATAAAAGGAATAATAAAGCAAAAAGACAAAGACAGATTTAAAATATCCTTAATTAAATAATAGAGAAATTTTAAAATATTTATTTATATTGATAAAGGCATCATCTGTTTTTCTACATTTTTACTTATATGTAGTTTCATTTCATTTTTTGACACTTGATAATACATTTAATTATTTGTTGTTCCTTATTTTGTTTCATAAAATAAGCATGTATCTTATAAGAATTGACTGAAGCAGAGCTTGTTTTAATCTTCAGTTAAACGGCAGAACTCAATGGCTTTCCAGTTCAGCCCCAGCCATTTTCCAGCTGAGCTATTAAAGGAGATTTTACCTGTGTCTGCCACCACCAATTGAAATACAACAGACAGCAGAGGTTAATCACTTTCTCTGTGGAGGTCCTTCTAAAGAAGAGTTTAAATCTAGACAAAGGTTTCCTAGAGTATATTCCATAAATTCCTAATTTTTTTAGATTTTAAAATGTGTTGCGTTATTGGAAAATATTATGAAGTTAAAGTTGGAAAATACTGAGTTAAGTCATACTGAGCTATTATCTCTACTCCAAGATTTTTCTAACTTTGCTATATTGATGGTCATTATAAAGAGCAAAGAGAGAATTTATTACATAATGCCTACTAAAATAAGTTGAACACTGTGTGATTTTTAATGAATATTGCTAATTAGTCTCTCCCTGCTCTTTGCACATTTAAGAAAATGATTATTTAAATCACAGGTTTTATTTCAAGACTAGTAAAGATGCTATTTTTTTAGGAACTTATTCATCTTGGTTTTCTCCATCAGTAGGATGACAAGATATTTTGAAAAGATTAGTAACTTCCAAGGACATTAAGGAAAAATGCTGTTTAGGGGATTTTAAAAATAAAGAACAACATTTGTGCTGGTGATATGAATTTGGGATCCATCAGCTTATTGGTTATTATTAAATATACAGAAAATCATTAGATATTGGGTGTATTAGACAAGACTATTAAAAAAAAAAAAAAAAAAGACAGACCTGAAACTATAGTACTGGGGAACATCAATGTTTAAGGACCACTTGAAAAGGGATGTCAAAAGGAAAATGAAAAGGAGTGAGTAAGTCTGATAGAGGAAGAGGATAAATATTAGGAAAAGATAATTTCTAGTAATAATCATACTGCATTCTAGGCAACAGCTTGGTATATGCTGACACAGAGGAAGTTTGTGAATTATAAGAATTGTTGCACACTTACATTTATAACTTTTTTAAAATCTTCCTTAATTTATCAGAGAAAATCAAAGTTACACAGCACATCTTTTCTTCTCCATACCAATTTTGTGTATTTGTGTGTATCTGTGTATATAAAATATGCTGTGAATGCACTGAATTATTTTTACCAATCAATTTATACAGAAGTCAGATTCTACTATAATCAGAATCAATTATTATGCTGTGGAAGTCAGCTGTAGCGAAGAATGTATTTATAAAATATTAAAAGGGCTCCCAGGGACTGATACTTTATTCATTAATTTTTTAAACTTACAATTTTGAGGAAGTTTATACATTTGTAAAATGCAGAGAATAATATGAATCTACATGAGGGCTCATAAAATTTCAACAATTATTAAGTCATCTCATTTTAGCTGTAATATTTTATTTTTTAAAAGATTTTATTTATTTGTCAGAGAGAGAATGAGAGCACAAGCAGGGGAGCAGCAAGAAGAGGGAAAACCAGGCTCCCCAGTTTGAAGAAGCCTGATGCAGGATTCGATCCCAGGATCTTGGGATCATGACCTGATCCAAAGGCGGATGCTTAACCGACTAATCCACCCAGGTGTCCCTTATCTGCAATATTTTAAAACATAGATTTAACATATAAGGATTCTATTTTTTTTAATGAACTGACATACTATTATTGCTGCTAAAAAAATGATTTTTTTAAGACAGTACAACACAAATTGAATATATATTTTTTTTAAGATTTATTTATTTATTTATTTATTTATTTATTTATTTGACAGACAGAGATTACAAGTAGGCAGAGAGGCAGGCAGAGAGAGAGGGGGAAGCAGGATCCCTGCCGAGCAGAGAGCCGATGCGGAGCTCGATCCCAGGACCCTGGGATCATGATCTGAGCCGAAGGCAGAGGCTTTAACCCACTGAGCCACCCAGGCGCCCCACAAATTGAATATTTGACACAAAATCTCAAATACCCCAACATTTTTGACCTATAGTTTGGCTTAATATCATCAACATGCTCAAATTTACTCAGTTATTTAATAAGTCTGTGCATATGGGCTTTTTATTTGCTATTATGTTTACTTGTTTATTTACTTATGGTTGAGAATTGTTTGTTTGAACCAAGATCCTATAAACTTTAAACATGGAAATTGGTTATTATATCTCTGAAATTGTTTTTATTCCAAGGATTCCTCCTTGATAACATTTGTTCCTCTTGAAAATTTTGTTGAAGGAGTTGGGTCCTATTTTCCACATAGTTTTCACAATCTGACTTGTTTTATTTCATCCTCATGCTATAATGGAACTCATTTTTATATCCCTATATTTTACATATATTTTTCTATGGTTTCATAAATATTTCACACATGTAATTGGTACTTAGATCTATATTGCCTATAAATTACTACTTAGATATTGGATTATTTTTCAATTTATGGTCAAAAATAGCTCTAGATGACAATTCCATCAGGAGGTACATAGTAATTGTTTGGGTCTCTTTATGAGATATTAGCACATACTGATAATCATTAATCTATTATTTTTACTAAGTGTTACAAAATGATGACCTTCTAATTTTATATCTCCTACTGAATTGAAAAACTGGAATGATTATGTAAAAAGAAATTTCTGAACACTGAAAATTATAAGACACTAATTAAAGAAATTGAAGAAGACACAAAAATAAAGATATTTTGTGATTATGGATTGGAAGAATTAATATTGTTAAAATGTCTATACTACCTAAAGCAATGTATAAATTCAATGCAATCCTTATCAAAACTCCAATGGCATTTCTCACAGGACTAGAACAAATGATTCTAAAATTTGTATGAAACCATAAAAGATCTTGAAAGCCAAAGAAATCTAAAGAAAGAACAAATCTGGTTGCCTGGGTGGCTCAGTTGGTTAAGCATCTGCCTTCAGCTCAGGTCATGATCCCAGAGTCCCAGGATTGAGTCCAAAATCAGGCTCCCTGCTCAACAGAGAGTCCTCTTCTCCCTCTCCCTGCGCCCATCTCATTCTCTCTCTCTCTCTCACTTTCTCAAACAAATAAATAAAAATCTTTTTTTTTTTTTTTTTTTTAAAGAACAAATCTAATGCTCCCGGATTTCAAACTACATTACAAAGCTATAGTAATTAACATGTATGGTATTGGCATAAACATACACAGAGATTAATGAAACAGAATTTGAGAACCCTGAAATAAACCCATATATAATATGGATATTAATATCGAACAAAGAAGCCGAAAACATACAATGGAGAATGGATAATCTCTTTAGTAAATAGTGCTGGTAAAACTGGACGAACATATGCAAAAAAATAATAATAATAAAACTAGATCACAGTCTTTCATCATATACAAAAAGTATCTCAAAATGGATTAAAGAGTTGAGTGTAAGATCCCAAACCATAAAATTCCCAAAAGAGAACATAGGCAACAACCTCTTTGACAGTAGTCTTTGTGATTTGTTTGTGGCTCTGACTCTGAAGTAAGAGAAGTATTTATAATACTTCTTTATTTATTTATGTATTCAAATTATTGCAGATTCGATCTGGAAGGGCTCTTTCATTTGGTTCCTGGGTCTCTTTGATATAGCTCTACTGTGTGTGTGGAGGGAAATATTTTCACTTCTTTTCCTTCTGGCATTATAAGATGTTCAAGTTCATATTACATTTTTCCTGCCCCCATTCTAAACTCAGTCATTTCCTCAAGGAGCCTACAGTTCGTTAGGCTTTGGGTACTAGATATGTACATTGGTATGGGTGTCTAGGCCTTCTCAGAAAAATGACATGACTAAGAAATATGTACCCACAAAGGAAATCACTTCAACAGTTAGACCATTGTGCTTATGCACAGCTTCTTTTACTTTTATTTTTGTAGACCCTGTTTGTTTCCAGAGTTACTTAGGTAAGTACATCTCTCCACACTCACCACCTTTAGTGAGGTTGTTTCATACATTTGGAATGAAGTTAGATTTTTTTTTTGAGATTTTATTTATTTATTTGACAGACAGAAATCACGAGCAGGCAGAGGCAGGCAGAGAGAGGAGGAAGCAGGCTCCCCACCGAGCAGAGAGCCCGATGCGGGGCTCGATCCCAGGACCCTGGGACCATGACCTGACCCGAAGGCAGAGGCCTCAACCCACTGAGCCACCCAGGTGCCCCATGAAGTTAGATTTTATCATCACATTCTGCATTCCATCTGGGGATTTCCCTCACTCTTAAATTATTTATACTGGACTTCTCATATAATACAGTCTACCTTTTGTGCTATCATGTTAATGGGTTTTGATAGACATAGTGTCATGTATCCACCATTAGTGTCATAGAGGATAATTTTAGTTCCCTAAAAATTCTTCCGTGTTTCATCTATACTACTGTCACTCTCCTATATCTAAACCCTGGGTACCACTGATTTTTTTTTTTTTTTTTTGGTTGCCTCTGTAAATTTGCCCTTTCCAGAATCAGGTAATTGGGATTATACAGTATGTAACTTTTCCAGATTGGCTTCTTTTACTTAGAAATAGCCATTAATGAATTATCTATGTATTTTCATGGCTTCATACTTCATTTTTGTTTCCATCAAACGCTATTCTTTTTATTTAGATATACCTCAGTTACCTACTGAAGGATGTCTTGGTTGCTTGCTGTTTATAGTGATTAAAAATAAAGATGTTACAAACATTTGTGAGTTGGTTTTTGTGTGAACATGTTTTCAGATTAGTTTGATAAGTATTTAGGGGGATTGTACAATAAGACTGTTTAGCTTTGTAACAGAAACTGTCAAACTATCATCAAAAAAAAGTGTTTTACCACTTTGCATTTCTGCCAGCAGTAAGAGTGATTTCTTGTACTACATTATCCCTGGGTATTGATAACTTCATGTTTTATTTTTATTTTCATAATTTAACCATTCTAATAGGTGTGTAGTGATATTTTATTCCTTTATTTGCAGTTCCCTAATGATAAATGACATTGAGCATCTCTGCATATGTTTACCTGCCATTTATGTATCTTATTCGGTAAAGTATCTGTTCAGGTTTTCTTGTCTATTTTCTAGTTGAATTGTTTTCTTATTGTTGAGTTTTATAAAGTTAAGTTTCAAGAGTTCTTTGTATATTTTAGATAAAACTATTTCATGAGAAGTGTATTTTGTTGTGAAAACTCTCTACCAGACGGTAACTTGTTACATTTGTTAACAGTGTATTTCTCACAGCAGAAGTTTTTAATTTTAATAATGTCCAACTTATTTAAAAACTTATTTAAATTCAAAAATTCATTACTAAACCTAAGGCCATCTAGAATTTTCACTATGTTTCCTTCTGGAAATTTCCAGTTTTGTGTTTTATATTTGAGTGCATAATCCATTTTGATTTTTGTGAAAAGTGTATTTTATGTGTCCACGATTTTTTTTTTTAATATGAATGGCCAATTGTTCTAAAACCATTTGTTGAAAAGATTATCCTTTCTCCATTGAATTACCTTTGAGCCTCCAGAAAAGATCAGTCGACTGTGTTTATGTAGTTCTATTTCTGAGCTCTATATTCTGCTCCTTTGGTATATGTGTTGATTCTTTCACAGATAGTAGACTATCTTGATGGCTGCAGCTTTCCACTACATCTCGAAATGTATTAGTGAGTGCTCAAACTCTTATTCTTCAATATTATGTTGGCTTTTCTGGGTTTTGTTGAGTAAAATCTTGCATGATGGGCTGAGAGTGATCATGGGGGGCATTAAGTGAATTAGCAAAGAATGTAAAGTGACCTAAAGAATAATCTACATATGCTTTACACTTTCAAACAGGATTCTGAGAGTACTTAGGTCACATCATGGTAACTGGGTAGGTACAGAAGGTGTACCTGTAACTTAAATATTTGGATATAATTTTATCCACATGATGCTATTGCAATTAAGAGAAGAATACCCTGGTACTTCTGTTGTCTAACTGTGGTTTTGGGAAATTGCTTTGGACATTGTGTAAGAAGTGAGAGTAAACAAAAGAAAAGGAACTCATGAAACCAGAAAAGTAAATTTTAAAGGGGAAAAAAATCCTATATATTCTCATATAATAAAAAGAGACTATCCTTCACACAGGTACAAAAATAAATCTAAAAATAAATACACCTTATTTGAGTTTTCCCTGGGGAGGCATAATATCAAAAGTATTTTTAAAAACAAACCCAGGGCTCACCTGGCTGGTGCAGTCAGTGGAATATGCAACTCTTGATCTCAAGGAGTTGTTAGTTCAAGCCCCACACTGGGTGTAGAGATTACTCAAAAATAAAATTTTAAAGAAAAACAAAAGCCACAAAAACTGGCTCAGCATAGATACTGATCAAACCAAAGCGCATCTAAATACCTACACTTCCTCTATTGATTCAGACTTGCTATACATCAGGCTTAACTTTCTCTTTTGTCAAATCATGACAGTGGAAAATTCTAATTTCCTCCCAACTAGTCAAAGTGATGTTACCAGTAACTCAATTGTCTTTCAGTACCAAACCAATCGAGATTCTCTTGAAATCTGATATTACATATCCCTGATCTTTAAAATGATTTTTCTAAGTACCTTAGGTTTAGTTTTTCAGAAGGCAGAACTGATGGATGTATTTTGTGCTCACTGAGTTCCTTTTCACTAGCTAAGAACTTAAAAGGAATTTCTGTCAAAAGAAGAAAAGATGATTTACTTCATTTGATGTGACTGTTTCATCCATCATAAAATTAGCTTGCAGTAATTCAGCTCTTAAAATGGTCTTTTAAAAGAAACTTGGTAAGTTGACAAGATTATTTTTACAGTTTTGTTTCTTTAAGAATTATGCTGATTTGTTAGTTTTTCTCAAAAATGCACAGGCAACTTGAAAAGAGCAAAATACAAAATAATAAATTCAACTTGTATGGGGATGAATAATACCCCAATCTCCAGTAGATAAAACTAGGCTTTGAGTTGTTAAAATTTTAGCTGATACCAACTATAAATCTAAACTTCTGATACTGTATTTCAGGAACAGTATGGCATCATTAAGGGGATATTTTTAATCAGATCAGAAAAATAACTCCATTAAATAAACAAATCAGAATTTATTAAGCATCTGTGACATGCAAATTATTGTGATACATATGATAGATGTTATGGAGATTATAACAAAAAAAAGAATGCCCACAGAAATCTCACAATCATGAACAATTCCATATAGATATGAAAATTTTTCTTGCAATAAATAACTTTTCTTAATGTGGAAAGTAATTTGTAAAGTTTTTGTACCATTTGGTTACAAACAAGACTAAGTTAAAAAGAACTAAACCAAAAAACAAAGAAAGGAAAGAAAAGAAAAAAAAAAAAACATTACACCTCTGTAAGTCTGAGTGGCTCTGCCATTTTCTTTAGATATTTTTAAGGATGAGGGAATGACAGAAAGTGAACTAACATGAAAATCTTTATTTAAATATTTCAGACACTTGAAAAATGTCTATGTAGAAAAAGAAAAACTTTTTCTCGAAATACAAGTTGAACAGAAAATGGCTAGAGGTTGCCTTTTTATAGTGGAATTTTTTAGTTTATTTATACAACTTTCTATTTACCTATTAAGACTTCCAAATAAAGCTGGCAAACATTATTTATGCCACTGAGTTAGCAAAACATATTTTTCTTATTTGTAAAGTCTGTATAACCAACAAAAATATCTACAAAGGAATTAAATAATTAACATTTGTTGTGTAATTAACCCCTCAAATATGTCAACTCAGTCAATTTAGTGCAATACTTTTATAGTTCAATGAACTACGGAATCTATCTGGTAATTTGTCATGTGAACTATACCTGGTAGCTCCTGCTTCAAAAATAAAATCAATTTGGCCATTCAGTTTGTCCTTTTTTAAATCTGATTAATTTTCTATCTGATTAAATACAAATAAAATGTTTTTCCCTGCCTCTGAACGCCTCTTCACAGTTGGCCCGATAGGACAAAAGCAGACAATAGACATATGGGTTGATTCCTGATGGAATTAAAGCAAAACAATATAGCGGCTGGCTATAAGGAAAGACACCATTATTTTTACTGATTATAGCAAAAGACCTTTTTTCTCTTCAGTAGCAGTTTGGAACTTACATCTGGAAATTGTAAGTCAGCACAGATTCCAATATGGTAACTTCCATTGTTTTGGGACAGGCATTTCATCAATGACAGTCTATTTGAGAGCATTAAATATACTCCACTTTGCCAGAATAAGACTCACTTTTTCTTGCATGCATCTTGAATTCTTTATACATGAAAAAATATTATCTTTTCCCCAAATTTTGGTCAAATCATATTTGATGTATGGCATTTTTTTTTCAGATTTAACAGTTATGCAGTGAAGAGGGAACAATTTCCAGTTATTCCTAGGCTCAAGATATTGAGCATGCAAATTTCAATAATCACTAAGAATTCTAGTCACAACTGAAATAGATTACTGTGATTTCTATTATTCTCCTGTTATCTTAAAAAACCTACTAATTAAATTCTCTTCTAATATTTACACGACCAGTGCTCTAACCCCTGAGCTATAGGGCCACTCTTCCAATATTTAAAACAAATGCATTTCCTGGGTGATTGCTATGACTAGCAACATTTATTAGAAGCTTATTCCACTCAAGATATTTATAAATTTTGTTCATGTAACACTTGCCACTATCAGAAAAGAGAGTTTCTCATCTATCTGACTCTATAATTTAATGATAGGAAATAGGAAGTATGAACTCCCTAAACTCAATTATGAAATATTATTCAGATTAGTACAGTGGGAAATGGAAGAATAGATGTCTCTGCTCTTAAGAAGCTTGAGAATTCAATAATGACATTAGGCAATGTTGGACTGCATGCCGTAGGATGAGGAGCCCAGCTTCAATCCCAACTGCTATGTGTGATATTTCAGGCTGTAACATACATAAGCAGTTACAAACCTTTTATCTGGAGGGCTACCCTCCTTACACCAGACTTGGGGCACAGCCAGTGCACTGCAGTCATTGAAGAGATTTGCAGTCCAGAACTCAGGATCCCTGATTGGTCATGCTCTCATACACAGCTGCATTCCTTCCCCAGGTACATTTAGAGGTATATTTCTTGAGGTCTTTCAAAGGCACTTATGTCAAAACCTCCTCACAGTTGGGGGTGAAGGCAAGGAAACTCAAGGACACTTTTTCTCTACTCTGAACTCAGTATTCAGTGTTTTTCCACTCCTAGCCTTTTCCTCTCTCCCCCTCCTAAGACTGGCAGGTCCATAAAGCTGCAAGATCCTATGGTTTGGGGATCCCTTTGCTGTGAGACCATCTTCATTGGTACCATTCCATAGGAAAAAATTGGTCAGGGGAGTCAGTACCTTCTCTGGTTTAGCCAATCAGTATGAGTTGAAAGGTTTGACTATTACTTTTGTCTTGACTTGTCTTAATCAACTACTCTGACACCTAGCAGCTTAGGTCTGTTGAGGTCAGCTGAGTTTCTGACACAGGAAAATAAAATTTTTTTATGTATAAAAAATACTTCAGTATAAACTGAAAGCATAAGAGAAAATGCAGTATGTGGGAAGGAAAGTGGGCAATAGGGACAATTATATGTAGGTCATGAACAAATACTATGCACTAAACCACCGAGATCCTGAGACATTAGGAGGACAGTGAAGATATGAATCTGGTTCCAAAGAGGGCTTTCAGTTGGGGTTATAGTAAGAAATTTAGTCTGATGATCCAGGTGGGGGCATTTTATATTTAAACTAGAATTTAAGAAAATGTCATTTGTTTTTATCTTGTACAGACAATGGGAAAGTCATGATGTGTCAGAGCAGAACAATAACAAAATAAAACTTGTGTTTTAGAAGTGGTTTTAGAAGTGTCTTATCCAGCTTTTTGTCCAGCCTAGCCAAACATTTATTGTTGACATGCTCTTAGAATATATTGTGCAAAATAACTAAAGTGTCTTTGAATAGTTCATGATCTAGGAGGGTGGTATGGATTTCAACAAAGACTAAGAGATTATCCTGCAGTGTGACTTAACAGAGACCCTTTAACAATACTCTGGGAATATAGGGGTATAATTGACTAACTCAAGAGACAAGGGGGAAGATCTTATGCAGTGGGTAATCCATTAGCTGAATTTTAAAAATGTGTAGGACCATAGGAAGAGGGATGTGTAATTATGAAAAGATCCTACAAACCAAAAGCCACTATTTTACTTGATGTTCTCTAAACATTATTTTATCCTTAGAAAATGGGAATAATTACCTTTGTCCTGAAAAACTATATAAATTGAAGGGATACCTTGACAACTGATCGATCAGAGTACTTGTAAATCCACACACACAAAAAATCTCTTATTAACAATGAATCTTTGTATTTATAAGGTTTTGGGCAGTACTTTCAGAAAAGTATAAATGATACTTCATAATGTGACCTTGCTTATATCTCCAGCTTTATTTTCCACCAGTTTTCAATAGTTACATATCATTTAACCAAGCCAAATTACAGTAAAAACAACCAAAACTATCCCATCTTAAACAATGTAGAAGAGTAGTATTTTATTAAAAATATCTGGTAGCTGGGGTACCTGGGTGGCTCAGTGCATTAAGTGTATGCCTTCAGCTTGGGTCGTGATCCTGGGGTCCTAGAATCAAGCCCTGTGTTAGGCTCCCTGTTCAGCAGGGAGTCTGCTTCTCCCACTCCATCTGCCCCTCTCTCCTGCTCATGCTCTCTCTTGTGAATTCTCTTTCTCTCTCAAATAACTAAAACCTTTAATTTTTTTCTTTAAATCTGGCAGCTAGAAACAATTTTAAAATTACTTTTAGGCATTGTAAACATTTCATTTTAACCATAACCATTGCAAGTGACAGAAACAGAAAGAAAACCAATTGCTTTTGACGACTCAAAGTGCAGGCAAAATGTATCTACTAGAACGTATTTACCTGCTCCAGAGCATTTAGCATATGCTGAAAGTCCTAGTCAGCACTTTCTTAGAGAAAGTTATCAGTTAATTTGGATAAATGGATTAGATGAATTTCCTTCTAGGAGTTTCTACTATAATTACCGCTATTTTCCGAACTGTCATTTATTTACCTTTGCACACGTTGCCCCCTCTGCTCAAGTGCCTGCTCACCAACCATCCTGGGAAATTACTGCTCCTTTTTGAAGACTCCAGGAGAAGCAGCAATTTCCCTGGAAATTATTTTCAAATTATTTCTCACTAAAGAGAATCAGGCAGCCCACCTACCATCTGTGCTCAAAGACCTTCCCCTCTAAATCACTATTGTCAATCTTTTTACACAAACATTAATCATAGCTTACATTATTGAGCACCTTATTATTATATACTAGGCCTTGTTTACAGTAATTTGCATGTATTAACTTCTTTAATCCTCTTAATACTCTATGAAGTAATACTCTGATTTTCCTCATATTATCTTATAAACGTGAAAGAATCATATAAAGTTTGGGTAATTTGTAGAAAGCCACATAGAAGGTAAAAGTATCAGGATTCATAGTTCAGCATTTTGGCTTCAGAGGTCATTTTTTTAGAGTTTGCACTTACTGCCTCTCAGTCACAGAACATTATACTTTACTTGCTGGTGCTTACAATAAGCAATTTGCTTTTTTCTATCAGAATTATGTCTTATCATCTTTCTAGTCTTAATAGAGAACAGCAATGTTTGTTACATAATATTATTCATCTCATTGATTTTTAATAAATGAATGAGATTTCAAATGGAAATATGTTGTGGCCATTTGAAATATAGAGGGCAAACTGTATCTGACATCTTTTTAAAGTCAGTACGTTTAGTGAATAGTAGAGGAAATGCTGTATTTTTCTCATATTCTGGGTTCTTTTGCTTTGAAGGCTCACAGAAGCTTATTTTTCACCTCAGAATAGTATCAACATTATTTGGTATTTGTGCATTCTTGTTACATTAATAAATCGTGGAAGCTGAAAATTGACATATCATTGAATGAATCCAAATAATTTATATATTTTTTTCTTTTCTGACACTCTATCCATAAAATTCAAAGCATTGGTTGTCTGAGTTCATAAAATTTCCACTGGATAGATAGGTTAGAGCCACTCCATAGAATCAATGTCATACAAACCATGTGGGTTGATAGATTTTTCACATCAAACTGTCATCTTGCCTCTGCTGTTACATTATATTTGCTACCTCAACAGTGACTCAAATTGTTATTTTTTTTTACAGCTGGTGCCCCACTATAAAATAATCCAGTATGTTTTTGACCACACATTTAACTATTTACTGATATCCAAGGGCCTTAGTTTTTTATTTGAAGTTTGAGTCTAAAAGTTGTCTAGATTTTTTTTATTTTAATGGTGGCACACATTTAAACACAAATCTATACATACAAATTTCACTGTGACTGTGACTGGAAATTATTTTAGAAGTCACGGCTGATTTGTTGATGTAACACTTTGCTTTCCTTTCATTTATTTCTTTATGCCAGTTACCACCCAGCTAAACTTGATGACATTTTATGATGACTGTTGGCATTGCTGTTTTAAGAATGAACTCAGGGGAATTTGGTATTTGTGTGGGCTTTGGTACGCAGAGCCAGGGAGCCATGCACATTCACAAATATCAATAAGAAGGCGCAATTTTTGCAGATAATGTCTGAGGAATGTTTTTGTATTTAGATAAGAAAGGTATGCTCTTTCAAGGATGATAATGGATTGGCCTGGAAAGAGGGCATTAAGGACAGTCCAGCTAGTGGGAAGTAAATTATAGAGGAAAAAAACAAAGAGGATATGACATAGGAGTTGTTCATTAGGCAAGTTTGGAGTTGTACATTGTGCATGTACATGTGTGTGGTATGCATGTGTGTGTGTGTGTGTGTGTAAGTTCACATCCTTATTTTGGGAATGAGATATCAGGATATAAATAATAAAGACATACAAATACAAAGATTAAACAAATAATAAAATATCATCTATAAGGTAAACGGAGTTTACGTTTTATACCACATCCACTAAAGAATTTTAAGCAGGATGTTAATATTATCAGATATCTATTTTAGACATTGTAGTTGTGTAGAGAAAGTATTAGATTGGGAAAGAACAGAGACAGAAGGAGGACCAATTATGCTATTTTTGCAATAGTTGAGAGAGAAGTGGATTCTGTACTGGAGACAGTAACTTGAGGGGTAAGCAGAAGGGACAGATTGGAAAGAATTTAAGGAGAGAATACTCCTTGGTAAATTACCACTAGATAAACTACTAAATTAGGCTGGGAAACATAATGATGGGAAAAGAAAAAGTGTCAGGATGACGCTTCAGCTTCTGGCTTGTGCTCCTAGGTAGAAAAGCTCATTGAGATTTATGAACACAAATGTTTACTGTATTGGTGAGATGAGGGAGGCAGAGACTGAAATAGAGAATTGTTTGGGACATGAAGAATTGCATGTGCTCATAATGTGCACAGGAGGAGAGATACAGAGACAGCTGGAGCTCAGGGGAGAGATTTGGACAGACAGTGTAGGTTTGCAAATCATCACCATATGCCTGGTCATCGAAGTCATGGGTGCCAGGCCGATCATAAAGACAAGTTGCAAAACTGTAAATGAAAAATCAAGTATGTAAAAAAAAAAAGGAACCAAAATAAAATCTACACCCCTTACATCCTGAAATTCTTACTAATCTGCATTAACACTTTCACTCTTCCATATCCCCTCACTTTTGAGGACGTTATTCCTCTACCTGGAATATCTTGTTCTCTGTGTCATTCTGGCATACTGACCAGCGTTATCCAGTTGGACTGAGATGTAAATTAGGCACAAGGAATCTGAAAGTAAGAGTAATGGAGGTATCTGAGGCAGAGCAGAAAGAGACATCCACATTCCCTATTTACGCTTATCCATCTGTACGCACTTGTGAATAGCATGTTCAAATATTAACTGTTTCCTGGCTCCTCAGGATGACATCTTTTCGTTGCTGGAGACATCTGTCCACATAATCTTTTTAATGATATTAAAAGAATTGCTTTCTATTCACCTATTTGCATACCTTCTACTTCTCTTAAACTAGAAAGACTTTGGTGTCCTTGTGTCCAAGGAGAGGACAGAATAAGATGCCAAAATAGGATTAGATACTTAAGAACTTATTGGGGAAACACCTGGGAAGGGTTAAAGCAGGTGGGGACAAGAGAATATGGGAGTGCCTAAGATCATAACACAGGTCAGACAATTGTGCAAAGAGAATGGGGAAAAAAAAGGTTTAAGAAAGAGTAGCTTTAGTCCTCAATGCAATTTTCAGAAAGTTCCCAGTGGCTTTGGCATGAATGCTGTTATATAATCTACATGCATGCGTACATACATACATACATCTATATATACACACGCATATATACATATTTTTCTTTATCACAAACAAGATGTATGCAGCATAGTTCCTTGGCTGCCACATGATGTATTTGGAATGCTACTTAGAATAAAACTGATTTACAATAAATGTTTTAAAGAATTGACTGAATGACTTAATAAATGGAGTTTTCTAGGAGTTTGGGTGGGTTTCCTTGGTTCTCCCCTTTTTAAAAAAAGTAGATTTTCTTTGCTTGTGCTTTTTAAAACAAATGCATATATTGAAATATGAATAATGAGAATTTAACTGACTGACGATGATCTTGATTTCCTTAGGATTACATATTCCCCAATTGAGATTATTAGCCAGATAAATTATGTAATTGGTATTTATATCCAAATACTCAGTAAATATATTTTAATATAGCCACATGTCTATTTGCTTCCTTTTTTATTCCTCACATAGACTTAATAAAGAATCTCTGGTTACTCTCTGCTATTTCGTGTCAAATAATGTCAACTGTTTTGTTGTTGTTATTCATTTCTATACATCTTATACAGAAGAAAAATTAACCACAGAATAACATTATTGCCATAAAATTAATGTCAAACACCTATTGCTTCAGTAGGAATTAATATTTAAACAACCAAAAAAAACCTTATTTTCAAAGAATTTTTCCAATTGAACTAAAGCCCTTTTCTTTCTTTCTTTTTTTTTTTTTTAAAGATTTTATTTATTTATTTGACAGACAGAGATCACAAGTAGGCAGAGAGGCAGGCAGAGAGAGAGGAGGAAGCAGGCTCCCCGCTGAGCAGAGAGCCCGATGCGGGGCTTGATCCCAGGACCCTGGGATCATGACCTGAGCCGAAGGCAGAGGCTTTAACCCACTGAGCCACCCAGGCGCCCCAAGCCCTTTTCTTTAAACAGTGTTGGTTACGAGTTTTTTTTTTTTTTAATTATACACCTATTTTTAAAAATTAAAATTAACATATAATGTATAATTTACTTCAGGGGTACAGGTCTGTGAACCATCAGTCTTACATAATTCACAGCACTCACCATAGCACATATGCTCCCCAATGTCCAGAACCCAGCCACCCTATCCCTCCTCCCTACCCCCCAGCAACCCTCAGTTTGTTTCCTGAGATTAAGAGTCTCTTATGGTTTGTCTCCTTCCCCGGTCCCATCTTATTTCATTTTTTCCCTCCCTTCCCCCAGTGATCCCCCGCCCTGCCTCTCAAATTCCTCATGTCAGAGATATCATATATAATTGTCTTTCTCTGATTGACTTATTTCACTTAGCATAACACCCTCTAGTTCCACTCATGTTGTTGCAAATGGCAAGATTTCAGGTTTTTGATGGCTGCATAGTATTCCATGGTGTGGACATATATATGTATGTCATATCTTCTTTATCCATTCATCTGTTGATGGACATCTAGGTTCTTTCCATAGTTTGGCTATTGTGGACATTGCTGCTATAAACATTTTGGTGCATGTGCCCCTTCGGATCATTTCATTTGTATCTTTAGGGTAAATACCCAGTAGTGCAATTGCTGGGTTGTAGGGTAGCTCTATTTTCAACTTTTTGTAGCAAACTCCATACTGTTTTCCAGAGTGGCTGATTAAAGAGTTCTGGCTATGAGTTTTAAATATTCTGTTATTGCTCATTGAAATGATAGAATAAGCTTAAAATGTTAATATAAATTTAAAACTTGACTAAATAAAAAAGATTTAATTTATTTCCACTCAGTGTTATTTAAGTATTATCCTTAATTTTGAATAGATAGAGCAATTACATGTTTTTTTTATACAAAGTGTCTTATAAAACACTGTTCTTAATAAGTTGAGCTATATTCAGGCTTTTTTCTTATGTATGTAAGGAATGTAATTTGGATTTTAAATATATTTTTCCTAAATGTGAGATTTTTGCACATGTGTAAATATGAGATATTTTACCAGAATGAAATTTTATCAATGCCAAATGATTATCAATCTGAATTTAAAAAATGAAAAATAATTTATGTAAAATAATTATTTTCCTTTTGTAGATAACATAATTTCAAAAGCATAATTTAATCTTACATAAATTCAAAATAACAGATTTCTTTCAAATGAAATTTTCTTTTGAGAAACAAGTAAGGTAATATTTATATTAAATAGGCATGTGTGTTAGTTTCCTAGGGCTGCCATAACAAAGTACCACACGCACACACACACTGGGTGGCTCAAACAATAGAAATGTATTCTTTCACAGTTTTGGGGGATAGAAATTTGAATCAAACTGTCAGCAGGGCCATACTCTCACTGAAGGCTCTAGGAGAAGATCTTCTTTGGCCAGTTTCTAGCTTCTGGTGGATTCCAGCCATCTTTGGCATTCATTAGCTTGTATCTGAATGATTCCCATCTCTGCTTTGTCTTCACACAGTTTTTTCTCCTCTGTTTGCACTTCACCTTTCCCTATGTCTGTGTCACTTTATTTCCTCTCCTTTATTATAGGGATAACAGTGGTACTAGATTTAGAGTTTACCTACTTTGATTTCATCTTAATATAAGTAATTACAAAGACCCTATTTTCAAATAAAATTACATTCTGAGGTTCCAGGAAGAACTTGAATTTGAGGGACACTACCTAACTCAGTATAGATTGTAATAAATAAGTAACATTAACATCTATTTATTTTTTATGCTAAGCTCAAAGTGTCTAGATAGTTTATCAAATACTCTTGGAGAAAATTATATTATTAGATAGTCTAAAGAAAAATAACAAAATTGATCATATTGACCATAACTGAAAATAATACACATATACACCCATTAGTGACAGTACAATGAATACAGAGTGATCAATCAACTTCGTGCTTTGGGGTTGTAGGAAAGTATCCCAAACTGCTATCACTTCTTATAAGAGCCAATCTAATATTTAGAGCTTTTAAAATTGTCAAAAGTTCAAATATGTTCAGCTAAAATATACTGATTACAAATAATATGATATAGCACAAGTTTTTGAAAATCTTCAGTTCATTCTCATTAGGCTATATGCGAAGTTAAGAATTTTCTTAACATGTATATGAAAACCTAAGTGGCCAAACAGGATTTGTAGTACAGGGAACGAGTCCCCAAGAGTATCAGCCTGGAAGGAAACAAGGAGCAAGCTGCAAGTGGGTATTTGCAGAGAGTTTAATAAAGAAATTATAAAGATGTACACAGAGTATGAGGGTAACATTGAGTATAGGGCTGTGTCCTAGAGCTAGTAACGGTAATGATAAGGCTCGTCTTCCTTTTCTAGGGTCAGAAAGAGAGAGGAGAAAGAAGTCTATCTGAAACCAGAGACAAAGAGGCTAAGGAGAGGGTCACTACAGAAGCTGGGACCCTAGGTCATAAACTCAAGCAAATGAAACCAACCTTGCAGGGAAGAAGGTAGGGTAATAATTAATTTGGCTTCTCTCTATTTCTTCCCTTTCTATGCCCACCAGTTCCCCCATTGTCAGATTTCAGTGGGAAGTCAGAAGCAAGAAAGCTCATTGGTCTATCCACATAAAAGTAAGCTTCTCCGAGCACAGACCTGTATGGACAAGAACGTAGTACAGATTTGAAAGTCCATGTTAGTTCCATTGTAGATCCGTCCTGGAAAACTGTTTACCCTGTCTGATAAAGTGTCAGTATACTACTATTTAAACTTTCGTTTTTAATATGATTTAATCCTAAAGTCAATCTGAAACACCGAAGCTGAGTTTGGCTAGACCCTACAATCCAAACAGTGGTAGCAGGTAGGGTCGCTGGCTTTTTGTTACATGTAGAAGCAAGTACTCTGCAATTGACAGCGACATTACATGGTGTTTGTGTAGTGGGCAGCAGATTCATCCTAGCATGCTTTACAGAAATTGCTGCCATTTGATAAGTAACTCCATATGGACTGAGGCTGAAACACTAAATCATTGTGTCTCCTTCATGCCAAGCACTGATTCATTGCAGTGTCTTACCCTGAAACTCATTGCTACTAGATTTTAGAAAATATACTTGTTTTTCCCCGTCACAAATATATCTTCAATTTATTATTTCTCTGGCTGAATTTGATGATGTTGATATTTTAGCATCACCATATGTATGCTAAACTATTTTCAATAAGACATCTACTTATAATCATAGCAGGGTTTGAAGGAACCTTAAAGGTCACATAATCTCACTTCTCACCACATGCATACCATCCCCAAATGATAGTCATATATCTGGCTTCTGCTTGAATAATTCCAGTGACAGGGAACTGACTACTTGAGATGCAGCCTTCTCTATGCTTGGATAGCTTTCATTGCTAAAAAGTTCTTCCTTATGTTGAGTGGAAATTTATTAACTCTATTTTCCAAATCTTGGTCCTAGTTCTGTTCTCTACAACAATAAATTTAACTTTATATTCTTTTGTTAACTCTTAGATATTCACTGCTGCAAGATTTTTAGCAAAGCACAACTTGGTTGTAGTATCTATTCCATCATAGCTATACAGAACAAATTTATTCTGTTCCCTGTTTTCAGAAGCAGTGAGTGCTATTATATTCTAATTTTATATAAAAATTCAAGTTAAAAATCAAACTAGATAAAAATATGGAGAGAGAGAGAGAGAGAGGGAGAGAGACTTGTATGTGATCAGAACCTGGAGGGAAAAAACCAGAAAAGAACAGCTCATAGTCCAAACTTCAGTATTCTCCCAGATACACTGCAAAATCTTTGTTTAAAAAGGTTGCAGAGAGCACCTGGGTGCCTCAGTCATTAAGCATCAGCCTTTGGCTCAGGTCATAATCCCAGGGTCCTGGGATCAAACCCTGCATTGGGCTCCCTGCCTAGTGGGAAGCCCACTTCTCCCTCTCTCATTCCCCTGCTTGTGTTCCTTCTCTAGCTGTGTCTCTCTCTGTCAAAAAAATAAATACAATCTTTTAAAAAAAATAAAATAAAAAAGGTGCAGAGTATAACAAGGTGAGGTTTTCTTTTGAACCTTTACAAATAATTTCATAGGGGTTCTGGAAAGATAATCAGTCATGAGCTGGGCAGCATACATATTCTATAAAAGCAAATAATTTCTGAAGTATATTAAGTAAGATAATGGGGCTAGATCTTGCTATATCACTTAGTTTTAACCTGGAAAGAAAACAATAAATTCTATAAGGAGTTCACTTGATGTCATAATCAATCATCTAGTAAATATTTAACAAAGGAACAAAAAATAATATAATAAAATAAATAAAAATCAAACTAGAATCTAAGTGTCAAAATCAGAGCTTCTCAAAATTATACAGTTATATCCCGATTCTGCTTCATAGTTCATGGTAGAAGACGGTTATATGTATGAATTTCAGAAAAAGAATAATTTTCGTGATTTTCATTTGTATATAAATGACATTGCACATGCAGATTTCTCCATCCCAAATTCTCAACTTAAGCTTGATGTTGCCATTAAATCTGATTCTTTTTTTTTTTTTTCCCTGAAAAAACGTTTTACTTTATTTCACACAGTTATAACCAACATAAAGTTTTCATGTTTGGAAAAGATTTCTAAGGTCCTAGGACAGTCTTTTTTTTTTTTTTTAACTTTGACACACTGGTTTGTTCTTTCTTTCTTTCTTTCTTTCTTTCTTTCTTTCTTTCTTTATTGTTAACATATAATGTATTATTTGCCCCAGGGGTACAGGTCTGTGCATTGTCAAGTTTACACACTTCATAGCACTCACCATAGCACATACCCTCCCCAATGTCCATAACCCAACCACCCTCTCCATCCCCCCTCTCCCCTCAGCAACCCTCAGTTTGTTTTGTGAGATTAAGTCACTTATGGTTTGTCTCCCTCCCGATCCCATCTTTTTTCATTTTTTCCTTCCCTATCCCCCAAACCCCCCACTTTGCACCTCAAATTCTTCATATCAGGGAGATCATAAAATAATTGTCTTTCCTTGATTGACTTATTTCACTCAGCATAATACCCTCTAGTTCCATCCACGTTGTTGCAAATGGCAAGATTTCATTTCTTTTAATGGCTGCATCGTATTCCATTGTATATATATACCACCTCTTCTTTATCCATTCATCCATTGATGGACGTCTAGATTCTTTCCATAGTTTGACTATTGTGGACATTGCTGCTATAAGCATTAGGTTGCACATGCCCCTTCAGATCACTACATTTGTTTCTTTAGGGTAAATACCCAGCAGTGTGATTGCTGGGTCACAGGTTAGCTCTATTTTTAACTTTTTGAGAAACGTCATTGCTGTTTTCCAAAGTGGCTGTACCAGCTTGCATTCCCACCAATGGTGTAGGAGAGTTCCCCTTTCTCCACATCCTCACCAGCATCTGTCGTTTCCTGACTTGTTAATGTTAGCCATTTTGACTGGTGTGAGGCGGTATCTCATCATGGTTTTGATTTTTTTATTTTTATTTTTTTATTTTAAAGATTTTTATTTATTCATTTGACAGACAGAGATCACAAGTAGGCAGAGAGGCAGGCAGAGAGAGAGGAGGAAGCAGGCTCCCCGCCAAGCGGAGAGCCCGATGCGGGGCTCGATCCCAGGACCCTGGGATCACGACCTGAGCTGAAGGCAGAGGCTTTAACCCACTGAGCCACCCAGGAGCCCATGGTTTTGATTTGTATTTCCCTGATGCCGAGTGATGTGGAGCATTTTTTCATGTGTCTGTTGGCCATCTGAATGTCCTCTTTGCAGAAATGTCTATGTCCTCTGCCCATTTCTTGATTGGATTATTTGTTCTTTGGGTGTTGAGTTTGGTAAGTTCTTTATAGATTTTGGATACTAGCCCCTTATCTGATATGTCGTTTACAAATATCTTCCCCCATTCTGTAAGTTGTCTTTTGGTTTTGTTGAGTGTTTCCTTTACTGTGCAAAAGCTTTTGATCTTGGTGAAGTCCCATAGTTCATTTTTGCCCCTGCTTCCCTCCCCTTTGGCGATGTTCCTAGGAAGAAGTTGCTGTGGCTGAGGTCGAAGAGGTTGCTCCCTGTGTTCTCCTCAAGGATTTTTGATGGATTCCTTTCTCACACTGAGGTCTTTCATCCATTTTGAGTCTATTTTTGTGTGTGGTGTAAGGAAATGGTCCAGTCTTATTTTTTTTTTGCATGTGGCTGTCCAATTTTCCCAACACCATTTGTTGAAGAGACTGTCTTTTTTCCATTGGACATTCTTTCCTGATTTGTCAAAGATTAGTTGACCATAGAGTTGAGGATCTGTTTCTGGGCTCTCTATTCTGTTCCATTGATCTATGTGTCTGTTTTTGTGCCAGTACCATACAGTCTTGATGATGACAGCTTTGTAATAGAGCTTGAAGTCTGGAATTGTGATGCCACCAACTTTGGCTTTCTTTTTCAACTTTCCTCTTGCTATTCGAGGTCTTATCTTGTTCCATATAAATTTTAGGATTATTTGTTCCATTTCTTTGAAAAAAAATGATAGTATTTTGATAGGGATTGCATTAAACATATAGATTGCTTTAGGTAGCATAGACATTTTCACAATATTTGTTCTTCCAATGCATGACCATGGAACATTTTTCCATTTCATTGTGTCTTCCTCAATTTCTTTCATTGAGTATTTTATAGTTTTCTGAGTACAGATTCTTTGTCTCTTTGGTTAGGTTTATTCCTAGGTATCTTATGGTTTTGGGTGCAATTGTAAGTGGGATCGACTCCTTAATTTCTCTTTCCTCTCTCTTTTTGTTGGTGTTAGAAATGCAACTGATTTCTGTGCATTGATTTTATAGCCTGACACTTTACTGAATTCCTGTAAAAGTTCTAGCAGATTTGGAGTGGAGTCTCCTGGGTTGTCCACATAAAGTATCATATCATCTGGAAAGAGTGGTAGTTTGACATCTTCTTTGACAATTTGGATGCCTTTAATTTCTTTTTGTTGTCTAATTGCTCAGGCTAGGACTTCTAGTACTATGTTGAATAGCAGTGGTAATATTGGGCATCCCTGCCGTGTTCCTCACCTTAGTGGAAAAGCACTAGGTTTTTCTCCATTGAGAATGATATTTGCAGTGGGTTTTTCATAGTTGGATTTGATGATATTGATCAATGTACCCTCTATCCCTACACTTTGAAGGGTTTTGGTCAAGAAAGGATGCAGTATTTTGTCAATTGTTTTTCAGCATCTATTGAGAGTACCATATGGTCCTTGTTCTTTCTTTTATTAATGTATTGTATCACATTGATTGATTTGTAGATGTTGAACCAACCTTACAGCCCAGGGATAAATCTCACTTGGTCATGGTGAATAATCCTTTTAGTGTACTGTTGGATCCTATTGACTAGTATTTTGGTGAGAATTTTCGCATCTGTGTTCATTGAGGATATTGATCTGTAATTCTCCTTTTTGATGCAGTCTTTGTCTGGTTTTGGGATCAAGGTAATGCTGGCCTCATAAAATGAGTTTGGAAGTTTTCCTTCCATTTCTAGTTTTTGGAACAAATACAGGAGAATAGGGATTAATTATTCTTTAAATGTTTGGTAGAATTCCCTTGGGAAGCCATCTAGCCCTGGGCTCTTGTTTGTTGGGAGATTTTTTGATGACTGCTTCAAGCTCCTTACTGGTTCTGGGTCTGTTCAGGTTTTTTATTTCTCCCTGGTTCAGTTGTGGTAGTTTATATGTCTCTAGGAATGCATCCATTTCTTCCAGATTGTCTAATTTGGTGGCATATAGTTGCTCATGATATGTTCTGATAATTGTTTGTATTTCTTTGGTGTTGGTTGTGATCTCTCCTCTTTCATTCATAATTTTATGTATTTTGATCCTTTCTCTTTTCTTTTTGATAAGTCTGGCCAGGGGTTTATCAATCTTATTAATTCTTTCAAAGAACCAGCTCCTAGTTTTGTTGATTTGTTCTACTGTTCTTTTGGTTTCTATTTCATTGATTTCTGCTCTGATCTTTATGATTTCTCTTCTCCTGCTGGGTTTAGGCTTTCTTTGTTGTTCTTTCTCCAGCTCCTTTAGGTGTAGGGTTAGGTTGTGTATTTGAGACCTTCCTTGTTTCTTGAGAAAGGCTTGTATAGCTATATACTTTCCTCTCAGGACTGCCTTTGCTGTGTCCCACAGATTTTGAACAGTTATGTTTTCATTATCATTTGTTTCCATGAATTTTTTCAATTCTTCTTTAATTTCCTGGTTGACCCATTCATTCTTTAAAAGGAAGCCTCCATGTATCTGAGTTATTTCCAGCTTTCCTCTTGTTACTGAGTTCTAGCTTCAGAGCATTGTGATCTGAAAATATGCAGGGAATGATCCCAGTCTTTTGGTACCAGTTGAGACCTGATTTATGACCCAGGATGTGATCTATTCCGGAGAATGTTCCATGTGCACTGGAGAAGAATGTATATTCTGTTGCTTTGGGATGGAATGTTCTGAATATATCTGTGATGTCCATCTGGTCCAGTGTGTCATTTAAGGCCTTTATTTCCTTGTTGATCTTTTGCTTAGATAATCTGCCCATTTCAGTGAGGGAGGTGTTAAAGTCCCCTACTATTATTGTATTTTTGTCGATGTGTTTCTTTGATTTTGTTTTAATTGGTTTATATAGTTGGCTACTCCCATGTTAGGGGCATAGATATTTAAAATTGTTAGTTCTTCCTGTTGGATAGACCCTTTGAGTATGATATAGTGCCCTTCCTCATCTCTTATTATAATCTTTGGTTTAAAATCTAATTGATCTGTTATAAGGATTGCCACTCCAGCTTTCTTTTGATGTCCATTAGCATGGTAAATTGTTTTCCACCCCCTCACTTTAAATCTGGAGGTGTTTTAGGGTCTAAAATGAGTTTCTTGTAGACAGCATATAGATGTGGGTTTTTTTGTTTGTTTGTTTTTTGTTTTTTGTTTTGTTTTGTTTTTTTTTTGTTTTTTAAAATCCAGTCTGATACCTTGTACCTTTTGGTTGAGGCATTTAGCCCATTTACATTCAGGGTAGCTATTGAAAGATATGAATTTAGTGCCATTGTATTGCCTGTAAGGTGACTGTTACTGTATATTGTCTCTGTCCCTTTCTGGTCTACTACTTTTAGGCTCTTTCTTTGCTTAGAGAACCCCTTTCAATATTTTCTGTAGGTCTGGTTTGGTATTTACAAATTCTTTTAGTTTTTGTTTGTCCTGGAGCTTTTAATCTCTCCTTCTATTTTCAATGATAGCCTAGCTGGATATAGTATTCTTGGCTGCATGTTTTTCTCATTTAGTGCTCTGAATATATCATGCCAGTTCTTCCTGGCCTGCCAGGTCTCTGTGGATAAGTCTGCTGCCAATCTAATATTTTTACCATTGTATGTTACAGACTTCTTGTCCCAGGCTGCTTTCAGGATTCTCTCTTTGTCACTAAGACTTGTAAGTTTTTCTCCTAGATGATGGGGTCCACACCCCATCTATTCTTCCATACACCCACCTATTCTTATTGATTTTGATGGTGGTTCTCTGTGCCTCCTGGATTTTGATGCTTGTTCCCTTTGCCATGTTAGGGAAATTCTCTACTATAACTCGCTCCAATATACCTTCTGCCCCCCTCTCTTTCTTCTTCTTCTGGAATCCCAATTATTCTAATATTGTTTCATCTTATGGTATCACTTATCTCTTGAATTCTCCTCTTGTGGTCCAGTAGTTGTTTGTCTCTCTTTTGCTCAGCTTCTTTATTCTCTGTCATTTGGTCTTCTATATCACTCATTTTCTCTTCTTCCTCATTTATCCTAGCAGTAAGAGCCTTCATTTTTTATTGCACCTATTTAATAGCTTTTTTTATTTCAGCTTGGTTAGATTTGAGTTCTTTTATTTCTCCAGAAAGGGCTTTTATTTCTCCAGAGAAGGTTTTTCTAATATCCTCCATGCCTTTTTTGAGCCCGGCTAGCACCCTATCAATAGTCACTCTGAACTTTAGATCTCACATATTACCAATGTCCATATTGATTAGGTCCCTAGCCTTTGGTACAACCTCTTGTTCTTTTTTTTTTTTTTTTTTTTTTTGTGGTGAGTTTTTCTGCCTTGTCATTTTATCCAGATAAAAATATATGTACGAGAGAATAAAATATTAAAAGGGTGGCAAAAAAAAACCAGAAAAATGTACGCTAACCAAATCAGAGGAGAGCCCAAATTGGGGGAGGAGAAAGGGGGTAAACAGAGCCATCCACTTTATTTTGTGTGTATTTTGGTCTCTTAGAAGAAACTACATCCCCCCAACCAAAACACACACACACACACACACACACACACTCACACTAATGAGGGTAAAAACAATAAGGGGATGGAATATGACTATAAAGATGAAAGTTAAAAGTTAAAAAACATCTAAAGTTAAAAGTTAACTTTTAACTTTGATAAGATAAGTTGATAAGATAAGTTGGTTGGAAAAAGGGAGAAAAAAAATTGGAGAGAATTTGCTCAGGTTGGAGACTAGAACAAAGCCCTTTGCTAGATTCAGGGTATATTTTAATCTATTAGAAGAAATTGTATCCCAAAATTTTTCAGGAAAAAAAAAAAGCTCCACATGTATTCAAAAAAATAAAGTTAGGTACAATGAAGGATAAAATATGACTATAATAATGAAGGTTTAAAAACTTTTTTTTAGAAAGGTATTGTTAAGATAAACTAGTTAAAAAAACGTTAAAAGAGGAAAGAGGAAAAATCTTAAAAATTAGGATAAGAAAAAATAAAACTAAAAAAAATTAAGAATTTTGCAAGGCTAAAGAATCATGGGGAGAAAGCCATGAATTCCATGCTTTGCTTTCCCCTATCTCTGGAATTCTGCTGTTCTCCTTGATCAGTGAGCTTCATCTTGGCTGGATGTTCTTGCTGACCTTCCGGGGGAGGGGCCTGTTGTAGTGATTCTCAAATGTCTTTGCCTGAGGTGGAATTGCACTACCCTTACTAGGGTCCGGGCTAAGTAATCTGCTCGGGTTCACTCTTGGGAGCTTTTGTTCCCTGAATGCTTTCCGTAAAGCTCTGGAGGATGGGAATGAAAATGGCAGCTTCCCAATCTCTGGCCTGGAGGATCTGAGAACTCGGGGCCCCACTCCTCAGTGCACCCTGGCAGAAAAGCAGTCAATCACTCCTGTCTCTCTGGTCTCTGGCCCTGCTCTGAGCTCACCCGGCCTGTGACCAAGCATTTCTGTCTCTGGCACAGAGCCCTGTTTGGAGTCTCCAAACCCAGAAGATTCCTGCTGAACTGCTCTTCCAGCAGAAGGTGGGTCTCCCTGGATCTGCCACTTGTGGGGTCCCTGCTCAAAGAGCAGTTGTCCGACTGTGCTGTTAGTCACAGTTTAAGGTAACCCCAAGCTCAAAGGCTCCATCTCTGTAGTTGGCTTCCCCGCTCTGATACCTGTGAGCTTTGCTACACTCAGACACTCCCAATCCTTCTGTGACCCCGTGGGACCTGAGACTACACTGTCCCTGCAGGAGCTTCACCCCCGCTTAGCCTCTGGAGTGATGTCCCTCAGTGGAGCAGACCTCTAAAAGTTTGAATTCTGTGCTCTGTTGCTCCACCACTTGCCAGGAGCTGGCCCCTCCCCCTGCAGTCTATCTTCCCATCACTTCGGATTCGCTTCTCCACACATCCTACATTTCAGAAAGTGGTTGTTTTTTTGTTTCTAGAATTGCTTCTCTTCTTCTTTTTGATCTCTTGTTGGGTTTGTTAGGTATTTGGAATGGCTTGATAACTATCTAGCTGACTCCTGCGACCTAATGTCATCTCAGTCCGCTACTCCTCTGCCATCTTGACTCCTAGGATGAATAAATCTGAATCTTGAATGAAATGTTTTTTAGTGCTCTTTATTTTGTCTTATTTTCCAGCTATATCTGAGAAAGAGAAAAGACAAAGTGAATATGTTGATACGTCAACAAAACACAAACATTAATTAATATTGACCACTAAATTTAATCACTGAACATATATATATATAAAACAAGTGTCTCCATGCTCCAGCTTAAGAGCACTTTTTTCACAAGTGGATTCTCCAGTGCTCCATCCTTCTCTGTGAAGATTACTGACATTACTCCTTCCCCTGCATCTAGTTTATGTTGTCTCCCAAGTTTCCCTTGGCCATAACTACTAGACAACATCCTAAATACCTGCTAAGCTAGTCTTCCCTGGGTTCAAGTCAACATAGTTAATGTATTTATTGAACATTTACTCTGTCAGGCACAGAAGGGAAAAGAAATAGGAGTCAGTCTGAACTAAAGAAATATTAACTTTTTTCCATGTTTCCTTCTGCACATTACAGTCTCCGTACCTTCTGTTCCTAAGCAGCAATGTTTTGAGAATGTTAATTTTTGTTCTTTCTCTTCTACTTTTATCTATTTTTTCTTGAATTCCATTCCACTAACACCTGTTGCAGATATTCAGATTTTGCAAATTGCTCCAAGGTTTGCACTTCAGTGCAACTGGGATCCAATTTTGCTATTAAGACAGCTGACCCTGGGGCGCCTGGGTGGCTCAGTAGGTTAAGTGTTTGTCTTTGGCTCAAGTCATGATCTCAGGGTGCTGGGATCCAGCCCAGCACCAGCACCCTGTTCAGTGGGGAGTCAGCTTCTCCCTCTTCTTCTGCTGCTCCCCCTGCTAGTACTCACTTTCTCTCTCTCTCTCACTCTCTCTGTCTCTCAAATAAATATCAAGACCCTATTTATCATTATTCTGGATAGTGTGATTAGCATTAATGTTTCAAAATAAAATAAACCAAGATCACCAATCAATTTATGTGCAACCATAAGGAAAACATTGATTACTGTTATATGAATTGCATACAGTCAATGGAGTTAAATCTAAGAAAATTCATGCAAAATCAAATGAATAATATGGATAAACTATAATTGAATTTTTAAAATAATCAAATTTCATGATTATATTGCCTTTACTTATATTCATAACAATTCCTTTATGCCATTTTCACTAATTTGAATCTGTAATTAGGGCTTCTTAATAAAGCATATGGCGAAAAAAAAAAAATTACAAAGATAAATGACATAATTGCTTCCTTGTGATAAGCAGCCCTTAACATATGTACATAATTCAGAGATAATCTTTGTAGGGAGTGTGGTTTGAGTCAAATTTTAGTACCTGTACTTAACTATAAAGTAGCAAAACAAAATAATTTTCTACATAATCTCTTGTATAATTAGGTTTTAATAAAATTTTGGATAAGGAGTGATTTTGTTTTTCCTTGAAACAGAACAGCTATGTACTTTAAGTGATGTTAGCAAATTTCCAGAAATATTGCATCATTTTTTCCATGCACTTTGTAATTTACATTAGACAAAGGAGGTAAAAACAGAAGAATATTATTTATGTTGCACTATGGTTTTGGAAGTGATACCACAGTCTTTTTAAAAGGTTTTAATTTAACAACACAAATGCAGAATTCTTCCTACTTCTCTGATAGCAACAATATCCTATTTCTTTTAAAATAAGAAAAAATGTATGTACTTGATTGAAGCTTTATCTCCACAATTGGTTTGCATTTTAGTACCAGATAAACACAGTGAAGTGAAGGGGAGAAGAAAAAACAAAAACGTTCCTGCAGAGGTTCAAGGTACAGCCTATTTAACAAGTATTTTGAAACATTTTGAAGATGAGTGTGACCTCAATATCATTTCTACTCCTAACTGAACTCATTGAACTGGAATTACGGTAGGGATAGAAATTGAGCAAGAAGACTTCCTGAGCTCTGTCGGTGATTTATTACTAAGAACCTGTGGGGACCTACCATAAAAGAAAGGCTTCCTCTCGGAGCTCTTCTCCTTAAATCTCAGTATATTGAAATGTTTTTATTTTTCCCATCTTCACAAACCATGGGCTTTAGCTTCCAATTCCTTCCTTGACAGCACTGCTCCAAAGAAGATGAGCAGCAAAAATGAGGTTGATTACGCAGTATCCTCACTTATGTATTAAAAGAGAGAAAAACTGAGGGTTGCTGGAGGGGAGGTGGGTGGAAGGATTGGGTAACTGGGTGATGGGCATTAAGGAGGGCACTTGATGTAATGAGCACTGTGTGTTATATGCGACTGATGAATCACTAAACACTATGTCTGAAACTAGTGATATACTATATGTTAATTTATTTTAAATAAAAATGAAATAAATTTAAAAATTAAAAAAAAAGAAGCAATAGTGTTGCTTCTTTCTGTCCCAGTCATCTCTCCCCGCTGATTTAGATTCTTGGTAGTTGCAGAGTGATGATTAAGCACAAGTAGGATGGAGAGAGAAGGAAGTCATATTTATTACACAGCTAATTAGGCATTGTGCTAGGTGTTCACATGTGTTATTATTCAATTTCCTTTCTGCTTTCATGACTCTTTACATCTCTGTACCAATGCAGTCGATTTCCTGATGAGACCTTCCAGTGAAATGCAGTCTTGCTTCCTGGGTGGTCTTTCCCTATAGTCCCTACTTGCTTTCTTATACTGGCAAACAAAGACAGTATACCTGGTTTTGTTTTGTTGTTTTTTTATTTATTCTCCTGAAAGTCCAAACTTCAGCCAAGTGTGAGAAACCATGTCCAATTGCTGCCTCTTTTCCTGAGTCACATCCTGGCCCCACTTTCCTTCCAAAGTGGAAGGTGTTTCTCAACCAAGATAACTTTTTTGTTGTTGTTGTTGTTTTTGTTTTGTTTTTAGTTCTGGAGAAACAAATAGATCTGTAAAAGAACTCCGAGCCTCACTTTTCTGTTTCTTTCTAAGGCATAAATTAAGGAGGCTTGGCTTCTTTAGATCTCCTAGATATCTGATTATTTAATCTCTATTCCATTAAAAAAAATCACACAAAAGTTGACATTATTCCCCATCCCAGGTTATTGAAAGAGAATGGGTAGAAACTTTTGTTCTATTTTGGTGTACTTCATGTCCTGCAGTATGAGTTAATTCAGTCAGAACTTGCTTATCTCAGAAATTTGAAGTGAAACAGAGAAGAGATAATCATCTTACTCAAAACAACCTTACACAGTAAGCATCATTATTCAAATTTCATAAATGAAATAACTGAGACTCATGCAATTTTAGCGTTTGTTTATTCAATAGAAAAGAGTGGCAAAATTTGAACACTGGTTTCTTCCAAAGATAATGGGCTTTACCTTATAGTATGTTTCTTAGTAGAAGAGCTCCGTAGAAGCCAGTCTGTAACTTATGTACACTAAATATTTAACATTTGAATGAGATTTTGCGACCAAGAGACTTTATATATATATATATATATATATTTTTTTTTTTTTAAAGATTTTATTTATTTATTTGACAGACAGAGATCACAAGCAGGCAGAGAGGCAGGCACAGAGAGAGGAGGAAGCAGGCTCCCTGCGGAACAGAGAGCCCGACGCAGGGCTTGATCCCAAGACCCTGGACCATGACCTGAGCTGAAGGCAGAGGCTTTAACCCACTGAGCCACCCAGGTGCCCCGAGACTTTATATTTTATGATAAATCACATACTATTGGTGATATATGACAAATGGTTGAGTTTGACCTCATTGTTTATAAATGAATCATAAGAGATAATTTTCATACAATAAAATACAGACATTTTAAGATTTACAATTTACCATCTACAGTTCAGTAAGTTTTGATAAATGTATGTACTTGTGCAAGTACTATCCCAATCAAAATCTAGAGTATTTTTACAATCTTAAAGAGTTCTCTCATTCTTTGGTACAGTCAATCCACCCTGATCTCTCAACTTCATACAACCTTTATCCAATCTATCAAAGACACAGACCAGTTTGACCTGGTGTAGATTTCCCAGAAATGGCTACAGAGTAGTACCTGGTTTGTGCCTGGATGTTCCTGGTTTATTTTCCTCCTAATGTTTGCTTTTTTTGAGACTCATCTTTGTTATACATAAATCAGAATTTCATAATTTTTATTGCAAATACTATCCCATTGTATGCATGTGCCTTAATGTATTTATCCATTCACCAGTTAACTGGTATTAGTTTGATTTCCATTTTTGGTTATTATGAATAAAATGTTTATGAATATTTGGGTAACAGTGTCTTTGTGGACCTTTTCTTTTTCTTTTGAATTAAAAAATTCTGTATATATTTTGGATATAAGTCCTTTATTAGATAGATATATTATAAACATTTTTTTTCCAAGTCTGTGGATTACCTATATACATAGGTAAGAAGATCCTAATATTTAATTTTGATGAAATGTTTCATGTATTTTTTTCTATATATATTTATTACCTTATAGTTCTAGATACTAAGAGTATAAAATGGGTCTCATTGGGTTAAAATCAAGATGTCAAGAGAACTGCATTCCTCCTGGAAGCTGCAGAGGATAATCTGTTTTCTTGGCCTTTGCCAGCTTCTGGAGATCACTCTTTCTTTGCTGGTGGCTCCCTTCCTCCATTTTCAAAGCCAACAATACTAGGCCAAATGATTTTTTATGCTACCATCTCTCTGCGCCTCTCTTTCCTGCCTTTCTTTTCAACTTATAAGGATTCACGTGACTGCCTGGCCCAGACAGATAATCCAGTGTAGACCTCCACTGCAAGGTCAGCTGATTAGTAACTTAATTCTTTCTGCAGCCTTAACCGATCTCTGCCATGTAAGGTAACACATTTGCAGGTTCAGATTATGAACATCTTTGAGGGGCTATCATTTTTGCCTACTGAACTCTAAAGCTGTATGGTACATCTTGAAATAATTGCACAAGCATTCTTCCAACTTTGTTTCTTTTTTTTTAATTTATCATTTTTTAAATTTGTTTCTTCTTTTCTTATATTTGTTTTCTTTTTCTTTTCCTGAAATACTTTGGAATCATCTTGATGTCTTAAACATACACACACAAAATAAAACTGGAGTGATTGTGATTTTAATTTTAAGTTTCCATTTTCTCTTCTTTTTTCCCCTGAATTCTTTTGAATTATGTTTTAGCATTTATTTTTACTCCCCTATTTGTTTTCCCTTCCTTCTTTTCTTTTTTACTTTCTTTTCCTTTTCTTTTTTGTCCTTTTTCTTTTCCTTCCTCTCCTCTCTTCTCCTTCCCTCTCCTCTCCTCTCCTCCCCTCCCCTCCCTTCTCTTTTTCTCTCCTATTTGGAGGTTTTATCCAGGGCTACAATACATATTTTTAACTTATCACATGTACTTTCAAATAGCACAACTGTACCATTGTACTACTTTACCTATAATTTTAAAACATCACCATTAGATAGTTTTTTTAGCTATTGAGTTGTATGAGTCCTTTATATATTTTGAATGTTACCCCTTATGAGATAAATAATTTATAAATATTTTCTCCTATTCCATAGGCTACCTTTTCAGTTCATTGATGGTTTCTTTTATGTGCAGAACCTTTTCAGTTTGATGTAGTCCCACTTGATAATTTTTGTTTCTGTTGTCCTTGCTTTTGGTGTGAAATTCAAAAAATCATTGTGAAAACCATTGTTAAGTGTCTTACTGCTGAAGTTTTATTCTAGGAATATTATGACTTCAGGTCTGAGGTTCTTTCACATTTCTAATCCATTTTGAGTTGATTATTTGTAAATGATGTTAGATAGTGGTCCAGTTTCATTCTTTTGCAAGCGGCTGTCCATTTTTCCAAACACAAATTATTGAAGAGGCTATTTTTCCCCATTGTATATTCTTGGCTTCTTTGTTATAAATTAATTGATCATGTACTAGGAGGTTTACATCTGGGTCCTTTATTCTGTTCCATTGATCAAATAACAACAACAATAATAAGTAATAAAAACATTACAAAATCTATTTCTACCCCGCCCCCCATGCTATTAAGGTCATGTGACTTATTTTACTTATTTTATAAGTCTCACTGTACAGTGGTATGTTTTGCTTTAAAGGGTCAAATATATTTTGAAGCAAGTTTTAAAGGAAAAATAACTTTTTATATTTATTAACTTTCTTATTATTAACAACATTCTTAATTTCTTTCTAAAGATTTGGGTTTCTAACCGGAATCATTTTCTTTTAGATTATAGAATATCTTTTACTATTCCTCGTACTGTGAAATTTCTCAACGTTTTTCAGAAAAATAAAAATAAAGGGAAATAAAAACACTTTCTGAATATAATCTTCTCTACCAATTTAAGAGGTTTTTGTTTTGTTTTGTTTTTTGTTTTTAGCTCTATTAATAATTTACCCTTTCGTTTTCTGACTTGCATTGTTTCCAATAAAAAAATCAGCCATTGTTTTTATATTTGTTTCTCTGTACATAATGTATTTCTCTTTGTTGACTGCTATCAAGGTGCTATTTTGATAATTGGTTTCCAGAAATTTTACCATGACTTCTTGAGGTTATTTTCTTTATTTTTATCCTACTCTGATTTTGCTGAGTTTCTTGGATCTATGGACTTATATATCTCTTAAAGTTAGAAAACATTTGTTTATTATTTTTTCGAGTATTTTCTTTTCCCTTATATTGCTCCAGAATCCAATTGCACATCTTTTAAGATACATATTTTCCTTTAGATTGCTGAATTTCTATTGATTTTTAGACTTTCTACTAGTTATTTTTTTTAGATAGGCATTCTAACAATCTGTCTTTAAGCTCTAGTTTTTGATATTTTTTGTTTATAGTGTCTAATCTGTTATTACTGTCTTTTATTTCAGAATCTTATAATCTGGAAATTCCATTTATTTCCTGTTTTATAATTTGTTTTCCTTATTATGTTCATTTAAAAAATTTCTATATGTATTTATCACAATTGTTTTTAAAAACCATGTTTGATAATTACCCTATATTCATGATTTCTGTTGTCTTATAGTTACTCTCTTATACTGATTTTGTTTTAGATCAAAACAAAAATTTGTTGTGAATTTTATTGTTGAGTATCTCTATTTGTTGTTTTTCTTTAAGAATGTTTAGTTTTGTTCTGATCAGCAGTAAAAGTATTTGTGGCTCAGCTTGAGTTTTTTCACATCTTACTAATACATTTTATAATCTAGACTAACCTTCAGGGCCATCTTCATTATACTCCTAAGAATACGACATGGGAGTCTCTCCTGAGAGCTGGGTGCTCAATGTGGACAATTCGATATCAGATTCTAACTTGAACATCTCTCAAACCTACACAAATTCCAGAAGTTTTTCAGCATATAACTCCTTGATATTTATTCTTTTTTTGGTCTAATTGAGTCTTACACTGTATGTACCTTATTACTCAGCCACAATCCATGTACACCTAAACAGTTTCCTAGATGTCTTTCTTCTATATAGCTTCCTACTCTCTGGTATTCTATCTTGGAAATTCCTGCTGCATCAGAATTTCTGAATTTTAATCCCTTTCTACTGCAGCAAAGCCATTCTGCTTAATCTTCCCTACTCCAATCTTTGGTAAAAGTTTCTGAGCAGAAAGTTAGATAAGCAAAGGATTCATGTGATTAATTTCCCTAATTAAATGAAAACAATAACAAACAATATTCCTAATTTAAGAAAAATAATAACAACTGTAATAGTAATAAAAAAAATGGGTTCATATTGTTACTTCATCTGGTTAGGTAACTCAGTGGAGCTGAATAAAATTACCTACTTGTTCACATTCACTTTGATACCTTGCGTATCTAGAGAACTAACCTATTAGCATATGAATGGGCAAATCTGCTTCTTCTTACTGTTAAGCTACTCAGATCCCTCCATGATTAGCATATGTAAGTGCAGAAGGGGAAAAGCAAAACAAAAACATTTTCAAAATGAAAATTTAAAAATGAAAAGTTCCAAAAATGAACTTTTATGAAAGAAGTAATACCTTTCATAAATTATTTGTTGCATTTTATGAATAACAATTTCTATAGGGAATTCATCAGAGCATCTACACATTTGTACCTAACAGTTGTAAGCATCCACCTTCATGAATATTTTGATAAACCAATGTGAACTTGAAGAATTTTATAAAAGAGTTATCTGGCAATTTTTTTAAAAAATTAAGAAATATTGACTTGATTTTTTTTTTCTTTCTCTCTTTCTTTCTTTCTTGCTTTCTTTCCTTCCTTCCTTCTTTTAGAATTAAGAAAAGAATATTTGTTGAACACAAGTAATGCACTAGGCATTGTTCAGGTGAGCTTATATACTTTCATTTAGTCTTCACAGCAATGCTGTGAGTTATGTTATTATCCCTTTTTCTACATAAGTAAACTTAATATGGGAGTTTATTTACCAAGATCTAACAGCTATCAGTTTCAGTGCTGGAATTTCAACTTAATTATATTAGTCAGGAATCCATTTTCTTTCCCCTAAGTATGGTGCTTTTTTATTATTATCTATTACTATTTTCTAACTGTATACCACATGTAATCATACAGCCAACATCTGTGTGAGCACAGGTCACCTGTGTCAGCAGATGTGACCTGCTCCTTCTCCTTTCTTCTAAACCCCCATTCACACAGGCATATTAGTGGAAGATCTAGAACATCTAAATAGTTATGCCTAAATAATTTCTTTTAGGGCCTTGGAAAGTCTAAAACTAACTTTAAGCAGAGTATCATAATGATTAAAGGAATAGTTGATGAAATCTGGACAAGTATTTGGGATATTCTTAAGCTTATCACAGTAGCATAGAAATAGCACAGTTATGAGAAAAGCCCCTCTAAAATTTATTAAGAAGTTGTGTAAGAAATTAAAGAGGTTAGCATTAGAATCATCTAATTTGCTCACTATATTCCAGACTTCCTGGGACAATAAGCTAATCACAGCTCAAGAGCCAACTGCAAAATGTTTTATGAGAATACTGTGCTTACAGTGATTGGTAGTGTTTCATCTAGAAATCGTTTTTAAAATAAACTCAAATATAATTCAGCTATATTGCTCTCAAAAATCTATACACAAAAATTGGGAAGTTTAGTTTGCATGGCTTTATATACCTTTTGGCCTTAGGAGAAATAATAATACAAAAATTCTCTTACTTAAGACTAAAAGTGCCACTAACCAAGATTAATAATAGAGGTAGAAGTATTAAATGCTAATCTACAGGAGACCTATGAGAACTTCAATACACAGATAGCTAATGCCAGTCTGTTTTAATAACTTTTTAATTGGGTGTTAATTATTTATTCATTAAATTGTTTATTCTAGTACTTTATCTAGAGTCCCTAGTGGCCCTGGATGAAGGAATTCAAGGCCCCAATTGCTTGTAAACAACCAAGCAGACATTTTTATTGCATTTAAATTAGTTGTGATGGGAAAACACAGGAGAATAGGCACTGAACCCTCTCATAATTCATGAGCTTACAGTTATGTCCTGAATCAGAACTCTCAACTTTTAAATATCTGCTCTTCTATCAATTTAATTATGTTGATTATTTTTTGGATTCAAAACTAGAATATATGAATTTATGGTAAATGCATATCATGAGAAGGGGGAACAGACTATCATCTGATTTTGGTATGAACTGGACCCATAATTATACAAATGATACAATCTTTTTTTTAACAAATATTTATTTGGGGTCAAGGATATGGAACAACATAATGCAGTCTCTGACCTTGATGAGATCATAATCTAGTGGAAGATGCAGTTATGAAATTAACATATTAAAATATGATGAGATAAATGTAAAATACTATGAAGTTACAAAGGTGGAGGGAAAGATTAGGAGATTCACATTTAAGTTCATTTATCAAGAATGACTAGGATTTAACTATGTCATCAGGCTAAAATATTTATGGGAATGTTGATTTCCTGTGGGTAGCAGAGAATGGAGTAAGAATAATTAAAAACTATAGTTGAGAAATAGTAAAAGGTCTGAGCTAAGGAAATTGTGGCGGGATTGAACAAAGGCAGGAAAATTGCAAGAAATTCTGCTGAGATAGAATGAATGTTAACTGATTGGATATGAGTAAAAAGAGAATAGATAGTTCAGTATGATTCTAAAATTTTTAGTTTGCAGTTATGATGAAGCTATGAACTAACCTTAGGAATTATCAAAAGTGGAAACAATCTAATCATGCTAGTGGTTCTTAATTTGTGTCCTTAAATATCCAAGAGCTTGGGTATGTCTTACTCTTTCTAATGGATTCTGCTACATTAGGTCTTTGGGAAGGGCAGCACTGAAATTGTAATAAATACATTTAGTAGTGTTACAAGTTCTTCTAAAGGAAGGGGAGTGGCAGTATAAGAAATTGAGATTCAGTTTGCTAATAAACCCATGCACAGCATGACCTCAAAGGCTATGGGGAAGTTAAATTTTCACCATATCTGTGTACATATAAGGTAGAAGTTGATTCTGAAGGATTTAGTTATAAAGAAAAATCAGGAGCCATTCAATGTAAGGCTATACATAAAGGATCCAGAGACCAGGAGATCAAAGGAGGCAAGAAGAAATGGTATATATTTCTATGTATCTCTAAGGTAGATCCCAATTATATAATACCATCTGTTTGAACTTCATACTGTTTGGTACTGCACTTGGTGCCCAACAGAAGTAATGCATTTTACAGTGTCTTTATGCCTGTTAATGTCTATTTCTCCGATAACCAAACAACTAGAGAATGTGAAAGATACTCTTCCTGAAAACATGGATATTTTAAATCATCAGAGAATTGTATAAAACTGTTTTTAATATCTCAAACTCAAGAAAACAATTTCCAGAATTACATTAATTAAGTGAGATCAGATTAACAACCTGGTGAATTGCATAAAGTGACTTTTGAAAACATATAAAGGAGGATAATTCCTTTCAATAATTGCTGCTCCTAAATTTGAATTTTAAGATAATTTTCATTAAAAATACTTTTTATTGTTGAATATTTTTATATTGTCAAATATTTTATATTATCTGAGAGAATACAAATTATATTATAAAGGGATTTGTCAAAAAGTCCTATCAGATATTATCAAATAGATTGAGATGCTAAATCTAAATTTTAGTTGTTCCAAAGCACACATTCTAATTTTTTTTTTTTTTTTTTTTTTTTTTTTTTACAGAGGCTTCACAGTCAGCATGAAGCCTAACATGGAGTTTGAACTCACAACCCTGAGATTGAGACCTAAGCTGAGATCAAGAGTCAGATGCTTAACCAACTGTGTACCCAGGCATCCCTCCAAGGCACATATTTTAAAATGACAAATGACATGTCATTTTTTTAGATTATGTGTTTTTTAAATCTTTTTCATCTCTCTTTTGTCCGCTGTGCCATAAATTAAAACACACACACACACACACACACACACACACATTCATGTAAGTACATTAACAAAGTCCAAATGAAAAGTTCTGAAAAATCATAAAATATTAAGGAGCCAATTCCATTTAATTTTGTATTTACAAATCTTTGGAAGATGCTGTGGAAACATTTTGTTTTTTCACAAAGTATCAACTCTGGAAGACCTCCAAATCTATAAAATGGCATTCCATGTAAAATTTTTGGTATAGAAGAATTAATATCTCAATGCAAGGAAAGATATTTGGAGAAAGTACTTATTTTGGTACTAAAAAAGGTGAAATGTTAACTACAGAAGTATGTGTGTATGTGTGTTTGGGGGAATCTGTGCTTGCTTAAGAGCATTTATTGTCTAGTCTTTTGTACATTGTGATTATTCTTTAAATGAAGAAGGAAAATAAAAAAAAAAAGAAATTCAACTTGATTGCTGAGAAATATTTATGCTGAAGAACTCTGGGAAAAGAGTAGATTCTCTATAAATATTTGATTATGAATTAGATGTCATTCCTTGCAAACAGGAAACTTGAGCTTATGGAATAGTACCACCATGACAAATATCATAAGGATCTAAAATTCCTGTCTTAATACCAACTCAGACATTAGGATACTGACTCTGTAGTATTAGACTTGTTTTCTGTATTCTTTTTGGCCAATACAGAAGGAAATGAACATCTAGAAGTAAAATATATATATATTAGCTTTTGATCACTGAAAATACAATGGAATTTTTGGAATAATTTCTAATCTTTCGTTAGCAATTTCATAACTTTATTATTTATCATATACTTTTCAACTAATTTTGAGCTAAATGGTTTTAAGTGTTTTTTCATCAATTGTATATCACTTTTCTTTACCTTTTTAAATAATGAAAACATTTTATTTTTGTGGTTGCATCATCATCAACTACTACTTTTATTACTACAATTACTGAAACTAATATTAGCCAGTATGTGTTACATACTTGGTTTAAATACTGAGTATTTTATGTGCATTGTCTCTTTAATATTCATACCAGGTATATGAATCAATTATAGGAGAAACACTACATTTAAATTTCCATTTTCAGGTAGGAGACTAAGACTCAAAGAAATTTATTTATGTGTCTCAGACTACTCAATCAGTACATTGAAATCAAATCTGTATCTGTGCCACACGAAGTTCAGATTCTGCCTTTTTCAACATTGTGCTGTGTTCCCCAACAATGGAAACAGAATGTTCTAAAAACAAAGGCAGCTAAGAATTATTATTATTTTTTTAGTATATCTTGTTTATAAAAGACTTATTTATTTCAGAGAGAGAGAGAAAGAGAGTGAGCATGTGCATGTAAGAAGAGGTAGGGGGAGAGGGAAAGAGAGAGGATTTCAAGTAGACTCCTTGAGCATGGAACCCAATGCAGGGCTTGATCCCAGGATCCTGAGATTATGACCTGAGCTGAAATCAAGAGCCAGTCACTCAACAAACAGACCCATGCAGGTGTCCTTATTTTTAGTATATCTTATCAGTAAAATTAGTATATGGGGTTTATAAGAAAACATTTTTGATTAATATTATAGAATATCCATCCATAAACTTCTCAAATCATGGGAACCCATGGGTATTCTCTTTACATTGATCATCTGAGGTCTAGAATGCATATGGGAACCTGAAATCATCAGTTTAGACTGCAGCATACATTTATTTCTGTGTTTCATTCCATTCTTTAGCCTAGTTATTATTAGCATTTTAAGAACTCCTAATTTGAGGAGTAAAAATTGCTTCCAGAAGTTTTTTGACATGTGACAAAATGATCATAACTTAATATGTCCCATGGAAATACAAATGAATTCTGTTTTTGTTAACTTGGCTCTTTAAACTGGGTGTTGTATGTAAGTGATAAATTACTAAGCTCTACACCTGAAACTAATACTACACTGAATGTTAACTAACTGGAATTTATAAAAAGTTGGAAAAGAAAAAGAAAATTTGGCTGTTTAGTAAAACACAAACATACACACACTTAACACACACAAAAACTAAGGTAACCTGGAACCCTGTAGGAATGAGACCTTGTTACATGCTTTCCTAAATTCAATAAAACTAAATCTTTGTTGGAAAAAATTGATATATATATTTACAAATATGGCATAATTTTAATCCTCTCTGTTTTATTTGGCAGGACCATCAGTCAAAAATGACAGTTTGTACATGATCACATTTTTTATATTCATATAAACATTACATTGAAGCAAAACTCAAATGACTAGACTATTAGGAAACTTCCTGTATTTTAAACAAAAAAGGCTAGGTTAAGCTAAAGTGGCTGAAAACAAAACAGAAAAAAAACTTATTGATCATTTTCATTGCATGTCCATTGTGAATTTTCTGAGGCCTTGGCTCTAATTCCATCTCAATCAATAATTTAGGGGATGTGGCTTCCACCATCTGGAGTATCAGTCCCCATGGTAAGAAAAGGAGAGTTGATGAATTGTATACAGACCCTAAGATACTTGCATTTGAAAGTCACATTTGAATTGTGCTCTTGACAAATAAAAATTATATATTTAGCAGAATATTTTAAGTTAGAGAATTACAAATATATTAATTTTGTCAAAATGTTCTTCTCAGAAAGCTGAAAGCCCTATATAATCAGCATTATTTCTCCGTTGTGTAAGGTATCCGTTTTCTTACTTCCTTTATGTTTCAGTTAGTGGTTCTAGAAGTAATACGCACGGATGTAGTACAACAGAACTGAATCTGACAACTGCAGCATATACTGCAATATTATTTCATATTGCTCTTGAATTTGTCTATAGAGAGAGGTTGAATGTTATTTCCTAAAAGTAATTCTTTATATTAGCAACCAAAAGGACTATGAATGCTGAAATCATTCAAAAAGATTTAATTAAACTCTCAAAATGTTAGTCTTATTTACATAATTATCATTTTAACGTTTTGACATATCTCAACTAAAATTCTTTGTATAACTCAAAGATGTAGGCAGAAAAGTAATTTTTGAATATATAAATAAAAACGAATTTTGAGTGGATACAGTTGGATTTTTTAACTTAAATTTTTATATAAATTTGTTCAAACACAAACCATTTTCAAATCTTTGTTATTAGATAAAGCCAATTATGAAAAAATTATAACTATATAATTACTAGTTTTGATTTAGAAAATAAATGTAAGCAATATGTTCCTTCACTCATTTTAGATCTTAGTATATTTACATTTATAATATGATCCAATTTAAATATTCTGTTAAATAGGTACTTTGTCATATATTTAATGATACTTTTTTTTTTTTTCAATTAACAGTACTTGTTGAACTCCTAATGTAGTCCAGGAATTGTCTAGGAATTGTGTTAGGCATTAATATGAATACTACCAGCCTTTTCTTTGTAGGTCAACCTTATCTTACTGTACATTTTACTCTGGATCTTAATTCACTCTTTTGCTAGCAAAGTATTGCTTTAGTCACTGCGACACATAAAAAAGGTGTGGAGAAATCAATGGGGTTCTAAAAGTAAACAGTGCCTCTCAATTTTGCTACCATAGCTACATGAAACCCATCTATAGCACAAGATTAAAAGATCATGAAACAAGTCAGTCTTATATATACTTTGGTTTCCCTTAGAACACAAAGAGCTTGAAAAACCATGGTTATTTTTATATGTCACTGCTTCCCAATTTAGGTTTATTGTTTTCTGGTAGTCTAAAATAAAGTAATTATACTTATTTCAAACTGTATTTTAATAGAAATATTCCCCAGTACATATTACATGTCTTTGGAGAGGTGAACCAGTATTTTTAAAAATTAAGTAACTATTAGTACACTCTATTTAATGCTTCTTATGCTAACCATGTAGCAGATAAACATTTTCAGAATTTTATATAATACTATTTAAATTTTGTATTTGCACATCATTACAATTAATCTAACAACACATCTTATATGTAATAACGGAACTTTAGTAAATCGGTCCATTATGGAAATTTGTTATCTGTCCAGTAAACAATCAGTATTAACGACCAATAACAAGTCTCAATTCTCTCTGAATATTTTGAAGAGATTTTAAAAGTGAGTTTACTTGATAACAGAATCCAGAGCTTCTCTATGTTTCTGAGGCAATATTTAGGTTTTATTTTTATTTCATTGGTCTAATCCTGAATTCTACATATTTAATAAACATCATCATCAATACTGTTCCAGGTTTTCTTTGGATAAAACAGAACACAGTTTTAATCATCATTTCTTTCCTATACAAATATTTTATATTGGAAATCATTGGCCTGTATATAGAGAAGATGGATTTGATTTGAAATATATATTTTACAAATAGCAGTTTCTGTAAGGGAGACATAACGGTAAATTTTGTGGAAAACCTTGACTTCATCTTTCTCAACATCTACCTAAATTTATAAAGAACATTTCTAACATTGTCAAAAAATTATTTGTTCACCGATTACAAATCATTTATGTTATATTGAACTTCACCCAGTTTAGCTCTATAAAACCATCTGTGTTACTTTTTTAAAGATCGATTACCTGAGAAAGTAATGTATTCTTGGCATAAATATTGATGGACATGACATATTATGCATATTCAAAGCAAGTAGGTACAGAAAGGGAAAATATGGAGTTGATTCGTTTGTGGCCAAAGAAAATACCATTCAAATATTTACCTTAACAACAACAACAACAACAACATAAAAGCCCCTAAGCCTATCAGAAACAAAAAAAAGTTTCAATTGTGTTCACATTATAGAATCTCATAGCATAAAAGAGTCATCACAGGTAATTTATTCTCATTTGCCTTTACTTATTTCAGCGTGGAAGTTCACAGGTGGGAGATCACACGATGCAATGCAGAATGTGACAAAACAAGTCAACTATATTAAAACTGCATGAAACAACTTCACAAAAAGGGATGGAGGGAAAGATGCAGTCTTAGAGAAACTTTGGAAATGAGTGGAATCTGTAAGATTAGAGGCAAAGCAGTGGCAGATAAACATTGTACTATGGTTGAAAACCAGTTTATGGGGCCCACAAGTTAATTCTGATACTGATATATACATCTGATACATATATCTGGGGTGTGTGTGTGTGTGTGTGTGTGTGTAATAAATACTGGAAATGAGCAACTGAGTGACTGAACAGTAGGTTGTGGAAGCCAGGTTTCTCAGTTTGAATTTATGGATAAGTATGAGGAGGAGGCTAGAATGACTCATAAGTAATGGATTATAGTTGGAGGCAGTATAAACTCCCAGCTAAATAGAGATACATATATTTGAATATAAATTATGTATAGGTATATTATATATACAGATTAGTATACACATGTATATTTTCTTGATTTGTCAGCTAGGAGAGCCTAGAAATATCAACACTCTAGTAGCAGTGTGGACCTCAATGTACATATATTGGTTTTCCAATACTGTTATCCGATAAGAAGATCTTAGCAATATATATTTTTTAAATTTTTAAAAAAGATTTGATTTATTTATTTGTCAGAGGGAGGGAGAGTACAAGCAGGGAGAGCAGCAGAGGGAGAAGCAGATTCCGTGCTGAGCAAGGAACTCAATGCGGGACTTGATCCCAGGACCCTGGTACCATGACCTGAGCCGAGGCAGTTGCTTAACCAATTGAGTTCATATGATATAAATAAATTATTTTGTAAATAAATAATTGGAAGAGAAGGGGCAAATCTCTCTTGTAGAATAATTCCACATAATTTAGGTGAATACTTCACCCTTTTTACGTGTGATCTGTGTGTGGTGACTTTCTTTCTAAGGGTACAATATGGAAACATGGGGGGGAAGGGTGACTTTATAGTAGAGAAACCTGGCAAACACTATTCCAACCACATAATAAAGGTCAATGTCAACAGTGATAAATCATGTTTATAATATGTACCCTTGATATGATGTGGAAAAAAATGGCACTTTATAGCTAAAGCCTTCTTCCCAATAAATCATAACCTCAGTTTGATTATGAGAAAAGCAGCAAACAAATGCCAGTAGAGGGCATCTTGCAACATCCTACAAAAACACATGTAGAAATAGGAAAGTCTGAGAAACTGTTATAAGCCTAAGAAGCCTGAGGAAACATAACATGTAAATGTAATGTGGTACTCTGGATCAGAAAACAATTTTAGATAAAAACTAAAGGAATCCGAATAAAATATATAGTAGTAGTGTATATTAAGTGCAACAAATGTGCCATACTAATGTAAAATAGTAATTATAGAGAAACTCAGTGAGGGGGTATATGTGAGTTCTTTGTACCAGTTTCTCATTTTGTTTGTAATTTTAAAACTATTTAAAAATAAAGTCAATTAAAAAACATTTGAAAACTTTATTAAATAGTTACATTTCATAAATATTTTTATCAGCAAAGTCTTATTTTTCATGTGAAGGTTAAATCAAAATCAAAATCTTACTATTACCCTAGACACCTGTCATAAATGATGGTAAAATCTACACCCAGATTCTTTAACACATCTTTAAATTCTCCTGTGTGCAGGAATGAATAGTTAATGGCTTTGCATTGTGTGTCTCTATGTTTTAAAATCTTTTTTTTTTCTTTCATACCTTAGTCCTCTAACCCTTTTAGAAGCTAAATTTTGTTGTTTTAATATGACGGTAATTGCTATATGCTACTCTACTCAGTATCAATAGTATCACCTCAGGGAAAGGAAGAGATAAGTGCCCTATTGAGTTTAAATAGATTTGTTCTGCAGATATGCCAAACTACATTTTATTGAAAAAAAAAACTGTAAAATGAATCTGAATCTGTTTCAAATGCTTCATTTTTCTGATGGTGAGACTTTTGAATGAGATTTTATGTGTATGTGTCTTATGTGAAAAGTGAGAAAAACAAATAACCTTTTGGTATGAACTCTACACTTTTGTCTCTGATTTTACTGGAAAATTTCTTTAACAAGGCAGCTCTTCAATACTTTTTTAGGAACAAATTGTGATATCCACAAGAAAAATAGTTGTATGATGACCTGTAGCACCTTCCTTTCTAAAGAAGTAAACCTACATATTTTTAATAGCACATGAGTTTTGATCATTCAAATTTTATAATGCATTACCTTAATTATACCAACAAAAACATATATTTTATTTTAATAGATGAGAATACTATGAACAACACATGGAATCAATAGAATATATCCTTTTCTTTTTAAAAATTGGTGAAGAGGGGCACCTGGGTGGCTCAGTGGGTTAAGCCTCTGCCTTCGGCTCGGGTCTTGATCCCAGGGTCCTGGGATCAAGCCCCACATCGGGCTCTCTGCTCAGCAGGGAGCCTGCTTCTCCCTTCCTATCTGCCTGCCTCTCTGCCTACTTGTGATTTCTCTCTGTCAAATAAAGAAATAAATAATCTTTAAAAAAAAAATTGGTGAAGATTTTTGGAAAAATCTAATTCAAAGCTTTCGAATTTAATTCCAGGACACTGTCATTGAATAAAATCTTTAAAATGTGTAAATTGTGAACTGTTCAGGTTGAGAAGAAGTGGAGGAGATGAAGAAAAAAAGTTCTTTATTCTTGTTCCTAACCGCTCCATCTCCTTCATCACAGAATCTTCGTTCAAATCAGAGCATGGCCTGAAAATTAATGACAGATCCAGTGCCTTCATTTATCAGTATGCTTTTAAAGGGATCCTTTTGAAGAAAAGGGAAATTCTGAAGGAAGGAAGAAATTCTCAGCTGTCCAGGGACTTTTTGGTGGTCTCATGGTAGATGACAGAACTAAGCTTGATAAATATTCAGAAATATTCAGAAAGAATAGAGACCTTGAGTCTGTGATTGCTTTTTTTGTAATTTAAATTCAATTAGCCAACATATAGTACATCTTTAGTGTTTGATATAATGTTGAATGACTCATTGTTTGTATATAACACCCCATGCTCATCACATCACGTGCCCTCCTTATTGACTGCTTCTTTTTCCACTATACCACACATCTTCAATCATAATTATGATTGTGGGAGGAAAACTGAAAACTTATTTATTTTTTTATTTATTTATTTATTTATTCAACATTTTTTCTTTCTTTATTTGAAAGAGAGAGTGAGAGAGAGAGAGCACAAGCAGGGGGAGCAGCAGGCAGAGGGAGAAGCAGGATCCCCGCTGAGCAGGGAGCACAATGTGGGACTTGATCCCAGAACCCCAGGATCATGACCTGATCCAAAGGCAGATACTTAAACCACTGAGCCACCTAGGTGTCCCTGAAAACTTATTTAAAATAGATGACCTAATTTAAAGGAATTGGATTGCATAAAAATATTTGGGAAAGTAATTTTACACTTCAAAACCTCAAATTGTTCAATTACTTTTTTTTAAACCTCAACTAGTAACAGTGTCTTCCTTACTCCAACAAATCTCTGTACCAGATCCACCTATGCTGTTAATTCAACATTGTTCTGACATCAGTATCTTCCATCAAGAACTTTCTACAGTTTAAGAGATTTATTTTAAAAGAAACATGTATTCAATACCAATTGTCATTGGTATTGAACTGTCAAAATAAAATCATTGAAATCAAGAAATTTCTCCCTAGAAACTGTTATATGTCAAAAACTGTTCTTGTTTTGTTAAAAGGGGATTCATCAACAGATTCATCATTTAAGATATTTTAATGCAACTTTGAACCAAACTGAGATTTATTTTTGTTTTTGTTTATATATAATTACTTTTGATATATATAATTTTTTTTATATAATTGTTTTTCTGAATTATTAGAGAGTAAGTTACAGACATGATGCCTTCTACCCCTAAATACCTCTGTGTATGTTTCTTCAGAGACATTCTTTCACATAACTATAGTAAAATAATTACAACTAGGAAATTAACATCAATACAGAACTACTACCTAATCTATAGACCTTATTCAAACTCACTAATTGAGATTTCTTTTTGGATGATTGGAATAGAAGATTAGAGTGATCTTTCTAAGGGATAATTTGCTAATTTTCTTTCCCAATTTTCTTTTTCCACTTTTTCTAACACATCTAATACTCTAGACACATACTGTTTCCTGAAAACATGTATCTTCACTCTACCTTCTTACAGGAAGAATGACAATATTATCTTCTCTCTTAGCTTCTTCTTTACTCCAGAGAGAATTTGAAAAGATATTACTTTGTATTAATTTTTGTCTATATCATACTATGACACAACTATATCTTACTTTTTTTAAACATCAAGAAAACAAAATTGTAATAGGATCATGGCATTGACTTAATTTTATAAAATCTATTTTTCTGATTTTAAAACAATTTATATTTATTATGAAAAACAGAAAAAAACAATAATATGATTTTGAAAAATTATTTCTATGCTATACAATTATTGTTTCGATTTTGGAAAGCAGTATCTCAATGTATGTACAAAAATGTGCATGCATGTCTTTTATATAATGTGATCATATGTATATTAACATTTATCCCAAAACATGCAATAAACATTTTTCTATATCATCTTTGTGTGCTTATTTATTTTTTTGATGAATGAATGAATAAGTAAATAAATACGTAAGAAAATTCATGGTCCTGAACTTTCATATCTTTCTGAATTGAAAGCAATCATTGATCCAATGACAAGAAAATTTAACCAGTCTGTCAGCAAATACTTCTAATGCTATGATCAGAGCTTTTAAACTTGTTAGCTTAGACAGTGTGCAGAATGAAGGTGTTGGATATGTAATCTTAAAATACTGAAGGAAATGAGTTAGCCAATAAAGATTCTTGGTGGAAAGCAATAGAAAGCAGTCCTGATAATTAACCAGAAACATAACTAGAAGGATATCAGGAACTTTGAGAATTCATGGAAGCCTGGAGTTGTCTAGAAAAATGAACCGGGACTATTGAAAACTTACTAGTAAGTAATGTAGTTAAGATAACACAACTGAGGGGCACCTAGGTGGCTCAGTGGGTTAAATTTAGCCTTTGCCTTCGGCTCAGGTCATGATCTCAGGGTCCTGGGATGGAGCCCGGCATCGGGCTCTCTGCTTGGCAGGGAGCCTGCTTCTTCCCCCTCTCTCTGCCTGCCTCTCTGCCTACTTGTGATCTCTCTATCAAATAAATAAATAAAATATTAAAAAAAAAACACAACTGAAATCATATGTGTAGGATCCCATTCTAACCACTCTCACTATCACTGGAGTCTTGCTGTCCCTGGACTGTTTCAATGTTGTCACTGTGAATAACCTCTCTATTTTGACAGTGTCTTTGTGTTAACTTTTTATCCGGAGAGAGGACATTTGATTGCCCACACCTGTGTGCCCACACTCAAGAACTAGGATGACAGAATGCAGTATATTCATGTAATGGAACATTACTGAGCAATAAAAAGAAAGGGAAGAAGAAAAAAAGAGAAGGGAAAAAAAAAGTTAGAAATACTAACATACAAGAAACATAGATGAAACTCAAAAAAACTATGTTAGAGAAAAGAAGCTGGACATAAGACAATGCATCCCGTATGATATATTTTTATATGAAACTTAAGAACAGGTAAGACTAATCTGATAATATTAGAAATCAAAGCAACTGCTGCCTATGAGAGGTAAATATGGACTAGAAAAGGTCATAATGCAACTGTGGCATTATGGATATATTCCATATTTTGTTGTGGTGGTGGTTATAAATACTAGTATTTACTAGGAACAATACAACAAAACTTGATGTATGTTCAATTTTTTATCCATTTTTTTCACTCTTTACATTATTATTTTACCCTGTTATGACATATTTACCACAACCAAGAGGGTTGAACTAGAGAGTTATTGTAAAACTTTACTAAATTTCTTTAATTTCCAAAGACCTTGACATAGTTCTTTTGATGCCATTTAAATAATTGTTCATAATTATTCATCTTCATGATGTAGCAGAAGTTAGGGATATGGATTCTGCCTCATCCAGGTCTGCTTAGAACTCCAGCTCTGCTACTGACCAACCACGTAACTTGGCTGAGTAGCTTAACATTTTAGCTTGGGCTCTTCATTCATAAAATGACGATGATCACAGTACCTACCTTTTATAATAAAGTTAATACCTGGAATGTGGTAACTGCTCATGGGTATTAGCTATTATTATTTGAAAATCATCAGTCAATTTCTAAAATGTCTTTGACCCTTTTTATATGGCTATCTGATGTTGACCATAAAAATGCAAGGACAATGAATGAATGAATTTATGAAGGACAAGTCACTGTAAATCTCTTCTAAATGAACACCTTAAGGTAAAAGATGATTTTAGAAGACTGACCAGTTTGACCTTGGCCTGAATTTTCTTTTAGAACCAATTCTCAAAAGGTGTTGCTGGGAAGAGCTATGCAGGAAATATTGACCAGTATTTTGGAGAGATTTTGTAGTTAATTATACATTAGCAGGCAAAGAACTAAAGCTTGTCAGGAGAATTCTTGACACAAATAACCAAGATTCTCAGAAGCCACAGCAAAAATATTTGCTTCCTTGTTAAATAAGAAGTGCATTTACTCATTAGAAGGTATTTGGATCAACACACATAGTAAACACTTTATTAGAAATTGGAGATTTGAGTTTTAAATATAAATAAGGAGGAATAAAGGCATTAACATTTCATTTTTGGTTGATAAGTAAAAAGAGATTTTCAACAAACAGCATTTTCTATAAATTCAATTAAAAAATCTTTAAAACGAAGGCCATATTAAAAACCCAATCATGATCTCAGGGTCATGAGAAAGAGACCCACGTCTGGCTCCATGCTGGGTGTGGAGTATGCTTAGGATTCTCTCTCCCCCGTCCCTGTGTACTCCCCTCCTGCTCTCATGCATGCTCTCTCTCTCTCTCAAAAATAAAGATAAAAAAATTTAAAAACCCTGGAGTAGCTAAAACTTGTCATTAAAACTTTCTTCTTTTCTTGAATTATTTTAATTTTCTTCATCAGTGATGTGCCATTTTTATTTCTATTTCCTATCTCCCACCCTCATGTATATATATATACTTTCTTACCTAGGCACCTAATATATTCATAGTGTGGTCCATTATATTTCTTCCCTTGGGAGAAATGTGATTCTGAGTGGTCCCTGACACCATAAAGGGATTTTTGTATAATGTATTCTGGCTTGTTAATAATAAGTGTGTGACCTTGGACAAGTTAGCATCTCTGTAGTCCAGCTTTTGTGATTATAAAGTTGGGAATTTAATAGTGTCTGCTCCTAGCTTTATTGCCAAGATTAAATGAATTAATATATGTAAACTGTTTAGAATAGCACTTAGCTCATAGTAAACCCCATAAATGTGTGAGCCATGTCATCATAGTCATCACTATTTGCACTGCTTGTAATAAATATTATTATTATTATTATTATAAAAACTCATAGGGTGCCTGGGTGGCTCAGTTGGTTAAGTGTCTCTGCCTTTGGCTTAGGTCATGATCTTGAGGTCCTGGGATGGAGTCCCTCAACTGGGCTCCATGCTCAGTGGGGAATCTGTTTCTCCCTTTCCTTCTTTTCCTTCCCCCTGCTTGTGCTGTCTCTCTCTTTCTCTCTCAAATAAATAAATAATCTTAAAAAAAAAAAAAAAAAGAAAGAAACCTTCTATAAGTATTTATATTTTACGGGAGAATCTCATGGAAGAGAACTTACAGGATTCAATGGATAGCATCTGGATTTGTGCAGAATATTTGGTACACATTGACCTGCCACAGAATCCCTCAAATCATATCACTAGCCCACCCATTTATGAAGCCAGACCTTTACAAAATAAATGTGTTCTTTACTCTGCAGACAATGGATAGTATAAAAGAAGCCCTGGATTGGTAAAATCAGCTGTAGCTCTTTGTTACCTCTTTCAGGTTATCTCAAAGACTATTTTAAAAATTCATATTTGAGACTCCTTTCGATCTTGTGTATTCAGGGGCCATAGGGAGATTATAAGATTAAGTCGAAAGCACTATTGTACAATATTTAAATTTCTTTTTATCCTATTTTTCCCACTAGTTCCTTGGGTAGCTATCCCAGATAAAACAGCTTTTTATTTTTCTTTTTTTAGTCCTAAGGCAACATTTCTAAGATTTGACTGAGTAATAATAGAGAAATATTTTACCTGATAGTTAGAAGATTCAATTTGGTTCATGTTAAAAGTGTGATGTTTTTTCTAATTAAAAAACATATTTTCTACAATAAAGCAAATTTTCCATTTTAATTGTAATATTTGAATCACACAAATACAACCTTTCTTAGGTATTTTTATTAATGTTTGGAACTATGAGAATATTGATTATCATTTTTTAAAGTTTTGCTTGGTGGAAGAACAGATGTTTTTTCTGTTTGTTGTTTGTTCTGTCTGTTTTATTTTTCCAAATAAAATAGTAAAATATACCAAAAGTTCTAAAACATTTTATTTGGAAAATTCAGTAAATATTACACAGAAGTGAAAAAATTAAGTTTTAAAAACCACATTTTGCAAAAGAATATTGGTAGAAAATAGAATTCAGGAGGTCAGGCATCAGTAATTAGCACCAGCAGTTCAAGGAAAATATTTTGGCAGAAAGAATGATATAAATGAAGAATGAATAACAGTTGCAAGATAGCTGCAACATGATTGTTAGATTTGAGTGGGAAAAAAATCCTTTTGTGACCAAATGGCCTTGCTCCCTTCTTAGGTAGAGGCTTTCTCTAAAATTAGATTAGAACTTAAGTCTAAGGTAAGTGAACATAACATAAGAAAGTGGATGGTGAATAGTAGGTTAGTTCTACTTGATGGCTTAAGAGGAAATAATACTGTTCAAGCATATTTTTTGTCCTATTTTGTGCATGTAGCCTGAATTGTATATTTGTTAGTTAAGAGACTTTTCTATCTTGCTTTTAAAGTTCTCTAGGAATCAAAATTCTATGTGGTTTTTTTTTGTTTTTTTTTGTTTTTTTTTGGTGAATTGTTTTACTACTTACACATTCTATAATGGACAATCCATTTTTCTTCAATTAAATTCTTGCTTCAAAATTTGCTTTTACTTTCCTCAGTGAAGAGGAAAAGCTATTGTTTTCCACACTCCACAATTATTCAGTTTATTTTTGATGACCATCATCATTTTGACACTTTCTCCAAAGTAAACAAATCCTCATTTTTACATTTCTTTTTATCTCAATCTAAATATTCACAATTCAATCTTTGTAAGCACTTAAATAAGCTTTCCCCAAAAGGTATTCTATAGAACCCTCAGCCATATGACGTTAATATGAAAGATGAGAAAAGGTAGAGCATTGCTTGCTCAAATTGACTTGGATGATATTTATTAAAACATATTATTGAGTTCCTTTTTCCAAAGCCTTTAGTACATATGGCCGGTAAATACTTCATTATAATGCTACATGTATCCTACGTGAAGGAAGGGGAACAGGAGTTCCCTGGGCCCTCTTTTAAAAGGGCACTAATTCCACCCAAAATATCCCCACCTCTTAATATGGTCACACTGGGTTTTAGAATTAGGATTTTAGCATTTGAAAGGGGCTGGGGCGGTGCACAAACATTCCTCCATGTAGGATATAAGAAGTCTGCAACCCAAGACTCTCATCCCATCATGCTGACACCCTGATCTCTGACTTAAACCTCCAGAACTATGAGAAATACATTTCTATCTTTTATAAGCGTCCCAATTTGCGGTATTTTGTTATAGCAGTCCTGACAGACTAAGACATGTGGCAAACATTTTATCCGCATATTTTCCTTTTTCCCTGTTCAAACAACGTACAGGTAAAGGTACGGGATATAGAGTGAGAAAAAAGTACATGAGCATTTGGTATTTTTTTTTCCAAAAGTTTAGGCCCTCTATACAATCAAAGGGCTGTAACATGAAGGGGGGTTGGACATAGACAGTATGTTTGCAAAAAAAACCCATGAAGGGTGGGTAATTTTGCTTTGTCTGGAGTGAGATTCTTAGGACTACAACAGCAATGAATGTTCTGTTCCTATTTACCGAAGTATCAAAATCCCAGAGCAGAACATGATGCATCTGGAGAGATGAAATCACAGACCAGACACTGACCAAAGCAAGGAAATACAAAAAAAGATTTTGAGCTTCGAGATTAGTGGAGAATTCATATCAACATCAAGGAATAGCTGGGGAGGTGCCTGAACAGGTCATTAATGACTCCATAGTAATTTCCATCAGATCTCTTAAAGCCTTGCCATATACACACACAATTTGAGAAAAGTTCATTAGCTTTTCTCTTCCATGCAACTTCAATATCCCTCCTGTATAGAAATCAGGAGCAGAGACTATAGAGGTGCAGCAGAGACCACTGGACTTGAAGGTCATGTGGATGGACAGGGACAAGAGACACCTCAGAGGCAATGGGAGCTCATGAACTGTTTTGCCGCCTAGGTTGTATAGGGATTAAGAATTTAAACATTATGGGGCCACCTAGATGGCTCAGTAGATTAAGCATCTGTCTTTGGCTCAGGTCCCGATCCCAGGGTCCTGGGATGGAGTCCCGGATGGAGCACCACATCAGCACCCTGCTCAGTGGGGAGCCTGCTTCTCCCTCTCCCTCTGCCTGGTGCTCCCCCTGCTTGTGCTCTCTCTCTGTCCAATAAATAAATAAAATCCTAAAAAAAAAAAAAAGAATTGAAACATTATAGAAAACAAAGATATGTTTCTTGAGCATTTGAGTTCAAAGGATGTAACTTATGTTTTAGAGATAGATATGTAGATAGAAAGATAGATAGTTCCTAAAATGTTTCTAGAGAAGATATTTACCACCACACATAATTTTCTAAGTTTGATAGATTCATTCATTTAACTATTTTTAGGGAGATTACTATGTGCCAAACCCAGTTCCTGAGATATGAGATACAGAATTTAATAAAGCAAATAGAAGAGGTCAGAGGTCATTTCTGTTGAACACAGACCACTTTTCTTTGGATGGCAGTGCACACATCCCATGGAACATCTCCAGGACTGGTTTCTCATGGAAAAACAAATCGAGGCATACTACCATGTTCCCAGGAAACTGAAAAATATTTATGGTGTTGAAGTATATCAACAGTAGCTCCCAGGTAATGTAAATTTTGTCTTATTTCATGGTAAACTCTAACTTCATAGACTACATTGTGTGATTCTAAAACATCAATTTTTGTTTCTCAATCAGTCACTTCTGTTCTTATCTCTCTCTTTCTTTCTTTTTTCTCTCTCTTTCTTTCTCCATCAACCTCCTTCTCTTTCTTTCTGTGAAGACTTCTACAATGCTTTGAAATAAATACCCTTAAAAATGTTGTTTTGGGAAATACTAATATAGAACAAAAGCTTAACTGGGAGAAATTGTTTTTATCCACTTGTCATAACCATAGTTATTTTATATATATTCAGTTTCTATTAAATAGATTTTGTATTAGTTTATCACAGTGAAAATTTCATTTGAATATAGTTAGTATCTGAAAGTAGTATTTGATCTAATTTCTGAGTCATAGTTTGGCTATTAACATTGAATCATTATTTTTCTACTTCATAAATCAATAATCTCACTTTCTACTTAGACAAAATTGAAAGCCAGTTTTTATTTTCTGTTCTTAATAAAACATCCCCCCTCCTTTTTTTTGTTCAGGAATCTGAAAGCCTACCCAGTGCCAAATACCGAGAGCAATATTATAGCGTAGAGGGGGATCTTTCTTTTTTTTCATCCTTTGGAAGCGAAGCCACACAAAAGCACGGTGGGAGAGCCTTCTCTGTGAACACTGTGCTGCAACCCTAGCGGACTCCTATTTACAGTAACTGATGAAGGGCCGGAAAGAGGATCTTGCTGAGATCAACTCCTTCTGTGCCCACCTGATTGATTAACAGAGAATGTGTCTGGCTTAATTGCTCAATAATAAAAGCAAAATAGATGTCATTACACATTTTGCACTTTCTGATTAGTAATTTTCTCAAAAAAATCAGAAAATAAAGTTTTCTTTTTCTAAAGTGTTGTCAGAATGCTTCAAGTAGGTGAAATCTGAAGACTAAGAAACATTTAATCAAAGGGCAGATTAAATTTATTTTTCATGTATTACATATATATGTAATGTGTGTGTATATATAATATATGTTATATATTATATATATATATATATATATAATTTTCTTCTATTGCCCATTTTAGGAAGAGAAAACTTGTTTCATGTGGATTTACCTTTTCTCTGAAATGAAAGGCTCATAAAGGCAGAGACTAAATTTTATGTTTTTAATGTGTTTGTAAAAGAAGTTAACATCATGGACCAGGCTCATAACTGCTTCTTCAAATAATTTGAATCTGTTTCCCTGCCCCCATCCCCCAAATCCTCCTTTGTTGTAACATTGTTTCTACACAAGAAGGGGCTGTAAAGAGATTTCTGCCCTGGTTCTGGTCTGATAAGGTAAGGGACACTGATCCCCTTCTCCAGGGAACTGGGAATGCCATGTGACCATGTGACAGCTGCTGCCTTTCCTTCTGCCTGATGGTATTCCTTGGGGAGGCAGACACTGAACTGGTACTTACATTTGGCTCTCAGACTCAGAAATGCTGCTTCTCCAGAGTCCTCCAATTGGAGAGCTACACAGCCTCTGGAATTTTCCACAACTTGAATTTAAACCACTCTACTCTAAATGTGGGAGTATGACTTCTTATTTATATAAAATTGTACATCAGTCTTTCCACATTCTAAATCGAATGGTGGGTTATTTATTTCCTGAGAGAGAGAGATAGTAAAGGTATTTGGAAGAAACCAGTGCTAGTGATATAAATTCACGTTTTCTGGTTCTGTTACACAGTAGTTTTCTCTTTTTATTTGATTTTCTAAATGATAAATTGTATGTCTCCCAAATCTGTTTTTCTCCTTTACCAGTTTGCTTTTAGTTTCTTGCACCTGTAAAATTATTAGCTTTGTGAAAAAAAAAGAATTATACTTTTAAATACATGGACTCTTTTATATTTTCATGCATTCACATTTAATTCTGTATTGCAGATGGGATCACAATGTGATACAAACACAAAAGTTCCCTTTAAAAAATATTTGTACGTTTAGAGATAATCCTGTTACATGTTCATTTAAGATAACTTTTAGTGACATGAGATATTTCAGTAGGGTTTTGTGTCCATAATAGATTGCTATAGTTTTAAAACATGACAAAATGAATTCATTAAGAAGAGAAAATTATAATATAAATTTGAGTATAAATTCCCCTGCTAGTAATTGTTACATAAAAATATATTATTGAAAATAAATCTTAATTCTATGATCAGAGGAAATGGGGTAGGAGAAAAGATTATTTTTAATTATTCTTGCTAATTAGATGTCTATGTTGTAACATATTTCATACAGAACCAGTGAGAATACCTGGTATCAACATTCTTGCCTGCATCATTATTGCCTCTTATGCTTGCCTGGATAGAGGTAAGAAAATGCGCTTGTGTGGGAGGACAGAAATCAAGAAACAGACTCTCCAGAATGAACTGCCCCTCTTAGAACTAACTGTGAAAGTTACATTTTGTATGTAAATTAAAAGCAGGTAGAAATCTGTCTAATTATTGTTCCTAAAAAGATTCCCCCTTGCAGAATTCCCGTGATTTTTTCTCAAATCAATTATCTAAAATACTGTTATACAGGTACAATGAGACCTCATTCTAGGAAGAAAAATAGAAACTATCAGTCTGTAGAAATATATATATATATTTAAATATTTGTGCTCAGTTTCAAAAAATTCATTTATATAAGGTCATAATAAAATATTAAAATGCTATGAATTTATAATCAATTCAGGTACCAAAGAAAATTATGGAGGAAAATACTTCTATTCAGCTTAAAATATGAGTGATGAGAGTTTTAACTCTGTCATACCAACATAATCTCTATCTATTTTATTAAAACATCCAATTGATCTAGTCTTTTTGTGATTTGTGTATCAACAGAACTGATGGTTATTTAACCTAATCTACCAAATAATTCCTTTTTAATAATCTATCCCATATAAATAAATATCCCATACAAGTACTGTCCTCACTTTACCGACATTAATAACACCAATCTTTTTGGGAGGTACTATTCGATTGGGAATATGCTTTTCAGAAATGTTCTCTAATTCTTAGGGCACTTTTCTAAAATAAGATGTTTTATCATTCACATTTTTAGTTGGAAAACAGTGATGAATACAGTTTGCAGGTAAAGGTAGTTGAATTATGTTTCTCAGTATTACGTATTACAGTTCCTAAGTGACAGAGAAGATAGAAACCTATCTACATCAGATTCTAAAGCTCTTATTTTTTTTATACCAGACTGCATCAATTATTATATTTCATAGTTTCAATTCTTGACTAAAAAAGATGACAGTGACTTTTCAAATCTTTGACCTTTTTAAAAAAGTTGAGACAGATACTAATCTTTTAATTTCATATCTTGACACCATTTTTCCATCCAAAGATATCTGAATGAAATTTTGTTGGAAGGATTGAGGAAGATTACAATAGAGCCTAGAGTCAGCAAAAGTTGTCATGGCTGTAAATACGTGAATGATATACATCATACCCACATGGTCTTGACTCAAGATATCTGAATTCACCAGTATAATCTTAATCTGGTGTTGTAGGTACCTGAACTTGAAAATCATTAATTATATAAGTCAGTGCACTGCATTGGTAAGTCATGATTGTTGACTCCTCCAGAAAATGAGGGTAAGACAAGTTGAAGACTGGGGTTATCCTTTAGCAACAAACAAACAAACAAACAAAAAACCTGGCTGAAGAATCCAGCTAAATATAAAAGTTCAGCCCAATTTGTGAAATTTTTAGACTATGTGCCAATGCAATCATGGGTAGTCCTGAAAACATTAGAAACATGTATATTTTTCTAACCATACTATTTTTTTTTAATTTTTATTTATTTTTAAAATTTCTTTTCAGTGTTCCAGAATTCATTGTTTATGCACCACACCCAGTGCTCTATGAAATACGTTCCCTTCATAATACCCACCACCAGGCTCACCCAACCTCCCACCCCCCGCCCCACCAAAACCCTCAGATTTTTTTTCAGAGTCCACAGTATCTCATGGTTCATCTCCCCCTCCAATTTCCCACAACTCCCTTCTCCTCTCTATCTCCCCATGTCCTCTCTGTTATTCTTTACACTCCACAAATAAGTGAAACCATATGATAATTGACTCTCTCTGCTTGAGTTATTTCACTCAGCATAATCTCTTCCAATCCCATCCATGTTGATACGAAAGTTGGGTATTCATCCTTTTTTTTTTCTTTTTTTTTTTAATTAAATTTTTTATTTATTTTCAGCGTAACAGTATTCATTGTTTTTTCACCACACCCAGTGCTCCATGCAATCTGTGCCCTCCCTAATACCCACCACCTGGTTCCCCCACCCTCCCACCCCGCCCCTTCAAAACCCTCAGGTTGTTTTTCAGAGTCCATAGTCTCTCATGGTTCACCTCCCCTTCCAATTTCCCTCAACTCCCTTCTCCTCTCCATCTACACTTGTCCTCTATATTATTTGTTATGCTCCACCAATAAGTGAAACCATATGATACTTGACTTTCTCTGTTTGACTTATTTCACTCAGCATAATCTCTTCCAGTCCTGTCCATGTTGCTACAAAAGTTGGGTATTCGTCCTTTCTGATGGAGGAGAACAGTGTGGAGATTCCTCAGGAAATTAAAAATAGATCTTCCCTATGACCCTGCAATTGCACTGCTGGGTATTTACCCCAAAGATACAGATGTAGTGAAAAGAAGGGCCATCTGTACCCCAATGTTTATAGCAGCAATGGCCACGGTCGCCAAACTGTGGAAAGAACCAAGATGCCCTTCAACGGATGAATGGATAAGGAAGATGTGGTCCATATACACTATGGGTATTCATCCTTTCTGACGGAGGTGTAATATTCCATTGTATATATGGACCCCATCTTCCTTATCCATTCGTCCGTTGAAGGGCATCTTTGTTCTTTCCACAGTTTGGCGACTGTGGCCATTGCTGCTATGAACATTGGGGTACAGATGACCCTTCTTTTCACTACATCTGTATCTTTGGGGCAAATACCCAGTAGTACAATTGCAGGGTCATAGGGAAGCTCTATTTTTAATTTCTTTTGTTTTTTTTTTTTTTTTTTAAAGATTTTATTTATTTATTTATTTGTCAGAGAGAGAGAGAGAGAACATGCACACAAGTGGGCAGAGTGGCAGGCAGAGGCGGAGAGAGAAGCAGGCTCCCTGCAGAGCAAGGAACCCAATGAGGGACTCGATCCCAGGACCCTGGGATCATGACCTGAGCCGAAAGCAGGGGCTTAATCGACTGGACCACCCAGGCACCCCTCTATTTTTAATTTCTTAAGGAATCTCCACACTGTTTTCCAAAGTGGCTGCACCAACTTGCATTCCCACCAACAGTGTAAGAGGGTTCCCCTTTCTTTACATCCTCTCCAACACACCCTTTGTTTACTGTCTTGTTAATTTTGGCCATTCTAACTGGTGTAAGGTGGTATCTTAATGTCTAAACATACTATTGAAAAATATTCCAAGTGTCTGGCAGGACAATTTGAGTTCTAATGAACCCAGGACTTTGATGGCTTCTATACATAAGGTCACCAAAATGAAATCTAAATTGGAATTGGGTTCTCAGTAGACATTTTAAAAGATTAGCAAAAGGCGGTTGTTTAGTAATCTCACTGGCACGTTCTAATGTCTTGTAAGGCTTTAAATGTGCTTGCAACAAGAACTCATGCAGACTGAACCCTTTGGCAGAAATTAAATACCACTATTCATCCAAAATGTCTTACGTTTTGAGCTCTAAAATTGCCATACACAAGCAAAATTATAGCTGATTTGAGAGACAATTTCCAACTTGTTACTAGGTATTGAAAGAAACCATTCCTGCCACTGAAATATATCAGATAATTTTGAAACCAGAAATAGCTATTATGTCTCAGGTAATGTTGGAGAAATTCCATAGACAGAGAGCAGCAAAACAATGTTCACTGACAAAATGGAGCTGATAGATCCAAAGCCATGATGAGGAAAATTTCATTATGAGTTCATGCATACCAGACCTGGTTTCTTTACTACTTACAGAGTCCTATGATAGAACCCTTCAGGGATTTCCCTATCCCCATCCTAGTGCATCCTAAACCCTATGTTTCTCTTTCAGCAAAGCCTATTTTGGTCCCCAATTAGAACTGAGGGTTGAGTCACTGTTTTGGAAATTGAATGCAATCTACTTGATAGACAGTATAAAACTCTAGTGGGGAAGGCAAAGATACACACTAGGTGAAACTGGTAGCAGGCCATTTAACAGGCACAGGTGGAATTAGGCTCCCACACTGACTATCACTTGGAACTTTGCAGACCCTTGTGCTATAGCCAATGGCCTCAGAGTATAATGAGACAAGGAAGTTCTAGCTAATTAGATGAGAAAATCCACTTCTGTGCGATTTAGTCAGTTATGGATGTCTCTTTGTAAATTTACAGAAAGACTCAAGGTAATTCATGTAGAAGTCCTCTCAAAAAACCAGAATTGCCAGCCGAGGAGAGATTGGAAATCTATGGAGGTACCGTAGTCAGATCCCTAGAACTAGTTACCTGAGTTCATGAAATGAGTATGCATGGGTATGATGAGGTTGTACAAAGTTAAACCTCAATCAAGGGCAACCACTAATGTGTTAAGAGACTGCTCTATGCTGGTACCAACAGGAAAGAAATCTCCTTAAGATGTTTCTAGGTAATATTCTTACTGCTTAGCCGCCATCACTTTGCTACAATGTATGAACTCCTACCCGTAGCCCCAGGGGGCTAAAAATGGATATTGTTTAGGATTTGGAGTTGTTTCTGTTTCTGTTTTTCCTATGCTTTGTTTATTCATTTCAGAAGCAACTGTGGAAAATACAACTGAAGTTTGGGATAGCAAACAGGCTACCGGTTTGCCCTGCCAGACTGTATTTCATCCAACCAACGTACACATTTTATTTTACAAATGTATAGTTATAAGCAAGAAAATATTTTAAGCAAGATATGTTATATTCCTCAATACCCTCTGACTAGTGGTTTTATTGAATGCACAATTTCAAACACTGTGTTCCTTAAAAGAGGTGATGGGAAAGGTTTGAGAGCCTGGCTGAGTTAATTAAATGAGTATGTCCTGACATTGAATTTAGAAGGCATAAAAAAAAGGACTCTCCAGGAGCAGTTATTAGGATCCAAAGATAGGAATGAGATGTTAAAGCCCTGGGTGACCCAGAGTAAGTAATCAATAAATCATATTTGAGTAATTGCTTGATGGATAAACAAAGCCAGTGAAACTATTGCTCCATGCTTGGGTGCACTATTAGAGAGTCTTTCTTCATCATCGGGCCACTTGTCCCCAATTCAATTTTTAGTATCATTCATTCCTAAAAGTGTTCAGGAAAGAGGAATTTTGTCATCAAGAGCAAGTTATGTCAATACGTTGACAACTCATAGGATTATAAAGCAACATAGATGAAACTAATGAAAAAGTCAGTCTGGTGGGCAAAAGTCTCAACCAAGGTCTGTGGTGAACCTCAGAATGTATTTTCCTTGATTCCATGGGGCTTTAATTTTTCTCATCTCAGAATTATTGAGAAATCCAATATCTTAACACTCAGTCACTTCATGTGTCAAGGAGAAATCTCATCAGAATGGCTTATTCCTTGCCATGATATTTTGAAATTTTCAGCTTGATTTGGAACTATCCATTGTATTCAGGGGTAGATAATGAAATTCTGAATGCAGAATTTAAATGAAACCTCAGTGACAGATTGGTGTAGTTAAGGTTAGAGTGTGTGAAGTTGTCATATGTGTGTTCTATGATCAGTGCAGATTATTCTTTTGGAACTCACAAATGTAAATGATATGATTTTGACAATTTATTAAAGACCAAGGGTAATGTAAAATAATTAATGTGATCTAAAATACCTTGTAAAATATAAATAATATACTATAAATGTAAAATTAAAAAAAAAGGAATGAAGTGTTGAGTGATAATACATTTATATAATGTATTATATAAAGGCAAAAGCTGCATTTACATATGCCAAGATAGGGGATGATATTGATGCATAAGATATAATATCTATTAGCTAAATTTGTCAGTGGACATTACTAAATGATTAGAGTGGGTAAAATTTTGCCCCTTGCAGTTAATTTTGATATAATTGTGATTTTGTCCTCATTACCAAGTGGAAAGGACAGTCTTATAACTTTTTACCTATCAAGTCCTAGACTTCTTCCTGAAAACAGGATAAAGATAAGACCTGGTGAGGCAGCTATTATTGATGTTTCTGTCTGCCTATAAGTAAGAATTACGACCAAACAGAGAACCCCATCAAGGAAGGGAAGATATAGGTTAAAATAGATAATGAAAGACAAAAGGAATTTATAGTAAATTGGAAGGACACCTATAAGTGTTTTGCAATTCCAGGGAAAGATGCAGTAATTTTATTCCCATAAGAGTGTCTCAGAACAAGAGCATAATACTGTTAGCTATCTCTAAGAGCCAGTATCATTTAGTGCCAAATAGAGGAAAAGTCATATGACCTATTTTACGCAAAGAGAGAAAACTGACTTGTGCTGATTTATGGGTTCTGCCTAAAACCTCGATGTGGATAATTGGGGGAATAAAGATGTCACAGTGCACACCTAGGATTCAACCAGTAAGAACTAACATTCAATGGTATTTACTCTTTTGGTTCTTTTAAAATCTATCTGGAGGTAAGTATTACACTTGAGTTATGCTGCTTAGCTTCTGCACGTGGTGTAGATTTAAAGTGAGATACCAAATGAAGGCAGCTACGTGGGTGGAGTAGGACGCCAGTTGATACCACCTTTCCAGAAGATTGGCACTTGATCTGCTCCATTGAATATACTAAAATGTGAATGTAGATTAAATACCTTTAAGAAAAATGGCGTGGAAGCAGGGCAGCCTCAAGAGAAGGGAATTCAGGATTACATGGCGGTCATACATCACAAAGACTCTCCTTTTGAGATGCAGATGTGCTATTTATGGCAACCCATACTGAGCTATTTTTAGAGTTAGACTCTGCCCAGTGGAGAGTTTCACGGGCTGCACAGTTCTTCTGTCCTATGCCAGAACACCCCATGGCAGCAACAATGTGGTGACTTGATGACAATTAGACATGGTAGGCAACATGTGATGTAGGAATTTCAGTTGATTTATGATTCTAGGAATTTAATTTTTCCACTAGTTCAGGGGAACGGCATCAGCAGTCAGTTGGGAATGATGAATAATTTGTGAGTTGGCTAGTCATATCATTAAGCTGATGAAATACCAAACTCATTATTGTTCTGATAGAGGGCTTAAATCTTCACTCAAGAAGGACAGTATAGATTCTGGTGTATTTAAAGATCCACAGTCAGTAAGCTTAGTGACCTGGGCTAAGGTGGTATATTTTAGAGGACACTATGACAGATGCCACAGAGGGAAAAGGAATGATTGTTGCTCTGTAATGTCTCAGGTGCCAAAGATGAAAAAAGAAATTCCTTCCCCTGTGACTCAGCTGGGATTGAATCCAAACGATCAATACCATGTTATTCTTATGTGGGGACAAATGGATAATGTCCTATGATATGTGGGACTTTATATCTGTAAAAGCTTATATTATGACATCCAGGATATGCATATGTCCATAAACCAGACAGAATATGCAATTTACTGAATATTGGCTTCTGATAGCTACTCTAGTCACTGGAAACAGGAAATTTAGGAAAAGCTAATTTCTATTGGGAATGAAGAGAATATGATAGTGTAACTTTTAATCTCTATGTCATGGCATTATGATATAATGCAGAATTTGTATATTCATTAATAGAATTAAATAGAATCACACCTATTTGGTACCCTCTATACCCCCCCATGAGAAAATATTTAGGGAGATTGATTTGAAATCCAATGATATAAAAATTACTGGCCAGAAAAATAAGAAGTGAAATCGACCTCAAGAAATTGAGAACCTCAAGAGGTCAAGAACATTTCCCTGAGATTCAGGGTGTGAATGATTGACCTAGGACTCCACCTCCTTATAAAAATGCTGCGATGTTTGCTAGTGGAAAGATAAGGATGGTATTCTCTGCTTGGAAAGAAATGCCTTTTTATTAGGATCCTCCAGAATGCCTAAATTGTTACTTGTATGTACACTTGAGAGTTTATGGATTCTTTTGAAGAATAGCTGACTGGAGAATAGGAGGTAGGAATGTAAACATCCTTTATATGTGAAACTGAGGAGCCCCAAAAGCAAATGACTTCTTTTGAGAATCATTGTTTATACCTTGTCCATTAATCCAAAACCACAATGCATAGTAAAGTGGGAATGATGATTTTTTTTTTTTTCCTGAATCCATGTCTGAAAGATTTGGGTTATTTCACATAGAATGCATTTACCTGTGTCAATAGAATCATCATTTATTTTTGGTATTGGCTAAGAATTATGATTTTTGTGAATCTTTGATAATCAATTTTCTGTGTTATCACATCATCAACTTAAATATAATCTGTATACTGAATAATCTCACTTTTTTCCCCAGCTGAGACCTATACTCTGAGCTGTAGACTCATAAATTTTTAAACTTGATATGTCCACTTAAGTCTCTCACTTAACTCAAAATTGTATCACTTGACTTGTATCTCCCCAATTCATGTCAAATCTGATTTTTTCTCTTTCTCCCTGATGCACCCTCTTATTTATTTTTCCCTTGTCATTACCCAGAGAACACAAAATCCCACAGATTCTCTATTAAACTATTTTTAACATATCTATTTTTCAATATCTCAACTTCCTATACCATAAGTGCAAGATACGGGTTTCTCTCACTTAGATCATCACAGATCATCAAGTTGACCCTTCTGAGTTCCCACAGTCCCAATATCCACACATGGTAATAAACATCATTGGAAAACGTAAAAGGTGTTAAGCAAAAGATTGGTAATTTTGGCTGTCCTGAAATAGCAGCCACCACATCTCTGCAATTGAAGTAGTTAATTGAAGTGGCATTGCTAATCTTACATGAAGGGAATCTTCAATAAAGAGGGTAAAAATCCAAGATAGAAAAAACCAATGTGAGAATAATAAGAGCTTTAAACTTATTATCGCACTTAGCCCTTGCCGCACTCAATCCTAGCCAATTCTCTGATTGTTATTATTTTGTAGATTATGAAACTGAGGCACCTAGAGATCAATGGTACCAGAATTCAAAATTACAACAAAGGCTAGTGCAGGAGATTGGTAGTGAAAGGAAGATGGAAAGAACAAGAAAAAGGGAGGCAGAGAGACTCAAGAATCTAAAGTAGATTGAGTAACAGAACTTATCTTTCCACTTGAAATAACCAGTGAATGGAAATATATTTAACAACAGTTTATAAGACAAGGAACATAAGACAATGAAAGGTTGTGATCCCTGATGGATGGGGAACAAATGTGGTGAGTCCTATGATTGTCCTGGATTACACCTTGAGAGAATTCTCAGGTTAAGTTTAGTGAGGGGAAACTCAGGTGAAGCATGATGGATTGATTCCTTGAGTTGAGGAAGTGATGATTCAGGGAGACAGAGACAGCAAGAATTTGCAGCATAGAATACCAGAGAGGCAAGAGCTGCATTGATAGAAAACTCTGATGTATTTAACTATCAATCATTTTTTGGTGCCTTATTGAAGAAATCTTTGCCTAACTGAGGTGACAAAGATTTTTCTTATGCTTTCTTCAGGAAGTTTTATATTTTATAATTAGGTCTATAATCCATTTTAAATTAAATAATGTTGTATGGCACTAGGTATAGATTGAAGTTTGTTTTGCATAGGAATTGGTATTCCTGTTCTAGTACCATTTTGTAAAAGATTACACTTTGTCTTCAGATGAAACACAAGCCCCGATGACACCTCAATTTCAACCACGTGAGACCTTAAACACAGAACCCAGCTGTGACATGCTAGACTCCAGAAGCATAGAGACTGTGAGATATCAAATTTGAATTATTTTAAGCTGCTAAGATTGTGGTAATTTTTTATGTAGCAATAGGAAACTAATATATATATTAATAAAAAAGAGGGATGGGTAAACTAAAACAGTTTCAACTGGTGATCACGTGGTCTGTCTGAAGGTAATATCACATGTGAAGTGTCTCCTTGGACTGTCCCAGATATAACAAAACTAAATCCTCAATATGTTAAAAATATGATTTTTATAGTACTTAGTATATGGCTACATTTTACTAAATTTGTTAAGGGTAGAATCAGCAGGGCAAAAACCCTGGTTCAGAAAGGAAATAAATGAAAAACAAAAAATGATAGAAAAAGATTGCTCAATAAAACACAAAAGTGGTCAGTGTCCTCAAAGAGAATTAAATCGTAACTTTTAGAAATAACTTCTCCACCAGATGAGGAATCATTTTCATATTATTGACTCTCTACAAATCAACCCCTAGAGTTTGGTTTCCAATCAATAGCAAATACAAGTCAAACAAAATTAGATTCTTCTAGCTAATTAACCCTTAGGTGATTTTGTTAGGCAGCGCTCTATGATATGGAAAGGACATGCCGTCATTGTCCATCTTTATTTCCACGTTTTGAATAATTTTTTATTAATTGGTACTATTGAATGTGGGATAAGGTGATGACTGAGAGCCTACTCATTAACACATTAAGGATCTGACCATTAAAATGACTTCAGAATACTGCAGGCTGGAAGAAATCTAGGAGTATTCAGACCTGCAATTATCAATGAAAGCCACTACATTAAATACATTTATTTGTAATAATTAAATACAAATTTCACTAAAATAAAAAAAAAATCTTCTGAAGTTTATCAGTACATCTATATTATATGAATATATATTAGTAAAATAACAACAATAAGCAATTCCTTTTTAAACTCAGGTAGTTGAATGAGAATTTATACAAAAGCTGTTTTTCAAATGATTGCCTTAGAATTGCGGTGAGAGCTCTGGGTCCCTTTAAGATTTCAGATTTCTGCTGATAAACTCTTTATTCCCTCCGGGACAGTCTCATTTTTATTTCATTTGTTTCAATGTCTTGGTTACCTCAACCTTCATCCACTTGTTATAATGCTACAATCTAAGTTTAGGTCCACCAGTTAAGTGACAATTCTCTGGGAAAGTTACTGTCAATTAATTGCTAAATCCCACCAAAAGGAAAATAAAAAGTTCTTAACCTATTTTCCTTTTTTGCTATCATATGTTGTACTTATCTCCAAGAGGATGTAAAAATACTTGTTTTTTGTTTTTTTTTTTACCATTGTTTCCTTGAGAATATTTCTTAGAAGGAAGGAAATATTCATTACTTCTCATCACTCAATCTAATACAAAACTGTTACTTTAGCTGGCATTTATTCAATGAATACAGGTAATTTAAGAGATAGGTGTTATATGCAAACAATGAATCATGGAACACTACATCAAAAACTAATGACGTACTTTATGGTGACTAATACAACATAAAAAAAAAAGAGAGAGAGAGAGATAGGTTAGTTAAGGATGAAAGCTCACATCTCATGGGTGATTATTGACCATAACTATGAGGGAAACAGTTTCTTGAAAATATTGGAACACTGCATTGAACTAACTAGTTTTAATATTCTAATTTAAGATGTTTTTAAACTTCTAGAATTTCTCTAGTGTTCTCTGTTAAGTCTATCATTTCAATTATAAGCTTTTCTATGGTCTTAGCACCTTGTTTGGAAATCAAATGCATATAATTAAATGAAGATTTTGGGAGGAAAAACATTAATATTCCCTTTCTTTTTTTATTTTATTTTTTTTTTATTTTTAAGTAATCTTCACATCCAACATAGGTTTTGAACTCACAATCAAGAGTTGCATGCTCCACGGACTGAGCCGGCCAGGCACCCCATCTTCCCTTTATTTTTTAATCAAAATTTGTCATTTTTAACTCATACTAACCCCAGTTGATATATATTTTACACCTGTAGTTTAAATATAAATAACAATGTATGCCTGAATATTGTAATAGAATTTCAAATGTGATACAAATTAGTCACTTGCTCAATATGTAACCAGTTATCACAAAGAAGGTAGGCTAAATATTGTGGAATTTAGTCTTTGTTTACAAGAAAATTAATATAAAAATTTTATTCTGGAGGAATTTGAACCAGTGTCAAGTTTTCAAGCTCTTTCACCTTGTGCTAAATGAGAACATCATCCCTAATATTGCTTTGTTCCTCTCTATTTTCTGTTGGATGAATAAGCCTACCCTTTTTCAAATATGATTACCCTCTTCTTCAGTTTTACTATTCCTGTGGAATTAGATCACCTTATCAAGTATAGCAGTTCAATAATAGCCTTCCTTAAATAGGTACATGAAGGTCAACTTGAGACTTCCTTCTCTACAGGGATCAAAAAGAGGTATGAAATGCCATTAGAGCCTAAATTCTGATTGTCTCTAACCAAGCAGAAGGTGTTTTTCTAAATAAATCTAAGTTTATAACAGATGGCTTAGCACAAGCAGAAAGGAAATCATAAGAAATGTGAAAACAACTAAAAACTAATGAATATTAACAGCTTAATATTAAAAGGATCATATTAATTCATAACAATTGTATGCATTATTATTTCAGAACTCTTACTTTTAATGAAGAAAGGATGTATTATTGTCAGTGATGGAGTTTGTTCTTTCAGTACATACTTATCTCTAACATCTGTTTTCATATAATTGTACACTAAAGCAAATTACAGTATGACTATAAATAAACAGCATGCTTATATTTCTGCATATTTTCTAAGCCCTGTGAATATACCATTTATTGCTCTTATAACTATCAGAATGTCAAGAGTTTTCAGTTCAACCACCTGCAATAGAATTTGTGTAGAATGATCTTTATAATTTCCCAGATGGTAGGATAGAGAAGTCTTTTTGCACATGTTTATGAATTTTTATATCCTCTGATGTTTTTCCTTAAAAACGAATTGATTTTCTCTTTTTATTCAAAATCTTATTGCCAGCAAAGTACTTAATGATAGAAAATCTCCCCTGAAAGTGAATTAGAATTCAATCATTCTCAATCTCATTTTAACTTATAGATTATGCTGAGCGTTAGGTAAAAATATGATGTGAGGTAGTCATATATTTCCACTGAAATGAATTTCATATTGGACTGACTTCCTTTGTCAAATCTGTGAAGATGATTGCAGACACACTCTTTTTCATATTCTCTCTGTTTGTCTCATATAATAAATTACTTTAGTGAAACTTGACTCTGTTTCTGAAAATGACTATGACATTGTAACTGCACAGTGAGCCATGTTTAATGTGGACTATGGGGCCATAATTAAATGATTGGCCAGACCCATTAAGCCTATTCTCAACAATGCAGCCTGAGTAACACACTTCAGGTACATTATTATCCTACTTTTCAGCTCAGAAACAACAACGGTGTCCTACATTACTCAAGCATAAATATTCCAAGAGGCTTTCTATGATTGGGAGTCCATTAACTCTCCAAACTCCTCTCCTATTCTGCACCTTGCTCCTTCGTTTCAGCCACACTGGTCTTCCGCGGTGAAACAAGACCTATTCCTGCCTCAGAGGTTTTGCCTTTTGCCATTTTCTTTACCTGGAATGCTCTTCTCCAGTACACAGCTAAGCACATGGCTGGATACATCACCTCTTTCAGGTCTTAGGTCAAATATTATTGCCACAGTGAGGCCTTTTCCTATCCACCACCCTATCTAAAATGATCACTTTTTTCTCACCATGTTATTTAGTTCTTTGCTGCTTTAAGTTTTTCTTATCACTTTATTATCTAAGTGTGTGTGTGTGTGTGTGTGTGTGTGTGCTCGCGCGCGCGTGTGTGTGTGTGTGTGTGTGTGTGGTGTAATTCTTACTACAAGCGGAGGAATGTATATTTTCCATTTCTTATTCTCATACTCTCTCTCTCTCTTCTTAATTTTTACTTTCCTAAACTATGTTCCAGTCTGTTGATCATTCTCGGTTTACTTCACAAGTATAACTAAGATCCTAGGCATACCCAAACCCTGTCCGATGCCCTGGGTAAATTTGTTTCTTACATTTTTCTTTTTGGTATGGGGCACCAGGGTGTTGCTTCACAACCTTGAGAGCTTCCTGGGTGCAGTCTGACACCAGCAGGGGGAGACTGAAGAAAGAGGCAGACCACTCCAGAGTGATAGGGGGCAGTTTTTAATAAGAAAAGGAATACAGGACTAGTCTTGGGTGGACACAAGACAAGTAGATCTCCACATCCACCTGCTATAATTTCAAAAGTTTACATAGAGGCCTTAACTGGGTTCAGTCCTGTATATTGTCCAGATAGTCTCATCACCACATTACTATCACAAGTCTGCATGTTTAGGGAGCTTCTGGGAGCAGAGAAGGTAAGTGGAATGCACATTCCAAGAACAAAGGAAGGCGTGAGGAACCTTCAAATGGCCTGGGTCCAGCTTGAGGGATAACCAGTGATCATGTAATCCCCCAACAAAGGGCTTATTTATTTCCTGAATTTGTAGTTTCAACATTTCCTTTAGATGGATGCCATATGGGATCTTCCTCTCTGCTGTTAACTGGGGTTTCATCTCAAAACACTGCCTCTTGTACCTGGGCAGCTGACTCAGAGTCTATCAACTCCAACATGTGGACTCTCACTTTATCATAAGTGTATTTGTGCATTAGATGAGGGGTGTCAGATAATTTACGAATATGCTGAAGTGGAGTGGGGCAGGGATAATGCTTTTCTGAAAGATGGGGTGGCTAAGCTTGTACTTGGCTAGTGGTAGTAAAGACAGGTGCGGATACACAGCAGATAGCTGAGACTTCTGTATTCCCAGGATGCCCTAGCAGTGTATCACAACCACTTGCGATCGAGACATGGAAAGTAATATAATTGTTTTCTTTTTATTTAGTTACTCCAACAAATCACATTTTACAAAGGCAATATTTCTTTGGCCACTTAAGTAACTTCCAAAATACTGCTAATATTTTAATTTCATTTTCAAATGGATTCAGTCTTTCAACTAGTCTGTAAAACATGGCATTGGTTTTAAGTTTCAAAAACACTCGTAAATGTGTTGTGGGAAAAAAGTATTACTTTAAGATGTTCATATTTGCCTATTATTTTTAAAAGTTGAAAGTCTCACTTTTCATTACTTAGATTTTGGCATTGCTTGAACATATTAAGCAGGCTAATACAAATTAACTAAGACCAAAATACAATATATATGTAAAGAGTTTCACTTGCATATATGGTCAAGTGATTTTTAAAAAGGGTGTCAAGACCATTCAATGGAGAAAAACAACTTTTCAACAAATGGCGTTGGGAGAACTGGGTATCTACTGCAAAAAAATGAAGTTGAAGTTGGACTGTTACCTTATATTATATACAAAAATTAATTAAAAATGCATCAAAAATCCTGCCAACTATGACAAAGGAAAAAAAAATGCATTAAAAGCCTCAATGTTTCTAGTAGTTTTTTTGGTGGAGTCTTTCAGGTTTTATGTATGTAGCATCATGTCATGTGCAAATAGTGTAATTTTTATTTCTTCCTTACCAATTTGGATGCATATTACTTCTTTTCGTTGTCTGACTGCCTTTTATCATGAATGGATATCTTGCTTTATCAAATGCTTTTTCTGCATTTATTGAAATGAGCATATAGTTTTTATCCTCTCATTGATTTGATGTATCATATTGATCACCCTTGCAACCTGGAAATAAATCCCACTTGATTATGGTAAATAGTTCCTTTAAATGTATTGTTGGATTTGGTTTGCAAGTATTTTGCTGAGGATTTTTTAAATCTATGTTTATCAGAGATATTGGCATATAGTTATCTTTTTTTTTTTTGTGGTATCTTTATCTAGTTTAGGTATCAGTGTGGTACTGGCCTCATAGAATGAATTTCACAGTTTTCTTTCTTCTTCTATTTTTAGAATAGTTTCAGAAGAAAAGGTATTAATTAATTAATGTTTGGTCGAATTTGCATGTGAAGTTGTCTGGTCCTGGATTTCTGTTTGTTGGGAGTTTTTTTTTCTTTCTTTCTTTTTTTAATATAAGCTGGTATAGGATTAACATCTACAGTATATAAATAACTTCTAGAAGTCAGCAACACAAAAGATCCCCATTTTTTAAAAAAAGGGCATAGGTCTTGAATAGTCATTTCTCCAAACAAGAGATACAAATGACTTAAGTACAGGAAGAGATATTCAACATCACTAAATATTAGTGAAATCCAAATCAAAACCACAATGAGATATCACCTCATACCCTTTAGCATAAAATAACAACAGAAATAAAAATTTTTTCAAAAATGTGTAGAAATTGGCACTCTTGGGCATGGTTGGTGGGGATAAAACATGGGAAAACTGCTATGCAAAACAGTGTGATGGTTCCTCAAAAAGTTAAAAATAGAATTCTTGGGGTACATGGGTAGCACAGTTGGTTAAATATCCCACTCTTGATTTCAAATCAGGACATGATCTCAGGGTCATGAGATCGAGCCCTGAAACAGGCTTTATGCTGGGCATGGAGCTTGCTTAAGATTCTCCCACTCCTTCTCTCACTAACCCTCCCTCCTCCCATTCTCTCTCTCTCTCTCTCTCTCATTAAAATAAAATAAAATAAATAAAATTAAAAAATATATAATTATCATCTAACGTAATAATTTCATTTTTGGGTATATACCCAAAAGAATCGAAAGCAGGGTCTTGAAGAGATAGGAGTATGCCCATTTTTATAGCAGCATTACTCACAATAAGCGAAGGGTGGGGCCACACAAGTGTCCATCAATGAATGAACAGATAAGTGAAATGTAGTGTATAGTACAATGAAATATTATTCAACCTTAAAAAAAAATTGGAATCATGCTACAGCATGTATGAACCTTCAGAACATTATGCCAACTGAAATACACCAGTCACAAAAGACATGTACTGTATGATTCCACTTATATGGAGTACGTAGAGTAGTCAGATTCATAGAGACAGACAGAATCTTAGTTGCCAGGGGCTGGGGGAAAGAGTTGCTTAATGAATACAGATTTTTAATTTTGCAGGTTGAAAATGTTCTGGAGACTGGCTGTGCAACAATTTGAATGCATTTAACATTACTGAATCATGTGCTTAAAAATGATTAAAGTGGTAAGTTAAAAATAAAATAACATGTAATTCACAGGGTTGCATACTTGAGATTGGATCTCTGGCAAATTCACAAATTCTTTTAGAGAAACACCAGTTTTAGTAAAGTGAGAGGAATCACCCTGATTTATCTAGTAATTCCAAGACCCAGCACTGGAGGAGATAGGGATATGTAAATCAGAGGACAGTGTTCACAAACAGGGATCATAGTATATTCTTTAGTGTTGTTAGTTGTATGTAAAGGTAATGCTTCAGCTATGTTAATGTAAATAGATGTATATATGATCTAGAGAAGTTAAATGAGGAAAATGCATAAAGATGGATGTCTAAGGGACATTGGTAAATGTTTGTCCTTTGTTTCCTGTAGAAAGGTGGTTAAATATCCAAAATAAGAGCAGAGTAGTGATTTCAGCATTACAGAACAACATACTTTGATAATTAATAAAACATTGATACCTCTTGCTCTACTGCCTCTATTCAAACAAGTTATGTTTCATGGTGATTTTTATTGTTTTTTCCTGTGCCTTAGAATTTAAATAATGGAAAGGAATTTGTTTGATGGGTCAAAGTTTTCTGTTTTGTTATTGTTGTTAAGAATTTTATTTAAGTTTAAGGGTACTATTAAATTTGGTATATTGCTAAACATAAATGTATCTTGAAAAGATTCGTCACATCAATTTTTAGCTATACATATATGTGTATGTATATATATATATATATCATTATAACCTAATCACTCTTGTAAGTGACAACAATTTTTATCGATATTTTCTAGAATGCAACATTCTTTCTCATTCCCTATGAACTCCTGCAGATTTAAGCTACTAGAGAATCCTGAAGAAATATGCCCCTCTCTACCAAGCCAAAAATGGGGTGGGAAGTGCTATAATCTCATATGAAAAGTCTAAAATCATTTATACCCGTCCAGGAAACCTAAGGAATGTTATAATGAAGGAGAAATCTTACAGAAGATAATATTCCTGGGGCCATTTTAGCATATATTGAATTTTTCAAATGTGGACATGATCCCACTCAGATCTTATTCACTTGTTTCTCTTCCTTAATTGTCACTGGATATCCCAATGGCTGACCCTTTTTCATCACTCCGGTCAGATTACATGGCATCTCTTCTGTGGGCCTGTTCATCTTGTCTGGAGAATGACTTGTCAAAGGACTTAATTTTTTTCTCATAGCATTTGTAACTATCTGAGGTTAGTTTATATTTTACTTTCCCCATCTATCTCAGTGGAATAGTTTCATGAATACAGAGCCTTTTCTGTCCTCTTGAATGATAGATCCTTCATGCTTATTACACTGCTTGGCACAGAGAAAGTCATGTTTTGTGCGTGTGTGTGTGTGTAAAATCTATGAATTACTGCATGGTAACTGATATCAATATATGCCACGTTGTAAAATTATTTTAAGTTATTTTAATTTTTTCAAAAATTACTTTAAACTCAGCTTGAACTTCTTAACAATATTGGCAATAATCTATTTTTTTTTTGTTTTCAGGATCTCTGTCTCTATCTGTTATAAAATATCAGAACCAGAGGCTTATGTAGCTCCAGGAAAATGGTGGAAAATCTACTTTTATTTTTTTATTTTATTTATTTTTTAATTTTTATTTATTTATTTGACAGACAGAGACCACAAGTAGACAGAGAGGCAGGCAGAGAGAGAGGAGGAAGCAGGCTCCCCACTGAGCCGAGAGCCTGACGCGGGGCTCGATCCCAGGACCCTGAGATCATGACCCGAGCCGAAGGCAGAGGCTTTAACCCACTGAGCCACCCAGGTGCCCCGAAAATCTACTTTTAAATTTGTAGTATTATAATTGTGGTTCCTCTTTGTACTGATCTAGATGATCCATTTAAAGGTAGTCATCTGGGGCAGCTGGGTGGCTCAGCTGGTTAAGCAACTGCTTTCAGATCAGGTCATGATCCTGGAGTCCCAGGATACAGTCCCGCATCAGGCTCCCTGCTCAGCGGGGAGTCTGCTTCTCCCTCTGATTTCTCCCCTCTCATACTCTCCTTCTCTCATTCCCCCTTTCTCTAATAAATAAATAAAATCTTTAAAACACAACAAAACAAAACAAAATATTTTGTTTTGTTTTGTTTTGTTTTTTTAAGGTGATCATCTCTACTCCAGTACTGCAAAGCTCAGCCACATGGAATCTCATGGAAACTCTATAGCCACTATAGCAAACGATCCATCTTCCCCTTTGAGGTGTCACCTCCCAGTAGCCCTCATTTTCAGGTCCTCATCACTTTCAGGATCACCAGCCTTTCTCAATTTTCAAAGATTCAAACTTGCATATTAAGTTTGTCTTTTTCAATTCTCTAAACATAAAGCTTTGTTTTTTAACACCCCCTTGGAAAACCAGTGGGCTCTTCTAAAGGGCCTCGATGTTCTAAACAACAAAACCTCTACTTTGACTTACCCATTATCTGTTGTAGAGTTGAAAAACAAACAAACAAAAAAGAAGCGATCAGACAAAACATATTTACCTTCCCCCTAAGAGTATGGAGCTATCTTAATCACTTTTATGAATTACATTCTTTTGTCTCACATATAATTAATGAGAAGAAACTCAGTGAGATGTGGTGACACCAACTGTAAAAAATGCTCTTTGAAAATTTCTTAACAAAATACTCCTTAATTTATATCACACTACATATTATATTATATGTAAATGATTAACAAGTTTGAACTTGAATAATATTTCTGTTAAAAGCTGTTGCTGATTATTAATAAAGCAAACACATATTGTATATGAGGATTTAGACTACATCAAGTTTCAACTAAAGTGATCAATTCATGAATGAGAGGAAAGATGACATTTTCCCCAAAGATAAAAGTTATCTTTGTTTAGACAAAGTGAAAAATTTAACAGAAAAAAAAAAAAAATACTGCGTATATTTTCTACTTCCTTCTACCCCTTAGAGAAAGATTATAATCTGACATGCATGAGTAGAGGAGAAATAATGGAGAATCTAAACATATAATTTTAAAGATGTGTGAGTTTCTAGATAAAAATCTAGTCTGGCATCCTTTATGCAAGTGAGGACAATCTGAGGCTTCTAAGTAATAATAAAACTGGTTAGTACCAGATGCAGGTCTAAAATTCAGGAACCCTGATAGCTTGGTCTTGTTTTTTTTTTTTTTTTTTAATTTTCAATCTGATATAGATATTGAAAGACTAATAGATTAAACTTTTTTTGTTGTTCTTACTGTTAGTTTGAAGTCCTATAAGAGAGTCAAAGTCATCGAAGGTTTTGGAAAATAAACTAAATGTTTGGTAAGGCAAGAAAGAATTAGATTGAAAAAATAAAGATAGGGAATTATAGCATTTATCCTATTGACTTTATTTTTTTCTCTCTTTGTTAAAAATAAGTATTCTTTGATTGGTGTGTATTTTGTCTTAAGACTCTTAATGAATGTATAATGTGATTTTTTTTACATGTGTAAATATGAATCTAGAATCAATACACAAACCTGTTCCAGATACAGCCATTGAGTTAACCACAATCCATCACAGAATTACACTGTACATCAATTCAAGCAACACCTTTTAAAAGCTATGTTAATTATTATAAAGTAAAATCTTTGAAACAAATTTTGATATAAAAGTCAATAATCCAGATGTAGTTTTAAGTGGAAAATAAAAAGTAGATCAAAATCCATTTACAAGTTTATTCAAAAAGATAATCTTTTTAGTCAATATGGAAGAGGGAAATAGGTAAGAATTATTATCTAGATCTTTACATGACAAGTCATAAAAAATTACTATATTATTTTATTTTCCATATAAAACTGTCTTATAAACTTTAGTACACTCTAAAACAGTTTTTTTTTTTTTTTAAGATTTTTATTTATTTATTTGAGAGAGTACAAGCTGGAATAGGGGAAGAGCAGAGGGAGAGGGAGAAGCAGACTCACCACTGAGCAGGAAGCCTGATACAGGGCTTGATCCCAGAACCCAGGGATCATGGCTTGAGTCGAGGGCAAGTGCTTAACCAACTGAGCCACTCAGGTGCCCCTAAATTTTAATACATTTTAAATGAAGAAAATAATATATAAAAGATTTCTATGATTTACACAGATTACACAGATTATATCTAATCGCAATAAAAATAAGAAAGAATATTACTCTATGGATCTGATTTTAATAAATTCTCACATAAAACTATGTAGATATATAACTTCGTGTCCAAAATTGAGAAATATTGAGGCAAAAGAGGAGCTCAAGGGGTTTCTTACAGTCTTCCCCCCAAAAAAGACAAAGGATATCTTAGTTTGTTTGAGCTGCCATCACAAAGTATCACAGACTAGGTGGCTTAAAAACAGCAGAAATGTATTTTTCTCACAGTTCTGAAGTCTGGAAGTTCGAGATAAGAATGCCCACAGCATCAGGCGAGTGCCTGCTTTCCTGGTTCACAGGCAGCGTCTTCTCCTGGGTCTGCCCGTTTTGTGGAAGGAGCTAGGTTAGTCAGTGGATTTCTTTTATAAAGCACTAATCCCAGCCCTGAGGGCTCCACTCTTATGACTTAAGCACCTCCTAATGGCGCCACTTCCTAATACTGCCACCTCTGTGTTTAAACATTTCAACATGTGAAAAATGTGAATTTTGGGGAACACAAACATTCAGATCAGTGCAAGGAGAGAGGAAAGGTGGGGCTTGAAAGCCATCACTTGTTAAATACCAAAAAAATGGAGTCAGACTATGGCATTGATATTAATATTTTAGGATGAATATGTCTCACAAAGGCATAAGAGGGGAACAAAATTATTTTGCCTGAACTTTCCTGTTTCCTGCCTATAAATCAATAAATGTGTTTTACAAAATAAATACAACTGTATTCAAGATCTCTAGCTTGTTAACAAATTACTCATATACTTTGTTCTAAGTTCAGATATATTATAAGGTCAAGAAACAAAGAAGTTAGAGGAAAATGCTGTAACTGTTGAAAGTCAAGAGGCCACCTGAATGGGATCTGAAAAGAGTTAAAGGTGTATGTAGGAGGTCAGGCAGGAGAAAATTGAATCGAATTGAAATTAACACAAGGGGTTTAAAGTTTATCCAAGAAATTCTGAAGAGTGTTGATTAAAAATAGGACAGATAGTGTATGCAAAAATAGGGATAAAAGAAATTAGGAAATAAAATTAATGATGTTATAATTTTTAATCATGGAATTATGAAGATTGGAAGCTCATAGATTCCATAAAAAGAAAAGAATGAGAATGGTTTCTTCTTTATGCAGCAAAATTCAATGCTAAGTTTTCCTAATGACAAATGACTATTATAGTGTGTTTCTTTTGTTTTGTGTTTAAAATCATGATTGGAAATCTGCAGTTATGTTTGCTTCATTTTTGTATGTTTCAAGCAATCAGTTGGCATATGAATTTACTTCCTGAATGGAGCTAACAGGAAGAATGGTGTAAGTTCCTAACTGATTTTGACCCAGGTTTATGAATAAATTTGCTATCAACTTCATTTGATTTTCAGTAGCGGAAACACATTCTCTAGAATCTGACCGCCACTAGATGAAAGAAATTGTAAAGTTCTAGACTTAGTGGTTGAAAGCATATGCCCCCATCCATGGTGAACTCACTGAGATGTGTCAGCCTTTAAAACTGGACATCATGGGAGTGCCTTGGTAGCTCACCCAGTTGAGCCTCCAACTCTTGATTTTGGCACAGGTCACCACCTCGGGGTGGTAGGATCAAGCCCTATTGCCAGCTCGATGCTCAGTGGGGAGTCTGCCTGAGATTCTCCCTCACCCCTTGTCACCAACCCCCCCCACCCCACATGCTCTCTCTCACCTCTCTAAAATAAACAAATCTTAAAAATAAATAAAATAAAACTGGGCATCACAAATATTTTCATATTAACTTGCTTTAAATACTTCACATGCAAGTCAGGATTAGATCATGTCTATTTGAATGGTTACTGTTAACGTTTTTTTTTTTTTTTTTTTTTTTTTTTAACACAGAAATAACCAGTAAAATCAAGGAAAAACTGAAGTTCTATAGTTATTTGTCATTATTTAAGGACAAAAAGCCTTGTCATTTAGCCGGTAGAAAATAAATGGAAGCTCTGAAATAAAATAAGGTAACATTCTAGCTTTCATAAATTAGATTACTAGACTGAGACACTAGATAAAATAATGTGTTTCAAGCATTTTGCTTTTGAGCTAGTCTGGTGTCAAAATTACTCCATGATTTTCATGTAACATGCATGAGTCCAGGCTTCCCACCTTCAAAAGGGGTCACCTTTTGAATAATATGTAACCAATGTTATCTGAGCCCCCAAACTGAGTAAATGCAGAACATATAGTTTTTATTTTATCCTTCTTTGGCTTTGCTGATTTGCCTAAGGAATTGTTCATAAGTTGCAGAAATAGATCGGTTTCTCCTTTATTACACCCTGCTAGGATCCCTGCTTCGTATTTCTCCCTTCTAATAACTAGATTCTTTGTTCTACTTTGTTCCAACCTAATTCCTTAATGCCCAGCTAACTTCTAAGGTGAAGCACCATGCGAAAACAGTAGAACATTTAGGAATACCACAAAAAAATTACCATGCTAAGTCCAGTGTGTTCACTACACACAAATACCAGATTAGTATAATCATCTATAAAGTTTGTATTCTTTCTCTCCTTAATAACGTACTGTCAACATTTCCTAACCAGTAAATATGCTTCAAAAATATTATTTAAGGCCTATACATTATTTCATGATATGGAAAAAATAATCATTTTAACCATTTCGAATAAGAAGATTAAATCTTTTTTGTTACTATAACACTGAGATATGTATTGTATACTTCAACCATTTATTTTTTCAACTCTGATGATTTCAGAAAATTGACTTGGGATAGATATTAGGTAACCAGTATATGGTGGGAATCATGTTTTTAGTTGACTATGGTAAAAATATTTCATTTACTACATTTGATATTACCAGATTCAGTCTTGGAAGTAAATAAAATTAGAAAACTATATTAGCGTAAGATTTTTAGAACCTTCAATTGGTGTATTGGTTCTTGTTCATTTTGTGTACAAAGAATATTAAGTAATAGGAATTAGTTCTGTGTCGATAAGTATCTGCACACAAAAGCAATAGCTCACCAAAATAAATGTGCACTTAGAATCCCTGTTTCATTCCTCTGGCTATGCTTATGTAAATAATACGTAAATACAGAATTTAACTGAAAGTTAAAAATGATTTCTAATAAGCAGAAGAAATCAAGCCCCGCTTCCCATGTTTGTATCAGCTGGGGGCAGAATCCAGCTCTTCTAGCTCCTGCTCTAGAATTTTTGTCATTACAGCACAACTAGGATACCAAAATTTTGGTTACATGTGCAGATGTTTGACCAAGATCTAATAATTCAAAGTATCTGGGGCATTGCCTCAACTTTTTTTTTAAAGATTTTATTTATTATTTATTTGACAGACAGAGATCACAAGTAGGCAGAGAGGCAGGCAGAGAGAGAGGAAGGGAAGCAGGCTCACTGCAGAGCAGAGAGCCCGATGAGGGGTTCGATTCCAGGACCCTGGGATCATGACCTGAACTGAAGGCAGAGGCTTTAACCCACTGAGCCACCCAGGTACCCCTGCCTCAATTTTTAAGGATGTATTATTTTTAAGAAAATGATACGTTAATCTAGTTTGTCTTATCCAGAAGATTGTCTCTGAGTTTCATTCTGTTGCAAGAACCACAACATCTAGGCAGAAAAGATTCCGTGACTTATTTGATTCTGAACAGGTTTTTCTGTGGTGATTTAATACATTTTTGTAGAGAGTTTTTAAAAAAATTATAATTTTTTATAATATATTTATTTCAAATATGAGCCTTTATGCTGAGGAAGAATGTTGGCTGCTCAATGTTCTTTTGGAGTCATTATTCTGGAATTTATTTCTTATAAAATATTTATCATATTTTATTGCATATTGCTGTCAAGGAGTTTGTGAAAAGATAGGACAAAATTGAGTAATTACATAACTGTCACATTTCAACTTTATTTAAATTTACAATTTTAAGATTTCTAGGCTTGCTTGAAGGGGAAAAAATGTAAACTCTCACTGTGGTTACTAGGATGAGATGAGACTTGGTGTGAAAGTCATTTAAGAAAAGTGAAAAAGCAATAAAATTCCAGCTGTTTGGTTAGGAAAGGTTCTCCGAACTGCTTCAAACTCAGCCAAACAAACAGTCAGGGTTCTTCATGGAGTTCACTGTGGTTGATAATTGAAAGATTATTCCCATTGTATATTGCCCATTTGAAAAGTATACGTGAAACCAACACTAATACTCTCCTTCCTGCATGTGATAGTGTATTAAACATAAAGTCTTCCAATATTCTTAAAGATGAAGCATACTGTATTTTTTACCTTCACTTTTTCAGGATTCCATTTAACCATGCGAATGCGGCTTGAGAAAGAACAAAGTCTAGAGTCCATTATCCTGCAGCATGTGCTGACTCCAGTTTGGAGAGAAGAGTTGCAGTCATGAGTAGGGGAGGATATGGCTCTAGGACAAAAGACAAAAGAGAACAGAGCTGTCTACACTGTGCAAAACACAGTTTGTCTGTTTGTTTTTAAATAAGAGGTCTGTTTTTAAATAAGAGGACATTCATTAGTTGTCAGTCAACATTTTAAAAAATATTTTAGAGAAGAGTTTTTATCAGTTTTGCTCAGAAACGTCCTATAATTCCTGATGTGGAGAGATGGGAGATCATTTTCAGTGGCAAGTATTTTGGATAGAGGTAGATTACACAAGGATTGGGAAGAATTAACAATCGTAAAGGAATTATTTGCTAGAAGTCTTAGTTTCTTATGCTCACAGGTAAGGAGATGTAGTTTGCATTGATATTTTCACTAATTAAAAACTATACTTTAAGAATATTAAACTAACCAATGTTTACATTCACTAAGTAATGAGAAAGTTGTAAAGAATCACTTCTGTTATCTACACTTGTTTCACAGTTGCATAAATCCAAATGATCACAACTGAATCAATCTGTGATCAAAAGAGAAAAACAGATAGCAATATTAAAATCACACATCATAAGCACATAGATGCAGTGTTCAAAAGAGAGGTTTTTTTTTTTTTAATCATTATTGTCAGGCACAGAGAAAGAAAAAAAAGCTTTACTATCAATTTGCTTTAGTAAATGCATTTCATTTGCATTCATTTTCAGGACTTAAAGGAGACCTAATCTGTCACAGGGCTGGAGTTATTGAAAAACTCTTAATGTGTTGTTTACATATTAAGATTGAGCTCCAAAGTTCTCAAAGTCATTTATTTAAACCCCGTGTGTGTGTGTATGTGTGTGTGTGTGTGTGTGTTTGAATTTTCTGTATAATTTGAGACATCTACTCAATGATTTAAGAACAGGAAGCTTCACAATGAATCTATATACTACTCACATAATTTTGTAATATTTAATTTGATTATATCTTATGTAATAAGCCATTACTTATATTCTAATGTCATCTGAAGTATAAACAATTAGCCAACATACATATATTCACATTATGGGAGATGAATGGGTTATTACATTCTGCACTGAATTATCTTTTGTGGCTGATCAAAGGTAGACATTGAGAAGAATTAATATCTAAATCTTGACCAGTGATTGGCTTAATTTTTACAGAAAATTCATTTTGGGTTGGGTGCAAAGAGATGAATTATACTGTTTAATTTTTACATAGAAAAGTCAATGACAATAAATTTTTCAGACGAGGGAGTCAAGAATAGATTTCTACTTCAAATGCCAAAAGGAAGGCTTTAAGAGCAAGGAAGACCATGGGTCATTTTTTAATGAACCATGTATTATGGTTGACATCTCTAAAACAAGGGAGTGACTTTGTTATCAATTCAAGAATCACCTTAAAAGTGAAACACTGTGCACTTAACCTTTATGAAAAGTATATAATGGAGAGGACATCTTTTTTTTAAAAGAGATTTTTGTGAAATATCAGCTTTAAAGTATTATCTGTGCAAAATGCCAACCTGAAATACTGGATTAAATGACTTAGCCAAACAATGTATCTCAACAGCATTTCTCTTTGCAACACCAGATGCACAACTAACAATTAAAATCTCTAAACAGGATCAAAAGAGTAATGAAATGCGAACTTCTTCCTCAGGGTTATTTACTTCTGGATAAGTAACACCAATGTTACATGAAAAAATGAATTGATTAATTGGAATATTGTATATGTTAGCAATTTTTAAAAATTAGAAGCAGAAACATTCCTTGAAAAAAACCTATGAAATACCCCAATACCTGGTTGAGATGGAATTCCAAAAGACCTCCCATCTCCCTCCTCTTCTTAGTCACTTTTTTCCTAAACACAAATGGAGCATTCTGGGGAGCTGCTGAGACTCTACTAATAAGAATGAGAGCAACTCTGATTTTAAAACTTCCTCAGTGTCCCTATCCTTGCAATCTTTTTCTGTATTTCTACCAAAGAAAATACATTTTTTTAATTCTTGTTGATGTTAAGTCCATGGCAGCTATTCAAGACACTCTGTAGTAAAGATTATTGGGGAAGTTGGAAGGAGACTGAGAATTCTGGTAGATGTGTCTCTAAAGATACCCTCAATGTGATGATTGGAACGTGGCTTTGGACTTGCAAGGAAAGGCAATGGTTAGCTCTGAGCCAAACAGTCTCTGACAAAAAGTCTAGAGTGTGGTGCTGAAGCTGAGACGATTGACCACCACTTATCTATCGTCTTCCAACTGACTTAAGGAAGGAAGTAGATAGTTTACTACTAAGTTTAATACTCAAGTTGTAGGAATACAGTCTTAAATGACTCTTCTCCAGAATCAGTTCTAAAAGGTAAGTAACTATTAGGAGTCTTTTAAAAGCTTCAACTGGAGATATTAAGCTATGGTGTAAGAAGAAGTATTTTAAGATATTGGAGACCACATATAGACACTCTGATTAATAAGCTAATTGAACAGCCATTTGAGAATAAATCATCTTGAAAGTCCAACCAAAGCAAACCTTCAGACTGCAAAGCCATTTAGAACAGACTACCATCCTCTGAGGGACCACAAGTGAGATCTTCTTTGCCCACTTTTTAGCTACAAAATTTTGAGCTAAATAGAGTGGTTGTTATCAGGCATTGAGTTTTTAGGTAGTTTGTTTTACAACATGAACCACTGGAATAGCGCTTCCATAGTCACATCTGCTTATATGAGCATAAAATCAAAATAATAGTGATATATATATATAAAATAAGGTAAATAAGAAAATATTTGTTCATGAACTTAAGTTAACACAGACTCTGAATTTCATGATTGCATTTCATTTTAAACCCCTTCGTTGATAGGGCAAAATGAGGTTAAGAAGTCAAATTTGGTATATTGGTTGATTTGAGGAAACATACCTTTAATTACGAGGGGCAAAATCTCCTCATTCTATGTTCTGAGGGAAATTGACTTACATCAATCCATAAAAAATAGAATTTGAGCAATGCACATTCATTTATTAAGCAAATATTTTAAAGGTCTATTAAAAGCCAGACATTATTCTAGTAACTTTGTTTAAAATGAACTTTGTTCCTTTCTATCAGAGTTTATAGTCTTGGGGTTTTGGGAGCAGGAATTCAATTCTCCCATTCTTTATTTTAAAATCATCTGACTTACGAAAAAATTGATAGTACAAAGTACTTGCATGTATTTGTATTAACTCCTTTACCTAGGTCTATGAATCAGTATTTTGTCCAGTTATTTCTCCTTTTCCTTCTCTTTTTATTCTTTTCCCTTTCTTTTCTTTCTCTTCCCTCAGTCCTGCCCCCCGCCTTCATTGAGACTATGGGAATACATTCTGAATAAGCTGTTTCTATCAATTAATGGGATAGACATTTAAAAGTAATATTAAATATTTAAAAAGCCTACAAAGTAGGTTACTTTTCTATTTATTACAAAGGATATAAAATGAGAAACTAATTCAAATTGTGTGATCAGGGGAGCCCTATCTGGGAAACGGAAATAAAACTAACATAGTAAGCAGGCATCCAGGAAGAAGAGAAACGGTGGAGGATAAGAGAATGTCCCATCATGAAATATTTAGAAGGCAATCTCCAACATAAAGAGCAAAATGGAAGAATAGCTTGATATGATATTGGAAAGTTAGGTAAATCAGATCACAAATGGCCCTAATAGTTATTTTATGAAAACTGTATTCCTTTCCAGTTGTAACTGGGAGTCACTAAAATGTTTTAAGCATCGATGTGACATTATTTAATTAACATTTATTTAAAATGCACTCTTCTGTGTAGAAAGATTATTGGGATAGCCAAAATATAAGTAAGTTAAGATAATATGGGGATATTATAGTTTTAACTAAGATGGATAGGATAATGGCATGGATTGTAGAAATGTAGACATACTTAACATATAATTTTAGCAAATTTATTGAAATATAATTTATATACCTTATATTTTGGCAATTTAAAATGTGCAATTTAACTGTTTTTAGTGTATTTATAGATATGTGCAACCATTACTGGACACATTTTTTTTCCAAATATTTTCTCAAATTGGTAGGTTATCTTTTCTTTCTTTTTTACTTTACCCCTCCCCTGTTTTAAAAATACTTAGAAGCTTATACCTCTTTCACCTATTTTGCCCATCCTTTCCATCTCCTCCCCTGTGGTAATCACCAGTTTGTTCTCTGTCTTTATGAATCTATTTCTGCTTTTGTTGTTGTTGTTTATTCATTTGTTCTGTTTCTTAGATTCCATGTATAAGTGAAATCACACTTTATATTCTAGTTTTCTAAACTTATTGAAGTTTGTTTTATGACCACACTCGAGACCCAGTGCCAGCATCCAGCTAGAGCCTGGATGAGAAACACTGACATCTTCCTGCTCCCGGGAGGTGGGGCGGAATCCTTCTAAGATCTGGGAAGAGATAGATCATTGTGTTCTTGGCTGTGCAAGTCTGGAGTGGAGTTTGCACATTGTTGAGATGAGAGGGAGGAAGAAGAAAGGAGGCAGTGGTCTTGGTTCAAAATCATAGACTCTCACTTTTAGTAGCAGTTTTTAAAGGTGTTCTTGAGTAGATATTTCTTTATTGGCTTTTAATCCTTGGGACCATTCCCAGGGGCTTCAAACCATTGGTTTTTTAAAAGTTTCACTAGTTTCAATGGGAACAGATCAGTGGAGCTCCTCACACTGTCACACCAGAAACTGATCTAGAAAGATATATTTTTAAGGTAGAATCCACTAGAATGTTTTTGAGTTAGATGTGGTAATTAAGTGGAAGGAATGGGTAAAGTATGATTCCCATGCTTATGGCTTGAATAAATTAGCAAATAATGGTTTTGATTACTAAAATGAGGAAATCTAGGGCATATCAGAGTAAGACACACATAACAGTAGTGCAGTGTCAGCAAAAAAAACCCCACAACATTTTGGAGACATAGATTTCAAATGTTCTGTTTTTATAGAGATGATGTGAGATATACAAATGGACATGTCTATCATATTCCTGTTTGGTTTTTATTGTGGGAGTTATGAGAATAAGTTGGCCTCTTACAGGCTGAATTTGCCCCACAAGGATGTTTTGTAGGCAGCAGAGAGTTCATACAGTTAAATATAACGCCTTCACATGTCTTCTTGAGTTTGTGTTGACCTCCATCACTTCCTATTCTGCATCTGGCTTCATCACAATTAGAAAACAATTTCTTGGTCCTTTAAGGTCCTTGGCCGTCTCTGTACTAGGGTTTGTCTGAATGAATATGAATATGATTCTGTTAAGAAGGGGAAAGATTGAGAAGACATAGTTGCCAAAGAGATGAAGTCCCTAATATGGAACATAATGGAAGTAATGAAAAATAAGGTGAAATTAGTAAACGAATGAAGAAATGGTGGGAAAACAATTTGTATACTCACAACTATAGATGAGTTATAAATTTGATGGCAGAAAGATACCTTCTCTTTTCTTCAGACACACCATTTGAAAGTGAGAGGGGAGCCAGAGATTTGAGAAATATTGTAATAGAATGAAATTGACTTTGTCCTATTGGAAAAGCATAGTTAGCAAGGGAAGGGGGGATGTTCTGGGTGGTATAGAGTGCCCATTTGATGATCATGATTATGAAATAAATTAAGAAAAGAAGGAATAATACAATAATGAAGATTAGAAAGGTATCATAACACTAATAACAGTGATTGCTAATATTTGCTATGTTCCAGAAACATTTGCTATGTTCCTGGAACATTTGCTATGTTCCAGGAATTATTTAAGCATTTTACGTGGATGAATTAATTTATTCCTTATATCAACTCTATCAGAAAAGTAGTATTACTATGTTCATCCAACAGATGAGGGAACAAAGACATACAGGACTTAAATTATTTTCTGAAAGTCACATAGCCATATTTGCAAAATCAATAGATTTGACTTATTGATTTGGGGAAAATGTTATAGTAGGAAGTTTGAGTTAGTGGTTTAAAGATAGTTCACTTTATGATAACGAAAATATGCATAGTGTAACTACAATATTTGAATTGTAAAATAATATTGTAAAATATTGTGAAATAAATATTGTAAATATTGTAAAATATTGTAAATATTGTAAAATAAAGGAAAATTCTTTGGAGTTGAATATGTTAGGATCTTAAGGAATAAGATGAGATATACAGAGTATTGAAGTATCGTGGAGAGTAAAGGAGTGAAAGTTAAGTGCTTGGGCTGGTTGATACGGTCTATAACCAAGGGAATAAAGCTTGAGACTGTCGTTGAGGAGCACTAAGAGGAATATAGAGCAGGTACACAGCTAAATGTTGTGAATTCCAAAGACAGAAGAAATAATAATCTAGACGCAACAGTGAGGAGTAAGGAGAACACTGATCTTGCTCTCAAATTTAAGATATATGGCATGGTAGAAAAAAATATTTTCTAACTAAAAGGACTACAGGAAATAGTATATTCATAGAGGGGAAAACATGTTTTATTTAAAGAATAGATGCAAAAAAGAAATTCAGAAATGAGTTTGAGAAATATAGTACTTGAGGAACTGACATTCCAGGGAATAAACTGGGGGAAGAGGTTGGGCAAAGACTAATGAGCTAAGTTAATGAATTGGACACGTGGGAATGAGAGTCCAGAAGCAAGGAATGGGCAGAGAGGTTTTCATTTTCATATCTACAGAGATAAGTAAGGAGGATGTGACGTTTGGTAGATTTCATCTTGCTTATCTACTTTGTGGGTGGGCATTTCAAGTGGACAAAAGGGCATCGGCTGGACAATAGGGATTATTGACATAATTATTATTTTTTTAAAGATTTTATTTTGACTTATTTATTTGAGAGAGAGATACAGAATGAAAGAGAGAGAGCATGAGAGGAGAAGGGCCAAAGGGAGAAGCAGGCTCGCTGCTCAGCAGCAGCTGCTCGATGTGGAACTCGATCCCAGGACTTCAGGATCATGACCTGATCTGAAGGCAGTCCTTCAAGCAACTGAGCCACCCAGGCACCCGGGTATAATTGTTTTTGACCTTTCAAATGGAGAAGAATATCTTAATGTGGTGAAAGGTCGCTTTGTATGAGATAGCCCACCTTATCTTCTCCTTGCCAGTAATTCTGACTTTTACTCTTATTAAATTGTGGAAAGTAGATCAATATCAGCATTTCTTGGGGAAATGTGAGCTCTGAATTGTTGGAAGTTACCAGGAGAATTAGAGGACTGAAGTGCCTCATAATTCATCTTCAGAATTGTCCTGTGGTAACTAACAACTGATGTCAATAAAGATTAGAAATAGAGTAACTAGTTTTTCAAAAAAAATCCTACATTTTGCATTTGCAAGCCTACTGTCTTTCTCTTCTTTTCTGCCTGGCCACTTTTGGCTGCTTTACACAGGCACTTCAGCCATCTAACCTGGAACCGAATCGATGTATTTTACTAATTGTTATGATGACAACTAATACGTTATAAAGAAATAATTCCAGGGGTGCCTGGGTGGCTCAGTGGGTTGAAGCCTCTGCCTTCGGCTCGGGGCATGATCTCAGGGTCCTGGGATCGAGCCCTGCATTGGGCTCTCTGCTCAGCAGGGAATCTGCTTCTTCCTCTCTCTCTCTGCCTGCCTCTCTGCCTACTTGTGATCTCTGTCTGTCAAATAAATAAATAAAATCTTTAAAAAAAAAAAAAGAAAAAATTCCAAAGGAAGTTTATTTATACTGTGTATAAAAGGGATCATATGACAGTAAGTAAATTAATTATTGGCTGAAACAGAATGTGAACTTTAGTATATGTCAATCTTGTTATGGCTATAGTGTTTTTTATTAAAAATGAAGATTGAAAGAGCAAGAATTTCAAGAATATTTGAGAGAGTGCTTATTTATCTTAAAAATTTTATTTTTAAACCTTCCAAGCACAGCAATGTGGTGAAGTTCACATGGCGAGAAGCACTTCTCACCATGTACAAACTGTGAAAATAACACATTTCATTAAAATAGGCATCTCTGAGCTAAGCACCGAGTCATGCAAGCAAACATGAGAAGCGGAAAAGAGCCTTTGGAAAAGTAGCTATTCCCTAGAGATCCCGAGTCAGCTGTTCTTACCGGGAAAGACTTTCTATTCTTAATGTTCCGTTATCCCAAGTCCCCGTCAGCTGCCATTAGGTAATGACAACAACTCTTAAAATCTTGAAAACAGATTTTTTAATTTGGGGTTACATATATTTTGTGGACTGGGGCAAGTAGAGGTGGGGAGTACTTCTCCTCTGGGACCCAACGATCAAAAAAGCAGAGGAATAATGAAGAGAATAATATTGATCTTATACCAAGACCATTTCTACAAGGGCATGATAAGTGAGCCCTCTCCCCAACAGATTTAAGAATTCAAACAGAAGGGACTTGAACAAAAATTAAAGGGGCAGATGAAGGAAAAGATTCGTTTTTAAAAAATATTTACAGGAATTCTTAAAAAAATACAAATAAAGTTATTATTCTGCTTTTGTGAAATTAAAAAAAAGTTTCCTATTGAAATGTATGCAGGTAGTGCAGAAAATTATAATGATAAACATAAAATGACACATAATTCTATGCCAACAGATGTAGATATTAATATTGAGGTGTACTTATTTCAGGAATATCACTGTGTATTATCTCTGTAAGCTCATATTTTGTGTACATATAAATGACCTTATATAATGGTGAATAACAGAATATATCTATATAATTAACATTCAATATATAAATATAAATACACATATTTTATATTTTAATTTATATATTGAATATATAAATATATATCTATATAAAGATATATTTAATATATATACTTTATAACTGTATGTAAAATATGTACACTTTTAAACCTGCTTAAAATATTCAAATATAATTAAGATTTTACCTATGTATATTGACTGTGTCCTAAGTAAAATGCCTAATTTAGCTAATTTAGTTTTCTTTTTTTCTTTGCCAAGTAATTTAGTGGTGAGTATTAAAATCTTTTATACAACTTTTTACATTGTTTTGTAATCATGGACATTATTCTATGTCTAACTCATTTCATTCAGTATCTTTCATCAAATAACTCATTTTCCACATTCTTCAGCTGCTTATTTTGATTAATATCTATTTCATCAGAATACTATTCTTAAACACTTATTTTGGAAATATAAAAGAGATGCTATATTTTCTAGAATTATAAATATAATTATTTTCCATTTTTCTCACCAAAAACAAAGAAAAATCTTTGGGTTTTAAAATTTGTAGGTGAGGCTTATTTTTTCAACTCTGAAAACTCAGTGGTCATTTCCTTATTAGTCTTAAAAATTAGTCTGAGGACAACCTGCCTTTTTCTTTGTAGATGAAATAACATTTTTTTCTCTATAAGAAAAGTTGCAGATTTTTTTTTTTTTAATTTTAGTTGGCAAGTTTTGCTTTCCTTTTCCCTCCATCTTGAAGTCTGAGTTAATAACAGTCAAATTGATGTGATCAATTATCCATTGTTGACAACAACACAACAGGGGGTACTACACTGTACTTTCCTATCCTATCCCTGAACTTCTCCTTCCTTGAGATAAACACACAGTATTGCAAAGACGTAAGAGCCTTATTTTATTGGCTTGTGGTGCAAGGCCTAAATGTAAGGCCAGTAACACATGCTGCCTTGGTATCTGGTAAAATTGGCAGGTCCTTGAGTGTCCTAACCACAAGTTCTCCTTCCCACTCAGCTCCCATGGATGAAGTCCCATGGCCAAAGAGCCCTTGTTAACAAAGAGACAAGGCGGAGTTCCTACTTATCCCTGAGGAGTGGGTTTCAGTTTTCTGACAGCCCATGGAATTATTCAAATAAGCCAATCTCATCCTCCTGGGACCAGGGAAAACCTCACTCTCTTGGTGCTACAAAGCTTGCCTCCCATAGTCCCTAGTTTGCTTGGTTCCCAAGTATAACTTCTGGGTTGCCTGAGTGGTAGGCAGTGTTTCCTTCCCCTGGGTTGGGAGAACATATGACTAATAAACCCCTATCAATCTCATCTTTCCAGTGTCAGGTATTGTGTGTTTGGTTACCTATAACCCCAAGGCAGGAAGCCCTTCTTCATCAATGGTGTGAATAGGATGCAAGTAAGACTTGGTTGCTCTTATAATTCAAAACAGTTTTTGAGATTGACTACTTGTAAATCTCTTTCAGGGGAGAATTTTAAACAGAATATCATAATTTTCTTTAAATTTCTTTTGAATTATTTTTGTATGTCTTCTAAATCTCCCCTCTGTTCTAAAGCATTCATTCACTTAAATCTTTATTGAGGAGCTACTTTTAAAGGTGCTGATAAAATGGCAGTGGATAAAAAAGAGCCAATTACAGATGGAGCTTTTATGCTAGCGACAGATAGTAAAAAATAACAATACAAATGACAATAAAAATAATAAATATGTAGGGTTACCTGGATGGCTCAATTGGTTAAGGGGTTGAGTCTTGGTTTCTGCTCAGGTTATGATCTCAGGGGCTTGGGATGGAGCTCTGCGTTAGGCTCAGAACTCAGCAGGGAGTCTGCTTGAAGATTCTCCCCCTCAGCCACTCCCCCCATGCACTCATGTGCGTGCGCTCTCTCTAAAATAAATAAACAATTAAAAAATTGTAAATATGCAGTGTCCAAGATAGCAATGAGTGTTACAGAAAAGGGAGATTAAAAAAGAACTAGGGAGGTGATAGCTATAATTTTAGCCGAGTGTTGTTAGGGCTCTGACCTGGAAAAGGTGAAGGGAAGAAAGAACCACGTGGGTATCTAAGGAAGAAGAATTCCAGGCAGAGGGGATAGCAAGTACAAAGTCCTGAAAGTGAAAGAATCTAGCTCTTCATCTTAAGCACATTAAATTATTAGTTTGATCTCCATATTTGTATGTCAAAGCTTTAGGCATAGGTGTAATCTTTTCACAATATTATTAATTGGGAGCTTCCCCCCCACCCCCAGGTGTGGATAGGTTCTTGACACGACAGAAGGTTGTCAAGGCTAGAGAAGTATCTTTCAGAGTAAGTTCCTTTACTCTCTCATCCCAATACTCTCTCAAGAGGCAAGTATATATTCTCTTCAGGTACCTTACATATTTTATATGCTTAATCATGGCTGTTTGATGAGCAAATAATCTTTGAATGAATGAATAGCCCTATCTTTGCACAGTTGCTTAATATAACTTAATATAGGTAGACTAAGAGTTTGTTCCTACAGTATTCTTTATTCTTTATGCTCTTTACATAAACAACAACTCTCCTCTAATAGGTTGTGAAAGACTCAGATTTCAATCTGGCCAAATCTAGCATTCTGACAATGGAATCTATACTTAGTGTGTTCAGGGATGTCTGAGTAGACCTAGGTTTTTGAAATTCCCTAAATTCAATTTTAATTTCTTCTTATGAGTTTAGGCAAGTCACTGAGATTGTGATAGTTTCTCATCTGAATATAATATCAAATATTACACTTTCTTGTGACAATACAATAATGTATAGGTAAGCATGCCATATAAACTACCAAAAATGTGTTTATTAAATCTTACACCTTATACTTTATGCCTTTATAACTGTCCTACATTCATTTGCCCCTCGTGGAAATTATGCAGAGCATGAAAGTATGAGAGAGTGAAAAGGATTTTATTTCATACATATTTTCAAGTGGAGAGAATAAGATGGAAATTTCATACCTGTGTATTTTCTCAATTAAGTAGGAAGGAACATTCACTTCTTGATGTGTTGGGGCATGTTGGGATTTGGAACTATAATAGTGAGGAAAACAATTAGAAACGATATCATAGGGAATCCAAAAGTGCATAAAGTAAATGAATTTAAAAAAAACAGCTGTAAAGGAGGTAAAGTGATTAAGAAATTGTAAGTTCTGGGACGCCTGGGTGGCTCAGTTGTTAAGCAGCTGCCTTCGGCTCAGGTCATGATCCCAGCGTCCTGGGATCGAGTCCCACATCGGGCTCCTTGCTTGTCGGGGAGCCTGCTTCTCCATCTGCCTCTACCTGTGCTCGCTCTCTCTCTCTCTCTCTCCCTCTCTCTGACAAATAAATAAAAAAAATCTTAAAAAAAAAAAAAAAAAGAAATTGTAAGTTCTTAAGAACATAGGGAAAAAAATCCTTAACAATATGCCCAAGAATAGAGTTCAAAATCAGAATGTTTCATGAATTTTGGCTTTAACATCTTCTCTTGCAAACTTTGGCACCATAAAGAGAAACTAATTTTTATGGATTGGCTTAAATTTATTTCCAGTACAAAATTGTTTGATGCAAAGTGCCTTTATTTAAGAGACTAAAGGAAACCACAACCTTATAACTTAGCATAGCTAATAAAAACAAATCAGTTAAAATGTCCATCAACTAAGTTCACTGTACTTCAGGTAATTAACATACTACAACCTTCCAGAAATTGCTTTTGTATCCACCCATTCATCCTCACCCTAGTCTATGTTCTCATTTACTTGCTTCTATGAGAGTCAAATTAGATTGTGATTGGGAACTTGTTCCTGTTTACTAAAGCATATTTAAACAGCCCTAGAACGAGGTAGGACTCAGCATTAGATACCAATATAACACTTGTGTGTTTTATTAGATACACAAAGCTTTTTTTCTCCTAGGATTTTCCTGACAAGCTATTGATCCTGTCCTACTATGTTCTTCACAGTGCCATTTTTGTTCTTCTCATACATCTCTATTATTCAGGCTTATTAACTATCCGCTTTTTCTGACTTTTTCTATTTCTATATAAATTGACTAGGAGATACACTTTGTCTTTACAAAACTTATTTCCTCTGACCAACATATATTTCTGGGCTTCAAGAGGGGATAGGTTTGCCAAGTGAAATGCAGGACACTAAGTTAAGTTTGAGTTTCAGTTAAACAAAATAAACTTTTAAAATTTAAGTATGTCTCCACTATTTTATAGACATACATATACTTTAAGAAATGATTCTTTTTTCAATTTGAAATTTAAATTTGACTGCATATGCTACATTTATTTATTTTTACTTATTTTTGCCAAAACTGGTAAGCTTAGGCAAAAGATAAACCAAACTGAGATATAATAATTATATAAATCAATTTTTTAAAAAATTAAATAAAAAGCACCACTTTTAAAACTATGCCAAGGACACCTGGGTGGCTCAGTCTGTTAAGTGTCTGCTTTCAGCTCAGGTCGTGATTCTAGGGTCCTGGGATCCAGTTCCGCATCAGGCTCCATGTTCAGTGGACAGCCTATTACTCCCTCTCCCTCTGCCCCTGTCCCTGCTCTTGTTCTCTCTTTCTCTGACAAACAAATAAATAAAATCTTAAAAACAAACAAACAAACAAAAACCTATACCAGTAAGATATACATATGTGCACTAACTTATTTCTATTTTTTGCTTAACATGTGTATTTAATGTGAGTCATGCCTAGATTGACCCCTCCCCCCCAAAAAAAGATAGTTCAGTATCACATCATAAATAAAGTTTGAAGTGTGCTATCTTTTACTTTTATAAAACTTTCCATCTATCTGAAAGATAGGATGTTGTAGACCGTTAACATATATCATGGTGTATAAAACAGTGTTGTGTTGCAAACTATAAGAAGTCAAGTTTTATTGGGTGAAATGAGTTCAAGCTTACGGAAAATGGGACTTCTACTTTTAGGTTGAATGGACTAACTAAAGGAAGATATCATTCCCACTAAAAGAAACTAAAAAGCCAAAACTTCTCCACAAAAGTTATCTGTTTAGAGATGTTTAAAAACAATAAAGCAGCAGGGACCAGGGGACTAAAATTCTGGAAAGGAAAGCCCTGCAAAAAAATGAGCTAGAACTTTGCAGCTGGTTACCTATGATTGCATTAATTACAAGAAAGTCGTAATTTGAATTTGTTTGAGTATACAACATTAGAGTTTGGAAATTCAGATTTTACCCAGTTAGGTGATTACTGCTGGGGAGGAGACAAAGAGCTATTTTAGTGGTTTACGAGGTTGGAGAGAAAAAACGGGCAGTTTGTGAGGTCTAAAATACTGAGTTTTTTACAGATATGACTCTTGAAGTTGCACAGAATTAAATGCTGGAAATTAAAGAATTTTATTCATTTTCTTTCTGCAAAGCTATCATAATATTTAAATCATGGAAACAGTGAAATATTGCTTATTATCTAATATAGTAAATGCCTCATCTTTTTTTTCTCAATTTCCTTGAATCATTTGTGGTCAAGTCACAAAGATGATTCCTATCATCCTCGAATACTTTAGTATTTATTTCCAATAAATAAGAACATTATTTTATATAACCACAATATAACTGTCAAAATCTGAAAATTTATATTGATGTATTACCATCATCCAATCAAGAATAACTCAATCCCAAAGATTTTAGGTGAGGCCATACAAGATAGCTGACCATGCTGAGTTAAGAGGGAAATACAAGGTTCCAGTTTCCTCTGTTAGAACCAGAGAAAGCTGAGAAAGATATTTGCAAATGGCAACAGTGTCCAATGCAAGGAAGCAAGCTCCAAGCAGAGTGAAACACGTGGTTCCATGTGGGGGATGGAGGCAGCTTGGTATATGGAGGTTAGAGATTAAGTGGAGTAAGAAAGTCTTTCACATGACAGGATGGCCCAGTTTAGGATGGCAAGGACACTTAGGGCAAACAATGCACCAATGATGGACTAAGGGTACGGTGAGGGACAGGCTGCACTGAGTGTTGGAGGCTGACTGAGCTGAAAATGGTATCTACATGGTGGAGGGTGGACTGCTGCAGGGAGTCAAAGACAGAGCTGGGTGAGAGAACTTTCCCATGGGATGGGCTATAGGGTCAAAGCAGAATAAAGAAGATATCCCCATGGAGCAGTAGCCCTGGATAGGGTGTTGGCATGCTGGTTTATTTGATAATTTGGCTCAAATCATATGACATTTGAGTGAGCAGGAATATCTTGTTTTCAAGTTTGATATTTTCTTCTATGTTTTGTTTCTTTAGATTTGTTGCAGTTGGTTTGGGGTAGGTATTTTGGTAAATCAATAGTTAAGGTTCTTATCATTTGCAAGGTAGATTATAAATTTTTATGCACTTTATAATCTCAGTATTTTTTATTTAGTCATTTTTGAGGAAATATTTTACATTTCTTTTCAAAAAGTATATATCATACACTTCTGTAATAAAACTTTTATATGATTTAAAATGTTTAATACCTTGAAGATTGTCTCATCAATAAAATAATAAGAACTTGACAGTGCAGACTGATCACACAACACCCAAAATGGATTGTAGACTGCAGTTGTTATTGGAGGTATATAAATAACTTATGTTCATGCAGGAAGTGGACTATAATGGCATATTTTTATTTTCAGATATCTTTAAATTTAAAAATTAAAAAAAAAAAACTTGAAGGTATTGAATACTGTAAACCAGAAGAAATCAGATGATTAGAGCCATCATATTTATAGAATGCTATCTGTAAAATTATTTTATTGTGTCAATGCTGAAATGCAATAGAAATCTTAATGCTTCTCAAAAAGACTACTGTTGGGGCACCTGGGTGGCTCAGTCATTAGGCTGCTGCCTTTGGCTGGGGTCATGACTCCAGGGTCCTGGGATCTAGCCCTGCATCAGGCTCCCTGCTCTGAAGAAAGCCTGCTTCTCCCTTTCCCACTCCCTCTGCTTGTGCTCCCTCTCTCTTTGTGTCTCTCTCTGTCAAATAGATAAAATCTTAAAAAAAAAAAAAAAAGACTAGTGTTTAGTAACAAATATGTATTATCTTATATACTTCTTTTTGATTATATGGGTATTTCTGATGAACGATGCCAATTCTTAATTCAGTTAATAAATAGGCATCATTAATTTTCTAATTCAAGATAGAGCATTGCAGTTGGCTTTATAAATGCATTTGAATTCTTTCAACTTTGATGATTCAAAGAAATGTTATACTTTTAGTATATTACAACAAGTTGGAGATAACAATCACTTATATATTTTTCTTTTACAAAAAATTAATATATTTTAAGCCATGGAAAATGGGTAAAAATGAAAATATTAAAAATTTGTAAATGTCTATAAAGAACTATTCATAGGCATTTCAAATAGCAGGTTTATAGTGTTTGTGCACAGTTACAGGCACACCTTGTTCTATTGTGCTTGTCTTTTATTGTGTTTTGCAGATATTGCATGGTGTACAAATGGAGTTGTTGTGGCAACCCTGGGTTAAACAAGTCTATCAGTGCTGCTTTTTTTCCAATAGCATTTGCTCACTCTGTGTCTCTATGTAACATTTTGATAATTCCCACAATATTTCAAACTTCTTTATTGTATTTGTTATATTCATTTTAGATCAGTGGTCATTGATATATTGTACGTGTTATGGGGCGCCATAACACCTACATACCTCTGACAGTGAACATAATGTGTATGTTTTGACTGTTCCATAAGCTCACTATTTCCCCATCTCTCTACCTTTCCTTGGTGCTTTCTATTCTCTTAGGCACAACAATATTGAAATTTGGCTAATTAATAACCCTACAAGGGCCTCAAGTGTTCAAGTGAAAATTCATTCAATTAGGCAAACGTCACTGTTGTCTTACTTTAAGAAATTGCCACAGCCACTTGAACCTTCAGCAATCACTGTCCTGTTCAGTCAGCAGCCAATTACATCAAGGCAAGATCCTCTACTAGCAAAAACATTATGACTTGCTGAAGGCCCGTATAGTGATTAGCATTTTTCAACAATGAAGCATTTTTAATTAAGGTATATACATGTATGGTTTTTAGATATAATGTTATTGAATAATTAGTAAATTACAATATAGTGTAAAGATGACTTTCACATATACCGGGAAAACAAAAAACTCATTTGACTTACTTTATTAGGATATTAGCTTTATTCTGGTGGTCTGGAACCAAATCTGCAAGACCTCCAAGGTATGCCTATAATCATAATCTATCAAGGAAAAACAAACTCAAGGGAAATCATTTCTAAAGTGAGATTTATTTAAAAGTAAGTTAAGTGAGATTATAACAGTTAAAGACTCACATTTTAGCAGGGAAGGAGTAACATGGAGATGAAAACAGGGACCCATTGAGTCCATGGACATCATTGTATATCTGACATCTAAATGTGAGTTTATAGCCCAAGAAGACACTGTGTTGAGTTACTATGAAGTAATTAAAAATATATAAAACTTACATTTATATGGTCCATAAAAAGAATCCTAATATAAACAGAGAACAAAAAAGTTGAAAAGTACAGAGAAGAGTGTAAAGATATATGGGGCATGTAATTAACATATATGGAATTGGAAGCTCAGAAGAATAGACATAACAGGATAAAATAAATACTTATAAAACTACTGTGTAAAGATTTTCAAATGGTGATGGAGTACATCAAACCATAGATTCAATACATTTTTTATACCCCCAAAAGTACAAATATGAAGAAAACCACATATAGTTCCATCATAATTAAGCTGCTGATAAAAACAAACAAAAGGCCTAAAAAACTGTTGGAAAAAATCAATAGTTTCCATAGTACTGGAAAACAATATGCTAGCCTAGAATTCTATGCCTACAAATATATTTTTCTTAAATAAAAAAGTAACATTTTCAGAAAAAAACAAAAATGAAGAGGACAGATATATATTAAGGGACTCTGAAAGAGAGTTCTGACAGAAGAAAAATGAGCCTAAGTAGATCAATAGAAAATATAAGAAAGAAGGGCAAAGAAAGGGTGAAACATAATGATTTTTTAGGTAAATGATGATAAAGTCTTGTGGACTTTAGACATATGTACAAATAAAATATATGGTAGCTGTTTCAGGGTGCCCAAGACTGCCTCTCTCTGTGACAGTTCACTAGAAGGATTCAGGCTCAGCATACAGTTGGCCCCACAGCTCAGATGTATTACAGAAATAGCAACATAGTAACATACTCGTCCCAGATACACACTTGGTTCAATAAAGGAAAAACAAAGGTGAAGTCCGAAGCAATCCATGTGATGGCTTCCTACCCATTCTGCCTCCCAGAAGAGATTACACAGAGGGTACCATCCTCACAGCAGAAAAAAAATATAGCGGCATTGTGCAGTGTTTCTCCTCAAAGCGGGGCATTGGAGACTCCAAATTTAGGTTTTTGATCAGAAGCCTTTCAGGTGGGCACACCTTTTTGAACGACCAGACTCTCAGAAGGAAAGCAGATGTTCACTATAAATCACACTGTAGGCACAGAGAAACAACTCACCAGTTAGGGAGCATTTCACAACCCAAGTTTCCAGATGTTAGGCAGCAGGCCTTCTAAAGATAGCAGCCTTAAGCCTCCTTTGTTAACTGTTTTCTGGGCAGTAACAATAGCACAAAAACTGGGAAGAAAAACTGTTAAACTGAAATTTCTTTCATTGCTTAGAAAGTGATAAATTGTTATCTCTGGAAGAACAACTAAAATAAAGATTGTGAACCCTCAAGATAATAAATGAGAAAAGTCAAATGATATGGAAATGTCCAACTGATGCAAAGAAGGCAATAAATAAGACATAGTGGGGAAAAAGGTAGTGCCATAAATAGATAGCACAGAACAAGTTGGTAGATATAAACCCCAAGATAGCACATACTAATGTAGTATGGTATCATAAAACAAAGATGGTCAGACTGGAAAAATAAACAAGGTGTCAAAACAAACTAAAACCCAATTATATGGTGTTTATAAGAGGTGCATTTCAAATGCAAAGATACAAAAACTCTGAAAGCAAAGGAATGGAAAAGATATACTAAATAAATGTACAAATTAAAAAAAACAAACAAGACCAAAAAATCTCCAAAACTCTTAATGTTGATACCACACAGCAGATGCATCCAACATAACAGTCTTAAATTTGTATACATCAAACAGTAGATGTATAGAAAATCCAATAGAACACAATATTAAAATATTATTTATAATTACAAATGCCAAGAGATAAATTTAATGAAATATTTTTGTGATTTCTACACTGAAAACCAGAAAATATGAGTTTCACTATGTGTGTGTGTGTGTGTATATATATATATATATATATATATATATATATATATATAAATTTAGATACTTAGGTACTTTAGATATTTATATATTTGTAACCATTTCCCCATAGTGGTTGCAGGGGAATGGGGGAAATGGAGGTTTTTGTTTTTTTTTTTCCTGAGGCTATAGTTTCTTTTATGCTAGGTAAATACATTCTAGATATCTTCTTTACAACATAGTAACTGTGGATAACAGTACAGTATTGTACACTTCAAAACTTTAAAGCAGGTAGATCTCAAGTTAAGTGTTCTTAACACACACACACAGGGACACAAAGAAAATTTCAGAGGTGTTGGATATGTCCGATACCTAGATAGCGGTGATAGTGTCATGGGTATTTCCATATGTCCAAATTCATCAAACTGTACGGATTAAAGTTGTGCAGTTCTTTGTATATCAGTTATACCTCAATAAAACTGTTAAAAAATAAAATAAAAAAGACCACCTTACACCGGTTAGAATGGCCAAAATTAACAAGACAGGAAACAACAAATGTTGGAGAGGATGTGGAGAAAGGGCAACTCTCTTACACTGTTGGTGGGAATGCAGGTTGGTGCACCCACTTTGGAAAACAGTGTGGAGATTTTTAAGAAATTAAAAATAGAGCTACCCTATGACCCTGCAATTGCACTACTGGGTATTTACCCCAAAGATACAGATGTAGTGAAAAGAAGGGCCACCTGTACCCCAAAGTTCATAGCAGCAATGCCCACAGTTGCCAAACTGTGGAAAAAACCAAGATGCCCTTCAATCAACGAATGGATAAAGAAGATATGGTCCATATATACAATGGAGCATTATGCCTCCATCAGAAAGGATGAATACCCAACTTTTATATCAACATGGATGGGACAGGAAGAGATTATGCTGAGTGAAATAAGTCAAGTAGAGAGAGTCAATTATTATATGGTTTCACTTACTTGTGGAGCATAAGGAATAACACGGAGGACAATGGGAGATGGGGAGGAGAAGTGAGTTGGGGGAAATCAGAGGGGAAGACAAACCGTGAGAGACTGTGAACACTGAGAAACAAACTCAGGGTTTTGAAGGGTAGGGGATGGGGAGTTGGGAGGGCCTGGTGGTGGGTATTAAGGAGCATACGTATTGAATGGAGCACTGGGTATGATGCATGAATTTTGGAACACTGAAAAGAAATAAAATAAAATAAAATGAAAAAAAAAATCAAATACCTAGGAATACATCCAAGAAAAGCTGTCCAAAATCTTCCATATGAAAAACAGTTAAATAAATTGAGAAATATTTAGGAAGACCAAAAAATTTCTTCAGATGTTGCATAATTATTATTTGAAAATTTATTTACTGTAAAAATGTCAATTTAATGAAAAATTTTCAGCGATTTCAATGCAATTCACTTGACAATTCTAGTATTTGTTTAATTTTAATAATTTTATATATTTGTTTTGTAGAAATTGAAGAGCAGATTTTAATTTATAGGGAAGTATAAGACCAAGTATAAGCATGCCATTTTCAAAGAAAAAATGAAGGTGGAGATTTGTTCTGTTTATCACACCCTTTAGTTCAGCCTCAGTAATTAAGACAGTGCTGCATGTGTGGACTGGGCAAGCACTGACACATCGATGGAACAGAACAGAAGGCCCAGGAAAAAAACTTAGGCATGGCCACTTGATTTATGATTCAGTATAATTTAACCAGTTATGTAAAATCATGCCCAACTTCATTAGTAAAGAGGGAAATATACTTAGTTTTCTTGTAAATGGCAAAACCCCATTAATTCCCTTAAATGCTACATATGGGTTATTTATCTAAGCTGTGAATTAGCTGGGAATTGACATCACCTTTAACATTAATGAGATTTAGTCCAATTGGCTGGTTTACACACAGTTTAGTAATCCCAGCTTCAGTTTTGTGAAGTAGTAGTTATCGTGTATCATTGCTATTACAATAAGAAATAAGAAAAAAAGTGTATTGACTACCTATTATGATCTTTACATGCTTCACTGTGATTTTGAAACTTTTATTACTTTTAATTTTTTTGTCAAAATATAAAAACAAAAATTCTATGTCCATGGACTTTACACTGCAAATTTATTCTTCAGTCATCTGTGACTAATTTGCTGACAAAATAACTAAAATTCAAAAGTCAATATTTTGAGCTGCATTTTTATTAGTATCACCTTACTGAAAAAATCTTCTGACAGTTTGGTCTATTGATCTCCCTATTAACTAAATTTATTTTATAGACATACGTGGAATTTATTAGTTTTCAAGGGGAACACCATCAGGATGAATGCCCTCTCATTTTGATTTATAGTGGAGCTGAAAATTGATGTTTGTACACTCCCTTCACATGATAACTGAGTGTTAAGATGCTTATTTTGGAGATATTTGAGTTATTGTTATATTTTAATTTATATATTTCCACAATATTTAAATTTTGTATATTTTCCGGTAGAGAAAAAATGAAGAAGAAGGAATAAGAGAACTTTATTCTTTCTTTTCAAAATGGCTATTTGTCAAAATGCAACATTAAATGTTTGTCATTTTCACATTTGTTGGTTTCAAATACTGGGTTCAGAGAAACAGGCATTTCATAATAACACTCATAGAATTTGACTTATTGGGGTACCTGGATGACTCAGTTGGTAGAACATGAGACTCTTGATTTCAAGGTTGTGAGTTCAAGCCTCATGTTGGGGGTAGAACCTAATTTAAAATAAACAAACAAACAAACAAATAAATAAATAAATAAATAAATTTTGACTTCACAAAATAATCTCCCAAATGGAAATTTTTTCCACTTGAATATTTCCCCATCCTCAACAGACTCATTCTAAATTCTCCAGACCATCTCCTTGTCAAAACCTGTTGTCAAAATCACTTAGGATGAATTCCGATTCTCATACTTTTCTGCCATTTGTGAATGTGAATTATTTAATCTATCTGAGTCTTAATGATATCTCTATACATAGGTAATAAATCTATTTCTAAGTGAGGAAATGCAGATGAAATGAGGTAATACATAAAAAACATTTAGTAATGTGACCACCCTATATAACTTAAGTTAAACTGTTAGGGTCCTTATTCAGAATTGCAATTCCTTGACTTGTTTTAATGTCTTTAGTATTCATTCAAAAGACTGCAATTTGGGCCTTAGTATGTTTTTATTCCCTGACAGAGTACACTATACTTTTTAAATACTTCTAGCCTTTGGACAGAAATCCTGAATAAAAATAATCATAAATTTATTTCCATGAGTACTTAAAAAAGACTAGAAAATATTGTCAAATGTTTAAAAATATGGGAGAATTTTAATTTCATTTTTTGTAGTATTTTGCAGAAACTGATTAATTAAATGTACATAATTTTGGATTTCTTGATTCCTTATTCACCAGAGGCTTTTCCACTTTAATATTTATATTGCTTTCAGACAAATAAGAATTCAGCATTTAATAACATGTATTAAAATAACCCACTGTAGAGAATTAGTAAAACCCACATATTCAAATAATTTTAGAATTATTTAGCTTTGCTTATTAAAGGGTTTTTCTAATTATATTTTCCCTAAATTTGCAAAGTAATGCTGCACTAAGGTGGATTTTACATTATTCTTTTTGATCACTTGCTTTCCTCAGGTGAGCATAATTAATAAATTAATAATTTTAAACATGTCTTAAAGCTGAGTTGACTCACTTAATATCAGTTTCATTTCTGGAACACTATTGTAAATTATTCTTTGAGAATAATTTACATTTAAACGTTGTACCTAATAGAAATAATTAGACAACTTATTACAATACCATTTACTGTGCATCACATCATTTTTGACTCCAGCTCACTGAAAAAAAATTGCATGAAAGTGATATGCTTTGATAGTCACAATCTGAAAATAGCAAATTACCTGAAATAATATCGTATAAAAAACAGCATCTCTTTAAAACACATTTACTTCCCTTCCCATCATGTTACTTTTCAAAATCCAATTAAAATTGATCATGATTATATGATAGCTTAGAAAGACTTTTTTAAATTAAAATATCGATATGTTAAGCAAAAGAAACATTCGAGTTCTGATGTTTAAAAATTCCTGTCTTTTCTTTAATATGTTTTACTTGGAATACCTGTGTTTATTTTATCTTACAGCTGAGATTTCTCTATCAATTAAGAAAAGTCCTGATTATGAAACCTTTCCCTTCAAGTTACAGGACTTAGGTAACTGCATATTTTAAATATGATTAAGTGGTTTTATGATATATGTTGTGAATATTTTTCAATTTGAAAATTAAAATATGCAGATTGATTTATAAGGAATTAATACAGACTTTCTGGTTTCCCAGTAAAATAAAAAAAATATATAGATCAGACTATTCAAATATGGAGATGAGCAAAAATGAGATGGAAGTATATGAATCTGAAAAAATATATTAAAATGTTGGAAGAGGCTACTGGGACAGAGAAGATTCTTTTTGTCTTCCACTATTCTTTGTCTTTTGTGGTTTTAATTGAGCATTCTAAGTAATTCTATTTCTCTCTTTTCTTAGTATTTCAGTACACTTCTTTCTACTGGTTGCCTTAGATTTTACAACATACATTTATAGCCAATGAAAGTCCACTTTCAATTAACACAATATATACTATTTGCAGGTAGTATGAGTACATTATAATAACAAATAATCCTAATTCCTTCCTCCCATCCCTCATATCATGGATGTTATTTATTGTTTTAACTTATATTTAGGTATTCATAAGTATATATGAATATATAAAATGTATATATAAGCATAGGTAATTAAGTACAGTGTTGCTATTATTCTGAATAAACTGTTTTCTGTTAGATTAAGAATAGGAAAAGTTAAAGTTTTTATTTTACTTTCACTTATCCTTCTTCCATTCTCTTCCCTCCTTTCTATAGATCCAAGTCTGACCTATATTATTTTCTATTCCTATAAACAACTTCTGTTAACATTCTTGTAAGTAAGGTGTGCTAGAAACAAACGTCCTCAATTTTTATTTGTCTCACAAAGCATTTCTCCTTCACATTTGAAGGATAATTTCACAGGATACAGAATTCTGGGATTTTTTTTTTTTTTCCCTCAACACTTTCAATATTTCGCTTCGTTCTCTTCTTATTTCCACGCTTTTTAAGGCATCAGATGTAACTCTCATCTTTGAGCTTCTATAGGTAGGGTTTTTTTTTCCCCCCCTTTGGCTACTGTCCAGATTATTTTTGATCTTCTGTAGTTTGAAAATGATATGCCCAGGTATAGTTTTTAGACTTTTGCCTGCTTGATGTTCCCTGAGCTTTTTGTGAGTGGTATAAGACAGGAGTTCAATTTCATTCTTTTGCATGTAGCTATCCAGTTTCCTCAACATCAGCTACTGAAGAGAAAAAGCTGTAATTCACAATAGCAACCAAACATATAAAATACCCAAGAAGAAAATAAGTGAGAAATAAGTCAGATTTATCAGAGAAAAAAACTATATACCTTCAATAAAGTATATGAAACAACAAGTACAAAAAATATATATCTTACTTAAAAAGAAAACATACAGTTTTCAAAGATTTTTTTATCGAGAACTTAAATTATTTTTTATCACAATGGTACTTTGAAATCTCCATGGAACCAGAAATAATTTTCTGTTTTAAAATCAGTTTTATTGAGGACTATTTACATGCTATAAATTCATCAATTTTAAGTGAACAGTGGTTGTATTTTGACAAATGTATGCGGTGCTTTTCAGTATTACCATAATAAAAATAAACATTTCCATCATCTCAAGGCGTTCCTTCATACTGCTTTGAAATCAATCCATGTCCCAACCCCAGCAAACAACAATCACTGATCTTTCTGCCTCTAAGTTTTGCTTATTTTTCAAATTTCAAGTAAGTGGACTTAACATAGTATGAAAGGAAATAAAAGAAAAGAAAATATTACTACTGGGTCTTAAGAATAGCCTGTGCTTATAAAAGTCAAGCAAAGGACTTGACCTTTACTCTCCAGTGATATACCCTACCAGTGTCATAAAAAATGTTTGTCATATCTAAGCAGTGGTTTTACTGTCTGCTTAAGTCAATATTTTTAGTAACTTAAAAATTATGACCAATGAGAAGAATATTCTATATATTTTCTAAGAGATAGGCTTCCAAATACAAATGTGGTCTAACGTCTCAGTAATATAATATAGAGAACACTACTGTTGGAGCCAGGAAGCCTGGGTTCTAGTTCCACCATTTTATTACCTTGCTATGTTATCCAAATACATTTTTAAATTTCTCTGAGACTCAGTTTCTCAAAACGAGGGTACTCTATGATCCAAGTCTTCTAGCTACTGTAGAAATACAAGGAAACTCTCAGATATACAAATATGTTTAACTCCAATCCTTCTAAATTTTCCCATGTTCTAAAAGTAAGATAATCTGCCACACCTTAAAACAGACTCACAACTACTAATTAATAGGTTCAATTACTCATTGAATATTTTGTCTGTATGTATGTGTGTATATACATATATTTATATTCAGATATATACATAATCATATATATAAATATATAAAATCCACATAAATTCACATAAATGTGTACACATAATCATTTATAATAATATCCTAATTTATTGTGGATAGCACCACAATAAAAAAATTACCTAATGTAATTCTATTGTAAATACTCTCAGTTGGTAGGGATATAGAGATACTATATTATTCACTTTTTAATAAAAAAAAAAATCAGGCTGTTTCTTTATCCTTGTTTGAGATTCAGTCTTCTTTTGTTTGAAAATCCACAACCATGACCACATTCAGTGTTCTTTCATCTTCTTTGTCTTAGAAGTGTCATAATTTTGACAACTAAACAAATATATTCAACATCTTGCAAAATTTACCAAGAGATGATGGTTTCACACAGCTGTATTCAAAGCATTGGGGAAAAAAAGTTGTCATTTTTTTGTGTGTCTAAGTAATCAAACTACAACAATGCCATGAATTACTTGTTAATTATAATATAGAATGGTTTACACAATCTGAATTGCCCCCAAAATGCATGTTTTTAGAGCAGCTGTTAGGAGGACACCTTAGTTTCCCTCTAATCCTTAATCCTATAAATGGATTTCATATAAAGGAATTCTTATATGTGGAGGAGAGTACATAAACCCTCTTTTTACATCTGAATGAACATTCATATGAAGAAAATTGTTTAAAAACAAAAAAAATATTTTAGAAGGGGAAAAGTGTGGAATTTTTAAAATATAATGAATTTTTGGGTGCCTGGGTGGGTCGTTGGTTGAGCCTCTGCCTTCCATCCTAGTCACGGTCCCAGGGTCCTGGAATTGACTCTGGCATTGGGCTGGCTCCCTGCTCAGCAGGGAGTCTGTTTCTCCCTCTCCTCCTACCCCTCTCCCTCATCATGCTCTCTCAAATAAATAAATAAAATCTTAAAAAAATAAATAAAATGAATTTTTAAAGTTTTAAATAAATTGAAACATGTTATTCTAATTATCAATAATTTTTATAACTCTCAAGTACTGTATTAGCAACTTACTTTATCTGTTTGACATTAGTTTTTTTTCTTCATAAATGAGGACCCTAGTCCAAATATTTCCAGATTTCCTTCAAACTCTGATTTTGCATATAGGTTATATATAACTAAATTTAAACCTATGATCCTACATTAAAACTTTGTTTTGTAATAAAGACAAAATATGGGTAGTAAAATAATAATTAAATAATATACTAAAAGATAAGGAAATTATCTCTTCTCCAATTTATCTAATACAATATATTAAAAATCCTCCTTCAGTAATGATACCACTGTCTGATTAATAACTGTATTGTTAGCATAAAGTTTGTTTTAGCAGGCTACATTCTAAAAGCATGGTTTAAATCAAGGATTGAAAAACTATGGCCCATGTGCCGAATACTACCTGCGATCTGCTTTTGCAAGTAAAATTTTTTGGATAATAGCCTCATCCTTTCATTTACATGTATCTGTAGTTGCTTTCATGTTACAATAGCAGAGCTGTTTAGTTGTGGCAGAGACATTATGGGCAAAAATATTTGCTATCTGTCCCTTAATAGGAAATGTTTACCAAACCCTGGTATTTGAAAATAATCTCTTATCACACCACAGTAAAATTATAACCACTTTAGACTAAAGTAGCAATGTCAAAATTTAGTAAGTGGTACAAAATCACAGGGAGGCAACCAACAAAACTGGGTGAGAGAAACTTTAATGGACCCACTCTGTGATAGGGTATGTGGGGAAACCTAAGATTTAAGAGATTTAAGAGTCAAAGTAACCAATTGCAGATATGGACTTGGACATAGTTTGAATCCCAATTCAATGAGCTTTGTTTGTTTGTTTGTTTTAATGTTGAAGACAAGCAGGATTATTGAAATGTTGAGGACAATCAGAGGAATTTTGAGGACAATTAGAGATAACATCCTTGATATTTGGTTATGCCTTTAAAAATATTTTTTAGCTTGAGTGTGTGTGCGTGTGCATGTGTGTGTGTGTGTGTAAGTATCTGTGTGTGGAGTGTTGGTTCAATGGTTATGTTCAAAATTTAGTTCTTATCTATAGAAATACGTGCAAAATATTTAAAGAACAAATGATGATGCTATATCTTTGTATCGTAGTAATTTTATGGTTGTTGATGGAAGGGAATGGATGGAACATAAAGAATATAAGATTAGCCATAAAATAATCTTAGTTAAAACTGACTAAAGAACATACTGGGAACATTACACTACTATCTCTACTTTTGTATAGGCTTGAACATTTCCCTAAATTTTTATAATAAATTTTTATAAATACTTTTATAGTGAAGTATAATAAAGTGTTATATATATTATAATATTGTTTATAAACTTTTATTATTTTGATTTTTATGTTAATGAAATATTGTTAAAATTTATTAAAAAATGGTTTAAGGAACAGAGTTAATAGGGTAAGGTAGATTGGTTTAGAGGACTACTGTTTTCATGATAAAACTCTTGGTAATATTTGACTCTGTTTAATTATGTGACTATACTACTAGAAACTAGAAGTCTGCAGAATAATCCAGAATACTAATGATGTTTTATCAACGATCAAGTCTTTCTCCTGCTATCATAAAGCACAAAGCCCAGATGGTCCTACTGATAAATTTACCAAATTTGTGAGCTGAATTAAGTAAAGTTTACTTAAAAGACATCACAATTGATTAACCAATTTAATGAGAATAAAAGCTAAATTTGGAAAGTACTTTTAAACTGCTACAAATTCTAACAAAAATAAGTTAGAGAAAATGTTAAGAAAAATATGAACTAATCAAGGTTGTTAAGAGTAGGTGTTTGCTCCCTAAAATATACTCTTAACTACAGAGAAAAAACTAAGAGTTCCTGGAGGGCTGGTGAGTGCTGGATGGGCTAGATGGGTGATGAGAATTAAGGAGGGCACTTGTGATGAGCACTGGGAGTTGTATGTAAGTAGTGAATCACTAAATTCTACTCCTGGAACTGATATCACACTATGTGTTAACTAACTGGAATTTAAACAGAAACTTGAAACAAACAAACAAACAAACAAAAACAGAAATAAAAACAAAATAGTAGGTGTTTGCTGAGAGCCATTTCTCAGCTTTATCACAATTCATTACCTCACTTCATTTTTATCACATTTCAATTGTCACTTATGAAAGTTCTCTTGGGCCATTTTATATTAAATCCATAGCTCACTCCAAACCAGTATGTGTTTTTTGTTTGTTTGTTTGTTTGTTTGTTTTTTATCGTGTAACTTTCCTTAACATACTATATTTCTACTGGTGTTTACTGTCTGACTCTTTCAAAGGCACAGGTACCATAGGCTCCCTAGAGCCTAGAACGCTTCTCAGTAGTTAGGAGGTAGGTAGATAGACTATTAGGTAGAAAGGTAGACACATAGATAGAAAGAATACCATAGAATAAAAAGAAAAATATGTAGGTAGAGTTCATCCTGTGTTAGTCTGGCTTTCAGTGGCAGCATAGAACATTTTTCCATAAAGTGTATTTTTTTAGGTTTACCATAGCTACCTGAATTATTTGAATATGACCCAAAAAGACCATTAAATTCCATTTTGAAAATAAATTATTGGTCAATACAGACTTTTCCCCCTGTATCAATGGGTCAACCTTTATAATTAACCAAATTCAGGATCATCACTAATATACACATACCCTATTGAGAGCCAGAGAGAAACAATAGTGATTACTATGAAAGAGAGGAAATTTAAGATTTGGGGACAGGGGTTCTTCATTTACTTATTAATACAGTTACTCATTTATATCACCATGGCTTCGTGTATCTTTATTTTATATTTCAGTAGATAATCTAATATTGTATTATTTATATCTTTTTAAAATTTTTCTCATCCTTGGCTATTGGAACATTTTCCATTTGACTCCTGTGTGCAACGTATTTTTTGATGGTTTTGTTTTGTTTTTAGCACTTTATTCTCTGACACCACAGGATTTTCAGGTTCACGTTGTATTTTATTCCTTCCCCAGTCCTAGAATTGGACTTTTCTTCGAGACACCTTCATTCCTTAGATCGGAGAATGACATTAGAAGACAGGATCTGTACACTAGGTTTGCTCATTGCTCCTGGCGTGTTATTGCTTCTAAGCCACCTCAGCCAATAGAGCAAAGAAATATATGTGTGCATACTAACCTATGTGTAAATCATACATCCATAAATATTTCTATGCATAACCATCTGTATCTATATCAGCTAGACAAGAGCTCCTGCTTAATGTCTCCCACTTTAATCCATGAGTGCATGGATCATTCTAGCTTTCTCCCCTTGCTTTACCTGCAAATCTACACTCCAACAATGATAAACCTGGCTCCCATCATCTGCTACCCATTTACTTAACTGTTGAATTATAGCACACACTTATAGTAGTGTCAAAATTATGAACCCATACCCTGGTGGGAAACAACATTATCAAATAGAGTAATGCTTCCATATATTTTCTTTTGGGCTTATTCTTAAAGATTTTTCTTATTTCCAAAGTTACTTAACTTGCACAATTTTCCTCATCCAATTCAGTGAGATTATTTCATACGTATATATTTTTTAAAGATTTATTTATGTATTTTAGAAAGAAAGAGAGCAGGAGTGGAAGGGGCAGCAGAGGGAGAGAGAGAATCTCAAGTGGACTCTGTACTCAGTGTGGGGCCTGATCCAGGGTTTGATCTCAAGACCCTGAGATCATGACCTGAGCCGAAACCAAGAGTCACATGCTTAACCAACTGTGCCACTCAGGTGCCCCTCATACATATTTTTAACAGGTTTTTATTTTTTAGCACAGTTTTGGGTTCACGATAACAATGAGCCAGAGAGCACAAAGATTTCCCCTATAGTTTCTGACCCCACACTGCACAAATTCCCCCGTTATCAGCTCCCACACCAGAAGGGTACATTTATTATAATTGATGCACCTATACCAACACACTATCTCCCAAAGTACATATTTATATTAGTTTCTTGTACATTCTATGAAATTGGAAAAATATCAAATGACATGTATCCATAATTAGAGTATCATGCAGCCTGGTTTCAATGCCCTTGAAGTCCTCTGTGATCTACCTATTCATCCCTTCCACCTTCCAACCCTGGCGACCACTGATCTGTCCACTGTCTCCACAGTTTTGTTTTTTCCAAAATGTTATATAGCTGGAAGCGTATGGTATGCTGGTTTCCAGATTGATTGTTTTCAGTTAGTAATATGCATTTAAGATTCCTCCATGTCTTTCATGGTATGTAGTTCATTTTTTTTTTCTCTTTTTAAATCAGTTAGAATGGGAACCAGAGAGTAGAGTAGATAGTGTTTACCATACTAATTTGAAAACATTTTAAAATAAGATTCATTTATGTATTTTTAGTAAAAGAGTGAGAAAAAGAGCACAGAGATGGGGAGGGACAGAGGGAGAGAATCCTTAAGCAGACCCTTGCTGAGTATAAACCTGACGTGGGGTTCATTACCATGACCCATGAGATCATGACCTGAGCCAAAACTAAGAGTTGGATGCCCAACGAACTGAGCTACAGCACCCCTATAGTTAATTTCTTTTTAAAGATGAATAATATTTCATTGTCTTTGTACCACAGTTTATCCATATATCTGTTGAAGAGCAGCTTATTTGCTTCTAGGTTTTGGCAATTATGAGTAAAGTGGCTATAAACAAGTGTGCACAGATTTTTTTTTTTCAATTTTACTATTTATTTGACACAGAGAGAGAGACAGCAAGGGAGGCAACACAAGCAGGGGCAATGGGAGAGGGAGAGCCAAAACTCCCCGTGGAATAGGGAGCCTGATATGGGGCTTGATCCCACGACTCTCGGATCACTACCTGAGTCAAAGACTGATGCTTAACAACTGATTCACCCAGGTGCCCCACAGATTTTTGTGTGTATATACATTTTGAACTCATTTGGGTAAATATCAATGAGTCCAACTGTTGGATTGTATGGTAAGAATGGGTTTAGTTTTATTAAAAAAAAAAAAAAAAGTCAAATTGTCTTTTAAAGTGGCTGAATCATTCAGCATTCCCACCAGCAATGCTCCACATCCATGTGTCACCAGCATTCTGGATTTTTGCCATTTTCATTGGTGTATAGTGGTACTCCTTGCTGTTTTAATTTGCATTTCTCTGATGACATAGGATCTGGGACATTTTTTCCCATGCTTATTTGTATTCAAAAATCTTCTTTGGTGAGGTGTCTGTTAAGAACTTTGGCCAATTTTTTAATGGGGTTGTTTTTTTAAGTTTTAAGAGTTCTTTATATAATTTGCTTTTTGTTTGTTTGCTTATCTGAGCAAGTCTTTAATTTTTCCTTCATTTTTAAAGTATAATTTAACTGAATATAGAACTTTTCAGTTGTTTTTTTTTTCCTCTCAACACTTTAAATATTGCACTCTGTATTCTTTTTGTTTGTTTGGTTCTGTTGAGAATTCCACTGTAATGTTTTCCCTGTTCTACAAAGATAGGAGATTTTAGTTTTCTTTTTTCAAGATTTTATGTTTGTTTTGGTTTTCTTTAGTTTGCATAAGATACGGCCAAATTTAGATTTTTTTGCTTTTATATTTCTTGATTTTGAATGTTATACCTTTTGAAATTGTCACACAGTTCTCAAAAACTCTGTGGTTAAAAAAATTTTTTTTTTTTTCTCAGGTTCTTTATTTTGGGATGTCTCTGGTGACCTAATGTCAACAAGTTCACCAAGTCTGCTGAGCCCATCAAGAACATTCTTCCTCTCTGTCACAGTGCTTTTGATTTCTATTATTTTCTCTGATATATCTTGTAGTTTCCATCTCTCTACTTACATTATCCATCAGTTGTATGTATTCTGCTTTTTTTCCTTTAGAGCTCATAATATATCTATCATATTTTATTAAGTTCCCTGTCTGGTAGTTCCAATATCTGTGTTATATCTGTGTCTGTTTCTTATACCTGCTTTGTCTGTTCAGACTGAATGTTCTTATTTTTTAGCATGCCTTGTAATTTTTGTTGAAAGCTTGAGTGTGTGGTTTTATGTTATTCTGCTTCATGTTTAGTGGTCCTTGTAGTTATGTGTGTCAGATGCCTGAAACATCTCTGCTGGTCTTGTTTTGCCTTTTTTGCTTCCTCTGTTGTCTTTGACTTTATCTAAGGACTCTTTCTTCAATAGCGACTGGATGGTTCATCTTGCTTAACTATAGCCCAGTATAATTATGCTGGAGACTTGGTGGCTGGGGATGAGGTGGGAAGGATAGGAGGCAGTCTTTAATCCTGATTAAATCCTTTAGTGGGTATATGTACTGGGCTGTGACCTTCAAACATGTTCTTTGTTCTCCTCACTCTTTGTTCAGATGGAAGACTGGAAGGACTTAAGAAGGAGAAGAAGTCTTCTTTCCCCAGGTTGGTTAAAGTTCTGGTAAAGTCTTTCTCTCTGAAAAGTGGTACTTGGCTATATGGAATCCTCTGGACACATTTCACAGTGGATATCCTTCCCCCACCCTCCAGAGTCATGGTGGGAGTTTTCTCAGCTCTTTGCCAGTGACTCTGGTACTATTCCTGCAGGAAAACCCTGCAAGTGTGAGGATTCTTCTATGACTTCCGTCTCAAGGGCTTCCTCACTTTCATTGTAGTCCACACTCAAACATTAGCTCAAGAATTACTATTTAAGAATTCCTACCAGTTTATGATACCATCAGCTTCTGTTCCAGGGAGGCTTATTTCAGCTCTGACCCTGGATTTACTTGTCTCTTTAGGTTTCAGGGTAGCAATTTGCTGTGCAAATCAAGATGTGTCAAGAAAAGTCATTGATTTTCTGTCTGTCCAGCTTTTTCTTATTGTAAGCATGCTGTAACAACTTCCAAACTCTTCACATGTTAGAGCCAAAACAGAAAGTTTCATAATTTTTATTGTAGAACAAATAATAGCTCTCACTACTGAAAATAATAATATTAAGAATGTAACAGGCTTAAGCTGTTATAAAATTTTGCAATTTTGATGGTTTCCTCTGTCTAGAACTAAATTAAAACTTTTGAAAATTCACCTTGACATGCTGTGAGACTATTTAAAAGCACATTCAGTGGAGAGTAATGCAATCAATTATGAGTAAAATAAAACAAAAGAGCAAGGACAGACAATTGAAATAGACCTCTGCTATTAACCACTGTGATTTTCTTTGGGATAAAGGTTAAGAAAGATAGAAGTGAGTTCATTTTTTCCTAGGGGTAAATTCAAATTTCTGCTCCTTAGATTAGAAATCACAGCAATTTCTAAGTCTGCGTAATAAAGCTGAATAAAAGAAAAAGTTGTGAAACTCTGCCTTCCAAAGCACGTGTAGGTCCGTTGCACAACTGTAGTTGGTAGTATGTCAAAACTGTATTACTTTTTTAAAGATTCAGCTCTTTGGACCTAAAACAGTAATTTGTATCTTATTTTACATAAATTGGTATTCTATATTTATAAACACTAAACTTTCCACATAGGAAAAAGATGAGTATTACCTGTAGCAACTTTTAAAAAAGGGATATGTTTATATGCATAATGTAGAGCCTACTTTTATGTCTACTAAAACTCCTTAAATATCTTTATTGTTGTGTGGTTTAAAAAAATTTATGAAAGACTTTAAAAATTAGTAACAATTTAGTCGTGATTCAAGAAAGTGAAGCTTGGCAAATAGGAGGTGCTCAATTAGTGAATGAAGCTTATAGTATCTCTGGGAAAATTGGATCCTAGCTCCTGGGAGTAGTTCAGGAGCTCACTCAGTGATGTAGCAGGATGATTACAAAACCCATTGGTTCATCCCCACTACTGTGCAATTACTTATTGAGTATATTGAGCATTATAATAGGTAGTCAGGAGAAATACAAAGAAAGAAGATTTGTAATATACTGGGGATTCTAAACAAAAATTAAGATACAAAAAAACCCTATAAATGTTAGATAAGTTCTGCTGAGGATGAGAACCCTATTAGTTCTTTGTGTAAAGCTCCCCAGCACAAAGCAGAAATTTAATACAGAATTGGTGAGTGATTGTACTAAGAATTGAGAAGAACAGTAAATATCAATTGTACTTTGATAAACATTGTTTTCGTGTAAATACCAAGGGACATATAAGGTGGTATAAGATACAACCTTATTCTAAGGGAGATAGACCTCTTTCTGTACAGTTGTGATGAAGGCAAGATACCTGGGTAGAAGGATAATGAGTTAAGATGGATGTTAATTACTTTGAAATAGTTTCATTGAAAAAGTTCAGTTTTGAAAAAACAAAACAAAACAAAAGACGAACTTCTTTCTTCATTGGCAGTCCCCAAATTTCAAGCCAGGAACCTAGTAGTGGGAACTGAGAAATTTCCAGGTTTAAAAGTGCAGGTACCTTTTCAAGGCAGTAAAGAAGACCATAGTAAATACAGAATAAGAAAAGTTTATAGATGTATAAAACAAACAAATGAAAACTTTCAAAATTGTTAGGACAGTCTTGGGATAGGTAATATTTGATCTTTATCAGCACTAACTTTGCAAAGATATTTCAAAAAGAAAGAAACTAATTACTGGGGAAAAAGGAATAAAGATGAAATATAATAGCTTGATTTCTCTGATTAACTTAGTAAAATTTACTGTTAAAAAATTATTCTATACTTAGTGAAAACCCCTTATAATGTCTACCAATTCAACCACAGTTTCAAATAGAATAAGAGGCAGAAGGAAGACTTATTTAAACAAGCTTACTTTTTCGTTTTTTTACAAGCATTATACAAAGGATATATGGATGTGCACTAATATCAAAAGTGTCAAAAATTTAACGAACATTTTGCCATAAAATATTTTACTGGCCAATGCAATAGACTGGAACTTATGTATTTAATCCCAAGCTAATGACATGCATCTTTTCTTTTGATACTTGAAAAGATATTCTCAAAGGCTTATAATACATTTAGGGAAAAACTGGGATAAAGTGATCTCAACTTACAAACATCATTAGAATTTCTAGGCATTTTTATGTAAATTGTGTTTTAATTGTACCACAAGCTTTAACCAGAAGAAGAAGAAGGAGAAGAAGAAATTTATTCTTTCTCCCAGAGATTTTGTATATTTTCAAAATGACCTCGGGAACTGGGATTCTAAAAGTTTTACATGAGACACCAAAAAATGTCAATGAGCACTTTATTTATTTATTTACTTATTTATTTATAAGATTTTATTTATTTGATAGAGAGAGACGCAGCGAGAGAGGGAACACAAGCAGGGGGAATGAGAGAGGGAGAAGCAGGCTTCCCACTGAGCAGAGACCTGGGTGCAGGCTCAAAGTGGGGCTCGATCCCAGGATGCTGGGATCATGACCCAAGCCAAAGGCAGACGCCTAATGACTGAGCCACCCAGGAGCCCCTCAATGAGGGCTCTGAAATATAAAATTACAACTTGGAAAACTAATACTCACCCATGTGTGAAAGTTTTAACAAACTCTCTTATTTTCTGTGAGAAAAATAGATTCCCCTAGTGAAAACAAAAACACATGAAGTCTTACATAATTATTGCTAAAACTTTTAACTGAGACTCTTACTATCTTTAATTTAAAATATATATGTTTGAGGGCGCCTGGGTGGCTCAGTGGGTTAAGCCTCTGCCTTCGGCTCAGGTCATGATCTCAGGGTCCTGGGATGGAGCCCCGCATCGGTCTCTCTGCTCAGCAGGGAGCCTGCTTCCTTCCTCTCTCTCTGCCTGCCTCTCTGCCTGCTTGTGATCTCTGTCAAATAAATAAATAAAATCTTTAAGATATATATGTTTGAAGTAGCTTAGATATGCCATAGTTAGATAAAAGTGAAACCAGTATAATGAAATTATTATACTGTATTATGAAATACAGAATTATTTTCTGGTTAGCAATCATTCCTTCATTTATAATTGCCCTTGTATTCTTACAGTATTTGTTCAAATTACTTCAGTTTACCATATTTTTGGGGGGAAACATTCATACCTAAAGAGAAACAACTTTACCCTTTACGTGAAAGAATTTGTGAACTTATTTCTTTACTAGGAATATACTTCAATCAAAAAACTTTCATCTTATTTACAATTTTAGGAAGCATAATGGTAATATATGTCTGAAAATATAATTTAAATATATGTTTGTAAAAATATCATTACCTGAAATAGTATTTTAATGGCTCATTTATTTTGAAGAATTTGGGTATAATCAGATATTCACATATACTTATTTACATACATATTTTCTTATAGATTTTTAGACATTATATGCCTTTTTATGCACATAAATTATTTTTATAAGGGCTTCTGATCTCTCACTTGAGTAAAGATATAATGGAAAAAGATGACTTTTGGTATACAATAGAAACTATTCACCATGAGCTAAATAATTGCCACCAAAACTGACAATGGGAGAAAAAGGGGAGAATTTTTTGGTTTTACCTTAGTTTTGGCTCTCTGGTTTTTGTGGTTTTTTTTTTGTTTGTTTGTTTTTTGTTTTGTTTTGTTTTTTTAATGAAAGCTCCATTATTAGTGTGTTTAGACATTCAGTTCAACCCACAAAAGCAATTTTAAATTGTTATGCAGCTAAATCCTCTATGTTCACAAACCATATTGCTTTCGATTTTTTAAAGTGCAGTTCACTAAATTAAGTAACTACATGGAGGATATCAGGAGAATCTAGCTAGCTTATCTCTTTTACTATCTATGAAATACTTGGTTTGTATTTCAAAATAAATATTTTCCAATGAACACTGCCATATATAAATATTTGAAGCTAACCAGATAGCTATTGATATATCTTTTTGCATATTTGATAAGACACATCTTTTACTTGTTATTTTTATTTTTATTTTTAGTTTATTTATTTTAGAGAAAGAGAGAGAGCACATGTGAGCAGGGGGAGGAGCGGAGGGGGAATGAGAATCTGAAGCAGACCATGCCCAGCGTGGGGGCTGATATGGGGCGTGATTTTGTAACACTGAGATCATGACCTGAGTCAAAATCAAGATTTGGAGGCTTAACCAACTGATCCACCAGGGGCCCCAAGGCACACCTTTTAGTCCATCTTCTTCCCATTTCAATGCATTTTTCAGTTAGTACTATGTACCATGTACTCTACTAAGTGGATACCCAGTAGTACAAAACACAGATATAACTTACCTTCTCAAAATTACAGAAGGATTGGAACAAATGGAAGATATTCAGGGACAGAGAAAATAGAAAAGCTTTGCATTTGCAGGTAGAGAATATTATATATTAAATACAAGGAGAAAAGGCAAATCAATGTACATAAGCCTTGGGCAGGGACACAAGTTCTCTACAGGTGACTCACTGGTTACAGATGGGATGGATAGTGGCAAGAACTGGAGAAGGTAGAAAAAAATCCAGGTAACAGGTGCTTGGAAATCTTGTCAAGAGGTTAGAGTAATATATGGAGAATGATGTGGACAGTGAAATGAAGAGGATATGAAGATAAAAATTTCATGTAGAGTCACTTTAAAATTTTGGCCAGTGGGGTGCCTGGGTGGCTTGCTGATTAAGCATCTGACTCTTGATTTCAGCTCAAGTCATGATCTCCGGGTTGTGACATCAAACCCCTCGTCAAACTATGTGCTGGGTGTGGACCCTAGTGAAAAGTCTCTCTCAGCCCTTTCTCTCTCACTTAAAAAAAAAAAAAAATGGCCAATATCAGAAGGAAGATTTCCATATAGTAGTGTCTGAGGTTAGTTGCATTTTGAAAAGATAATCAGATAATCTACCATGGAATGAGGGAAAGCAACAGACTAAGGGTTATAGTAGTTCAGATGAGAAATGGTAATAGCTTAGAACAAGAAGATGGCTACTGAAATATAAAAATACTTACAAATTTAAACTGTATGTTAGCAGGAGAATAGATAGTATATAGAGGTAGATTGGCCATCTGCAGGAGGATGAGTCAGATGGTAATCATAGATTTCTGGATTGATCCACTGGGTGATAGTGATCCTGTTTGGAAATAGACAAATTAGTGGGAAAAAATATAATGCTATTGATTTTAACACTTAATAGTTTTGTTTTTTTTTTTTAAAGATTTTATTTATTTATTTGACAGACAGAGATCACAAATAGGCAGAGAGGCAGGCAGAGAGAAGGGGGAAGCAGGCTCCCTGCTGAGCAGAGAGACCGATGCGGGGCTCGATCTCAGGACCCTGAGATCATGACCTGAGCTGAAAGCAGAGGCTTAACCCACTGAGCCACCCAGGTGCCCCAACACTTAACAGTTTTAAACAAGCTGAATTGCAGGATGTGACAAAGCTGAATTCTACTTGATCCCCCTGCTCTTTGAGAACAGGGACAACTAAAAATCTCATTCCACTTTTATGCCCAGCAAAGATCTTACTGCAAGGAACCCCCCTTCAGTATGATTTAGATAAGATGTGCAGATTCCCCCTTAATTACTTATAAGGAAGTGAATCACAAATCCTCCTAATTTTCCTTCTTTGCCTCATAAACAATAAGCTGAACTGTTTTGTCCCCACTGATCAATCAGAACAAAATGTTTGTTGACCAAATTTTAGTTATGTTTCCTCTAGGTTTCCTGGACTTTAAGCTATTCTTACCCAAAGCCAATAGTCACCTTAGTAGGCACTGTTGAGAATGGACTGAGCTCAAGTTAAAACATTTACTGATCAACTGTGACATCATGCCACACTCACTCACTCCCTTTCCCCATTCCTGGTTCTTTCTAGCTTTGTTTACTCCTCCCATAGAGAAGGTCCATTGCTAGCTGACCATTCAGATGTTTGCACATCTCACGGTCAGAATGTTCTCTCTATTGCTGTAGCTCCCTTTACCTGCTCCTTTTTCTCCCTTTTCCCTTTACCTCCTTTTCTCCCTTTCTTCTCTTTTTGGAATAAGCAAAGGTTAGGAGGTACAACTAACATTGAGGAATTGAGTTAAATTTCTCAAAGAGAATGGCTGAATAGGGACATGAAGAATAATAGGAATTAGTTGGGATAAGTTTTATAGGTGAGAGAACAGCATGTTCCAAGAGGGTTTACCACCCTTGGGGGGAAGAAGAATAAAGAAGAATGAAAATGGATGGTTGGGATTTGAGACATGGAAAGTCATGTTTCATACCTCATATGGCTTAAAAATAATAAATGTATAACATTCATGCAGGATATGTGTTGAAGCAAAGTAAATTTCTGCTATGGTAAAAAATAATTTTGTACTGTATCCCTAACTTGAAATTTAGGAAAGAGTATTTTTAAAGTGTGTGTGTATATGTGCATGTGTTCCCACACACATGCTTGTGTATGTTTGTCCATCTCTCTGTGTAGTTGTTTCTTCTCTTCCACGATAGTCTTTATCCTAAAGACTTAATTCTTGGTATTTTCTTTTCATCATATTGCATTTCTCAAGCACTTTATTTTTCCAAAAGTTGATCACATTCTTGAGAATGGAAGTCAGTAATTGTATTACCTTTTCCTAAAGAAAATTGTAAATGATCAAATGCTAATATTTTCAGATAAATAATAGTTTTAGTGTTAATCAGTAAGAAAAAGGAGGAGGAAGGGGAGGGGAAGAAGAAGAAGAAAAAGGACACAATGCACTTGGAGGCTTCATCCGCCGGCAGTTCGGATTTTTGATATAGAGCAGATCGGCTGAAAGGCTGTAGTAATAGCACAGGCTACATAAAGTGACTTTGGTAAATAGAAAATTGGGTAAGACTTAAAGGTACAAACCAAAAATAATTCATTTTTCCCTTTATTTTAGCCATAAACTGATATTTTTGAGCACCTCCTATAAGCAAGGTATGGAGATTAAATACGGAGGGCAAAGCTTTTTTCTCTGAAGTAGATTATTGAGTCGTGCTCAGGAGGGACAGTACACTAAGATCGGATGGTGAGCCCAAGTAACATTTGGGTAGAGAAAAGGGAAAAAACAAAGGTGATTATGATGCCCTAAGTTTATTTGTCTAAACTTAGGTCTCTATGTTATTAAGAAAAGCACATTTGGACAGAGAGAAACTTTCCTCTAGACAGATGGATCTGGATAATTCAGTTAGCCTTCTTGTTTTGTTTTGTTTTGTTTTTTTAGATTTTATTTATTTATTTGACAGACAGAAACCACAAGCAGGCAGAGAGACAGAGAGGAGGAAGTAGGCTCCCTGTCAAGCAGAGAGCCCCATGCGGGACTCGATCCCAAGACCCTGAGATCATGACCTGAGCTGAAGGCAGAGGCTTAATCCACTGAGCCACCCAGGCGTCCCTCAGTTAGCCTTCTTAATTCCAACATAGAATTTTAGAGAAAAGTGAAAGCAGAAATAATTCCTCTCTTTGCTCTTATTCTGCAATATTGTGACCTTTTAGTCAATTTCCTTGCCTGGGTCTTTATACTTGCTGCATGGAATAACTCTATTTCTATATTAACTGACCGTTGGAATCTTCTTATTGCTATGATATTCTGCTGTAAATATATTTAGTTACATTATTTAGTAACTACTATATATCAGCCATTTTTTATTGATATCATTTACATAAATACTGATAGTTTGAAACCCCCTGAATTCTTTTACATATGTTATTGTTGGATAGAAACAGAAAATGTGTATTATTGTCAAGTGCGCATCAGAATAAGCTCCCAACACAGACTTAGCTGACATGAATCTAAGTGGGTGTTTTTTCTAACAGACTCTGCAGATAATACCAAGAAACACTCTGTTACATAATTGCTATCAAGTGTGCATAGAATATGATGATTATTGCCAGTAAGAGAGGTCTAAATAAGAGTACTTGTTGATGGAACAAGTGTTTAGTGTTTATTTTGAATAATAATCAAAGTACCAACACCAATATAAAAGTGGATGGAAAGACATTTGATTTTAAGGTAGATAGAGCTTTCTTTCTTCCTTTTTCTTTCCTTTTCGTAAGTTATAGAAATGTTTGCTACACCTCTAATCCTTAAAGAGCATTAATATACATTAAAAAAAAAAAACAAAAAACATTTGAGGAACAGAAGGGAATTATGTTAAATTGTTGTAATGCTCTATGGTCTCATCCTGTAGTGCATGAAGAAGAGAACGTGAAGTACTATTGAAAAGCCCAAATAACCTTGATTTCAAGGAATCTTCTGAGTGTCGTAACTGCCTCATTAGGCAAACTGTTCACCAGATGATTGTCATTGCTCTAGGGCAATACAGAATAAGAATTTATTCTTTCTCTTTTTTGATTGCAATATTCAATAAAATTATCCTGAAGACAGAAACGAGGTAAACCAAAAAAAAAAAAAAAAAAAAAGCAATGATCTCAAATACCTTTTTCCTAAGTTTGACAATAAGGATGCATCTAGGAGTTACCTACATCATTTTAACTTTGCCCCTCTGATAAATGTAATAGAATTACAGAATCTAGACTGGAGATCATGAAAAACCATGTCATTTTTGACAAAGTTGGTGGTTTAGATGCTAGTGACTTAAAGGGAAGAAGAATGTACCTAGCTTTCCTCATAGCATGAATATTTTATTTTCTGAGTTTTCAAGTTAATAAATCCTGAAGAAATTGTGCTAATCTCAAGTATTAGATTCCATTTTCACTTATCATATTTGAGTCACATTTAATATATGTCAAAGCTGATACTTCTGAGAAAATTTAGTCTAACATCATAGAATTTTGGTACCCCATTGTTAGATTTAGTCACATTTAATATTGCTATGTCTTATTGAAGAACTGATTATTTAATACCCCACCTTTATACCTGATAATTGTCCTTATTCTGAAGTCTGCTTTGTCTGAAATGAATATAGCTACTTCACCTTTCTTTAAGTACTGTTGAACATGTTCTATTCTTTAGCCTGAATCTATCAGAGTCTGTACTTAAAGTGGGATTCTGATAGAAAACATATAGTTGACTTTTCTTCCTTTTTTTTTTTTTTTAAGATTTTATTTATTTATTTGACAGAGAGAGAGATCACAAGTAGGCAGAGAGGCAGGCAGAGAGAGGGAGGGAGGGAAACTCCCTGCTGAGCAGGGAGCCCAATATGGGGCTCAATCCCAAGACCCTGAGATCATGACCTGAGCTAAAGGCAGAGGCTTAACCCACTGAGTCATCCAGGTGCCCCGACTTTTCTTTTTTTAATCCACTCTGACAATCTCTGTATTTTAAGTGGTGTATTTAGATCATTCACATTTATCTGTAACCTCCTGTTGGTTCTGTTTCTTTAGAGAACCCAGACTAATATAGCCATCAATGGCCTGCATGCAAGCATAAATCATTAATCAGTTAGCCCAGTTCCCTCTTTGGTAGCCTAAAGTCAAACCTGGACTTCCAGAGGTTCCTGGAGATAAACATAGAGCTTTCCTAATCCAGTTGAACTTCCCCATACTCTATGAGTCCATGTATAAAATTTCAAGTATGTGATCAATTAAATAATATACTGTTTATATATACCATGCAATGGACACATATGTGCACGATAAAAGTATAAAGAAAAGCAAGGAAATCATAAACAGAGTAGTTATTAGCTCTTGAAAGAAAGGAAAAAGGTAGGATTTGGGATAGGAACACAGGTGTGTTTTATAGATTCTGATTAATGTCCTGAACTCCATGGTAGTCGTGGGTGTGTCTTATTTATTAGAAGTCTTTAGACTCTTCATATATATTTTTTGGTTTTTTTTTTAAGATTTTATTTATTTATTTGACAGAGAGAGATCACAAGTAGACAGAGAGGCAGGCGGGGGGGGGGGGGAAGCAGGTTCCCTGCTGAGCAGAGAGTCCGATGCGGGACTCGATCCCAGGACCCTGAGATCATGACCTGAGCCGAAGGCAGAGGCTTAACCCACTGAGCCACCCAGGTGCCCCAGACTCTACATATATGTTATAACTACCCTAACAGCATTGGACTTATTTTCAGTGGACTAGCCTAGATGTTTTTGTGTATTAACTCCTTATATCCTCATAATGAGACTGTAAGTTATCCTCATTTTACCAGTATGAATGCTGAAGTATAGCAAGGTTAACCAAACTTCCTGATACCACATGGCTCGGCTTGTCAGTCGCTGACCTTAGAGTGTAATGCAGGTACTCTGTCTCCAGAGTCTATGCTTTTAACTATTATACATTAATTAAAGAAAGCTCCAAAAAATAAAGAAGAATCAAACTAATTAACAGATAACCTAACATTACATTCTATGTCAGGATGTCTTCAGGGCTGCAAGGATACCAAGGTTTGTCAGAGCCCAGTGAGGACTTCAGCACTTTCTTCCATGCAGTCTCCAATGCTTACTAGGGACACGGTTTGCACTATGTGATTCCAAACAGACAAACATGGATATACTGGTTCTTAGCTTTCTGGGAGATACTAGGGATATAGCAAGCATATTCTTCAGAAGCCATCACTCTATGTTACTGTACATCAAAAACAAACAAATGAGCAGAAGACAGTTCCTTCCACTGCCTGACGGTCTTACCTATTTGGCACAATTCTGATTAAACACTTGCTCATCACAGGGGACCTGTGGTTGGTTCTTCTGTCTATGGCGATGGAAACTGCAGCTTTATGTTCAGACTTTGTGATACATATATTTGTATCCTGTAAATGTGTATGTGTGTATTATAAACCTATATACAGTGCATATGAAAACATATGGATGTATATATTTTGTTCATTTTTTTAATAAAGAGCAACACATTTATGTATTTAGAGATCTATTTCTTCTTCTTTTTTTTTAATAGAAAGGCAGTTTGTCAGTGTTGAAAAGGAAAATTGCATCACTGCCATGTTAGTCTCCAGAATCAGTGAGACCTGAGTTGTAAAAATGCTAGCATGAGTTGTGTCAACTTGAGCAACTTATCTAAATTCTTGGGAATTTCTATTTCATCTGTAAAATAAACATGCAAGTACATCATTGACGATGTAAGGATTAAAAGAGATGATAGAAGTTTACATCCAGTAAACCCTGAATTAAATCCTCAAAGTTAATTCCAATCACTCTATCCTAATTCTATTGAGTTATTATTTCTGAAAATATTTAAATGCTTTTTGTGCTTTTTTTCTTGCTCTGAATACTTAGAGTCCAAACTACAATCATTTCCTTAAATTTCACCCCATGTATCAATGAATAAGATGAAGTCCCAAGAAGCAAGTTACCTTTGGTTTGGAGTTTCAGGGGATTGACTATAAAATTTCAGATTTTGGCTTCCCAAATGGCATACCTCACCTTTACAAACTAAGATAAGTGTTAAACCTTACTAAATTGTATCGGCATTAGTTTATACCTAAAGCAATTAGATTGAAAAATATAGAGAAAGTAAGATTTCAAAAAGCATTAAAATAATAGTGGGGTACTCAGCAATCCTCAATAATAAGCATTTGTTCTATATCTGCCTAATGGGGAAAATAAACTTAATAAAATGTAATTTAGTAAACAGAATTTTGATCTACAATATGCTATGAGTGAGTGGTATCCAAATGTTTGGGAAAGAAAAAAGTTGTTTAATTTATTATTTGGAAAAATGCCTTTGTCATTCAACTCTAACATATGCTGAGAGATAGAAAAACCACGATGATTTTTTTTTTTTTAGCTTCACTTATATTTGAGAACCTGCTTGCAAGTGAGTTTTGCAGAAGGATAACTGCTAAAAACAACTGTGAAAAACCACCATGGGTTGTCATGTTTGGGGACGACTGTCACATCACTTAAGACTCACAAGCTGTTTTTCTTTACACCTTATTAAGAGTGTTGGATAAAAGAAAGTTATCATATCACTTTATCTATAACTTTGCCCATTTTCACATAATATTAATTTATAACAACATAAAAACTTATATTTAAACATAATCATACATATTCATTAGTAACACTCTCCGTGCAAAGATGGCTAGAACTTTGGAGCCATGTGGAAAGAAGAATATTTTTTTAAAGATTATATTTATTTATTTTAGAGAAAGAGAAATCAGGGGAAGGGGCAGAGGAAAACGGAGAGAATCTCAAGCAGACTCCACATTGTGTGGAGCCTGATGCGGGCTCAGTCTCAGGACCCCGAGATCATGACCTGAGCCAAAACCGAGAGTCAGGTGTTCGACCAACTGAGCCACCCGAGCACCCCAGGAAGTTCATATTTTAATTTTTTTAAATGACTGTTTTAATGCATGCTTGACTAAAAACATCACATCAAATGACAAAGATACAAATTACATAAACTATGTAAAAACTTTGCACACTTTATGTAATGATTTAAGAAAAAGAATTCACTGATTCTTCTAAAGCACCTTTTATAAAAGGCAATAGCCTGAAATATTTTCGTTAATTAAATCCATATATAAATTGATAAGGTTTTAGCATAACTTACTATACCATCTGGACAAAATCCAAACATCATCTGTAAGATCAAAAAACAATTTATATTTTCCATATATCACTTCTTAATGAGGAGGGAAAACATGCAGACAATATCACTACACTAAAATACAAATTAAGGATGGGAGGAAGAAAAGCAAAACATCTTTTGTAGAAGTCTATTTTACAAATTTTAGCAAACAACTAATTGTAAGACAATAGAATGATAGGAAGATTTTAGAGTGATAACAAGGTAATATTTTGAAACATTACATAGGTCATATGAGATTATTATCACTGGTGAAGCTAAAATTTAAAATTATATAAACATTGTAACAAACTTATTACGTTAGTTTTGCTAAGATACAATATTTATCTCTAGTTATTCTAATAGCCACTTCTAACCTATTAAAAAGCTTCGGTGATGAGAACTTCATATCACTATGTTTAATCTTCATGACAATCATAGGAATTAAACATTATAAACTGTAATTTTCAGATAAACAATAGTATCAAAAAAGAAGTGACCTCTGGGATGTTCAGGAAATTACTTATATTCCTGTGCTAGTAAGTTCAAACCCAAACCTGCTGGGTTACAAGAACCCTAGCTGGCCCATCTTGGTCAGCTGAATGATTGGAGCAGCAGTGAATTAGAGGTGGGAGGAGCACACACCTCCCTTCAGCTTTTTCAGAGGGACAAAGAGGCCAAGCCACACAATATGGGACTGAATTTATCCCACTGATAGCCAAAAGCTAAAAGCTCATTTTATGCTTCTTTTGTAAAATAGCCTCCCTTACCTGATAAAAATATTCACTCCAAATCTCCACATAAACTAATCATTTTCAAAACTCTTGTGGCTCCATCAGCTAGCTTCCTTCACTGCTCCAGGATCCTAGGGCACAAATTAACCCTAGCATAAGGTTCCGAGGATGCTTCTCCATGTAAAATGCTGTCAGATTCATAGACATAGGCAACATGATGGATTTAATAAATGGGCTTTCTGTAACAGCACACTTTGGTAACTAAATCAATATTATCTCTTTGAATACTGATCTAAAGTCCAGCTCCTGTATGAGTTCATAATCATTCAAAATTATTGACAATTTCATTAAAGGGTATTTTTCTTTGTTGTCATAATATTTGTATGTACAAATAATTCATGAATTTTTATTCTATCATGATGATCAGTCCATGGCAAGTTTTATTGTTGCTAGCTAGGACTTCTTGTACTTAATTATTTGTAAAATTCAGGCAATAGTAACATCTTATAATTGTATATTAAAGATAATTAATTTCTGAATCACTGATGAAAATTGTCAGAGCAGTGTAAACATACATTCAGTTAATGAACTGATTTTTCACTTTCATATATATTACACTAAAATTAGTGTAATCTTATACATGCAGGAAATATCCATATTAAATTTGAAACATCAGATGTGTTAAATTGTTCCTTTATATGTTAAAAAAATTCCTTTATATCATGTGTATCATATACCAAATAATGCATCATTTTGCATGGACATTTCTTTGACAGGATCAATATTATTTTAGAAAAAGTGGACAAAAAAATTCTTTGGGCAATACAGGTAGTGTTTTATACTTTGTCACCATAATCCTTGTGCTCCCTGCCCTCCTGTGTGGTTTATTTAAAAATTACAACCTCAAAAAAGCCAATAGAGTGTTCACTGGAATTTTCAACTTCACAGCACCACTCAGATATGTGTTGATCACTGTTTAAAAGTGAGTTGAAATGTGTCCTGGCAAATTGTCGAACAAATGTTCCAAATGACTAAAGCATTCATCTGTTCCAAATTGGACTATTCAATCCTTTCATACTGGGGTCCTTATCAAGCCCTTTGCCTCTAGAAAATCACACCAGGTCTCCTTGATATGCCCTAAAATAAATTTTTTATAAAGGGAAGATCATAGACACTAAAAATGAAAAGACATGTTACGTTAGAATTAAAAAGGAATTGCAAATGCACAGAAAGAACTTTGGTGAACTCATTAGTTGTAAAGGTTGATACTAAGCACTGTCCTCCCAGCTTTTAGAGTTTAGGGTGAGTGTAAATTTTGCCTGTGTTTTATTTAAAACAAGAAGACTGAGAGACAGTGATGTTCTTCCTCCTGTCCTGACCTAATTTACAACTGCAAAACCTGTACAGCCATCTAATTTTGACTCGGTATTTATTTTTGAAAACATTTTTTGGCAAGTGATTTTGCTTCTCTGCCATTTCCCTTCCCTCTAACATATTTTTCTTGTTAATGGAGAGCATTGTGTTGATGGAATAATTCATTCATAGAAGAGTGCTTTGAAATTCCTGCTCAGTTGCTTTAACAAAAGAAAAAAATTAAAATAAGAGCAACAATTTACAAGGCTTGTGCTAACACTTCCTAGAATGTATACCTGTTGATACTCTAATTGAGTGCATTCTTGGGAAGAAAGAGAGAAGGACCCATGCATTTCCTGACTTTTCTTTGGACTAAAACTAAAAGTGAAATTTAAACATATTTCTGATGGTAGCCTTCTCATAAAAACTGAAAAGAATGATCACAGCACTTATTTCTCCCTAAAATTTAAAAGTTATTTACACAGGGATACGGTAATAAAGTGCAACAAGAAATAAAACCAGAACAAAGATACTGAAACTAAATTTCTAGTACCACATTCAACAATTAATTTTGAATATGTCTTTTCTTGGAACTATGTGGGGAATCTTTATATAAACAATGACTCTGTCACATGTTTTAGTAGGTAAAGTATATTCAAAAGAGTGGCCAATTTAAATGTTCTCTTTGTTATTTCTCTTTAGTCATGGGTTAATCCTTTTGTGTCTTTTAACTAGAAATAATTGTTGTCTATAGTTTGTAATTTGATTTTTGTTACTATTCAGATCTTTAGAGTGGCTTTACTTTAGGCTTTTTATGATTTTTATTTTAGCATGGTTTTAGATTTACAGAATAATTGTCAGTATAATCCAGAGAGTCTCTGTATAGCCCACACTGACTTCCTGCATTACTAACAGAGTGGTGTGTCCTATTAGTCACAAGTAATGAACCAATAATGATACATTATTATTATTACTATCTAGAGTTCTTACTCAAGTTTCTTCAGTGTTTCTCTAAGAGATATCTCTTCTGTCCCATTTATTTATTCAATCTTTCAGTTATATCAGTACGTACTCTACTTATAAAAATTTATTTTATATTTTGTGTTATAATCTAATAATAGTTTATTTCTTTTACTCGAACTATTTTAGCTTTGGCTACAAGGAGCCCATTAAGTTGGCTCCTGCGTTCCTTTGAAGTTCCCATCACTGAAGTATTTTTGTTTTTGTTTTAGCACTTTCTTACTTTCTTGTATTATAAAATAATTATAGTATAAAATTATAAATTATATAAATTATATAAAATTATAAAATAATTTTGGAATAGTACAGATTTTTTGCAGATAGCTGGAGTATAAAATTAGTTCAAAGTTAATATAAGCATTTAGTCATATATAGATAAGACTCTGATAAAGCATAATATATTAAAATTAAGATGGCATCAAAATACAAAGATTAAAACGTGTCAGAAATAAAAAATAATGTTTACTACTATTATAGGTTAGATTTTGTCCCCAAAAGGATATGCTGAAGACCTCATTCCCAATGTTTGTGAATGTGATGTCATTTAGAAATAGGATCTTTGCAGATGTCAAGTTAAGTTGAGGTCATACTGTATTAGGATGGGCTCTAATTTTGGCTGATGCCTTTATAAGAAGAAGAAAGAGACACCAGACACACAGAATGATGATGTCCATGTGAAGACAGGGTAATGATTAGAATTGTTTTCTCACAAACTAAGACCTGGAGCTACCAGAAGCTGGAAGAGGCAAGGAAGGATCTATGCTTAGAGAACTGCAGTGAGCATTACTCTACTGATATCTTGATTTTAGACTTCTGTCCTCTAGAATAGAGAGAGAATAAATTTCTGTTGTCTTAAGCCACATGGTTTCTGATACATTATTATGGCAGTCTTAGGAAACTTATGTAACTTAAGTGTCAAAATTCAAAATACTACTTTGAGTTCTTTTTTTTTTTTTTAAATTTTATTTATTGGACACAGAGAGAGAGAGAGTGCACAAGTAGGCAGAGAGGCAGGCAGAGAGAGAGGAGAAAGCAGACTCCCCACTGAGCAGGGAGCCCGACGTGGGGCTCAATCCCAGGACCCTGAGATCATGACCTGAGCTGAAGGCAGAGGTTCAACCCACTGAGCCACCCAGGTGCCCCTACTTTGAGCTCTTGATGGGTCAAATATATATAAAAAAAAATACATGACAGTAAGTATCACAGTAAAATGTAGTTTTAGAAAACTTCTATTTAATTTATATTCAGTGCTAAACTCTGTTCTAGCATAGATTACATCATAGTGATTCTGTAATATGAAACAGTTAGTATCTTCACTTTATTTTATTTTATTAAAGATGTTTATTTATTTATTTGTCAGAGAGAGAGAGAGAGCATAAGCTGGGATAGTGGCAGGCAGAGGGAGAAGCAGACTTCTGGCTGACCATGGAGCCTGATGCAGGACTCAGTTCTAGGACCCTGGGATTATGACCTGAGCCGAAGCAGGCTTTTACCCAACTGAGCCACCCAGGCATTCCAATATCTTCATTTTATAGGTAAAATATTTTATGAAGTGAAACTTAACACAGTTAAATGGTTAGCACAGTTAATATGTATCCAAGTTAGAATATGAAATTTGAGTCATTATAATCAATAAATCTGAACCCCTACACACACACACACACACACACACACACACCCCTATCTACCTTTGAATCTATCAGGTCTTTGTGTCTGTATACTTGTTTTTTCCCTATCTTTTTATCTGTCCCTTTATCCATCTTTCTATTTTCTCCCTCTCTTTCTCCATCCCAGTCATTCTTATATTGTCTATCCACACTTTATCTCTGTGTTCTTTTTCTCTAAAATGCTTCCATGTTTCAAAGAAAACTTATCATTAGTTTTTGAGTAGCCGCGGAGTAAAAAATGGTCATATAAGTCTAAATGAAATGCTGAATGAAGTTTCTCCAAAGAAGACTTAATATGTACTCTTTAACCCCAATGAAAGGAAATTATATAAAAAAAATGAATTTCTACACTTTTTTTTTTTTTTTTTTTGACAGAGAAAGAGATCACAGGTAGGAGGAGAGGCAGGCAGAGAGAGAGAGAGGAGGAAGCAGGCTCCCCACTGAGCAGAGAGCCCGATGCGGGGCTCGATCCCAGGACCCTGAGATCATGACCTGAGCTGAAGGCAGAGGCTTCAACCCACTGAGCCACCCAGGTGTCCCGAATTTCTACACTTTTAAAACAATTTTTCTGTTTTGGTTTATCTGTTTTTACAAAATAGGCATAAAGAGCTCTTGAAATGAGAAGAAATAAAACTCAAAATTTTAGATGACAGAAAATCACCAAATACTGAATGTTAAAACCTATAATGAATGCTTTGGGATATTCTTAGAAACAAAGTTGGAGCTTTATTTATTTTTATTTTTAAGATTTTATTTATTTGTTTGACAGACAGAGATCACAAGTAGGCAGAGAGGCAGGCTGAGAGAGAGAGAGAGAAAGGAAGAAGCAGGCTCCCTGCTAAGCAGAGAATCTGATGCAGGGCTCGATCCCAGGACCCTGAGATCATGACCTGAGCTGAAGGCAGAGGCTTTAACCCACTGAGCCACCTAGGTGCCCCAACACTCATATCTTTAATCTAAGCACATGTTTAAAAAATCTCATTTGCCTCCAACATGTGATGGATACTAATCATAGAAAAGAAAAAGAATATGTCACTATTTTTTTTTTTATTATTTATCATTTTAATTCCAATAGAATTACCATGCAGTGTTATATTAGTTTCAGGTGTATAATAAAGCTATTCATCCATTCTATAGGTCTTAATAAGTCTAATCTTAATCCCCTTCACTTTTTTCACCCATGCTCCTAACCACCTCCTCTCTCAGTCTGTTTTTGCATAAGTCTTTATTATAAATTATAAAAAATTACTATCAGGGTGCCTGGGTGTATCAGTCAGTTAGCCCCCAACTCTTGATTTTGGCCCAGCTCATGATCCCAGGGTTGTGAGCTCAAACCCCACATGGGGCTCCATGTGAAGTTGAACTTGCTTGAGATTCTCTCTCTTTCTCCCTTTGCCTCTCCCTCCTGCTCACGCTCCCTTGCTCTCTAGAAAGAAAGAAAGAAAGAAAGAAAGAAAGAACGAACTACTATCACTTTTTGGAGGTTAAATTATTAATATGTTGTTCAAGAGTGATGGACTCTGTGAGGAAAAGATTAAAGTATAAATGTATAAATGATAGAGTACTGTAATGGAAAAATTATGTCACTAAAAAAGGTGTCTTTTGTTTATTTGTTTGGTTGGTTTTTTGATGACTACTCAGGTGCAAACAGAGAATAACACCATGAAAGTCATAAAGCAGTGAAAGAGATGAACTGTAACACAGATCTAGAGGAGGAAAGCGTAGCATGCACCATGGAGGGGCCACATTGAATGAGCTCCAGTGGAGTGACTCAACTAGTCAGGTGGGGAGCCCAGAGAGGAGGGAGAGAAAAAGTGAGAATCTGTAGGCAGTGCCTTTACTGTCAGGGAGGTCAAAGTGGAATATACAAACAAAAAATAGGAGGGGGTTTCATTGGTGTATTTGGATGTCAGTAGGTCACAGGGAGGAAAGGGCAGGAAGGGGAACTTGTGAAAGGGACCAGCCATATCACACTGGTACACCTAGTCACCTGGGCAAGGTGTGCACAGCCTGTTTGTGGGAACGTTGAGACATTAGGAATATATGAAGTTTTGAAAATTCACAATATAAATACTTAGGATATTTAAGGCAGAGGTTCAGACATAGAAGATAATGTCTCTAATTTGACTGGGAATAAAGTATCTGATCTGGGCAAAACATAAAGAGAACACGAAAGGAGAAGAGATGCTAAACTCTGAGAAAGCTGAATAAATATAATCTTGATAAAAGTTATACAAGTCTTTAAGAATCAAAGGATCTAACATAATAGATACAATAAAAAAGAGTAATGAACTTCAATTTAATACCAAAATCCAAGAAGAGTACTTTGATAACAAATTTCTTTGAACTACCTTTGGGTAAGACAAATAATATACATTTCCATTTGAATGTGTAATATGTTTATAACAGATTTTTTAAAAGATTTTATTTATTTATTTGACAGACAGAGATCACAAGTAGGCAGAGAGGCAGGCAGAGAGGGAGGGAGAAGCAGGCTCCCTGCTGAGCAGAGAGCCCGATGTAGGGCTCCATCCAGGACCCTGGGATCATGACCTGAGCTGAAGGCAGAGGTTTTAACCCACTGAGTCACTCAGGCACCCCATAACAGATTTTTTTAGTGAGTTTTTTTTAATTGCTTTATTCTCTGGGGATTTAATTGTCGCATACATGGAACTAATCTCTAGAAGGATCTTGTGGTAACTATAATTATATGGGAATCTATTTACTTAAAGCACATATTCTGATTTATGTTGTGATAATATCTACAAATTAATTTTAAGGCCCCAAAAATAAAAAGGTAAAAATGATGTGACTCTATGTGGAAGTAGACAACAATTTTAACAATTTCAGGAAAAAATACATATGTTCTTTAATGATGTACTGTTATTTTTTTTCTTCTCATGAAAGTAATTTCTTTTTGCAATTTTAATGTTGTTGGTAAATTTTATTATGCTATGACTTTTTTCTTAAAATCTGTTAGCTCTTTGACCGTCTTTATGTATTAGCTCTCGATCTATGGAAATAAATTGCCCTGTAATTGCTTTTCATTACTGTTGTTAGAGGCTACAGGCCAAACATGGTACTCAGGTATCACTGGTGCTGTCCTCCACATCTTTTTTTGCCAGGTTTGTTAACTGCTATAAATGATGATGTAGGTCACGTGCGAATGTTTCACACCTGTTGATCTTCCCAAGACTGATATGCCCTACATAGGTTCTTTCAAGCATTTGTACCCCTCAGCACAACTAATCACTGTTTAGGGATTAGCCAACTTTCTTACAAAATTGTTTGGAAATGAGTCGTATAACAAACCTGATATGAACAATACTACAGCTTGAAATCTAATATCGTCTTGTGAACAGATTGTTTCACATGTGTTTCTTTCTCTAATAATTCACAATGGGATAAACATTATTCTGTGTTTTTGTTTAGCTTCCTCTGGAAAAATTAAGCTGGCTGACTATGCAAATAATTGTCAAGGGCCCATAAAAGCCACACAATACTTTCCCTCCTTTGAAGTGAAACCTGATTCTTCCTCTTAAATACAGGAACAGAGCTTCGCAGTTGTCAGAGATGATACACTTTGGTTTTTGTATTGAGAAATCTACTCTTATTGTTTATTATTGTCAAGTAGTTGAATACTTTTCATTGAGTAAAATTCTACCTTTTGTATTTCTGTTAAAAATTCCCAATTCCAACACAAAAATAAAAAGGATACATTTATTCTTATTTACTTGTAGGAAATAGTGTTAATATTCATATTTTGTACTTTAAAAAAATTAAGGAAAGTTGTGCGGAAAGATAATTCTTTATATACAGAAATACAAATATTAACATAATTTAGTATGATATCTTCAACAAAATGTTTTATCGATAGAGTTTTTAAATATAAACTGAATATCTGTCACCTTGAAATTTACCTATAAAATGGAGAAAATGCCTATCTTCAGGAGCTTTTGTAAATATTAAATGAGATAATATGTGTAAAGCAATTAGGAAAATCTAGTCACGGTATAGATATTCAATAAATGAAAAATGTTCTTAGGTTTATGGATTATAATGATTTTATAAATTTTATGTCTAATTGATGATTAATGATTATTTTAATGTCCTTTCCATTATATACACTAGGGAGCATTTCAAATTCCAAATAGATATATTAGTAAAACATTAAAATTTGATTTAGTAATAAATAGGCAAAACAGGAAAATGCCATAAATTGTATTTCTTATGCAAATTAGGACAATAAAATATAAGAAAATGAAATATGGTTGAAGTATGTAAATGAGCAGAATGAAATGAATTACTGCAAAACATAAATTATCCAGACTGATATTTACTTAACTGCAAGACCTATAGGAGAGAACTTTAATCTTCAAGAAGTCTCTGGAAGCCTAAAATTGTAAAAGACAATGTTAGACCTTTAGATTCAGGAAGTAAAAACCTTGGCTCTATCTTTAAAGTACAGTTAAAGCAGTGGAACAGTTATATAAATGATTAATATGGTTGGTGTATTCGGGAAAACGATGCAATTATGTTTAACTTAAATTGTCTAATTACAGGGGCACCTGGGTGGCTCAGTGGGTTAAGCCTCTGCCTTCGGCTCAGGTCATGATCTCAGGGTCCTGGGATTGAGCCCCATATCGGGCTCTCTGCTCAGCGGGGAGCCTGCTTCTCCCTCTCTCTCTGCCTGCTGCTCTGCCTACTTGTGATTCTATCTATCTCTCTGTCAAATAAATAAAATAAAATCTTAAAAAAAATTGTCTAATTACATAATAGATACCAACTCAGACACATAGTTGACAGATCTTTGCTGTTTCCCTCTTCTGCATATAAAATCAGAGTAGGTAATGCAAATTATGTTTTGTTTCCCCCTCAATATACATATTAGTTACTTTTAAAGAACATGCACAATCTCCATAATACTTGCACTTAGAATTTTATAACATGTTGCTGACAAATACAACTAGATCATACATCTGGAAGATATCAAAGTGGTAAACAAGGGAAAATCATTGCTAGTGTGGCTTTTAAGTAAACAGTGGTATTCTTAGCATTGATCAGAGAGACTTCCAATATGTTCCATGCTCCAGAGAGTTATAAATTAGTGATACTCTCAGAGTGATTTATTATTAGGCTGAAATGCTACATGGAAAAGGTATTTTGCAATTGATTTTATAGTTTGAGATTTTGAAAATACATCTTATTCAAATTCTTTCTCTCTATAAGTGGATGTTCAGTAGTACAGATTCTTTCTTTTTCAGTAACTGTCATATCATCAAACAATTCACCAAACTTTTTATTTTTATTTGCTCAATTGAAGTCTGTGGAATGGCAAGTTAAAATTTACTTTGAAAATGATCTCTACTAATGTTTTACAATTCATTCAGACTTTTCTGATAAAGTTCAGTGTACCCTAAAGGACATAGTATCTAAACACTACTTCTTAATTACAAAAAACGCTGAAGAATAGTAATTTTCAAATGGTCTGTTGTTTGTCATGCCCATTTGGCCTGACTCTAGTCATATTAATTAAAATAATCTGCTGTTGGGGTGACTGGATGGCTCAGTCATTTAAGTGACTGCCTTTGGCACAGGTCATGATCCCAGGGTTCTGGGATCCAGCCCTGCATCAGGTTCCTTGCTCAGTGGGGAGCCTGCTTCTCCCTCTCCCTTTGCCTGCTGCTCCCGCTGCTTGTGCTCTCTCTCTGTGTCAAATGAATACACAAAATCTTTTTTAAAAAGTCATCTGCTATTGTAAATATATTGAAAAGACAGAATGTGGCAAACAGATCAGACATTTAATTTTATAAATTTTGTTTGCAAAAAAAATTGTGTTCATCAATTAGTCTATACTGCTAACATTTTCATGTGTGAGAAGCATATCTCATACAGAGAGTTGTGAAATAGCCTGCTTTCTTGTCACTAGAATGGCACTGAATTTTTCTATATGCTACAGGTTAAATTTCCTACTAGAAAAAGCAAGCAGACTGAGATGTTCAAACTTGAACATTCATTTTATAGTAAAGACACATAAAGAAAACACTCTAGGAAATAGAAGGACAGTATAATTAAGTAATATACAGAAAAAAATAACTAAAAATGAATAATAGACCTTAACACAGAAGCTAAAGCTACAAAAAAAATTAGAGGATGGGGCGCCTGGGTGGCTCAGTCAGTTAAGTGTCTGCTCTGGGCTCAGGACATGATCCCGGGGTTCTGGGATTGAACACTGCATAAGGCTCCCTCCTTAGCGGGAAGCCTGCTTCTCCCTCTCATACTCCTCTTGCTTGTGTGCCCTCTCTCACGGTCTCTCTCTCTGTCAAATAAATAAAATCTTTAAAAAAAAATTAGAGGAAAACAAATTAGAGGACTGCTCTATTATGACCTTGAGATTGCAAACAGTTTATAGATAGAACAGAAAAGGCACTATTTACAAAATTAAAAATGAATTTGAAAATTTAGAAATATGATAAGTTGGACTCCAGGCAAGTCACAAACTAAGAGAAAATAACACTAGCACACACACACATACCCCCCAAATATATATCTGACATAGAATTGATATCCAAAATATACAAAGAACGTTTATAATTCTATAATTAGAAAACAATCCATATTTTTAATTGGTGAAAAATTTGGACAGTTTACAATATATGATCTACAAATTTCCAACAAGAATTAAAATAGCTACTCTATATTTTAGTCTTCAGAGAAAGAGGAAAATAATACAATGAACTATTGCAACACACTCCCCATTATGTCTAAAATTAAAAAGATACCAAGCCTAAGTGACAATGTGGAGGAACGGGAATCCTTACACTTTGTTGGTGAGAGTATAAAGTGGCACAGCCACTTTGGAAAACAGTTTGGCAATTTCTTACAAAAATTAACATAGACTCATCATAAGACCCAGTAATCTTACTCCTAGGCACCGCTCTACAGAAATGAAAACATGCCCACATAGAATCTTGTGTACTACATGCGGAACAGGTTTATTCACAGTAGCCCCCAAACTGAAACAACTAAATATTCATCAACGTGAATACATAAATAAATTGTGGTATGTACTTAGTAATATAAATGCATGAACAACTAATGGACACAAAAATATGGATGGAACCATAGATGGAATCATAGAGAGCAACATCTTAATAAGGAAAGATGCCAGACCCAAAAGGATATATCTGTGTGATTTCATTTATATGGAATTTTGGAACAGGCAAAATTAATCTGTCATGACAAAAAGTAGATCAGTGTTTACCTGGGGTTGAGGATGGCTCGGGAACTGACAAAAATATTTGAGCCAATTAAAATGTTGTATACCTTGAGTAAGGTAGTGTTTGCATGATTATTTATAGGTATCAAAACTCATCAAACATCGTACAAAATCACTATATTTTAATGTTATACTTTAATAAACACTTAAAAATTAAAATGTAACTGCATACAATTAATTATATGTTAATAGTTATTATAGGTACACTTTGTTTTATGTAAAATTTGTGATGAAACATGGAATTGCAGTTTAATATACCGAACACTTTTTGAGTGTATATTGGCACAGCATTTCATCAAATTCAACATTTATTGGACATACTGAATACCAGAAGGTTATTTTAAGGTCTGGAATATAATTTTACTGTTATTTATTATTATAAAAATTTTTAGGTGCTATAATTTATTTTACAACACCATCATGCCTAAGTCAGGAATTGCATTTCTAATTATTAAAAGTTTTCCCACTGGAAAACAGGATCCATACTGCACTGTTTCTTTCATGATGTGGTAGAAAGGAAAATTTGGAACAAATGAAGATCAGAAATTGTGCTTAAATTTTTGCCATAGTAATCTACCCATTCTGAAGTTTCTGAACTTCTTTACAAAACAGTGTAATCTAAATCACTCAGAAGTTTCACCATTTGGTCACATGCAAATGCAGGATGTCATCATTTGACCTTGGCATGACATCTCAGGAATTTAATAGCCCTGGAAAGAAATATTTTAGTATCAGAAGAGGTTTTTACATACACAGCATTTCCCAAAACACTAGGTAAAATATATCCCTTTTGTTGAGAAACTGAAACCATGAAATAGTATATTTTATTTTGTTAAACCTAACTATGACAAAGCTACACTATTTCCAAATCTGAAGTTTACCATCTATATGATGTTAGAATAGCATTAACATTTCTCTCTTTAATTTTTTAATTTATAAAATGGGTATAATCATATCTATTAGTACCTTAAAATATTTTGAAGATCATGTAAAATATTTTGATAACTCATGAGCACAAAACAAATGTGAAATCTGCCTATGAAAAAGCATTTTGGATTTTATTGGCTATGAAAAGCAAAAGTTGATTTTGTTACTTTTATAAAGCCTCTTTATGATAGTAATAACATACCTAATTCTAAGTTTTAAAATTAGTCCTTAAGTTAGGAGCGTGGCCTTAATGGCATATTTCTTGATGTCCTATAAATGATTATTAAGTCATGAAGGTAGAGTTATGGCAGATAAAGTGTCTAATTGGATATTAAGGCTTTTTTGGCCAATACATTTATATTTTTCTACCATTGAAATTGGGAAAAAACTGTATTGATATATGTCTTCATGTATTATGTAGTTTAATTTTTTTAATGCTTTAAATAACAAAAATAAGCTTGTCTTGGCATCAGCACGACATACAGACCAATGAAAAGGATGAATGATTAATTGATGAGGTTCATTTACAGGGATATGTTTAACAAATACTCTATCTGGTATAGTGTGTTTTAGATATTGGGAAAATAAACAGGGATCAAACTGATAAAAAATTCTGCCCTCATGAAGTTTATATTCTGCTAGTGGAAAGGATAGAAAAAATAAATAAAATGTATGTTATAACTTATTTTACTTGCCTCCCTAATAAGAGATATTACCAAAGACAATAGTAATTGCCTGATGGGGTTTTTAAAATAAATAAGATCTTATCAGGAAAAAACAACTTACAATTTAAAAACCATGGGAACTTACACGCGCAACACATGTTCTGACACAAAGAAGCTAGTGTGAGGGCAAGAATCATGATGGCCAGTTCTTAATATGAGCTATAATTACTGCACTGCCCCATATGGCAAGGTAATTCTCCAAGTGTCAGTCTGACCCCTGATTAAACAAGCCAAGATACTGAAAATGTAGGCCCTATGAAGATTTGCTATACTTCCAGAGTGCTTACTTCTATTACATGCCCCCATGTGCAGGTATATTTGTTGTAAGGGGAATCAAGCTGATCAAGAGATTACCTTGGGAAAAGGGCATAAAATTGAGGAATAATCCCCATTATTGCCTTTTATACCTTTCCCTTTTTACTTCCACATACCAAATGTATAGGTCTATTTTCTTGGTTTCTGATATATACTATGCTTACTTTCATAAAATTTTATGTCTAAGCTAAAAATCAATGAAATATGCCATTGCCATTTAGAAATTTTGAAGTCAGTGTTCAGTAATTTCCAACATGTGGATCCTGCCATGGATCTATTTCTGTTGTCTCATTATTCCTGGTTCTTTTCCTTAATATACCTAGCCATTTTTTATTGAAAGTCAACTATTCTACGATGATCACAGAAGCTCTGGATGATTGGTGTGTTTTTCTTTCTCATCCTGTTCTTTGTCAGCAGCTACAGTAGGAAGAGATCTCCTCAGTCATTCAGGAACTAAGATGACTTGAGTCAAGTTGTGGACAATCATAAGGCTTGTTCTACCTCTGATTTTAGTTTAATCGCAGGGTGTAGATCTTGAGAGGTCCCAACTGAGACCCTGTGAATGTTACTAAGGCCATTTCTTCACTTGTCCATTAATTTCTCCACAGTTGTAAGAAGAGCAAAAGCTGGGACACCTGGGTGGCTCAGTGGGTTAAAGCCTCTGCCTTCGGCTCAGGTCATGATCCCAGGGTCCTGGGATCGAGCCCCACATTGGGCTCTCTGCTCAGCAGGGAGCCTGCTTCCCTTCCCTTCTCTCTCTGTCTGCCTCTCTGCCTACTTGTGACCTCTGTCTGTCAAATAAATAAATAAAATCTTAAAAAAAAAAACAAAAAAAAAGAGCAAAAGCTCCACTTGGGTTTTCTGTCACTTCCTGTTCGTTTTCTTAGGCTTTCATCATGAACAGCTTAGGAATCACAAATATTTGTGAAGAAAATCAATGCACAGAATTGGGCTTATTGTCTGTACCTCCTGTTTACTAGGATATTGACCCTGCAAGTCCTGTTTGCCTCCAACTAGTCTTCATGCCCATGAAATAATAAGAAATATACAGAGATATGTAGTCTCTGTTCATGGTTTCTGCTAGCATTTCTGCTAACATTTCATCTTTGCCCTGGGTCCCAGACATGGACCTTCTCAAAACCTTGGAATTTCTTGGGTGATGGGAATGTCTTTTATTTTAATGAGACAATGATTGAATGGGGCTGGTCACTAGAAAAATCAAGCTACAACTAGCTTGTAACTCTCAACCTTACCTCATCCTCCAGAAATGGAAGAAAGGCTAGAAGATGAATTAATAATCCATCATGTCTGCATGGTGAAGCCACCATAAAAATCCCAAAGTATGATGTTCAGAGAGCTTCTGAGATAGTAATGAACCCCAAATCCACAGGAACAGAAGCTCCTGTGTTTGGGACCTTTACAGATCTCACCCTTGTATCTCTTCATCTGGTTTTTTAACCTGTATTTTTTTTAGTCATATACTTTGTAATAAATTGGTAATTATAAGTAAACTGTTTTCCTTGGTTCTGTGAGCCTGAGGAGGAGGTTGTGGGAACCTCTGACTGGTAACCAAGTGGGACAAAAGTTGTGGGTAACCTAGAGACCCATTACTTGCAATGGGATCTGAAGTGGGGATAGCAGTCTTGTGGGACTGAGCCTTCAACTCTTGGGTCTGAACTATTCCGGTTAGTGTCAGAATTGAGCTGAATTATAGGACACCTAGATGGTGTTGCAGAATTGGTCAGTGTGGGAAAACACACACACACACACACACACACACATACACACATCTAATGTCAGATGTACAGTGTGAGAGTAAAAGAAAAACAGTGTCTTTTCTGTATATTACCCATTCCATATTAGAGTTGCCAAATTACCCAAGGGGGATACTTGCATATACAATGTTTGGGTTTATTTTCATGAACTTTCCTTTCTTCAAGGATCACGATCTCTCAAATTCTGTCACACAAGTTTTCAGATGCCTGAAAAAATATTCTCAACTATTTTATCCAGCTATGCTTGTTTCTAGTGGGTAAATGATTTTGTTATTAACTATCCCAAAAGAACCCAAAGTGAAAGTCTAGAGTGTTTATGAGTTTAAACATGGTACCAGAAGCTGTCTTACTAGAAGAAATAATTATAGCAAATTTCTCATCAAATGCCTAAGAACTAGTGACATACATGATAATAGGAAGATATCTGACAGGAAAGGCATAGGAAGAAATGTGTAATTAATTTCTCCTTCCAAAAGGTTTTACTCTCATTTCTTAATGTCAGACCATATGAATAAGAATTTTAACACAGGGCAAAGGAAATTTCATTTTAATTTTCTGTACACTATAACCCTGTTAGATTTTTGAAAAAGTGTTACACCATCATAAATTAGCATTTTAGCTCCTTTCCTCCTGTGGACATAATTAGAGGACTTGAGTGAACTACCATAACTTGGAACAGTATGAACTAATATGAAAAGAGTAAAAAATTAACTCAGTGATGGCATTCTTATTATTTTACCTGGCATTGCTGGATAGGGCCCCCCTCTCTTTCAATTATCTATACTCTGGACCAATTCCTTGCTAATTTCTCCAAATGACTTTACGTTAGTACATTCAGATATACCTTGTTCCTACTTGTTTCACTGGAGCATATAGTGTTTTCCTCGTTAAGTGCAGGCTTCTTATCGATAAGATATAGACATTACTGAAGTATTTAGATCCACCATTTTTGAAGTTTTAGATCCATCATTGATTACCTTAAGGACATAATTTTCAGAAATTTTCAGAGAAATTTTGTAATCACTATCAAATGACCACATTTTTCAGTCAACCCACTTCAAATCCATGCTTAGTAATTAAAACTCTATGCTTTGCAAAGTACAAGTTAGCATAAGCATTTCTTAACTGGCAAAACTTTGTCTTAAACATTCATTTCTTTCTGAAAACTATAAATCAAATGGCATTACAATGTACATTGAAAAGCAACCACATTATTTTAATGGCTTTGTTTTATAGATTGCTTTTGAGATATATATATATATACACACATATATGTACATATATACATATATATGTACACACGTACATATATATACATATAAATATGTACACACATATATATATATGGCACTTGAAATTTATTTATTTATTTATTTATTTTAATAGGTATATTCTTGCTATTGGTATGTTCAAGGACACTTGAACTGTATGAGATTTCAGAGAGGCAAAAACATGTCATAACAAATATTATCAACAAAAAGCTAATGAGAAATAATTCCACAAATGTTTGTTTCTCTTTCTTTCATGAATAAATTCTAGTTAAATTATTTAAATTTCAAAATTATATAGTACACCTTCACCTCATTTATGTTCCTATACCATTATATAGTATCAAACAGCCTAACATTTATACAATCATAAGCATATGATGGTCACCTACATAGATTTCCATTTATATATAAGTATCGGTGAAACATGACATCTTTTACATTGAGTTAGTTATTTTAATCTAACAATAAGTAAGTCATAGAAGAATAGTAGGATGTCCTATAGTGATAAGAGCAATTACTCAAGGTAGGGTCATTATGATGTGATTATCTTTCTATAAAAATATTTGTGGGCCCATGTAGCTATGTATTTGCTTTTAAAAATTCATATCTATAATATTTTTATGTTTCTAGTGGTGCATATGATATATCTTACCATATAATATGATACCAGTTAACCATAAATTAATATGTTATGCAGTAAACATTTCCTTCTATCCTTCTTAATAGTGTTAAGTGTGGAATTCTCCGTAAAATAAATTGCAATTTTTAAAATATGATTTTGCATAAACCCTCAGTCCTTACCTCTAAACTAGCTTATAAAAATACTATGCTTTAAGTTGATTTTTCTCTCTGATTCCTTATTTTGCCAAGTTTGGGCTCCAGTTACAAAACTCAGGGTTTGTGTTTTGCAGTTTTTTGCATTCTTTTTGAGATCAACTTTTTTTTTAGGTAGACTATAAATAAAATATAATGGAGGTCAAGTGTATCTCTGATTTTCTTTCACCACTTTTTTCCTTAAAAATGCTCTTCTCTTTAACCAGAGCCAACAAGAATTTAAGATCTACCTTGAAAATTAGGGAACTATGTTATAAATTATAGTTCACTGATTCTCATTGAAACAAATTCTCTTACTCAGAACTAATTTTATATTGTAACTACTCAGTATTTAATAAGCATTCTGAAAAATAGTTTTCTTTCAGATTATATGACTGTATGTTAGAAAAAAAACTCTTTTGATTTTACTGTGAAGCACAATATGGGAACCAAAGAAAATTTTAAGGTAACCCACAGCCACAGGCACACCTCCTTCCCCTTCCAGTCATTACCCTTTCCCCTGTTATTTTTCCCCTATTCTGCAATAACATTGCATTGAAAACTAAAAAAAAAACAAACAAACAAAAAAAAACAAAACAACATTCTACTTGAATAATATAACTAAGAGTTAAAAAATGTTTACATACTAGAAACCATATGATGTGTATTTTATATCTAATCTCCTTTAATTGATGTCTTTGAGATTCACACATAATATTGTAGGTACAGTGGTTCATTTATTTTATTGCTGTGTATAAACTTTATCTCAACTGATTAATTTATTCTCATTTCTATTGTTTTGGCTATTGCAAAAAGATGATGACATTAACTTTCTTGTATATGTCTTTTGACACAGATTTACACAATTCTGTTGGGTATGAGTTTTAAATTGCTGAATCACATATTATGTATACACTCAACATTAGTGTATATCACCAAACAACTTTTAAAAGTGATTTTATAGGGGCAACTTGGTAGCTCAGTCTGTTAAACATTTGCCTTGGGCTCCGGTAATGATCCCAGGGTTCTGAGATCAGCCCCAAGCTGGGGTCCCTGCTCAGTGAGGAGCCTGCTTCTCCCTTTCCTTCTGCTCTCCCCCCCACCCCACTTATGCTCACTCACTCTCCCTTGTGTTCTCTCTCTCTCAAATAGATAAATTAAATCTTTAAAAAAAAGTGATTTTATAAATTTACATTAACAAAGAGAGTGAATGGAAGTTTCTTCCGTATAGCCTCTAGCCTCACTAACATTTTGTATGTCACACATATAATTCAGAATCTCAATGTAAATTTAATTTGCTTTTCCCTTATTGTGTATTGCCTCAGTTAATGGTCCATTTTTTATGTATTACATTTTATGAAGTGCCTATTCAAACATTTTGCTCAATTTCTAATGTGGTATTTGCTTTGTTCTTAATTTATTTGTCATCAAATAGTTCTACATTTTTTAGAGATGTTGAAAATGTAGTAAAACCTTCCTACAAAGAAATCTCTAGATTCAGACGGCTTCTATGGTAAATTTTGCAAACAATTAGGGAGAAAATATATCCATTCTATTAAAAACTCTTGCAGAAAATTGGAAAGGAGAGAGTATTTCTCTAATTACTATGTGAAGCCAACATCGTCCTGATGTAAAAATCAGGCAGGAAAATTCAAAGAAAATTTCATTACAGATCAATATGCCTCATGAACACAGATATAATAATTTAAAAAATTACTACTGTAAATATTAAAAGTTAATTTAAGAATAAGCCAATGTAATTTACCATTAGCAACCTAAAAAAGAGAAAAAAATTACTTAATATTCTCAAGAGATGCAGAAAAACATTTTAGAGAATCTAACAACAATTCTTGATGAAAACTTTCAGCAAATTAAGACTAAAATGGAACTTTGTCATATATGATAAAGTTACAGTTAACATCATACTTAATGATGAAAGCCTGGTTGATTTCCACCTAAGATCAGGAACAGGAGGACTATATATATTCAAAGTGATAGTGAAAGCTCTTTCTACTGTAATAAGAAAAAAATAGTTAAAGTCATTCAGTTTGGGAAAAAAGAAGTAAATATGTCTTATTCAAAGAAAACATGATATTTTATGTAGAAAATCTAATAAGAGATGCAAAAAACAAAAACAAACTACCAGAGGGGTGCCTGGGTGGCTCAGTGGGTTAAAACCTCTGCCTTCGGCTCAGGTCATGATCCCAGAGTCCTGGGATCGAGACCCGCATCGGGATCTGTGTTCAGCAGGGAGCCTGCTTCCTCCTCTCTCTCTCTCTCTGCCTCTCTGCCTACTTGTGATCTCTATCTGTCAAATAAATAAATAAAATCTAAAAAAGAAAAACAACAACAACAACAACAAAAAAACCCTAAAAGAACTAACTAGTGACTTCAGAAATGTGAAGGAAAAAAGGTTGATCTTTTTACTTATAAAAAACAAGAAATTGAAATTAATAAATCAATAACTATTGCAGTAGTATTGAAAAATAAGACAGTGATAAATAAAACAAAGATGTGCAATCCCTTTATACTAAAAATAAGTGTTGCTATGAGAAATTAAAGATCTAAATTAATGAGCTATAGAATGTTCATGGATTAGAGGACTACAAATTGTTTATATTTCAGTTCTCTCCCAACTGATGTATAAATTCAACAAAATCCCAATTCAGATATCTACACAATTTTGTAAAAATTAATTCTAGTTTTCTTCTGGAGAAGCTACATGAGCCTAAACTTTGAGAAAGAATAAAATTGTAAGACTTAACATTATCTTGTTTTAAGACTGTTATAAAGCTACAGTAATCATTATACTATGGAACAGTCATAAAGACAGATAAATTGATGATTGAACAGAATAGAATCCAGAAACATACCCAAAAGTACATAAATGTATGATTTGTGACAAACATGCAAGGCAATTTAAGTGGGGAAAGTATAGTTTTTTCTTTCAAGAAATTTTACTGAAATGATCAGATATCCATTTGCAAAAAATATAAACCTTGATACATACTCCATACCATACACAAATTTAATGTAAAATAGATCACAGATCTAAATGTAAAACTTAAAACTATAATATTTATAGGAGTAATCTATCTGGGTTTGGAAAATATATTTTTAGATATGATACATAAGGTATGGTACGTCAAAGAACAGTTGAGACTTTATGAAAATTAAAACCTACTCTTTAAAAGACACTGTAAAAAGGGGCTCCTGGGTGTCTCAGTTGGTTAAACCTCCAACTCTGGATTTCATCTCAGGCCATTATCTCAGGGTGGTGAGATCAAGCCCCACATAGGGCTCCACACTCAGCGTGGAGCCCGCTTAAGATTCTCTCTCTCCCTCTTCCTCTGCCCCTCTGCCCCCTGAGAAAATGATTATTATATTTTTAAAGTGAAAGACACTGTAGAAAGAATGAAAAGACAAACCATAGAATGAAAAAAATATATTTGCAGGTCATATATCTGATAAAGGACTTGAATCTCGAATTGATAAAAACTGCTAAGTGATTTGTTTAAAAATGACTATAGCCTTCTCAATATATTGCTCCCACTTTTTTGGTAAGTGATTTTTTTTGCCTAAATTTATAAAACGATTTTCCTTAATACCCTTCTATTTTTGTCCATTTATATTCCTCAATGGTGCATTGGCAATCCCACACTCAGACATTACAAGTATTAATGACAGTTCCACACACAGAGGGAGAGCGAATTGACTGGAAGACTGTAAGCCTAATTGCCATTTCTGGAGTATTTCCATTTTATATTTCTCTGTGGATTCCATTTTCAGTGCCGATAAGTCACATCAGATAATGTTGATAAAGTAATTGATTGCATTGGTTTCAATGTGCTCTGCTTTATGTATAGAGGGATGAACAACTTTATTTGTAACAACTGAGGTTTATCGATATCCTTATCCATTTCGAACTGTTTTGTGAGACATCAAAAATGTTGGTTAACTCATATGACGCAAATCACTTGGGGAGACTAATTTCTACCTTAAATGGCATATGTTCTATCTTTCTGGGTAAATGAAATGTTTTTATGGAAAGAAATGAAATCTAATTGGCTGGATTATAGCAGTTGATTTGACTTCCATACTAATTTGAATTATCTGGTATCAGATTAAATATATTGTTTCACTAGTTTGCCTGATGTTATAAGTAGCCAAAAAACCATTGGGCTAAATAAATGGCTTCAGAGACCTTCCGCAGGAGTTGAATAATTTGTCTTTGTTGGTTGAATGCCCTGGGATTCTGGGCACTCTCTCAAACCAAGAATTTCAGGTGGTTGTGGTAATGTTGCCACCTCTTCACTACCTTATAATCACACTTAATTAGTTGCAGCAGGTGGGAGTAGCTGGCACAGTTGAATAGCTCTACTCACTCCACCAACAATTGGCTATTTGTTCAGCAAATGAAAAGGACTCAGCATGAGAAAGGAACAGACAACAGTTAGGCAGTAGCTGGTGTTCTACCAAGTCATCTATTCTTTTTTTTTTTCCACTATAGAATTTGTCCTTTTTTAAAAGATGAAGTGGTGTATTACCTTTTCTAGGTAAGTAAACTATGTGTGTGTGTGTGTGTGTGTGTATGTATATGTGTATATATATACACACATATACATATATTCATATATTCAATATGTATACATATATTCAGTATGTATCTTTTATCTTTTAAAATGTATGAATTGAAATTGGGTTATTTTTTTCTTGGCTAGTGAAAATACTTTTCTTCCAGATTCCTACTTTAATGAAAAAGTATATATTAAATATAGTTTTTAAAAGAATGAAGGGCAGGACACCTGGGTGGCTCCGTGGGTTAAAGCCTCTGCCTTCGGCTCAGGTCATGATCCTAGGGTCCTGGGATGGAGCCCCACATCAGGCTCTCTGCTCAGCAGGGAGCCTGCTTCCTCTTCTCCCTGCCTGCCTCTCTGCCTACCTCTGTATGTCAAATAAATAAATAAATAAATCTTAAAAAAAAAAAGAAAAAAGAATGAAGGGCTTTGTAATGTGACACTGTGTTCTAGACATAAGAGACATAATAAGGACTTCTGGAAGCCTCCCATTGAAATTCTTTAATAAGTATCTCATATATACATGTATATATACTATTAGTTTACCAATATAAAAGCAGAGAGAAACAGAACTACTTCTGAGTTTGAAATAAAGTTTCTTCTACTTAGAAACAATGACCATTTGTCAATATCTGATTACCTCAAAATGACGGCACACTTGTTTTTTTCCCTTTGGGTCCATTAAAATAATGATTTTTATAACTGAAAGTTGTTTATTAAGATAATTACTTACTATAATTATTATTTTTCTTTGGTTAGTTTTATAATAGCTTCACTTTATTCCTTTAGGTGTCCTTTTATATATTCTTTAACATTATTTTATAAAATAGAAGTTTTGTCTAGGGAAATACATTTTTTTTTTTAATTCCTAGGCAATTTTGGAATAGCTGTGTGACAAAACTAAGTTGTATGGCTTCTGGTTTGAAGGGAGCAAAGTGGTATCTTACATAGACTAACAGAAAACTTGAAATTTATACTATTAACAATATTATTGTGAAAAATTTGAGTAATGCCTGAATCTATATAATAAATTTTCTAACTGTTATTTTCTGGGATTTTTCTAAGAACAATCTTTGTTTCTAGGAATAATCAATTTCTCTTCCTCTCAAAAAAACTGTAAGTCAGATAAGGAAAATAGAATTGTTAACATATTTTAGCAGAGTAAAAATAAATGTGATTTGTTTGGGCACCTATTTTAGAATAGGTTATCTTTTAAACAGTACTTATTTAATATCCTCATATATAATATAGCAAAACATTTATGTGTTAAAATATGTGCTGATGCAACTTATAAACATTTTCATGGCAGTAAAGTAAATTCATGTACTTGTGATACGTAACTTGGATTTTCAGAACTTAAATATTCTTCCTGTCTTTCAAATTTTACAATGAGCGTTTTATTTGTTAAAATGGATACAAGATGAAGGTGGAAGTTCTGAAGTATAGAAATAGGTAAACTTCCACCCCTGGCCTCAAATACCGGAAGTTGACTAATACCTATGACTGTATGTTTGATTTTCCCCAATTCCTTATCCCTGTTACACAGACATAACAAATACTGAATTTTGTATTTATCACTGCCTTAACTAGAAAGAAAATTTTGCCACTGTGCCATATTATCTTTTTACAATACAGCATCAGCTGTATCTTCTCATATGTTTCCTGTCCCATCTGAAAGAAACCTAGATCTATATTTTTTGACACAACTGTGAACAGCATTTTGGGCCAGACTTTGATATGGAGAAGCATGTAGTATTTAGAAGGAGGAAGGAAACCCCATCAATCGCCAAAGATGATTTTTAACTGCATATATGTGTTTTAATATAAATCATCTATTTAATATGACTACCAGCCAGTGAGAATGCTATGCATTTTCCTGAGATTTCAGCAGCCACCTGGTATTCTGACGTCAACAAAATTCTCCCTGCCCTTTGCTTCCCTCCTCTTCAAGGATTTGTGTAAACTTTAAATTTCCTATATTAATTTCTTTCTGCCTCCCATAGAGATGTTTCTGCGCTTCTGTCTGTACCTCAATGATAAACAATGTATATATGAATCCGAAACAAAATGTAGTTTTTCTTTTATTTTTTTTTTGAGACTTAGAAATGACAATTTAAGTCTAAATTGTCCATGACTTTGAGTTTTTTTACTCAACATTAAATGTCTGTTATTCATCTATGATGTTTTATGTAGATGTGGATCTTTAATATTTAAGTTTGTAAAATCCCCCTCGTATGAGTTTAGTGCTATTTCTTATCTACTTTTTGTGTTGATAAACCTTTGAATTGCTTCCACTTTTATTTTTCCTTTTTGTTTGTTTGTTTGTTTGGTACTATAAGCAAAGTGGCCAGCTACATTCTTAAGAAGTCTCCTGATCCATGTCTGCAAGTTTCTCTAGTTTATATACACAGAAATTAAATTACTAAAGGGGGGAGCCAGCACTTTCAATTTTAAGCAGTGATACTATATTGTTTTCAGAACTGATTACAATGTGAGTATATCAGAAGTGTTCCTCTCTCATACATTTGCCTAGTGATGGCATTGATGTCTTACTGGTTATTGCCAATCTAATAGATTTAAACTGGTATCCTATTATAGTCTTAGTTCACACTTCTTTAATTATTGATGAAGTTCAATATTTTGTCTATTGTTAATTATTTTATTTTTGTGAGCTATTTGTTAATATGACTTTGTCAAATTCTCTAATATATTATTTTTCTATTACATATGAATTTGTTGGAGTTTCTTATACTCTCAGGATATAATCTCATTGAAACTGCACTTATTTCAAATAATTTCTCTCATTTTGTAGTTTGTCTTTCCACTTCCTTTTTGATGTCCTTTGAATAAAAGAAACTTTTGCAAGTTAGCTTTTTATATCTTATTTAACAAAATCTCTAATTCCGCAGACATAAAGATATCCTCTACTCTTACAAAAGTTTTAGATTTTGATTTTCATTTCTTTGATGTAATGTAGACCTTCTCATCTCTCTTCCATGTCTTTTTATCTCACCTTAACATTTTTAATCTCTTTATCTCTCTGTGGTGCTTTCCAGATATCTGATTCTCTCATCAGTTAATTATAGTCTTATTTTAATCTAATAAGTTAGGTTTTTGTTTTCCATTATTATAGCATTCATTTCTAAATGTATCATGTTAGGGTTCAAATCATCCTTATTATTTTTAATGACATATTGTTACCCTATTACTTATATTTCTTCTTTTATTTCTTTAAACATGTTAAACATACTTATTTAATATTATAAATTAAAATTTCAGAGATCTGAAATCCTTGGTGATCTTAATATCTTCTTTATTTTTTTCTGACTCTCACTCATGGTGGCTTTTTTCTTGTTTTATTTTGTTGAATTTAATCTGTGTACAGTCTGTGGGTCTGAACTGAGAAATCTTTAGCCCAAACAAAAAGGATTTAAAATATCACTGAAGTAGGAACCACACTGTGCTGAGGAGCATCTGTTTACAAGGGGTTTGAGAAACTGGCTGTAAGTATTTGTTTCTTTTTTTTTTCCCCCAAAATCCATTTTTGTATCACGTTAGCTCCAGTTTTTGTTTTGTTTTTGTTTGTTTTTTAAAGATTGTATTTATTTATTTGTCAGAGAGACAGAGGCAGACAGAGGGAGAAGCAGGATGCCTGCCCAGCAAGGAGTCTGATGCAGGACTCAATCCCAGGACCCTGGGATCATTACCTGAGCTGAAGACAGATGCTTAGCTAACTGAGCCACCCAGGTGTCCCTTGTTTGTTTATTTTTTAAGTAGGCTCCACATCCAGCAGGGAACCCAACATGGGGACTTGAACTCACCACCCTGAGATCAAGACCTGAGCTGAGATCAAGAGTCAGATGCTCAATCAACTGAGTCATCCAGGTGCCTCAGGCAAGCTCCAGTCTTAAATATTGGGCAGGTAAGGTAAGTTTCCCATCAATTATATCATAATTTTATATTTTGGACTAATGAAGTTATTACTATCTTTTGATACCTTGCCAGCTTAATTCTTTTTTTCCTTGTCAATTCAATCCTTAAGTGAGTTAAAAATTATAGGACTCCTTAAATTATAAAAATAGACAAACTGTGAGAAAGATAAATGATAACACACTTAAATAGCCTACATAATACTATTTGTTAATATTATTACATATAATCTACAGAAATTTATGCTTGTTATTTCCATGTTTTTGTCTCTTGATTTGTCTGTTATTTTATTATATATGTACATATAGACTGCTCTCTTTACAGGACCACAAGGAACACTCAAAGATAGTCAATCATCTTACAGATTACCTAGAGACCAGAAGTCCATAAAATTTGGTCTGTGAAATTGGGATAATCTATTTAAGATGTAGGATATACAGTGTACATAAAATCACTCTGGGTGCCTTTGGGTAAATTCTAGTGGGATAAGAAGCCATCCATCAAAAGAGCTGAAAATTACATATAGTGAGAGGTCTATATGACAGCTGATTAGGAAAGACATACTAGATATATTAAAATAAAATACAAAAACAAAGTAATGTCTTCAATTAGGAGTATGCTTGGCATAACAGAGCAACAGGAATTTATTTACCTAACTATGAGTAGATATTCTTCCAATGATATTCAGTTTTAATAAATGACTTTGTTAATAAAATCCCAATTGATATCTCTAAAAGAGTTTTTGGTAAAATCTGAGAAAATTTCTAAAGTCCATCTGGAAGAAAACCCAATATTATTAATAACTACCTTATTTTGGGAAAAATTTAAAAAACAATGGATTATTAAAGCTGGGAAAATATGCATCCCTCAGGTATTAAAATATATCATGAAATTGCAAGAGTGCAGTGTAGAATTTTAAGGAATGTGAAAACAAGTTAAAAGGATAAAACAGAAATAGTAGAAATAAAATATATAAACAGGTTTTCAGTTGTGTGTAACCAAATGCAATCATATCTGATAGTAAACTCATAGATAAGAACCTCTTAGTTATTCTAAAGCATATTAGATTTTTTAAAAACTTTTGGACTTTTCAGGAATAGGCAGGTGCTAAATGTTCTGCCAGCCTTCTACATATGTTGATCTGCTTAATGGAGTAATTTAGTAATGTCTGCCAACAACCGCAAATTTGTTTTTGGCAAACTTTAAGCCTTTCTTGTATTTCTTATTATAAATGAAAAGTTTAGTTGATTCTTAAGCAACTTCCAGGTCATAAGTACATAAAGAAATTCCTAATCTGTTGTGACAATAAGACATAATTCTAATTTTTCAAAGTTTTGGCAAGTTATTTAAATAAGTAAACAAGGAAGAATTTTTTTCCCACATTGGAATGTCACTTGAGATTGAAATTTTACTCCATATCTGAAAAATCACTTAATTTCTTAAAAAAAAGAAAAATCACTTAATTTCTTTCATACTCCCAGCAACTGCTTGCTTTTTTTATGTTTTTATACATCTGAAAAGCATCAATTTTTTTCTTTTTTTCATTTTAAGCTATCTATCACATTCAAAGTGACATACCTTAGGATGTCTTTGGTATTTTAACATTACCTTTAATTTTCAAAGTTTAATCACTTGCATATGAAACTAAAGTTCTTTTAAATTTTAAGCTATTGACTTTTAAAATGTGAAATACATTTATTTTCTCTAAAATATTGGGTTTTTCTTTCTGACCTTCTTATTCATAATTGTGGCATTTTCTTTCTCAGAGAAAACATTAGTTAATTATTTCAAATAATAGTAGGCATCCTATTTATCTTAATTTTATGTATCAATGTATTTATACCTATTTATATCATCTATAAACTTTGCCTACTTTTAATTTGTGTGAAAAACTAGTTATTTCAAGAAACCAAATCCCACAGTAAGCAAGAAACAATAACAAAAGCTAATTTCACCATGTTCAACTAGAAAGGAAGTGAGATTTAATCATTGCTGTGAAAATTATGACAGAGACACATGAAGGTAACTATTTATTAAATCTAAAAGAAAGGGACGCCTGGGTGGCTCAGTTGGTTGGACGACTGCCTTCGGCTCAGGTCATGATCCTGGAGTCGCGGGATCGAGTCCCGCATCGGGCTCCCGGCTCCATGCGGAGTCTGCTTCTCCCTCTGACCTTCTCCTCGCTCATGCTCTCTCTCATTGCCTCTCTCTCAAATAAATAAATAAAATCTTTTAAAAAAAAATCTAAAAGAAAAATGAGGACACTTGGGTGGCTTAGTCAGTTATGCATCTATCTCTTGATCTCAGGATCATGAGTTCAAGCCCTGCAATAGGCTGCATGCTGTATGTGGAGTCTAGTTAAAAAGAAAAAAAAAAATAAATAAAGAAAAATGAAGTAACATTAATGAGCAACAATTTGAAAATAAAACTTTACCTTTACTGAAGTTTGTAAAGTAAAACAGTAGCTTGAAAAGCATAGCTGTAGAAGCTTCCCATATGGAAAATATAATGTATACAATGTTGATCATTTATAAAATTAAGAAATGTGCAAGTATTTAACAACTTAAGAACTAAAATGATTTTCACTATTACTTTTCTATTCTTGTTAAATAAAAAACTTAATTGGTGATGAATATATTTAATCTGAGATAAATGGACAGAAATTACTGATTTATTTCTGGTTTATGTTAGACTTAATTTTAAGATACAGACAAAAGTGAATATTATGTGCTAAACTGCTTTATAAACATATAAGTACATCTGCCACTTGGTGTGATTCTAGCAATAATCACTTAGGATATATCTGTGGACAAAAGCCACGGATATCTAGCAGTGGGCTGGAGTTGGGAGGTCCTAGTTTATGAGAGCAGAGTGTGAATTATTTAAGATGTTTGTTAGCCATTCATTGACTACAATCAGCCACAGTGGGAATATTCACACCATGAAAATCCTGCAAACAATTCATATCTGGCCGCCTTCTTCTTCTTCTTCTTTTTCTTCTTCTTCTTCTTCTTTCTCCTTCTCCTTCTCCTTCTTCTTCTTCTTCTTTGCAATTTTACCCGGGACGCCTGGGTGGCTCAGTGGGTTAAAACCTCTGCCTTCGGCTCAGGTCGTGATCCCGGGGTCCTGGGATCGAGTCCCGCATAGGGCTCTCTGCTCAAACAGGGAGCCTGCCTCCTCCTCTCTCTCTGACTGCCTCTCTGCCTACTTGTAATCTCTCTCTGTCAAATAAATAGATAAAATCTTTAAAAAAAAAAAAAAAGAGCAATTTTACCCATTGCAACTATCCCTTTTCTAGCACAGAGAGGCAGACAATAAAAATATGCATAATAACTAAATATACCATATGGTATGTTAGATGGGATAAAAGGTAAGGTTAACAAAAATAGAAAACAGTGGTAGAATTGTGTGAGAGGTAAGTAATTTGCTGTGTAAAATAGGTTTGTGAGGGTAGTCTCATCAAAGAAAAACAGGAAGTGTTTTAAGGAGTTAATCATACAAAAATCTGGAAAAAGTGTTCTGGGCACAGAGAACAGGTAGGAAAAAAGACTTTGGTTTGAGATTTTGCCTGGTACATGTGAGGAATAACAAATAAGCTATAAACTGGAGGAAAGTGAGCAGGGCAGAGTAGGAGAAAAAGCAATCAGAGAGGGAACAAGGTCAGATCAAGTCATCTTCTAGAAGCTAGAAAGAAATTTTGACTTTTCCCTCTCTCTCTCTCTCTTTTTTTTTTTTTAGAGATGGAGACAGGGAGGTGGGGGAGGGGTATAAGAATCTTAAGAAGGTTCCACGCTGGGCAAGACTTTTCCTTCTTGATGGGATAGAGAACCTGCAGACTTTCAAACAGTGACAGGATCTAATATATTTTTAAAGATAACTCTAGCTTTTATGATGAATGGGAATTAGCATGTGGGAGGCACGTGAACAAAACTGGAAGAGCTTGCATTAGGATATATCCCATAAGGATAGCAGTTTCGTGAGAAAGGATAGCAGCTTACATCAGAGTAGGAACAAAGAGGCATGATAAGATGTCCTGGGATTCTATGTATATCTTAGAACTAGGATTTAGATAGCTAAAAAGGATTTAGTGGTAGCAATTGCACATACCTTCATCACTATTTGCTAATCACTTAAAGGTGGATATTCTGAAAAGTTAAGCTTCAGTTGTGACCAGTGAGTTGCCTTTGGCGTAAAATTTTCAAATGCATAGTTTATTATGATCATTGTGACCTAGGCTTCTCACTTTTGTGGTGAGCTTAATTTTGGAATTCTATAATTTTTTTAAAAATTAGTTTAACTTTTTTTCCAGTACTTCTGAAGAGTTAACAATATCATTTTGACTTTGAGCTGATTCAAAGTTTTATTACATTTCTGTTATCATGTGTCATGAGATGTTCTTGTTCAACAAGAGTGTCACTAGCTCTATAATTAATATACCACCAACCTGAGACCATTGAGAGGCTTCACATTGGGTATCTGTGTATTATTCATCTTATAAGTCAACATATGTTTTTTTCTAATGAATTGAGGTGGTATGGGATTTCTAATTTACTTGAAACTAAGATTTATATTCTTTCAAGTCCCTGGCTCTACTAATAGAAATCTACTTCAGGGCACATTTCAAGGTACATTAGACACCATCAACTATATTCACACAATGCTTCCATTGTTGAAACATTAAATGACCCCCTCCTCAATCTGAACACAGCATCTAGTCACTGTGGAAATTGGCAGTTAGCAGAAATCTTTCCTAAAGATGTAACAAATGAACTGTGTCTGAATTAAATAATTATTATTTCATACATAAAATGTTAGTTCAACCTTCAAAGGAATTTTGCATTCAGGTAGTAGCTTGCTATACATACTGGAAAAAACTGAACTCTATAAAAATAACTGATGAAAGGAATCATCTTAGGACATCTTTATCAAACAACAGTCCCATATGATGACTTTCGATATTTGGCAATAATTTGCTTGGGGATACTTCTGATGTGGTTTGGGAATATAGTGAGTTTCAGTGGGGTGTGGTCTGGAGCTGATGAGCAAGAAAGAATTAATGAGACGTCTTTGGTACAAAATGGTGGTTTATTAAAGCTTATGGACAGGAGCCATGGGCAGAAGGAGCTGCTGCACCGGGGTGTTGAAGAGTAGCCAATGATATACTTGGGAGTTGGGGGAAGTAAGGAAAAGGGAGGATACCTACAAGATTCCAGAGACCTTCTCTTCGGTATCTTGTAGGTATATAGAAATATATATATTTCTAAAATTGAAACGATCACATAGAATATATATATATATATATATATATATATATATATGAGATTGCTACAGCTGAAAGAGATTTTAGATGTCATATCAAAAGTCTTACCTAAGGAATGTGGTAACTAATATCAAATGGGGTCATAAACCATAAGCCAGACACACAGCAGTAGTATTGGAATTAAGTTCATCTTTCCTAAGTTCATATTCTGTGCCACTTGAGTCATGCCATAGCATATCTTCTGGACTTAATTATCATTTCCAAATTTGTTTGGGGTATTACATAACAGTTTTCTATTCTGTAGTTCACCATCAGAATCTTATTTGATATTGGTGAAAATATTAAGAATTTCAATAAAACATTTCCAATAAACACAGTAATAATTTTGAAAACTATTTTAATAATTAAAGTAAAATACAAGGTTGAATACTATATATTTTGAGTTATCCCTTAGTAGCATTACACTTACAAATGATGACTTATGTTATATGTAAATTAATTATTTTAAGAAGAAGGATTTTTATTTTTATTTTTTAGTGCACCCCTCCCTCCCCTTCACTGAAGCATTCTTAAATCTAATAGCAATGGCTTTCAGTAAAGTGAATATCTGTGGATATTTGGCCAAGTTAAATTGCTTATGTAACATCATAAATCAAAAAGAAAAAAATACAATTCCAATAAAAACTTGTCAGATGGTATGCAGTGGTGTTGAGTTGGACAATTAAATATATATATTCTCTGTATATCATAAATAGTGACAAGCTAGAGAATGTTTACCAAAGGCCATATAAAACAAGTCCACAGCTAATATCATACTCAACAATGAAAACCTGAAAACTTTTCCTCTAAGATCAAGAATGAGACAAGAATGCCTACACTTGCCACTTTTATTCAACATTTTATTAGAAGTCCTAGGCAGAGTAATAAGGCAAGAAAAAATAAAATGCATTCAAGTCAAAAAAGAAGTAAAATTGTCACTATTGTAGTAGATGTGATACTTACTGTACATAGAAAACTCTGAGGATTCCAAGAAACTGTTAAAACTAATAAATGAGTCCAGTAAAAGTGCAGGACACAAAAATCAATATACAAAAATTTGTTGTGTATCTATAAACTAATAATGAGCTATCAGAAAGAGAAATTAAGAAAACAACCCTATTTACAACTGCATAAAAAAGAATAAAATACTTAGGAATAACTTTAAGAAGGAGAATGACCTACACAGTGAAAATTATGTCATTGGGGTAAGAAACTGAAGACACAAGTAAATGGAAAGATATTTTGTGCTTATGGATTAGAAGAATTAATATTATTAAAAATGTTCATATCACCCAAAGCAATCTATAGATTCGAGGTAATTCCTGTTTAAAAATCTAATGGCATTTTCATAAACCAAGACAATAGTCTTAAAATTTGTGTGGAACCATAACAGACCTTGAATAGCCAAAGCTCTCTTGAGAAAGAAGAACAAAACTGGAGATTTAATGCATTATGCATTTATTATTATTATTTTTTAGATTCCACATATAAGTGAAATCATATGATATTGTCTTTCTCAGTCTTAATTATTTTACTTAGCATAATGTCTTCAAGGTTAGTCCCTGTTGTCTCAAATGGCAATATTTTATTTAAAAATAGAAACAAAACCCCCAAATTCATTACATAATTTTAGATAAGAGCTCTTGAGAGCAGCTAGGGGGAAGAGATTTCTTATGTACAGAGGAAGGTCCATCAAAATAACACCAGACCTGTCCACAGAAACCTGGCAAGCCAGAAAGGGCTGGCAAGACATATTCAGGGCACTAAATGAGAAGAACATGCAGCCAAGAATACTTTATCCAGCAAGACTGACATTGAAAATGGATGGAGAAATAAAGGGTTTCCAAGACTGGCAAGCTTTAAAAGAGTATGTGACCACCAAGCTGGCACTACAAGAAATATTAATAGGGGGGAGGGGGTTCTATAAAAGAAGAAAGAACCCACGAGTGTCATAGAACAGAAATGTAGAGACAATCTACAGAAATAAGGACTTCACAGGCAACATGATATCAATAAAAACATATCTTTCAATAATCACTCTCAATGTGAATGGCCCAAATGCTCCCATAATATGACACAGGATTGCAGATTGGTTAAAACAACAGGGCCCGTCCATATGGTGTCTACAAGAGACCCATTTTGAACCTAAGGATACATCCAGACTGAAAGTGGAGGGATAGAGAATCATCTTTCATGCCAATGGGCCTCAAAAGAAAGCTGGGGTAGATATTCTCATATCAGATAAATTAGATTTTAAACTAAAGACTGTAGTTAGAGATACAGAAGGACACTACATTATTCTTAAAGAGTCTATTCACCAAGAAGATCTAACAACTGTAAATATTTATGTCCCAAATATGGGAGGAGCCAACTACATAAGACAACTGTTAATAAAGGTAAAGAGTCATATTGATATAAATACATTAATAGTAGGGGATCTTACATGCCACTCTCAGTAATAGACAGATCATCCAAGCAGAAAATCAATAAAGAAACAAGAGCATTTCATGAATACAGAGAATAGAATTGTGGTTATGGTGAGGGGTAGGGAATGGGAGAAGGGGGTTAAAATGTACAGACTCCCAGTTATAAAATAAATAAGTCATGGGAATGTAATGTACAGCATAGGGACAGTTAATAATACGGTATTGTATATTTGAAAGTTTCTAAGGGAGTAAACCTTGAAAGATTTCATCACAAAGAAAAGGAGTACAACTTGTACAGTGATGGATGTTATCTAGACTTATTTTGATCCTTTGACAGTACATACAAATATGAAATCACTATGTTGTACACCTGGCAAAATGAAATGTATATTTCAATTATTTCTAAATACTTCTAGAAATTTGCTGAAGTACAAATTAATGAAGTCTTTGATGATGCTTTAATCTGTAACTTAACTAGCAAGACAAAAAAAAAAAAAATCTTGCTTTGAGAGCCATGAAGTTATCAGTGAGCACCAGCTATAAAGGTACACATTTTGTGTTTTAGATAGTATGATATTTCCCACTGTTGAAGAGAAGAATTTAAATAAAATTACAAACTAAAACCCATCCAAAAAACCCAAAAAACAACAACAAAAAAAAACAAGTTGATGCTGTTGTCTAGACACCACTCACTGCCCAATCCTACAGTGGTTGATTTTCAGAAATTAAAATCAAAATGTCAAATGGGATCAAACTTCTTAGTACAGGTTGACAATGTTTAGGCCTTAGCATAATTGTACAAATTTGCTCAGTACACACTCATTCAGAAGAGATCTTCAAAGGAATCAGGTGTTTAAAGAAAGGGACAAAACCACAGAATCAGAGGCTATTAACAAATCTGAAATAGTAATAACAGATTCTCATCTGCCTTTATGTTCTTTGTCATCTCTCTGTCAAAGTAAAACACTCGTTTCTTCAAAAGCCTGGGGGTGCTAACATAACCAGGCTTGAACCTGGCCAGTACACGGGGACCAGCTGAAATCTTCTGATAGGATTCAGAAAGATAGGTCTTGCACACCTTGCTATCAATCTAAAGGTTCTTCTAGAAGTTGTTTCATGGCTTGGAAGAGAGCTGGGAGTCTGGCTCCATAGAATCAGAGGAACCAGGCATTCCTGGCTTCTAGTCTGGCTTCAGTCTCAGTAGGGAGGGGGTGCACAAGGAACGTGATGAGGTAGCTGAAAGTAGTCGATTATCAACACAGACACCTAACAGAGTCTTTGCCTCACTTCCCTGCATCTGGAGTAAAGTCCTTAAGATAAACGTGAGGAATGATGGCAAAGGAGCACAATGGGTTACAAAAGAAAACAAAGTAACAAAACAAAACTCTTGGAAAGTGCATGGATTTCCTTAGCCTCCCAAGCCTCTGCCAGTGCAAAGGGCTCCCAGTTTCCCTGTGGGGAGGAAGGACAGGTGGCCAGACTTAAGTTCCTTGGGATTTTACAATCTATGGAGTAAAGCCACTGCCCAGGTGGGATAGCTACTTCAGGCTACTGTTTGTTCCTCCTGTCGAAATTTCAGAAATAATAGAAGTAAAACCAATGAATCACAGTAGTAATTAGTTTAAGTTTATTGTGCATACACCAAAAAGACAGTTTGTGAACTGGAAGCACTCAAACCAAAACATTGACTAAGAGTCAGGAGAGTGTTATAATTACACAGTGAGGAGTCAGTGACTGTTTATTCTTCATAATGACTGGTTATAATATCAGAATTTTCTTAAATAACAAGGAATTGATGGTTACCTGTACAACCTTGGGAAATAGTTCAGGTGTTTAGAGCCATTTTTACCAATTTTAGAGCCATAAACAAGTAATCACGGAGGTCTAGTTAGTCTTGCAAAATAAGCTAAATTAAGCTTTGTAAGACTAAACTGGTTTTGCCTGCTCAGGGGGTTTTCAAGCCTGGTCTCCATTTGTTTTTCATATTAACACATTAGATAACAAGAGGGGCAAACAAGCAGAAAAGAGACAGCTGCCCCCTTCACCATTAGCAGGCTTTGGGTAAGAGCCGTTATGTTCTGGAAACAGAGCTGCTTTTAAAAGCCAAGGGACTCCTCCCAACCCCCTTCAGACCTGGGATGCCAGTGTGAAGACCCAAGTTGGGAATAAGTGTGTGGAGGCTGTCTGGCAGCTCCTCCTGCTCCTCCTGCTGAGGATTCAGAGCATCTGAGGTAAGAGGGGGAAGGGAGGGCTGCTGCAGTGTGGGAACCCTTGGCTTAGAGGTGAGAACTGTATCCTAACCTTCCTGATAAAACGCCTCTTCTGAGTGCTCAATGCATACATGGCAACTTAGTCTTTGTTTTTGTAAGAGTTAGGACGTTGAAAAACAAAATTAAATCTACTATTAGAATTTTAAATATACATAGCAATTTGTTGATTCCTGATTTTTGTATTAAAACAAAACAGTAATATTTTCCTTCTCACTTCAAAATAATTTTAAACTTATATTAATGCGGCAAAAATAGCACCATTTCTTTCTTGAATCATTTAAGAAGGTTTCTTACATAATCTTTTACTGCCCGTGAATACTTTAGTATTGAATTTCTTACAAATATATTTTTCTATATATCCATAATACAATGTCAAAATCAGAAAATTAACAATGATCCATGACTATCCTGTGATCTTTAAGGCCCTTGCAAGTTTCCGTTATCACAGTGTCTCCACCATTCTGTTTAGTTGTCATGTCTCTGTTTTTCTTCAGTCTGTAACAGTTAATTGGTTGTTTTTTGATGTTTATGACTGTGACCCTTTTGGAAATCACAGGCCAGTTATTTTATACCGTTCCTTGATTTGGGTTCACTTAATGTTCTATTAGATTCACATTCCACGTTTTTGCCAGAAATATGGTAATGTGATATTGTGTTGCTTCTGGTCATGATTTTGGTTTGTTTCATCATTGATGATGTTCAGTTCAATCCCTTAATTATGGTCGTGCCTGACAATTCCTTCATTACAAAGTTACTTAATTTCCCTCTGCAGAAAAAGTACTTTTAAATGTTTTTATTGAGGTATATTTTATCCTAAAATGCCATAAAATTTACCCACTTTAAATATCTTTAAATATCTCATTCAATGACTTCTAATAAACTTACCATAATTTTGTGAAAACCATCACAATAATCCACTCAGAGTATCTCCATCATCTTCAAAAAAAATTGATATGTACACTTGTAGTCAATTTTCATTCCACCCCTAGCTGGAGGAAATCAAATGATCTACTTTCTTTGAGGTTTGTAAACAACCTATTCATCAAACTTTCACTCACAATTTTGAGAACTCATTGATGTTTAATGGCTACTGTATCTTGTTTCAATATGCATTCCCCCAATGACTAATAATGAGCATCTTTCTGTACGCTTAAATGCTATCTATGTATCTTCTTTGATGTGGTGTATGATCAGAGATTCTGAACGTATAACTGAACTTTTGGATCCTTTTATTGAATTTTGAGTTCTTTGTATATTTTCTATATCAGGTTCTTTACCAGATTAAAAAAAATACTGCAAATAATTTCTTCCATCCTGTGACTTTTCCATATTTTAAACAGTAAATTTTGTAGAGCAAGTTTGTAATAGTAATACATCAAATTTGTCCCTTTTTTGTTTCTTCATGGATCATGCTTTTGCTGTTATATCTAAAAGCATCACTAAGCCCAGGGTCATATAGATTTTCTCATAGGTTTTATCCTAGATGTTTTATATTTTTGCCTCTCAAATTTAGGACTTTGATATAATTGAGATAATTTTTGTATATGGCAGAAGGTCTACATTCTTTTTCTTTTGCATATGGATATCTAATTGTACCAGCACATGTTTTTAAAAGACTATTTTTTTTCTCCATTGAATTATCTTTGCTCTTATGTCAAAGTTCAGCTGACTGTATTTGTGTGGGTCTGTTCCTGTGTTCTCTCTTCTGTTCCATTTGATCTATGTGTATATTCTTTCACAATATTATGCTGTTATGAGTACTGCAGCTTTATAATATGACTTGAAAGTAGGTACTGGGTGTCCTCCAACTTTGTTCTTCAATATTGTGTTGACTAGGTTTAATCCTTTGCATATCCCCATCAACTGTAGAATCAACTTTTAATATCTACAAAATAGCTCCCTAGGATTTTGATTATGGTTGCATTGAATCTGTAGATCAAGTTGAGAAGTGACATTTCAATAACATTTTGTCTTCTAACACATGGACAAAAAATAGACTCCATTTATTTAGACCTTCCTTTATTTCTTCCTTTGGTTTTTCTGCTTAAATAATTATTATTATTTTTTTAGATTTCTATGCAAGTATTTCATTTTTTGATGTCATTTTAAATGGTACTTTAAAAATTTTCCAATTCTAGTTGTTTATTCCTGGCTTATTAAAAAGGAATTGACTTTCATTTATTTTCCTTGTATCCATTGACCTTTGCCAACTCACTGCTTAGTTTCAGAACTTTTGAATTTTTGTTTTGATTTTCTACATAGACAATCTTGCCATCTATGAAGTTTGTGTATCTCTTTCCTAGCTATATACATTCCATTATTTCTTATCTTACTACTTTAGTGGGGATTTCTAATATTAGGTTGAAAAGCAGTGTTGAGAGAGCACTCCCTTGCCTTGTTCCAAATTGTTAGGGAACAAGTGTTTCATTTCTCACCATTAACTCTAAGTTGTTCTGTTTTATTTTGTCTTACGTATTCCCCTTACTAGTTTATTGAAGTTCCCCTTTACTTTTGTTTTTTGAGATTTTTCATGATTTTTTTTCCATATATATTATTACTACATGGCTTTTGTTACTTGATCTGGTAAAATGATAATTTACAAAGATTGCCTCACAAATGTTGAGTGAGCCTTGCATGTGTAGAATACATGAAACTTGGTTTTGATATATTATCATTTCTACATATTTTGGGGTTTGATTTTTGCTAATATTTTGTTAAGGATACTCATGTCAGTGTTCATGAGAAATGTTGGACTATAGTTTTCCTTTCTTGTTATGTCTTCATATAGTTCTATTATAAGTCTGACATCATAAAACGAGTTAAAAACTATTCTCTCATACTTTCTGGATAAAAAGGCTATACTCTGTTAAGTGTTTGGTAGATTTCACCTGTAAATCTAGAGTCCAGTACTTTTTTTGGATGGAGAAAGGGTTTAAATTATTGAACATATTTAATAAAGAGCTATTCAGGCTATTTCCCTTAATATAATAGTTTCCCTTTTAATAGTTGGTATTCTTTAAGAGACTGAAAACCTCATGTATGTTATCAGATTCCTGGGCATAGAGTTGCTCATAGCATTTACACACTTTTCTTTTAATGCCCACTGAATAATTAGAGTTAGGAATAACTCTAATTCTTTTTTATTGAAGTATAATTGATACCCAGTGTTATTAGATTCAGATTTACAGCATAGTGATTTGACACCTCTACACATTCACCACAAGTATAGATACCATCTATGTATAAAGTTGTGACACTCACCACAAGTATAGATACCATCTATGTATAAAGTTATTATAGTACCATTGACAACATTCCCTATGCTGTACCTTTTATCCCCATGACTTATTCATTCCATAATTGGAAGCCTGTATCTCAACTTCTCTTTACCCATTATGCCCATTGCCCCCTCCTCTGGTAACCATAAGTTTGTTCTCTTTGTACTTATAGATCTGTTTCAGGTTTGTTTGTTTTTTTTTTTAAGATTCCACATGTAAGTGAAATTATATGGCATTTGTCTTTCTGACATTTCAATTATCCTAATGCTTTCTAGGTCCATAGCAAATGGCCAACTTTCCTTTTTATGAGGAAAATTGTATGTGTGCATCTATATATATGTATACATATAGATACACACACACAAATACATATACCACCTTTTCTTTATCCATTCATCTATTATTGGACACTTCAGTTGCTTTCATATTTTGGCTATTATAAATAATGCTGCAATGAACATGGGGTGCATATCTTTTTGAATTAGTGTTTTAATTTTCTTTGGATAAATACTCAGCAGTGGAATCGCTGGATCATATAGAATTTTTTTTTTTTTTAAGAGTTTATTTATTTGACAGACAGAGATCACAAGTAGGCAGAGATGCAGGCAGGAGGGTGGTGGAGGCGGGGGGGGCATGCTCCCCTGCTGAGCAGAGAGCCCAATGCAGGGCTGGATCCCAGGACCCTGAGATCATGACCTGAGCCAAAGGCAGAAGCCTAACCCACTGAACTACTCAGGTGCCCCTGGAATTTCTATTTTTAATTTTTTTGAAAAACCTCCATACTATTTTCCAGTGGCTAGACCAGTTTACTTTCCCAGGAATAGGGCATAGATTTCTTTTTCCTCTGTATCTTAACACTTATTTCTTGCCTTTTTGATTCTGGCTATTCTGACAGGTGTAAGACAATATCGCATGGTGGTTTTGATTTGCACATCCCTGATGATTAATGAGGCTGAGTATCTTTTCATGTGTTTCTTGGCTATCTCTATGTCATCTTTGGAAAAATGTCGATTCAGTTCCTTTGCCCATTTTTTAACCTGATGATGATGATAATGATGATGATGATTGATGTTGAGTTGTATATGGTCTTAGCTCCTTATTGGATATATCATTTCAAACATGTTCTCCCATTTAGTAGTTTGCTTCTCTGTTTTGTTGGCTATTTTCTTCACTGTGTAAAAGCTTTTTATTTCACAAAAACCTGATTATAATTTTGAGGATATATAATTTTGAATACATAATGTAAAAGGTTCTTCCTAGAATATTTTTTGAGCTACATGAGTTCCATCCTTCTGAACAGCTAGAAAAGGACAGGGGACGTATGTATTGACAACCTTTCAATCTGTATTCAGGAATCCTATGTTTTATAGTGTGTCTACCTACTTCATCTCAATTAAGACTCATTACCCATTAGTTTATATTTTGCTAAGATCTAAGCCATAGGACAGATGACCAAAATATTACTGCCCTGAAATTTTAACTTCAAGAAACACAAAATTAATGAATGAGAATTATTTTGCTGATTTATAATGATCCATATAATGTTAATTTGTGATTAATGGTATGCGATTGCATGACAAACACAGTCTAAATAGAGAAATAATAAGTCAGCAGCTAAAGATTCTGATAAACACACTTAACTTTTGTAAAGGCTTTTGAGATAGTGTTCTATGGTTGGGAGTTGGTGTGCAGGAGTATCCCTAGAATCAATGGCTATGGAAAGGAAGGAAGGAAAGTGAGATTGGGCAGATAGAAAAGTCAAATTCTGATATAGGCCCAAAACTACACAAGCAACTCCAGGAGTAGAGTGCCTCTTCACAGTTGAAAGGTAGGTTGAAATTTCCAGGCCTTTATAACCCCATATCAGTTAGTCATAGGTTGGATGTAACCTGCCCCAGAAAGGGATGTGAATTTGGTCAAAGTAGATGAGATGATCCTTGAGAAGGCTGACAGAAAAAGGATATAGGCCAGCAGTACACTTACCAACTGGCACAAGCCCTTCATTAAAGGGATTCCTTAGTCAGTTAGAGCTGCTGTAATAAATATCTTATACTGGGCAATTTAAAAAACAATATTTCTGCTTCACAGCTCTGGAGGCTAGGAGTCTGAAATCAGAATGCCGGCATGGTTGGGTTTTGGGTGAAGGCCTTTTTCCTGGTTGTGTTCTCACATGACCTTTCTTGGTGAGTGCACAAAAAGATACATTGTGTTCCCTTCTCTTTTTTAAGAGCATTAATCCCCATCATGAGAACTTCATTCTCATTAGCTAATTTAACCCTAATTACCTCACCAAGGTTAGGGTTCTGCATATTAATTCTAGGCAAATGCAAACAAACATTTAGTACATAGCAAGGGGATTCTGCATAGCACATCATGACATAGTCTCATTAATCATCAGAAAAGTAAAATATGTTCATTATATTCATAAGTGATAACATATATCTTTATATCATAATCTTGTAGAAAAGATAAAAACTTTAAGAGAATAATTCCTGAAATTTCAGTAGAGAAAATAGCAGCTTACTTTCAAAATGATAAACACTGGCAAGATTGAATCTCCTTAGAATATTAGCTTAATTACACAAATAATATATGTTCCCATTAAAACATTCCAATATGGTAGCAGTGTAAGGATAAGAACAGAAAGTCTTCTTCACATTTTACAATGTTAATTGTGTTTTTCCCTAAAGTAAATGGTTTTGTAAATTGTCCATAACTTTAACTATGACTTCTTATAGATTTTAAGTATGTTTAAGTGTTAGTATTTTAAAATATAGAAGATTTTAATGAAAAACTAAAGCCCATGTTCCAACAGACTTTCAATTCATCCTCTTATTTGGCTCCATCTGAACACCTGATTTAGGTAACAGAAGTCCTTTATTCCTAGGCTTTCTAAGGTTCAGGCAAGGTTTAGTCTGCTGCATCCCTCCGTTGCTGCCTTAAATTTCAATCTCTTCTGCTAAGTAAGTTCCTACTTGCCAACCTGCATTAAAGCTTCCAGTCTTCTTTGCTGCCATCTCTCCTGTTCCCTTCGATTTTTTAATGTTTGTTGGTATTTCAGGAGGAAATAATATTAAGAATGTGTATTAAATTTATCTTGGTTAACTACAGATCCATGTATGGGAATAGCCCTTATTAGAATCATCACAGGTGCCTTTAAAGATATTTATGCCTAAACTTTTCCTCAAATAATTCTGATTTAAGTGGTTAGCTGTGAGCCTCAAGATAATTCTGATGTATGGTCAGAGACAAACATCATATAGGTATATTATCCATATACCAAGGAATAGATTTCAGAAAGTCTGTATCATGACCTAATAGGTAGAAAGTACCCTGGGGATGTTGAATTTGATTCACTTTACTTCAAACTAAATAATTGGGAATGTTCTAAGGAATATAGTTAAGTTCTTATATACATATATAAAATACATAAAAAAGCTTATTTTTTACACATTTCTACTATATGTGTGTGAAAATTTAAATAAAAATGTTTACATTGGTTTAATTCTTTTACTTCTGTCACATGGAAGTATGTTTCTGGGTTCTTTCCTTATATATGTATATGTGTATATATATATGTGTGTGTGTGTGTGTGTGTGTGTGTATCCACCTCATTATTTTTATTAAAATTTTTTGTATTTTATTTTATTTTTATTATTTTTTAAAGTATTTATTTATTTTAGACAGAGAGAGCTCAGGAGGAATGGCAGAGGGAAAGGGAGAGAGAGAATCCCAAGCAGACTCCCCACTGAGTGTGGAACTCAATGCAGGGTTTGATCTTATGACCATGAGATCATGATCTGAGCCAAAATCAAGAGTTGGTCGCTTAACGAACTGAGCCATGCAGGCACCCCAAAATTTCTCTATTTCATAAATCACTTTTTAATTACTAGAAATATATTCTGTTTCTGCAGTTTTTATAAATATCCCTGTATCTAAATATCTTCATACATATACGCAGAGTATATTTTGGGGGAGCCATGAGGCCTGACTAAGGGCGGAGCCCCACTGGGTTAAGGCTTGAGCTGCACCATGCCTGCTAACTCCAAGTGAGACCCTGCCAAGGGCAGAACGAGCCCCACAGGTTAAGTATGGCCCAGGCAGTCTCTCGCCAGCTCTAGGACCTAATATCTCTCCTATTGATAACTGTTGTCCTCTAAACCTACTTTCCTGGATCTAAGCACATTTGTCCAAAGTAATGGAGTGCTCAAGGAAGGACAGATTGGAGGGTGAAGGATCAAAAGAGTCCCTAAGCACATAAAGCTTCAAAGTAAGCAGATGATATCACTAACTCTAAAGGCCCTTCCCTTAGGTTGTGGATCTGTTTCTCCTAGATTCCATGGGTTAATTATTCCTGTTGGAATGAGCGATGCCCTTTAACTACAATGGATGTTTAGAGCAAATAACGTTACCGAAATCTTTTATAAACATATTGTCTATATAATGATTAAGCCTGCTTATTCACTGAGCATCTAAGTATAGCTTATATTTATACCACACACTAACGTCATGTCACCTCCTTGTTTTCCACTTCTTCTTCCTCGACCCTTAGACTACCTAGTTCATCCCTAAAACTTCTCGTTTTCCATTAACCTATATCCTGTTTTCCTGCAGTTCCTTATAGATATGTTACATAGTGCACATATTTTCACTACCTCCTAAAAGTTTTATGACCCTTTCTCAGAGACATGATTCTCAAGAAGCAAGAACCTATTCCCTCCCTGACACCAGTTTGTACTTATTTAGCTTACACTAGAATAACTTATGCTGAACAAAGAAGAGTTATCTGATGAACATTTAAGTCCTTAAATGCCATTTGTATGAATGTAAACCCCATGCCCCCATTAACCTGCCTATATAAGAAGCTCGATAATCAGAATAAAGTGGAGACACCTGACCACTGACTAGAACTCACTGTGTGGCTCTCTCATTCCTCTCACTGACACCATCCATCCTTTGGGGACACCTGGACCTGCTAGACCTGGCATATATTAGTTATGGTTTTGTAGAGAAATAGAACCAATAATATGAGTGTATGCATATGCACACACATATTTAAGATACATAACTTATAAGGTACTGGCTCACACAGTTATGGAAGCTGAGAATTCCCATGATCTACTTTCTGCAAGGTTGTTGGTTCACAAGCTTGTCCAGGTGCAAAGGGCAAGAAGAGATCAAAGAATGAGGCAGACCACTCCAGATTGCTGGGTAACAGGTTTAATAAGCAAGGGAACTTACCTACAAGGTTTGTCTTGGGCAGCCACAAGGCAAATAGATTTATGCACTTCCTTACCATAAATTTAAAGTTTATAAAGAAACTTTCACTATATGTTCAGTCATGTATACCATATGGCAGTCTTAACGTCCTACTTTCTCAAAGCTATGTTTTTGGAACAGTTCCCACTATGGGAATGGTGGTAAGAATGTACCTTCCAAGTACAGAGGAGGGGGTGAAGAGCCTCTGATTGCCTAGGTCCAGCTTGCTAGTCACCAAGTGGCCACATCCTCTCAATTACTTCCTCCAACAAAGCTGTAGACCCAAGAAAGTTACTAGTGTAGTTCAAATGTCTGAGGGCCTGGGATCCAAAGGGATGGAGTCCAAGAAGAACCAGGAGCACTAAAGGCAGAAAATCAGAGTGTCAGCTCAGTCAGGAAGAAAGAAAATTTAACCTTCCTCTGTCCTTTTTTTTTTTTTTTTTTTTGATTCAACCTCTCAACAAATTGGATAATGCTCACTCACATTAAGTGGGCATTTAGATGCTTTACTCAGTCCCACCAATTTAAATGCTAATCTCAGAAATATCCTCATAGACACACCCAGAAATAATATTTAACCAGCTATCCAATGGCCCAATCAACTTGATATATAAGACTAACAATTCATCACTGTTTAATTTGAAGAGTCAGAGAATCAGTGCCAAGATCAGCTTTCCAGGAGCCGAAACCTCTGAAGCCATAAACCAATAGGAACACTTAAATAGTAACTGACAAATTGATGGAAACAGTGTAGACTAGCATCATATAGTTAGATATTCCTGAAGGGCACAATCTTAATGGTCCTCCACACTTTTGTGGGTTTTACTTCCAGAAATCTCACCACATTCTCATGGTAAAAACCCAGGAAAAAAGCCCCTGTGCTGGAGTGCTTGGGTGGCTCCGTCCTCAAGCTTTTGCCTTCAGCTCAGGTCATGATCCCAGGGTCCTGGGATTGAGCCCCACAGTGGGCTCCTAGCTCAGCGGGAATCCTGCTTCTCACTTTCACTACCCCTGCTTCTGGTCCCTCTCTCGCAGTGTCTCTCTCTGTCAAATAAATAAATAAAATCTTAAAACAAACAAACAAAAACTTTGTGTTTCTGTTAAGGGGAGTAGAAGGCAACCATTTTGAAATACCCCTGGAGAGTTCGTCAAAACATTTATTCAACAAGGGAAGTTTTTACTAGAACCTTATTAGACTTGGAAGAAGGAAAATTACCCAGCTCTAGCATTCCTGTTTCATGTAAGGAAGGAGGGGGAAGCTAAGAAACATGTCGTAGCCTCACTGAGTTTGGGATCTAATCATAAGATTAGAGAATACTCTCCCTATCTCCGCACATTTTTACCATTACCACCACATCAACAGGATCTCAGTAAGATAATAGTGAGTTATAGCTGAGAGAGCTGACAGCTCAGATTATATTTAAGAAAGAATTCTTAGGGAAGTCTAAAAACAAGAACAATTAAAACAATGACATTAGAGGTCATAAAGACTCTGGCACCAACGACTATCGCAAACATTAAACAAAATATAACTCCTAGACAAATTAACTTAAAACCTTACACAAAAAGTCTTTTAGTTCAGTTCTAATTACCCAATCATCATGTTCAGCTTTCAACAAAAATTAGAAGGCATACTAACAAGGCAAGAAAAAGCACATTATGAAGGGAAAAAGCCAGCATCATAAACAGGCTCAATAGGACACAGATTTTTAAAAGATCAGACAGGACATTGAAATGACAGCGATTAGTATGTTAACTGCTCTAGTGGAAAAGCAAAATAGACAAAATGCAAGAATAGATGGGGAGTGCAAGCAGAGAGACAGACAATCTAAGAATCAAAAGGGAATGCTAAAAATAAAACAATATAATGGAAATGAAGAGCATTTTTAATGGACTCATAATTTTACTGGGCACTGCTGAGGAAAGAATCTGTGAGATTGGAGATAAATTAATAGAAACTTCTCCAATTAAATTAAAAGAGAAAAAAATAATGAAAATATTGAAATAATGAGTAATAAGTGAAAAATAATGAAAATAAAACTGAACTGGCAATACCCAGTGCTGGTGAGGACGCAGAACAACAAGGATTCTCATTCATTGCTAATGTAAATGCAAATGATACAGTTACTTTGGAGGGTAGTTAGTCCTTTATAAATTACTTTATAAATCTAAACATTGGGTCACGAGACTTTCAGCACCCACACTCCTGGGCTTTCATCCATTTGCTCTGGAAATCTATGTAGGAAATTTACATGCCTATTTCTAAATGAAAGAAGTCTTTATGAAATGACTATATACTCTATGGTTTTAATTATATAGTGTTCTGGCAAAGGCAACACTATACAGACATTAAAATATCAGTGAGTACCAAGAATTTTTAGGGTGGTCAAGCTATTGTATGTGGTCCTGTAATTATGGATACATGACATTATTAAATTGTCAAAACACATGTAACTTAAGTGTATGAAGTGTGAACCATAATGTATGTGAATTAAAAAAAAAAAAAAGTTTTAGAGATCTGAGGAGGGAAAGCAGTTTGTAACAAGAGAATCTTTCTGTGTCATAATGTATGAAACAACCTCACCTGAAGGGGTGGGTGGAAAAAGTGCTGAGCTAAGGAATTTTAGAAAGTTAGACTAAAGGCTAAAGGCACTACATATAAACACTGCATTCTCACTAGTAAATTTTTTTCTCATATGGATATGGGTTAAAAATTCTGATACTTGTATGTATAATACAGGAATTTTAAAAAATGAATGGGAGGCAGAGAGAGGCAGACAGTGGGAGCCATGTGTCTAACTGGAAATTTACAGACCAGGAAGGATAGGAAACATAAGAACAAGTGGGTAGCTTAAAATAGTTACAGATGATTACATGTAAAAATAATTATATGTGTGAATACATGGGCTATTATACTCCTATACTTATTTGCTCTGTCAGGTAAGAGGGCCTAACAGAATGACACCTGAGTAATAATGAAGTCTTCGTTTTCTAAAACTATCTTCCAATAAAAGTATACCATAGCTTCTTGGGTGCCTGTTTTTAGAACTGGGGTAGTGAATATATAAGATGAATCTGGAGCACTTTGTGCTGAACAGAAGAAGGTGAGACATATAAGACATATAACATAACACATATAAGCTGTAACATCGGGATGTGAGTCTAAGAGACACAGGAGTCATCTGAAAGAGCTCCCAAGGATTAAAGACGGAACAAATTGAGCAATAACATAAATGAGTTAATATTGGATTCTAACTCACAGTATGAGATATCTAGGAGTACATATTGATAAATAAATGGTTGAATAAATTAATGGGAAAGAAAAATCTCCCAGAGTGAAAAAAATTCTAGGAATTCATATAGATACTCCTAGAGTACAATTTATTTCCTAGAAAAAATTCTAGGAATTCATGTAGAATTCACGTAGAGAAGCAACATGATTCCCTACTCCTTAAATGTGGGCTGTGCATAGAGACTTCCTTTCAAAGAGTGAAGTATGCAAGGGAGCTGGGAGTCACTTTATAGTGGAGAACATTGATGAACATTTCTTCAGGCAGCTAATCAAGATGGGCACTAACGCCACAAATCATGTTGCTAGTATATGATCTTGATACGATAAAAATGACACTTACCTCTGTAATCATACTCAAAAGCATAACTCCGGTCTAATACTTAGAAAAACAGGAAAATTCCCCTAGAGGGGTCTCCTACAATACACGTGGCCAGTACTCAGGACAATTCCTTGGACCTGCAAGGCTATCAAAAATGAGGAAATGTGTGAGTGCTACAACAAAAAGACCAAGGAGGCATGACAACTAAAGGTAATGTGCTATACTGAGTGGGCTGGTAGAACAAAATAGGACATTAGCTTAAAAACTAAGGAAATTTAAATAACTTACAAACTTTGATAACATATCAATGGTAGCTCATTAATTGTAACAAATGTGTACCTAGTAACATAAGAAGAATGTAATAGGAGAAACTGTACATGGCGTATGACAAACTCAGTATATCTTCTCAGTCTTTCTGTAAATCTAAAGCTGTTCTGTGCAAAAGTCTATCAGATGTGATATTTAAAAATTGGTATGCTATATTTTTTATTTGATCTTGCTTTCTTGAGAAACAAAATATTTGATGGATATGGGTATTTCTTTTTCCATTTGGGTAAGTAATAAGAAGCTAAGTTTTATAGTTGTGTTACCTTTGTTTTGAGTAGCCATTTTTTTCCAGAATTATTTAATGAATAGTTTATACTTCTAAAAAATTAAGACCTACACTATTATGTTTTGGAAAAGAAATATTCACTGTATCTTTAACAGTAGCCTACTCAAAGAGATAAGCTATTGTTGACAATAGACTGTTCTAAGATATTCAGACTAGTGTTCTGTAATAAGCATTTATTTCTCAGTTTGTATTCCAAGGTATCATTTGTACATATAACCATTTTGTATTCTGCATCTTAATTAATAACTCTTCATTCTAGTCTCACATATACCTGGGCTCTTCGGGCTTCTGCCTTAGAACTTAGAGATCCAAACTGAAAAGTATTCACCTTAAATTTTACGGAGTTCCTAGCGTATTGACTCTATTTGCAATGCAAACTTTAATAATACTTTCCCGAGTTGGCAAGATACTGTATTTGAACTTTGCCTCTGAGATGGGGTCTACACTTTCAAATAATTAGGCAGCTCCACATATTAGCTAAAGAGAATTTTATAAATGTTTGTTTTATTGATATCAAATGTGTTTCTCTCACACATACATACACACACACACACACACATACACCCACAGGAGTCTAGTAAAGATATTAAACAAAAATTAGCATTTATTACATTAATTATAAAGGACAGAAACACTATTACCCCTGTTCAACTGTTTAATGGTAGATTTAAATGATTAGTGGACCTAATTTTTAATGATTTTCCAGTTAGATTCTAAATAAGTAATGTAGAATATCAGGCACTTGGAAAAACAAGATCACAAATTGTTTTTTTTTCCTCTTTCATGAAAAGCATTTACTTCTATATACATGCACTGAAGAAATCCATGCAAATCACTTTTCTTTGTTAATACCATTTAACAATAACTCTAACAACTTAGAGTAAAAATTGAAAACTTTCATGCTTATTTCTAACATGTTTATGTTAAGAACATATTAGACATAGGACAAAACGTACAGTGTTTATGTTCAATTTAGTCAAACAGTTACTGAATTCCAGGCTTTCAAGTTTGGAATTCTTTATTTGCAATGTAAACTAAACAACTAGTATTCTATATATTTGTTACAGGCTTTTTGTTTTGTTCCAAAAGAATTTGAAGCTTGCTAACTCAGGTCCCATCAACAAACCATACAGCATCTTTCTCATCATTCTTTTATAGGAAAATAGCTTAACAATTGTTTTTCCTTTTGGGGATTTTTCTTTGTTATTATTTATAAATAGTTTTTCTTCTATTTTACAAAAATCAAATAATAGCTATACAAGTAAAAAAGAAAAGATAAAGTTAATGCAGTTTTCATTGTGTTTATGGGCTTCACAAAATTGTCCTCTGGATATAATTTTCTTAATTGTTAAAATTACACTGAGTATTATAAAATCCCATTACATGCTAAATAAAACATTTTCTTTAAATGACAAGCTAATTTGTAGTGCCATGATCAAATATAAACTAACTGTAAGTAAGAAACTGGTTCTTCTTTACTAATATTCTGACTTTTCTGGCAATACTGTGCTATTTTAAGTTATAAGAAGGTTAAAGAAACTTCCTTGTGATTTTGTGCCCATACGTCTTTATTCCCAAATCTGAAGTGTATATTAATTTGCTTTTTAATAATGAACAGAATAACCATTTGCGATTAATTAAATTCCCAAGTGGCTTTAGTAAATTTAGTAGCATAATGATTATGAAGATTTATTCAGAACATGATTTTTAAAACATGCTTGAGGTAGTTCAAACATATCATCTAAAAGTTTGTACTTCATATTAAAATTAACTACAATTTGAGGATTTCAGTGCTCTCATATATGCTGTGTTAACAATCTCAGGGTTTAACTTTCTTGTCAATCTTCATCTTACTATTTTTAAGTAAAAATTCCTTCTTCTGGTGCAGAAGATAAAGCAGAATAGTAGTTGAATGTCTTCACAACTTCTTTTGCTATTTGTTTGTATTATCCATCTGTTTCAACATACTTTCTAGTGTTGTTTTGCCTCCAAAGGCAGCTAAGAGAATTAATATTAATGAAATAGTGGTAGAATTATAATGAAGTCAGACAAATTGTTGATAGAAGAATAGAATAGATGTATCTTTACTTTCAAGAATGTGTCATACATGGATGGAACTAGAGGATGTTATGCTAAGCAAAATAAATCAATCAGAGAAAGAGAAATACCATATGATCTCCCTGATATGAGGAATTTGAGAGGCAGGGTGGAGGGTTTGAGGAGTAGGGAAGGAAAAAATGAAACAAAATGGGATCGGGAGGAAGACAAACCATAAGAGACTCTTAATCTCATAAAACAACCTGAGTGTTGCTGGGGAGAGGGGGGTTATGGAGAGGGTCGTTGGGTTATGGACATTGGGAAGGGTGTGTGATATGATGAGTTGTGAAATGTGTAAGCTGGACGATTCAGAGACCTGTACCCCTGGGGGAAATAATACATTAAATCTTAATAAAAATAATAATAAAAAGAATATGTCATAAAAGTAACAATACTCCATTAAATTTGTAAGTAGAAATTTTCAATTAATTACTATAATCTCTCTAATCACTTCTTCCTAGTATATAAACAAATACTGGATGTATTTTCTAAAGAGAGTTATGATACACTTTTGATTTTTGTTTCCATTCAATGATTCTCCTGCCCTCAGAGTCATGTTTACACATTTAATTTGAACCTTTATTAGTTTTGCTGTGAAGAAATCATCAAGTTAAACCAAACTTCTCCTTGCCCCGAGTCTTAATCATCATACATTCTCATGCAGGTTGTGTTTCCTGTGTTTATAGAAAGATCATTTCTTTGAAGCACATATATCTAGTCTCTTTCCTAAGGGTATCATTCTTTAGTGTGTGTCTGTGTGTGTGTATTTAAACTATCTAGTTGAAAATAAATGGACATATCATGTTCTCTTTAAAGTTTAATAAAACAATTAGAATATAATTATGTATATACATACACACATAGAACTCAGAGTGTATACATCAATGTATTTGACTAAAAGAATGGAAAGACACAAAGTTGTTGACAGTATTTGTCTCTGAGGGAATATAAGATATTTATTTACAATTCTATTTAATTCTTATACATATGAGCATTTATTACATTTTAAATATGAAACAAAATCTTTACTAGAGAGTGATCTTTACTCTTATCTTTTATTTTTGTTATTTATTATTTTAGGTTTATTTCTTGCAATGTACATTTTTGTATATAAAACACTGATGTGTTGAATAACAAAGGAGAATATCCCCAAATACTTTGGCTTTTTGTTACAGAAAACAAACCTGCTAACAAACAAAATCCATCATCTGGAGGCAGTGACATGGGCAATGTCAAGTGCTCAGAGAAACCATTCTTTTAACAAAAACACTGATTACTCGAGTCAAAGGAGATGCATGAAAATCACCTGTAAAACTTGTTAAATATTTCTGTGGTCCAACTTTTTTTTATTGTGATTTAGTTTTATTTTCTAATGGATCCCAGAACAATCCTTTAAGTGCCAATTAAAAACCTCTGATCTTATTATTTATGTGACTCTAACTAGTCATTCCTATTGGTCTTCTGTTAAAATTTATCAGTAAGACCCTTTAGATGTAGATCAACCTTGGAACAAAGGTAAAATTTTTGTCTATTTTAACATATACCTTACTAGCTTTTAATTATCTCTTCTGATTTCAGTAATTCCAAGCTGTCAGTGATTCCTAGCATGCAGAATGCTGTCTCTTACTTCTGTTCCAAGAACCTGTTTCTTATCACATATCGTATTATACAGATTTTTTTTTTTTAATAGTCTCCACAGGGCTTGAACTCCTGACCCTGAGATCAAGACCTGAGCTGAAACCAAGTTAGACACTTAATTTACTGGGCCACCCAGGTACGTCTATGCAGATTTTTTCTGAGTTCCAGATTATTCAGAGTATGTAACAATGTTGCCAAATAGGAGAAGAACTGGGTAGAGCAAAGAATGCTCTGAAGAAGGACCATCAGATAAATAGAAGGATTTTTGTGTGGACTTAAAGTATGATCCCAAAAAGAGGGCATTTTGACAAAGTCCATTTTTTATATGTTTATTTTTTGACAAGTCTTAATTCCAAATATCTGCATGATTCCTGTAAAATTTGCAGACCGTTTGGACATTATTTACATCTAGAATCAATAAATTAAAATAATAATAATTCCAGAAAAATTTTGAAAAAAAAGAATCTATTTGTAAGGGCAGATTCACTTTTAATTTGTCCATTTGCTATTGCATTCACTAATTTTCCTAGAATTTTATTATACTATGAAAATCATACAGAAGAGAAATTGATTTGGACAAATATTTCTGAAATAATAAATTGAAATCACTTTAGATATTGAGCCATAGTGAACTTAAAAACATATAGACTTTTCCTGAAAATCAGGACCAAAAAAAAAAAAAGTGGGGGGTGCAAACAAACAAAAAACCCCAGAGAAAAGGAAAGGTACTCTGTCGCTTCCTTTCCTGAGGAATTAAATAACTGCATCTTGCATTCAATTAAAGACTTTGGAATCATCATTTTTCAAATAGGCTACCTGGTTTGTTTCTCTATCCCCTGAGGTAAATTTGATGTTTGGGAAGCAAGTACAGTTCTCACTGGCTTCTAGTTAAAGTCACAAAACTTTACCTTCTTTCTCTTCCATTGCAGCAAAATTTTTAGAGTGTATCATTTCCTTTGAGTTTCATGTACTGACTCAGTCAGTGCTAGCAGTTTATTCCTTTGGGCCATCGATTGCTGTTTCCAGATTATTAACTTTCTCTGCTAATTTGTTCAATTTAGACTTCAAACCTTTATGCCCTCTTTGCATACTATCCGTCTTTTTGTCAATTTTCATTAGTAGGGCATGAGTGCAAAGCCACTAATGACAGACAGTTCTATTGGTTCATTTGATTGCTGTACTACTCACAGAATGCTCCAGGTATTGGCTGGGAAAAAAATAACTTGGCGTAGCATTTATATTGATAATTTTCCTGGCTCCTTTGATCTAATTCTAACCATTCTAAAGCTCTCTCAGTCAAAGCACATAAATCACATCCCTTTCCTGCAGATAAACCGTCTTGCATCTTGATGACTGAACATCTGGATCCAGTCTGTTTATATTTCACTTCATTGTGTGATGCCAGGTTTACTTTATTTCAAGTAAAGAAAGTTATAATGAGGTTTTGAAGATTTGCTGAGTTGATCAAATTAATTGATTTTCAGTCTTCAATGTCAAATCCCAGTGTGGTGACACATGTATTTTAAGATACTGGTAGAAGAGGTGTAATTTAGGGTCAGAATTTACTACATTAGTTAATGAGTGAAATTGAAATAAGAGAGATGAATTTTTTGTTTATGAAACCCTTGCATTAAGAACTATGATCTCTAATGATCATAGTTCATGTTTTTTTAATATTCTGGTAAGATCAAGTTTTAGGTATAGTTCTTTACATACACATACATACACATATATACACATACACTTTACATACACATACACTTTACATATACTTTACATACACATACATACACATTTTTGGTACTTAGCAGTACTTAGATATGTGTTTAAGTAATTCATGCTGTAAGTAGCGTGTGCAACAGACCTCAAATATGTGAATCAAAGTAAAGTTTAAGAAATCATTATTATTTAGTATCAAAGGTTGTTAAAAGAATTAATACCTGTGATAAACCACTGATCACAATTGTTTTGCTGTTGATAAAACATACATTTCATAAGACATAAAAAATTCAAACCATCTGGATGTACATAAATGCAATGTGGTATAACTGAAATGCCGGTGTTTCTATTATGTCATTATGAAATGTTAAGAAAGTCTTTGACACTTCTTATGGCTGCTACCCAGAGTTACATGATCCATCGTTAACATTTAGGAATATTTTCTCATTCTAAGTAGGACCCTTAGACTATACAAACGTATTAGGAGAATGTTTTACCATTAAGAATTAATATCCCACCAATGATTCCATGGTATTCTTATGTTTCTATTCCAAAGTGTAGCATATTTCTATAGGATATAGGATATATTCCTATAAGATCACAGCAGGTGGGGGTCTCCAACGTTTGACTGAAGAATGTCATTGAAAGCTAATACAAATAAAAGCATTTTTTGGAATCAGAAATTCTCTGAACTTTGCAGATACAATTATGTTTTTATGAAGTAACATTCATATATGAGGAAGAAAGGACACACATTTTTATGTATCTATGTTTTACTACAAAAAACATACTTATGCACGAAGTTAAATAACATGTGCTTCAGTTCTACTTACTTTTTTTGAATAATAGTATCTTAAAAAAATAAGAAGCTAAAAAGATTATAAAAATCAGGTATCTTTGCTTGTTTCTAGTATAAAATTTAGTTTCAAAATTTTCAATGGATCAAATTCCAATAATTGGTCATATTTGTTGAAATATTTGAGCACTAATATTAAAAATTGAAACTAACAAAGAAGTTTTTTATCTCCATGAGTGGATTAAATGATTTCATAAGTACATAAAACAAATATGCTTTATCAAATATTCCAATGTTTTGTTTTTCACAACCAGAAGTTACTCTGTTGGCACATATAAAATTCCAAGGCTCAATATTATTATCATAATGTAAAAAGCTAAGATTGATATCTGAAGGCTCAGTATAATATAAGATCATTTTATGTAAACTTTACAATAATAACAGATATGTCCATACTAATAAAATCAGAATAATATTTAAAAAAAAACAGTAAATTTTCATTAGCATATGTATTTAGAAATGGCATTCCAAAATAGTCTAGTATTAAATTAGAGTAGAATTAATAGTCCACCTACATGAAATGTGTCAAGACTCAAGATATCGCTAAGAAACACATTAGGTCAGAAACAGAAGGCATTTTTATAACAGCATGCAGTTAGTAATTATTGCAATTTACATTAAATTCTCATACTTCTTGTTTCTTCTGCTTTGTGAGAGAAGTAGATACTGAGTAGTTAAAGCTAATTTTTGTAGCTTCAATAAAATATAATAGACTGAATTTAAATGGCAACTTTATAGAGTTAACACAATAGTTTTAAAGAAAGGTTAGAATATTGAAAAATCAATGAATCAAACATATCCATCAAAGACAGTAGTAGTATCTGATTTATTGATCTTAGATGTGGGGGAAATAGCTTTATTGTCTTTATAAATTATTTCAAATAAACATTACTAATAAATTATTTTTATTACTATTTAAAAGTCTGCAAATTCATAAGATAACTCAATTTTTCCATGACTGGCATTGTATTTAAAACATTTGGATCTACATCTATGATGTAGGGGATATAAATAGCTGCTTTTAAAAATATCAGCCTTGACTCAAAGCAGACGACTCTGTTCTCTGCATTCTCATGAGTCAAATGGAAACAATCACACCTCTGCCTGTTCTCTTCACAGTCACAGAGATGTCCTCACACCCTTGTCAAATATGTTCCTGGGGGATAGCATTTATATCAAACTTATGTAAAATATTATATTTTCGTTCAAGACTCAGTTAGGAACCTGTATCTATATCATTCTAACCCCTATAGTCATAAGAATTCCTAGTTTAGTACTCAGCAAGTCAGACTCGTCAGTTCTGTTCTTGGTATTATTTTGACCTTTCTCTTCCAGTCTCTTACTAAGTTCCTGTCACTCTCCAAGTTCCTAGAAACTCGTGTCACTGCCTCTAAAAACCATCCTTAGAGACAAGTCCTCTTACTGTCCTTTGCCAGTGTTAGACATGCCAGCTTTAAGATGAGTCAATCAGTGGGATTGAAGCAAGAGGCACAGTTCAGAAGACAGAAGTTAATGGGACAAAATGCCAGCAAGGTTCATACAATAGGTTGTGTCTAGAAGCAGGAAACTTCACTGTAAATTTGAAGCTACAGAACTACAAACAGGGTCTCAAAAGAGAATTAAATCAAAAAACATGTCCCAAGAATGAAATCAGATCTGTATTAGTGTTCAAGGTCAGAATCTGACTAAGGATAAATGTCAGATCCTGAAGCTCCAACAGCAAAAATTATCCATCTATTTCTTTGATCTGAGATAATTCAAGTCCTCACCAGCCATCCTACACTTTGAGAATCGGGGGATAGGATGTGAATTATTTGGAAGTTTTAAAGAACTCTAATCTATCAAGGAATATGAGAATTAATGAAGCAGCTTTATTCTTATTCTGTCAAAGCTTGCTTGTGCAAGACAGTAAGAATATAAAATATGGAGACAAAATTTCCTTCTTTTTATGGATAAAAAGATATTATCTTTATTCATTTATAAGGTTGTTTCCACATCTTGGTATTTGTGAATATTGCTACAGTAAACATAAAACTGCAAATAGCTCTTCAAGATCCTGATTTTAATTCCTTTGAATATGTACTGAGAAGTGGGATTGCTAGATCATATGGTAGTTCTATTTTTAATTTTTGAGAACCCTTGATACTGTTCTCCATAGCAGTTTACATTTCCACCAACAGTGTACAAGGGTTCCGATTTAACAGCATCCTCCCCAATCCTCATTATTGTTTTTGTTTTCTTTAGCAATTGTCATCCTAACAGGTATGGATTGATGTCTCCTTATGCTTTTGACTTGTATTTCCCTGATGAGTAGTGATGTTGAGCACCTTTACATGTATCTTTTAGACATTTTTATATCTTCTTTGGAGGATATCTACTCAAGTCCTTTGTCTGTTTTTTTATTGGCTTATTTAATTTTCTGCCATGAAGTTGTAGGAGTTCTTTATGTATTTTGGATATTAACCTCTTAGCAGATATATAGTTTGCAAATATATTCTTTTCCACAGGTTGTCTTTTCACTCTGTTAATTATTTGTTTTGCTTTGCAGAAACTTTTTACTTTGATATGATCTCATTTGTTGTTGCCTGTACTTTTAGTGTCATATCCAATAAATCATTTTCAAGACCAATGTCATGAAGCTTTCTATTTTAATGTAGCAGGAAATCTAGTTTTCTAAAACACTGATAGGATTATGGAAAGCACATTTCTAGTATTTATTTTTTACAAAATGGGCTTGATGAACCTGGAACAGAGAAAAACTTGAGAAGGTATTAATAATAGAAAACTTCAGTACTGCAATATTATAGATTCAAGATTATCTCTTAATGATAGAACTTAACATATTTATTTTCTTAAATTTATCTCAAGGAGACTATTATTTCCATTCACTAATTTTATCTTGTGCTTTTTATAACAAATCCAAACTTTAGATTAGGCATATATACAAAGTATTACATGCTGGAAAAATGTCCTTGGTCACAATGGCTGTAAAACGTTATTTTATATCCTATCAATCACCTAGAGACTAACTATAAAGAAACAGAATTTGTGCTCCATGAGGTATATAGTTTAATATGCATGTAAAGCACTTTAAATTTTGTTCCAAATTTAAATTTGAATTTTCATTAGTGAGTCGTCTTATTGTCTCAAATACACTGATGGTGTAAAATTTATTCCTCAGACTTATCATATGATTTGATAGCTCTGTGTTGTTGCATGCATTATTTCATCTACCTGAAAGCTTTTCCTATTTATCTCCTGCCCCTCTTTTCCCCAGTCTTCTCTGGGAAAACTGATGGCTTTTAGTATCTACTCAGAATTTCTTTCCAGGGCTTTTCTATCTGTGATAGGATTTGTTTGTTAGGATTCCATATGCTTTTTGCGGAACTTATTTACATCACTCAATAAGTACTATAGTTACCTATCTTTCTAGGAAAACTATAAGCTAGCTATCTGAGGGTAGAGACCATGTACTTCTCAATCTTTATATTGCTAGTAATTTTCTCAATACTGGACACATAGTAAGTACTCAATGAATATCAAGTTCTTTAATATCTGTATTGCTTGTTTGACATGGAATTTATATTTTCCACTTTGAGTTAACTTCTATTTATAAACATCAATTGTAAAATTATATAACACCAATTATAAACTAGTAAGAGTAAATTATTTCTCACAAAGCTTCTTATACTTCCTGAGAAAGTTTAGACTGAGGATTATTTTTGTTGAATTTAATGTTGATTACTGGGCTAAAACTATGTTTTCTACAGAGTAATTTGTTAGATTTGTACAAAGTTCTCTCCAATACAATGTTTGAAAGTGGCAGATTTCCTCATTTTGAGATTGATTTTTTTTTGAGATTTATGTGTTTTTAAAGAATTTCTAATTGAATAATTATGATTTTCATTATTTCCCCTAACAGGTTTTCATTTGTTTGTTTTGTTTTGTTTTTTTAGTTTGGTTTGGTTTTTTATGTTTGCTTCTTTGAGTTTTATCCTTTTTTAGAAAGTTTTTATGATAAAAATAAGATGAATGGACATAATTTCCCTCTCCTTTATTTATAGACTATTCTCTGGTTTGTGAGGAGTCTGTTTGCCTAACTTCTTATGTGTAGCTTAAAAATATATTGTTCAGGGACCCCTGGGTGGCTCAGTTGGTTAAGCATCTGCCTTAGGCTCAGGTAATTATCTTAGGTCCTGGGATGGAGCTGAGCTCCCTGCTCAGCAGGGAGCCGTCTTCTCTGACTCCCTCTACCTGCTGCCCCCTCTCCCACCTGTACTCTTTGTCAAATATATAAATACAATCATAAAAAAATTAAAAAAATATTGTTCAAATGCAAGAATTTACACCTGAGTGTGGAGGTTGAATTCAAGTGCAACATTGGCAGTGCTAAGAATGAGAGTAAGGGCTGTGTGCAGAAGGAGAAGAGACAAATCTCAGGAAGACCATGAAACCAGAGTTGGCAAATATATCATGGAAAAGAGAGTCAAAGGAAATATATATAGATCTAGAAGAAATTCATTTATCTCTCAGGTTTTTAGAAAATGAAGTTTTGATAATGTTACAGTGAAATTTCAACATAATTTTTCTCCAATCTCATTTAGGTCTTATTGGGTATGAACAGTCATTGGATCATTAATATGCACTGAGCATCCACTATCTGCCAGGGACTTTCGTAAGCACTAGAGATCCAACAGTAAACAGAACTTTCTGCTCTTAAGAAAGTTAACTTACATTGTAGTGGAACTTTGTAGTATTTATAAATAGTTGTAGGTAATTTATTTTTTTAAGTTAACAATATTATTGTGGCTCATTTCACATTAAAAATATAGCATAATTACAATTCAAAAGACAATAAACATTGAGCAACTGTGTACAACTTAGCTTAAAAATAAAATATTACAACTTTTTAAATTAAAATAAAATACAACAAACACTGTTGAAAACTCTTGTATTCCTTCCTCTGTCAATGGGCTCTCTTGCTCAACTATTGACCCCAATAGTTAAAACAGAAATGGACAAGACTGCTTAATTCATATTCTAACTGAAACCCATTCTTCCTTCTTATCACACTTCCTTGAAACATTGACGAAAGTATTTTCCAATGACCAGAACACACCAATCCCCAGGACAAAAAAAGCCCTGATAAAAATGGGATGACTGGAAGACTTACATCTCACACATCCCTACCCCTCTCATGATCATTTGCTAAACACATATCAACACCACCCATGATCACACACTCTGACTGCTCTCTTGCACCTACCTCCTCTAACCTCTCCTATAAAACTCTAGGTGTCCATTTTGCCAGTGGAGAGGTCACTTGTTAAGACATAAGCCGGCCACCTCCCCTCGTTACCAGCATCCAAAGTAATATTTCTCTTTGTCTTTTCTAAACCCTCATGTCTTGAGTTATTGGCTTCTCTTGAGATGAGTTTATCTGGGTTTATTCAGCAACAGTGTTGGCAAACCCAACCAGGAGCTAGACTTTCTATTTGTTGAAACCCCTCGGGATCCCCAGGATGGAGAGTTGGCCAGGGAAGCTTACCCATTTGTTTTCTAAGTTAGCAGCTGTGGCAAATTGATGACAGCTCCATATTCTTCCTTTCTGACCCTCAAGTCAGTAATTTCTATCCTCTTTCTGCCCCCCAAGTTGATTATGCTCTTGTTTTTTAAAAATATATTGACAATATAAATATTCCTTAAATAATTACTATTGTTTTGCTTGTTTTTAACATTCGATATGCTAACAAGTTTTGTGTATTCTTTTGAAATTTGTTTATTTAGTAGTATTTTGGGAGAAATTTTTGAGATAGCAAAGACTAACAATTCTATGATACTTAAAATGAACATAAATAGTCTAATATTGCTACAATCTTTGATGTTTGCTTTAATCATTCTTGTTTTATACATAAAGAGAATGTGTCATGGAGTGGTTAAGTGTCATCCATAAAGCTGAACAGTTAGTATGTGGCTAAGCCAGGCTTAGAAACCAGAAGGTTTGGTTCTAAAAATTTAATTATATTTTGTAGTCCCATTAGATTTATTCACATTGAGGGCTTTCACTTTTCTTCCATTTTCACAAGTCTATAATATTCCAATGAGATATAAGACTTTTAAAAAAGTTCTTAATGGGTACTTGTGTTGTTTCTCGATTATTTATTTATTGCTATTCTGCCTTTCTAAGAAATATCAGTTATTTAATTCCTGTGGTTCTAATCAGGATTTCAGGATCTTTTCATGTTCACGTGCCTTTATCAGAAAAATACCTTTATGGCTTCAATATTATATACCGAGAATTTTAACAGTGGTTGTTTAATTTCTTGATCAACCCTTTAAGCTATAAGTTCATTCAAAATCTCTGTAGGGGTTAGTCTTCTATTTTGTTCATGGATTATTTATTTTCAAATTAAAAATACGTATTTTCATTTCAGTAAAAATATAATCCAAGATACACTTTCTCTTTGTCATTTATTTTTTATGTGTAAGTTAATATAAATCTGCACTCTCTCTGAAATTTAATGTAAATTGCTTCAGGACTAATGAACTGTAACCAAAATTCTTTAATAAGCATTCATGGTTAAATGACTCAACTTTTATTGTATGTAGGTTTGACTCTGTTTTGAATATGTTCACTAAAATTATAATAGCACTGATATTCAGGTCTTAACCATGCTTGTGGCTTATGGCAAGTGTACCTTCTATTCACTTATAGATCATTGAGATGTGGCATGTAATTCGATCCATCTTGTCACAAACATGTACAGCAGGTTATGTTCATTCCATCCCTTATTTCTAAAATGATCAGATATGGTAAAAGGTAGAGGTAGAGTTTTATGAAAATAAAATAAATGAAATAAAAAGAACTCCAGTATGGTAAGATTACTTTCTCAAAGAAAAAAAAAACTAAGATAGGAAGAGTGTCAGCAAAGAAGTATTATCCTTGAAGTGCTCTCTCTCTCTCTCTCAATTATTACTGATTATTACTCTACTTACTATAAACAGTTTTACACTAATACCTCAGATAAATTTTATCATAAAAATCTAGTTTTGTGGTTGTTTTGTTTTTTAAAATTTCTTTTGAAGCACTTTCAGTAACATATGCTTCTAGTTGATGAAAGTAGAATAATCTGCCTTCCTTCTCTTTGTAAGAGCGAGCCTCCATATATTTATTTAAATTCATTTATTTAAATTCATTTGGAACCTCAGGTTCCCTTTGCATCTCTCTTTGTCTCCCTCTGTTCCTCTCTTTTTTCTGTCTTTCTTGCTATGTTTCTTCTCTTTCTTTTTTTTCCTTTCCCCTTGTCTTTGTCCATCTCCTTTTGCCAGGTTGAAAGCTGTACTAAGGATAGACTATGGCTTTCTATTTAATACAGCCTTTGGTCTCAAGTCAAAATGTGATGTACCTGGCCATGTTTCATCGAGCAACCAGGAAATACTAATGTATAGAATACTAGTAAAAAGGTCAGAAAACACAGAGTAATTTAAAATTACTTTCCCATTGGAGTCATACATGAACAAAGTAAAAATAAATCCTCGATTAAGCATATGCATGAATAAATCCAACCTAGTTAGTTTGAAAACTTATGAAATTCATAAAAGCTTAATGAAATGAAGAAATTCTATTAACGCAAAATACCAACAGAGTTCATTAGAGATAATTAAGCTTCTCAGACAACAGATAAATGAACAAGTCTTAGTATGAAAGTATGTGGGAGAGCATTAGAGTTACCTCTTTCAACATTATGTTCACTCTCATCTCTCTTTGTGACATTCAGAATGAAGCAGCAGAACGAATATTAAAAGCAACACTAATTGAAATGTTATTTTCTTATATATTAGAGCTTTTTGAAGAACAAATGCAGATATTTAAGGCATATAATTTATTTTTAAAAGGATTTGATAGGTTAGAGTTAAATTCAGTTTGTAATAAGGTAGTATTTATTTTTTTTTGCCTTCTTCATTAGATAAACTTTGTATTAGATATTCAGAACTATACCAATTTAAATTACATCAGTATTGAATTGTCAAAAAACAAAATTCAACTGAGTAAATTTGAAGATCTAATTGGCTTTATTCAATGACTTAGGAGTCAGGCAATAACCATTTAACAAGTAGAAAGGAACTATGAAGAACTATATAAAATGGGAAACTTTTATAGGCAGCAGGGGAAAGGGATAAAGAAAGAGTGAGTTACTACATCATCCTTTGCGACATAAAAAGTAGTTTATGTAGCAGAGTTTCTCATTGCTACTGACTAGAAAATTCCAGAATGACTAGTTAAGATTGCAATCTTGGAGAAAGTTGAATTTGCAAATAGGTTAGATATCAAGCTTTGGTTTGGTGACATGTGCTTAGCATAAGTGACTTCATCTGGGGCCTGTTGTCTCTCTCTCACTTTTTTTTTTTTAACAGAAACATTATATTCATACTTATAACATAAATTATATAAAACTTAAAATATAAAATAAAATGTTATCTTTCTAAATTCAAAACCTCAAATGAAAAGTAGGTGTGACCAAAGATTAAACTCCCTTTTAATTTTTTTTTGTCACTATTACGTATTTCATGCTATCAGAAGACAAATGACAGAGAAATTTATGAATTGTTAAAAATCAAGACTGTAGGCCCCAAATGAAATCTCTTAAGCTAAGCCCCACATCACCAAACCAAGGCTTAATTATAGTTTGGGTCTTCCAGAAATGAAATCTTAAACCAGTGGATCAGGAATTGCCTAATCAACAGTAGTTAAATAAGCAGCCTGATAGACCCCTGCATTTTTCCATAGGAAAGTTACCTCGCAATAACTAACTCACTCTTTGGCCTAGTATAACTCTTGTTCTTACTCCCTTCTTCCAATAAAAGTCTTTCATTTTGTACAGATCCTTAGAGCTCCTTTCCATCTCTTAGAGTAGGTTGCTGCCAAATTTGAATTTATTTTTGTTCAAATAAACTTTTGCAATTTGTAATGTGCCTCAGTCTATCTTTTTTAAAATTTATTTATTTATTTATTTATTTATTTAACAGAGAGAAAGAGATCACAAGTAGGCAGAGAGGCAGGCAGAGAGAGAGGGGGAAGCAGGATCCCTGCTGAGCAGAGAGAGTGATGTGGAGCTTGATCCCAGGACCCTGAGATCATGAACAGAGCCACTCAGGTGCCCCTAATTTGTCTTATTTTGTTATTGGCTTATCTAGCTAAACATTTGTCAAAATTTTTTAAATCTTTTTAAACTATCAATTTGTTTTTATTGATTTTTATCTATTGAAAATAATATATGATAATGTATATTATACTCAGAATCATTTATTTCAGTTTCAATCTTTATTATTTCTTTACTTTTCAGTGTTTTGGAATTAGTTAGCTCTATATTTTAAATTTTCTTAGGTTAATGATGGCTTTTTTTTTAATAAAGTCACTAAAGCTATAAATTTCATTCTAAGCAGTTTACCTGCATCCCAGAAGTTAGATATACTCTCTTTCTTTTCTCCATTCTAATCCCTACTGTTTTATAGATTTATTTTTTTAAAGCAGTTAAGAAAAGGTGAAAAATATGCAATTTTATAGTTTATTTTATAATTACCAACATAATTACCTTAAGGAGCATTCTTTGTTTTTTGTTGTGTATTTTAATTATTATCTAGAATCACTTGGTTTTAGCATAAAGAGCTTAGTATTTCTTGAATTATTATATACTAGCAATGAATTTTCTCAGGTTTTGACGATCTTTGAATGTTTTTATTTTATCTGTATTTTTGAAATATGGTTTTGCTGGATCTAAAATTCTTGTTTGAGATATTTTTACGCTCACTACTCTGAATATGGAGTTCAGCTGCTTTCTCTTCCCCATTGTTTCTGTTGAAAGTCATCTGTTAACCTTATATGGGGTTCCATGATCCATTTTTCTCAATATCTTTGTCAATATTTTGACTCTGATGGGTCTGGGAGTGGATCTTTTATGTTTCTCTTATTTAGAATTGTTTCTTGGATGTGTATACAATATTCTTTAACAAATATGGGGGGCGCCTGGGTGGCTCAGTGGGTTAAAGCCTCTGCCTTCGGCTCAGGTCATGATCCCAGGGTCCTGGGATTGAGCCCCGTATTGGGCTCTCTGCTCGGCAGGGAGCCTGCTTCCTCCTCTCTCTCTGCCTGCCTAACAAATATGGAAAGGTTTTAGCTATTATTTCTTTGAATATTTTTATGCCCTTTCCTCTCCGTCCTGTCCATCTTAAACTTTTATTGTATGTATGTTGATGTACTGAAGTATCCCACATTTCTCTAAGGTTTTATGTATTTTTCTTCATTCTTTTTTTCTCCTTTGTTTTTCAGATAGTGTCACCTTCAATATCTATCTTCAAGTTTGCTACTCTTCTGCCAGCTTAAATCCACTTTGAGACTCTCTAGTGAATTTATTTTTTTATCGTAATTTTCAACTTTGTAATTTTCATTTGATTATTTTTTTAAAGACTGTATTTATTTGAGAGAGAGAGAGAGAGAGACAGGGGTAACAAGAGATAGCAAGAGAGAGCACCAGTGGAGAGGAATGGGAGAGGGAGTAGCAGACTCCCTGTGGATCAGGGAGCCTGACACAGGGCTCAGTCCCAGGACCTGGGATCATGACCTTACCCAAAGGCAGACACTTAACCAACTGAGCCATCCATAGGACCCTCATTTGATTATTTTTATAATTTTTATCTCTTTTTTGACATACCTTATTTTATGACATATTGTCATCATACTGTCTTTACATCATACTGTCTTACATACTGCCTTTAGTTCTTTGAACATATTTATAAGAGATTATTTGAAGTCTTTAGTCAAATCCAAAGGGCTCTTTCAAAAACAGATTTTATTACCTTTTATTTCTGTTTAAGGGCCACACCTTCCTATTACTCCTCATGTCTTGTATGTTTTGTTGAAAACTAGACATTATAGACATATATTAATATATTATTAGTAATTATATATATTATATATTTAATTAATAATATAGTAATATAATTGCTGTTATATCAATATTAATATAGCCACTCTCAATACTCACCTCTAATCCCTGGTGGTGATACTGTTTTCATGGTCACTTATTTATTTGTTTAATAACTTGGCTAAACTGATGATATGAAATCTATTTCCCTGCACAGTGTACCTCTATTGTTTCCTCTCATATTTCTTCTTTTTATCTTTTAGCCTAGTTAGACAAATGTTTTCCAAGATCAACATAAGCCACTTATGTCTAAGATTATGCTTACGACCCCTTACCAAATTAGAGCTTACCTTTTCCACTGCATGTGTGTGTGTGTGTGTGTGTGTGTGTTATGTGTATTAGAGGCTGTTATTATAGAAAAATGTTATTTTGTCCCACTTTCACCTAGGGACTAGTAGCTTAAATTCTTCTTCTCTAATCACTCTAATCCCTCCTGAGAGTGTGAAGCCCTAGATACAGGCAGAGTCCTCTTGATTTTATTTTATGCCTGGATTCCTGAGTTGCCCTGGGTCATAGTATCTTATTGTTCAGCCCATGGTTGGCAGAGGCTTTGATTAAGCTCCTGATGCAACTGAGAGTGCCACTCTTTGTTTACTTAAAATGTTTTCAACTTGGCCCCATTTTCTGCTCTGATTGCTCTTCAGCACAGGCAACCTAGCACTTATTTACAGCCTTCCTAACCCCTAAGGTTGATGGTAGATCTAGTCATTCTTTGGAGAAAAAAAAAAAAAAAAAAAAGAAAGTGAACAAAAAAGATACCATTAAGACAGTGTTTCTATAAAATGTTATTTAACACATTACCTTTTTTTAAAAAAAATACATTATTTCAACATATGACACATTAGAGTTTTAATGTCATGCATCTTTCTTGCAAAACCTCATTTAGAGAACATAGGGTCTACATTGTGATTAATTTTGTTCACTAATATTGTCATACAAACTCAGGCTTCAGAGACTGTTATAATTTAGAATTGTGCCTTAAAAACTTTCTGGGTATGTGAAATTTCTTAAATTTCAAAACTCTTACATTGATTTTTCGAATCTGCATGACAGATATAATTACACCTATTTCATAGTAGTATTTTGAAGATTAAATTTATAATTCCATAAATCAGGAATCTCTTTGTCATTGTTATAAACTATGATGAAATTTTTAAATAAAATTGAAATTATATTGCATATAAAGATTTAGTCTTGCATTAATTATAAACATAAGTGACTATTTTGTATGAATACATTTATAAGTACTTTAATAATTATATTCTACTTTACTATATGAATGTGCTATGAATTCATTGTTTTTTTTTTAAGTTTTAGCTATGCCCTCTAACTCTTCGGTCTTCTCTCTTTTTTTTTCCTTATATTTTATTTATCCATTTGACAGACAGTCACAAGTAGGCAGAGGTCACAAGTAGGAAGAGAGGCAGGCAGAGAAAGGAGGAAGCAGGCTCCCTGCAGAGCAAAGAGCCTGATGTGGGGCTCGATCCCAGGACACTGGGATCATGGCCTGAGCTGAAGGCAGAGGATTTAACCCATTGAGCCACCCAGGCGCCCCCACTCTTCTCTCTTTTTGCATAACCTAGTTTTTGTCTTAGTTGAGGATACATAGCCTATTATCCCATTAGTGGCTTCCTTTAGTAAACTTTAAAATTATTATTTCCCTTCTTATCGTCAAGATTAAAGTAAAATCAAATAGGATATCTTCAGTCTAACTTATATGAGCTAAAAGTTAAACATATTTTCACTTCATTACCGCCCTTGGAATTTTGTTGGTATAATCTGGGTAATGGTATTTGTGGTGATTAAGGTGATGATGATAATAGTTGATCATGTTTAAACTGGCTATCTTAGATACTGTCTTTCTTTTATCCCACAACCTAAGTCTTCTAGAATTTTTTTTGGTGGTGTTTCTGTTCGTTTTACATCTAGGCCAATAGGAATGCAATATTTCTGAACTTTTATTCAGAAAGTGTTTTCTGTATTTCCCAGTAGTTAAAAAATGGGTTTCAATGGCACTCAGACTTGTGGCTACCTGAATAGTTATGTTATTATTAAATCATATTCTTTTTATTCCCTTTTTCTCCTTTATTTTCCTGTAGAACTTTTACATTTTTTTAGATTTTAATTCCAGTACAGTTAGTATAGAGTATTATATTAGTTTCACATGTACAGTATAGAAATTCAATAATTCCATATATTACTCAGGGTTCATCATGATAAGTGTACTCTTAATCCCAATCACCTATTTCACCCATTCCCTGCCCTCCAATTTACCTCTCCTCTGGTAACCATGAGTTTGTTCTCTATAATTACGTGTTTTTTGATTTGTCTCTTTTTCCCCCTTTTTTTCATTTGCTTTGTTTCTTAAACTCCCCATATAAAGTCATATTGTATTTATCTTTAATTGTATTATCCTTATTGTATTTATCTTTCTCGGACTGGCTTATTTCACTTGGCACTATACTCTCTACGTCTATACATGTTGTTGCTAGATCATATTCTTTTTATAAATTGTAGTATTCTATAATATAAAGAATTATACTATAAAGAATAGAGGTAATTTTTACTTCATTTTAGGTAGTATATATTTTTTTGCCTAGAAACTTTTTTTTTTTTTTAAGATTTTATTTATTTATATGACAGACAGAGATCACAAGTAGGCAGAGAGGCAAGCAGAGAGAGAAAGAGGGAAGCAGGCTCCCTGCTGAGCAGAGAGCCTGATGCGGGGCTCTCTACTGGGATCATGACCCGAGCTGAAGGAAGAGGCCTCAACCCACTGAGCCACCCAGGTGCCCCAATTTGTGTCTATATTTAAACTTTGTTTCTTAGTGTACAAAATCTCATATTGTTCCCTTTCCATTATTTCTAGCACTTCTTTCTTGAACGTAATTCCATAGTAAATAGATGGTTTCTCCTGGATCTGTCACCATGGTTTTAGATTTTTGTTGTCTTGTTAATATTTTTCTTTGCTTTATTTTGCTCGTTTTAGTTCAAGGAGAATATCTCGACTTCATGATTTCTACACTCCTACTTTTTTCTTCACATTTAGTATCTGTTTCTTGCTAACATTATTATTTGTAATAGATAATTATTTTCATCTCCAGACAGTTTTACCTAAAAATCAGGTTATTTCCCTTTAAGTTTTCTTGACTGATGTTAAAAACCTGAGTTAGATATTGTCCAAGTTTTCTTTTTATTCTTAAAATAATTATTTTTAAGAGAGAAACATTTCCTCTTGTGCAGTCTATTTTTATGGATTAGGTAAACTTTCTTTTTACTTTTAGATAAGCTCACTCTAAGTATTTTCATAACTGCATTTTCCTTGCTATAGCGACCATCAGAAAAGAAAGACTGCCATCCTAATATTTTCTTTGAAGTGGTTACTTATTTGAGAAACTATTCTTACCTCTGATTTAGGGATAAGTAGTAAGGATCTATGATTTTTCTTCTGCATGTATTTCATTATACTTTATTATTATATGATAATATCCTCTGATGAGAAAAGAAGACACTGCTAGGAATCATTGACTTCATCACTATTATTCTGCAGCATTACCTCAGACAACCATAAGAAAATACCACTGACTGGGTGGCTTAACCAATGGAAATTTTTCCCCCTTAAAGTGCTGAAGACTAGAAATCCCAGATCAAGGTGCCAGCAGATTCGTTTTTTGTAAAAGCTTTCTGCCTAGTTTTGTGACTGGCTACCTTCCTCCTGTGCTCTCATATGGCCTCTTGTGTGTGTGTTTGTGAGCACTTGCAGAGAAAGGTATCTTCCTTTTTTTATAAGGACATAAGTCCTATTGGATTGTTCCCATTGTTATGACCCCAGTTAAACCTTATTGCATCTTTATGGGCCTTATTTCCAAATACAGTTACACTGGGTGGATAAGACTTCAACATATGAATTTAGGGGGAACACAATTACTTTCATAGCATACATCTACATAATATGTAGTAGAAATGTATCCTCTTGAACATCCAGAGTTATCTGTAATAAAGAAAAATTTTTCTTTTCACAATATTACATTTTCTGTAAACATATTTTCTTTTCCAATACAAAAAAATTAATTTCAATGAAACTAATAAGCCTTTAAGTGATTTGATAACAACTGGTACTTTTATATATATACATCTATGAAGGAAATTAATGCTCAGTAGATATTTTTTAAATATTGGAATTCCAATAAAAATTTACTAGATCTCCTAAGAATTATGTTCATATTTGCATATCCTACTTTTAAGATTATGACAATATTTACATGAGAGGAAATTTATTCTGTCATTATTGAACTCAAATCATATCTAAATTAACTCTTACATAGTTGCCATGGATAAATAATATGGTAATATTTAATTCAAATGCATAATTAATATTGTGAATCAAAATGATAATTTTTCACTCATGTTTTTCCTTAATATTTGTGTGGTCATAGTGAGCTAGTTGTATATTGACATTATGGATTCATATGTTATACCTTTTCTCTTTTGCCCATGACATACAAATAATGTGAAATCAAAAAATGCAGTCATAAATTACTAAATGTAGGATGCTCTCCCTGGAACAGTGTTGAACTGGAGTTTTACACTTTTCTCTTTATAAGTAGTCCTTCTTTATTAGGGCAAAATAATCTTCCAACATATTATATAACTATTTATGTATGAATTCAATAAATATATAATGACTATCTTTTATATTTCAGGCACTAAGATAGACCTTCAGAATTTAAAGATAAAAGGCATAAAATTATACTCAAGAATTTCACTGATGAGGTGCTTGTGTGGCTCAGTCAGTTCAGTGTGCAGACAGTTAACACAGTATTTAGCCCAGGTCATGATCTCAGGTCCCTGGGATTGAGTCCTGCATCAGGCTCCATGCTCAGAGGGGAGTCTGCTTCTCCCTCTTCCTCTTCAGCTCTGCCTGCTTATGCTCACTCTCTCTCATGTTCTCTCTCTCTCTATCAAATAAATAAATAAAAATCTTAAAAAAATAAAAAGAATTTCATTGGTATGTAGTAGACAAACCTATAGCTAGAACAGGGGATTTATATTCTGGGATATTAAATATTAACTTATTTTCTATAGTGAACTTGTGGTTTTATTCAGGCCTCAATTCTCAATAGTAAATAGTTAGGATTTACTATTCAATGAATGAGTAGGTATGCCTAGAATCAAGAGTTCATTGATAAACTTGGCATAAACTATTGATAGGGTTCTTGGACTCTTTAAAAAGATAATGAGGCATGGGTACACATTTTTTACCAATATTTCCAGATATGAAAAATTGCTTCTTTTGCACATGTGGAAGGTATCTTTTCTGACATTCACTAAATCAATATTAACTGTTTATAGATCAGATTTTTCTTCTATGTAGGATTAGCTAGACCAGCTATGATCGTGGAACAGAGAGTGGCACTATAGATTGACTTTGAGTTTTCTCACTTGGGAGCTAGGTAGAGGGTGAAGTCATTCATAAAACCAGAAAACACAGAAAGAGAAAAACTTAATTGGTAGGATTATATGATGATAAGGAGGCAATTTATCTTTCTGTTTTAGAGTTGGGAAATGAAATGTTGAGAATTCAGACAAAGATGTCTATGAGGTCATTGATTACCCTATTTTTCTAAATGGAAGGGTCATTTTTTAAAGATGCCTCCACTGTATACCTCAGTCAAAATATACCTCCAACTCCATAGTCCCCAACAAAACTATCCTTTCAGTAGTCAAATGCTGTCTTTTCTCTATTAACTGTATTAGTTTTAACTATTCTTTAGTTCCCTAACTCGTTTATCTTGCTACACTTCTGATTATTGCAGTAACCTCCATCTCATTATTATTCACTTTACAATCTCTATTCCTTTAAATTGATACTTTACCTCTGCTGAATTAATACTTCTCAAACTCAAGTCAATGCATGCTACTTCTTTAATCATAAATCCTCAGTGAGGCCCATATAAGTCTCAGAAAATAACCAGTCTTCTTAGCCTATGATTAATTAAATAATGTATTTTTTTAAAAGATTTTATGCATTTATTTGACAGAGGGATCACAAGTAGGCAGAGAGGCAGGCAGAGAGAGAGGAGAAAGCAGGCTCCCCGCTGAGCAGAGAGCCCGATGCAGGGCTCGATCCCAGGACCCTGAGATCCTGACCTAAGCCAAAGGCAGAGGCTTAACCCACTGAGCCACACAGGTGCCCCAAATAATGTATGTTTTTAACATGTATTTCCAATCTCATATTTTATAGGAACTCAATATTACAGACAATTTGAACTATAAATTCTATGTGTAAAATACATCTTTGGTCATTCTATTAGAATAACTTTTTTCCTGTTTTTGTCTTTTTTCAGAAAGTTAAAATTTTAACAGGGAATATGTTGAATTTATGTATCAATTTTGGGAGTATGACCATCTTAATCAAAATCATTTCAATTCATAAATTTTGAATATCTTTCCATTTATTAATTATTTAATGTCTTTTAATAATAGTTCATGGTTTTTCAGTGTAAAGATCTGGCACTTCTTTTGTTTAATTTATTCCTGAATATTTTCTTTTTGATGACATTGTGAATGGAGTAATTTTCTTAATTTCATTTTCAGATTCTTTGTTATTAATGTAGAGAAATGCAATTAATTTTTGTATATTGATCATTTATCCTGCAACTAGTTTATTAGCTCTAAAAGTGTGTGTGTGTGTGTGCATATGCAAACATGTAATCCCTAGGATTTGCTCTCCCCACCCCCAGTCTGGCAATTTCTTAATTTCTTTTTTCATTTTGAAGGATAACCTTGCTGGTTATAGAACTCTTGATTGACTGTGTTTCTTTTCATTCAGCATTTTTAATATATCATTCCACTGCCCTCTGAACTACATTGCCTCTGGTTTGAAATCAGCAGTTAATTTTATTGAGAATTACTTAATTGATGAGTCTGTTTGGCTGCTTTCCAAACACTGTCTGAATGTGTCTTTAGATCTGAGGCAAAATTTTTGTAGGCAACATATAGGGTTTTTTTAAAAGCATTCAGATTCTCTGTGTCTTTTGAGTAAGAAATTTAATACATTTAGATTTAAAGTAATTATTGATGGTTATGTATTTATTACCATTTTAAGTGAGTCATACTGTTTTGGTCTTTCCTCTCTACTTCTGTGTTCTTTTGCTCTTTTCTTTTGTGGTTTGGTGACTTTCTTCAGTATTTACTTTAGATTCCTTTCTCATTGTCTCTGTGTATCTATTATTGATTTTTGGTTTGTGGTTGCCATGAGATCACATTAAATACGTAATATGTATATATAATATATATGATTAAATGTATTCTAAAAACTATTTTTCTCACTGCTTCAAATGTCAGGTTTTTGATATTGAATTTTGTATGTTTTTATTGAGTGTGACTTTTAACTAATTATTGTAAATATAGTTTATTGTATTACTTTTGTGTTAAAATATTCGTACTTGCTTTTTAAGTGGCTATCCCCTATCTTTACTATATATTTGCCTGTATCTGTGAAATTTTTACTTTCAGATGTTCTCTTATTACATGTGAGTACTTTCTCTTCAGTATAAGGAAGCCTCTTCTTAGTTCTTGTTGGCCAGTTTAGTGGTGATAAATGCCTTTAGCTTTTGCTAGTCTCGTAAACTCTTACTCTCTCTTTTAATTCTGAATGATAACCTTGATGAGTATAATATTCTTGGTTGGAAGTTTTTTCATTTCAGCACTTAAAATATATTATGCTACTCCCCTCTGGTCAGCAAAATTTCTGCTTAAAAAAATCACCTCATTGGCTTATACAGGCACCCTTATATGTAACAACTTGCTTTTCCCTTGATCTTTTAAGATTCTCTATCTTTAATTTTTGACATTTTAATTACATATATCTTGGTATAGATCTCTTTGGCTTCATCTTAGTTGAAATTCTCTGGGCTTACTGGAATTAAATATCTGTTTCTTCCTCAGGTTAGAGAAATTTTGAACCACTGCTTTTTAAGTAAGTTTTCTGCTTCTTTCTCTCTTTCTTCTCTTCCTGGGGTCCCTATAATGATGATCTTATTCTGCTTGATGTTATTCTATATGTACTTTAACCTTTCTTCACTTTTTAAATATTTTTGTTCTTTTTAATGCTTTGTTTGGGTGATTGCTCTGTTTTCACTAATCATTCTTCTACTCCATATAGTCTGCTGTTGAACCCCTCCAGTATGTTTTTTAGTTCAATTATTGTATTTGTCAGCTGGGTCACTTCAGTTTGGTACTTTCTTATATTTTCTATTTGCTGTTGAAGTTCTTACTTCGTTCATGCATTTTTTTTTTAATTCAGTGAGCATCTTTATGACTATTACTTTGAACTTTTTGTCACATAGATTACTTATCTCCTTTTCATTAAGGTCTTAGATTTTATCATGTTTCTTTTTTTCCTATTTGAAACATAATCTTCTATCTCTTCATTTTGTTTGATTCTCTGAATTTGTTCTATGTATTCAGTGAAACATCTATATCTCTTAGTCTTAGAGAAGTAAACTTGTGTAGGAGATCTCCCTTGTGTCCCAGAAGTGCAATTCTCTCTGGCCACTTGAGCCAGACACTATAGGGTTGTCCCCTTTATGGGCTTTACATAACCACTATCTGTGGTAGGGCCCTGGGTAGCATAGGAACCCTTAATTCATGGAGTAGCAAAGCAAGACATGTACCTGACTTCTTGTGGTAGGGCCATGGCAGGTTGTTATGGAGAGGTGGGACACACTCACTGGAACTGGAAGGTTAACAAGAGGATACCAAAACAGCACCTGAAAACATGAGTTCTAGCAAAGTAGAAGAGAGCTTATATAAAAAAAAGTATAAGAGAGTATAAGAGAGCTTATATATAAAAAAAAAAAGTATAAGAGAGTATAAGAGAGCTTATATAAAAAAAAAAAAAAGGCCACTAGTGCCTTTGTGAGTAGAGAGGGAGTCTCAGTATGTTTTTACCTCTCCTGCAAATGTTTTAAGATTAATAAATTGGTCTCCTTCAAATATAGTTTAGGTGCTTTTTCAACCTGCTGCTTTTGCACTGAGTCCTGAGGTGAGTAATACCCTATAGTTCTGGGGTTCTTCTGTATATAAGCTTTGCTGGTTTTCAAAGATGTTTGGGGAGTTCGTCTTTCTAGTACAGGTCCCAAGGGTTAGGGTGGTGGAAGTGGGCTATAAACCTCTTGTTTCTCAGGGAAAAGTGGTTTTGGGGTTTTTTTTTGTTTTGTTTTGTTTTTTTAAGATCCCTGTGTATTATGGGTCACCATACCTGGAGTTGGGGTTATGGAGTTACTATAACTCTATCTTTCTTCCTGTTTTGATGTGACTCTTTTATCCTCTGTTGTGGAAGCACTATTCATCTAAACTTTAGGTCTTTTTCAGAGGAAATGATTCCTTATGTAGCTGTATATTTGTTGTGTCCATGGGAAGAGGTAAATTCAGAATCTTACTATGCCACCATTTTGAACTGCCTCCCTCTATCACTTTTGATAATGACTTTCTGATGCTTCTACTTAGGTTTGTTTAGTACTTAAATCTGTTAACAATTAAAAATTTGAATTTGTCATACTGTTTTTAATCTTTTATCTACCTATCATTGACAGTGGTAAAAATTTTAATTGAAAAGTGTGAAATTAAGTAACAGAACAGAAAGATAAGTGACTGTTTTGGGATCTTAAGGTGCTGTTAAAATCTAAATGGCTTGTTTGATTTTCTGTTAAAAATTTTTGGTTTTGGAATATAGAGCAAATTCTAGGTAATGGCATAGGGTTGATCTTTACCCCTTCATATATTTCTAATATATTCTGTTTTTCATCTCACTAATATTAAGTTGATATAATGCATTTATTGTGATATAGTATTTTCAACATAAAAAAAAAACAAGAGCTTATACCAATATCAAAAAAAAAAAAAAAACCCAACAAAACAAAACCAAAACAAACAAACACACAAAAAACAAAAGAAATTCTATCAGTAACATTCCATCCACTAGAGGTAGCTTAGTGTGGCACAAAGTGTTTGGTCATGGAAATGGGTAGATACATTTAGAAATTTCAGTATCCACTAATAAAACAATGGTGGGTGATGACACATATTATGGATAAACTGTTCAAATTAAATGAAATGTTATATGAAATATCTTCAGGAAAATAGCTGACAGATAGCACATGCTCAAAGGTTGTCAATTCTTCTTCCTTTTTTTAGTTCTATTTTACAGCTTTGGACAGAACAATTTAAACCAATAAGCTTCTAAGACCATGATATATTTAAATTGCCTACATTGAAGGTGATTTTCTATTAAATTTCTAAAACTAAGTTGTACATTGGAGGAAAAAAAATCAGTATGTTACCCTGACAAACTAAATTTTAAAAGTTTCAACACCTTCCTAATGACTAAATCTCTCAAGATGAAGAGTTTGAAAGAGCTAAAGGTAACCCTCAATCAAGAAGATTATATGGTGAAAAATAGCCTTGAACATTGTCTTTCTAAGTGCTCTTACAATCTGCACTTGAAAAAAAATTGTAAATTTTACTGGAGAGGAAAATCATACCAATTGTGAAGTAATGATATTGGCCTTTGAAAAGTGCAAGTAGTGCCTGATTATAAGGTTACTGATTTATTTAGGCAACATGCTGCTTCTAGCTTGCACTTTCAACTGTCATTTAAATTGTATTCAACTTCAGCTTAACTTGTATTCAGCTCATTGCAAACCTTAGGAAACCAAATTTAATTCTATTTCAGAGGTTAGGGAGACTGTATAATCTCTTCCCAGCTCAATTCTGGCTGACAAAAACAATTGCTTGCTTTCTCAGCCATTCAAATTAATTGTGAAATCAAAAGAAACAAATGATGATTAACTGGTTTGCCATGTGAATGTTGTTTCCATTTTTTACTCTGTATCTACTGTATATTCTCTTTAAAATATATAAAAATGGCAAAAATTTTTGATATATCAGTTATTTTTCAGAAGTAGACTAGCATGAACTAAATACCAGTAATTAAATACCAATTTTCAGTCTTCACTCTCTCCTTTTCTGCCTCCTTCCTTTTCTCTCTCTCTCCATCTTTTTTTCTTTCCTTTTTCCCTTCCTTCTTTTCCTCATTCCTATTTTCCTTCATCTTTTATTTCTTCCTTTAACAGACTATACTTTCTGGATTAAGTACCAGACGAAATAGAACTTTTAGGTAGGTATCATGTAGTAGATATTCATTATCAAGTTCTATCACACTAGACACAGGAATTTTTGTTGAAAAATAGAAGAGGGTCCTCTGTGTGAATTTATAAATTAATACTAATTCATGGAAGGACTATGAAACTTTATCTTAATACAATTAAGAGCATTAAATTTATAAAACCTACAATATAAACTAATAGAAGTAAAAAGTAATGTAACCCTTGATTTAACTTTTAATAAGTTTTTGTAGAGCCACAAATATTCAAATTTATTAACATATATATGCATAATGTATGTATGTGTATAGCTTACATGTGTATCTTGTACCTTCCTTTTTATATAATTCCAGATTTATCTATAGAACTACTGAATATATTTACAGTGTTAAGTTGCCTAAAATATTCTTTAAAGGTAGTTTGGGAAGATGGTACAGATCATTAATACAAAAATCAACTGTACCCATCTCAGTTATGTAGTTATGTGTTTCTCCCATCTTCCTCCAAATTTGAAATGTTTTCAATTTTATTTTTATAACGATGCATTAAAGAATTTAAAATTTCTCTTTGTCAATTTCCCTTTTCAATCTGTGTATTTAGCTGTTAATTATAAATAATTTTCCACAGATATATTCTTTAATTGCTCAACTAAAGGCATGCATCTTATAGAAATTTTAATGATTTCAAAATGTATAGAATTGTATTTTGAACATAGTAGGTTTAGGATTTATGAACTAAAATTATTTTTTATTTATTTTTATTTTTTAAAGACTTTTATTTATTTATTTGACAGACAGAGATCACAAGTAGGCAGAGAGGCAAGCAGGGAGAGAGAGAGGAGGAAGCAGGCTCCCCCCACTGAGCAGAGAGCCCAACGCGGGACTCCATCCCAGGACCCTGAGATCATGACCTGAACTGAAGGCAGAGGCTTAACCCACTGAGCCACCCAGGCGCCCCAGATTTATGAACTAAAATTATAAAAGTTACTTGTAAGTGTATTCTATACATTTATCAACCACAGAAAAATAATTCAAAACCTGTTAATGAGAAGCACTATATGTATAAATAAAGTATGTGCACATTCTATATTACCTACACACTGACCACATATTAGAGAAAAAAGTCGGACTTAAGTCTTTTAGATAGACATTTCTCAATCTCAACTGTTGTGTGTAGTTAAATACGATTTATCTTTCTTATTCATTATTTCCTCAGTTTATTTTTATCAAATCTCATTCTGCCCTTCAAATTCATGGTTCCAGGGCCACGCAAAGAATTGGGCAGAGCTTATAACATAGAACCTAGGGCTCCCTACTCTTGGAATTCTCCTTTCTAATATTCCCTTCTCACATTATAGAGGCTATGGTTGTTCCTGGTTAGTCTCTGTTCATCTGACCAAAAGACTTTTTTAAAATCCAATTTAGGGGACATCTGGGTGGCTCAGCTGGTTAAGCCTCTGCCTTCGGCTCAGGTCATGATCCCAGGATCCTGGGATCGAGTCCCACATCAGGCTCCTTGCTGGGAGGGGAGCCTGCTTCTCTTGCTGCTTCTGCCTGCCTCTCTGCCTACTCTCTCTCTCTCTCTCTCTGGTAAAAAAAAAAAAAAAAAAAAAAAAAAAAAAATCCAATTTAGATATAGTAGTAGACCTGACTTTATTCTATCCCCAGATTAAAGCCTTAAAAAATGAGTAATGCATGCTGTGTTATTCATTTCTTTCCAGTTTCCAGTCTCTTCCAGAATTTTCCTCCTTAAAAAAAAATTAATACAAGTGATTTCCTGATATTTTTCCAGTCTTTTTAGTTGTTATTGGTGGGAAAAAGGTGAAGTTGGGGGACAGTAGAAGCTTACATGTTTATATTAGTTCAAATTTCAAGTTCTACCAGAATAAGAAGGTGGTCGCAATACTGAGAAGGCAGAATAAGGATACAGGGAGTTTGTTGGTGACATATCCTGATCTCCAGACAATATTTGGGAGGATGAAGACAAGAAATTGTGAGATACATCATTTCAGGGCATTTTTAAGGCATTGTAAAAATAAGTGTGGCTGATGGTGATCTGGGAGACTTTCTGCCTTTGAGAGAATGGGAGGGTCATTGTAAAAACCCATGGGATGGATGGAATTGTTCTATGTAGGCTTTAACATCTAGATTTAGCTGGAGGACAACTCTAACCCTGCAGTTCCAGAAAAAGAAACCCCCGTGCTGGGAGATGTCTTGAAAGGACTCAAAGAACTCCTTGACTTGTGCCAGCCTGAGAGAAGGTGGTGTGCTGGAAACATGAGGGAGAGTATAGATATTTTGTAGACTATAGAACTATGGACATATGAAGCAGAAAGTGATATGAAAACCTCTGATCAAGGGCAATTGATTATGTCAAAGATAAAAAGTAGATGGAAGAGCCTGTTTTCTTCCTTTGATTACCAATTTATTTATATTTTAATGTATGAAAATTATAAAAATGAATAATAGCATGTATTTTCATTGTAGTCTGCTAGATTTTTTTCTAAGAAAGAAATATATGCACGTCTGTGGGTATGCATAATTCTTACACCATTTATATTTTCCAAGATGGTATACTATGTTATTTTCTTAAAAGCATAAATTAGCTTTGGAGGCATTATACAGTTTGAGACAGATATAAAATAGACAGGATTTTTGGTAATTATATATTTTCATACTAGAATGTTACCAAAGTATGTGTCATGATGAACAATAAATGATCACTTATTCACTATTTTATAAATACTTAATATTCCAGGTACAGTCCTTCATCTATGTTTTTATCCTTCCATCACTATAGATTTTGCTAGTATATCAGCTTTTTTCTTTCTGACCACAGGTAAACTGCTTTGTCAGCTTCAATCTTATTTTGTTGTCTTCTTTTTAGTAAGTTTTGTCCTACTATAAAATAGGTTTGGTCTATGGGAACCCACTCTGTGAGATCACAGCCCAGGTGCATTTTTGTTCTTACACAACACATCTTGCCCATCTGTTCTTGGCTCCATAGGTGACTTGGATAACATCTGTTTTACTTGTTTGTTGACATACATGAGCATTTGTGAGGCAGTTGCAAATAGAAATCTGCACATTCATCATTCAATTGATCCTTGAGGAACAGCCAACTTTCTTTCTTGGCTAACTTTAAATATATAAAGTTCTCTCCTATCTCCCTTCTTTCTCTGTATATCTCTCCCTCATATTGTCCTCCTTGTCTTTGATGAAACAACTGATGTGTTAGGTTGTTGGCATCATTTGCTATGCTTATTCTATTCAAATGCAGTTACATCCCCTTACTTTCATTTCTTTAACTGTCAAAGACTAGTTTCATTTAAATCTTACTGATTTTAATTTTTCAAGTGTTAAGAAATTTAAAAATATTTTAAAAATTTAATATTATACACTTTTAATAATTTTGCTTTTTGTCTGAGAGAATCTGTGTACGTGTGTGTATGTATGGTGAAGCTTCTTTTTTTTTTTTAAGATTTTATTTATTTATTTGACAGAAACAGATCACAAGTAGGCAGGCAGAGAGAGAGAGAGAGGGGAGGAAGCAGGCTCCCTGCTGAGCAGAGAGCCCAATGCGGGGCTCAATTCCAGGACCCTGGGATCATGACCTGAGCCGAAGGCAGAGGCTTTAACCCACTGAGCCACCCAGGTGCCCAAAGCAGAATATTTCAATTCTACAAAATAAATCAAAACAACATATATTATGTAGTTTTTTTTCTTTTTTTAAAGAGTGAAATGATGACAAAGAGGAAAAAGAAAGATAGGGCGATCCAGAATTCCTTTTTATTTCAGTCCTTCCTTACTTATCAGTAAGCCAAAGGCAGAGAGTGTTGGTATAACATACACATATCAAGAACTGAATATTGAGTTAGATTTCTACAATGTTTCCCCTGTTCATACAAAATACATATGCATGTGTAAGCTGTAAAACACAAATTATATAATTCAGGGATTTTAAAACTGCAATTAACCAATATAAAGGTTATGGTAAAACTCATGCTAATGATTTAAATTTTTTTTCCTTACCTAAAATGACATTAAAAAACAAATTAAAATCACAATGACAATTTGCAAAACAGATCAAAGAAGGATGGAAAAGGTTTTATATTTATTACTTTGAATAGAAATTTTCTAACAAGGAATCTATTTTCTATCATGTTTCTATTTTACACTAGGCTCTGCAAATCAGGTCTCTGGCCTTGCATTTCCCCAACCATTCTAAGCTGCATAGGACTCTAAAATGATATGGATATTAATATGAACTTATGATTGCTAAAGCAGCAGCTAGTGTTTCTAGTTATGAAAATTGAAAAGAAAGAAGAACTTGAGATGAAAATTAGGATAAGACTAGATCTGTTGGAGCTATCCAAAATATTCACTTCTCTGAGATTATTCATGATTATTTTGCCCTGCATAGATAGGTGAAAAATGATGGATAGGTGTCATGTTACAATATTGACATTACATTTTTGACATATATATGACATAAAATATGTCTCCCACACTGGATACAGTTTCACGTATTTTAATTTATGCCACATGTAGACACTGTCAGGCTTATTGTCATCACTTCACATTGCAATAGAAATGATCTGCCTGACTATGCTGGGAGCAGTTATATACCTGTGTTTAAATCAGCAAGCTCTGTAAAGAAGGAAAATGTAAAATTAACATGACATCAAGGAGCAGATATGGGGAGTACAGTCAGTTTTACATATGTCCTTAAGGTGTCTAATACAACCATACAGACTAGGTTTGCCTTTCAAAGTTTTATACTGATGTGTATTTTCTAATTTCTTATTTAATGAATACTTGCCTTTATTTCATACCACATAGTTTAAAATACATTCAGGTGATCATAGTCCAATTAAGTGACCTGAAATTCCTATATCATACACTATACATAAGTCTCTAAATCCTTTCCTTTTCTTTATATTCACCCATTATTTTATGCCTTTCATCATTTTTATTTTAGCTTTTTATCATTTATAAGATGATTCTCCTCCCCTGGTTGAAATTCAGTTTATTTGCTCTAAATGGTTATGTGACCCTTGGCTTTGTCAAGACCTGAGCCACTTTACTGAAGTAGGACATTTTTTTTTTTTCATTTTCTTAATTTTGTTTCTACCAGATTTGTTTGACAGGCAGGATCTTTCAATCAATCAAATTTATATTAGATATGTATCAGAAAATATACAGAAACTACAGAGGTGACAGCACCTTAACTGACTTCAAGAGACACTAATTAATTGGTTTGACTGGAAATGTTTTTATTTGACAAGATCTATAGTTGCAAAAAAAACATTGATTTTAAACATTTCATGGAAAAATCACGTTTTGACTTTATGGCACTGACACATTGATAAATGCAGTTTATTCCATACTGAAATGTTTTCTTCCCTCAAGTAAACACATTTTACATTTGTATAATTATTCTTTAATACAATTTTTTAAAACCCTATTATTTCAAACAATGAACTAACTGTGAGATTGTGAGTAAAATCAGGCTATCAAGATATAAATGCTTAAAAATTAACAATTTCATTATAAAATTTTGTGCTAAGTATGTTTTAATATTTTTTGGGGGGGGGGTACATATTTTCTTTATTTGAGAGAGAGAGAAAGAGAGAGAGAGAGCACAAGCAGGGGAGAAAGCAGAAGAAGAGGGAGAAGCAGACTCCCTTCTGAGTGGATACTGACCTGTAGGGCTTGACCCCAGGACCCTGGGATCATGATCTGAGATGAAGGCAGATGCTTAACCGACTGAGCCACCAAGGCACTCCCCCCCAATTTAATAGTTTCATATTGTCTTAATGGCTTCACCAGAACCTAGCAAGTCCACAAAAAATATTTTAAACAATTTTAAATTCCCAAAAGCAGTTAAAAAAACTACTTTGTAAGCCTCAAATTGTAATGTGCCATTTATTTAATGTAGAACATGAAAGTGTGCTTTGTTAATTAATTTAATTTTTTGTTACTTATAAAGGCAAGCACCAAATAGCATCACATAATTCATCCATTCAACTTGTCAGTAATTTCAAATTAATGGTAATTACTTCACAAGGTCTATAAGTTTCTGTTTAGAAATTGTTAAGGAAAAGTGTGCACCACTACCTGGGCCACACACCATCCCAGATGATTAAAATTAACGATGTTGCTAGAATTGTCACTCCTAGGACATCATGTGCTACAATCACTTGAATAAGCCACAGGATAAGCATATGACAAGTTTTCCAATTGTAATGGGATAAGCAGAATTTACCTGTGGTATTATATATTGATTATAGCTAACTAATTTCCATTAAAAACTTTAAAATTCTTATCAGCATTATATAATTAATTAGAAATATGCAGGGGTGCCTGGGTGGCTCAGTGGGTTAAAGCTTCTGCCTTTGGCTCAGGTCATGATCTCAGGGTCCTGGGATCCAGCCCTGCATTGGGCTCTCTGCTCAGCAGGGAGCCTGCTTCTTCCCCTCTCTCTGCCTGCCTCTCTACCTACTTGTGATCTGTCTGTCAAATAAATAAATAAAATCTTAAAAAAAAAAAATAGAAATATGCAGTAAGATATTTTGGAGGAAAAAAGTGAAGCAGTTTGTCATATCACTTACAAAATTTAGTTATTTCAGTCATGTTTTGGTTGTTTATTATAGACTATTAAATCAGTTGTCTCTTTTATATTGTTTATATAAATTTTGATATCATGTAGATAGAAGGATTTGCAGCCCTTTTTTCCTGCTAAAAAGAAGGTAGAATTGAGTTAAGAAGCCTAATGTTTAATATTTAAGTCAGAGGTTTTCCTTGTTTCTTCAAGCCTTTTATGATATCAATAATGATATGAAATAGTTTACTTGTGCTTCTGTATGTTTGTGTTGTTTTAACTGCCTCATGAACAAAAAAATTCGGCATACAAAAGTGGTCTAAATTATCTTGTAAAATAAGAGAACAGATGATAAAATGGTGAAATGCTTAAGAGAAAATTGGAAAGTGATTAATTTTTCAAAAAGCAAACTACTAGTGCTTTTTCTGACATAACAGGGAAACTCTGGGTTTATAAACTTGGTGGCACCAGGTTCTTGAAGCAAAGGTTGATTGGTTCTTAAAAATAAACACAATATAAGCAGATTATGTACTAATAAATTGTATAATAATTTCCTATTTGTTATCAAACATACAGAATAACCCAATGTATTTATTTTCACTTAATTTCTCAAACCCATTAATTAGAAATGAGATTGCTGTTATTATTTTTCAAAAATGACCTCTAAAGTTAACTTAGATTATAGGAATGTGTCCACTTTCAGCAGTGGGAAGAAGTTAGAAACATTTGCCTGCCCATCAGATCTCCAAAGATTATTGCTAAACAATTTGACTATAGAGTTAAAAAAAAAAAAAAGTCTTCTTATATCTGAATTCAGAATTTTGTCTTTAGAAAGAAAGAAGGCAGGGATTAGCTAAATTTGTACTCTATTGCCTAAAAGGTGCTAAGAGAGGTTTTCTAATAGGAAGTTAGGTATAGTTTTCTGAATTCAGAAAAAAAAAATCTGTGTTAAAAATAACAGATTGCTAATAGGTACTACATTTTGGCAAAGAAATGGTTTATTAAGTGAATACTTTTATGATACCAGTATAATAAGAATAACTTGAAAGGGAAAGTCCAAATCTTTGCAGTATGATATAACATAATGTACAAGGATGGTAGTAATATTCAGTTCTAATTTTATTCTTTCTTTTACACGAAATGGGAGAAAAAGAATTGGATAAAAATAATTTCAAAGAACAGAAATGTGTGAAAAGTATTTCTTGAAAACTTAATTTCTTCATAGTACTAGTATACCTCTATAGAAAATAATACACATAAAAATGATATTAGTATACCTCTATAGAAAATAATACATATAGAAAATAATTTTGGGGTGCCTGGGTGGCTCGGTGGGTTAAGGCCTCTGCCTTCAGCTCAGGTCGTGATCTCAGGGTCCTGAGATCGAGCCCCATATCGAGCTCTCTGCTCAGCGGGGAGCCTGCTTTCTCCTCTCTCTCTGCCTGCCTCTCTGCTTACTTGTGATGTCTGTCTGTCAAATAAATAAATAAATAAAATCTTTAAAAAAATAATAATTTCATCCTTCAGTTTCACTAAACACTTAGTTAATTTAACCTATCATGGGGCAAAAAGAACAGTGATTTATAATTCACAATTTATAGAGATGATACTTAAACACAATCACAAGATTATAGCTCAAAATAATTTCATAGGAAAAAAAAATCACATTTTGACAAACAAACCATGTCAATGGCAGAGGAGCATCTACAACTCCATGAATTTGTCATTATTGGAAATTTAATCCTTCCATCAATATAAATTAAATGTAACTCTTATGATATCTATTGAGATCTTTAATTATTGTTTATAAATAGTATTTAACTAACTTAGCCAAATACTTTTTTTAGTAATATGCACAAAAATACCTTTAAAAATCAGAAAAACTTGATGAGTATACTACTATAACCAAATTATACAAAATCAAATTGACCAAGAGATTCAAATTAAGTATAAAAATAATCTACAGTTGTTTAGAACTGGTTTAACAGCATGTTGGAGGAAGGGCCAGAAAAAAATCTTGGAATTTGTAATGAAGATGAACTAGCAAAATGGTTAAAATGTGTGTTAATATCAATTACCAGTGACTTCCAGATCAAGAGAAGGAACACCCTTACTATAGTTAAAAGTGACCTAAGCACATATGATACATTGTATCCCATTTTAAAGATCATACTTTAAGTAAAAATCATGGATAAGTTAGAATGTGTATGTAGATAAGCATAGTAGCATATGGGGGAGAAAGCATATTAAATTGAATATTAAGGAATAATGTTTTAATATGGAGAATGTATGTGTATAGAGAATGTATAAAAACTCCATGGCTAAACTCCTGGACTACTAACCAGGTGACCGACTGACATTGCAAATGTTCTGCAGTTTTCAGCTTCCGTAGTTTTCTGTTAATCCCTCAAACTGTTATGCCTAATCACTTTCTTCACTTTTAATTTCCAATGATTAATTTCAATGATGCTTTAAAGGCAATCTCTAAAACTATCTCCTAGACATGCCTCCCTTCAGGAACATCTTCCTCTTTCTTGAATTCCAATAAAACTCAGCACATTAGAGATCACATTCTCTCATGTATAACATCCTGGAAGTTTATTTCATCCCCACAGAAAAAATAAGAATGTGTCTTTTTCAACTTTATGACTCCCATGGTCTTTGTACAGTCTAACAAATACTTAACAGAAACATTCCGTTAATTAAGTATCAAGATTATTCATATCTCTTTATATAAAGTGACATAGTCACAGTACAAAGGAGAGAGGGCATGCATGATTTTATTGAGAGAAAAAAATACGGGAAATGATTAAATTTCACATGTTTTAGACATTTAATGATGGTTATTTAAAGAAAGTAGGCTGTTACTCATGAATACATAAGGAGAGGGAATTTAAATTAACATTGGTAAAATGTATTTGGAAATAAAGGAAACACTTTCAGAAAGATACAGCTCAAACAATTGTACAAATTAGAGGTGAAATGTCCTTTTGCAATAATGAAGAATAAATCTTTGATTAAATAAATTTCAGATTTTAATGCTTTTAATGAATTTAAATTTTCATGGGATCAGTAATAAAAATGAAGTAGTATTAATATGTATTTTTCATAGCATGACCATATTTATATAGGATGGGAGATTATATATATTACATACATTTTTTGGATTTTTTCCAAAATATTTTTATATTAATAGTAAATCAATTTGTTTTACTATTTACCACATTTTGTTTTATTTTTTAAAAGAATTTATTTATTTATTTGTCAGAGCACAAGCAGGGGAAATAGCAGGGAGAGGGAGAAGCAGGCTCCCTGCTGAGCAAGAAGCCTTATGCTAGACTTTATCCCAGGTCCCTGGGATCATGACCTGGGCCAAAGGCAGATTCTTAACTGACAGAGCCATGCAGGTCCCACATTTTGTTTTAAATTAGAAATAATTGGGGCGCCTGGGTGGCTCAGTGGGTTGGGGCCTCTGCCTTCGGCTCGGGTCATGATCCCGGGAATCTTGGGATCGAGCCCCGCATCGGGCTCTCTGCTCAGCAAGGAGCCTGCTTCCCCCTCTCTCTCTGCCTGCTTCTCTGCCTACTTGTGATCTCCATCTGTCAAATAAATAAATTAAAAAAAAATAAAAAAAATAAATTAGAAGTAATTGGTTGAAATCAGCTTAGACAACATAAGTATACTATCTGAATTCCTTATAAGAAAGAATTACTAGTCATTCATGGGGATAAAAATGAAGCATAGGGAATATAGTCAGTGGTATTATAATAGTATTGAATGGTGATTGATGGTAACTATAGTTGTGGTGAGCATAGAAGAACATCTAGATTCGTCAAATCACTGTGTTGTACACCTAAAACTAACCCTATATATTCCCTGTACTTCAATAAGAAAGAAAATTATTAGTCATTGTCCTGATAACAGTCCTACATATTAAATGCTTAATTAGGTTGATTTTTACTTTAGAAAAAGTTAGAGAATTGCTGTTAGAAATTATTGGACATATAGAGGTACCTGGGTGGCACAGTGGGTTAAGCCATCAGACTCTTGATTTGGGCTCAGGTTATGATCACAGGGTCAGAGATCCAGCCCCACATTGGGTTCCAAGCTCAGTACAGAGTCTGTTTGAGATTCTCTCTGTCTCTTCCTCTGGCTTACAACCCTGCACAAACACTTGCGTGCATGCACTCTCTCTCTCTTTCTCTCAAATAAATAAATCTTTTAAAGAAGAGAAATTATTGGACATATAGAAATGACTAATTTTTGAGAATTGAACATTTTTAGTTTTGGTGAACATAATGAGACTAGAAGTTTGAGGAGATTTAATGATGAGAAAAGAATTTGATAAATCATGGTAGCCTTTACATAGAATCATAAGGCATTCCATATCAGACTATGTTCTGTTTCTGGAAACTTCAGAGAAAGTTATTGTTTTTTAATTCTCAACTCAGATTTTTTTTTATCGTTACAAATTTTGTTTAATCCTGAAAAATTATTAAAGTGGTAAAGGATACAGAAGCTTCAACTAATCAATATTAAAAAAATGTTCTAGGTTTTTATCCTATAAAGTAGTCACATTGTGTGGTTAAATGTTACTTTAAATATTAAGTATGTTTTTTGAATTTCCATTTTAGTAGAAAATTTTAATCTTCTGAAGACTAACTTATTTTGGGAAATAACCAATAGGTCTTTTAGTGCCAAGTAGGAATATAGTGCATGATCACTGAAACGTAGTATTTGATGTCCAATATTGAGCCTTGCTGTAAAGTGAGTTTAAGCTTTCTTAAATGGTTTCTGTAAACTGAAAGGACCCAATCAAAAAAGGATATCTAAAGTCATTTTTACCAATAATAGCATGTAGATTTATGCTGTAATGTAATTCTTTTGGTATCAGAAATAAAGTAGTGTTATAGTAGTGAGCAATGATCTACAAAGGGGAACAAGGGAAAGACAACTCTGATTTGGATGTTGTGTCTCACTAAAATCCATTTTTGCACTTCCATGACATCAGCAAGAACTATTCCTTAATGCTAATTCAGAAGGACAGCTGCAGTACATTCATACTTGGTCACAGCAAATGGATGGTAAAAATCTTGTGGTCTTTATAAAAAAATATATATAAATACTAAATCTTTAGCACTCCGAGGACCTTTGGCACAACAGAATCATTTGTTTATGATGCATCTTTTCTTTCTGGCATTAATTTCAGTGGTATTCACTAAGGGGAAAAAATGCTTGGCATAAACAGCAAACTATAGTCTTTCAAAGAGGTTCTTGCATGACACTATTCTTAAGAGATTTGCTTCAGTTAAAAGCATTCTTCTGTCCTGTGGATATTTGTATACATGTCTGATTGAGTGGAAAAAAGTGCTGGAGAAAAATGAGATCACAAATGTATGTTTTGGCTGCCATCAAGTCAATACAGTAATAGGTTGGTGAAAACATCAAAACACAATTTAAGCTGCCTTCGGTGTCTGAGTGCAAAATTCACTGGGCAGTCAGCCAGAAAAGGTCATTTTTTTTTTCCCATCTCATCAGTAATCATGAAGGAAATAAATACGAGGATCATGGTTTTTGTAAAAGTTTAAGTGATTGCTCTACAGAAAACAGTTTCTGAATACTCTGGAGTATATGTGCTTATTTGACTTAGGATAGTAAGTGGAAATGTAACAATGAGGTATCAAAAACCAGGTGAATTTGTGCTTGCATATGTTTAACACAGAAAAACTGACTACAATTCAAGACATTAGTTATGGAAATTGACACCTATTTAACATGTCAATGCTTGAAAAATCCTTTGATACATTTTTGAAGACATTAAGGAAAATGCAAATGTATCTGACAAAGCTTGTAATCAATAATTTCATGCTAATTATAACTTGAATCTGAATAAAGGATTTGTGTGATCAAATCAATATTACTTTGCACAGTCAAAACAGTAATGCTTTTTTATATATTTTTTTCAGTTTTCCAAGACCCCACCTCCCTCCCCTCCAGAACCCTCAGTTTGTTTCTCAGTGTTCAGTCTCTCGTGGTTTGTCTCCCCCTCCGATTTCCCCTAACTCATTTCTAAAACAGTAATTCTTTAATAATTTTGAAATATAAATCACAAGAAAAAAATATATGGTACATGAAAGTTTGAAATCCTCATCTGTCGTTATGTTGAAAATCTGTTCTTTTAGTAAACTTTTTAATTATATGCCTTACTGGAAAAAACAAATTCTAATATGTAAAACAATTTTAAAACTTACTGATCATTTTTATACATTATGTGCTGTGCTAATTGGTAACCATTTAAACCATTAAACTAGAAGCTAGAAACAATGTTTCTCTCTGAGCAGTAATGTAAAAACACAGTGGTTTTACTATGGGACCATGCTTACATTCAACATGCATTTTACACAGACAGGGTGAATAGCTTACATGTTAGAATAACTCAGTTTTTTATTATGAGTGGGAAGGATAAAAACATAAATATAATGCAATGTAATAATTGTTAGGAAAAGCTGTGGAAAAACAAAGACGAAAACACCAACTCTGTCATATTTGACAATATTTTTATAATTGGCAATTGTTGAATATTTTTACTAAATTACATTGTGCTTAATCAGGGTACTTCATACTATTTATATTATGTGGGGATGACAATAGAATATTATACTTAAATATATAATAACATATAGAGAATATATGGTATATAAAACATCAAAATAAATTGCATGTAGTATTTTGTAATATTTTATTTCAGTTACATCTATCTACACACACCCTGGTGACCAAATAAATTGTATTTTAGGATTGTTGCCTTAAAACTTTGAAAAACATGATTTTACTTATCTAGCAACTTATAAAATGGAAAAAAAAATCTATAAAAAAAGACAACTGCTACAAACTTAATGTCTATTTCCAGAGATACTTACAGGGACTATTTTGGCCTTTATGCATTCACAATAAAATTGTGCTGTTAGATGTCTAGACTTATATACTTTCAGCCCAGTTTTTTTTTTAGCTTTGTTTATTTTTTCTGGAAGTACATAAACAATATCACATTGATTTCAGGTATATAACATAGTGATTTAATGCTTACATACATTAAGATCACCATGATAAATCTCGTTACTGTCTTCTACCATACAAAGTTATTACAAGATTATTGACTATAGTCCCTATGCTGTACTCTCCTCTGACAACTAACAGTTCTCTTTATGAGTCTGTTTTTTTTTTCCATGTCTATTTTTTTAGATTCCACATATAAGTGAAAACATATGATATTTTTCTATCTCTGATATATTTCACTTAGCACATTACCCTTTAAGTCTAAATATATTGTCACAAATGGCAAGATTTCATTCTTTATGATGGTTGAGTCATGTTCCAGTGTGCGTGAGTGTGTGTGTGTACCAGATCTTTATCCATTCTTCTATCAATGGACATTTATGTGGTTTCCATATTGTCGCTATTGTAAATAATGCTGCCATGAACATAGGGGTGCGTGTCTTTTCAAATTAGTGTTTTCATTTTCTTAAGATAAATGCGCAGAAGTGGAATTTCTAGACCATATGGTATCTATATTTTAATTTTTTAAGGAATCTCTATACTATTTTCCATAGTGGCTTCACCAGTTGACATTCCCCCTAGCAGAGCATGAGCATTCCTTTTTCTCCAAATCCTCTTCTACACTTATTTCTTGCCCTTTTGATACTAACCATTCTGAGAAATGTGAGGTATATATCTCATTATGGTTTGGATTTGCATTTTTCTGATGATTAGTGATCTTCAGCATATTTTCATGTTTTCTTGGCTTTCTGTATGTCTTCTTTGGAAAAATGTCTATTCAGGTCCTCTTCTGATTTTGTGATCAGATGGTTTGCTTGTTTGGTTTTTGGTATTGAGTTGTATGAATTCTTTATATATTTGCATATTAACCTTTATCAGATATAGCATTTGCAAATGTCTTTTCCTATTTAGCAGGTTGCCTTTTTGTTTTATGGATGGTTTTCTTCCTAATGCAAAAGATACTTAGTTTGGTATAGTCCTAATTGTTTATTTTTGCTTTTGTTGCCCTTGCCTGGGAACACAGATTCCATGTATATATATTGCTAAGACCAACAACAAAAAATTTACTGCCCATGTTTTCTTTTAGGAGTTTTATAGTTTCAGGTGTCTTGAATCCATTTTTTGGAAATATCTTATTTATTTATTTGACAAAGAGAGATCACAAGTAGGCAAAGAGGCAGGTAGAGAGAAAGGGGGAAGCAGGCTCCCTGCTAAGCAGAGAGCCTGATGCAGGGCTCTATCCCAGGACCCTGAGATCATGACCTGAGCTGAAGGCAGAGGCTTTAACCCACTGAGCCACCCAGGTGCTCCTCTTGAATCCATTTTAAGGTTATTTTTGTATATGGTATAAGAAAGTGGTCTAGTTTTATTCCTTTGCATGTAGCTGTCCAACTTTTCAATACCATTTGTTAAAGAGACTGTTTTTTTCTCCATTGTATAGTCTTGTCTCCTTTTATGTAGATTAATTGACCACATAAACATGGATTTATTTCTGTGTTATTTTGTTCCATTGATCTATGTGTCTGTTTCTGTGCCAGTATCATATTGTTTTGATTGCTATAGCTTTGTAGTATAGTTTGAAATCTGAAAGCATAATATATCTAGCTTTGTTCTTCTTTGTCAAGATTGCTTAGGCTATTTGAGATTTTTTGTGGTTCCATACAAATTTTAGAATTATTTGTTTTATTTCTGTGAAAAATGCTTGTGGTGTTTTCATAAGTATTACATTGAATTTGTAGATTTTGGGGGGATAGTGTGAACATGTAAACATTAATTCTTCTTATCCATGAGCATGGTATATCTTTTTATTTATTTTGTTACCTATAAATTCTTTCATCAATATCTTATGGTATTTAGAGTACAGGTCATGTACCTTCTTGGCTGCATGCGTTGACTAAATGTATCTCTAGGTATTTTATTCTTACTGATGCGATTATAAATAAGATTGTTTTCTTAATTTCTCTTTTTTGATGGTTCATTATTAGTGTATAGAAATACAGCAGATTTTCTATGTTAATTTTGTATCCTGGAAATTTACTGAATTTATTAGTTCAAATTGTGTTTTTGGTAGAATCTTTAGGATTTTGTATATAAAGTATGTCATCTGGAAACAGTGACAGTTCTGCTTCTTAACAGTTTGGTTCTTTTATTTTTGATTCTTACCTGATTGCTGTGGCTAGAATTTCCAGTACTGTGTTTGAATAAAAGTAGTAGGAGTGGACATTTCTGTCTTGTTCTTGATCTTAGAGGAAAAAGTATCAGTTTTTCACCATTAAATATGATGCCAGTTGTGGGTTTGTTATATATGGCCTTTATTATGTTGAGGTATATTGCCTCTACATCTACTTTGTTGGGAGTTTCTAATAAATTGATAGTGAATTTTGTTACATAGTTTTTGTATGTAAATACAAATGATCATATGATATTTAGTTTTTACTTTGTTAATGTGGTATATCATGTTGATTGACATGCATTCTAGACTAAATCTTACCTGACTGTTGCTGTATGATCCTTGCAATGTATTGATGAATTTGTTTAATATTTCATTGAAGAATTTTGCATCTATGTTCATCAGTAATATTAGCTGTAATTTTCTCTTTCTTTCTTTCCTTTTTTTTTTTTTTGTCTTTGCCTGGCTTTGTTAAGATAATACTGGCCACATAGAATGAATTTGAAAGTGTTACTTCTTCCATTGTTGGTGAATTTGAGAATGATAGGTATTAAGTCTTCTTTAACTTTTTGTTATAATTCACCTGTGAAGCCATCTGGTCTAGGGCTTTTCTTTGTTAGATTTCTGATTATTGAATCAATTTTATCATTAATTGTCCATTAAGATTTTCTGTTTCTTCCTGATTCAGTCTTGGAAGATTGTATATTTCGGGGAATGTACCCATTTCTTCCAGGTTGTTTAATTCGTTGGTGTATAATTGTACCTACTGGTCTCACGATCTTTTTTTGTTGTTGTTTTGTTTTGTTTTGTTTTGTTTTGTTTCTGTGATGTCAGTTGTCACATCTTTCATGTCTGAGATTAATTATTTGAATGTAAGCTTTTTTTTTGTGATGAGTCTGGCTAAAGTTCTTCCTTTTTTATTTTTTTTTAAAGATTTTATTTATTTATTTGACAGAGAGAGAGAGAGAAAGAGAGAGCACAAGTAGGCAGAGCAGCAGGCAGAGAGAAAGAGGGAAGGCAGGCTCCCTGCTGAGCAGAGAGCCCAGTGCAGGGCTCAATCCCAGGACCCTGAGATCATGAGCTGAGCCAAAGGCAGAGGCTTAAACCACAAGCCACCCAGGTGCCCCAAAGTTCTTCCTTTTTAAATCTTTTCAAAGAAATTGCTTTGTTTCATCATCATTTTTTTTTTCTTTTTTTAGTGCCTATTTCATTTATGTCTACTTGGATTTTTATTATTTTTCTTCTATTAACTTTGGGTTTTGTTTATCTTTTTTTAGTTCCTTTAGAAGTAAAACTACAGGAAACAGTTTCAGATTTTCTTTTTTCTTAAAGTAGGTGTATATTACTATAAACTTTCCTCTTAAAACTGCTTTTTTGTGTCCCATAGATTTTGGAACATTGTGTTTCCATTTTCTTTTTTCTCAAGGTATTTTTTTATTTCCTCTGTGATACCTTTGTTGAGTCACTGGTTGTTTAATACCATGTTGTTTAGCCTCCACATGTTCATAGTTTTTCCAGTATTTTTTTTCTTGTAATTGATTTCTAGTTCATATTGCTGTGATCAGAAAATGTTTGATATGATTTTGATCTTCTTAAATTTATTGTTAAGTCCACTTTGTCTAATGGGTCATTTTAGGCCACTGTTTCCTTAATGATTTTCTGTCAGAAAGATTTATTCACTGATACAAGTGAGGTGTTAAAGTCCTCTATTATTGTAGTATTACTGTGAATTTCTTCTTTTATCTCTGTTAATATTTGATTTATACATTTAGGTGCTCCTGTGTTAGCTGTATAGATATTTACAATGGTTATATCCTCCTGTTGGGTTTATCCCTTTATCATTATGTAATGTTCATCCTTGTCTCTTGTAATAGTCTTGATTTTAAATCTATTTTGTCTGATATAAGTATGCTATCTTAGCTTTTCATTCATTTCCACTTGCATGGAATATATATTTCTATCTTTTCACTTTAAAAAATACACATCTTTAAGTCTGAAATGAGTCTCCTATAGGGAACATATAGGTGGATCTAATTTTTTTTTTTTTTTTTAATCCATTTTCCCATCCAAGTACTAACCAGACCTGACCCTGCTTAGCTTCAGAGATCAGACCAGTTCGGGCGTGTTCAGGGTAGTATGGTCATATACTTTTTCTCCATTTTCAACTAATGTCTTCTGATTGGAAATTTAGTTCATTTACATGTAAAGTAGTTATTTATAGGTTTTGACATATATATACTTATTGCTTTTTTGTTAATTGTTTTCTGGCTGTTTTTATATTTCTTCCTGTTCCTTTCTTCTCTCTCTCTTCTCTTGTTATTTGATGGTTTTCTTCAGTGTTATATTACAATTTCTTTCTCTTTATTTTTTGTGCATTTATTATAGGTTTTTGGTTTGTGGTTACCATGAGATTCATATATAACATCCTATGTTTATAGCTGTATATAAGTTGATGGAAGCTTAAGTTCAAACACATGTTGGAAGCATTACATATTTTATTCCCTTCCCCTCAACATTTTATGCAATTCATGGCATATATATATATGTATTATTATTCTGTGTATTTCTTAACTAATTAATATAGGTATTATTGGTTATACTATTGTGTTTTAACCTCCATACTATCTTTATAAGTGATTGATCCACAATTTTCAGTGTCTGTATGCTTTTACAGTGTGATCTTTTTCTTTCACAATTTTCTTTCTACTAGTTCTAGTTTACAATTAAAGAAATCCTTTTAACATTTATTTTAAGGTTAGTTTAGTGGTAATGAATTCCTGTAAACTTTGGGAAACTCTTTATCTGTCCTTCAATTTTGAATAATATTTTTCTGTGTAGAAAATTCTTGGTTTAGGTTTTTTCCTTTCACCATTTTAAATAAATCGTGCCGTTTTCTTCTAGTCTGATAAGTTTCTGCTGAAAAGGCAGCTGATAGCCTTCTGGGCTTTCTCGTATATGTAATTAATTTCTTTTCTCTTACTGCTTTTAAGATTCTCTCTTTACCTTTAATCTTTGACATTTTAATTATTGTGTATCTTTGGGTTCATATGGTTTGGGCTCTCGGTGCACCTGGACCTAAATGTCCTAGGTTACTGAAGTTTTCAGTTATTATTTCTTCAAATAGTTTTTCTGCCTTGTTTTCTCTTCTTGGACCCATACGATGTTAATGTTACTATTCTGATGTTGTCCCAGAAGTCCCTTAAACTATCCTGATTTTTACTGTTGTAGTTGTTGCTATTGTTCAGCCTGGATGATCTCTGCTACCCTGTCTTACAGATCACTGATTGATTCTTTTGTACCATTTAATATGATGTTGATTCCCTCTACTGTATTTTCATTTCAGTTACTGAATACTTCAGTTCTGGTTGGTTCTTTTATTATATTTCCTATCTCATTGTTGAAATCCTCCCTGTGTTCAGACATTTTTCTAAGTTCAGTGAGCATCTTTATGACCATTACTCTTAAATCTTCATTAGGTAGATTGCTTATCTCCATTTTGTTTAGTTCTTTTTTTTTTTTAAGTTTTTAAGTTTTTATCTTATTCTTTCATTTAGAACATATTCCTCCCTCCCCTTATTTTGTCTGATTCTCTGTGTTTGTTTCTATGTACTAGGCAGATCAGCTACATCTCCTGGTCTTGAAGGAGTTGTTTTATGTATAAGTCTTCCTCTGGGTCCTTGTAGCACAAATTTCTCTTGATCAGTAGAATCAGGCACTCTGGGGGTCCCTGGGTGGCTCAGTTGGTTGAATGCCCAACTCGATTTTGGCTCCGGTCATATCAGGGTTGTGAGATTGAGCCCCATGTTGGGCTCTATGCTCAGCAGGGAGTTTGCTTAAGATTCTTTCTCTCTGTCCCTCTCCCTACTCATGCTCTTTCTCATTCTGTGAGTCTCTCACTCTCAAATAAATAAATCTTAAAAAAAAAAAAAAAAAAGGAATCAGGCACTCTGAAGTATGCTCTGTGTGGGGTCATTTACCCTCCTGTTGTGGCTAGACTGTGACTGCTATGGGTGTGCTAGCCCCAAGTGAGGCTGGCTAAGGGGCCCAGCTTCAGCTACTGTCAGTTCACTGGTGGGTAGGCCTTAATCATCCACAGACAGGGTGGGAGCTACTTTGGAGGGACACTATCTAAGGCAGCCTGCCTGACATATTAGGGCAGGAGCCACTTTGCCAGTGGTCCCAGTCATGGCCAAGGGCATCTTCCATTGTGGCAGGGCAAGAGCTGCTTGGGAGTGGGGGAGGAAATTCTGCCCTGGTCAATTCTGCTCATTGGGTGTGAAGAGACAGGAGATACTTTGGAAAGACCCTGTCTGGAGTGGGTGGGTTGGGTGAGATGGATCCATGGGGAACAAAGGACAGGCTAAGTTTTGCTAAGGAAATAAATGGAGAGTGTCAGAACAAGTTCCTGCCAGCATGAGGCCAACGAGGCTGAAGCATGGCAAGAAAAATTCTCCCTGCCACTACATACATTCTCTGAGAAAATTTCTTCAGATCCCTACCCTTCTAGCACACAACCTAAAATTAGTCAATAAATCTCTTTTATGTATGGCCCAGGCATTTTTCAGACTGCTGCTTCTGTGTTGGGTCTTAAGAACAAGTGAGTTTGTGTGCAGGCCCTTTAAGAGCAGAGTCTCAGTTTCCTATAGGTCCCCCCAGTCTCCAAAATTAGACCCTGATGCATTTCAAGTCTCCCAGAGTAGAGCCCTGATTTTCAAAGCCAGACATATGTGCACCCATCTTTTTGGTACAGATCTGGTACAGATCAAGGACAGAGGATGGCAGGGGGTGCCCAATGTGTGGTTTGAACTCTTGCTCCCCAGGTAGAACTTCTACAGGTGCAATATGCCTCCTGCTCATCAGTCACTATGCCAGGGGTGCGAGTCCTCACCAGACTGCATCTCTGTCCCTCTTATTTTTCTTGATGTGGTTTTTATTTAGTTGTGGAGGAGTTTTCTAATAGTCTTCAGCTTATTCTTAGAGTTGCTCTATATGTAGTTGCAACCTCAGTGTAGCCCTGGAAGGAGGTGAACTTTGGATCTTCCTACTCTGCTGTCTTGATCCCAAGAACAACCTTCAGCCCAGTTTTAAAGTGATATTTACCCCTAATAGTTCCTTATTATTCTCTTAATTTATAACAAAAATATTATTTAAGAAAGAAAACCATAGCACCTAAAAATATATAGGATGATGAGGATGATAATGATGGTAATGATGATACTGTTTTGATTTGATGGTAAAGGCATGCATTAAGAATTGTGTTTGCCTACTTAGCAGGAGAGCGGAAATTAATACATAAGTCAGGATTAATAAAAGAAACCAGAAATAAAAATGGCAATAAGAAGTATATTGAAGAAGTAAAGAATTTATATATACACAGTTGTTCCATATCAGATGTAAGAAGCATGGACTAACATGGACTTTCAGTTTAATCATAGATGTAATTATTTTGGCATGCTAATAAAATTTTTATAGATGTAAGAGACATAGCATTTTGGTTTGCATATTATTAAAGGTGTACAGATTACTGATGAGAAGATTACCTTAGGTCACTCAGAATTGATGCTATGTTTCAAGTATTTTGGACTGAATTATAAAAGACAACATATATGCTAAAGAACTTTTGAAGGAATAGGTATGGTATAGGAAAAAAAAAATACTGAAACCTTGTATAACTAATACTCAGATTAAGATATAAAACATTAGTATCTCTGAAGCCTCCTCTCTTGCCAAGCTTTTTCTTTACGCCCTGATGTGGTTAACAAAGCTTAAATTTACATGATATGGCAAAATGCAAAGCCAGTTTCAGCACTCATCTTACCTTTCCTGGTTTCTAGATTCACTCAGTTTTTGGAATATTCATTATCTACTTTCTTGCCACTTTATCTTTTCATTTATGAGACTACCTTTTTGAAATATGTTATTCCACTATTGTAATTGTTTACATTAGAAAGTCTATTCAGTGTGCCATAATTCTTGTTGATATATCAATTAGTCATATGTTTTTATATTTGAAATATAATAATAAGTATCAAGTTCATTTTAATCCAAGAAGGTCCTATTTCATGCATGCAAGTGGATTTTTAGATAATTATAGTAGACAGCAGGAAGACAGATAAATCATTTGTTGCTTTTATAAAGGAGAAAATGAGCATTTACTCCTCCAGAAGTGCTATCTTAAATATTATCCTGAAGATAATAGGCCAGAGCATTGAACCTAGAGCATTTTTCCATGCCTACCAAATGTGGCAACAAAACAATTCCAAAGCAGGAAAAATTTGTATTTTTACTAAAATGGTCAGAGTACCAGTGCTGATAACTGTTAAGAGAACTGAAAGAAAAAAAAATAACAATATTATGATTTAAAGAGATACGAAATTGTGGTGCCTTCATTTCAAAAAATGTTTTCTCTACCCAAGCAATTTTTGAGATCCTAATACAAAAATAAAGAAAATAGATAGGGAGCTGGAGTAAAAAATAATGGCATCAGGACAGATGTTTCAGGCTCAGTTAAAATGGTTATTGTCGCAATAACTCAGCAGTAGTGGGACAAAGAACAGAAGATAAGCAACTGCGTTATAGATACAAGGAATGACAGTGTTCCCTAAACCCACATAATAGATGAATCAGAATGTATCTAACAAATAATCAATAGAATATTTTAAGGTACATGCATGTACATATCACCCTGATAATCACTTTTAAGGAATATCTAAAAGAATCAAAAAGAATGTTAGAATTTGACCTATTTCTTTATCTTTTCACCTACAATGCACCTATAATTATAAAATTTAAATGATAAAAAACAATTCTGTATATCTTTTCATATCATTGTTCTATTAAAATGTAAATCATTCCAGGAACTATTTGAATGGTTAGGTCTTTCTTCTTTAATCCTTTCCTGCCCTTTGGAAAACAGAACTCAAAATCTTTTTTTCTTCTGAAGCATACTTGATTTAGCTGTATCTGACATATTGATTGTTTGCATTTCATTCCTGTCTGTGCATAGGCTTGAAATAATCCTTGAAGTATTCAGGAGGAAGGTGTAGGCTGGAGTCTTCCACCTACATCACTCCTTGCTCTAGAACTTTTTGGTTTTTAGCTGTAAATTGGTAATTCTATGTTAATTTTCATTTAGACAATTTCTTGGCTTCAATAATCTGAAACATTAAAAAAAAACACACACACATTTCTGTGAATACAGGATTGACACAGAGATTGTTTTTGTTCTACTTTAAGGTTGACTATGGATTTGAGCAGTTAATTGTTTAGTTATTCCTAACAATTATTATAATTATCAAATAAGGATTTCTATTTAAAACTATTTATACATGTAAAATTTCTTATTTAAGTGATTTTAGAAATACTTCCATCAGTGTCTATATTTGACATTTTCAATATAAGAGTCATTTACTAAGAGATTAATTAGCCCTGTTTTCCAGTCTATGCTCAATCAAAAAATGTACATTTTAAATAGTCTTTTTTTAGAAAGCGAAAATATAGATTTTTCAAGTATAGCTGTCTTTTTTTCTGAAGCTTTTTCTTATATAAAACACTCTGAAGATGGTTAACAAGTATGATTCATTGCTGACAAAAAAAAAAAAAAAACAAGAAATGTGAAAGATTTTCTAAGTATCTTGGCTTAAGAAAAAAAAAAAAAAGTAGTATTTTTGCTGTTCACTTCATTATTCCATAGTTGACATTTTCAGTGGTGGGAATTTAATGGTGCTTTGTTATTCATTGTTAACCTGACATGGCCTTTGTTTGCTGTAATATGTTGTTGGTAGGAATGAATACACCTATAGGATTTGTAGCAGTTAAGATACAAGAATAAAAATTATGATTTTTAATTATTTTAAAGTTTAAAAATCACTGAAAATCTCTGTAATAGCAATGCATTTGTTTAAAAAAACTGCATTAAGACACAAGGAATTATAAATACATAACTTCAGCTTTATTCCCAAATGTTACACACATTTCTTTCTTGTTAGTAGAAATTTCCCTGCTATAAAACTTAAGGATACTTTTAATTATTTTTTTTTAATTTTTTAAATTTTTTAAAAATTGTATTTATTTTATTTTTTTTAGTGTTCCAAGATTTATTGTTTTTGCACCACACCCATTGCTCCATTCAATATGTATCCTCCTTATTACCTACCACCAGGCCCTCCCAACTCCCCATCCCCTCCCCTCGAAAACCCTCAGTTAATTTCTCAGGGTTCACAGTCTCTCATGGTTTGCCTACCCCTCTGATTTCCCCCAACTCACTTCTCCTCTCCTCCCAATGTCCTCCATGTTATTCCTTATGCTCCATAAGTAAACGAAACCATATGATAATCGACTTTCTCTGCTTGACTTATTTCACTGAGCATAATCTCCAGTTCTGTCCATGTTGATACAAAAGTTGGGTATTCATTCTTTCTGTTGGAGGCATAACACTCCATTGTATATATGGACCATATCTTCTTTATCCATTCATCCGTTGAAGGGCATCCTGGCTCTTTCCACAGTTTGGTGACTGTGGCCATTGCTGCGATGAACATTGGGGTATAGATGGCTCTTCTGTTCACTACTGTATCTTTGGTGTATATACCCAGTAGTGAAATTGCAGGGTCATAGGGAAGCTCTATTTTTAATTTTTTAAGGAATCTCCACACTGTTATCCAAAGTGGCTGCACTAACTTGCATTCCCACCAAGAGTGTAAGAGGGTTCCCCTTTCTCTACTTCCTCTCCAACACCTGTTTCCTGTCTTGTCAATTTTGGCCATTCTAACTGGTGTAAGGTGGTATTGCAATGTGGTTTTGATTTGAATCTCCCTGATTGCTAATGATGATGAACATTTTTTCACGCGCCTATTAACCATTTTATGTCTTCTTTGGAAAAGTGTCTGTTCATGTCTTCTGCCCATTTTTTGACGTGAATATCTGTTTTGTGTGTGTTGAGTTTGAAGAGTTCTGTATAGATCTTGGATATGAGCCCTTTGTCTGTAGTGTCATTTGTGAATATCTCCTCCCATTGTGTGGGTTGCCTCTTTGTTTTGTTGACTGTTTCCTTTGCTGTGTGGAAGATTTTGACCTTGAAGAACTTCCAAAAGTTCATTTTTGCTTTTGTTTCCTTTGCCTTTGGAGATGTCTCTTGAAAGAAGTTGCTGTGATTGATGTCAGAGAGGTTACTGCCTATGTTCTCCTCTAGGATTTTGACAGATTTCTGACTCACATTCAGGTCTTTCATCCATTTTGAGTTTATCTTTGTATATGGTGTGAGAGAATGGTTGAGTTTCATTCTTCTATACACAGCTGTCCAGTGTTCCCAGCACCATTTATTGAAGAGACTGTCTTTTTTCCATTGGATGTTTTTTCCTGCTTTGTCGAAGATTATTTGACCATAGAGTTGAGGGTCCATATCTGGACTCTATATTCTGCTCCATTGGTCTATGCGTCTTTTCTGTGCCAGTACTACGCTGTCTTGGTGATCACAGCTTTGTAGTAAAGCTTGAAATCAGGCAACGTGATGCCCCAGCTTTGTTTTTCTTTTTCAACATGTCCTTAGCGATTTGGTGTCTTTTCTGGTTCCAAACAAATTTTAGGATTGCTTGTTCCAGCACTTTGAAAAATGCTGGTGGAATTTTGATTGGGATGTCATTGAAAGTACAAATTGTTCTAGGCAGTATAGACATTTTAAAAATGTTTATTCTTCCGATCTATGAACATGGAATGCTTTTCCATCTTTTTGTGTCTTCTTCAATTTCTTTCATGAGTGTTCTGTAGTTCCTTTAGTACAGACCCTTTACCTCTTTGGTTAGGTTTGTTCCCGGGTATCTTATATTTCTCGGTGCTATAGTAAATGGAATTGATTCTCTAATTTCCCTTTCTCTATTTTCATTCTTATTGTATAAGAAAGCAACCGATTTCTGTACACTGATTTTGTATCCTGCCACATTACCAAATTGCTGTATGAGTTCTAGTAGATTGGGCATGGAGTCTTTTGGGTTTTCAATATAAAGTATCATGTCATCTGTGAAGAGAAAGAGTTTGAGTTCTTCTTTGCCAATTTGAATACCTTATTTTGTTGTTGTTGTCTGATTGCTATTGCTGGGACTTCTAGTACTATATTGTACAACAATGACGAGAGTGGGCATTCTTGCTGTATTCCTGATTCAGTGGGAAGGCTGCCAGGTTTTCCCCATTGAGAATGATATTCGCTGTGGGTTTTTCATAGATAGATTTTATGAAGTTGAGAAATGTTCCATCTATCGCTATACTTTGAAGAGTTTTAATCAGGAACAGTTGCTGTATTTTGTCAAATACCTTTTCTTCATCATTTGAGAGGACCTTGTGGTTCTTATCTCTTCTCTTGTTGATTTGTTCTATCACATTGATTGCTTTGTGAATGTTGAACCACCTTGCATCCCAGTGATAAAACCTACCTTGTCATGATGGATAGTCTTTTTAATGTACTGTTGGATCCTATTAGCTAGGATCTTGTTGAGAATCTTGGCATCCATATTCACCAGGGATATTGGTCTGAAATTCTCCTTTTTGATGGGGTCTTTGCCTGGTTTGGGGGATCAGGGTAATGCTGGCTTCATAGAAAGTGTCTGGAAGTTTTCCTTCTGTTTCTGTTATTTGAAACAACTTCAGGAAAATAGGTATTATTTCTTCTTTGAATGTTTGGTACCCATCTGGTCCTGGGCTCTTGTTTTTTGGGAGGTTTTTGATCACTTCTTCAATCTCGTTACTAGATATTGGTCTATTCAGGTTGTCAGTTTCTTCCTGTTTCAGTCTTGGAAGTTTATAGGTTTCCAGGAGTGCATCCATTTTTTCTAGGTTGCTTAACTTATTGACTTGTAACTGTTGATAATAATTTCTGATGATTGTTTCTATTTCCTTGGCATTTGTCATGATCTCTGCCCTTTCATTCATAATTTTATTGAGTCTTCTCTTCATTTGGATAAGTTTGGTCAGTGGTTTATCGATCTTATTAATTCTTTCAAAGAATCAGCTTCTAGTTTCATTGATGTGTTCTAGTATCTCTAGTTTCTAACTCATGGATCTCTGCTCTAATCTTAATTATTTCCCTTCTTGTTTATGGGGTTGGCTAAATTTCTTGTTGATTTTCCAGTTCTTTAAGGTGTAAAGAGAGCTGGTGTATTTGGGACTTTTCAACTTTTTTTTGAGTGAGGCTTAGATGGCTATGTATTCCCCCCTTAGGATTGCCTTTTCTGTATCCCATAGGTTTTGGACTGAGGTGTCTTCATTCTCATTGGTTTCCATGAATTGTTTTAGTTCTTCTTTGATTTCCTGGTTGATCCAAACATTCTTGAGTGGAATGTCCTTAGCTTCCAAGTGTTTGAATTCCTTCTAAACTTTTTGTTGTGGTTGAGTTTCAGTTTCAAAGCACTGTGGTCTGAGAATATTCAGGGAATAATCTCAGTTTTTTGGTATTGGTTAAGCCCTGATTTGTGACCCAGTATGTGGTCTATTCTGGAGAAAGTTCCATGTGTGCTTGAAAAGAATGAGTATTCTGTTGTTTTAGAGTGGAATGTTCTCTCTCTGTGTGTGTGTGTGCGTGTGTGTGTGTGTATGGTTCATCTGGTCCAAAGTGTCATTCAAACCTCTTGTTTCTTTCTTTTTTTTTTTTAAAGATTTTATTTATTTGACAGACAGAGATCACAAGTAGGCAGAGAGGCAGGCAGAGAGAGAGGGGGGAGGAAGCAGGCTCCCCTCTGAACAGAGAGCCCGATGTGGGGCTCGATCCCAGGCCCCTGAGATCATGACCTGAGCCGAAGGCAGAGGCTTTAACCACTGAGCCACCCAGGTGCCCCCAAACCTCTTGTTTCTTTATTGATTTTCTGCTTGTATGATCTGTCTATTACTGAGAGTGGTGTGTTTAGATCCCCTACTATTAATGTATTCATATCAATATGACTCCTTATTTTGATTAACAGTTGGCTTATGTAGTTGGCTACTCCCATATTGGGGACGTAAATATTTACAATTATTAGATCTTCTTGGTGGATAGACCCTTTAAGAATAATGTATTGTCCTTCTGTATTTCTGACTACAGTCTTTAGTTTAAAACCAAATTTATCTGATATTAGAATGAGTAACTCCGCTTTCTTTTGAGGCCCATTGGCGTGAAAGTTGCTTCTCCGTCCCTTCACTTTCAGTCTGGATGTATCTTTAGGTTCAGAATGTGTCTCTTGTAGACAACATATGGATGGGTCCTGTCGTTTTATCCAATCTACAACCCTGTGCCATTTTATGGGAACATTTAGGCCATTCATGTTGAAAGTGATTATTGAAAGATACATTTTTATTGACATCATGTTGCCTGTGAAGTCCTTGTTTCTATAGATTATCCCTGTACATTTCTGTTGTATGTCACTCTTGGGTTCTTTCTTCTTTTATAGAACTCCCCTTAATATTTATTATAGTGTCAGCTGTGGTCACATACTCTTTTAAACCTTGCTGGTCTTGGAAGCTCTTTATCTCTCTATCCATTTTGAATGTCAACTTTCTGGATAAGTATTCTTGGCTACATGTTCTCATTTAGTGCCCTGAATATGTCTTGCCAGCCCCTTCTGGCTTGCCAGGTTTCTATGGACAAGTCTGATGTTATTCTGATGGATCTTCTTCTGTATGTAAGGAATCTCTTCCCCCAGCTGCCCTTAGAAGCTCTTGTCTAAAATTATGATTCATGAGTTTCTCAATCAAGTGGCTTGAGGTCTTTGTAGATTCATTAATCTTGGTGGGTGTTCTTTCTGCCTGTAGGACACAAACACTTGATCCATTCTCCAGACTGGGAAAATTTTCATCCAGTATTTGTTCAACTGTATCCTCTAGTCTACTGTCTCTTTCCACACCCTCAGGCATCCCCAAGGTTGGAATATTTCATGGCATCATTTATTTCCCTAATTCTGTTTTCATGGTTTCTAAGCTGTTTGTTCCATGCCTCCTCCTGATCCATTTTCTCTATCATTTTTTCCTCTAGATCACTAATTCTATCTTCTGCCTGGGTTACCCTAGCTGTTAGAGTATTTAGGTTAGATTGGATCTCATTTGTAGCATTTTTAACTTCTTCCTGGGTGACTTTCACTTCTTCCCTTAGAGATCCTATGTAGTCACTTACGGTTTTCTCCAACCTAGCCATTGCCTGGATAATTGTTACCCTCAATTCCCTTTCCAACATACTATTTATGTCCATATCCAAAAGTTCTGATAGAGAGGGCAGAGTCTCTGAATTTTTATTCCATTGGGTGTTCCTCCTCCTAGCCATTTTGGTGAGAGGTGGTTAAGGAATGTGTAACTGAATATATCAACCATCAACCATTCAGTATAGCTGAATATATCAATCACAGAGGCAATTCTGTGTGATCAGAATTCTCATTAGAATCTTGAATTGGTTCTCCTCTGCTGTTGTATCCTCAGTAGATATGAGGCATAGCCTCTGTGAACAAACTGTAGAAAACCTTAGGTTGTAATCTCCCACAAGCCTCTCTCTCCCAGCCCACCTAGCTCCACAGGAAGCAACTTTGCAGGACACTTTTAATTCTTAATACATTTCAAAGCTTTCATTAAATTACCTCAGCTATGCATATTATACCTTACTGTCCTATAAAATAATTTATTTGCCTCAACTTAAAGAAAAAACAGAAATTACATTGAATTCCAGTGTATAAGTCAGATTCACATGGTATTAATTTTAATTGAAGATAATTATTCAAAATCATGATCTCCTTCTTCATATTGTTGCTAGGTGACTATTAGTTGCATCAGATAATTTAGAGAGAATTTAAGGAAAAAAGATCTTCATATACCTTTGCAAAAATATATTTATTTTGTTGTCAAAGACAAAAATTCTCACTATTCTAGAAAAAGAACAGAAAATAGGTTAATAATGACATGTCAGTAGAAATATAACTTTTATATTTACCACATTGTTTATGTACATCACTATAACTCATCCCAACAAATATCTTTGTTGAAGAGGTAGTAAAACTGAGGAGGAGAGTGGGCACCTGGGTGGCTCAGTAGATAAGTATCTGCCTTTAGCCATGGTCATGATCTTAGGCTCCTGGAATCAAACCCTATATCAAGTTCCCTGCTCAGCAGGGAGTCTCCTTTCCCTCTCCCCCTACCCCTCCAACCAGCTCATGCTCAGGTGGGCTCTCTCTCCCTCAAATAATCAAAATTAAAAAAAAGAAATGGAGGAGAGTAGAGAATAAGAGGTAGTATAAATTGATTATTGATGACCATAAGGAATATTATTTATAAAGATAAATTTCTTGAGTTGAAAAGTTGATAAAAATGAAGATAATAAAGATATTGAATAAGGGAGAAATTTCTGATAACCATGGCCCTGTAAAAAATCTACGTGTATAGAAAACTGACAGTTTCTATGTCAGTTGAAATGACAGATGTCCCTCAGTAAAATAACTGATATTAACTAGACAATATACATATTGCATAGATATTGAAATGAATATAAAACATTTTGGATAAAGAACACAAATAGTGTTGTATGGTTATTTAGAATTAATTATGGTTATAGCAGTAATGAATGGTTGCCACTGTAACTAAAGAAACTTTCTATTGCGACCTGGGATCTAAGCAATGTAAGTCTGATAAATGGGACAAGTGATAAGCTTAAATCAGCATAGTGATGGGTAGTAACATCTCCAGGGATCTATAAGGAAATGTACTTGAAAATGGTTATGTAAGAACAGTATTTGTACCTCGGAGAAGGGGAAGAACTGGTGTGTAAACAGTGGATTCTGGAACACTGAAAAGAAATTAAAAAAATAAAAATTAAAAAAAAATATATCTAAGAAGTAATCAGAGGGGAAAAAAATATAATTTTTGAGCAAGAAGGAGATTAGAGAATAAAATGGTGACAGAAGTGAGAGTGGGGGAACTGCTGAGTTTCCCTCTTTTTCCTTTTCATATAATGGGCCTTCTACAACTTAAAAAAAAAAAGTTAATTATAATCTTTGATAGTATTACTAAGGCATTTGAATGATTCTGCACACTTTTTACTGCTATACAATGTTTAAGAAAAGCCATGCTGGTTGAAAACTTTACTTCTCTATCTTCTCAGAAAGATTGAAACTTCAATTCAATTATCTAGATGTCCATCTTCATTCCATCTCATGAACTAAGTTTTTGTTTTATTTTAAAGATTTTATGTATTTATTTGAGAGAGCAGAGGGAGAACTATAACTTGAGATGGGGGTAGGGGTGTGGGCAAAGGGAGAGGGAGAAGCAGACTCCCCCCTGAGCAGGGAGTCTAATGACCTAGACTGATCATCACCTGAGCCCAAAGCAGATGCTTAACTGACTGAGTCACCCAGGCACTCTCCATAATGTGAACTTAGTATTGGACTATGAGTAGGTGTACAGGTGGTTGTTGAATTCTAGATCAATGTACTCACCAGTGAGAAATCTGGAGCCCTTAGATAACCTAGTCGGTAAGCACTCCTCTGTAAAATTAATCTGTAGTTTCCTTTTTCATACTCTTGAGAATATATTCAGTTAATTATTAAAGAAGAATCATTTATTAACTGAATTGTATTTTTTCCTGTTATAAATGGATTTCCAATGTGGAGCTTAGTAACACAAAGATCTCTTGCTATGGCAGTAACAAAAATTAGTGTATTAGTAATTATGGAATAATATTTTTGTTTTCTTTATATTGTTATCCCACTAACTGATAAGATCAATATTCTCCTAGGGTATATGGTTAGAGAGTATTGGTTAAACAGATTTGCCAATTGTCACAATTATAGACATTCTAGGAAACCTGGTGAAAACTTATAGTCATAAGTAGAAATTAGTGTCAGTGACTCTTGGAAAGAAAGTAATTCACATATAATAATATGAGTAAAATAACCATGGACTGAAATATTAAATCAATCATTTATTTACTTAAGACTCATAGTATGGTCTTATCATAAAGTAGTTAATATAGCAAATACAATATAATGGGCATATAAAGAATATTAAGAATGAGTAAGAATATAAAGACTGAAGCTAAGACCTGAACCACTGAGATCATTGTCAGAATCTTTATAAAGAACACAGGTTTAATTTTTTTCTCAGACTTCTAGAAATGTATTTTTATATTCTAAATGTTCTCAAGGAGCCTGCTATGTAGTCTGCTCAGAATGACCCATGTTGTATTCTTATAGATTGTCACATACCTCATTTTATCTAATATGTAACACAATATTTGCTTTATTTCAGGCAGTCTAGTAGCAAAATCATTCAGAAAGCTAGATTACTTTTTTTGATGCATTTGATCCAATTTTTATTGGATTATTATTAAGATATACCAATGGGCTTTGCTCTATTTGATTTTTCAACTGTTATAAAATATCATTAGAAAAAAAATTCTATTTATTCCTGCAATTATTAAACCAGAAAGAATGCTTTTTTGTTTTATTTTGTTTTGTGATGAATGTATTTGAATCATGATAGCTTTATGGAAAACCTCATTTCCTAACTTGAAAAAAAAAAGGGATATAATTATAGAAGAGTTGTGTTGTACATTGAATTGTGTTCCCTGTCCCCCAAATTCACATATTGAAGTCCTAATCCCTAGCAACTCATAATATAACCTATTTGGGCATAGGCAATTATGTTTAAATGAAGTCTTATTTATGACCTTAATCTGATCAAATTGGTGTCTTTATAAGGAGAGGAAATTTGGACACTCAAAAAAGATATCATAAAAACAGGCTGTATGGAGAATTGAGAAGGTGATCATCTGCAAGCCAGAGTCTTCAAGAGAAACCAAACATAATGACAACTTAATCTTGAATTTTTAACCTCTAGAGCTATGAGAAAATAAATTTCAATTGTTTAAGCCACCACTCTGTAGTATTTTGTCATGGTAGCTCTTGCATATTACTATAAGTGGGTAGGATGGCACAATTGATATATTTAATAGTTGAGAGAAAAGAAAAGATCACATGCAATTAATGGCATATACACAGAGACACAAAAGATGTGACATTTTCTGATTGGAAAATTCTGAATATGGTTTGAAAGACACAAAAGGATGTCAATTTGGTGATTGAGAAGGTATCATATTGTGAAAAGCTTCCTATGCCATGGTATGTGGTTGATTTTTAATCTGTAGATAATGAAGATCTATCACACACATTTTCAAGGAAGAGCTACAGGAGTGAGTAGAAGAATACAAGTGTCAAGTGATAAAAGAAAATTTTGTGTTCAGGAAACACATTCTAAAGGATTTTTTTTTTAACACTTAAAAATAGTCATATGATGTCCTTGCCCCAGAAAAATCTAGGAAAGGTAACTATGAGGAATACTCCTGAGTCAGAAATGTTTAAAATCAATTCTAAACAAATAATTACAAATACTTTTCTTAATGGCTAAATTAATAAATACATTTGGCAGAAGCACTGCCTGGTTTTAGTATGATAAGGTAATTAATACCTGGTGTGACTTTTTGCTGCCTCAGTCAACCAATCATAACTGTTTTTCTAAATTTTTATTTTAAGCAGTGTTTTTAAATAGATTTAACTGATGTTTAGCATTTGTCAAAAAAAGGAAGTCATGAATAGATAAAAGGAATCCATTGTTTTGTCTCATTTGAAGAATGGTGAGATGAAGGACTTCCATTAAAATTTTGAGGTATTTTAGGAATCTTAAAGATAAAATCCAGTAAAGAAAAAAAAATGCTGTGAACTGACTGAAACTTGCCTGAAACACCAAGATATAAAAGTAGTGTAAGTTATTTGTGATATAAAAGTACCCGTAGCTCTGAGATCCAGGAAAGAAAGAAAACAGAAAAAGAAAAGAACTTTGATAGATGCTCTATAGCCCTCAGATTCCCAAGAGTTTTGATTCTGTTTCTTTCTTTATCTTTCGTTGGACTGTTATATAATCTGATGTCTGAGCCACCAAAGCACCTCTGAACTAATGCTTAAATATGCCAATGAGACCTAAGTCTTTCAGGGTTAATTATGGGAAAAATATAGTACTTAAGAGAAAGGTAAAAATGAATTACCGACCTGAAATATCCTTTCAGGTTTATGACTCTCGGGATGCAGAAATATTTTGTTCCCAGTTGCTAATGGCATCCATGATGCCAAGATTTAGTATAAGAATGCACTCAAAGTGACATTTGTATTAAAGAAAGCTGCCAAGATGAAGGTATCTAGAAAATTGGTTCACTATGAGAATTGCCTTACAAAAGAAATGCAAAAATCCATGCAGCTGTGTACTGAGTTTGATATGCAATGTATGGTTTGAGCATCATTTGATTTCATTTTTATTTAATAGAATCTTTGGAAAAATAAGCTGTCTTACCTCTAAGTATGTTTGAATGTGCAGACTGCTTTATGAAGAGACTTGTTTAACTTATGGTCAAACCAAATTCATTATGAATATTTTGGGGAGAAGAAAACCTCACTGAGGTGACTCTTCTGGTAACAGGAATTCTGAAAGTGATTGAAAAACTATGTTGGGTGTCTAGGTTCTCATAAATCTCCATAAAAGCAAAAAACTATTACAAGCATCATATTTCCAAGTTCCTGTATTTTACAATGTAATTAAAAAAAAAAAAGAAAGCAGTCAATAAGAAAGTCAAATGCCATTTTTAAATAAAGAAGCTAGCCTTAGATTGCAAAATAAATTGTTTTTGTTTGTTGTTAATGTTCTGCTAGAAAACCAGGATTTCTTGCAAGTACATCCCTGTGGCTTTTTAAGGAGATGTAATGATGAGGAAAGGATATTCTCATTATTAATTTTTTTGCCCTGAAGGAAACATATTTGCACATTCATTTCTTTCAACTTGCCTCTTTACTCTGTACAAGTGAACATCTATGCAGCTTGAGTAATTTTTTGGTCTGGTTGTGTGACATTCTCAAGTGACCCTTTTCCAGGGTCCATGAAAAATTTAGTGGTAATGTGAATGAGAACTTCAATTTCACAACTGTCACAGCTACCAGTCACTCAAATTGCCTTTCACATGTGGAAGGTTTGAGGTTCTAATCAGATCTAATTCCAGTGATTGGGTCCCCTATTACTATGTCGAAGCACCTTAATGATTTGAAGGATTTAAGTAGTATACTCTTAACTAATTTAATTAACATTTGATTTTGAATTGCTTTTTTTCCCCCCACTGTAACAATAGTATGGAAGTCAGAATTATGTAAGCAGAGTAATTTCAGGGTTCCATTTCATTTCCAGAGTAGAGTCTAAGCAATTAATTATTTTCTGATTGGTTGCTGGGGGTGTGGCGGGTAAGGATGAGGGGTGAGTGTTGGAGTGGGTTGGGTAAAATTCCCAAAGGAAGGAAGTTTGTGTTTTATCTAGATTGCTTTTCTCTGAGTATTTCTCACATGTATTGCTAACAGCCACATAAATCCCATTTTAATATTCTACTAACCATATAATACACATTAATTTACTCATTTGTTTAATTTTTTTTTTCATTCAATGACTGTTAAACTATATTCTGGGACTCATGCTGGGCACAAGAAATACAAAAATCCTTAAGATAGAGTCCATGTTTTTATGGAGGTTATTAGCTGGTACTGAGATATTTCAAATTCAATATTTAAAAATGTTAAAAAAATTTATTCTCCATGATGTATCATAGATTTACTAGACAATATTATAACTAGACACAGTTTCATGATATTGTTCCTGGCTGTCCTTATACTCTTGTTTCTTATCACTTAGCCTTATTTTTTATGTTATATGAATATTAAACTTTTAACTCTTCAAAAATCCTCATGTTATATTCCCGTTATCATAATCATTTTGGACACAGTCAATAAAGTAAGCAGGCATATCATTTAATTTTATTAATGGTGACACTTGAGAGTTGTATGTTTTTTCTTCTGTTTTTTAAAAAATATTTTAAATACACTCTGGAAACAATCCCTTAACAAATATTATTAAAAGTTTATTTAAGAGTTTGATTTTTAATTTCTATTTTAGAAGGTAGGAAGTAGAAAACACAATTTATACATCCAAAAATACCCACAGAAATATTTTAGAAAATCACTTTTTAAGTTAATTCCTGTTAGTTAACTGTTATATTAGTTTCAGGTGTACAATATAGTAATTTAACAATTCCATATATTATCCATCACAAAAAATGTATTCCTTAATCCCTATCACTTATTTAACCCATTACCCCACCCCCCACTCCTCTGGTAACCATCCCTGTGTTCTCTATAATTAAGAACGTTTTTCCTGGTTTCTTTCTCCTTTTGCCTTTGCTTTTTTGTTTCTTAAATTCCACATATGAATGAAATAATATGTCTTTCTCTGAGGACTTATTTTGCTTAGAATTATGTTCTAGTTCCATCCATATCATTACAAAAGGCAAGATTTTGTTCTCCTTGGTTGAAAAATATTCCATTGTGTGTGTGTGCGTGTGTGTGAGTGTGTATGTGTGTGTATATGTGTGTGTGTATGTGTGTGTATGTGTATATGTGTATATGTGTGTGTGTGTGTATGTGTATGTGTGTGTGTGTGTATACACACATCCTCCATCTTTATCTGTTCATCATTTGACAGACACTTGGGTTGCTACCATATTGGGCCTACTGTAAATAATGCTGCTATAAACACTGAAGTGTATATATATATATATATATGTATATATATATGTATGTGTGTGTATGTGTATATATACGTGTGTGTGTGTGTGTGTGTGTGTGTGTGTGTATACTTTATCTATTCATCATTTGACAGACACTTGGGTTGCTACCATTTTGGGCCTACTGTAAATAATGCTGCTATAAAGATAGAAGTGCATGTATCCCTTTGGAACACTGTTTCTGTGTTCTTTGGGTAAATACCTAGTGGTTGCTGGAACATAGGGTAGTTCTATTTTTTAACTTTTCAGGTACCTTCATACTGTTTTCCACAGTGCCTGCACCAGGTTGCCTTTCCACCAATAGTGCAAGGAGTTTCCTTCTCCTTTTTCTCCACAACCTCATCAGCACCTGTTACTTCTTGTACTGTTGATTTTAGCCATTCTGACAGGTGTGAGGTAGTATCTCATTGTAGTTTTGATTTGCTTTTCTATGATGGTAAGTGTTGATGAACATCTTTTCATATGTCTGTTGGTCATCTGTTGTCTTTGGAGAAATGTCTGTTCCTGTCTTCTGTCCATATTTTAATTTGATTATTTTTTTTTTTTTTTTTTTAGTTTTGAACAGTATAAATTCTTTCTATAATTTGGAGACTGACACTTTATTGGATATGTCATTTGCAAATTTCTTCTCTCTTTCCATAGATTGCTTTTTGGTTTTGTTGATTGTTTCCTTTGCTGTGCAGAAGTTTTTTCTTTTGATATTGTCCCAATAGTTTATTTATTTATTTATTTTCCCCCCTTACCTCAGGAGATATATCTAGAAAAAAGGTTGCTATGGGCAATAAGAGGTTACTACCTGTTTCCTCTTCTAGGATTTTTATGGTTTCAGGTTTCACATTTAGGTCTCTAATCCATTTTGAATTTGTTGTTGTGTATGGTATAAGAAAGTGGTCCAGTTTTCTTTTTTTTCTTTTGGATGTTACTGTTCAGTTTTCTCAATACAATTTGTTGGAGACTGTCCCTTTCCCATTGGATAATCTTTCCTGCTTTGTGGATGATTAATTGACCATATAATTATGGTTTTATTTCTGAGCTTTATATTCTGTTCTATTGATTTTTGTGTTTATTTTTGTGCCAGTACCATACTGTTTAGAGTACTACATCTTTGACTATAACTTGAAGTCTGGAATTGTGATTCCTCCAGCCTTGTTTTTCATTTTAAAGAATGTTTTGGCTATTCAAGGTCTTTTCTGGGTCCATACAAATTTTAGAATTGTTTGTTCTGGTTCTATGAAAAATTCTGTTGGTATTTTGATAGGGATTGCTTTAAATGTGTAGATTGCTTAGGGTAGTATAGACATTTTAAGGATATTCATTCAATCCATGACTATAGAGTGGTTCCCCCCCACCATTTCTGTGTCATCTTCCATTTCTTTCATCAGGGTTTTATGGTTTTTAGAAGATAGATCTTTTACCTCTTTGATTAGATTTATTCCTGGGTATCTTATTATTTTTGGTGAAATTGTAAATGAGATTGTTTTCTTAATTTCTCTTTCTGCTCCTTTATTATTGATGTGTAGAAATGCAACAGATTTCTGTACATTGATTTTGTATTCTGAGACCTTATTGAACTTATTTATCAGTTCTAGTAGTTTTTTTGGTGTAGTCTTTCAGGTTTTCTATAGATAGTACCATGTCACCTGCAAATAGTGAAAGTTTAATTTCTTATTTACCAATTTGGATGCCTTTAATTTCATTTCATTTTCTGATTGCTGTGACTCAGACTTCCAGTACTAACTATGTTGAATAAAAGTGTGGTGAGAGTGGCCATCCTTGTCTTTTTCCTGACCTTGGGGGGAAGCTCTCATTTTTTTCCCACTGAGGATGATGTTACTTGTATATTTTTCATATATGGCCTTTACTATATTGAGATATGTTCTCTCTAAGTCTACTTTGTTGAGGGTTTTTATCTTGAATGGATGTTGCCCTAACATATGCTTTTTCTACATCTACTTAAATAATATGTTTCTTTTTTCTTATTGATATGATGTGTCATATTGATTAATTTGTGAATATTGGACCACACTTGTAACCCAGGAATAAATCCCAGTTGGTGATGGTGAATGATTTTTTTGATGTATTGTTGGATTTTGTTTACTAGTATTTTGTTGAGGATTTTCACATCTATGTTCATCGAGGGATATTGGTCTGTGGTCCTCTTTCTTAGTGATGTCTTTGTCTGGTTTTGGCATCAAGATAATGTTGGCCTCATATAATGAATTTGGAAGTTTTCCTTCCTTTTCTATTTTTTGAAATAGTTTGAAAAGAATGGATATTAAGTCTTCTTTAAAGGTTTGGTAGAATTTGCCTGTGAAGCCATCTGGTCCTGGACTTTTGTTTGCTGGGACTTTTGCTGTTTGATTACTGACACATTTTATTTGCTGGTCACCAATCTGTTCAAATTTTCTATTTCTTCCTGATCAATTTTGGTGGTTTATATGTTTCTAGAAATTTATCAATTTCTTCTAGTTTGTCCAATTTGTTGGCATATAGTTTTACACAATGTTCTCTTATAATTGTTTGTATTTTTGTGGTGTCAGTTGTTATTTATCTTCATTTGTTATTGTTTGGGGGTTTTCTCTTTTTGATAATTCTGGCTAGGGTTTTATCAATTTTATTGATTTTTTTCAGTGAACCAGCTCCTGGTTTCATTGATCTGTTCTATTGTTCATTTAGTTTCTATGTGATTTATTTCTCCTTTAATCTTTAATCCTTTACTCTGTTGGCTTTAAGCTTCATTTGTTCTTTTTCTAGGTCTTTGAGGTGTCATGCGAAGTTGTTTGTTTGAGGTTTATCTTGCTTCTTGAGATAGGCCTATATTGCTATAAATTTCCCTCCTACAACCGCTTTTGCTATGTCTCAGAGGTTTCGGACCATTGCATTTTCATTTTCATTTGTTTCCATTTAATTTTTTATTTCTTCCTTTATTTCATGTTTGACCCATTAACTGTTTAGTAGCATTTATTTAACCTCCCTGTATTTGTCGCCGTTCAGATTTTTTTTCTTGTGGTTAACTTCTAGTTTCATGGTATTATGGTCAGAAAAGATGCATGGTATGATTTCACTCTTTTTGAATTTGTTGAGGCTTGTCCGATGGGCTAATATGTGATCTCTTCTGAAGAAAGTTCCATGTGCGCTTGAAAATAATGTGTATTCTGCTGTTTTAGGATAGAATGTTCTGAACACATCTGTTAAAGCCATCTTTTCCAGTGTGTCATTCAAAGTTATTTTTCCTTACTGATTTTTTTGTTTAGATGATCTGTCCATTGATGTAAAATGGGGTGTTAAAGTCCCTTACTATCATCCTATTATTATTATTGGTTAGTTCCTTTCTATTTGTATGAACTGTTTTATGTATTTGGGTTCTCCTATGTTGGGTGCACAAATATTTATAATTGTTATATCTTATTGGATTGTCCCCTTTATTATTATATATTATCTTTCTTTGTCTCTTGTTCTAGTCTTTGTTTTAATGTTTATTTTGTCTAATATAAGTATCGCTTCTCTGGCTTTCTATTGACATCCATTTGATGATAGATGTTTCTCCATCACCATACTTTCAATCTATAGATGTCTTTAGGTCTAAAATGAGTCTCTTTTGGACAGCACATAAATGAGTCCAGCAGAAGCTGCTGTTTCTTTCGGGGTGGAGATCAAGCTATCACTTTTTCTCCTGGCTTGCCCTGTCCTGAGTCAGCTGAACTTTAAAGCTCTAGGCTCCAAGTCCCACTGGTTTTAAAAACTCACAGAATTTAACCCCTCTGGTTTTTAAAGTCAAATATGGGGGTTAGTCTTCTCTGTATAAGCTCCTTGAAGCAAAGGATAATTTCTCTGCCCTCTCCTCACACATGTCTCCTTCCCTCCTGCAGTGACCCTCCCTCTACCTTTCTGACTTTCCTAACTTTTCAGATGTAGCTTCTTCTCTATATTTAGTTGTGAAGTTTGTTCTGCCAGTCTTCAGATCATTTTCTAGTTTATTGACTTGGATGTGAATGGTATCTATTTGTAAATGTAGGCCATGGAGTGCTCCTAGTCCTCTACTCCATCTTCTTTCCCAGACCCAGTACCAGTTTTGATGAGCTTTTGATGCTGACATTTAAGTTGAGTGGTATTCTTCCTCCTCAGGTTAAATCAGTTCTCTTTTATTGTAGTGTCCTTGTCTGGCTTTGGTATCAATAATGCTGACTTCATAAAATAAGTGTGGAATGTCCCTTCCTTTTTTTTTATACTGTGCAAAAAATTTATATTAGTTTTTCTTTAAATGTTTAGTGGAATTTCTAGCATAGCCCTCTGGTCCTGGAATTTTTTTGGGTGCTGTTGTGCCCATTAAGAACTGCTTCTTTATTTGCTACAGTCCTGTGTGATACATGAATGCAAATCCCATTGGTTATCAGAGCCAGGCTTTATGCGGTCCTCAGGCAGAAGCCATAAAAGCTGTAAACCATAAATGTATGAAAACTCTTCCGGGGAGTTATTAGTATCTTGGTGTGAAGCAGAGGGAGAAGCTGCAGATGTCTACCATTTTTCCCAGTCTTGGGAAAATTATAGCCAGTCCCTAAATATGTGCTAAATTAGAAGTCTGGTCCTCAAACCATAGCTTATAAAGTATGTAGCTAGACTCCTTTCATAGAAAAACTTAGAGATGGTCAGACTTTGCCTGTTGCCTATACATTGAGACCTGGGGGAGTAGCTGCTGCGAGTGCTCATGTGCTTGTTAGCAACTGCTGTTTATTTACTGTAATCATGTGGGTCTCCTGGACACAAGCCTCATTGGTTTTCAGAGCTGGGTATATTGGGGGACACATCACTCAGGAGGAACTCTTAAATGTTGGGGCACTAGATATGTGATCCAAATGCTTTGCTGCTCAGGGAGAAGCTGGGTGTTGGGGTTTCTCTCCCAACTGGATGTTACTGTGTCTGAGGTGATGTTTATGGTGGGAGTGCCTCAGCTTTTCCTACCTACTTCAGTGTGACTGTATTCTCACTTGCCCACTGTGTAGGGGTTATTCAACTCCTTTTGGATTTTCTTCAGTGGTAATTGCTTCATGTATAGCAATGTACATGCAATATACCTATGGCTGAAGGTGAGTTTGGGAGCCTCTTATATTGCTATCTTGGTATATCTTCAACTGTAATTTTGATTTTTAACTTAAATACAAGTGTGAGAGACTTGTTTTCAACCTATTAAAATAACTAGTACTAGAGTTGGTCCTTTTTCATAAGCTACTAAAAAATTGGGCAAAATATAAAACAAAACAAGTACTTTCATGCATTGGACCATTGGGGACTCTAAGGGAAACATATGATGAGAGTCCTACAATTTCTCTGGCTGATTTCTGAGGTGATTTCCTAAGCAGTAATGTATTTAGGAAGTCCATAAAAAGTACCGTAGTCTTGCTGAGTTGAGGAGTCAGAGATTAGAATACAGGAAGTCTTTTGCATAGAAAATGTGGACAGGAATGGAAGTGGATTGGAAAAATGGACTGCACAGGAAAAGAGCTCCAGAAATCTGCATGAAAGTATTATCTCTACTAGTTTAGACTGCTATAACAAAAATACTGTAGATTGAGTGGCTGGAACAATAGACCTTAATTTCTCACAGTAGTGGAGGCTGAGAGGTCCGAGATCAAGGCATCAGACTATTTATTCCCTCATAACAGTAATGTTCCCGATTGCAGACAGATGCCTTCTTGCTATATTCCCATAAGTTGGAAAGGAAGACCATCTCTCATGTTTCTTTTTATGAAGATACTAACCTCATTCACAAGTGCTCTAACCTCATGACCTAATTACCTCCCAAAGGTCCAACCTCCAAATACCATGACACTAGGAATAAGGCTTTAACATATGAATGAGACAGATATTGTCTGGAGTAGGTATCTTTGAATCTATTGCTTGAATACTAATGTATTCATGCATAGGCTAAAGTGTTATATGAGGTCAGATGGCAAATGTCAGGAATACTATAAGGTAAACATTTGCAAAAGCTAACACAGTCTAAATGTCTTCATTGAATACTTGGGAGTTTAGTAATGAAACAGGGCATTTCTTAGTAGTAAGGTTAACATAGTACTAGAATAATTTAGACACTATACTTAACAAAGCTTACAAAATCTTAACAAGATCAAATTGATTTATAAATAACTAAAGTGCCTGACAAAACAAACAACAACAGTATTAAATAAAAGAAAACAAAATTCTGTTACATATTCACACTGTTGGTCTGCAATTAAAACAAACAAATACTTTATGAAGAAATGGGAAACTGAATGACAAGAGAAAAATCAGTCCTTACAAACAGACACAGAAATGATAGATATGATGGGTTGCAAACATGATTTTGAATCACCTATTATAAGTATGGTCAACCTAGGGATGCCTGGGTGATTCAGCCCATTAAGTGACCAACTCTTGATTTCTGCTCAGGTCATAACCTCAGGGTCGTGAGATTGAGCCCTGCATTGGGCTCCATGCCTAGTTTGGGATTCTCTCTCTCCCTTTTTCCCATCCCCCATTGCTTCTGTGCATGCACTTGTGTGCTCTCTCTCTCTCTCAAAAAAAAAAAAAATGTTATCAACTTGCTCAAATATTTAGAAAAACACAAATAGTATGTGGACAGAAATAGAAGATATAAAAAGGAAGCAAAGAAAATTCTTAAGCAGAAAACTATACTATAGGAAACCTGAAAGCTGCTGAATGAGAATAACAAGTGATTAGATCCTGTTGAAGAAAACACTAGTGAGTTTAATGACATGGTGATCAACAATATGCAGAAACTCAAAGAGAAAAATTTTGGCAAAAGAAAAAAAAATGAACAGTATTTCAGTGAATTGTGACTCAATATAAAGCTGTCTAATATATATTTAATTTGTGTTGACCTTGGAGAGTATAAAAACACATTTAAGAAAATGTTTAAAAATTTCCCAATTTGTAAAGCCATACAAATTGGCAAAGAAGAAGTCAAACCACCACTCTTTGTAGATGATATGATACTATATGTGGAAAACCCAAAAGATTCCAAATCTGCTAGAACTTGTACAGGAATTCAGTAAAGTGTCAGGTTATAAAATCGATGCACAGAAATCAGTTGCATTTCTTTACACCAACAACAAGACAGGAGAAAGAGAAACTAAGGAGTCAGTTCCATTTACAATTGCACCAAAAACTGTAAGATACCTAGGAATAAACCTAACCAAAGAGGCAAAGCATCTATACTCAGAAAACTATAAAGTACTCATGAAAGAAATTGAGGAAGACACAAAGAAATGGAAAAATGTTCCATGCTCATGGATTGGAAGAACAAATATTGTGAAAATGTCTATGCTACCTAAAGCAATCTACACATTTAATGCAATCCCTATCAAAATCCCATCTGTTGTTTTTTTTTTTTTTTCAAAGAAATGGAACAAATAATCCTAAAATTTGTATGGAACCAGAAAAGACCCTGAATAGCCAGAGGAATGTTGAAAAAGAAAGCCAAAGTTGGTGGCATCACAATTCCAGACTTCAAGCTCTATTACAAAGCTGTCATCATCAAGACTGTATGGTACTGGCACAAAAACAGTCACATAGATCAATGGAACAGAATAGAGAGTGCAGAAATAGACCCTCAATTCTATGGTCAACTAACCTTTGACAAAGCAGGAAAGAATGTCCAATGGAAAAAAGACAGCCTCTCCAACAAATGGTATTGGGAGAATTGGACAGCCACATGCAAAAAAAATGAAACTGGACCATTTCCTTACACCACACATGAAAATAGACTCAAGATGGATGAAGGACCTCAGTGTGAGAAAGGAATCCATCAAAATCTTTGAGGAGAACACAGGAAGCAACCTCTTTGACTTCAGCCGCAGCAACTTCTTCCTAGGAACATCGCCAAAGGAAAGGGAATCAAGAGCAAAAATGAACTATTGGGACTTCATCAAGATCAAAAGCTTTTGCACAGCAAAGGAAACAGTCAACAAAATGAAAAGACAACCAACAGAATGGGAGAAGATATTTGCAAACGACATATCTGATAAAAGGCTAGTATCCAAAATCTATAAAGACTTAGCAAACTCGACACCCAAAGAACAAATAATCCAATCAAGAAATGGGCAGAAGACATCCAGATGGCCAACAGACACATGAAAAAGTGTTCCATATCATTTGGCATCAAGGAAATACAAATCAAAACCACAATGAGATACCACCTCACACCAGTCAGAATGGCTAAAATTAACAAGTCAGGAAACGACAGATGCTGGTGTGGATGCAGAGACAGGAGAACCTTCCTACACTGTTGGTGGGAATCCAAGCTGGTGCAACCACTCTGGAAAACAGCATGGAGATTCCTCAAAAAGTTGAAAATAGAGCTACCCTATGACCCAGCAATTGCACTACTGGGTATTTACCCTAAAGATACAAATGTAGTGATCCAAAGGAGCCCACACACTGGAATGTTTATAGCAGCAATGTCCACAATAGCCAAACTATGGAAAGAACCTAGATGTCCATCAACAGATGAATGGATAAAGAAGAGGTGGTATATATGTACAATGGAATACTATGTAGCCATCAAAAGAAATGAAATCTTGCCATTTGCAATGATGTGAATGGAACCAGAGGGTATTATACTTAGCGAAATAAGTCAATCAGAGAAAGACAACTATCATATGATCTCTCTGATATGAGGAAGTGGAGATGCAACATGGGGGTTTGAGGGATAGGAAAATAATAAATGAAACAAGATGGGCTCGGTGGGGAGACAAACCATAAGAGACTCTTAATGTCGCAAAACAAACTGAGGGTGGCTGGGGGGAGGGGGGTAGGGAGAGGGTGGTGGGGTTATGGACATTGGGGAGGGTATGTGTTATGGTGAGTGCTGTGAAGTGTGTAAACCTGGTGATTCACAGACCTGTACCCCTGGGGCTAATAATACATTATATGTTTATAAAAAAATTAAAAAAAATTCCCAATTTGATGAAACTTACATAAATCTTAAACTCTTAGCAGGAAAATAACATATAAAATTGGATGGCACATAATAATTTAGTTTTTGGAAACAATAGAGAAATAATTCACAAAGGCAGCTGATAGAAATATTACATAAAATAGAATGATAAAATGATTGGTATTCTTATCAGAAGCAATGGAAGCCAAAAAAATGAAAATAAGAATTTAAGGTCTTAATGGGGGGGGAAAAAACCCTAAAAATTCTTTATTAAGCATAAATATTTTAAAAAATACATTAACTAATATCATTTGGGGAGGAATATGGAATATTCAATAGCTTAATACATTGTTGATGAGAGTGTAAAGTTGTATTGTCACTTATCAATAACTAAATTGTCTGAGATTCACTGTAACTAGCAAACTAACATTTTTTAAAGATTTGTTTATTTATTTATTTGAGAGAGAGAGAGAATGTGAGAGAGAGAGAGAGAGCATGAGATGTGGGAGGGTTAGAGGGAGAAGCAGACTCCCCACTGAGCAGGGAGCCTGATGCAGGACTTGATCCCAGGATACTGGGATCATGACTCAAGCTGAAGACAGTTGCTTAACCAACTGAGCCACCCAGGTGCCCACAAACTAACATTTTAATCTTTTACTATTTCTGGCATGCCAACAGAAAACGCAAGATTTCTGGGCCATATATAAATGACTTTATTACTCAGGGCAGAGTAAGCAAATAGGCTTCATGTTTGCATGTTTCCTCTGTCCTCCAAGTCCCATAAAAGCAATGCAGAGTGATCCCAATACATGGGTCCAGTGGGTCACATCATAACTGAGGAATCACCAACTTCAGGACTTTAATTATTTTATAAAGTGCACTATAGCTCTCTGACCTTTGCCTTTTAGGAAGAGATATTTTCACATTGGATACTAAATGAATCTGGAAGGAGAGTGAACTCTCAGTCTGTTCTCTCTCTCTTTATATATATCTGTGTGCATGTGTATGTGTGTGTATACACAGAAAAAAATGGAAAAATGGTCTGAAACAAAGACTGTCAGTGTCTTTGGAAAGAAATATAGAAATATAAGAAACCCATAAAGAATAATTTTGAATAGCACTCTGGAAACTAGTTGTCAGTTTCTTACAAATCTAAATATATAAATAATAAATAAATAAAATATATTTAAATAATATATTAAATAAAATATAAATAAATAATAAATAAATAAATATATATGTGTGTGTATACACACACACACACACATATATACACATACATATATGTGCATATACTCTGTGACCCAGAAATTCCAATTCTAGACATTTCTTCAAAAGAAATTAATATATATATGTACACACACACACACATATATATATACATATATATACACACACACACATATATGTATATATATTTATCAAGGCATGCACAAGAATGTTCATAGTAAAATGTATAAATAATATTTACAACTCAGTAATAGTTCGAACAACTCAAAAAGTGGGTAAAATAATTAAAAACATGTGAAAGGCTAATAAGCAGATAAAAGGATGCTCTAAATTGTTATCCATTAGGGAATTAAAAGTTAAAATCACTCTTTGTTTTGTTGACTGTTTCTTTTGCTGTGCAGAAGCTTTTTGTCTTGATGAAATCCCAAAAGTTCATCTTTGCTTTTATTTCCTTTACTTTTGGAGATGTGTCTTGAAAGAAGTTGCTGCGGCCGATGTCGAAGAGGTTACTGCCTTCTTTTCCTCTGGGGCTTTGATAGATTTCTTGCCTCACATTTAGCTCTTTCATCCATTTTGAGTTTATCTTTGTGTATGGTGTGAGAGAATGGTTGAGTTTCATTCTTCTATACACAGCTGTCCAATTTTCCCAGCACCATTTATTGAAGAGACTGTCTTTTTTCCATTGGATATTTTTTCCTGCTTTGTCAAAAATTATTTGACCATAGAGTTGAGGGTCCATATCTGGACTCTCTATTCTGTTCCATTGGTCTATGTGTCCTTTTTGTGCCAGTACCATGCTGTCTTGGTGATCACAGCTTTGTAGTAAAGCTTGAAATCAGGTAACATGATGCCCCCAGCTTTGTTTTTCTTTTTCAACATTTCCTTAGCAATTTGAGGTCTTTTCTGGTTCCAAACAAATTTTAAGATTGTTCCAGCACTTTGAAAAATGCTGGTGGAATTTTTATTGGAATGGCTTTGGAAGTATAGATTGCTGTGGGCAGTATAGGCATTTTAACAATGTTTATTCTTCTGATCCATGAGCATGGGATGCTTTTCCATCTTTTTGTGTCTTCAATTTCTTTCATGAGTGTTCTGCAGTTCCTTGAGTACAGATCCTTTACCTCTTTGGTTAGGTTTATTCCAAGGTATCTTATGTTTCTTGGTGTTGTAGTAAATGGGATTGATTCTCCAATTTCCCTTTCTATATTTTCATTGAAAAATAGAGCTATCCTATGATCCTGCAATTATACTACTGGATAGTTACCCCAAAGATACAGATGTAGTGAAAAGAAGGGCCATATGTAACCCAATGTTCATAGCAGCAATGGCCACAGTCATCAAACTGTGGAAAGATCCAAGATGTCCTTCAACAGATGAATAAAGAAGATATGGTCCATATATACAATGGAATATTATGCCTCCATTGGAAAGGATGAATACCCAGCTTTTGCATCAGCATAGGCAAGTCTGGAGGTGATTATGTTGAGTGAAATAAGTCAAGCAGAGAGAGTTAATTATCATATGGTTTCACTTACTTGTGGAGCATAAGGAGTAACATGGAGGACATTAGGAGGAGGAAAGGAAAAGTGAGTTGGGGGAAATCAGAGGGGGAGAGGAAGCATGAGAGACTGTGGACTCAGAGAAACAAACTGAGGGTTTTGGAAGGGAGGAATTGGAGGGACAGGTGAACCTGGTGGTGTATATTAAAGAGGGCACGTATTGCATGGAACACTGGGTGTGCTTCATAAACAGTGAACCTTGGGACACTGAAAAAATAAAAAATAAAAAAAAAGAAAACCATTGAGTTACTATCAAATATCCAATAGAATAACTAAAATAGAAAATTTTGAAAATATTGAAAATACCAAGTGTTTGTAAAATGGTAAGCAACTATAATTCATATGCATTTCTAACAGATATGAAATGGTTTGGTTTCTTCCAGAAATAGTTTTATTTCTTTATGCACACTGCTGCATCATACTCAGATTGAAGGCAGGAAAAAGGAAAAACAAAACAAAACAATAAGACAATGCATTTTTTTTTCTTAATTGTGAAAAATCCTAGAAAGATTATTATGCTTTATTATTCAGAACTCTGTCGCATGACCTACTCCTATCAATCAGAAATTTGAAGAACTGCTATTTTACTACAGTGGAGGAAAAAAAAATGAAGTTTGGGAATTGGTGGTGAAGCATCAAAATAGTGAGAGTGTGAGGAAAATATTTTTTGCATCCAATAGCATAGAGAATATCATGCAATATTTGTTTCCAGAAAATTAAATAGAGTTATCACAATTCCCAAGAGAAATCCCTCCAGTTAGATGAAATTTCTATTTATGTATTTGTTAGAAAATGTTTGCTATGCATTATTTCTTTTTGATCTTTTCACAGAATAAAAGACAATCCAGATTTCTACTCATGATTCCATTGACAAGTTCTTAATGCAGATTTTATTTAAAAATATCCATAAATATAATAGTTCTACAAATATATTTCAACTTTAACCATGTTAAATGAACCATTTTACATTCCTAGAACTCATAGGGTTTTGAAATATGTGTGGTAAGAGACAAATAAATTATATATAACAAAAACACAAATAATGTTCTGACCACCTACCAGTCAGAACTTTTTATAGAACGTACAATTTTAAAATCACTTTTAGAAGTTGTTATAATAAGTTTATATAATAATTTATAAATACATTTACATAGTTTCAACATAAAGCAAAGTAGACTGTTCCTATGAAATTTTAAAAATGATTAACTTGACTATGTAGTTTCTGGTCATTTTTCTAATTACAGCATTTGTTTTCATAGCCATCAGTCCCCGACCATAAGAGAAAAGTGCCCTTAAAAGCATTTTAAACAACCCCCCCCCCACATACTGAAGGAGCCCTCCACACTTTCCCATGTGGTAAGTAGATGACAGAAACTGATTGAGTGCAGGCACATGGAGGGTAAATCAGATTAAAACAGCCAGCCAACAAGCCCATAAAAACCTGCAGATTTAGAAACTCTGGTGACAACCCTCTCAGGTCTCCTCCCTCATCAGGAATTTTGTTCTATTGCTCAATAAACTTCGCTTTGCTGTTCACCACTCTTCATCTGGTCTACCTCTTCATTCTTCAAAGCAGCATGACCAAGACCTGTGGGCACCGAAAGAGAACAATCTGAAGGAAATAGTATATTCTATTGCTTGTCTTATCCAGTTAGGTTGTTTTTCCTACTCAGCAGAGAAATAGTCTTGTTTTTCTTTCAATTTATAGCATAAATGTGGAATTACCTGCTCTTTTCAAAAGATACATTTTTTTCCTTTTAAACATTCTTACCATAGTGTCTCAATTTTCTTTCCTTCATTCTTTATATTTATCAATCCTAGCTAGGTGAATAAATTGATTTCAAAAATTGCTTTTTCTAGAGAATCTTTCTTTACCAAGTAAAGAAAGTAACCTAGAATTTGTGCCCCTCTCATAGGCCCTGTAATGCCTGCATTGATCCCCTTCTCTTGTTTTATTATGCTACTTACTCTGAACTTTCTCAGCCATGTCTTTGTAGGCATGTACACTTTCCTTATTTGTTTCCCTAGAACCTAATGTAGTGCTTAAAATACCATACCAACACAATATGTATTGAATACATGGCCATTTAATTCTATATCTGCATCTATGAATTTAATAAATTCAATCACAATTGCTGGTACTTTAACTACTATCCCATGCATATTATTTTTTGATTAAACACCAGACCCATGACTCTGATTAGAACTTGATAAAATCATGATGAAAATCTGAGAAATAATTTTATTATAGGACTAAATATTATTAAACTATTGATACTCTTATCACTCCAGAGATTAGAAAGAAAGCTGTCCACTTAGATAAATTTTTTAGACTGTCAAATTGAAAAGGTAAGAAACTAAACATGCATTCCAACTGATTCTTTTGTGGAGTTTTTGAGCACAATAGTCAAGAATACTTAAACAATCTTACAAAGTTGTACCATGAAAAGGCTTGAGTAGCTTGGGGACAGGAACGATGGGCAGAAAAAGCTGTATTTTTTGCTGTACGAAGCTGGTGGTTATATGCTTAGTGCTCAAGGGGGAGGGCACATACAGAGAGTATTAGATCAGAAATGTTTTCTTCAATTTTCTACTCATGCAGCTACTTTCACAAGATTTCTCTGGTGCCTATCATTTAGCTTATTATTTTATCATTTTTTTATGTTCAGTTAGCCAGCATATAGTAAGTACATCATTAGTTTTTGATGTAGTGTTCAATAATTCATTAGTTATATATAACACCCTGTGCCTATTACAACATGTGCCCCCCTTAAGTTTAATATTAACTATCAGTGAGATGTAGATGCTGTCATGAGAACCTTTAAGAATGTAGCAACCAGTAAATATTTGATCCTTATCAGAACTATGAAGGCTATAGGTCAACCTTCTGGGCTAAAGGTGAATACTCCCTATTTCTATTCCTTATCAATTCCATAGGGTTCAAGTCAAAAGTCAGTCATGGCACTTTACTTAGAAAAACATTCAGTAGTCTCATGGTTAATTTCATGTGTCAACTTGACTGAGCTAAGGAATGCCCAGATACCTTGTAAAACACTCCTTCTGGGTGTGTCTGTCAGGGTGTTTCCAGAAGAGATTAGTATTTTAATCATTAAAGAAGATCATTCTCAACAGGTGAGTAGGCATTATCTATTCTGTTGAAGGCCTAAATATCACAAAAGGTAGAGGAAGGGTGAATTCCCTGTCTTTGCTTGAAGATGTCCATCTTCTCCTGCTCTCACATATTGGCATGGTTGGTTCTGTGGCTCTAGGATTTAGCCCAGTATTATTGGATTTCCTAGTTATCAGGCCTTTGGGATTAGAACTAATATAACATTGGCTTTCCTGGGCCCTCAGATTACATATGGCAATTTGTGGGACTTATGCTTCATGACTGTGTGAGCCAATCCCTCATAATAAATATCCATTTACCATCTATCTATCACCTATTGGTTCTGTTTTTGTGGAGAATTTTAATATAAGTAGATGCCCTTAGCTTTTTAACATAACAATGCCCAAATTTTTCTTGCCATATTTGTTCTTATTCTCTAGCTTTTCCTCAGTTCTAATTTTCTTCCTGCATTAGGGTCTTCACATATGCTTTCCCAGCCTGTCTAATTGTTTCCAGTTCTAAAGTCAATTTGTAATGTTTTGTTCTAAAATCTTAACTATGTTATATTATCCTGATTTTCTTGAATTATGTAATTATTAATGTATAATAATCTCAGAATATATATATGTATATATACATGTATGTATATATGCATAAAATCATAAACATACTGTCCTGATGGTTCTTGAATTACATATTTATTTATAATAATCTCAGAGGAAATATAAGGATATTCTTAAGGATATTCTGATCCTTCTTGAATCATGTCATAAATATCACATTTATAGTCTTAAAGATTAAGAATATTTTTATGTATTTTTATGGTGAGGAAAAGATAGAAGAGTCTTTTCCTACACTAGAAGAGAAATATAAAACACATGGTAGAAAAAAAAAAGAAAAAACAACTCATAACTAGCTTGAATGAACTGTCTTGTATTTATCATCCTACATCAGTCTCATTCTTCATGAAATCAAGATAGAAGATCAGAAGATTAGTGTAGGAGATGAAAATAGCATCTACATTTCATTAAAAAAAAAAGAATGATCTTAATTTGTGTTTTTTTTTTTCTTTTCATCTTCTCTCTTCCATTTGCTCACTTTATTTTATGCTCTTATACCATGTTAAAATATGGTAATTATGCTCAGTGGAGGAGAGAATATACAAGCATAATTTTTTTCAAACCCCTTGGAAATAAGCAAAAAAGATTAATGATAATTGGCTTCAAGTTGAGTTAAAGACCATATTTATATATTCTCTCTCTTCACACACACACACACACACACATATACATACACATAGATGTCTATACATACACAGGCATACCTCAGAGATATTATGGGTTTGTTTCTCGATCACTATAATAAAATGTTGCAATAAAGTGAGTCAAATAATTTATTATTGGTTTCTTAGTGCTTTAAAAGTTATGTTTACACTATACTATAGTCTATTAAGTGTACAATAGAATTATATTTTAAAAGCTATATATATTACATATATATATATACCTTAATTAAAAATACTTTATTGCCAAAGAATGCTAACCGTCATCTGAGATTCCCACAAGTCATAATCTTTTTGTTGTTTTAATGTTGATGGTTGCTGATTAATAAAAGGTTGCTGTGGCTGAGAGTTGAGGTGGCTGTGGCAATTTATTAAAATGAGACCATGTTTGCTGCATCAATTCCTTTCATGAATGATTTCTCTGTACCATGAAATGCTGTTTGATAGCATTTTACCCGCAGTAGAACTTCTTTCAAAATTGATGTAAATTCTCTCAAACCCTACCACTGCTTTATCAACTAAGTTTATGGAATATTCTAAACCGTTTGTTGTCATTTCAATAATCTTTATGTCATCTTTACCAAGGGTATATTCTCAAGAAACCACTTCCTTTGCTCATCCATATAAAGCAATTTCTCATCTGTTACAGTTTTGTCATTAGATTGCAACAATTCAGTCACATCGTTACAATCTATTGCTAATTCTTGCTCCCTTGACTAATTCCACCACATCTGCAGTTAGAACACATACATTTGTCAGTTAAGTTTGCTGTCTTGTGGGGGCATCATTTGTGGTGCCCCCAAAATAATTACAACGGTAACATCAATGATGACTGACCAAGATCACCATAAAAAATAATGAAAAAATTGAAATATTGTGATAATTACCAAAATGTTACATAGGGACACAAAATGAGCAAATGTTAGAAAATGGTGCCTATACAGTTGCTTGTTGAAGGGTTGCCACAAGCCTTCAACCTGTAAAAAGCACAGTATCATGTGATCTGAAGAAAAGATTCACAGAAGCCATACTCTCCATTTCGAAGGGGAAAAAAAATAACTTTATTGATATTCTGAAAATCTAATAGAAACAAAAAGAAGAGAAGGGAAATCTACACAAGGATGAGGGCAAAGTAATCAGTAAAGGAGAATAAGACAGAGTTACATCAAATTGGGTACTTATCATATCCAACCTCATTAACTGGGGAAGCCCTGGGGAGAGATACAGGCTGGAGGTCTGATTGAGAGACCCATGTAGAGCATCCTTGCCTCAGGTGAGACTTCCAACTGACCATCCGCATAAGGTTCATATTTATTGGCAAATGATGGGGTCTGAAATTAAAGATTTATTTGCATACATGCAGTTTGGAGTGAGCTGCATTTCTATGTTATCATGTCTTTACAACTTCAAGGACCCTAGGGTAGGTGTGCTTTCCTCTCTTTCCAGATTCCACGGGAGGAGCAGGGGAGCTCAGCCTGGAGCCCTAGGGGATGTAAGGAAAAATTTATAGCTCTAGGCATCCAGACCTGAAGGGCCAATTTTTTTTTTTTTTTTTTTTTTTTTTTTTTATTTTATTTATTTGACAGAGAGAAATCAGAGCTAGGCAGAGAGGCAGACAGAGAGAGGGGGAAGCAGGCTCCTGCTGAGCAGAGAGCCCGACGCGGGGCTCGATCCCAGGACCCTGAGACCATGACCTGAGCCGAAGGCAGAGGCTTAAACCACTGAGCCACCCAGGTGCCCCCTGAAGGGCCAATTTTGACCTGGAGGCCAGTTAATGTCAACTAACCAGGCTCCCAGGATTGCTTATGCATGCACAAATTTCACAACATTCTTTAGCCTGCCTGTGTATGTTCAGGTCGGGGTAGTTGGTTACGCAGGAGAAATCACAGAAACCTCCATCCATACAATACACACAAAACACAGTAAAGTGCAGTAAAACAAGGTATGCACATACATACATACAAAAGCTTATAAATATGCATATGTGCATATATAGGCATGTGTACATATTAAATTATGAATCTATCAGCTATACAACATCCATGTAGCTAGTATCCTGCTAATTATAACTCATTCATTTCACATACCTCTGTCAATTTACACTTTGCAAATGGCAATTGGTTAGGAGAGAACGAAAATATCACATGCAATTAAAATAGTTGGTTATTTTAGAAAATAAGGACTAATAGATGGGAAGGAGAACTAAGAAGTTTAAACAATGATTTGTATAGACATGTCTTTAAGGTGTAAAATGAGCAGACATAAAAGAAATGAATCACGTGATATGTTTTAAAACCCATTAGGGTGTAAGGTCAAAAAATAGTAATGAAGAAATTTGCCTATGGCGATATACATGTTTTGTTTATATAAGAGATGAAATTTTTATAGTGATACTTACATGTCCACAATACAGTAATAATGTAGAATTACTTACATTTTGGATACGATTGTTGTAAGAATAGACCAACTAACATCTATCAACTTTAAAAACATGAAGACATAATTTAATTGTGAATGGGGAAAATATATATTTGAGATGTTTATCTTCACAGAAAAAATTAAATTGGAAGCAGGAATTTAAAATGGAAATAAATTAGTTTTTATCTTTATGTTAACAAGCACATGTCATAACTGTAATTGTACATTGATTATTATATGCTATTTTGAAAATATTATTAAATTATAGAAACATGTTTATAACCTTATTGAAGTTCAGGTCAATATTGTATTATAATTTGTACAATTCAGGAGAGAATTGTACCTCTTGTCTTACTCTGCTCTTTTATTTTCCAAATTTTCTTGGCAAATATTTGGAAAAACTAAAAGCCATTCTTCATTTCATAGCAGATTTTTGTAGCCTGATCATTGAACACATTATTTTTGCTATAGACATATTATGTCAGTTTCCTAGGTCTGTCCTCCCAAATAGCTGCCTGGGTCAGAGATGTCTCTGTACTGAGGGGCAGAGAATTTTCCTCTCCCTACTGAATGTCAGATCCTGTGACGACAGAAATTTGTCTGTTTTGTTCCAGTTTTATTCTCAGAAACTAGAATATCTGGGAAATAATGGAATCTGGTTTAGTATTTGTTAACCAAACCAATTAATCAACAAATTAGTTAATCAAATTCATTATTCTCCATGTCTGTTTATTTTTATATAAATCAATCTCTTTGACATCTTCCCATTTACAAAGGGTTGCAGATGTTCTCAAACTAGTAGCTGCTTTGAATTTTCATGAAATTTCAAACATTTGCAGTCTCATTTTGAAGTTAATTTGTATGACATTATCTTACATGAACGAATTTTAAAAAGTGTTTAAGAGATCAATGGAAAACAAAACCATTGTCATGATGGAGCTTGTTGGGATGTAAAGTTAAGTGACAGAGATGTGCCTTTGTATAAAATGGGGAAGGACGTATGAAAGAGAACTGCTGAGTGGCTGTTTCTTTGGTGAGTATTTTTGTGCTGTGAGAACTTTTGCTTCCATATATAGACTTGTACCTGAATACTTTGGTTTATGAATACTCCTTTAATGTGTTAATGTCTAAACACAAATGCTGCCTTTCTTGTGGCCCATGATTTATATATCTACTACACATACATTATATTTACATACACATATTGTATATCTAATATCTGTATATATAATAAATGTACATGTGTATATGTATATATGTACATAATATACCATTCTGGACAAAAATAACATGCCTTCACTTAGTGTATCCAGACGTAGATATTGTCTAACAATACAAAATATTTAAGTTCTATTGGTCACATGTTTGATTGGATCATTGTGCAACAGCACTCTTTACGATGGGCCTAGGGCTGTGGTGGATTAATCATATAACGGCAGTGCTATTCCACTTACTAACTGGAAGTTAATAGAAGTATTGTCGGAACATTGAGTGATTTTAGGTTTTCCGTGTACTTACTTAATTTTAAAGAATACATCTTTGAAAAAAGACTACCACAAAATTCAGATGTCTGTTACAAATGTTTGTTCTTTTTTTTTTTTTTCTTTTTAAGATTCTCCAATGGTAGCATTTCTTTTAAAAGCATTAGTGTTTTAGGTACTCAGCATATTTTTAACACTGTCACCAACCATACTTCTGCTAAGCACCTTACTTGAGATTCTCAACATCTTAAGTCACTCAAATATTGCAAAGTTCCATTACAGATAAATTATGCCTATAGGACAGCATTCCCCGGCATTTGATCTCTAAACAAATGCCTTCCAGTAGAATTTTCTGCAATGGAGGGATATTCTATAATCTGAGCCCCCAGTATGGTAGCTACTAGCCACATGTGGCTTTTATACACCTGAAATATGGCTAGTGAGTCTGAAAAAAATTAAAGTTTTAAATTTCACTTAATTTTAATTAATATAAATTTAAATCTGTGTAGCTACATATGGGGCACCTGGGTGGCTCAGTGGGTTAAAAGCCTCTGCCTTTGGCTCAGGTCATGATGCCAGGGTCCTGGGATCGAGCCCTGAGTTGGGCTCTCTGCTCAGCAGGGAGCCTGCTTCCCTTCCTCTCTCTCTGCCTGCCTCTTTGCCTACTTGTGATCTCTGTCTGTCAAATAAATAAGTAAAAATCTTAAAAAAATAAATAAATCTATGTAGCTACATGTAACTACCATATTGGACAGCAGTCTATTCCAAACCTTAACAATAACAACAACAACAAAGGATTTTTCAAGACAGAAAACAGAAAGGATGGCTTGATTTAAATCAGGTTTTGTTCCTTAATTCAACCTATCATCCAACATCAATATTTATTGCTTTCTCACTATTTTCTAGGCATTAGACTAATTGCTAATTAGAGAGTACCCAATCATGAAGACCTATCTTATAAGAGAAAGGGTCTAGTGTAGGGAGTACTGTTCTTCATTCCCAAACATACCCTCAATGTAAATAAAAATACTTATAGGAGAAAGACAAGCAATGAAATATGTTTGTGTATGTGTGTTTGTGTGTGTGTGTGTGTGTGTGTGTGCCCATTTAAGAAGTGAGTATGTGTGTGCATATTTGTATGTTGTGAACCGTTGGTTAAATTTCCTGGAAAAAAGACTCCAAGAGGGAGATATGTGTGAGGAAATTTATCAGGGAATGTCGAGATTGGAGAGAGAAAAAACTAATCTGAATTGAAGTGTCATTGTGAAATACACCTCAGTTGATCCTCCAGAAAGCTCTGGAGCCCAGTTATCAGACATGGCTGGGATGGGGCAGCATCCATTAGTTACTGGGTTGGAGTAATTCCTTAAGAGGGATTCAGCAGACAAGCCTTGTTGCCAACAGTCTAAACAGCTGGAAAAAGGAGTGTGTCTGCCTGAAAAACAGGGAGAAGGGCAGAGGCAAGACGATTGAAGGTGAGAGGAAGGGGACTAACTAGTGGAAGGTCAATGGAAGAAAGACTTGCAGACTGAGCTCTTTTTTTGTCAATACTCATCATTTTATTATCTTAACCCTGTGTTACTAAGGAATTTGAGGTAGTATGCAGTATCATAGTCTTTATTTTGATTGCGTGGTAAGTTCTTTAGTTGAGTGATCATTTTAATGATTCTGAGGGTCATAGTTTGTTTGTTTATTTATTTATATTTCTTATAGTCAAAAAGAACCCCTTCATTTTTTGTTTGTTTGTTTGTTTGTTTAGCTTTCTGACTCTGCTTGGGCATTCAATACTTCCATAATGGGTTTCTGCTCATCAATAAGGAAAGCACACTTGATCCTGTCAGGAACACTCTTGACTCACATGAAACCACCTTAGGCTCTGCAGATGTGTATTTTTGTTTTAGACAATCTCATACAAACTTTAGGTCTCACAGCACAAACTCCTCGAAGTTGGCCTGGGCACCAGCCACATGCAGATTTTTGTGCTTCTTGGTATAAAGGTAAACAACTCTATTACCAGGTATTTGGGACAGCCTAGTTTTGTTGGAGACTATATTGCAGGGCAGTCTACAACAATATGTCAAATGCTGGACCATTCTGAATGTCTGTGGACACCACTCCCAGAAGAGGAAAAAGGTTCATAGTCCTCTTTTAATGAAGGTTTTATTTTTCACAGAAAATGCTCCATAATTTTAAAACACATGAAAACTATGATGTCCATATTATCTGATATGTTAGCTTATTTCAGACTTGGCCAATTTTCAGGCCTACCATCCTGAAGTAGTAATCTGTCTGTTTTGCCTCTAATTCCGGTAGATCGAAACAAAAAATAGTCAAATTAATTAGGATACAAAACTCTTATTTGTGTCTATGTAGAAATTATCATCTGTGAACATAGGAGAATATTTGTATAGATATTAGAAGTAGATATCTTTTTCTTTATTTATATCCCAGTTTGTGCCCCCTCTGTCCATCCTTGGTAAAGCACAAAACTAATCATGCCACTCTCTAATGGCCTCACTCTCTGTGGAGATAAAATTCCTTTGCAATTTGTCTTCTCCTCTGTTAACCTTCCTGAGGATTTTCCAACATTAGTTACTACTGTTACTCTTTTCCCTGCTCCTGACATGCAGCTTACACTTCAATTACACTAACCTAACTATACAGTATCTTGTTTTTTTGTACCTCTGTAGTTTGAACATTCATTCTCCTCTGCTTGTAGTGATCTTTCCAAATGCCTCACCTAATAAATTCTTACCCTTCAAAACAAACAAACAAACAAACAAACAAAAAACACAATCTCACTGTTGGTTGCTTTTCTAAACTCTTACAATTAAGGAGAAGTAATGTCTCCTTTTATTATTATTTCTTTACGTTTTTCTATTTCTCATTGACTACTTACCTCTTCTGTGCTCCGCTGGTAAACACATTTGCCAGTACTCTCTGTTACCAGGTTTCTGGATGGGCTTCCAGTCTTTCTGGTGAGATGCCCTCAGAAAAGAACCTTGGGAAGTGGAAGAGGGGCAGAGGTTTTCTTCTTGAAGTTGGGCGGCTCCTATGTAAAGTTAAGCTGACTTGAGTTTGCAGTGGCCAGATTCTGTCTTCCACCCTTTGGTTGATTTGAGGCTCTGGGATAGCTAGAGGTCAGTAATAACCCATGGATACTTCTTAACCTCTGAGTGGCAAGTGCAGTGACTTGGTTTCAAAATCTACAAGGCACTCCCTGTGTTCCACCTTCTCAGCCCTTGTAACGATACTATAAGCAACATGTTCCTATATTAGGCTCTTTTCTGCTTGAAACAACTATAGTGGGTCTATTCTCTCATCTCTGCCCTAAATAAGGCTATTAGCTTATTTGATGAACTTGGTGATCAAGAGTTAATAGACACACTGAAAAGATAAATATTACATATATTTATCTAAGTATAATATATTATTATGTATTTATATATCTAATTAATATAATTACATGTAAATATATAAAATAAATATAAGTATAAACATATAGAGAGGAATATATGAAAGTATTCATCCTTTAGGATCATTCTAAATTGTCACCCTGAAAGGCTATTATAAATCACTTCCCTTGGGAAAGTATAAATCACTTTCCCTTGGGAAAGATGTATTTTGACATAGATGAAAAGATGTATATAAACCTTTTATATAAAATTATTTATGTATACATATTTTTATATATAAAAAATAGATAAACTTTGATTTCTTTAGAATATGGAAAAACAGAATTTAGCTATTCCCTCCATTTAGTAAACTGCTTGAATGATTGTAAAATTAGCCTAAAACAGTTACATATAATTACTTTAAAAACATTTAGTAGTTAACTGCTTGACTATTCTGATGGAAGTTGTATGGAAAAAAGGATAGGTTTATAATACGATTATAAATATTATATAACTCTAGATATATAATATTATATCAAGTAGTGTTTATTTTCATAAAAAATAAATGTACTTTCACAATAATAGCAATAGTAGTTTATGTTCTGCATTTTCCTAGCGTATTTAAAATAAAATTTTGATCAAAATAAAATTTTCACACAACTCTTGAAACACAGATAAAAGGTAGGATGTCACTGGAACTATACTTATTCTAGAAATAAAATAAGATATGATTAATAATGATAATAAAGTACCATTGGTAACAACCAGGTGTGAGGATTTTATGCCCTTAAACCTCATCTTTTCATTTTTAAAAGGCAATGTTTCTATCAGTTGTTTGATAAATATATAAAAACCTCGGATAGCCTATAGTTTGCTTTGATGAGACTTTCTACCAAGATATCAGTAATCTTTATAAGATTCATGTATCTATTCCAACCTAACACACAGCAGACTGAATTATTCAGAAACAAACAGCAAGTCATTCCTCTTTGCCTAAATAGAGTATTCCTCATTTTTTAAAATCATATTCCAGCACACGGTAATGCAATCATCGTGCTGAGACTGTCAGTAATAACCCTTACTACTCAAGTGGCTTCTTTGAACAGCTGCTCTGACACAATTTAAAATCCCATATTCCTCTGAAGGATAACAAATAATGACTATGGCTCTAGAAACATTTGAAATCTTAATGAGATACTGTATGAAGACATTTACATAGTATCAGTGGTGTGTCAACAGAGGGCCCATTTTCTTCTATTAGATATTTATTGTCTTTGAACATTTTAGGAATATCAAAGGCATCATGCATTCTCTACATGTGACATTAAAAAACTTCTGAAATTTGGACATACAGATCTAAAAGTATCCAGCACATTTTCCTATTCAGTGGATCAGTTCTTCATGCTTCAGTGTTTCTGACATAAAGCATTGTCATAAAGTGAGGCAAATCATGAAAATCTGAATTACAAATTATGAATTTAAGAAATTATTTTGTAAGTAGTTAATATTTCATATGGTTTTTCAAGTCTCAAACTGTTATACCAATTTACGTTTGCAAAAAAGGAATACAGGGATGCCTGGGTGGCTCAGTCGGTTAAGTGGCTGCCTTTGGCTAAGGTCATGATCCCAGGGTCCTGGGATGGAGTCCTGCATTGGACTCTATGCTTGACAGGGAGCCTGCTTCTTCCTCTGCCTCTGCCTGCTGCTCTCCCTGCTTGTGCTCTTTCTTTATCTCTCTGACAAATAAATAAATAAAAATCCTAAAAAAAAAAAAAAAAAAGGAATACATAACTCAGAGATTGAAGAGCCTGATCAAAGCAAACACAAAAATAAAGGAAGAGAGAGAATAATATGGAATATGAATTGATGTATAGGAATCTATATTAGAAGATAAATATGATAGAAAGCCATGTTTTCATCATTCCACTATAATTATAAATTATTGCAAGCACACACAATTAAAGAGGAGAGAATTATTTCAGTGTTAACCAAAGAACTTGGCATTCTCTTCTAAATTTATTGTTGGTAAGATTCATTTTCCATCAGCTAGTTAAAGTTTGCCTTAGAAAAGAGAGTCTCTGACTTCTATCTCTTACCCCAAAGTCTTCTTTTAGAAGCTCACCTGATTTGATCAGGCTCATACAAGGTAGACTTCCTTTGGTTAACCTCAACTCATCTGATTATAGAGCTTAATTTCATCTGTAAAGTCCCTTCACTTTTGCCATGGAACTAAATAGAAGGCCAGAATAATATTCCCCAAATGTGCCATATTTTACTGGGTAGAAGAAAGTTTCAGGTCTGTCTACACTCAATGGAAAGTATTAAACATGGGTATGGAGCATGGGGTTTGTGTTGGTATTCTTCCTAGTATAACACATAATAATATTTATTCAATATTAATGCAAATATTTTTGCAGTCATTTTACTATTGTTTGTTGGAAGTTCATCTTTTAATATTTTTTTCAAGGTTCATGAGGAAGGCTTTCTTTGATCCAATGAATACTCAACAATATAGATTTGTTATTTTGTCTTTAATAACTTGTATGTTCATATAATTATTTGTTTATATTTTCTTTTTTTTTTTTTTTTTGGTGTGGGATTTGCAGGCATTGCTAGAGTCCTTTCAGTATTTACTGTTAATGTTGAAAACTCTTAGGTCAGGCTCTTGTTTTGTATTTATAGGTAAAATGATATTGTACTTTGTCATTTAATTCTTTGATAAGCTTTGAAATCAGTTAACTTTATTAAAATAGTTCCAAACTGAGCATTGTTGTTTTGTTTTTTTTTTCCCTAAGATCCAGTATATCCTTTAATTTGGTAATTTCACCATTTCCTTTCATTAGTTTTCTTGAATTTCATTGTTTCACTTTTTTAAAATGTTGTTTTTTATTTTGTGGATTTTTTGACTTCTCTCTTTCTTGTCTTGTCTTCCATCTTTTGTTTTACCGCAAAGTAATTTTTCTTTTTCTTCTAAGATAGTTCATTTATCTCTTATGATACTTTTCAGAGGTCAACCAGTATCTAGTTTATTTCTAGAGTTCAATATGTTGTTCCTGAAATTTTGTATACTCTAATATCACAAAAGTAATATGACATACTGATTTATCATATATTTTTAAAAAATAAAATGATAACATTTTTGGTCAGTGTTTACATTTCTCTGTACAGTAATCCCTCATGCACTCAGCATCATCTGAAATCAGATAATACTGATGTATTGTCAGAAGGTCAGTAGTGAGCTAACACTACGTCACAGTGCCTACATTACTCACTCGCTTTATCTCATCATGCAAGTATTTTATCATCTCACATCATTACAAGTAGACAAGTGAGTACAATATAATTTTTTTAAATTTTTTAAAAGATTTTATTTATTTATTTGATAGAGATCACAAGTAGGCAGAGAGGCAAGCAGAGAGAGAGGAGAAAGCAGGCTCTCCACAGAGCAGAGAGCCCGATGAGGGGCTCAAACCCAGGATCCTGGGATCATGACCCGAGCTGAAGGCAGAGGCTTTAACCCACTGAGCCACCCAGGTGCCCCCAATATAATTTAAAAAAAAAATATTTTATTTATTTATTTGACACAGAGAGGGGGAATACAAGTTGGCTGAGTGGCAGGCAGACGGAGAGGGAGATGCAGGCTCCCCAACTAGCAGAGAGTCCAATGCATCACTTGATCCCAGGACCCTGGGATGATTACCTGAGCCTAAGGCAGACACTTAACCGACTGAGCATCTTAGGTGACCCTATAATAAGACATTTTGAAAAATATGATATTAACTTAACTTTTATTACAGTATATTGTTATAATTGTTCTATTATTAGTTATTATTGATTTCTTACTGTGCTTAATTTATGAATTAAACTTTACCATAGGTTTGTATATAAAGTGGAAGAAGACATATACATAGACATATATATAGACATATACATAGAGAAGAAGACATATACATAGACATATACATAGTACATATACTATCTGTGGTTTCAGGCATCCACTGGGGGTCTTGGGACATATCTTCTGCAAATAAATCATGGGGGGAGGTTACTCTGGTTAAAAAAAAAAAAAATCTGATTAGGTGTAACCATCTGGTTTCTCTCCTTTTTTCCCTCTCCTTACATTTTGTAGATCCTATGCTTGATATTTTACACTTTTTTTTCCCATTTTTTTTTCAGTGTTCCAAAATTCATTGTTTATGCACCATACCCAGTGCTCCATACAATATGTGCCTTCCATTACCTCCACTTGCCTCCATTAAGCAGACTTATCTCACAAAATGTAAAAGGTTACATAAATTTTCCATTATTATTGCAAACAGAAGTTGAATTTTATCTTATTTATCCTTGATGTTGAAAGATTTCTGAAAAGACAATGAGACAGGCACATGCCTCTTGAAATCCTTAAGTGATAGTTCTATTCTTGAATTCCATGTAAGATTTTTTTTTAATTGTTCAGCATTTCTATTCTTTTATCTGGGTGAAGAAGATACTATATGTTAGTTTTGTTTTGTGTTATAGTTAGTGATGGTTGTTAGGTCATTGCATAGCTCAAAATAAAGTCTTAATATTAACTTCTTTTGAATTACAGTGTAGATAATATTCTAGGTTGTTAATTATTTTTCCTCAGTATTTCCTCAGATATTTTTTATAGCTGGTTAAAAACAATCTGCTATTTTCATTGAGCTAATTTTTTTTTTCTGCAAATGATGTTGTTTTACTCTTACAACTTAAAAAAAAAAAAAAAACAACTGGATTCTTTTTTCTTCCAGAAGTTTTTCATATGCTGGACATAGGTACAAATACATTTTACTTACCCTTCTAAGCATAAGTATAATTTAAAAACAGAACTTATTTTTTCTTTGATGATCAGAAAATCACATCGATTATATCTTCAGATATTACAATTCTGATATTTCTTCCATTTTTTTTCTTATGAAACTTAAAAGTCTATTTCAGAGTCTCTACACGTCATACCACTGATCATTCTTAACATTATACCAACACAAACTTATTATTTTGATGTATTGGTAGCAAACTCCTTAGTAGTGTTTGAAAAGTTGCTAAGCTTTTCTTCATTAATGTCATATCTATTTTGTACTGTCTATTGTGTTTCCATTTCAAGGATAATATATATGTTTTTTTAGTGTTTCCAAAATTTAAAAATTTTTCCATTGTCATAAATTCTTATTTTATTCTTTTATTTACTAATTTTCATTTAATATTTTTTCTATAACTATTTGAGCATCACAAACATGCTGAATTTAATCTCTTCATTAGACCACTTTATAAAATTATATTTTAATCTATATTTAATTAACAGTTGTTAATTTGTTTTTATTCATTACCATTATATTTTCATTTACTGAAATTTGGTATGTAGTATCATTTGGAAAAGGAGTTTTCTTATTTTTTTTAACATCTTAATTTAATTTTATTAAATTAATAGATTTAATAAAATTACTAATTTAATTTTATTAATTAAATTAATAATTTAATTCTTAAATTTCAGTGTTCCAAGATTCATTGTTTATGTACCATACCCAGTTTTCCATGCAATACGTGTGCTCCTTAATACCCACCACCAGGCTCACCCATCCCCCACCACCCTCCCCTCCAAACCTTCAGTTTGTATCTCAGAGTCCACAGTCTTTCATGCTTCATCCCCCCTCCTATTTCCCCCAATTCACTTTTCCTTTCCTCCTCCTAATGTTCTCCATGTTATTCCTTATGCTACACAAGTAAGTGAAACCATATGATAATTGACCTTCTCTGCTTGACTTGTTTCACTCAGCATAATTTCCTCCAGTCCTGTCCATATTGATACAAAAGTCGGGTATCCATCCTTTCTGATGGTTGCATAATATTACATTGTATATATGTATCATATTTTCTTTTCTTTTTTTTTTTTTAAGATTTTATTTATTTATTTGACAGACAGGGATCACAAGTAGGCAGAAAGGCAGGCAGAGAGAGGGAAGCAGGCTCCCCACTGAGCAGAGAGCCTGACGTGGGGCTCGATCCCAGGACCCTGGGATCATGACCTGAGCTGAAGGCAGAGGCTTTAACCCACTGAGCCACCCAGGCGCCCCTGTATCATATTTTCTTTATCCATTCATCTGTTTGGCAGATAACTCTTTCCACAGTTTGGTGACTGTGGCCATTGCTCCTATGAACACTGGAGTACATATGGCTCTTCTTTTCACTACATCTGTATCTTTGGGGTAAATACCCAGTAGTGCAATTACAGGGTCATAGGGTAGCTCTATTTTTAATTTTTTGAGAGATCTCCACACTGTTTTCAAAAGTGGATGCACCAACTTGCTATCCAGCAGCAGTGTAAGAGGGTTTCCCTTTCTCCACATCCTCTCCGACATTTGTTATTTCCTGTCCCGTTAGTTTGGGCCTTTCTAACTGGTATAAGGTGGTATCACAATGAGCTTTTGATTTGAATCTCCCTGATTGCTAATGATGATGAACATTTTTTCCATGTGCCTGTTAGCCATTTGTATGTCTTCTTTGGAAAAGTGCCTGTTCATGTCTTCTGCCCATTTTTTGACGTGATTATCTGTTTTGTGTGTGTTGAGTTTGAAGAGTTCTTTATAGATCTTGGACACCAGCCCTTTGTCTGTAGTATCATTTGTGAATATCTCCTCCCATTGCGTGGGTTGACTCTTTGTTTTGTTGACTGTTTCCTTTGCTGTGTGGAAGATTTTGACCTTGAAGAACTTCCAAAAGTTCATTTTTGCTTTTGTTTCCTTTGCCTTTGGAGATGTCTCTTGAAAGAAGTTACTGTGGTTGATGTCAAAGAGGTTACTGCCTATGTTCTCCTCTAGGATTTTGACAGATTTCTGACTCACTTTCAGGTCTTTCATCCATTTTGAGTTTATCTTTGTATATGGTGTGAGAGAATGGTTGAGTTTCATTCTTCTATACACAGCTGTCCAGTGTTCCCAGCACCATTTATTGAAGAGTCTGTCTTTTTTCCGTTGGATATTTTTTCCTGCTTTGTCGAAGATTATTTGACCATAGACTTGAGGGTCCATATCTGGACTCTATATTCTGCTCCATTGGTCTATGTGTCTTTTTTGTGCCAGTACTATGCTGTCTTGGTGATCTCAGTTTTGAAATAAAGCTTGAAATCAGGCAACGTGATGCCCCAGCTTTGTTTTTCTTTTTCAACATGTCCTTAGCGATTTGGTGTCTTTTCTGGTTCCAAACAAATTTTAGGATTGTTTGTTCCAGCACTTTGAAAAATGCTGGTGGAATTTTGATTGGAATGTCATTGAAAGTACAAATTGTTCTAGGCAGTATAGACATTTTAACAATGTTTATTCTTCTGATCCATGAGCATGGAATGTTTTTCCATCTTTTTGTGTCTTCTTCAATTTCTTTCATGAGTGTTCTGTAGTTTCTTTAGTACAGACCCTTTACCTCTTTGATTAGGTTTGTTCCCAGGTATCTTGTGGTTCTCGGTGCTATAGTAAATGGAATCAATTCTCTAATTTCCCTTCCTATATTTTTATTCTTACTGTCTAAGAAAGCAACTAATTTCTGTGCATTGATTTTGTATCCTGCCATATTACCAAATTGCTGTATGAGTTCTTGTAGTTTGGGGGTGGAGTCTTTTGGGTTTTCCATATAAAGTATCATGGCACCTGCGAAGAGAAAGAGTTTGAGTTCTTCTTTGTCAATTTGAATACCTTTTATTTCTTTTTCTTGTCTGATTGCTGTTGCTAGGACATCTAGTACTGTGTTGAACAAGAGTGGTGAGAGTGGGTGTCCTTGTCATGTTCCTGATCTCAAAGGGAAGGCTGTCAGCTTTTCTCCATTGCGAAGATATTTGCTATGGGTTTTTCATAGATAGATTTTATGAAGTTTAGGAAAGTTCCCTCTATCCCTATACTTTGAATTGTTTTAATCAGGAACAGCTGCTGTATTTCGTCAAATGCTTTTTCTGCATCAATTGAGAGGACCACGTGGTTCTTCTCTCTTCTCTTATTGATTTTTTCTATCATATTGATTGATTTGTGAATGTTGAATAACGCTTGCATCCCAGGTATAAATCCCACATGGTCATGGTGGATAATCTTTTTAATTATGGCAGATTTTAATTAATTATTAATTAATTTATAATTAATCATAATTTATAATTAATGGATCCTATTAGCTAGGATCTTTTTTTTTTTAATTTTTTATTTATTTTCAGCGTAACAGTATTCATTGTTTTTTCGCCACACCCAGTGCTCCATGCAATCTGTGCCCTCCCTAATACCCACCACCTGGTTCCCCACCCTCCCACCCCGCCCCTTCAAAACCCTCAGGTTGTTTTTCAGAGTCCATAGTCTCTCATGGTTCACCTCCCCTTCCAATTTCCCTCAACTCCCTTCTCCTCTCCATCTACCCTTGTCCTCTATATTATTTGTTATGCTCCACCAATAAGTGAAACCATATGATACTTGACTTTCTCTGTTTGACTTATTTCACTCAGCATAATCTCTTCCAGTCCTGTCCATGTTGCTACAAAAGTTGGGTATTCGTCCTTTCTGATGGAGGCATAATACTCCATAGGGTATATGGACCACATCTTCCTTATCCATTCATCCGTTGAAGGGCATCTTGGTTCTTTCCACAGTTTGGCGACCGTGGCCATTGCTGCTATAAACATTGGGGTACAGATGGCCCTTCTTTTCACTACATCTGTATCTTTGGGGTAAATACCCAGCAGTGCAATTGCAGGGTCATAGGGAAGATCTATTTTTAATTTCCTGAGGAATCTCCACACTGTTCTCCAAAGTGGCTGCACCAGTTTGCATTCCCACCAACAGTGTAAGAGGGTTCCCCTTTCTCCACATCCTCTCCAACACACGTTGTTTCCTGTCTTGCTAATTTTGGCCATTCTAACTGGTGTAAGGTGGTATCTCAATGTGGTTTTGATTTGAATCTCCCTGATGGCTAGTGATGATGAACATTTTTTCATGTGTCTGGTAGCCATTTGTATGTCTTCATTGGAGAAGTGTCTGTTCATATCTTCTGCCCATTTTTTGATATGATTATCTGTTTTGTGTGTGTTGAGTTTGAGGAGTTCTTTATAGATCCTGGATATCAACCTTTTATCTGTACTGTCATTTGCAAATATCTTCTCCCATTCCGTGGGTTGCCTCTTTGTTTTGATGACTGTTTCTTTTGCTGTGCAGAAGCTTTTTATCTTGATGAAGTCCCAGAAGTTCATCTTTGCCTTTATTTCCTTCGCCTTTGGAGACATATCTTGAAAGAAGTTGCTATGGCTGATATCAAAGAGGTTACTCCCTATGTTCTCCTCGAGGATTCTGATGGATTCCTGTCTCACGTTGAGGTCTTTTATCCATTTCGAGTTTATCTTTGTGTACGGTGTAAGAGAATGGTCAAGTTTCATTCTTCTACATATAGCTGTCCAGTTTTCCCAGCACCATTTATTGAAGAGACTGTCTTTTTTCCACTGGATATTTTTTCCTGTTTTGTCAAAGATTATTTGACCATAGAGTTGAGGGTCCATATCTGGGCTCTCTACTCTGTTCCACTGGTCCATGTGTCTGTTTTTATGCCAGTACCATGCTGTCTTGGTGATCACAGCTTTGTAGTAAAGCTTGAAATCAGGTAACGTGATGCCACCAGTTTTATTTTTGTTTTTCAACATTTCCTTAGCAATTCGGGGTCTCTTCTGATTCCATACAAATTTTAGTATTATTGGCTCCAGCTCTTTGAAAAATACTGGTGGAATTTTGATTGGAATGGCATTAAAAGTATAGATTGCTCTGGGCAGTATAGACATTTTAACGATGTTTATTCTTCCCATCCAAGAGCATGGAATGGTCTTCCATCTTTTTGTGTCTTCTTCAATTTCTTTTAGGAGTGTTCTGTAGTTCCTCGAGTACAGATCTTTAACCTCTTTGGTTAGGTTTATTCCGAGGTATCTTATGGTTTTTGGTGCTATAGTAAATGGAATCGATTCTCTAATTTGCCTTTCTGTATTTTCATTGTTAGTGTATAAGAAAGCCACTGATTTCTGGACATTGACTTTGTATCCTGCTACATTACTGAATTGCTGTATGAGTTCTAGTAGTTTGGAGGTGGAGTCTTTCGGGTTTTCCATATAAAGAATCATGTCATCTGCGAAGAGAGAGAGTTTGACTTCTTCCTTGCCAATTTGGATACCTTTTATTTCTCTTTGTTGTCTGATTGCTGTTGCTAGGACTTCTAATACTATGTTGAACAAGAGTGGTGAGAGTGGGCATCCTTGTCGTGTTCCTGATCTCAGTGGGAAGGCTGCAAGCTTTTTCCCATTGAAGATGATATTTGCTGTGGGTTTTTCATAGATAGATTTGATGAAGTTCAGGAATGTTCCCTCTATCCCTATACTTTGAAGCGTTTTAATCAGGAACGGATGCTGGATTTTGTCAAAAGCTTTTTCTGCATCAATGGAGAGGATCATGTGGTTCTTCTCTCTTCTCTTATTGATTTGTTCTATCACATTGATTGATTTGCGAATGTTGAACCATCCTTGTAACCCAGGGATGAATCCTACCTGGTCATGGTGGATAATCTTTTTAATGTGCTGTTGGATCCTGTTTGCTAGGATCTTGTTGAGAATCTTAGCATCCATATTCATCAGTGATATCGGTCTGAAATTCTCCTTTTTGGTAGGGTCTTTGCCTGGTTTGGGGATCAGGGTGATGGTGGCTTCATAAAAAGAGTCTGGAAGTTTTCCTTCTGCTTCAATTTTTTGAAACAGCTTCAGGAGAATAGGTATTATTTCTTCTTTGAAAGTTTGATAGAATTCCCCAGGGAATCCGTCAGGTCCTGGGCTCTTGTTTTTTGGGAGGTTTTTGATCACTGCTTCAATCTCGTTACTAGATATCGGTCTATTCAGGTTGTCAATTTCTTCCTGGTTCAATTTTGGGAGTTTATAGTTTTCCAGGAATGCATCCATTTCATCTAGGTTGCTTAGCTTATTGGCATATAACTGTTGATAATAGCTTCTGATGATTGTTTCTACTTCCTTGGTGTTAGTTGTGATCTCTCCCTTTTCATTCATAATTTTATTAATTTGGGCTTTCTCTCTTTTCTTTTGGATTAGTGTGGCCAATGGTTTATCGATCTTATTGATTCTTTCAAAAAACCAGCTTCTAGTTTCGTTGATACGTTCTACTGTATCTCTGGTTTCTACCTCGTTGATCTCTGCTCTAATCTTGATTATTTCCCTTCTTATGTGTGGAGTTGGTTTGATTTGTTGTTGATTCTCCAGTTCTTTAAGGTGTAGAGACAGCTGGTGTATTCTGGATTTTTCAATTTTTTTGAGGGAGGCTTGGATGGCTATGAATTTCCCCCTTAGGACTGCCTTTGCTGTATCCCATAGGTTTTGGAGTGAAGTGTCTTCGTTCTCATTGGTTTGCATAAATTGTTTAAGTTCTTCTTTGATCTCCTGGTTGATCCAAGCATTCTTAAGCAAGGTGGTCTTTAGCTTCCAGGTATTTGAGTTCCTTCTGAACTTTTCCTTGTGATTGAGCTCCAGTTTCAAAGCATTGTGATCTGAGAATATGCAGGGAATCATCTCAGTCTTTTGGTATCGGTTGAGCCCTGATTTGTGACCCAGTATGTGGTCTATTCTGGAGAAGGTTCCATGTGCACTTGAGAAGAATGAGTATTCTGTTGTTTTAGGGTGGAATGTTCTGTATATATCTATGAGGTCCATCTGGTCCAATGTGTCATTCAATGCTCTTATTTCTTTATTGATTTTCTGCTTCGATGATCTGTCTATTTCTGAGAGAGGCGTGTTAAGATCTCCTACTATTAATGTATTCATATCAATATGACTCTTTATCTTGATTAATAGTTTTCTTATGTAATTGGCTGCTCCCATATTGGGGGCATAGATATTTACAATTGTTAGATCATCTTGGTGGATAGTCCCTTTAAGAATGATGTAGTGTCCTTCTGTATCCCTGACTACCGTCTTTAGTTTAAAATCTAATTTATCTGATATGAGAATCGCTACCCCGGCCTTCTTTTGAGGCCCATTGGCGTGAAAGATGATTCTCCATCCCTTCACTTTCAGTCTGGGTGTATCTTTAGGTTCAAAATGGGTCTCTTGTAGACAACATATGGATGGGTCCTGTCGTTTTATCCAATCTGCAACCCTGTGTCGTTTTATGGGTGCATTTAGGCCATTCACATTGAGAGTGATTATTGAGAGATACGTTTTTATTGACATTGTGTTATCTTTGAAGTCTTTCTTTCTGTCGATTGTCTCTATATTTCTGTTCAATGCTATTCTTAGGATTTTTCCTCTTTTATAGAACCCCCCTTAATATTTCCTGCAGTGTCGGCTTGGTGGTTGCATAGTCTTTCAAGCCTTGCCGGTCTTGGAAACTCTTTATCTCTCCATCCATTTTGAATGTCAGTCTTGCTGGATAAAGTATTCTTGGCTGCATGTTCTTCTCATTTAGTGCCCTGAATATATCTTGCCAGCCCTTTCTGGCTTGCCAGGTCTCTGTGGACAGGTCTGACGTTATTCTGATGGGCTTTCCTCTGTATGTAAGGAGGTTCTTTGTCCTAGCGGCTTTCAAGAGATTGTATCTACAATTATGATTCCTCAATTTTACTATGAGGTGCCTGGATGTTTTTTTTTGAATTTATAATCTTGGGGGGGGACCTTTCTACTTCTAGTACATGAACACTTGTTCCATTCGCAAGATTGGGAAAATTTTCATGAAAAATTTGTTCCACTATATCTTCTAGACTTCTTTCTTTCTCCTCCCCTTCAGGGATTCCAATTATTCTGACGTTGGAACGTTTCATGGCATCATTTATTTCCCTGATTCTGTTTTCGTGGCTTCTAAGCTGTTTGTTCCAGGCTTCCTCCTGATCCTTTCTCTCTATTTGTTTGTCCTCCAGATCACTAATTCTATCTTCTGTCTCAGTTACCCTAGCTTTTAGAGAATTTAGATTAGATTGGAACTCATTGAGAGCGTTGTGAACCTCATCCCTGGTGGCCTTCAGCTCTGCCCTAACATTATGAACCTCCTCTCTGGTCGCTTTCAATTCTGCCCTAATCAATTCTGTTTGGTCATCCATGGCTTTCTCCAACCTAGCTATTGCCTGGATAATTGTTAGCCTGAATTCTCTTTCTGACATATTGTCTATGTTGATAGCCGTTAGCTCTGTTGCAGAAGGCCCATCCTCTGTATTTTTCTTCTGTTGGGGATTCCTCCTCCTAGTCATTTTGGTGAGAGATGACTGGACAGATGTAGCTGGATGTATTGACCGTGGTGCAGTCAAGGTGCACCCTGGAATGCTTCTGAGCACTCAGGATTCCCCACCCAAATGAGAGAAAAAAGAAAAGAAAAAGAAAAAAGAGGGAGAGAGAGAGACAGGAAAAAAAGGGAAGATAAAAGTGAAGGTTCAGCCCAAATGGGCCCCAGGGTAAGGTTTATGACGTATACAAACAAAAACAGACAAACAAAAAGACTGATAAAAGTATATGACGAGAGAAAAAAAATATATATATAAGCAAAAAAAAGGAGGAGCCTCGTCAAGAAGAACCCCAAGTATAAGATTTATATACTATCCAGACAAACATAAATACACAGAGACACTGGCAGAAGAAAAAGATGGGAGCATGGTTACAGATTCTCGGTGTGGGCGAGGAAGGTTATTTTGATTCTTCCTGGATGTATCTTGATATCTTTGTTAAAGGACTCAACTTTCCTAAGAAAAAGGGGGATTAAAAATTGGTTCACCTATAGGGGTAACATTGCTTGGAGAAAGGGGGTTACCTTGAAGTTTAACTCTATATGAATATTAGAAAATAAAAATAAAAAAGGAATAAACTGGACTAAACTAAATTAAAAATTTTTTTAAAAATTAAGAAAATAGAAAAGCAAAAGAAAAACACATGTGTATGTATCAAAAAAATTCAGGTTAGAAGTTTATCATGGAATTTGATGTACTGGACATCTCACTGTGATGGTAAATAGGTTAAAAAATTATCTATATAAAAAAAAGAAAAAAAATGAACCAGAATAGTGGGAAAGAATTAAAAATAAAAGTTGTATCTATGAAGTAGTGGTGGTTGTTCTCTTGTAGTCTTTTTTTTTTTTTTCCTGATTTGTTTTCTGGGGGAGGGGGCTGCCACGTGGGTTTTCAGTCAATGATGTTCCCTGAGTTAAGTCCTCCCGACCCCCTCAAGGGGGTGGGCTCTGAGAAAAACGTTTTTTTCAGGTTTTTGTTCTCTGGAGGTTTTTATGTTTGTTCACTTCTTTTCTCTCGCCTTGACAGCTTTTGATGGTTTTTGGAGGTTTAGAGGAAAGAAAACTGCACCCCAACCTCCCTCTCAGAGAGAAGCCTCAGTCTGCTCCCCTGCAGGTGCTGCAGCCGCTGGGCCGCTGGCAGAGCAGGTTCTGAGTCACGGTCCCTGGGGACGCAGGATCTCCTGCTTGTACGCAAAACCAAGGCAGCTGTGGCTGTCTGGGCAGCTCCAGACCGCCAGAGAGGTTCCAAGCAGCAATTGCACACTGAGATTTTCCCGCTGGCTGGGGCTGAGAGCTCAGGGCTTGCGCGCACCTCTCCCAGGGGATGGTTTGGGGCGCGGCGCCTCCAGCTCTATCGGCTCTATTGCCGCGTGGGTCTATCACCGCGTGGGTCCCAGAACACCAGGCTGGGCGTTCGTGCACCTCTCTCAGGGGAGGTTGAGGCACGCGCGCACCTCCAGTAAGGTGCGCGTTCTGCCGTCTGGTGTGGCTCCCAGCCCCTCATGGGAGCCGGACTCCACCCGTTCTCGGGCGCACTGGCGGCTCCGGGACAAAGACCAGGTTTCTCCGCCGCACTCTCTGGCTCAGCGCCAGGGGATGCTGCCCTGGGTCTGGGAACTTAAGCCCCTATCCCTATCCGCCCCGATTCCCACAATTTCCCCGCGCGAGTCTTTGCTCTTTTGAGTGCTTTCAACAAGACTCCAAGTTAATGCTGGTCCCCAGATGCCGGGCACTCTCGTATTGGGGTATTATTTTCCAGTCAGTCGCCTCTGGTGGCTCCCTCCCCCTTTTGTTTATCTTCCGATATCAGTCCGACGTTCCCACTCCACTTTACCTGCCCACTGGCGTCTTCTGGCCCCTGTAGAGATCCAGACGTGTATAATTCTGATCTCAGGCTGATTTCATGGGTGATCGGAGTTCTTTGGTAGGTAATCGGCTCACTTTAGGGTGCAGGTTGAAAAGGCGCCTCCTCCTACTTCCCCGCCATCTTGTCTCCCCCTATTAGCTAGGATCTTGTTGAGAATCTCAGCATCCATATTCATCAGGGATATTGGTCTGAAATTCTCCTTTTTGATGGGGTTTTTGCCTGGTTTGGGGATCAAGGTAATGCTGGCTTCATAGAAAGAGTATGGAAGTTTTCTTCTTGTTTCTGTTTTTTGAAACAGCATCAAGAGAATAGGTATTATTTCTTCTTTGAATGTTTAGTAGAATTCCCCAGGGAATCCATCAGGTCCTGGACTCTAGTTTTTTGGGAGGTTTTTAATCACTGCTTTAATCTTGTTGCTAGATACTGGTCTATTCAGGTTGTCAATTTTTTCCTGTTTCAGTCTTGGGAGTTTATAGGTTTCCAGGAATGTATCCATTTCTTCTAGGTTGCTTAACTTATTGGCATATAACTGTTGATAATAATTTCTATTGATTGTTTCGTTTCCTTAGTGTTAGTCATGATCTATCCCCTTTATTTCATAATTTTATTACTCTGGGTCCTCTCTCTTTTCGTTTGGATAAGTTTGGTCAGTGATTTATCGATCTTAAGAACCAGCTTCTAGTTTCATTGATGCGTTCTAATATCTCTAGTTTCTAACTCATTGATCTCTGCTTTAATCTTAATTATTTCCCTTCTTGTCTGGGGGGTTGACTTAATTTGTTGTTGATTTTTCAGTTCTTTAAAGTGTAAAGAGAGCTGTTGTATTCAGGATTTTTCAATTTTTTTGAGAGGCTTAGATGGCTATGTATTTCCCCCTTAGGACTGCCTTTGCTCTACCCCATAGGTTTTGGGCTGATGTGTCTTCATTCTCATGGTTTCCATGGATAGTTTAAGTTCTTCTTTGATTTCCTGATTGATCCAAACATTCTTGAGCAGGATGGTCTTTAGCTTACACGTGTTTGAATTCCTTCTAAACTTTTTGTTGTGGTTGAGTTTCAGTTTCAAAGCACTGTGGTCTGAGAATATTCAGGGAATAATCTCAGTTTTTTGGTATTGGTTAAGCCCTGATTTGTGACCCAGTATGTGGTCTATTCTGGAGAAAGTTCCATGTGCGCTTGAGAAGAATACATATTCTGTTGTTTTAGGGTGGAATGTTCTATATATGGGTCCATCTGGTCCAATGTGTCATTCAAACCTCTTGTTTCTTTATTGATTTTCTTCTTGTATGATCTATTATTGAGAGTGGCATGTTTAGATTCTCTGCTATTAATGTATTCACATCAATATGACTATTTATTTTGATTAACAGTTGACTTATGTAGTTGGCTGCTTCCATGTTGGGATCATCAATATTTACAATTGTTAGATCTTCTTGGCGAATAGACTCTTTAAGAGTGATGTAGTGTCCTTTTTTATCTCTGACTATAGTCTTTAGTTTAAAATCTAATTTATCTGATATGAGAATCACTACCCCAGCTTTCTTTTGAGGCCCATTGGCATGAAAGATGCTTCTCCATCCCTTCGCTTTCAGTCTGGATGTATCTTTAGGTTCAGAATGTGTCTCCTGTAGATAGCATATGGATGGGTCCTGACATTTTATCCAATCTACAACCCTGTGCCATTTTATGGGAGCATTTAGGCCATTCATGTTGAGAGTGATTATTGAAAGATATATTTTTATTGACATCATGTTGCCTGTGAAGTCCTTGTTTCTATAGATTATCCCTGTACATTTCTGTTGTATGTCACTCTTGGGTTCTTTCTTCTTTTATAGAACCCCCCTTAATATGTCTCATAGTGCCATGGGGCGCCTGGGTGGCTCAGTGGTTTAAAGCCTCTGCCTTCAGCTCAGGTCATGATCTCAGAGTCCTGGGATCGAGCCCCGCATCGGGCTCTCTGCTGTGGCGGGGAGCCTGCTTCCCCCTCTCTCTCTGCCTACTTGTGATCTCTCTCTCTTTCAAATAAATAAATAAAATGTTTAAAAAAATATATTTCTTGTAGTGCCATCTTGGTGTTCACATACTCTTTTAAAGCTTGCTGGTCTTGGAAGCCCTTTGTCTCTCCATCCATTCTGAATGTCAGCCTTGCTGTACAAAATATTCTTGCTGCATGTCCTTTACATTTAGTGCCCTGAATATGTCTTGCCAGCCCTTTCTGTCTTGCCATGTTTCTGTAGTCAGGTCTGACGTTATTCTGGCGGTCCTTCCTCTGTATGTGAGGAATCTCTTCTCCTACCTGCCCTTAAGACCTCCTGTCTGAATTTATGATTCATGAGTTTCACAATTAAGTTTCTGGATGTCTTCTAGACTCGTTGATCTTGTGGGGTATCCTCTCTGCCTCTAGGACAAGAACACCTGTTCCATTCCCCAGAATAGGGAAATTTTAATCTAGTATTTGTTCAACTATATCTTCTAGTTTCTCTCTTTCTCCACCCCCTCAGGAATCCCAATAATTCTGACATTGGAATGTTTCATGGCATCATTTATTTCCCTAATTCTGTTTTCATGCCTTCTAAGCTGTTTGTTCCAGGCCTCTTCCTGATCCTTCTTTTCTATCAGTTTGTCTTCTAGGTCACTAATTCAATATTCTGCCTCAGTTACCCTAGCTGTTAGAGTATTTAGGTTAGATTGGATCTCATTTAAAGCATTTTTAACTTCTGCCAGATCAGCTCTCACTTCCACCCTTAGAGATTCTATGTTGTCACTAATGGTATTCTCCAAGCTAGCCATTTCCTGGATAAGTGTTGCCCTGAATTCCATTTCTGACATATTGTTTATGTCCATATCCAATAGTTCTGTGGCAGAGGTCACAGTCTCTGAATTTTTCCTCTGTTGGGTGTTCCTCCTCCTAGTCATTTTGATGAGAGGTGGTTGAGGGGTTGTATAGCTGAATATATCAACTACAATCTAGTCAAAGTGCCCCTGGGAAAGTTTTAGAGAAATCAGAAGTCACAACCAAAAAGAGAGAAAAAGAGAGGGGGAAAAAAGAGAAAAACCCTGCCAAAATGAGCCCCCAAAATAAGATTTATAAGGTACATAAACAAAAATAAATGAACAAAAAGTCCAACAAAATGAACCTCAAGAGTAAGATTTATGTGTTACAAAAGAAAAACTAATACATAGAGACACTGACAGATGAATAAGATGGGAGGGTGGTTATAAGCCCTCAATGTGGGTGAGGAAGGTTACATTGGTTCTTTCTGGGTGTATCTTGTTATCTTTATTAAAGGACTTAACCTTCCGGGGATACAGGGAAATTATAAGTAGTTTATATATAGGGGTGGTATTGAATAGGGAAAAAGGATTGCCTTGAAGCTTATATCTATATATATTAAAGAAAAAGAAAAAGAAACACAGGAATATGTACGTAAATAGTTCAAGTTAAAATGTTATTATGTAATATGTTGTAATAACTATCTAGTTATAGTGGTAAATAGGTTAAAAAAATAAGAATTGTGAGAACGAATTAAAAAAAAAAAAAGCTGTATCTGTGAAATATACAGGTTTGGAAGCAATACCGGGAGCTTAATATATTGTTTCCCCCTGATGTTGGGCTTGTACAGTTTTATGGGGACCTTGTGGTTATTGTCCTCTTGTTCTTTTGGCTTGTCTTCTGGGAGAGGGTCCAGCTGCATTGTTTTTCAGCCAGTCTAGCCTGGGCTGAGTTGCCCTGAAGATGATCAAGGGGCTGGGCTCTGTGGAAACTGGTTTTTCAGGCTTTCGTTCTCTGGAGGTTTTTGTTCTCTGGCAGTTTTTTGTGGCTTTTCAGAAGGTCAGAGCAAAGCAAACTGTCAGCACCCAGACCTCTGGCTCAGAGAGAAGCCTCAGTCTGCTCCCCTCTGGATGGTCCAGAATACACAGACTCCCCCTCTGCAAACTCTGCTGAACACCAAAACCTCCCATAGGTGGTGCACATTCCCAGCCACCATCTCAGTCATCACCCATTGCCCCCACTTTTCTCTGCACCCCTGTGCCACTAAAACCATGAGCAATATTGCTCGCAGTGGCTGCCATTGCCCAGACTTTTGTCTGGAGACCACACCCATGCTGGGTCCATTCAGACCTGGCTGCCACCTAGGTCATGGAAGGTGGTGGTCACAGAATGTTGCAGATCCAGGGACCTCAGGCAGGAGCCCACACAGGGCTCTCTCGGGAATGGGCAGAGGTGCATGCAGCCCCAGCAGTGGTGCATGCAGTAGAAAGCCATAGGATCAGGGACCATGGACTAGAGATCCGCTCCCCCCCCGACCCCCAGCTCTCTCTGGCAATGGTGGGCACTGGCCCTGGGACCATGGGCTTAGGTCTGTGACTGTGGCTGCACAATTCCTCCAGTTGCCCTTTAAGACCCTTTGTTCTTTTTGAGTGCTTTTAACCAGACTCTAAGTTAATGCTGGTCCCCACGCACAGGGCACTTTTGTATTAGGGTATTACTTTACAATGGGTTCCTTCTGGTGGCTCCCTCTCCTTTCTGTTTATTTTTTGATACCAATCCAAGCATTCCCAATCCACTTTACCTCTCCACTGATGATCTCCTGCCACTGTAGAGATCCAGAAGTGTATAATCTTACATCTCAGGGTGATTTCATGGGTGTTCAGAGTGTTCTGGTAGATACTTAGCTCACTTCAGGGGACCTTTTGAAACAGGGTCTCCTACTTCTCCACCATCTTGCCCCAAGTCCTTTCTTTTTTAATATATTTATGTTTTTTTCTTTGTTTTGATTTTCCTTTGCTATCTTCTAACCAACAATTTGCTGCTGTCTATTCCCTGACCCACTAGTCCTCTGGACTTGAGTCTTATGGTGAAATTTTGCAGCTTTATAAAATTAATAAAATATTGGGCTTATGGAGTGTATGATGGTATTGGAAAGACAATTTAAACATGAAGTTTCCATCACCTTTTTTCAGTTCTGAAGCTGTTCATTTTTCTTTAATCTGTAGCTTCAGGAGTACAGTTGCCAGATAAAATATAGGCTGCCCAGTAAAATTTGAATTTAAAGCAAACTGAATAATATTTTTGTAAAAGTGTACCCTTTTTAAATGATTTTATGTATTTATTTGACAGAGAGATAGAGAGTACAAGTAGACAGAATGGCAGGCAGAAGGAGAGGGCAAAGCAGGCTCCCCACCGAGCAGGGAGCCCGATGCAGGGCTCAGTCTCAGGACCCTGGGGTCATGACTTGAGCTGAAGGCAGACGCTCAACTGACTAAGCCACCCAGGCACCCCAAAGCATGCCCTTTTAACTAGTATTTCTATTTGCTAAATGTGGCAATCCTATTGGGAAGGTGGTCCATTAGTAGTATGGCTAGCCTCATTTGCTGAAGATAGGGAGCTCGACAAATAATGCTTACATTCAAGTAGGGAGCCTGACTCTTGTTCTCATACCACATGGTGCACATATCCCTTTATCATGCTGGAGCCAAATTCTTGGGCATCACTCTATATTTATGGGTCAAAGACCTATAGTTTCAAAACTGTATGCATTCTCTCCACTTCTATTTTTTCTTCCTTATTATCTATATTTATTACCTATATTTATAGGTACCTATATTTATATTGGTTTATTTTTATTTAAAGTTAAGAAAGGATATTGTAATCTGAAAATACTGTGTCATCTTGACCAGAAATTCATCATTATTTTAGGAATAAAAATACATAGAAAAGAAGTAAAGCATCACAATGTTTTTCAGAGTATCCAGTTATCTACATAAATATATCCTATCCCAGAGAATAAAGGCTTCCCAAATATTTAAAGAGAGATAGTCATAATTCCACAATTAAATCTAAAGCTAGTGTAATATATTATTGAAATTCAAGTGTGAACACTTTCTATGGAATCGCAAGCCCAGTAAATATTTGGGACAACTTGACATTCGTATTTTGCATTGTGTATAACACTGAACTTTTATGAAGTATTTTATTATTAGAGATTAACTATAACATTACCTTTTAATGGAATCATAAATCTTTAATTACAGTTCAATATGTTGCTGACTTAAATTGGTTTTGGACTGAAAATTCTATTACAGTATACAGTATGAAGAAGCAATTACTTTCTGCTAAAATAAATATCCTAATTTCTAAACATAGAAGAGATGCATTTTGCAGTACATATCTTTTGGTGGTCAGGGGGTGGGGTGGAGAAGGACAGTAAAACATCTTTCCTAGCAAAGAGATGTGACATTATTTACATGTCTTTACTAAACAAGAGAAAATCAGAAGGGGAGGAGGTACTTTAAAGATCTTTAGTTTAAACCACAAATGGAAGCAGGATTTACTTTTATTGCCCTCATAGTAATATTAACACAACAACAACAATAACAAAGACACTAGTAGCAGCAGGAGCAAACATTTGCTTGAACATGGTCTATTAAAATAGTATCTAAAAATTGTGTTTAAAGTTATCTTTATTCTTCGTATGTATTTAACTCAGTGTATATGAAACCTCATATATATGCACATGTATTTATGTGACTTAACATGTAAAATAAAAAAAGACATACCACTTGAGTGCAAATATGATACCAGACTAATTTAATCAATATTTTTAACACAGACTAGAAAATATTGTGTAATAAGGTAAAACTGGGCTTTAAATATCATCTTCACATTACATTTCTTAATTTAACATTTTTCAAATAAATTTTTCAGTTTTATGGTTCTATGAAAATTTGAGAATACTAATACCAGACTAATAATAATAATTTATTAAAATATGGATGTACCATGTTTAATAGCATAATGCCTGGGTCATAGTAAATATACAAATAATAGCTCACTTTCTTATTCCATTTATATTCCCAATAATATGAAAATATATAGTAAATACCTACTTAAAAGTATACTATACTGGGATTTATTCTAGGTATACAAGCCTGGTTCAATATTCAAAAGTCAATCAACAGGCTAAAAAAATCACGTGATCATATTAATAGATACAGAAAAAGCAATTGACAAAACCAACACCTATTCATGATAAACATCTCAGCAAAGAGGGGATAGAGGAGAATTTCTTTAATTTGATAAAGAATATTGACAAAAACAAACTATGACATCATACTTACTGGTGAGACACTCAAAACATTCCCACGATCAGAAACTAAGCAATGATGTCCTCTCTCACCAATCCTATTCAGCATTGTACTGGAAATTCTAGCTAACATAAAAGATAAAGAAATAAGTGGTGTACAGATTCGAAAAATAAGTCATTCAAAGATAACTTCAACATTTTGTAGAAAATATGAAAGATTCCTCTAAAACCTCCTGAGACCAATAAATAATTATAACAAGATTGTAGAATATAAGGTTAATATACTCAATTGCTTTTCTGCATGTCAGCAGTAAGTGGAATTTAAAATTAAAAACACAATGCTATTTACATTAAAACTCCCCAAAAGAAATAGTGTAAGTATAAATCTAATAAAATATGTCAAAAATCTATATGAGGAAAACCACAAAATTCTGATGAACTAAAGAACTGAATTAATGGAGAGATATTCAATGTTCATAGATAAGAAGGCTCAATATTGTCAAATGCCAGTTCTTCCTTACTTTATAAATTCAGTGCAATCCTAATTAAAATTTCAGCAAGCTATTTTATGTTAATCTATAAACTGATGCTGAAGTATATATGAAGAGGCAAAAGACCTGGAACAACCAACAAAATGTTGAGGAAAGAACATTTTGTATGGCTGGTTTAGCAGTGATAAATGTCCTTAAACTTTAACTGGGTAACTCTTTATCTCTCATTCAATTCTGAATGATAACCTTGTCAGGTAGAATATTTTTGGTTTAGTTTAGTTTTTTTTTTGTTTTTGTTTTTGTTTGTTTTTTGTTTTTCCTTTAAGTACTTAGAATGTATTATGCCACCCTCTACTGGCCTGCAAAGTTTCTGATGAAAAGTAAGCTGAGAGCCTTTTGGAGTTACCCTTATGTAAAACACATTGCTTTTTCTCTTACTGCTTTTAAAATTCTTTTTTTAATCTTAAACTTTCACATTTTAACTATTGTGTATCTTGGTGTAGACCTCCTTGCATATATCTCATTTGGGGTTTACTGTGCTACTATTAAATACCTGTTTCCTCCCCCAGTTTAGGGAAGTTTTCAGCTCTTCCTTTCTTCAAACAAGGTTTCTGCCTTCTGGGACGCCTTAAATGTGAATGTTAGCATGCTGATGTTGTCCTAGAAGTTCCTTAATCTACCTTCATCTTTTAAATTCTGTTTTATTTTTGCTGTTCAGTATGGTTGCTTTTCATTATCAGGTCTTCCAGATTTGTTAATCCATTTACCTGCATCCTCTAATCTATTGTTGAATCCCTCTGGTGTATTATTTTAGTTACTCTATTTTTCAACTCTGATTAGTTCTTTTTTAATATTTTCTCTTTTTTGACGTTCACACTGAGTTTATCCACTCTTCTTCAAATTCAGTGAACATTTTTATGATACTACTTTGAACTCTTGATGAGGTAATTTGATTATTTCTGTTTAGTTCTTTTCCTGAGATTTTTTTCTGTTTTGTTTGAAACATATTTCTCTGTCACAGTATTTTGTTTCTCTGTTTGTTCTGTGCATTAAATAGGTCAGCTATTTTCTGCTGGCCTTGAAGATAGTGTTCTTATGTATAAGTCATCCTGTGGGGTCCAGTGGTAGAATCCTCTGTAGTTACCAGAATCAGATGCTCCAGGAATGCCTTGTGTTAGGTTTGCATGCCTTCCTGTTGTGACTGAGCTATGATTACTATATGTGTACGCTGGTGTATGGGGCTAGACCCAGCCTAGTTGGATACAATGACTAGTTGTGACTACTCTATGCCCACTGGTTGGCAGGGATGGCCTTCGGCACAGGTGGCTAAAAGGCCCAACTAAAGCAGGCATGCTGGTGGGTGGGGTTGGCACCCAGCCTGTCTGGGTATAACAATGAATTGTGACTACTTTGGGAAAACTGGTCGGCAGGGCTGGCCCCCAGCATGGCTGGCTAGAGACCCACCTGTAGCTGGTGCAGACATGCTGGTTGGTAGGATTAACTCCTGGTACAGCTCGCTGAGAGGCCTGGCTGTAACTGTTGACAGGTGTGCAGGTTGGCAGAACTCAACACCCTTCCTGATACAGACTGTGCTTTGTAGTGGCACTGGTTCTGCCCAGGGCTGTTCACTGGGTGTGGTGGGATGGTAGTTACTGTGAGGGGACATTAGTCCTGACTGCTACTGCCCACTGGGTGTGGCAAGAGAGTATGCACTTTGCAAAGGTGTGTTCGCTTATGTGGGCTGAATTTGCATGGCAACCAGGGTAAGTGAGCAGCACCAGCAAATTAAATGGGAAGTGTCAGATTGGGCATCCACCATCATCAGGCCAATTAGGCTGAAAGGAAGGCAAAGAAATGCCCAATAGCACTTCCATTCCTGGAGAAAGTTCCTAGTTCCCTGCCCATCCAGCACATCTTAAAATCAGTCAACAAATGACCTTCACTTATAACCTTTTGAAATTGCTGCTTCTGTGCTGGGTCTCAGATTAAGTGATAATAGTGTGCTGGCCCATTAAGAGCAAAGTCTGAATTTCTTATAAACCTTTGGTTTCATGGAGTTAAGCCCCATTGATTTTCAAAGCCAGACATTATGGGACTTGTTTTCCTGGTACAGATCCCCAGGGTGGGGTGTGCCTGATGTAGGACTTGATTTTCTTGCTCTTCAGGGAGAATCTCCATGCTTGTGATATCATTCCTGCTTGTGGGTCACTGCACAGGGGGTTTAGTTCCCAATCATGTCTCTGCCCCTCCTACCCTACTCACTGTGGCTTTCTCTTTGTATATTTAGCTGTGGAAGGGTTGTTCTGTTAGTCTTCAGGTCATTTTCAGAGTGAGTTACATTATATGTAGTTGTAACAGTATGTCTGTGAGAAGAAGCGAGCTCAGGATCCTCTGACTCTGACATTTTATTTGACTTCCAATGCTATCTTAGTTTCAGTATATTAATGTGCTTTGATTTTTATTGATAACTAAGCAGTAAATATCCACTGTTTAAAAAAAAACAGTAATTGTTAAAAACAGCAACTATTCACTGTTTAAAAACAGACACAGTATGATTAACAAAATAGTATAAACAGAGACAATTCTGTTAGTGCCACAATAAAAACAAACAGGTGCAGTGCCAAAAGCAGGTACTCACGGATTATACTTGGAATAATAAAAGAAATAGAATGTATCTGATCCTCATTTGTACACATAAATCCAATGACTAGATCAAAGTGGTACTTTTTGATTCAATAAAAACTATATCAACTAATATACTCTTTACAAAAGAATGCAAAGATGAATGAGACATAACTCATTTCTCATGTGAAGGAATATATACTTTATTGGAGAAGAATGGTGCATATTTAAAATATGCAGATAATTAGTAAGAGGAGGAAAGTGTTTTCTAAATTGAAACATGTATATCGTGTGAAAACCATTTTACTTTGACGTAAGTTCTGCCTCCATTATCCCTGTAAAAGAATATGGAAAGTACTTAAAAATATTCTTAAATGTTCTATGACTACCTACAAATATTAAGCTGCATATTTCCCACCCATTAAGGGTAAAAAAAAAAAACATGATTTCAAAGAAATTATTACCTCAAAACCTTAAAATTTTAAGTAAGAAACTATTACACTGTAAGTTAACCAATTGGAATTTAAATAACAACTTGGAAAAATACATTCTGAAATTCTATATTTCATTAGTCTAATTTGGTTCAAAACTGAAATACATACATGTTTGTCTGTATGTGCACATGTGCATACATGTGCAAACAAACCTTGCTTGAGTGTATATTTCCAGAAAGTTGAGTGTATATTTCCAGAAATTTAATTGTGATCATTTCTCATATGTTACTGCTAGCTTATATTCCCTGATTCTCTTTTATATTCTCAGATTTTGGGTGGGGATTTTACATACATATATATTGTATATATGTTAATACACATATGTGGCATATATACATGTATATATGCCTTATATATTATACATGCAACATGTTATATATGACATGTATTATATAATAATGTATACATATAACATTATGTATATATAAATGTATATATATAACTATAATTAGACATATGTATAATTAGACAAAATAATTAGACATCTATAATTTATAATTAGACATATGAAGTAGTAGAAATAAAAGGTCTTTTCCAGAATATAGAAGGATGAATACTTAAAGATATGTTCAGTTTAAATTCTCTGTTTAGTGAGATAGGAGTGAGTCATTGAAACTGTATAACACTTTTAACATCAAGGGGTCACCAATGCATATAGGTCAAGTCCAAAGCAGAAAGTGAAGAGGGATTAAACATACATAGAATAAAATTACAGAAAACAAACTGTCAAATTTTCTGAGTAATCATATGTGCAAAATAAGAAGAGAAAAATCTCAGTGAAACCTGGTAAATATTTATTATTTTAAAAAGCTTTTATAGAGTCCTATACTGTGTGCATCACTGTATTTTAAAACATGACAGCAAAGATGCTTTTTTTTTTTTTTAATGTTGAGAATCTTTGACACATTTATATGCTATGGAAAACTATGAAAAGTTTGAAACTTCAGTCAATCAACCAGATGGTTTATCTGCATGAAGCCATATTACCACCTGCTTAATAACAGTTGCATGATTAACTGTACTTTAAAAAAAAATTTATCCACGTGTTTGGCAAAATGTAGGAATAACCATTATTTCATATGATATTTTAAAGCATTTAATGATGCCACATATTTGAAAGCATACAAAATCTTTATATTTCATGAAAACAACTCTAGTAAGGACATAGTATAAAAGCACAAAATGTACTGTATGGTGTAAGTGTTCATATCATTATAAGTCTTGCACTTTTTATTGTGTCTAGAAACAATAGACTCAATCTTTCACCTATCTGCTACTCTGTTTCTTTGATTGCAAAAGGTCTGAGGAGAACATTTATATTCAATTTTCTGAGTACCAAAGCTGCTTTGCAATGCTACCTCAGAAATTTGATTAGTAAAATAACTTAGAGATATGATATTTTGTGTCTTTGTATAATTCATATAATAGACTTACTTTACACAAATATTAGAAAATTTAATGAATATTTTCTTCTTCTAGCAACACGTTTTAGTACCACTATAGCTGTCATACAACCAGCTACTTAACATTGGCTGCATTAATATAGATCATAAGCACAACTTGCATGTTTTATGCAAATAAATGAATAAATTACATTCTGATAATAAACTCATAAAATTTTGAGAGCAAGTTGTATACAGGGCATTTAAATAAGTGACACATAAAAATGGAATTCAGAAAGTGACAAAGTTAGCTTAAGGGCATCAATATTTTTATTATGAATATATATTTCAAAAAAATATAGGTTTTCTATATTTCTTTTCTCTTTCACTGAACATCATAGCATTCAAAATGCTTTGCATGATAATTATTGAAGTTGTTTTACTGCTTGGCATCTATTATGTATGTATTTGTGAGTGCTGCACAAATGTTGTTACCTGTCAACTTTTTCTTCCAAATTAAATATTTCAATTATCCAGAATGTGTTATCATTAAAAAAAGGCACAGCCAAAGTTTTCCTTTTTTCCCTCATTAGTCTCAGGAGTATGTTTGGCTTTAGTAAAGATGCAGAAATGGAACTTCCAAAAGTCTTCAAAACAAAATTTAAAATATGGCAAAGAATCTCAAATATAAGGATGATTGACACAGATAAAATAAAAGAAATAAAACTGCTTTAAAATTATGTTATGTAAATACAGATTTTTTATATATTTGATCACAATTCTTGCAAATTACTAATCTAAAATATTGGCTTTACTTAATGTTTTGGAATTTTCTGAAGCGATATTTTGAAACTCAAAACTTTCCCTGACTCTTCTAATCTTGTTTACTCATCCATTCTTTAATTTCCTCTTTAAAACAATTTTCTTCTCACATTATTTTCTTCTCACTAATGACTTTTACTTGATTGTGACAACTATGGACACTTAAGTAACTGTACTCAAAGTCTAACAATACTCTCTCCCTCTATTCTAAGCCTCCCTACCACATGAAAATTTAAATCAAGGATGTTTGATAACTATGACATATGATGTTTTGGGTTTAAAAAACACAAAAATTTCTGTTTATTAAAATAGACAATGTTTTTAGAGACACTATAGGTGCATGCTGATTATTAATATTTTGCAAGCTTTTTTTCTTCAAAAGAGTTTTGTCAGACATACCCCAAATATTCAGTTTGTTCAGGTGCTTAGAAGTATTTCTAATGAAAGGAAAAATGAAGACACTGATACTACTCTAGACAGACCATAGAAAGAAAACACAACATTGTGTGAATATTTCTGTTTGTGTATGTGTGTGCACACTCATGCACCTGTTCATTTATAGATTTATTACATATTCTAGGCAAATCATCTCCCTTCCTTTAAAAAAAATAAATTTCATAAGAGATTTAGTGTCTAATCACTATTACAGTTTATAATTTTAATTTTTGCATGTAGAATCCTTTGCCAATTTATAGAATCTTTATAGTTTTATATTTTTTCAGATAGACACATTCTTTCTACACATTATTCCTTTATTTTTGTATGATTTTTGGTTTGACACCATTTTTTGAGACTAGTTGTTAAACCTGAGTAGTTTTGTGCTGTTGGAGTTGGATTTAGAATGGCATATGATTTCTTCTAAACTACAAGTAGATTGATATTTTCATTTTCTAGGAGAAAAATATAGAATTTTAATTTGTTATGATATTTAGGATTAGATAGTATATTTTGGCTTAATATATAAGAAAAATGAGAAGTTGAGCTACATACAAATACTACTATCATCCTTAGCGCAAAAAGCACATCTATATTTACATTCAAAATTTTTAGGCTAAGAATTGTTTGTCTTAAATGGTACGATTAAATCTGTGACATAATCTGATTAAATGTGTGTTTTAATTTCTAATAATTTTACATTTGTTCAATGAAATAAAAATCTTATCCTTGAGACCAAAAACTTGGGAATAAGCAGGTCACTGAGAATATAACCTGAATCTGATAGAAAGAATTTGGAAGAAGTGAACAGGAACATGCATTTGCTTATTCAGAACTTATGAGACTCCACACAAACCTGTTAGCTTTCCTAGTAAGAGCAGAACAATCTTCAGTGTAGGCCCAAGTATAGCTATGTCTTTGGCCCAGTAGATACATTAATCAGTACCTCAATGGTTTGAGATATCCCCAAGGAGTAATGCAAAGGTTTTGCTGAGGAAGAATCCCCAAGTTCTGAGGATCTTTAAACTTTGTACTTAGCTTGGAAGCTTAGAGTGTTGAACACTGACTGCATTAAAAAAAAAAAATTGTCTACATACCCAGCATTCCTTGTCCATTATATTTAATAGCACTTATGTCATTGAACTATCAGGGAGAATAGAACTATGCAGGTCTCTCTGAAGATAAACTAACTCTTAAAAGCCAACCTAAAAAGTAACATACACTTTACATAGTTCATGGGAAATTTTGTTTTCTTCTAATGCATTTTTTGTATCTCATGCTAACTTAGTTATTTATCTTGCAAAGTAGCCATTTGTTAGGATTTTTGTCAGTTTTCAATTTGCATTACTTTCCTGGTACCACTTATTCCAAGTTTGACTTAATTTATAAGTACTTTGCCTGTAAGGCCACCCCAGGGTATGTCATTAATCCGAGTATTATATTGCCACATATCGTCAATACTCCCAAGGAATTAACCTGCTGATTATCAATACCAAAAACAATAAAAAACTTTAAACAGAGACTGCTAAGGGTGAAGTCCTACACTGTCTATATATATGAACATAATGAGAGAAGATTTAGCAAATCCAGTTTTCATGGCAGATAATATAAGTAATTTTTAAAAAAATCTGTGTGCACATTTATGTGAGATTTTTGAATTGTAATGAAGGAAAATGTGGTTTATTATGGAAAGAAAATTATTTATTTCAATGTCTATATAATGCACATACACATATGGGTAAGAATATTTAAGTCTATTTGAATGAACGTATGTGTATCATATATATATATATGGGTCCAGATACATATGTTGATATTTGTCATATGACACTGACATTTTAAAACTAGAATATTATTAAATACATTGTCTTGTTCCTTACTTTAAAAGCCCTCAGATACAAAGAAATCAAGAAAAGTGCAAGTGAAGTTAAAGGTAAATTTCTAAACTCTTAAGGACCAATATAGTACTTACTAAAGTGTTCAACTAATTTTAATAAAATTAATAAAATAATTATTTCTTTTTCTCTTTGCTTCCCCTGACACCTATTTCCTACATCCCCTTTCTCCACATTTCCTACATTTTCCTCCTTATCCTCTCCTATTCTCTCTCCCAATTTCATTCTCCTTCATTGCTGCCTTTTCCTTTCCTGCTTTCTCCCTTGTTGGCTACTATCATTATTGTCATAATTAGCATCTTCATAATTATTTACCTCCGAAAGATCACATACTTCAATTTCACATTAGGCCATTCAGGGAGAATTTCACAATATTAATATTTCTTTTTTTGTGTGTGTGGTTATGGATTTTGATGCCATAACAGAAAACCTCATGGGCATTTGGTATATATTTATAAACATAATCCCAGTAGTAGTGTAGTTACTATTATTTTTTTTTAAGATTTTAATTTTTTATTTGAAGAGAAAGGGAGGGAGAGAGCATAGGCAAAGGGAGTGGCAGCAGAGGGAGAGGAAGAAGCAGATTCCCACCTGAGCAGGGAGACTGATGAGGGTCTCTATTCCAGGACCCTAGGATAATGACCGGATCCAAAGGCAGACGCTTAACCGACTGAGCCACCCAGGCACCCCTGTAGTTAGTGTTACTTCAAAAAGAGAGCTCTACTGCTTGTAATTTCCTCTTCCTAAGCAGAGGTATTTTAACATTCTCCATTTTTCTCTTATTTGTTTGATTATCATCTTAATAGAAAATAATTATTTAGACACCTTGTGAAACATTTGGTCGTGAAAAATTGGAATGTGATAAACAAAAATTTCAAGAGAACTACATTTCATATAACGCAGATGTGTCATGCATTTTGACCTTAAAAACTCCGCACGATATTCAATATTGATAGTCTGCTCCATAATCAGGTGAAGTAAACACACTCAAAAACACTATTTTAGTACAAAATGAAATCAAACAACCAAGTAAAACTCACCTTTGTTGCTTTATTGCTGTTCTCTTCTCACTTTATAAAGGTCAGTGCCTGGACATTGGCTAGAAAAACTTCAATTCTACAATCTAAGAATCATGTAAAATGCATTTGTTTTTTAAAGTGATAACCACTGGGGCACGTGGGTGGCTCAGTGGGTTAAAGCCTCTGCCTTCAGCTCAGGTCATGATCCCAGTGTCCTGGGATGGAGCCCCTCATCAGACTCTCTGCTCCGTGGGGAGCCTGCTTCCTCCTCTATCTATGCCTGTCTCTCTGCCTACTTGTGATCTCAGTCTAATAAAGAAATAAAATCTTAAAAAAAAAAAGTGATAACCACTATGAATATCTTTTTACTTAACAGATTTCTACTAGAGGAGTTTCATCATCTTTTTTTTTTCTTTTAGATCACTTTTATTATGAGTCAACAAGATATTAAAGAAATTAACAAATATTTAATAAATGCCTGCCATATACAATGCAGTATGTTCCCTGTTCTTTAATAAAGCCAGTATCTCAAGTGTATCTCAGTACGTTATTTTCCTATAGAAATACACTAGAAAGTGAAAACAATATTTAAAACAAATAAACACAGAAACATTTATTTTGCCTCCCTATGATACAGCAGCTTAGTAATAAACCCCTTCACTGTCACTTTAGGTCTTGAAGAGTTTGTTTTAGATATTCTCTGGTGGCGATATATTTGCTTCTTCTTCCTCATCTCCCCATAAATTGTGTAGTGGTAACTCTATGCAATAGAAGAAAATTTAGGTTAAAAAAAAATTTAGGTTTAAAAAAAAAAAAGACATAAGAGATCATGAGAGTCTTGACAGTCCAGGAGCTTCTCCAACACATTTCCTTTTTATTTTAAACTTCATCCGAATCTAATTGGATTTTCTTCTTTCAACTGGGAGATGCTTAAATAGTACCAAAGAATGTCTTCTTTTCCTTGGTTGGATTAAATCAATGAAGATACATGGATAAACATTTATGTATAAGTAATTAAGAAGTTTTTAGTAAAAATCAGAAGGAGAGTAAGGAAATTGCTCAACTGGGGCAAAGTTCAGTAAAGACAAAGTCTTTTATAGGAAAATTTTAGTTCTGTTGTGCAGAGATCTCTTGGAATAGTGTAAGTAAATAGTGTAAGCAAATAGTGCAAGTAAATAATGTAAGTAAGCAATTCAGAGTGGCTCTGACAATATAGAGAGGAACTGACATACTTGTCAATCACTGGGTTACAAAAAGCTGAGGGGATGCTGGCTTACCTGTCCATTAAAACAGGTAGAATATGATCAGGCAGCCTGAAGGGCAGGACCTTTGGTAAGAAGATGCAATTGCTATTAGGAGTGGAAGCACATCAGTAGCCAATATACCTGAAAGTGATAAGGAAACAGAAAATACATGCCTGGACAAGAGTGAGCTTCAATTCTTACAAAAGAAGAGATATAATCTCAGCTTCTGAATGATATAAACTTTGTTTTAGCTGAAAAAAAAATGACAATATAAAAAATAAATCAGAATAAATTTTGCACTTTAAGAGTAGCTTTGATGAATTTTGGCAATTGTATATAGTTATTATCTCATCAATCATGCTACAAAGCATTTCCAGCCAACTAAAACATATCCTTGGGCTCCTTTGCAATTCATGTCTCCTCTAGCTTTCCTTCTCATTGTTGGGAACCACTGATCACCTTTTTGTCCCTATAATTTCACCTTTTCTATAATATTTTATAAATGATATAATAATGTTTATATGGTTGTGTTAGATTTTTTTGACATAGCATGATTTTTGAAATTCATCCATGTTTTTCCAATGTTTAAATATGTCTTTATTTTAAGTGGTTTCAAGTTCAGTTTGTATTTATTCCGAAATAGCTCATCTAAAGTTCATTTTTTCAAGAGAATTTATTGTTGGGCCTTATATGAATATGTTTCTAGCCCAGTAATTTATATTTCATTCCCTTTCTTATATATTGTATTGTATTGTATTGTATTGTATTGAAGTCTTCTATTTTCTCCTTTAATTCCCCTTGCCTTTGAATCCTTAAACATAATTATAAAAAGCAGCTGTGTCAGCAAAATCCATTATGCTTATCATTTCTGAGTTTGTGTCTTTTGACTGGTTTTTCTCCCCTTTTTAAAATCGGTAATTTGCTATTTTGTACAGAACATTGCATTTCTTAGGCTATTAATCTTTGGATTTTTGTTCTCTTAAAAGAAGGTAAAGTTTTATTCTGGTCAGTAGTTGATTAATTTGCAGATGAGCTTGATTGTTTTGAGCTTCTTTTTAGGTTTTTCTGAGACAAGTCTGAGGTTACTTTTTCTAGGGCTATATGTCTTATTTTTAATGCATTGCCTTTCTGAGAGTTTGCTGAATACCTGGAGTATAAAAATGAGATCTCTCCACTTAGCTCATGGGATTTGAACATCTAGCATCTGTGTTCAAACCCAAACAATTGTTCAACTCACGTCTCTGCAACAGCTCTTCTTTGGTAAATTTATTTAATTTATTTTTTTCCTTTCCTTTTTTTCTCCTTTCTTTTTCTTTTTTTCTTTCGGTTGTGGAGCGGTTAGCCTTGCAAAATCTCCTCTTACAACTTCTCAGCTTACTATTTAGCTAAACAGTCAAGACAACTACTATGCATATTCCTGGAGCCTCTTCACTGTATAATTTCTTCTTCAGTTTTTGTCCCATAAAGCCGATAGCCTCAAAACCACAACATTGATCTCTTTGGATTTAACTTAGTATGATTTTCTGCTCTATTTGGATTTGCTGCACTCCGGAAAAGTTTCCAGGCATAAAACTGAGTTTATAGAAACATCTGACAGTTTTTCCTTCTTTTGGTGATAACATTATTGCTTTACTTATCATGCATTATTGAAAATAATTGTTATAGTTATTAGGAGAGGCTAGTTGCTAACAGTTTGGCCATTTTAATCATATATTAATATCCCTATTTATTGTGTTTCTCTATGAGTTTATGTTACATGTGCATCAGATATATAACATAGTGAGTTGACAAATCTGTATATGTTACGCTCACCACAAGTCACCAGGTAATGCTATTATAATACCATTGGCTATATTCTCTAAGCTGTATCATTTATCCCCAAGATTTATTCATTTCCTCACTGAAAGCCTGTTTCTCCCACTCCCCATCATCCATTCTGCACATCCCTACTACCCTCCCCTCTGGCAACCATCAGGTTTTCTTTGTATTTATGGATCTGTTTCTGCTTTTTGTTTGTTTTATTATAGGTAAAATCATATATAAGTGAAATCATATAGTATTTATCTTTTTATCACTTATTTCACTTAGCATAATATCTTCTAGATCCATGTATGTTGTTGCAAATGACAAGCTCTCATTCTTTTTTATGGCTGAATAATAGTCCAAGATAGAGAGAGACACACACACACACACACACACACACACCCATCTTCTTTATCCATACATTTATTGATTGAATGTCCCTATATTTTTAAAGTGAGTTTTTCAACCAATTGTTTTGATTAACTGGACAGTTTTTCATAGTTTCTGAGAAATATTTTTGATATATAGACATTCTTGGAAAATCCCCTTCATAATTAATGACAATTTTCAATGGTGAAAAAAGAACAGTATACTTTTATCAACAGCAGAAATAGAATAGTATATTTTTGTGGTATTATCCTAATAATACAATTAGGGCTTATGATATAAAGTTATTACTGAAAAAAGAAATAAAACTTCCAGAATAATGTCTGTTATTTCTCATTAATGTAAGGTTTTAAAGATCACAACATTAAGTGTATTTGTGAAAATTAGTACTGTGTCCTTGATTTGGTTAGCTATGTCTAAAGGTGAAATAATTATGGAAGAACTCAACTTTACAAAATAAGTTAGTGAGTATACTACAGATAGGTAAGAAATAGTGAGTAGTGACCTATATCTGAAAGTTGTCTACCAATTATTTTAGTTGCAACATCTTTCATAAACTAGTTTAAAAAAATTTACCAACCAACAAACAGAAAAAGCAACCCAAGGAGAGAGTGTGATGGTTAATTTTATTTGTCAAATTGGTCGAAGAACCCAGATATTTGAATACTACTCAGATGTTGTCATGATGGTATTTCCTAGTGGAGATTAATATTTAGTTCTCTTTGCCTTGCCTAAAGCAAGTTACTCTCCATAGTGTAGGTGGGCCTCATGCAGTAATTTGAAATTCTTAAAAAAAAAAAAAGACCAAAGTCACCTGTCTAAAGTCTGCCTCCAGACTGTCTTCAGACTCAAACTGCAACATAAACTCTTCTCTGGGTCTCTGGGCGTCTGGGAAACACTGCAGATTTTGCACTTACCAGCTTCCACAACTGTGTGAGCCAATTCCTACAAAGTCTCTTCTTCTACTCTCACCCTCCTTTTCTATATATATGCACACATTCTGTTTTGTTTGGAGAATCTAATACAAATGCTATCTTCATTGTCCTTAGCTATGTGCATATGTTCATGTTTCATTTCCTTTGCGAGTAATTCTTATATGTTGTTATATTAATCTCTAATTATTTACATATGGTTTCTATTGCAAATTAAAGTATAAAATTCCCTACAACTGACATAGTATATAATATCACTTTAATATCTATGTTTATTCCATTTTTCAACTACACAAGTAGAATGCCAGTATATGTAAAAAAAAAATCCTTTTGCTTTATATTTGACTTGTGAATAAATATGAAGCATCTGATACATTAATAAACCTCAAAAATTATGTGTCTGAGCATGTGTGTTCAGAAAAAAAAAATCAAGTAATACCAATAGTATTTGCTTCTAATGAGTCTCAAAAGAACCAAAAACTAAATGAATTGTTTGTCCTACATCTGTTCATGAGTGTGCTTAACTCTGTTTATCATGATTAGTATCATGTCATAATATTTTAGATTGTTTTCAGTTAAATGTAAAGAGAGAACAATGCCATATCTATTTTAAGTATACTGCTGTTTTATACCCAAAGTCAATATAGGTAGGTTTACTTTTACTGCCAGTTTATTTTTAATGAGAATATTTCATTGGCAGCCACAGTAGGATATTCTGATTGTCTTCAAATTAGGGAAAGAAACTGTACTTCATAATTTACTTCTGCCTCTCTACTTCAGAGACTATCCTTTATTTCTTAGAAGTACAGTTTCCTATAAATGATATGAAAATATAAATGATGATCTTCATCCTTCTTTAAATTTCTGAGACAAAGGCTAACTGAAAGTTTGTGTTCACCCATTTTATTTTCATGGGAATTACTTAAGAAGAAAGAGAAACAGAAGTTTCTCTTTTTTAATTAGCAAATTCACAATCAAATTGACACAATAAAATCAATTGATAAAATATAGGCATAAAATATAGAAATATAAAATATAGACACAAATCCACTGGACACATGCAACCAATATATAGACTCTGCACGTATTTTGAATGATTTCAGTTAACACTACTCTTCTGTCCATAGGCCCATGTAATAGCAATGCATGCATCTAGAGACTTAGCTGTCCTCTTCTTCTTCTTTTTCTGTTTCTAGGCTCTTCAACTTTTATGTTTTTCTTTGACTCCACTAAAGCTTCTCTTGAGCTTTCTAGGTTTGACAAAGTTGTCCTCTGGCATGTTTTTGCCAGCTGTCATGGCTCATAGTGCAATTTAAGCCTCTGTTGCACACTACTGTAAATCCAGGTAATGAAAGCCACAAACTTCTCACAAGCATTATAAAGCTGACATCTGTCGAGATAAATATTGTTCAGTCAGCAAGGAGGGGATGGCTTAGATGGCTTAAACAGTTAACCTTGATATTTCACTTGAGAAGGCTTTAGATGTTCCTCCAAAATATGGTGGTCTGCATACGTTGTTATATAAAATCTGCAGATCATTTTCATGTTCTTAATAAGTAATAGTTTAAGTTTTTAAAAACATATTTGTGTTTTGGAGAAAAAAAGGATGAATTATTTCCTAAGCCCACTATTTAAAAACATGGTATGATTTTCTGGGTAAGTTTTTTTTTTAATGTGTTTACTATTTTACTATAATATTAATAGCTATTTCTTAAATAAAATACATCCACATGCTAAAGTACACACATGAGGAATATTACACACTTTCAAAGTTATTTAGTGATATTTTATGTTCCTTTAATATTCTTTTATTTTTACATTGAACACTATATGTAAATTTGCAACTTCTTATATTTCAATAAAATTTATGTCATAAACACTTTCATGTTAATCATATTAACATAAATAGCTAACTAAAATCTAACATAAAGTTACCATATAGCTTTCTGGCTATTACTAACAGTGTTCATAGTGTTCTTTAATTACAACTAATATAGCAACTGTACAAATAAGCTCTAACATGATCACTTCTTATATAGCTCAAACTATTTCCTATCTGGTGTATATAATCCCGTTTAATTCTAACCATCATCTAGTCATATTATTATATATTATATAAATTAAATACTATACAAATAATTATATAAATGTAATAACCATTATATTATTATGTTTTCTCTATGTTATAGACAATGAAGCCAAAGATTAGAGGAGTAAAATAAAATGGTTGAGATAACACAGCCAATAAGGGCAAGAGCTGGCACTTGAATACATTCTTGAAAGCATCTTTAGAATTAGCTCTTGTAATAGCCTATCATATTCACCACTATGTAACAGGAAAATGAAGACTGATTCTTAGTTACAGCACACAGGCTAGGAAAAAATTAGTCTTTCACTCTATCCTATTCCTTTAGTATATACTGAGAACACTATAAAACCAGAACATTGATCACTATGAAAAGAAAGTACAGCTGATTATATAAGAATAAAGAGACAAACTTTGGTCATTCTCTTTGAGCGCACACACACACACACACAACTAAAAAAATATGCTTTTTGCCAAGGTATAAGCAAAAACTCAGAAATGAGAATGCTGTAAGAATCATATTCTCTCTTATCAGGCAGTAAAACACTCAAGATCAAGAGTAGACCAGAAGAAATGTTATTGACATAGACATGCTTTTTATCATGTCTTATTTTTTTTTAAGGAAGGAAATAATGAAAACTGGTTTGGAACCCATAAAATCCTTTAGAATTTTTCCATATAAATATGTATATAATGATCGAGACCCATATCCTACATGTGTGAATCTTTTGGTATACCTGCGTGTGTGTGTCTAAATGCTAACAAACAAGACCTAATTATTCTGTTTATTTTTGTAGGGAGATTGGGAATAAAAGAAAGAACCTGTCATTAGAGTCTAAATTGTGGTACTCTCATCTACAAAAAATCTATCACTTTATTGTGAGAAAGAATAAGGAAGAACTTAATGAAGTCAGATTGAGTAACTCTGGGGGTGTGGAGATGGGGAGGAAAAGCTAATATAGTATGCTCTTGCTCTTTATTGTAGAGGTAAATAACATTAACATACATATTTGTTTAATTTCTCAAGAGAAACAATGAAATATGAACTACTTAATTTTATATAAAACTTAGAGGAAGGGGAATACAGAGAAGCAGATATATTTATATGATTTTGACACTGAACCATATTTCTTTTACATTTCCAAAAATGAAATTCACCCACAAAAATAGGAAAATACCTTAAAAGTAGGAAAAATAGGGGTGCCTGGGTGGCATCATAGGTTGAGTGACCAACTCTTTGTTTCAGCTTGTGTCCTATCTCAGGGTTGTGAGATCCAGCCCTGTGTCAGGCTCCCTGCTCAGTGGGGAGTTTGTTTGGGATTCTCTCTCCCCAACCCTCTGTCCCTCTTACCCCTATAGTGCTTAGGTGCTCTCTCTTTCAAATAAATAAATAACTCTTAGGGAAAAAAGTAGGAAAAATAATTGTAAAATTAAACACAAACTTAGAAAGTCGGGGTGCCTGGGTGGCTCAGTGGGTTAAGGCCTCTGCCTTCGACTCAGGTCATGATCCCAGGGTCCTGGGATCTAGCCTTGCATTGGGCTCTCTGCTCAGCAGGGAGCCTGCTTCCTCCTCTCTCTCGGCCTGCCTCTCTACCTACTTGTGATCTCTGTCTGTCAAATAAATAGATAAAATCTTCAAAAAAAAAAAAAAGAAAGTAAATCCAACTCTACATTAAATTGATAACACAGCTGTAAATCATAAATAATATTTCAAGTAACTTTAACACACTTCTCTAAAATAGATTTAAATATATATATTTATATATGTAAACAAAATGAACTATATACTTTTGGTACATTTTTAGTAAAAATGCACAATAGGTTTGTTGGTAATAATGCTGACAATGTATTTAAAGCTACATTAAAGTACATTCTTTTAAACTACAGTAAATGTATTATAAATGAATTTAAAATTATCCCATAATGTATGTTATAAAAAAAAGCATGTAAATATACTGAAATTATTTGGAACTAGTTTTTATAAAATAAAAGTATTAAATAAAATAGCTTTTATAGCACAAAAGTACTAAATAAAATAAATAAAAACCTTATTGTTAAATTCAAATTAGAAATAAGAATGTAAGTTGTAATTTAAAGTGTATATATTCCCTGGTTTTTTGCTACTAAAATAATCTAGAAACAGTGACCTCCCAGGAGTAATGTATACATGTAGCACCCAGATCTTGATTCTAAAAACCATTCTCCAGTATAATGAAGAGGTGAGACTTGAAGAAATAGCTATTTCCAAGTCTGAGAACAGGGAAAATAGAGAAAATGAAAAATGCACGCAAGGAACTGATCAAATATGAATGCATTCATATCAAAAGGACACAGGAATGGGATTGGCAGTTTGTGTGGAAAATTTTATTTATATATATATATTCATATATCTTGTATATATACTTATATATTTATATATATAAACATTTTACTTTTTTTTTTACTTTTTCAGTGTTCTAAGATTCATTGTTTATTTTTTTCAAAGCTATACATCTTAAAAACTTGATTAGTTCTTCCAACATGAATAATATGATACCCACTTTAATTTTGGCATGTATACTTAGTTGATCTTTCCATTCTGTTTATTTTTAAACTTTTTGCATCATTTTGTTTTAAAGTGTTATTGTGCAAAAAATATATAACCTTAGAGAGGAGACAGTAAGATTCTAATACAAAGGTAGTGTGCTTTAATCAGTAGGCTTAAACCATTTATATGCATACTGATTTTTGATGAATTTAAAAACATTTATTTTTGTTTTATGTTGTCCTATTTGTCATTATTTTATTTGCTTGTTTTATACACTCCATTTCCTACATTTTGGTGATTTTAGTTTTCATTGGTTCATTTTGTTAAGATATTTAAACCTACATATCCTACTTTAAAATTTTCGTATTAATTTTAGGTACATATTTGACAGGTAATATTAAACAGATTTTTTAATTAAAGTTGAAGTTTATATGATCAATTTTACTTTCTTCAAAGACATTAGTACCTACTTAATTTTATCTCCTTTTTTAATCCTCTTCTATAAACATATACATACATACATACACAAACATATACACACACACATCACATACACACACATAAATACAGTATAACACAAAACCTCATTATTGTTTTAATCTAGGTTGTAGTTTAATTTTTAACCAAAATATTTTTAAAAAACAATTAGTAATTATTTAGACATATTGCAAGACATATTTGTGGTAGGAAATTCTTGAATAGTATTATTCAAATGTCAGTAAGCTAATTAAATAATTTATAGAAATGCAGCATGTCAAGGATGAAATTTTTTTTAAAAACTTATTTATTTATTTTAGGAGGGCATAGGGAGAGAGAGAATATCAGCAGATTTCCTGCTGAGAGTGAAGCCTGACATGAGGGTGGATCCACAAACCTGAGATCATGACCTGGGCCAAAATCAAGAGTCTCATGCCCCTTAACTAACTAAGCCACCCAAGCACCCCAAGAATAGAATATTTTATCATTAATAGTGATTTATCCACTATTTATCCACATCAGAACATATTTGAAATACTCAAAATATATTGTAAAGTGAAAAAATTAATTCATATGAAGATGTGTATTTTAAGATATATATATATATAATATATATATTATATATATATATATAACACATTTATCTTTTCTGAAAATAGGCACCATTATTTTATAAACACACTTATCTTTATTGAGGGGAACTGGTACAACATATTACATGTGCATTTGTAATGTTGAAATTTTGCCATGTTTATACCATATGTAAATAAAGGATATTCAAAATGTCTACCATAAAGTGACAATTTTAAAAGAAGTTCTTTTAAGTCAGTGGTTATATGTTACATGGGCATCTGGGGAAAAGTTATTTAAAAAATTAATTCATTGATAAAGGAAAACATATGTCCCTAAAATAAGAAGAGTTGAATCTTCACAATCAGTGAAATGTGACTTGCCTATAATTTTGTCATCTCTAATTTTTGCAAAACATTTAAAAATAATCTGGTAGAGAATATGAGAAAAATGTTACTAAGATGAAAAGTGGTGCTTAATGGCAACATATATATCAACATTTAGTTGGTAAGAGACAGTGTAATTAATCATTGGTGTAGAGTTTTAGCAAATTTATGTGAGTTCTAAGAATCTGTCTAATGATACTCTGCCATTTATCATGAGAAATGTATTTCTTCTGTTTTTATTTTCCTTCAATTCAATATTAAGAAATATGTTGATTGAATTTCTAAGGATCATGTCTTTGAGTCAGGACTTTTGATCCAGAGAAAATGGCCCCAATTAGAGCCCAAAAGGGTCATTGAGAGTAACTGGAATGAAATTCTTGATAGCTTTGATGACATGAACCTCTCTGAGTCCCTTCTCAGTGGTATCTATGCCTATGGTTCTGGAAGCCTTCTGCCATCCAGCAGCAAGCCATTCTTCCTTGTATCAAGGGTTATGATGTGATCATTCAAGCCCAATCTGGGACTGTGAAAAAGGCCACTTTTCCATGGTGATTCTGTAACAGATTGAACTGGATCTAAAGGCTACACAGGCCTTGGTCCTAGCACCCAATAGAGAGTTGGCTCAGGACATACAAAACGTAGTCATGGCCTTAGAGGATTACATGGGTGTCTCTTGCTATGTCTGCCTTGGGGGGACCAATGTACCTGCTGAGGTGCAGAAGCTCAATCCCATTCATATTCTGGTCAAAAAAGAGGAGTTGACCCTGGGGGAGGGTATCTTCCAGTTCTATATCAATGTGGAATTAGAGGAGTGGAAGCTGGACACACTGTGTGACTTGTATGAAACTCTGATCATCACTCAGGCAGTCATATTCTTCAACAACTGAGGGAAAGTTGATTGGCTCACCGAGAAGATGCACACCTGTGACTTCACCATGTCCACCATGTACAGAGATACAGACCAAATGGAACAAGATGTTACCATAATGGAGTTCTGCCCTGGCTCTAGCAGAGCATTGATTACATGCAGACTGCCAGAGTCATTGATGTACAGCAGGTTTCTTTTGTCATCAACTATGACCTTCCCACGAACAGGAAAACTATATCCACAGAATCAGTCATTGTGGACAGATATGGCTATAAGGGTGTGACTATTAACATGGTGGCAGAAGAAGACAAGAGGACTCTTCAAGACGTTGAGACCTTCCACAACATCTTTTTTGAGGAGATTCTTGTCAGTGTTGCTGATTTCATTTGAGGGGCTGTCTTGGTATCTAGCCCTACCCAGGGTTCAGTCTGTGGAAGGCTGAAGAGGAGCAGGAGAGGGGAGGGAAGGGAGCCAAGGGATGGATATCTTATTATATTTTTTTTCTTTTTCTTTGGATGAATGTCACATTTTGAGGCAAAAAAATAATTATTGTCATTTTTTATTATGTAGGCTATACTTATCAATATAAACAGCAAAATTTTTAATATATTTTATAAATTAAAAGAAAACAGCACACTTGGCATCAAAAAACAGTATTGGTTGAAGTTTATCTATTCCATATATTATAAATAATTTCAGAATGACCTCATGGAATTGGCTCCTTTTTTTTTTCACTTTCATGGGTGTGTGTTTGCAAAATCTATTTTGTTTTTTAAAAGATTTATTTATTTGAGAGAGTGAGGAAGTGAGCATGAGTAGGAGGGGCAGAGGGAGATGTAGAGAGAATCCAAGCAGACTTTGCACTGAGCATCGAGCCCCACATCTTACTTTATCTTACAACACTGAGATCATGACCTAAGCCAAAACCAAGAGTCAGATGATTAACCAAATGTACCACCCAGGTGCCCTTACAAAATCTATTTTAAAAAGAAACCCATATTAGTTTTCATTTGTCCAGAATGATGGATGCAGATTATCATTTATAGTCATTTTCTATTTTTTACTGAAGTATAATGACATATAGTATCCTATTAGTTTATGTCAATAGTGCATCATAGTAAGTCAATATTTTTATCCATGATGAAATGATCTCCATAAGTCTAGTTTTCACCTGTCACCATACAGTTATTACACTATCATTGACTGTATCCCCTATGCTATATATTATGTCCCTATGATTAATTTATTTTAAAACTGGAAGTTTGTACTCTTAATCCTCTTTACCTATTTGCCCATCCCCCAACTTTTGGTAACCACCAGTGTCCTTATATCTATGAGTCTGTTTCTGTCTTGTTTATTTTTAAACTCCACACACAATTGAAATCATACGGTATTTGTCTTTCTCTATCTGACTTATTTCACTTAGCATAAATATCCTCACATCTATCCATGTTGTCTCAAATGTCGGAATCTCTTCTTTTTTTTAATAGCTAACTAATACTTTATTCTATACACCCACAACCACACACACACACACACACACACACACACACACACACACATACACACACCACATCTTGCCTATCCATTTGTCTACTGATGCACATTTAGGTTACTTCCATGTCTTGGGTATTGTAAATAATGCTGCCATGAACACAAGGGTGCATATGCCTTTTTGGATTGGTGTTTTTATTTCCTTTGTATAAGTGCTCAGAGGTGGAATTGTTGGATTGTGTGTTAGCTTTATTTTTAATTTTTTGAGAAACTTCCATACTGTTTTCCATAGTAGCTGAATCAATTTACACTGCTACAAATAGCATATGAGGTTTTTCTTTTCTTCACATTTTTGCCAGCACTGACTTTTTGTCATTTTGATAATAGTCAATCTGAGAGGGGAGAGGTGGTATCTCACTGTGATTTTGATTTGCATTTCCTTGATTATTAGTGCTATTGAGAATTTTCTCATGTGCCTGTTGGCCATCTGTATGGTTTCTTTGAAAAAGTATCTATTCAAATTTTCTCCCTACTTTTTAAAATCAGGTTGTTTGTTTTTTGATATGAAGCTGTGCAAGTTCTTTATATATTTTGTATATTAACCCCTTATTGGATGTATGGTTTGCAAATATCTTCTCCCATTCAATAGTTTGTCTTTTCATTTTGTTGTTTCCTTCTCTGTGCAAACGCTTTGTAGTTTGATGTAATACAATTTTTTTTATGTTAACTTTTGTTAAATAGTTAAATACTAGGTCCAAAAAGTAGTGCTCATACGGGTGTTAAAAAGTTTACTGCCTATGTTTTCTTCTAAGAGTTTTATGGTTTCAGATCTTACATTCAAGTCTTTAATCCATTTTGAATTTATGTTTTAAACTTATAAAATAGTGGTCCAGTTTGATTCTTTGCACATAGCTATCCAGTTTTCCCAGTACTATTTATAGAAGAGACTGTCTTTACCCCACTAAATATTCTTGTATCCTTTGTCGTAGATTAATTGGACATGTACATGAGGGTTTATTTCCAGGCTCTTTATTCCATTGGTTTATGTGTCTGTTTTTGTGCCAGTCCCACACTGCTTTGATTTCTATAGCTTTGAATTACAGCTTGAAATCAGAGAGCACTATACATATAGCTTTGTGGTTTTTTTGTTTTTCATTTTTTTTTTTTTCCCAAAATTGCTTTAGCTATTTGGTATCTTTTCTGGTTCCACACACATTTTAGGATACCTTTTCTTTGTTCTGTAAAAAATGTCATTGGTATTTTGATCCTAATTGTATTAAATCTGTAGATTGCTTTCAGAAGTATACACATTTTAATATTATTTCTTCCAATGCATGAGCACAGTGAATCTTTCCATTTATTTGTGTAGTCAACATCTCTCATCAAGATCATCTAGTTTTCAACATACCTCATATTATTGTACTTTTCCTTATTGCACTTCAGAGATACTGTATTTAGTACAATTGAAGGTTTGTGGCAATCCTGCATTAAGCAGGTCTATTGTGCCATTTTTCCACCAGTATATGCTCACTTTGTGTCTCTGTGTCATACTTTGGTAATTCTCACAATTTATCAAAAAAATTTTAATATGATTACCTTTGTGATGGTGATCCATGATTAGTAATTACCATTCCCTGAAAGGTCAAATTATGGTTAGCATTTCTGGGCAACAAAGTATTTTTAGTTAAGGTATATGCATTGTTTTTTTAGACATAAAGCTATTGTACACTTAATAGCTTGCAGCATAGTGTAAACATAACTTTTTCATGCAGTGGGAAAGAAAATTGTTTATTTTATTCACTTTATTTCAATATCCATTTAATTATAGTGGTTTGGAATTAAACCCTCGGTATCTCTGGGTTATATCAGTAGAGGTGTTCCACCTCCTTGGCTAAATTTTTTCCAAGGTATTGAATTCTTTTTGATGAAATTATAAATGGGATTGTTTTCAAAATTTTTCTTGCTGGTAGCTCATTGTTAGTATATAGAAATGCAACCAATTTCTGCATGTTAATTTTGTATGCTACCACTGTAATGAATTCAATTATTAGTCCTAACAGTTTTTTGATAGAATCTTTATGATTATATATATGTGTATATATATATATATATATACACACACAATGTTATGTCCAAATAGTGAGAGTTTTATTTTTTCCTTTCTAATTTGGATGTCTTTTACATTTTCTTGTCTGTTTGTTGTGCCTAGGACTTCCCATCCTATGTTAAATACAAGTGGCAAGGCTGGGCATCCTTGTCTTCTTCATGATCTTAGAGGAAAACTTTTTAGTTTTTTACCATTAAATATGATGGCCTCTGTGGGTTTTTCATTCATAGCCTTTATTGTATTGAGGTATGTTCGTTCTCTACCCACTTTGTTGATGGTTTTTATCATAAATGCATGTTGAATCTTGTCAAATGTTTTTTTCAGTACCTAATGAGATCATCATGTGATTTTTATCATCCAGTCTGGTATTGAGAGGTCTCCAGAGTATGCTGTGCCAGGGTCACATTGGTAGGTTGGCTCTAGCTGATGTGAACTAGGAGCCCCTGGCTTGCTGGGGCAGCCCTCAAAGCCTGGCTAGAGTACCTGGACCCTGCTCCTGTCTACACTATTAAAGTGGAAGGGAAACATTTAAAAAAAAAAAAAATGATGCTTGCTAGAGCTTCTGACCCTGGAGAGAGTTCCAGCTGTTCCCTATCTGTTTGGCAGACACTCTAGAATTAGTAAAATGATTTCCTTTATGTATGGTCCAGTTGCCCTTTAAACCACTTTTTTTTTTTTTCTCCCCCTCCTGTGACTGAGTGTGGGCAAGTCTCTGCACAGGCCCCTCAGTGATATCCTTCCCTACTGGTGGAGGTGCCATCACTACCATGTCTTCATCTCTCCTATCTTTTTCTGTGTGTACCCACTGTTGTTGGTTATGCAAAAGTTGTTTAGTCAACATTGGCTCTTTTTCAGGAGAAATTCCTCTCTCTGTGGGTATAGATTTAGTGTGTCTGTGGAGGGATTGAGCTCAGAGTCTTCTTATGCTATCATCTTGGACAGCCTCCTACCCACAGTCACTTTCTATTGACATTTTCAATGGGCACTAAGCAACTAAACATAGTCTAAACTTAATCACAAAGTAGGGAGTTTCATTTATGCTTTGATAATAGTTATGCTAAACATAAGTATGTCTTTGTCTTCCCCTGTAAATTTATATTAAGAAATAATACATCTTTGTAACTATATATGTTCTCCATTTACTATAAAACATTTACACATGTTGTGACTCATTATGCTGCCAGTCATCATGTTATGGAAAAATAAAACATTTTATTATCACCAATAGGTATGGAAGGTATTTTACTTAATATTTTAAATGTATATTTTCAACAACTTAAAAAATATTTATTTATTTAAAAAATTATTCTATTAAGGAGTCAGGCAAATTTCAGTTATAAACAAATATTAAATATTAATAATTATAGAAATTACTATAAAATAAACTTAACCAGCACACTGTTATCATGTTACTTTGTTACAGTCATTTAGCTAAATGTAAAAATGATAAAAATGACCCTTATATTTCTTTTTTTATTCAAAATTCTCTAGATGTTTGCTGGAAAGACTATTATGTTATGGTACTAGATTTTAGTCCAAGTCCTACCACCTACAAATTTGATATATGTGTGCATATTATTATTATATAATTTCTAATCTCCATTTGCTTTCAAAAAAAGGAAGTATTAATATATACCTTATTTTTTAACTGTGAGAAGACCAGCTGAGATTTAAGAAAGAAGATACTATATATGTTATGAAATACCATGTGAATGTCAATTATTATTTGATATGTAACAGTGTACTTTTAATATTTTTTCTTTCATTCTGTCTCTGATATCCTCCTGTTATCCTAAATTTTATCTACCTAAACAGTCAATTTATCTTTGTATGAATGCTGTGATATTTGTTTCTTTCTTTTAGACAGTGTAAAGAAAGCCCGATGTTGGTTATGAGAAAGAAACAAATAAGTTTCCCCTATTGTTCTGAAGAAAAGATTCACAACAGCCATAGTCTCAGTTTCAAAGGGGAAAAAAACATTTTACTGATATTATAAAAATCTAATAGAAACAGAAGAGGGAAATCTACACAGAGATGAGGCAAAAGTAATCAGTAAAGGGGAATAAGATAAGATTACATCACATCGGGTACTTAAAACATCAACCTCATTAGCTGGGGAAGCCCCATGGAGAGAGCCAACTGGACTCCTAGTTGAGAGGTCTGGGTGGAACATCCTTCCCTTAGGGAGACTTCCAACTGACCATCCCCATAAGGGCTGTGTTTATAAGGCAGATGATGGGGTCTGAAGTTAAACATTTGTTTGCCCTCATGCAGCTTGGAGGAAGCTGCATTTCTGCGTTGTCTTTACATTTTCAAGGAGGCTGGGGTAGGTGTGTTTGCCTCTTCTCCTAGATTGCACTGTAGGAGGGGCAGTGGGCCAGGCCACCCTGGAGCAGGAGGGGATGCAAGGCCAGATTTACAGCACTTGGTGTCCAGACCAGAAGGGCCAGTTTTGATCTGGAGGCCAGCTAACATCAAGTAACCAGGCTCTGAGATCGCTTATGCAGCACAAGTCTTACAAACAACATTCTTTAACCTGCCTGCATATGTACAGATTCGTGTGGTCGGTTACACAGGACAAATCACAGAAACCTCCTTCTATACGATATACCTATGTACATATATATCAAAACCAAAAAGTCTATGGCAAAGATTTGTTGAATTTGTTTATTTCTTCTTGGTGGTGGTGGGGGTAGTTGTGTGTGTGTATGTGTGTGTGTGTGTTTTACCCCTAGCAATAGACACAGAGTTTAATAAATGGTAACTGCTTCATAAATACTGTTCTAATTGGAAACATATAAACCTATATGAGCCTTGTTTAAAACCCAAATTTATGTGCATGGCTGTATAAATTACTGTTAAAAAGTGCAAATTACTGTTAACATTTATTGAGCACTTATTGCATGTCATAACTTTTTCTAAGAATTTGATACAGGTAGTCAGTATTAGAGTCAAAATTTAAATCTGGGCATTTTGGCTTAGAATCAATTCCTAACCACACCACACAATGCTGTCCTCTAACATTAACTGAGTGAATATAGATTTTGTGAGCCTATGCTATTCTGTTAAGAAATACTTTCTAATGGATGAGTTTTGATCTACATTTTAAAGAAAATAAGAATAAGAAAGTGAATCTGGTTTGCGAGTCATCTCTGGGGTTTGTGAGGGTAATTTTTACAAAGGCATAGGGAAAGCATATCCATTTATTTGAAGATAAGATGAGTGAGTATTCATGAGGGGGACAGATGATGTAGAATCTAGAAAAAAATAAACTCAAACTTGATTTTTAAAAATTATAGTTATCTTAAAGAAAAATTTCTATAAACTTTCTATTAGGAGAAATGTTTGTGGTATGAGGAATGTTGAAATTGAATTTTATGTAAAATTCTGACCTGTGTAATATTAGACACATTTCTTAACACCGTAGACCCTCAGTTACCTCATTTATCAAATAAGACTAACAATAAATCTTTGATTCATGATTATCTGAGGATTAACTAAGAAAAGGAACATAAAATGTATAATTAAATGATAAACACTAATGTAAATAACAATAATCTTGATTTAAAAAAAAATCTTATGTTGGTGTCCCAGGATGGTAACAGAATAAGACGTCCTAAATAAATAAATGAACGAATGAACCAATGAATTTATTGGTTCATTCATTCATTTATCCATTCATTCCAAAATAATACACTTTCAAGAAGACCATATTTATTGCTTGTTATGTAACAATTCCAAGGTGAGTTGCCCAGGCCAGTGTGAAAACTCTTTGTGTATTAGACCACTTATTCAGGGATCTAAGTTCCTTCTATTATATGGCTCCAGCATTCCATAAATTCTTCTCACTATCTGTGAGCGAGCTCCAGGAAGGAGAAAGAAAGTTCATGAAAAGTACACACCTGTTCTGTTAAGAGCCCTGCACCAAAAGCAGTTCAGAGCATTTCTACTCACTTTCAACTGAATAGAATTAATCACATATCTCACGATGTGCTTAAGTATTATGATTAAAAAAAAAAAGATGGTATAGTGATTTTAGTTAAAATCTGGCAGTCTGGGAAAAAGCTGAGTAATAAATTAAAATCACTTTAAACAAATTCTGGCCCTGTATAGAGCAAATTTGATTCATTTCCTGCCTTTCCTATTTCACCAAGTCTGTATACCTAAAGTTATTGTTTTAGTGACAGCATTTAAAATTGTAACTTACCAAATGCAAGAGACAATTAACCTATTTTTTTTTTTTTTTAAGCAACGGTGGGTTGAATGAGGAGAATGACATTAAGGAAAATAATTTAAATAGTCTAACACTAAAATTCTACTTTAACTATCATTACTGATCTCATTTAAACCAACCAAACAACAAAGCTATTTCACAAAGCAAAGAGCCAATGAAATCTGTCTTTTCCACTTGGTTTATTTTCCTTCATAGTTGTCATAGCATGGTATCCTAAACCCAAAAGTGGAACTCTCAGAAAGAAGTGGTCAAATAATGCCCATTCTATGGAATGTATTTAATCAGGCATACCAAAGCCTTTGAGTTATCTCTTATTTTAGCAACAGTCAGTGCAGTTTCAGACCTACTCAGATGCACCTTGAGCTGCATATCTGCTGATGCAATCTTGTACCATATCTTGTTCTGATTTTTGCCCCACAATGTAACCTGGAAGTACAGGAAAGTCAGTGGGAACAAAGACACTTCATACACTGGCAACAGAAGCTGGTGGACAAATACTCCAGCTTCAGTCCTTAAGATGGAAGATTTCTGTGTTTAAGAGACCCCACAACAAGAAGTCTAATACAACCTCATTTTGGTGTTTCCTCTTAACTTGTTTCACTCTCCCTCATCCATGTGTGCTTCTTAGAATCACTTCCTAGATAAACTATCAGCATATAATTCTTTTCCTAAGGCTCTCCTTTTGGAAAAACTCATCATGCTATTCATCATTTATTTATTGAGAGTTGTATTTTTAAAACCTTCTCCTTCCTTTGGAAAAGGTATTTATAGTTAATAAAAGAAAATGAAAGATACATTATCTACATCTATCCATATCATTCATATATATATATTTCACACACATTTATCATTATCTTCTCTACTGTGGAAATAATGAATTATTAGGCACTTGACTTATAAGAGCTTTATAATGGGAATTTCCATCTTTATCCCATACCAATAGGTGACTATGGGAGTTTTTCTAATGAATTATTTTGCTTTTGACCTTTTTTTTTTTTTTTTGTGAAAGAGAGTAGTAAAAAAAAAAAAGGATAAAAGACATCTGTCCATTTTAATCATCTACTTTTCTAGAGTCATTTTTATCTGTATACCAGAATTCACAGCAATAGCAAATGTAATAAGAGAAAAATATCATGCTAAAGATAAGAGTTAAGGTGAGAGATTAAAGAACAAGATCAATATATCAAATGTTGAAAGTTGGTATTCCTGGTAGACACTAAACCCCTATAAAGATGAACAGTGTGTGGTGACAAATCTAATTAACACGTATGAAAACACATTCCATTCATTTCAGTGTGCTTGTCATATCCAAGGTGAGGATGTTGTCAAAAGGGAATTATTTTCAAGTTTGTATTTCTCTATTAGATTTTTGCAAAACACAACACGAATTTTCACAAAAAAATAGATCGGCTTCCCTTTCAATTCACTATTCCTGGAGTGTCTTAGCAGGAATGGTGTCTATTTTCATAACAAAACCAATTTCTGCTTTATGAATCACTTGTCTACATTATAAACCCTGCTAAACTGTGAAAGAAGAATTACTTGTGGACAGAAAATATTGAGCTGTAAATTATTTTGTTCTCCTTTTACCTAAATTTAGTGTTCCATAGCCTTATGTTTCACATTTTATTGCATTATTCCTGTCTCTATTTTGACAAATCAAACATGCTATAACTTTGTTACAATAACACTAAATAAGCAGCTCTGTGCACATAAAAACGTGTGCACACACACATAAACACACTATATGCTCAAATATTTGTAAATCAGTAAATCACTGGCTTTGCTTTTTCTTAGAAGCATTAGGGAGAATAACACAAGGCCATGAAAAACCTCTATACTCTTGAAAAAAAATCTAAAATATTTTTAGGAACAGGCAAATTAACTGGGATGTCTACCAAATTCTTATATACTTATACTTTAGCACCAGTATTGCATTTGGTTGTCTTTATGGTCTAAGTATAAAATTATCTGACAGTGATATACTTTCTACAAAATCCTGTAATCCATCAATGATCCTAAAAGTGCATATTGCATTAACAATTACTATTTTCACTATTTAAATGTTCATTTCAATATTATGCTTTCAAGCAAGCATATGAGTGAGAGGAATAACAGCTTTGCATTCATGGTGAATGTAAATGAGTTTGCTAAATGGACTTTCTGAAGCAGGTGTTCTTGAACAAGGAATATCTTTCAGAGACTTTTAGCTGCTCTCAGCATTGTGGATATATTACAATGTAAGCAAGAGCTATTTTCTTTTTTTATTCCCTCTAAATATGGAAATAACTCCCTTATTCTTGAGCTTCTATTGGTTCAATAGATGAAACAGAAAAAGACAATTGCCTTCAAGCCATTTCACTCTGTGTCTGTTCTCTGCATCCTAACTAGTACTTATTAGCTATCAGTTTGATTTTTACTTTTTATTTGTTTTTTTTTTTTTATTTTAGCCAATCTAATAGGTATGTCATTGTGGTTTTAATTCACATCTTTCTAGTGACTCATTTTGAGCATCCTGTCATGTGTTTACTTGCAAACTGCATACATTTTTGATGAAGTGTTTATTTAAAATTTTGGTTCATTTTTCTGTTGGGTGGTATGGGTTTTTTTAATGGCTTAGTTCTGAAATTCCTTTATATATTCTGAATAGAAGTAATTTTTAAATTATTTCAAATATATTTTCTTGATGTGCAGCTTGATTTTTATTCTCACTAATGTTATCAAAGAGCAAAAGGTTTAACTTTACATAAAGTTCAATTTTTATATTTTTCTCATATAAACTATGCTTTTTTTAAATCTAAAACCTGTTGCCTAACCTGTTTATAGTTTTATTCCTCTAAGCTTTCAATAAAAGTTTGTAGTTTTATATTTTATGTTACATATGTGATCTTGTTTTGCATATGATTATATAAAAAAATATCGTTTCAGCACCATTTCATTATAAGACTACTCTTTCTCTTTTCAAGTTGCAGTACATTTGAAGTTCATCAAAACAAATTGCTACACAAATTTAAAGAAGAAAAAACCAACAACTAACAAAAGCCTACTTTCTCTAGCCAAAAGACCATGAAAGGGGGAGGCTAATAAGATCAAACATTTTTAAAAAATTATCAGTTTACTCTAGCTAAACACCATAGAAAAACAGTAGTCCATACAGACCAGAAAAAGCTAGAATGGGAAGCCTGGACATTCATCCTCATGAGGCTGCAATGAGGGTTAAGTAGGAAACCAAGACTTAACAGCACCCAATGATAAGATGTTTCTTCTGGTGGTGATGTCTTTCCTTCCCCCGTGCTGCAATGTCATTGGAGACCACAAGATCTTTCTTTCCCCCATGCTTCAGTGTCATTGAAGACCACATAAGTAGCCTAGATATCCACCCCAAAGGTGCAGTAGAAAAGTTTCCCTACCCTTCTATGCTGGATGATGTCAGACAAGGACTCATGGATGCTTAGAACTTCCAAAATTACCTGATAATGAATAGCAACAAGCCACTCTAAATATAGTATCAATAGAGACTATGTAAGAAATTAAGACTTCTGCCCCAGCCAAGAAATTATGAGGGAACTCCACCTAGGTATCATCTAAGGACACCTGGCAAGAATGAAACAGTCCTCCTTCCCTTGCTAGAGTAAAGTCAGAGAAAGATAGTTAAAATGAAGAGTTAAAGACTCTCATAGCATAACATTAAAGTGTCCAACTTTCCATAGAAAATCACTCACCACATCAAGAGCCAAGAAAATCTCAAACTAAATGAGAAAATTAAAAAAGACCATCAATTGATGCCAACACAAAGATGGCAAAGATGCCAAAATTAATCCAACAAATATTTAAAACCAGTCATGCTGAAAATGTTTCAGTGTGAACATGTTTCCACTGTGAACATGCTTGAAACAAAATTAAAAAAAAAAAATCTTAACAAAGAAAAAGAATGTTTCAATATAGAAATAAAAGACAATCAAACAGAAAATTCAGAACTGAAATATATAATATCAAATAAAAAGCTTTGTGGACAGGCACAATAGTAGATAGACGGAACAACAACAAAAAATCAGTGAAAGAAGAAGACAACAAAATTACACAATATGAACAAGGGAGATAAATGGAGAGATAACAAAAGATTTAATATTTATGTTGTTAGAGTTCCAGAAGTAGAGGCAAAAGAGATTGAGACTGCAAAAGTACTTGGATATAATGGTTAATAACTTCAAAATTTTATCAAAAGATACAAAACTACAGATTCGAGAAATTGAAAGAACTACAAACAGGTTAAACACAAAGTAATCTATGACAAAATACATCATAATTAACTACTTAACTAAGGACAAAAATTTTCATGACAACAGCCAGAGAAAAATGACACAGTACCTATAAGCAGAAATACTATTTGACTGACAGATTTCTCACCAGAACCTATGGAAGCCAGAGGCAGCAGCACAATATTTTTCAGATGCTAAAAGAACTGTCAATCCAGAATCTTATATCCATTGAAAATACTCTGGGAAATGAAGGGAAGTCATAAATTATCAGATGAAGGAAAACAGAATTTATGATCAGCAGATTTACCTTAAAATGCAGTCCTTTAGGGTAATAAATGGCTTAAGAAAATTCCTAGGTAGAAAGAAACAATAAGAGAAATAATGTCAGGACATAAGATAAAAGAACAAAAACACAGTTTAAGCAAAACTTAGGGAAAATATATTTTCCTTTTCCTTTTGAACTTTGTATATTATAGTTGATGTTTAAATATAATACTGCCTAACGTGGCTTAACTATCTGTAGAGAAAATATTTGACTACCATAAACCAGAAAGGGCAAAGAAATATAAAGGGAGGGAAGGGGTGTGTGTGTGTGTGTGTGTGTGTGTGTGTGTGTGTGAATTATAGTTGACAAACAGTGCTATGTTTCACATGTATGACATAGTGATCCGATGGCAAGTCTATCTGTTGTTATGTTATGTTCACTGTAAGTGTAGCTACCATATCTTATTATGCAATGATGTAACAAACACCAATTGACTATATTTTCTATGCTCTACCTTTTATCTTCATCACTTATTCATTCCATAATTGGAATCCTGTATCTCTCACTCTTTTTCACCCATTTTGCATCCTCCCATTCCCTCCTCTCTGGCAATCATCCCTTTTTTCTCTGTATTTACTGGTCTGATTCTGCTTTTTATTGTTTTGTTTTGTTTTTTAGATTTCACATATAAATGAAATCATATGGTATTTGTCTTTCTCTATCTTATTTCACTTAAAGTAAAACCCTCTAGTTCCATCCATGTTGTTGCAAATGGCAAGAACTTATTTTTTTCTACAGATGAATAATATTCCATTGTGGATATATACTACATCTTTATCCATTCATCTGGACACTTGGGCTGCTTCCATATCTTGGCTATTGTAGATAATGCTGTAATAAAACAGGGGTGCACAGATATTTCTGAATTAATGTTTTTATTTTGGGGGGGAAATACCCATGAGTGGAATTAGTGGAATTACTGGATATGTGTCATTTCCGTTTCTGTTTTTTAAAGGAAATCTACATAATGTTTTCCACAGTGTCTGCATCAATTTACATTCCTAACAACAGTGTGCACAAGGGTTTCTTTTTCTCCACATCCTCTCCAATACTTTCCTTTTTCTTTTTTTAATTTTTTTTTATTCTAGTCATTCTTACAGGTGTAAGGTGATATCTTACTGTAGTTTTGATTTGCATTTCCCTGATGCTTAGAGATATTGGGCATCTTTTCATGTGAAAGTCAGCCATTTGTATGTCTTCTTTGGAAAATGTCTCTTCAGGTCCCTTACCCACTTTTTAACTGCATTATTCATGCCTCCTTTGTCATAAATTAATTGACTATACATGTGTGAGTTTATTTCTTGGCTCTCTATTCTGTTCTATTGATCTATGTGTCAGTTTTTGTAAAGATACCATACTGTTTTAATTACTATAGCTTTGTAATATATCTTGAAATCTGGGATTGTGGTAGCTCCAACTTTGTTCTTTCTTATTGGCTATTTGGGGTCTTTTGTGATTCCATAAAAATTTTAGAATTTTTTGTTTTAGCTATAGGAAAAATGCTGTTAGTATTTTGAGAGGGATTGCACTGAATTTGTAGATTGTTTTGGGTAGTATAGACATTTTAACAATATTAATCATTTCAATTCATGAGCATAGGCTATATTTCCATTTGTTTCATCTTTAATTTCTTTCACCAGTGTCATAGTTTTCAGACTATCAGTCTTTCACGTGGTTACTTAAGTTTATGCCTAGGTATTTTACTCTTTTTTGTACCATTGTAAATGCAATTTTTTTTTTCTTAGTTTCTCTTTCTGATGCTTTGTTTTCAATATATAGAAATGTTCTTTCTATTTTTTTAAGGTTTTATTATTTATATTATTTTTACTTATTTTATTATTTTATTATATATTTTATTATTTCATTTTTATTTATTTTATTATTTTATTTATTTTTATATTTATGCTTTTATTTTTATGTGTTTTTCAATTTTTGTGTATTAATTTTATATCCTATGGGGAGGTAAGTCTTATATTCCGCTTGAACCCCATTATCTAAATACCATGAACTTCAGAAGATACATACAAGGGACACCGGGGTGGCTCAGTTCATTAAGTGGCTGCCTTCAGCTCAGGTCATGATCCCAGCATCCTGGGATCCAGTCCCACATTGGGCTCCTTGCTTGGCAGGGAGCCTGCTTCTCCCTCTGCCTCTGCCTGCCATTCTGTCTGCCTATGCTCGCTCTTTAGTGCGCTCTCTCTCTCTCTCTCTCTCTCTCGCTGACAAATAAATAAATAAATAAAATCTTAAAAAAAAAAAAAAAGAAGAAGATACATACAAGCTGTGAGCGATGTAGTTTTAGACTATTACATAAGGGATTTATTTTTTTTTTAAGATTTTATTTATTTATTTGACAGACAGAGATCACAAGTAGGCAGAGAGGGGGAAGCAGGCTCCCTGCTAAGCAGAGAGCCCGATGTGGGGCTTGATCCCAGGACCCTGGAATCATGACCTGAGCTGAAGGCAGAGGCTTTAACCCATTGAGACACCCAGGTACCCCTACATAAGGGATTTAAACTAATTTACAATTTAAACTAATTTGCAAATACCGAATCAAAAAAATAAATAAATAAAAACAAAAATTGTTATCCTACACACTTTGTGATGGTTAATTTTTTGTGTCAACTTGTGCAGGCCACAACACCTATATATATGGACAAACATTATTGTAGATATTTCTGTGAAAGTATTTTTTTAATTTGTTAGTATTGAAATAAACGGACTTGGAGTAAAACAGATTACCTCCCATTTTGTGGGTGTGCCTTATCTAATCAGTTTCAAGCCTTAATAGAACAAAAATTGACCTCCTAGCCAGAAGGAATTCTGCTAGCAGACTGTTTTTGTACTGGAATTATAATTCTTTCCTGAGTTGCTAGTCTTTTGGCCTACCCTAACAGATTTTATAACTTTCCAAGCCTCTATAATTGCTAAGACAATTTATCAAAATAAATAAATCTCTGTCTATATATATATATATATATATATATACACACACACATCTATATATATACATATGCATACACACATATCTATATCTAATCTATCTACACACACACACATATTCTGTTATTTCTGTTTCTCTGGAAAATCTGACTAATACACTCTTCAAATTTTGTGTTTAGTTAACTGTTGACAGGGAAGTGCTGAAGTATTCAACTTAAAATTTGGATTTGTATACTACTTTCAGTTATAATAGTTTTTTGTTTGTTTGTTTTGTTTTGTTTTGTTTTTCCCAGTTATGTCAGCTTTGCTCTGCATATGTTTCAACTTTGTTATTTGGTTCATACACATTTAGAAATGCTGTCTTCTTGGTAGATTGACTCTCTTGTCCTCTTAAAGTGATATGTGAATGCTTCTTGATCATGCTGCCACAGACTTCATAATTTATCTCAGAGTAGTAAAGTGAATATCACAATAAGGAGAGTCAAATTAATTTTGGGGGCGCCTGGGTGGCTCAGTGGGTTAAGCCACTGCCTTCGGCTCAGGTCATGATCTCAGGGTCCTGGGATCGAGTCCCGCATCGGACTCTCTGCTCAGCAGAGAGCCTGCTCCCCTCTCCCTCTCTCTGCCTGCCTCTCTGCCTACTTGTGATCTCTCTCTGTCAAATAAATAAATAAAATATTTTAATAAATAAAAAAAATTAATTTTGGAGGGCATCTGACTTCAGCTCAGGTCATGATCTCAGGGTCCTGGGAGAGAGCCCATGTGGGATTCTTTCTGCTCAGTGAGGAGCCTGTTTCCTCTCTCCCCACTGTCCTTCCCCCAGCTTGTGCTCATGCAAGCTCTCTTTCTCTAAGAAAATCCAAGGGCACCTGGGTGGCTCAGTCATTTAAGTGTCTTTCTTTGCCTCAGGTCCTGGATCCAGCTCTGCATTGGGGGGGTCCCTGCCCAGTGGGGAGTCTGCTTCTCCCTCTGCCCCTCCCCCAGATTATCCTCTCATGTTCTCTTTTACTCTCTCTCTCTCTCAAATAAATAAAATCTTAAAATTTTTTTTTTAATTTGGTTTCCTAGTGCATATGAAAGTTATATTTACATCATACTGTTGTCTATTAAGTCTGTAATAGTACTATGTCTGAAAAAAATAATGTACATACCTTAATTTAAAAATGCTTTGCTGTTAAAAAATGCTAACCATTATCTGAGCTTTAAGAGTCATCATCTTTCTATTGGTAGAGGGTCTTGCATCAGTGTTGATGGCTGCTGACTGATCAGGGTGGTGATGGGTAAAGGTTGGGGTAGCTGAAGCAATTTTAAAAAAATAAGAACAATTGAAGTTTGCTGTATCAATTTACTCTTCTTTTTATTAATGACTTCTCTGTGATATGTGATGATAGCATTTTATCCACAGTGACATTGATAATATTTTTAACACAGCAGAACCTCTTCCAAAATTGGTGTCAGTCCTCTCCAACCCTGCTGCTATTTTATCAACTAAGTTTATGTAATATTCTACATGTTTGTTGTTATTTCAAAAATCTACACAGAATCTTCACCGATAGTATATTCCATCCCAAGAAGTCACTACCTTTGCTCATTCATAAAAAGCAACTCCTCAAGTTTTGTTATGAGATTACAGCAATTCAGTCACATTTTCAGACTCCTTTTTTTAATTTAATTTTGTGTGTGTGTCTTCCAAAATTCATTGTTTATGCACCCCACCCAGTGCTCCATGCAATATGTGTCCTCCTTAATACCCACCATCAGACTCACCCAACCTCCTATCCCCCTTCCCTCCAAACCCTCAGTCTCTCATGCTTCCTCTCCTCCTCCAATTTTCCCCAATTCACTTTTCTGTTCCTTTTCCTAATGTCCTCCGTGTTATTCCTTATGCTCTACAAGTAAGTGAAACTATATGATAATTGACTTTCTCTGCTTGACTTATTTCACTCAGGATGTTTTCCTCCAGTCCCATCCATGTTAATATAAAAATTGGGTATTCATCTTTCTGATGGAGGCATAATACTCCATTGTATATATGGACCATATCTTCTTTATCTATTCATCTGTTGAAGGGCATCTTGGTTCTTTCCACAGTTTGGCAACTGTGGCCATTGCTGCTATGAACACTGGGGTACAGATGACCCTTCTTTTCACTACATCTGTATCTTTGGAGTAAATACCCAGTAGTGCAATTGCAGGGCCATAGGTAGCTCTATTTTTAATTTTTTGAGGGATCTCCACAGTGTTTTCCAAAGTGGCTGCACCAACTTGCATTCCCACCAACAGCAATAAGAGGGTTCCCCTTTCTCCACATCCTCTCCAACACTGTTGTTTACTGTCTTGTTGATTTTGGCCATTCTAACTGGTGTAAGGTGGTACCTCAATGTGGTTTTGATTTGAATCTCCTTGGTGGCTAATGATTATGAAAATTTCCAGACTCCACTTCTAATTCTCTTGCTGTTTCTGCCACATCTGCAACTACTTCCTCCATGGAAGTCTTGAATCCTTCAAAGTCATCCAAGGGGATTGGAATCAATGTCTTCCAAACTCCTCTTGATGACATTTTTATTTCTTCCCATTAATCACAGATGGCTTTTTTGACATCTAGAATGGTAAATCCTTTCCTTAAGTTTTTAAATTTTCTTTGCCCGCATCCATCAGAGAAATCACTATCTATGGCAGCTACAATCTTACAAAATGTATTAAACAAACAAACAAAAACTTGAAAGTCAAAATTACTCCTTGATCCATGGACTACCGAATGGATATTGTGTTAATAGGTATAAAAACAACATTCATCATATGATCTCCCTGATATGAGGAAGTTGAGAGGCAACATGGGTTTGGGGGGTAGGAAAGGAATAAATGAAACAAGATGGGATTGGGACGGAGACAAACCAGAAGAGACTCTTAATCTCACAAAACAAACTGAGGGTTGCTCGGGCGGGGGAAGGAGAGGGTGGTTGGGTTATGGACATTGGGGAAGGTATGTGCTATGGTGAGTGCTGTGAAGTGTGTAAACCTGGTGATTCACAAACCCGTACCCCTGGGGCTAATAATACATTATATGTTAATAAAAAAAATTAAAAATATAGAAACAACAACAACAACAACATTCATTTCCTTGTGCAACTCCATCAGAGCTCTTGGGTGACCAGGTACATTGTCAATGAGTATTGATACTTGGAAGAAATCTTTTCTGAGTAGCGGGTCTCAACAGTGAGCTTAAACTATGTTGTAAAGAGATGCCCTGCCATCCCTTTGTTGTTTCATTTACAGAGCATAAGCAAAGTAGGTTTAGCATAATTCTTAACAGCCTGGGATTTTTGGAATGGTAAATGAACATTGGCTTCAACTTAAAATCATCAGCTGCAGTAACCCCTAACAAGAAAGTTAGTCTCTCCTTTGAAACTTTGATGCCAGGCACTGACTTCTCCTCTCTAGCTATGAAAATATATCTAAAGATACATGAAAGGTATCTTCTAGCAATAGAAGGCTGTTTTGTGTACAGTGAAAATCCACCATTTAGTGTAGCCACCTTCATTATTTTACTGAGATCTTCCAGATACCTTCCTGCAGCTTCTACATCAGCACTTGTACTTTTGTGTTACAGTACAGCTTCTTTTTTTAAACTTTATGAACTAACCTCTGCTAGCTTCAACCTTTTCTTCTGAAACTCCCTCATCTCTTTCAGCCTTCCTAGAATTGAAAGAAAATTAGAATTTTGTTCTGGACTAAGCTTTGAGTTAAGGAAATGGTGTACCTGGCTTGATCTTCTTTGAAACCAGAAATACTTTATCTGTCTCAGCTGTTTGATTTTCTTATCATTCATGTGTTCACTGAAAAGCAATTTTAATTTCCTTCAAGGACTTTTCCTTTGCATTCACTACTTGGCTAAGTGTTTAGCATAAGAAGCCTGTCTCAGCTTTCAATATACCTTTCTCACTAAGCTTAATCATTTCTAGCTTTTGACTTAAAGTGAGAGACATGTGATTCTTCCTTTTGCTTAAACATTTAGAGGCCAGGGGCGCCTGGGTGGCTTGGTGGGTTAAGGCCTCTGCCTTCGGCTCGGGTCATAATCTCAGGGTCCTGGGATCGAGCCCCACATCAGGCTCTCTGCTCAGCAGGGAGCCTGCTTCCCCCTCTCTCTCTCCCTGCCTCTCTGCCTACTTGTGATCTCTCTCTCTGTCAGATGAATAAATAAAATTTAAAAAAAGAAAAAAAAACATTTAGAGGCCATTGTAGGGTTATTAATTGGTCTAATTTCAATATTATTGTATCTTAGGGAATAAGAAGTTCTGAGGAGAAAAAGATATGAGAGGGATGTGATTTCCTCTCATTTTTGTCATAGCACAGAAAACATCCATTCCTAGTTTCCATAATAAGAAGATAGAGGGTTTGTTTTTGTTTTGTTTTCTTGGAGATGCTTCTGTCTGTATCAGCTATGTAGTTATGCACTTCTGGGATTCAGGCTGTCTGGCATGAGATATGGGATGAGAAAAACAAAGAAGAGAAATGAAATAAAGCAAAAAAAGCTAAAACAGGGAATTTACCCTTGTATTGGTTGTCCTCTGAGTTTTTATTTTTCTTCAAAGTTTCCCTGCAATTATTTACTTTTCAGGGTCTGTAGATGCTTATATATTCCTGTCAGGATTTTGCTGTTGTTTTAGTCATTGGGAAAGATTGGGTGGGATGTGCTTACTCTAATCTTAGGTGGATCTGGATGTCTGTCCTATAACTTTTAGATTAGCAAATTCTGTTATTTTTTTAAAAATTCTGTTATTTCAGTACAAACACATAGTGGTAGCAATAGCTATTTTTCCTCATGTCACATTTGTGTGGAGCTACCCATAGTTAAAATGAGAACTATATTTGAAATGAAAATGAAAGAAAAATAACGGTAGAACTATTTCCTTTCCATGATTATATTTCTTTTTTTTTTGTATTTGTCTTTTTTAAAAAAAATGTATTTCTTTTCAGCATAACAGAATTCATTGTTTTTGCACCACACCCAGTGCTCCATGCAATACGTGCCCTCCTTAATACCCACCACCTGGCTCCCCCAACCTCCCACCCCCAACTCCTTCAAAACCCTCAGATTGTTTTTCAGAATCCATAGTCTCTCATGGTTCACCTCCCTTTCCAATTTCCCTCAAATCCCTTCTCCTCTCCATCTCCCTATGTCCTCCATGTTATTTGTTATGCTCCACAAATAAGAGGCAACCCACGGAATGGGAGAAGATATTTGCAAATGACAGTACAGACAAAAGGTTGATATCCAGGATCTATAAAGAACTTCTCAAACTCAACACACACAAAACAGATAACCATATCAAAAAATGGGCAGAAGATATGAACAGACACTTCTCCAATGAAGACAAACAAATGGCTATCAGACACATGAAAAAATGTTCATCATCACTAGCCATCAGGGAGATTCAAATCAAAACCACATTGAGATACCACCTTACACCACTTAGAATGGCCAAAATTAACAATACAGGAAACAACGTGTGTTGGAGAGGATGTGGAGAAAGGGGAACCCTCTTATTGCTGTTGGTGGGAATGCAAGTTGGTGCAGCCACTTTGGAGAACAGTGTGGAGATTCCTCAAGAAATTAAAAATAGAGCTACCTATGACCCTGCAATTGCACTACTGGGTATTTACTCCAAAGATATAGATGTAGTGAAAAGAAGGGCCATCTGTACTCCAATATTTATAGCAGCAATGCCACAGTCGCTAAACTGTGGAAAGAACCAAGATGTCCTTCAACAGATGAATGGATAAGGAAGATGTGGTTCATATACACTATGGAATATTAATCCTCCATCAGAAAGGATGAATACCCAACTTTTGTAGCAACATGGACAGGACTGGAAGAGATTATGCTGAGTGAAATAAGTCATGATTATATTTCTTGAAAGCTCTTCTTTTAGTACTATTAATATTTTAGTCAATAATAATATTAGCATGCTGGATTCATGTTTCATTTATGAACTTGTATAGTAGTTAACATGAAAAATTGAATATTATTAATCTCCTTTCTTTTTTGTGTCCATTGATGCTTGGCAGCCGGCTTTTACTTTTATTTCCTATTCTTTACTAAATACTGTATTAAGAATAATTAATTTTCTTGAGTCAGGCAATAATTTTTTTCTCTGAGACTTTCAAACCTTGTTTATGTTGTGAAAATAGTAGAGTAAAAATGCAGTTTTAGTCTATGAATAAGCAATCAGTCACAAAATGCCTTTAATTGCACATCAAGTTAAATCAGAAGAATAAAACACCTAATGAATCCATATGTAGATATGTGCCCATTTGGCTGCTTGTTTGGTCACTAATGTAACCAACTTCTCAACACATTTTATTGTCATCAGAACTATTAAATCTCATTTAAAGTTATTGATACTGAAAGTAAATCGATTTTGAGATAAATTCTTTCTGTAAATATTTTATGTACTCTTGAGACTTAGGGAGAAATTATTTAATATATTGAATTTGCATATGGACCTTATTAATCAAAAAGAAAGAAACATTTTATTACTAACTTTATTATTCATAACCTGCAAAGTATATAGTTACCTGCTCAGTTTTAGAATCCACATAAAATAATTTCAAGATTGTTAACCCACAACCCTGTTAGAAACATATATGTATATATTAACAGGGTTATATATATATATAACAGGGTTGGTGGTCAACTCTCTTTTTGTCTTTAGCTTTACAATATGACATCAAAATAGTCTTTTCAAAATTACTAAGGTTAATTATCTGCTGTATCTCCATCATATTGTTATGTGATTTACTTGTGATAATGTTAAATTGTGATGGCATGCATTAGGAGTATTGTTTTCCTCATACATATCCCAGTTGATATTTTAAATTGGTATACATTAAAATTCACCCCTTGTAGTAGACTTCGGTGGGTTTTAAAAAAGACATGGAACCATATATCCACCTACAATCATAGCATCCATCCCATTAGGCTGAAATGTTCATGTTGTCTCTAGGTAGCATATCCCTTTGACCAACTCTACTCTCTAGCAATTATTGAAATATATTTCACCTCTGTAATATTATCTTTTACATATGACATCTAAGTTAAATCATACAATATATAAGCTTTTGGATCTGACTAGTTTGGCTTAGTAAAATGCAGTTTAGATGTACCGTATGTTTTGTGAAACAGTAGCATGTTTCATTTTATTGTTGAGAAGTATTCCATTGTATATACCAAGTTTTATCATTTTACCAGTTGATGGATAACTGGGTCATTTCTAGTTTGGGGTAATCATCAATAAGTGCTTCTCTAAACATTTATGTAAAGGTTTTCATGTGAAAATGTTTTGATTTATCTTGGATAACTTTGCATTAGGGGGGTTATTTTTTGAAGTATTTGCCCAAATTTTTTGGACAATTTTATAAAATGTTTTTAAAAAAAAGCTGTTTTGGATTTACTGAAGAATCAATATGGTAAAGGATATTTTATACATCTGTGCCTAATTGCCCTTATTATTAATACCTTGTATTAATGTTACTTTTGTTATAATTAATGATGCAATACTGATATGTGATTATTACCTAGATTCTACAACCCATTTAAATTTCCTTAATTTTTATCTATTACGCTTTTTCTGTTCTAGGATCCCATTCAGGATGTTGCATTATATTTAGTCACTATATATCCTTAAGCTCCTCTTGTTTGCAAAATTTCTTAGTCTTTCTTTATTTCTGATGACTTTGATAGTTATGAAAAATATATCTTAGCTATGTTATAGAATGCCCCCAAATTGGGAGTTGTATGATGTTTTTCTCATACTGAAATTGAGGTTGTCGATTTTTGTGAGGAAGATCACAGATCTGATAGTGTCATTTTACTGCATCATATCAAGGGAAGGTACTATTAATATGGCTTGCCACTGTTGAAGTTGACCTTGGTCTCCTGACTGAGTTTGTATGGTTGAATATTTCCACTGTAAAATATTTCCCAATCTTGTATGCTGTATAAATAGTTCCAACTTTGGCCATTAATAGCTGCTTCAGTTGGTTCCTGTGTCACTTTGATATATCTCTATCATTGCATTTGTGTATTTTTTAAAATACTTTCCTACATTCTGGAACTGTTCAATTGTCCACATTCATCTTGCATATGTATGCCCCATTACTAGAACAAGCAATTGCAAGAGTCCTGGTTGTTTTTACTGGAGGTTCTTTTTACTCTTCCCATAAGAAACCAGAAGCTGATCACTAGGTGTCCTTATTACTATTGTAGTGTCATTTCATGTAGATGCTTTCAGTTGAGAGAGAAAGAAACTATATATGTGTATACTAACCTGTGTATATGCATCTACCAATCTTCTATGCATGATCATCTGTATCTAAAGTTAAAAGAGTTCACTTCTTATGTTTTTAATTTTAATCCATTACCTCATAGATCGTTCAAGATTTCTGTCCTTGTTTGCTTATAAACTACCACTCCAGCAGTAAGAAAACTAGCTCCCACTATTCTCCCTTAGGTTTACTTAATTGTTCAATTCCAGTATATATGTGTATAGCAGTTTCAGAATTTTAACCTGTATCCCATGAGGAACAAATTTTTCAGAGTACAGTGCTTATATGCAATTCCCTTTGTCTTCAATCTTACAGACCCTGTTTATTTCCAAGTTTTCTTAGGTTAAAATGTTTTCTTCCAGACCCTTCAGAGGTTGCTTCATACATTTCTAATATAGGTAGCTTCCCTCAACACTGCACATTTTTTCTTGGAATCCTCTGGCCTCCTAAGTGACCTTTTTTGTTGTTGTATTTGTATACATTATGGTTCATTCTTTGTGCTGCAAAACTGTATGAGGAATAGTGTGATGTATCTATCATTACAATACTATATGGTATAGTTTCATGACCTGAAAAAAAACAAAAAAACCCTGTGCTTTGCCTAGTCATCCCTCCTCCCAATCTATTGGCACTCACTAATGTTATCATTGTCTCTATGTTTTTGCTTTTCTGGACTGTATATAATTAAAATTATAAGATACTTAGCAACATTAGACTGCTTTCTTTCATGTAGTAATATGCATTTAAGATTTCATCCATATCATTTTTTGGCTTAATATACCATATCTTTCTATCATTGAATAACAATCCACTGTACATACTTTTTTTTTTTTTCCCCATTTATCCAAGGGTATCTTAGTTACTTCCAGTTTGGGCAATTATGAATCAAGCTGCTCTAAATATTGATGTGCATATTTTGGGGTATATGTTTTTAAATCAGTTGGGTAGATATACCTAGGATTATGATATCTCCTAGGATTGCATGATAAGGGTATTTTTAGATTTGTAAGAAACTTCCAGTTATCAAAAGTGATTGTTTTGAATTTGAATTTACCAGCAATGAATAAGAATTCATGTAGATATGCATCCTCACCAGTAATTGTTATTACTAGCTTTTTAGGTTTTAGGCATTCTAACAGGTGTGTCATAGTATGCTATTGTGGTTTCCATTCTTTAAAATGTGTATCTGGTGTTACATTTTGAGAATTCTCTGTATGTATTGGATATGTTTTTCAGAAATATGATTTATAATTTTTTTTCTCCAAGTCTATATCACTTTTTTTTTTTTTTAGATTATTTAATTTGACAGAGAGACACAGCAAGAGAGGTAACACAAGCATGGGGAGTGGGAGAGGGTGAAGCAGGCTTCCTGCTGAGCAGGGAGCCTGATTTGGGGCTTAATCCCAGGACTCTGGGATCAGAACCTGAGCCAAAGGCAGATGCTTAATGACTGAGCCACCCAGGCGCCCCTCTACACTACTTTTTTAAAGTTCTTACCTCTATCTTTACCAGAAAAAAAATTATTTACCATTTATCATATAGTCTTTTTTTTCCTATTAATGGTTATTTTTTGGTGTTGTATATAAACAAAACTTTTTGTCTAGCTCAAAATTCTACAGATTTTCCACTATGTTTTCTTCCAGAAGCAGTGTAGTTTTAGATTTTGTAACAGATTGATTATCCATTTTAAATCTTTTTCATGACATGCAATATTAAGATCAAGATTCATTCTCTGCAGAAAATAGTGAATACTTGTTCCAGTGTCACTTGTTGAATATATTATCTTTTATCCATTGAGTTGCCTGGGTACATTTAACAAAAATCAGTTGACTGTATTTGTGTTGATCTATTCTGTATTTTCTATTATCTTCACTTAACCTATATATAATTTCACTAATACCACATTCTCTAGATTATTGTAACAATAACACGTCTCAAAATTTGGTAGTATAAGTCCTCAAAATTTGTTCTTTTTCAAAACAATTTTAGGTAGGCTTATTCCTCTCGTTAACCTTGTTTCCCAAAATTAATTTCATATATGATGATCCATTCTGTCTACACAAATATTTGGACTAAACTGGATGACCAATATCATTATGGATTCTATAAAGAAAAATAAAATACAACAAATAACTTTAAAATATGATGCATTTGGGATACCTGGGTGGCTAGTTGGGTTAAGCTGGGGTGATGATCTCAGAGTCCTGGGATTGAGCTCTGCATCGGGCTCTCTACTCAGCGGGGAGCCTGCTCCCTCTCCCACTCTCTGCCTATCTCTCTGCCTACTTGTGATCTCTGTGAAATAAATAAAATCTTTTAAAAATAGTGATGCATTTTAAATGTAGTATCTTAATTTAATTTAAAATTATAGATTTTGAGGGCACCTGGATGGTTCAGTTGGTTAAGTATCTGACTCGATTTTGGCTCAGGTCATGATCTCAGGGTCATGAGATTTGGAGCGCCATATCAGCTCCATACTCTGCATAGATTCTGCTTGAAGTTTTCTCTCCCTCTCTCTCTCTGCTCTGACCTACACTTGTGCTCTCAGTCGCTAAATAATTAGATAAGTAAATAAATAAAATCGTTAAAATAAAATTTATAGATTTTTTGTTTTGAATACAGTTAAACATATACACATATTAAATATATACAACATATGACATGTCAAATATGCATATTAAGGTAATTTTTGCCACAAGTTAATCATTAATATGTAGAGTTTATTTTGGCTCAAAATTAAATGGTTTTTCTTTAGTCTGGCATAAGTGCTACAACTGCCAGGTAATAAGGACACCGAACAAATGTTCTGATAACTGTAAATTATTTTAATGCTCATGAGAGCATGAAATTTAGTCACAACCTGTTCTTTTACCTCACATTACAAGAATGAAATCTCAGCAAGAATGTGTAGTTCTCTTTTGTAGATTTGAAATCTACTTGTATTTCTGAAAAAACTGCTGACTATTTTCAGGTGGGGATAGTGATTGTCTGACATCTACTTAAATGTACTTATTATGCCAAGAATAGGTATTAAATCATACATAACATCTAAGCCAAACAGTATAGCAACATGTGTGTTTGTGCATGTACACACACTCACATACATAGGAAGAACTGCTTCTTTTTAAACCTACGCTCTCTAAAAAAACATTGTTTTCTACTTTGCTTTATATATTTACAAACTACATTTAAAACTGTTTTGAGGGACGCCTGGGTGGCTCAGTTGGTTAAGCGGCTGCCTTCGGCTCAGGTTATGATCCCAGCGTCCTGGGATCGAGTCCCACATCGGGCTCCTTGCTTGGCAGGGAGCCTGCTTCTCCCTCTGCCTCTGCCTGCCACTCTGTCTGCCTGTGCTCGCTCGCTCTCTCTCTAACAAATAAATAAATTAAAAAAAAAAAAAAACTGTTTTGAAAAAGAAATGTTAACATTTCTCTTGTATCCAAATTTTCACAATGTTGTGAATTACTTTTATTTGTGAAATATTTTCTGATAAAGAAATAATTTAATAGCATGAGAAAGTTTAATAGAATGGCCTTTATGGTCAAGATACATCTAAATTGATATTCCATCATCAGACTTCACAACACTGTCTTAGATTTAGAAAGTTAGTTATCTCTTACCATCAGTAAAATATGTAGATGATACTACCTCTGTTTCAGAGTTAACATGAGGATTAAATGAATTTCTATTAGTTCCAGAACCTTTGTTATTCTGATCACCATCTTCTAAAAACCCCGTGCTTATAACTGACTATAATAGTTGAGTCATGGGTGATTAACAAAAATCATTAGTATATACTTGTTTTTGCAATAAGATCTTGTATTAATTGATTTTTTAATATGCTAGACATTTTTAACAGCTGTCTAACATTGCTGGCTTGTTCACTTTAGAGTAAATTAAACTTCAAGTCTGAGTGAAATGCATGTTTCAAATGTTGTAGTCATAGATATTCTTTACTTCCCAACAACAGGTTATTTGTTAGAATTGCAGTTATACAAATTGCTATGGGGAACAATTTTGTTCTCAAAATTTAATCAGGTAAAGCTGTAAACATATCAAAGTGCAGAAACTGCTGTCACTTTAATATGATTTGTTTACTACAATTTTTCATGTATGTGTAAACATAATTGGGAAATATATCTATATTCCCTATGAACAGCAATCTGTTATCAAAATAAAAGAATATATGGAGATTGTTTTTAACTCAGTAGATAGTACATAAAGTCTTCTACAGTCTATGGAGGTGGGGCTTATGTATAAAAAGTTTGCTAAAAATTTTCAAACATAATTGAGAATTTCTTAGTATAAAACCAGGAAAGAAAAAAAAAAAAAGAAAAGAAAAGAAAACATGGCAGAAAGGGCTATTCAAAGGAAAAAAAAAATAGAGTTGCAGTTCTGATCTTTTAAATTTTCCACATCAGTAAAAGACAGAAACAAAAACAAAATAAGGGTAATATGGTCAGGGAAGAATATTGAATTCATATTATTACAGACAGAATTCCACTAAAACAGCCTACGCATCTGTCTTATTCACCATTGTATAAATAATGTGTAATAGATTCATATATAATAGACATTTAAGAAATATTTAAAGAGAAAATAAATACAAAGTGAATGATGAATGGATGAATGGTTAATTGAAAATTCCACCTTTACTGTGAAAACTTATCTTTTAATAAGTTATTATGTATCAATGAAAAATGTCATAAATTAAAAAGACCAATTATTTAGTGAGTACCTGATAAATGCAACATGTATCAAGCATTAAAAGAAGGAAATAAAAGATACAATATCTATGTTTAACTGTTTTATCATTTTAAAAAGATCACATGGTTATTACATGAAAACAATACAAAGCCAGAGATAGATGTAGTAACAGAAATATAGGGGAATTTGATATCAGCTTCATTTTAAAATAAACTTTTAAAACTTTAGATATAATTTACAAATACTGAAATCTCGAGATCTTATATGTATCTTTGTATAAGTTCTGACAATTTTAAAACCTGTATAATCATCATTTAAAACAAGGTATGGGATATTTTCAGTGCCAGTTGGGGGTTGCCCCTGCAGAGCTGTAGAGGCTCTGGGTGCAGGAAGCAGTGGACTCCATGGTGAAGAGTCTGGAGAGAGAGAACATCTGGAGGATATGGAGCCTTCTGTTCTAGCACAGCACCAGCTGTTGTGAGGACAGCAGATTCCATGCAGCTGGTGCACCAGTGCATTGAGCACTGCCATGTACCTTTGGCTCAGGTCAGGCCCTGGTGACCAGTGCCTGGCCCAATGCACCATATACTGCAATGACAAAGCCAAACATTCAACAGATGCTGGAAATAAAGAGCTTCAGGTGATGCCACAGCTGGAGATTTATGTGACCAAATATGTGGATGATCACATACACCTCATCCCAGCCATGACAGAGAAGATGTCCATTAGGAAATAGAAGTCTTCCCAATTGGCCATTGGGGCTGACAGCAGGGATCTATTTAAAAAGAGAAATGGGAGTCTTGTTCTTTTAAGTAAAATTTATGAAAGAATTAAAGATGGCAACTAGTTGGAGGCATGTGTCATTTTCCTCTGGACACGTTCCATTGTTTCAGTCCTAGAAAGTGAAATGGGAAAAAAACTGCTAAATTTGGGTTAGAGATGGCACAGGAGAGTTTTTAAAGGCCTAAACTGCACATTCTTATCCTGGCACTAGGGATCTCCCTTGTACCAAGACAGAGCCTTTCAAGGTACAAGGTTCTTCTTAGTACACAGGTACCAGCAAGCTGGCAGTTTCCTCTAACATGCCTATGATCTGATGGAGTGTGAACAAAGGCATTTCCATTTGTTGCCAACCTCCTGTTTACCAGAAGGATCACCAAATCATTTCTTATAAGCTGTAAAACAAAATCTATGAGGTCACTAATTTAGAAGGGAGAAAGAAATATTTCTGGGTCTTTGTTTTGCGTGTGTTTTTTTGTTTGTTTGTTTTGTTTTTTAATATACAATGGTATGAAGTTGTTTTAAAATGTGGAGTTGGGAGGGGCACCTGGGTGGCTCAGTTGGTTGAGCATTGGTTTCAAGCTCAGGTCATGATCTTGGGGTGGTGAGATTAAGTCCCATCTTTGCTCTGTGCTCAGCAACAGTTTGCTTGAGGATTCTTTCCCTCTGACCCTCCCCCTTCCCCAGCTTACTGTCTCTCTCTCAAATACATAAGTTAAAAAAAAAAAAAAAAAGATGTGGAGTTGGGAGAGGTCATTTGCATAAGAACTTTGAACAGTTCCTTGTGGCTCTCTTTTCTGGCTATCAAAATGTGGATATGCATTTCTTGAAATGCACATTACACATTTCAGTTGAGAGACCCTGTAAAAAGCATGAAGTAATGTGACACTGGGTATAGGAAGCAGACCTTCCCTCTCACTAGTTACCATGATGAGCCCCGAGGCTATCTGTTTAGGGCCACAGAACGATCTTCCAGTACCACTCTCCCTTGAAGAAAAAGGGGGTTATGATTGCACTCTATGCCAGTATCCATGAATGAACATTGAAGGAAGAACAGTTGCCTTCTTAATTAAGAGAGTCATTAAGTACTGGATTTGAAAAAATGTTGTTTTTATAGAACAGAATGGAATGAAAGCCTAAACTCAGTATTACTCACTTAGCCCCCCAAAATAATAGCACTACTGAGACAATCCCTTTGGAACAGGAAGGTCAAAGGAGAAAAAGTAAGCAACTCAGGGATGATCTGTCATTCCTTTAAAACAAAAGAGGGGCAACTCTCCCATTACCAAATATCACTTTGGTTGGGATCTTTGCAGAAAAAACAGTGTTGCTGTCTCAGCTCCAGTACCTTATCATTTTGATAAGGACCTTATCTTTTTGCCAGTTTATTATGTAATTGATAATATAGCCTGTGTTTGGTGTTTCAGGGCTGTGATCTGTTTTCCTAGTGGGTCAGTTTTACAAAATAACATTTAGTTTTTCATAAAAAGGTGGGGGGAGGTATGGAATTTCTTTCATCTCAGTTCCTTCTTGCCCATTCCGTGGCCCACAGACAACCACTCATTTCTATCAGCATTGATTATCGTTGTCAGGTCATGGACTTTCTGTAAATAAAAAAGAGACCACAAAGAGACTACTCCTTTGTCTGGCTTCTTCTGCATTGTGTTTTAGAGATGAAATAATGTCTACTATCATAAAAATGTGTTTAAAAGTCTGAAATATAGAGAAAACAAAATAGTATGCGCTCTCCTCCCATAATAACTTGAAAGACCCTCCTCTCTTTTTGCTTAATTTCTGCCTGATACTTGGGATAGTCAGAAGGAAGAAATTCTAGGAACCCTGAAGGGTAGTATGGAGAGAAACCTACTTTTCATATTAGACTTACATGAATAAGTCATATATCTTCGGTTTGTGAAAACATTGAGATTTTGGAGCTGTTTATTACTGATGTTGGCATATCCTGACTAACATATGAGTGGAAAGTAGATGTCCTGCTTATTGCCTTTGTGAGAGCAAAATACAAATAAAAATAAGAAGCTTCATTCTCTCTATTAATAATACGACAAGAGACTAACTTTTCTTAGAGCATTTACTTTAGAAAACTTGTAATAGTTTTATCTGTCTCTTTGAAATATTTACAAATCTTTTTAAAAGTGAAATATGCCACTTGCCAGCTTTATGACCCAGAAATACCTCTTTTAACAAGCAGGGAAACATCTCCTTGAAATGTAACCATCAACAAGGACAGGACCCATATCTCTCAGTTTCTGTGGGAGAATAGGTGTCTCATTTTTGAGGCACCTTTCTCCAAGTTTCAGAACTACTCCCCATCAGTAAGATATGAAAAATTTATTTTTCCCTTGGATAAAACCAGTTAACACAGTAGTTTTGGCAATTAGAATGAGAATGTATAATAAATTGTACATGACAATAATGTTGCCAAGCCCTCCTATTGAGGACTGGTTATCATTTATCTTGAAAACATGTATGAAAATGGAGTCTGCTTGGCTCTCTTAAAGGGTAAGGTATCTTTCTGTTTTTGCAGTCTCTTAGCAAATTATCTGTGATGCACATCACATTACGGTTTAATGCTTATTCAATAATGAAATTGTTTTATCTCTCTTCTGTCTTTGTGCAGAGGTTTTCTGGGTTGAGAGAAGATTTTGTTTTTAATTATATTTCTGGAAGTTCCTGAACTGAGCAAAGCAGCTGAAGGTCTGTGGCCACAAAATAGTCGGGTAAGGGGCCATGAATTATAAAAATGTTTCCCTTCTAGCTCTCAACTCTTGTGGAATACTAACTGTACCATCCACTTCCTAAATCCAAGATTTTACTATTGAATAATGATGAGTAATACCGATTCTCTCTCTCTCTTTTTTAAGATTTTATTTATTTGAGAGAGAGAGAGAGCATTAGCAGAGGGAGCAGCAGGCAGAAGGAGAAGCAGGCTCTTTGGAAAGCCTGATGGAGGACTCAATCCCAGGACCATGGGATCACAAGCTAAGCCAAAGGCAGATCCTCAACCTACTGAGCTACCCAGAAGTCCCAAGTAATATAGCTTCTAAAATGCCATTAAGATCATATGGTTGGAAAATATGAAAATCCAGGAATGTTGCCTATAGCTCTTTCTCTTAAAAAACTAATATCTTTCTGTCATATTTTGAATATGAAATAATCTGATTCTTTAATGGCATAAGGACAATTCTTTTAATTTGGATAAATTAATGTGTTTTGGGGGGATTCTTAGGTTTCATCCCTTAGGTTTCATCCCAAATTAATTATTGGTATTTTTGGATATCATTCTAAGAAGAAAATTGATTTGAGTAGCCAGAAGAAAAATATTAAAATAAAAAAAAATGGAAGAGGGAATGTGAGAATTATAGGGGCTTTCCCTTTATCAGAATTTTCCTTCATTCTCTACTCTTCCTGTTTCATCAATTCCCTTGGTTTCCCTTTATCCTTCCTTGCCTCAAAATGACTCCTTGAAGAAGAAGGTGATGATTTTTTGAACAAGTAATTCCCCCATTAGTGGATTTCCCTAAAAAAAGAAATAAAGGCACAATTTCTTTACTGGTTAATGGATTACCAGCTCAATTAGATGGCACCAGTTTATGTATCTTATAGCTTAGCACTGAGTCCTTTCATATTTTAACCCAGATTCCACCTTCAAGAGTTCCCTATCATCCATATACTCTGTAACTAAGAAAACAGACTTAATAAAGATACCCAATTGGGGTATAATTGAGAATATTGTTAAAAACAACAACAACAACAACAAAACTATGCCCCTATGAAGACAACAGGATGGAGAGTAGCTGCACTGGTTTACTTAGAAAAAGGTAAGCAAGCAAGTTATTAAATTGATGAATGCCAATATGAGAAGGGAAACATAAGTGCCACATAATTTATATTTTTTCTTGTTTCAATGCCAGAAAATCAAGCTCTTTCTATTTGAATTGACAGAAAAGCTGATGCCATTGAATATCCAGAATGCCTATCCTTTCACTTTCAGTCTGAATGTGTTTTTTTTTTTTTTTTTAAGATTTTATTTATTTATTTGTCAGAGAGAGTGAGCACAGGCAGACAGAGAGGCAGGCAGAGGCAGAGGGAGAAGCAGGCTCCCTGCTGAGCAAGGAGCCCGATGTGGGACTCGATCCGAGGACTCGATCCCAGGACGCTGGGATCATGACCTGAGCCGAAGGCAGCCGCTTAACCAACTGAGCCACCCAGGCGTCCCCTGAATGTGTTTTTAGGTCTGAAGTGAATCTCTTGTAGGCAACATATAAATGTGTCTTGTTTTTAAATCCATTCTGCTACCCTGTGTCTTTTGACTGGAGCATTTACTTCATTTACATTTAAAATAATTATTAATAGGTATGTGCTTATTGCCATTTTGTTAAATGTCTTCTGGTTGTTTCTGTAGTTCTCTGTTTTTTATGCTTGGTTTTCTTTCTCTATATTTGTTGTATAATTACTATAGGTTTTGGTTTTGTGGTTAACAGAATTCATCTATAGCAACTTAGGTATTTAGCAATCTATATTAAATTGATAGCCATTCTAAAAGAAATGTTTTGCTTACTCCTAACCTCTATATTTTATGTATATATTGTCATATATTTTTACTCATATTGTTTTATATCATTTTATTCATAATTTTTCTTCTAATTATGATCTCTTCTTTTCCCCTTAAAGAAGTCCCTGTCACATTTCTTAAAGGCCTGTTTGTAGGTTATAAGCACTTTAAACTTTTGTTTGTCTGTGAAACTTTTTATCTATCAGTTCTGAGTAATGACATTGTCAGTGGAGTAGTCCTTATCGTAGATTATTTTCCTATCAGAATTTTGAGTAAATTATGTCATTCTCTACTGGCCTGCAAAGTTTCTGCTGAAAAATCATTAGATAGCTGTATGGGGTTTCCCTTATATAACTTTTTTCTTTCCTTTGCTGCTTCTAAATTCTCTTTATCTCTAACCTTTCACATTTTAATTATGTGTATGGTGTAGACCTCCTTAAGTCCATCTTGTTTGGAATTCTCTGTGCTACCTGAACCTGGATATTAGTTCCCTTCACCAGATTAAGAGAGTTTTCAGGTATTATATTTTTAAATACGTTTTCTGGCCCTTTTTCTTTTTTCTCCTTCTGGGACTCCCATAATGTGAAGTTTATGTGCTTGAGGTTCTATCCTATCCTCATTTTTTTTAAAGTTCATTGTCCCTTTTGCTGTTCAACTTGAGTGCTTTCGATCACCCTGTCTTCCAGATTGTCAATCCATTCTTCTGCATCCAATAATCTATTGTTGATTCCCTCTAGTGTATTTTTCATTTCAATTATTGTACTCTTCAACTCTGATTGGTTCTTATTTATATTTTCTATCTCTTTTTGAAGTTATTACAGAGTTTATCCACTTTTTTCTCTGGTCTGGTAAGCATCTTTACAATCACTAAAGTCTTTTTCAGGCATATTGCTCATCTCTGTTTCATTTAGGGTTTTTTTGTGTGTTTGTTTGTTTGTTTGTTTTTTCCCTGAGGTTTTTTCTTGTTATGTTATTTGAAGCATCTTTCTCTGTTTCCTTATTTTGCTTGAATTTCTATGTTTCTATGAATTGGGCAGAATAGTTACTTCTTTTTTTTTTTTTTTAATTTATTTATTTGGCAGACAGATCACAAGTAAGCTGAGAGGCAGGCAGAGAGAGAGGAAGGGAAGCAGACTCCCTGCTGAACAGAGAGACCGATGTGGGGCTCGATCCCAGGACTCTGGGATCATGACCTGAGCCGAAGGCAGAGGCCTTAACCCACTGAGCCACCCAGGCGCCCCCAGAATAGTTACTTCTAAACTTGAAGGAATGATCTTGTGTATGGTCATCTACTTTGTAGTCTGTGTGTGCCTGTGGCTCTCTAGTTTGAGCTGTGGCTGGCATGGGCTGGGGGTCCTGGGACACTCTGTACTGGGGATAGCCAGGGCTGAAGTGGTCATGGGTAGGGATAGTCCTGTGGATCTCCACACAGAGGCCACCACAGTAGGGCAGCTAAAGCTGAAATAGATACAACCCAGGGCTTTTTGCAAAGAGGGTGCCCTGGAAGTACAGCTAAAGTTGAAATGGGCATGGACATGGCAGTCCCTGGGCTCTCTACACAGAGGGACTCTTGTCAGAATAGTTAAAGCTTAAATTGGTACAACCCAAGTGGTCTCAGAGCTCTTTGCACAGAGGGTGGTCTGATAATACAGCCAAAGTTGAAGTGGACACGGGCCACAGCAATCCCTGGGCACTTTGCACCGAGGGCATCCTGTCAGGATAGTTGAAGCTGAAATGTGTGCAGATTGGGAGTTCCTGGGGCTTTATGCACAGAGCTCTATGCATAGAGCACATCCTGGCAGGATAGCTGAAACTGAAGTGGGCATGAACCAGAGTGTCCCAGGGTTCTACACAGAGAGTACACCCTGACAGGACAACTGAAGCTGAATTTGGAGGAGCTGGGGTGTCTCAGGGTACTCGGTGAAGAAGGTACCCTGGCAGGACAACTGGAGTTAAGGTCAGTAAGGGGTAGGGTATCCCAGGGTGCTTCATGGAAAGGATACTTTGGTGGGGCAGCTGGTTCTGAGGCAGGATGCTGACCATGGGGTCCTAGGGTGCTCCACACAGGGATTGCCCTTGTGAGGTGGCTGGAACCAAGGCAGCATGGACCAGGGATTCCTGGGGCACGTTGTGCAGGGGACACCCTGGTGGGGCAGCTGGAGCTGAAGTAGGTGTGAGCTGGGGGATGCAAGAGTGCTGTGTAATGGCAGTACCCTAGCAAGCCATCTGAAGTTGAGGTGATATGGACCTGGAGTGTCCTGAGTTGTTCTGACCCTGTGTCACTGTGGCAACATAGGTAAATATGGTGTAAATGCTCACCAGGGGTTTCCTGGTATGTGATGGGTAGGGGCTGCTTTTGTGGAACAGCTGGGACTGGTGTGGGATATGGACTCAAGGCTCACTAAGGTGGTGCCAGCTATGGTGCCAAGACCTTCCTCTGCCCATGCTATCAAGGTGGAGAAGGAACATAAATCATGGTTCTCCCCAGGCCCTCCAACAGTGTTCCAGCAGCTCCACCACCTATTTGGCAGGGTTCTATGGCTACTTCCTTTACATTCTAGCTGCTTTTTTAAAAAATGGATTTTTTTTTCTGTGTCCCAGGGCATCTGGGGCTGGTATGGCTAGGAGCCTGTGCTTAATGAGGCAGCAGGCCAGCTATGGCGTCCAGGCTCTGTTCTGGTCTGTGCTATCAAGGTGGAATAAAAATAAACATTAAGTCCATGTGACACATGAACATGTGTGTAAGAGTGCAAAGAACAAAGGTTCTTACATATGTAAAATTACCCATATTATAAGTACAAAGAATTATAGAATCAGAACAGTAAACTTTTTCAATCGTCGATGTATTAATAGATACACATACATAATCAATGATTCAGTTACTACATATTTCATAATATGATTATTAATATGGTAAAAATTTGTTTTTATACTGAAGGAATCTGGAGACACTACCCTAAATCAAGTAATGGAATTCAACATCAATAATCTTACAAAATGACTTAATGGCCTTACTAAGATGATGAACTAAAATTGACACATTTTTATATTACTCTTGATAAAAAATTTTTAACCTGAAAAAAGAGATAATAATCAACAAATTCAAATAGGTGAAAGGAATTAGAAGAACAAGTTATAAAAAAAAAATGATTCACAAGCATAAAAAATGAAGAATAGGGGAATGAGTCAATTATATTATAACATTGTATGGTGACAGATGATAACTACACTTATCAGAGCATTTTGCAATGTGTATAATTGTTCATTACTCTCTTATATACCTGAAACACAATATTGTATGTTAACTCTACTTCAATTTAAAATATTACATAAAAAATTTAAGTTGGGAGATGTATTAAAAACATGCACATAAACCTGAGTTCTTTAAGATATCAATGACAGACAAAAAAGCAAGCACATAGTTCTACTTTAAAGGAATAAAGAAAAAAAGAAATTAAGGGAGATTTTTAAAAGAGATTAAGGGAGATCAAAGGAGAAAAAGAAAAATTATAACTAAATGTAACATATGGTCCTTGGCTGGATTAAAAAACAACCAAACATAACAAGGTATTAAGTATATTATTGAGTCAATAGAAAAAATTAATATAACTGGTTATTAATTTTATTGTTTTAAATGAAAACCCTTTAGTGTATCATAGTTAAGAAGTATGCACTTTTTAAAATATATATTATAGTAACTAAGAGTGACATCACGATGTTTATAATCTTTTTTTCCTTTTTAATTAAATTACTCATTTCCTTTGATCTCTTTTCCCCATTATCATTTCATTTTCTCCTCACAAGTCTAATTTTCTTTTTTTAATTAAAGTATAATTAACATACAATGTTATATTAGTTTCATATGTACAAAGTATCAATCTGAGAATTCTGTACATTACTCAGTGCTTGCCATAATAAGCTTAGTCACCATCAATCACCATAAAATATTATTGGCCATATTCCCTATACTATACTTTGCAACTCCATGACCTATTTATTTTATAATTGGAAGTTTGTACCTCTTATTGCCCTTTATTTTGCCATCCCCTTCACAATGTCTCCTCAGGCAACCACAAATTTGATCTCCATATTTAAGTCTGTTTTATTTTTCTCATTGTTTGTTTTTAAATTCCATATGTAAGTAAAATCATATGTTATGTATCTTTCTCCATCTAATCTCACTCAGTACCTTCTTGGTCCATCATGTTGCAAATGGCAAGATCTCAATAAACAAAGGGGTGCATATACCTTTTTTAATTAGTATTTTTGTTTTCTTTGGGTAAGTACCCAGTAGTTGAAATGCTGGATCATATGGTAATTCTAGTTTTTTGTTTTGTTTTGTTTTGTTTGTGTTTTTTGGGTTGTGTTTTTTTTTTTTTTTTTTTTTTGAGAAACCTCTACATTTTATTCTGAGGTAATTGCACCAATCTGCATTCCCACTAACAGTGTATGTGGGTTCCTTTTTCTCTACATGTTTGCCAATGCTTGTTATTTCTTGTGTTGTTTTGTTTTGATACTAGTCATTCTGATAGGTATGAGGTGATATCATTGTGGTTTTGATTTGCATTTCTCAATAATGTTGAGCATCTTTTTATGTTTCTGTTGGTCATCTGTGTTCCTTTTTAAAAGGTCTGCTCAGGTCCTCTGCCCAGTTTTGAACCAGATTGGTTTGTTTGTTTGTTTATATGTTTATTGGAGTTGAGTTAAATAAATTTATATATTTAGATATGAACAACTTATTGGATGTATCATTTGCAAACATGTATTCCCATTCAGTAGGTTAACTTTTTGTTTCACTGATGGTTTCCTTTGTTTTGAAAAACCTTTCCATTGTAGTGTACTCCCAGTAGTATATTTTGCTTTTGTTTCCCTTTCTTGAAGAAAATATCCATAAATATGTTGCTAAGGCTAATGTCCAAAAAGATTCCCATGTTTTCTTGTAGGAGTCTTATGGTTTAAGGTCTCACATTTAGGTCTTTAATCCATTTTGAGTCTACTTTTGTGTATGGTATAAGAGAGCAGTCTAGTCTCATTCTTTTGCATGTAGCTGTCCAGTTTTCTTTAGCACCATTTATTGAAAAACTGTCTTTTCCCTATGGTATATTTACATTTATGCTATATGTTAATTGTCCATATAGGTATGGCTTTATTTATAGTCTTGCACTCATGTTCCATTGATTTTTGTGTCTATTTTTTTGCCGGTACCATCCTTTTTTGGTTACTGAACTTCGTAATACAGTTTGAAACCTAGAATTCATACTTCCAGATTTGCTCTCCTTTTTCAGGATTGCTTTGGCTATTCAAGGTGTGTTGTGGTTCCATACACATTTTAGGATACTTCCATAAAATTCTATTGGTATTTTGATTGAGGTTGCATTGAATTTTGTAGACTCCTTTGGGTACTGCACACATTTAACAATATTAATTTTTCTGACATATGAGCATGGTATATGTTTCCATTTGTTCGTGTCCTCTTCAGTTTATTTCATTGGTGTTATAATTTTCAGAGTTTAGGTCTTTGACCTCCTTGATTAAATTTATTCTTAGGTATTTTATTCTTTTTGGTGCCATTGTAAATGGGATTTTCTTAATTTCTTTTTCTGCTATTTCACTGTTCATGTATAAAAATGCAACAGATTTTCTTACAGTAATTTTCTATCCTTCAACTTTACTAAATGTATTTATCAGTTTCAATATTTTTTGATGGAGTTTTCTATATACAGTATCATGTTATCTGCAATTAGTAACAATTTTGCTTCTTTCTTATTAATTTGGATGCCTTTTCTTTTTTATTCTTTTCTGATTCCTGTGGTTAAAACTTCCAGTATTCTATTGAATAAAAGTGGGAAGAGTGGACATGTTTATCTTATTCCTGATGTTATTCTTTGTTGTTTTACCAGAGAGGATGATGTTAGCAGGGTTTTCATATATGGCTTTTACTTATTTATTTAAATATTTATTTATTTATTTGAGAGAGAAAGTGTGTGAGTTGGGGGTAAAGGGCAGAAGGAGAGGTAGAGAGAATCTCAAACAGACTCCCCACCGAGCACGGAACCTGATGTGGGACTATAACTCAGGACACTGAGATCATGACCTGAGCAGAAATCAAGTCAGATGCTTAACCAACTAAGCCACCCAGGTGCTACATATATGACCTTTATTATATTCAAGTTATATTTCCTCTAAATTCACTTTGTTGAGAGTTATCATATATAGATGGTACATTTGAACATATTTGTTCATTTGATACAGATAGTTTGTTAAAAATGTTATCTTTGGAGATAATTATTTTTTATCCTTTCTGTTAATTTGATATAGCACATTAATTGATTTTCAAATACTGAACCACACTGAATCCCTTGAATAAATCTTACTTTATCATGGTGAATGATTTTTTAAATGCATTGATATATAGTTTGTTAATATTTTGTTATGGATTTTTGCATCTATGTTCATCAGATAAATTACATATATATATATATATGCCTGTACTGTCTGGTTTTAGTATTAAGATAATGCTGATCTTGTAGAATGAACTTAGAAGTTTTTCTTCCTCTTATATTTTTTTTTATTTATTTTTATTTCCTTAAGTAATCTCTACTACTCTATGTGGGGCTTGAACTTATAATCCTGAAATGAAGAGTTGCATGCTCTACCAACTGAGCCCCCTAGGCACTGCTCTTCTATTTTTTGGAATAGTTTGAAAAGAATAGGTATTAACTCTTCTTTAAATATTTGATAGAATTTACCAGTAAACACATCCTTTCCTGGGTTTTTGTGTATTGGGAATTTATTACTCTTTCAATTTTGTTACTAGTAATCAGTCTGTTCAAATTTTGGAGAACATTCTATGTGAACTTGAAAAGAATGTGTTCTGCTGTTTTGGGGTGGAATGTTCTATGCATATCTGTTAAGTCCTTGTGGTGTAATGTGGTGCTCAGAGACACTTTCCTATTGATTTTTTTTTTTTTCTGGATGATCTATCCATTAATATAAGTGAGTGTGAAATTCCCCTAGTATTATTTATTATTGTCAATTTCTCTCATTATGTCTGTTAATAATTCCATGAGCATAGAATATTTTTCCATTTCTTTGTGTCTTCCTCAATTTCTTTTATGAATACATTATAGTTTTCTGAGTACAGATTCTTTGCCTCTTTGGTTAGGTTTATTCCTAGGTATCTTACGATTTTGGGGTGCACTTCTAAGTGGGGTCGACTCCTTAATATCTCTTTCTTCTGTCTTGTTGTTGGTATATAGAAATGCAATTGATTTCTGTGCATTGATTTTATATCCTGACACTTTACTGAATTCCTGTATGAGGTCTAACAGTTTTGGAGTAGAGTCTTCTGGGTTTTCCACATAGAGTATCATATCATCTTTAAAGAGTGAGAGTTCGACTTCGTTGCTAATTTGGATGCCTTTAATTTCTTTTTGTTGTCTGATTGCCGAGGCTAGGACTTCTAATACTATGTTGAATAGTAGTGGTGATAGTGGACATCACTGCCATGTTCCTGACCTTAGGGGAAAAACTCTCAGTTTTTCCTCATTGAGAATGATATTCACTGTGGGTTTTTCATAGATAGCTTTGATGATATTGAGGTATGTACCCTTTATCTCTACATTTTGTAAGAGTTTTGATCAAGAAAGGATGCTGTACTTTTTTTTTTTTTTAAGATTTTATTTATTCATTTGACAGAGAGAGATCACAAGTAGGTGGAGAGGCAGGCAGAGAGAGAGGAGGAAGCAGGCTCCCTGCTGAGCAGAGAGCCCGATGCGGGGCTCGATCCCAGGACCCTGGGATCATGACCTGAGCCGAAGACAGAGGCTTTAACCCATTCAGCCACCTAGGTGCCCCAAGGATGTTATACTTTGTCAAATGTTTTTTCAGTATCTATTGAGAGTATCATATGGTTCTTGTTCTTTCTTTTGTTAATGTATTGTATCACATTGATTGATTTGCAGATGTTAAACCAACCTTGCAGCCCAGGAATAAATCCCACTTGGTTGTGTTGAATAATACTTTTAATGTACTGTTGGATCCTATTGGCTGTTATTTTGGTGAGAATTTTTGTATCCATGTTCACAAGGATATTGGTCTTTTAATTCTCCTTTTTGATGGGGTCTTTGTCTGGTTTTGGGATCAAGGTAATGCTGGTCTCATAAAAGGAGTTTGAAAGTTTTCCTTCCATTTCTATTTTTGGAACAGTTTCAGGAGAATAGGTATTAATTCTTCTTTAAATGTTTGGTAGAATTCCCATGGGAAGCCATCTGGCACTGGGCTCTTCTTTGTTGGGAGATTTATATTTTTAAGATTTTATTTATTTATTTGACAGACAGAGATCACAAGTAGGCAGAGAGGCAGAGAGAGAGAGAGGGAAGCAGGATCCCTGCTGAGCAGAGAGCCTGATGCTGGGTTCAATCCCAGGACCCTGAGATCATGACCTGAGCTGAAAGCAGAGGCTTTAACACACTGAGCCACTCATGCGTCCCTGTTGGGATATTTTTGATGACTGCTTCAATCTTCTTAATGGTTATGGGTATGTTCAGGTGATCTATTTCTTCCTGGTTCAGTTTTGGTAGTTAATCTGTCGCTAGGAATGCATCCATTTCTTCCAAATTGTCAAATTTGCTGGTGGATAGTTGCTCATGATATGTTCTTATAACTGTTTGTATTTCTTTGGTATTGTTTGTGATCTTTCCTCTTTTATTCATGATTTTATTAATTTGGGTCCTTTCTCTCTTCTTTTTGATAAGTCTGGCCAGGCATTTATCGATCTTATTAATTCTTACAAAGAACCAGCTCCTAGTTTCATTGATTTGTTCTACTGTTCTTTTGGTTTCTATTTCATTGATTTCACTCTGATCTTTATTATTTCTCTTCTCCTGCTGGGTTTAGGTTTTCTTTGCTGTTCTTTCCCCAGCTCCCTTAGGTGTAGGGTTAGGTTGTATACTTGAGACCTTCCTTGTTTCTTGAGAAAGGCATGTATCTCTATATACTTTCCTCTCAGGACTGTCTTTGCTGTGTCCCAAAGATTTTGACCAGTTGTGTTTTCATTTTCATTTGTTTACATGAATTTTAAAAATTCTTCTTTAATTTCCTGGTTTACCCATTCATTCTTTAATAGGATGCTCTTTAGCCTCCATATATTTAATTAAGTTCTTTCCAACTTTCCTCTTGTGATTGAGTTCTAGTTTCAGAGCATTTTGGTCTGAAAATATGAAGGGAATGATCCCAGTCTTTTGGTACCAATTAAGAACTGATTTGTACCCAGGATGTGATCTATTCTGGAGAATGTTCCATGTGCACTAGAGAAGAATGTGTATTCTGTTGCTTTGTGATGGAGTGTTCTGAATATATCTGTGATGCCCATCTGGTCCAGTGTGTCATTTAAAGCCTTTATTTCCTTGTTGATCTTTTGCTTAAATAATCTGTCCATTTCAGTGAGGGGGGTATAAAGTCCCCTATTATTATTGCCAAATGTGTTTCTTTGATTTTGTTATTAATTGATTCATATAATTGGCTGCTCCCATGTTAGGGGCATAGATAATTAAAATTGTTATATCTTCTTGTTGGACTGACCCTTTGAGTATGATAATAGTGTCCTTCCTTATCACTTATTATAGTCTTTGGCTTAAAATCTAATTGATCTAAGGATTGCCACTCCAGCTTTCTTTTGATGTCCATTAGCATGGTAAATTGTTTTCCACCCCCTCACTTTAAATCTGGAGGGATCTTTGGGTATAAAATGAGTTTCTTGTAGACAGCATATCAATGGGTTTTGTTTTTTTTTATCCATTCTGATACCCTGTGTCTTTTGATTGGGACATTTGGTCCATTTACATTCAGGGTAACTATTGAAAGATATGAATTTAGTTCCATTGTATTGCAAGGTGACTGTTACTGTCTATTGTCTCTGTTCCTTTCTGGCCTACCAATTTTAGGCTCTCTCTTTGTTTAGAGGACTCCTTTCAATATTTCCTGTAGGGCTGGTTTGGTGTTTGCAGATTCTTTTAATTTTTGTTTGTCCTGGAAGTTTTTTATCTCTCCTTCTATTTTCAATGATACCCTAGCTGGATATCGTATTCTTGGCTGCATATTTTTCTTGTTTAGTGCTTTGAATATATCATGCCAGTCCTTTCAGGACTGCCAGGTCTCTGTGGAGAGGTCTGCTGCCAATCTAATATTTCTACCATTGAATGTTACAGACCTCTTGTCCTGAGCTGCTTTCAGGATTTTCTCTTTGTCACTAAGACTTGTAAGTTTTACTATTAGATGACAGGGTGGGACCTATTTTTATTGATTTTGAGGGGGGTTCTCTGAACCTTCTGGATTTTGATGTTTGTTCCCTTTGCCATATTAGGGAAATTATCTACTATAATTAGCTCCAATATACCTTCTGCCCCTTCACTCTTTCTTCTTCTTCTGGGATCCATATTATTTTAATATTGTTTCATCTTAATGTATCACTTATCTCTTGAATTCTCCTCTCATTGTCCAGTAATTGTTTGTCTCTCTTTTGCTCAGCTTCTTTATTCTTCATCATTTGGTCTTCTATATCACTAATTCTCTCTTCTGCCTCATTTATCCTAGCAATAAGAGCCTCCATTTTTTATCGTACCTCATTAATAGCTTGATTTCAACTTTGTTAGATTTTAGTACTTTTATTTCTCCAGAAAGATATTTTATTTCTCCAGAAAGGGATTCTCTAATATCTTCCATGTTTCTTTTGAGCCCAGCTAGCACCCTGATAATTGTCATTTTGAATTCTACTTCTGACACATTACTAATGTCTGTATTGATTAGGTCCCTAGCTCTCAGTACTGCCCTTTGGGTTTTGTTTGTTTGTTTGTTTGTGGGTTTTTTTGTGGGTTTTTTTTGGTGAGTTTTTCCACCTTGTCATTTTATCCAAATAAGAATAGATGAATGAGAGAACAAAACACTAAAAGGGTGGAAAAGACCCCAGAAAAATATGTGCTAACCAAATTAGAAGAGACCTTCCAGAAAGTGGTCGATTTTCTGTTCCTAGAATTGCTGCTCTTCCTCTCTTCTATCTCCCACTGAGTTTGTATGTGTTCAGAATGGTTTGATAACTATCTAGCTGACTCCTGGAACCTGATGATATTTCAGTCTCCTACTCCTCTGCCATCTTTCTTCCTCCCCTTCTATCATTACCTTTTACCATTGTGTTTCCTTATGTGGACTTCCTTTAGTTGATCTTGTTAGGGCTCTCTTTGTTTCTTGGACATAAATGTCTGTTTCTTTCCTTGGGTTATGGAGGCTTTCAGGCATTGTTTCTTCAAATAATTTTCCTGCACTTTGCTCTATTTCTCTTTCTGAGACCTTAATAATATAAATTTAGTATGTTTGATAATGTTACCAAATTCCCTTAATCTTTTCTCTTTTATTTTCTTTTTGCTGTTCAGTTTGATTGCTTTCCATTACCCTTTCAGATCATTGGTCCATTCTGCATACTCTAATCTGCTATTGATTCCCTCTACCATTTTTTTTTATTCCAGTTACTGAATGTTTCAACTATGACTAGTTTTTAAAATATTTTTAAAATCATTGTTGAAGTTTTGAGTTTAAACATTCTTTTTTCTACCCCAGTGAGTATCCTAGGACCTTTAACTTAGATTCTTTATCAAGTGTATTGCTTATCTCTGTTTTATTTAGTTTTACTCTGATTTTTCTCTTGTTTTTTCAATTAGGAGGTATTCCTTTATCTCCTGATTTTAATTCTATTTGTCTCTCTACATTAGGTAGGTCAGCTATGTCTCCTGGTGCTAAAAGTCATACCCTTTTATAAAATAGTTTCTTTGGTGGCCTGTAGCACAGACATCCCAGGCTTATCTCCTGTATGGGCTGCATGTGCCCCACTATTATGACAGAGCCATGATTACCTTTAGGCCAGCTGGATGGAGTTAGCTTCACCAGACAGGGTTTCATCCCCACTTTGTTGAGAGACCTGAGGCTATTGTGGTTTGTTTGTGGGGCCAGTGCTCACCCTAGGTTTCTGCACTTAGCCTCTGGTCTCAGTTATAAAGCACCATAGGGCAGGACTGGCTCTCAGTGTGGCTAACAGAGAGGCTCTTATGGGTGGCAAGGCTGGCAGTCAGCCTAGATGTCTTCAATTAGTCTCTCTGCCATAGTTTATGTATACTACAAGGCATGACTTGATTTTTGCATAGTCAACTAAGAGGCTGGGCCACTGGAAATGTGAGTACGTTAGTGATGATGTTAGTTCCCCACTTCCTCAGAGCAGCATGAAGCATTTCTTCCTCAAAGCAGGCCCTGCCATGTTTTCCTACAGGGTGTGGCAAAACAGGAACAACTTTGGAGAGATACCTGCTGAAGTGGAGTTGGATATGGTCAATTCATAGGAGAACATAGTACTTACGGTGTAGGTAGAGAGTGTTAGTGCTGACTCCAGCAAGCAGCCAGCACTGTAAGCTGGTGGAGGGGAAGAGAAATAGCACCCACTAGCAGTTATTATTTTTTAAGGATTTGTTTGAGAGAGAGCCTGAGTGAGGAAGGGGAGAGAGGCAGAGGGAGAAACAGACTCCCCCCTCAGCAGGAAGCCAAATTTGATGCTAGATCCCAGGACCCTGAGATCATGACCCAACCCAAAGGGAGAGGTTTAACTGAGCCACCCAGGAACCCCAGCCACCAGCACTTTTTTTCCCTGAGAAATCTTCGAAAGATCCCTGTCCCTCCAACACATGTTATGAAATTAGCCAATAAATCTCCTTTAGATACTTTTCAAACTGTTGTTCTATTCTGAAGCTCAGGTAGGGTTATTATACTGGCTCTTCAAAGCAGGAACGCAATTTCTATTATCTCTACCCCTGCCAGCTTTAAGACCACTGATTTGTAAAGTTTCCAAAGTTAAGCCCCACAAGTTTTCAAGGGTAAATGTATGGGGACTTATTTTCCCAATGCAGGCCATTAGTGCTGGAGGTACCTAGTATGAGATCTGATCTTGCTTCTCCAAGCTTTCGGTGTGCCTTCCATTTGTGGTTAGTTTCACCAGGGGTTTGATTCCCAACAAAATCTCTGCTCCATCTATCCCTTTCTTTCTTTCTTCTCTTTTTTTTTTTTTTTTTTTAAGATTTTATTTATTTGACAGATCACAAGTAGACAGAGAGGCAGGCAGAGAGAGGAGGAAGCAGGCTCCCCGATGAGCAGAGAGCCCGATGCGGGGCTCAATCCCAGGACCCTGAGATCATGGGCTGAGCCAAAGGCAGAGGCTTTAACCCACTGAGCCACCCAGGCGCTCCCACCTATCCCTTTCAATGTGGCCTCCTTTCTAGGATTAATTGTGGAAGGTCTTTTCTGCCTTTAGGTCATTTTTAGAGATAATTGTATAGATATAACTTTTCTGTGGGATGAGATGAACTCAGGATCTTCCTGTGCTACCCTCTTCCCCATGTTTGTCATCCTGTTTACAATTTAATTTCAAATGATTCAACCAAAAAGAAATATATATTTAAGACTAGAGCTATATTTAGAAAGAAAGAGGGATAAAATTAATGTAGTTAATGTTAAGGACAGATTTATCAAGGGAGGGGTATACATGTGGATGCTTATTTTAATTAATGTTTTCACATTTCCTGGATTTTTTTCTTTTAATTTGAAGTTGGGAAGAAGATTAAACCGAGGAACAAAAAATAAGGAAATGCTCAAAAATTAATTATAATCTTTTGTCTCCTAACTGGGAAATTATAGAGTCCCTTGACTTATTTTTATAATTTTGGGAAATTTTAAAATATAGGCTATTGTTTATCTTTCAGGTATATTTACTACAAAGTATATTTTAATTGATTTGAAATAAGTAAAAGCTTCCAAAGGAAAAAAGTATAAGAACACCTATACCCAAGTGATTAGAATATTTCTTTTAGAATTCTTTTTAATAATTATATGATTAAGAAGAAAAAATTCACTGTTTACCTGTGACAGACATCTTTAATCTCTATGATCTTGCCTGAATAGAGAAGTATGTTTTATAAATTCATATTATGAAATTACCTTTTTAATTGTATATTTACTCAGCTTGCATAAATGTTAATATTTAGTTTTGGGGGAAAATTAGTTATGGGAAATTTATGAGAAGAATTCAATAAAATTATGTAACTATAATAATTTACCATAGTCTAGAAGAAAATTTACATGGCTAAGGGAAGATGAAAGTATCATTAAGTACACGTTCTTAGGGGAAAACAAGCAATATTCCACAACAAAATTTAGCTTTTTCAGTTATATGTTCTCTATGCATATAGAGAACATTAACTCATATAGGTTGTGTATGTAACCTTGATGAGTCTCGTATTTTCATAGAATCATATATTTCATCATCATCATTTAACAGGAATTTAAAAACAAAATAGAATAAGCCTAAAATGAAAATAGAATAACAGTTTATCATGTTTTGACCAATAAATTATCGATAGTTTGCTTACTGTTACAAAAGGCATGTTTTACTTTCCTATATAAGGATTTCTAAAATGTTAATGCTATTGTGTGATTATCTTCACTCTGTATGTTGAAGTATATGTAGCTTTCATCTCAAGAACAAATTACAAACATTTTTAAATGATTTTCTCAGTTGTTTTAATGTCCCTATGAAGATTTATTTTTATAAAATATATCCTTAGACTATTTTTCCTAAGGATGAAGATATGTTCATATGAATGTATGGGCACAATTAAAGCAGAAATGAAAATATCTCTTTAACAAAGTTTGTAAATTACTACTGCTTATTAAAATATTTTTACTTTTGGGGAGAATTAATAGCATATGACAAGTTTCCATGAAGAATGTATAGATTGCTATGTAGACTGAGTATATTAATTAAAAGATAAATTAAAATATCCTAAATACTATAGGTTTGGCATTCAGAATTTGAAAAACTTATTTAAAGTGCTTAAAATGTGGTATGATTTAAATATCTGAGTTTTGGGGGCGCCTGGGTGGCTCAGTGGGTTAAAGTCTCTGCCTTTGGCTCGGGTCATGACCTCAGGGTCCTGGGATCGAGCCCCACATCGGGCTCTCTGCTCAGCAGGGAGCCTGCTTCCTCCTCTCTCTCTCTGCCTGCCTCTCTGCCTACTTGTAATCTCTGTCTGTCAAATAAATAAATAAAATCTTTAAAAATAAATAACTAAATAAATAAATATCTGAGTTTTTAGTTTTTATACACATAAATATGTATTTACATATAAGTATATATGAATGCATATATATGTACACATATATATGTCTACATATATAATTTTCACAAGGCTACTCCATTCAAAGAGCAATCAAAATGAAGTCTTTGACATAATTAGTATTTTTATGACCAAAACAACACAGGATGCCATTAGGGAGAAATACCAATCCTGTACATAAATGGGTATGTTCATTATGTGTGTGTGGGCACATATTTATTGTTGTTGATGATGCTGTTTTAGGCAGAATCCTGTTCCTTCTTTGTGACATGAGCCCCAATGCTTATACCTCTTCTGCTCTTAGTTTCCTTTGGCAGGAGTGTGAGAAAAGTGGCTACTAAGATATAAGTGTCAGTCATAGGGTACAGTTTCCAGGAAAGTTCTCAACAGAGATATTACTAGGTTGACAGTATAAGGAAGCAGAGTGTGTCACCCTAAAATGTGTCTTTAGCATAATGATTATTTTAGGCTGCTTATTTTTTAAGAAACTGAAAACACAAGGGAGGTTCTGAAAATCAAGAGGAAGTGACTCTTTTGTAAAAGAATATTTGCATGTTTAAGACAAATCTATTTATAAGGGTGTGTCTCTCACCATGCCAAGCATATGGGGGAAAACTCTAAATATTTAGAAACTTATCAATGGGGAAGACAACAACTTCATTATGTATAACAAACTTACCTTTCTGAACTGTGTTTTTCCTGGCAATTTCTCATAACTGGCTCTCTAACCCCAACATCTTCTTGTGTATTTAGTGAAAGATGATACTTGAGGTGATGGCTTGGGACATCTGAGTGGCTCTGGTTGTGATCCTGGGGTCCTTGCGATTGAGCCCCATGTTAGGCTCCCTGCTAATTGGGGAGCCTGCTTCTACCTCTCTGATTGCTTCTCCCCCTACTTGTGTACTCTCTCTCTCTGTCAAAAAAATGAGTAAAATCTTAACAAAAATAAAGATGATGGCTTTCACCATTTCAGAGTTAACTTGGTTTTTCTGGGTCTCTCTGATATATACAGATTACTTAACTTTTGTTTTTCTCCTCCTATTCTGACATATCAATTTAATTATTAGACCAAAGAACCTAGAAAGAAAGAGAGGAAAAATTTCATGCCCCTACAGATAGTACCCATAAAGGGACAAACTTCACTTGCTGGGTACAGCTCACCTTTGCTTTCAGGGTCTAATGGAATTGAGAGTGGTGAGAGTCCTTTTCTTTGTCTCAATTTATATTAGCCAAAGAAACTATTTGTGGAATTATTTTCTTAGGTATAGTGATGTTGGTAAAAGTTTATTATGAGTACCCATTTTCTTTTGATCCTTTTTCTCCCAGAGAGAGATTGTCATTATTTTGTTTCTGTCATCTTCTTCCATTCCTTGAGAGTTTGGCTTTATAACCACTGAGAATATTCTCTCTGGTGTCTGCCAACTGGAGGATGCATGTAGTGATGCACATCTGGTGGACAGCCAAATAGGTTTCAGGTTCAATAAGCCAGTTGGTCAGAAACCCATGTAACAAACTAGACTTGCAACTGCTGTCTCATTGTCTTCCTTTCTGACTGTGCCAGCTCTCAGGGGAATTCGTCATAAGGGATCCTGGTCCATAAGGGCCTTTAGTGCTAGAAAAGTCCCAATTTAGTAACACTGTCCTGTGTCAAAGACTGGTGGATCTGTGACTGTAGGTGTCTTGTGTTCTCATGGGAAACTAGAGACACTGTTTGCACTACCCCATTCTTACCACCTGTCACAATAAAGGTATTTTCTTTCTTAGACTATCTCTGGACCTTGTGAGGGCTTCATCTTTTAAACCTTCTTTAGGGATGCCTGTTACACCCATGGTTAAGACATAAAATGTTTTATTGGTTTGAGTCACTATTAAGATTCACATTAAGGGGGCACCTGGGTGGCTCAGTTGGTTAAACAACTGCCTTCAGTCATGATCCTGGAGTCCTGGGATCAAGTCCTGCATCAGGTTCCCTGCTTGGCAGGGAGTCTGCTTCTCCCTTTGACCCTCCCCCTTCTCATGCTCTCTCTCTCAGGTAAATAAAATCTTTTAAAAAAATTCACATTGAGATTAATAGATCCTACTCATCAATGGCCAGACAGTAGATACTTTGAAATAAGAAACTTCTAGATTAAAAATAAATAAATAAATAAATAAATAGATAAAAAGTTTTAGAGAGCTTTCATTCTTAACAGTTGTCTAATGGATACTTATGGAAAGCCCAAATTAAAAAAAAAATGGTTACAAAGATATATAATGGTTAGCCTTAGGGACTTCTTTAACAAAATAAAAGGACAGAAATTAAAATGAAAATTGAACTCCATATCCAGTGTAATTTTCCCTGTCTTGAATTCCAAAGAATTAAATATGACACTTTCTGGTACACATGTCTATTTTATAAGAACTGCAGCCCAGAAAGCTATAGATATCTACAAAAATGGCAAAATCATACTAAGCTTTTTTTGTGTTCTGGTAACTTGATTTGATAAGTATCAGGCTGGGGGCTCCAAAATATGGCCAGACTGAAATACTAATTATACCCGGTTTGTGGCTAGATATGTCCAAACAGAAAATGTGGATTAAATTTCATTTTGACTAGGGTCTTCCCAAACTGCTGCCAGTTCTCAGGGGAATTATACCCCAGTATTACAATCATCATTATTAGAAATGTTCCAATTAGGGAAGATTATTTAAGAAGTGAATTAAAGGCAAGGAATTCCAAATCAAACAAAATGGAATATATATTTAATTGGTATGCAGATGCTTCCAAACATTTTCAAAATACCAAAATAGCTTTGCTGAAGGCTTTGTTATAAAAGGCTAATTAAAAAATTTAAGTTATGAGAGGTAAAGTATACAAAAGTATAAAATTGATGTAATTCCTATGGCTCCCTTCTATCATCCTTTATTTGAGGACTCATTCTAGTAATTCTTTGTCCAAATTTCCTTCACACTGAATATACAATTAAACAGATATCTTTCAAAATTAGACCACCCAAGGCTACAGGCAATTCTCTTCACACTTCTTTCACACCTTGGTCAAAGGCCAAAGAAAGGGACATAGTTAAAGAATTTCTTAAACTCAGGGAGGATTCTCAAAAGATTTTGTAATTGGCTTACCTCCTGAGATTTGTGGATAGAAGAAAAGGCAGAAAATAAAATGAGAAGCCAAGGACTGAATGAACTCCTGACCATTGCTGATATTCAGTCTGACAGGAAGTTTTTAAGGCTTCTCTCCTAAGCTAAATGTGCACAGAAAGAGAGAACATTCCAACATAGGTGGATGGGTGTGACAGTCCTTTGATATCAAGGTCTCAACCCAGTTTGAGGAACTGAAAAGAGTTGTCCCTGTTTTACAAATCTAGTCTTTATAAAACCAGAGTATAACTGCAGAAACAATTCAGAGTTTACCAACCCCAAATCCTTTCCCATTTATCTTAAAAGGCTTATAAATATTGGTCATAGGAAACACAAATCCTTCTTGGAGGAACTTTTATTTTTTTTCCCTGTGCCTTTGAGATGTAAGTGTTCTACAGACTTCAGGGAGGTAAGTAATTCTTATCAGAAGGAAAACAAAAGAGGGAACATTCATTTAAAATTTAGGTGAATTAAAAATTTTTTTCAGCCATCTGAGCAGATAAACTTAACACATTCCAACTATTCTTTTATATCTAGTGAATTTTATATTAATTGTATCTGCATAATGGCTAGAGGCTAGAATGTTAGGATTTCTCTTGCATCTATATGTTTATGTGTGGCCATATATGTAAATTGTAGATGTGTGGTATTTATCTACAGCTGGTTGGTATTGGTTAAAAATTAGGTATTCCTAAAATGCTTAGAAATATAACAACAACTAAACCAATGTTTTTTCAAGGTCACATCTTCTGGCATAATCTTAGTTAAATAATACCTAGCTGAAGTCTGTTTTAGTTAAAAATAGACAAAAACAAGAGTTATAAAAAACAACTTTCTGCATTTACTAATCAAATTTATGTTATCTTTGTTAAAACAAATTGTCAGCAAGAAAATACCTTGGCATGATAAATAATTTTATCTAATGTCTCATGAAGTTTTCATGACTAATCTAAACATGATTATTAAGAATAAGTGAGGTAAATAGGTGCAAGTAAGATACAAAATACAAGTTTATAAGTGAATTTTTCAGCAATATTTATATCTACTTAAATAGTTCCCCAAACCTTTTTTGGTAATGTAAAACCTTAGAGTTTTGCTAAGCTAAATTAGGTGATCTAGCTATTCAGTGATTATCCATAGTTTCCAAATAACATAAAATGCTGAAAAAATATTAAACATAGGTTTATCTACTTTTATTTTTTATCATAGAGAGAATAAAAGATATTTGGGTATGTCAGTGCTATATTGGAAAACTGAAAAAGACATGGTTCTAGAAATAATAAAATGTATTCATAAAGTTGCCAATTTAGAGGTTATTGGTGTAACAATTTACAATTATGCATTTCTTAGGTTTCTAAGAGTTAAGAATTCTAATTTCTTTAATATTTCTTATTAAAATATAACAGTATTATATTAGTTTTAGATATCCAATCTAATGATTCAACCATTTATTTCTATTTCACCCATCTCTCCTCTGGCAACCACCAGTTTACTCTCTGTATTTTAGAGTCTGTTTTATTTCTATATATGAATGAAATACTATCTTTTTCTCTGAGAATTCCAATAAATATAATTAATATTACTGGAAATAATAAGGGAAACAACTCTGTATGCAAGGAAAGGAGGATATTTTTGGGTAAAAAGGGTAGGCTGGAGTTGGAACTCACCTCTTCCACAGACACACTGAATCTAAACTTCTATACAGCTATTCCTCCTTAAGAGCTGAGGGCTGATGCAACAGCTTTTGCACAATATAGAGGCAAGGGACCATTATAGAGAATGGCAGAAAAGGAGACACGGTAACAATGGAAACCCCACCCTCAATACTGCAAAGTGCATTGGGGAAGGATAGCATTAAGGGACTCATGCACATATTTCCCCACGCTGGGACCCGGGGTAGAGGGTGGAGTGGGGGAAACATGGTTCAAAGGGCAACTAAACTTTAAGTGAAAGAAAACCATTTGCTAACTCTAGAGCATCTGCCAAATGATGGTGGAACTGCTAGAACTCTCTCTGTCCTCACTACAACTCCACCAACTTTCCAGTCTTCTGAGGTCTACACAGGGAATATTCCTACACAAGGCCACTACTTCAAAGTTGAGGTAGGGAGCTGTTTTGCCTAATTCACAGAAACAAACAGAAATTCAATCCAAATGAAGACAGAGAAATATGAACCAAACTAAAGAATAAGAGAGAATAGAGTTAAGAACTCTATCTGATAAAAAATTCGGAGTAATGGGCAAAAAATGCTCACCAGACTTGATAGAAGAGTAGATAAACCTAGTAAGAACTTTGACAAAGAGAAAGAAAATGTAAAAAAGAACTAATCAGAGTTGAAGAATGCAATACCTGAAATTAAAAATACACTAGAAGGAATCCATAGCAGAGTAGAAGAGTGCTCGCTTCGGCAGCACATATACATAGCAGAGTAGAAGATACAGAAAAATGTATCAGCAGTCTGTAAGATAGAATAATGGAAATAACTTAAGCTGAACAAGAAAAAAATATATATAATTAAAATAAATAAGAGTAAGTTAAGGGACCTCTGGGACAACATCAAGCATACTAATATTTGCATTATTGGAGTCTCAGAAGGGTAAGAGGCAGAATAAAGGGGCAGAATTCACTAACCTGGGAGAGGAAACCAACTTCTATGTTCAGGAAGGAGACTGCCACAAACAAAATGAACCCAAAATAATTAAAATGGCAAAGATCAAAGATTTAAAAAAAAAAAAAAATTAAGATACTCCTTTTAAGTATGCTCCATGCCCAGTGTGGAGCTCAGGATGGGGCTTGAACTCATGACCCTGAGATCAAGACCTAGGCTGAGATCAAGAGTCAGATGCCCAACAAACTGAGCCACCCAGGTGACCTTAAATGGAGAATCGTAAAAGCAACAAGAAAAAAGTAACTAATTGCAACAAGGAATACCCCATAAGTCTACCAGCTAATTTTTTAAAAAATAAATTTTGCAGGCCAAAAGGAAGTAGCAGGATATATTCAAAGTTCTGAAAGGAAAAAACAAAACAAAATAAAACAAAACAAACAAACAAACAAAAAAAAACTTACAACCAAAATTTACAACCAAGAAGTCTCTATCCAACAAGGTTATTATTTAGAATGAAGGAAAGAGTTTCCCAGTTAAACAAAAATTAAAGGAATCTTCACCACTATACTGGCCTGACAAGAAATGTTAAAAGACTATCTTTAATTGGGAAAGAAAAGGCTATAACTAGAAGAAAATTTTACAGGAAAAATATTTCACTGGTAAAAGAAAATATTCAGGGACGTCTGGGTGGCTCAGTTGGTTAAGCGGCTGCCTTCGGCTCGGGTCATGATCCCAGCGTCCTGGGATCGAGTCCCACATCGGGCTCCTTGCTCAGCAGGGAGCCTGCTTCTCCCTCTGCCTCTGCCTGCCTCTCTGTCTGCCTGTGCTCACTCTCTCTGACAAATAAATAAATAAAATCTTTAAAAAAAAAAAAAAAAAAAAAAGAAAATATTCAGTAAATGTAGTAGATTAATAACTTATAAAAGTAGTATGAAGGTTAAAGACAAAAGTTTAAAATCAAAAATATCTAATACATTAAATAATTCACTCTATATATTCTATTATTATAATAGAATAATCATATTATAGATATATATATAAAATATGATTTCTATACATAAAATGGAAACGGGAATAGAAATGCAGTACTTTTAGAATGAGTGCAAACTTAAGCAGTCATCAACATAATATTGACTTCTATATACACAGGATGATACATATGAAACTCATGGATGATACATACCAAAAACCTATAATACATATATAAAAAATAGAGACAGGAACCCAAGCATAACACTAAAAGTCATCAATCACACAGTAGAGAGCAAGAAAAAAGGAACAGGGGCACCTGGGTGGCTCAGTGGGTTAAAGCCTCTGCCTTAAGCTCAGGTCATGATCCCAGGGTCCTGGGATCAAACCCCGCATCGGGCTCTCTGCTCAGTGGGGAACCTGCTTCCTTCTCTCTCTGCCTGCCTCTCTGCCTACTTGTGATCTCTGTCTGTCAAATAAATAAATAAAATCTTTAAAAAAAAGAAATAAAGGAACAGAACTAGAAAACAAGCAGAAAACAATAAAATGGCAACAACTACATACTTATCAATAACTATTTTACATGTAAATGGTATTAATGCTACAATCAAAAGACAGAGTGACTGAGTAGATAAAAAAATAAGACCAATCTATAATTTGTCTACAAGGGGACTGACTTCTTACCTAAAGAAACATACAGATTGAAAGTAAAAGGACAGAAAAAAAATATTCCATCCAAATGGTAGTTAAGAAAAAAAAAGCTGGAGTAGTAATAATTCCATCAAACAGAGCAGACCTTAAGACAAAGACTATAACACAAGACAAAGAAGATCTATATAGCAATAAAAGATTGGTCAAATAAAAGAATATAATAATGTAAATATCTACATACCCATATTTAGGAGCATCTAAATACAGAAAACAAATATTAGCAGATAAAGGAAAAATTGACAATAGTAGAATTGTAGGGGACTTTAAAACTATTTATATCAATGAATACATAAAAATATAGAAAATCAATAAGGAAAAGATTGGCTTTAAATGACACATATTCAGAACTTTTCACCCCCAAACAAGAGAATACACATTCCTTTCAAGGGCAAATGGAATATTCTCCAAGATAGATCACATGTTTGAGCACAAAACAAGTCTCAATAAATTTAATAAGATTGAAATTATAGTAAGCAGCTTTTCTGACCATAATAGTATGACACTAGACACAACTATAAGAGGGAACCTGACAGAAACACAAACCTAGGAAAGTTAAACAACATGCCACACATGCTACACACAACCTATGGGTCAATGAAGAAATCAAAGAGGAAATAAAAGAGTACCTTGAGACAAATGATAATGGAAACACGTGGTCCAAAATGTTTAGGATGTACCAGAAGCATTGAAAGAGGTAATTTTATAGTGATATGAATCTACTTGAAGAAAAAGAAAAATCTCAAACAACCTAACACTATACTTAAATAATCTAATAAAACCAAACAAAGCAAAAATGTTTAGTAAAAATAAGATCAGAGAGGCAATAAATAAAATGCCCACTAAAAAACGTAGGAAAAATCAATACAAAGAGCTGTCTCTTTATCAGTTTTTTTTCTTTTAAAACTTTTATCCAGACCCATCAAGGAAGGAAAGAGGGTATAAATAAATAAAATTAGAAATGAAAGAAGAAAAGTAACAACCAACACAACAAATACAAAAAAATTGAGACTATAAAATGAAAAAAAATACAACAAATTGAATGATCTAGAAAAATTGATAAATTTCTAGAAATATACAATGTTCTAAGACAGAAACAGAAAGAAATAAATCAGAAAAGACTGATTACTAGTAACAAAATTGAATTGGTAATCAAAAAACTTTCAAAAGTCCACGGTCAGATGATTTCACAGGTAAATTCTACCAATAGTTATTGAGTAAGAGCTAGGTAGAGGGATAGGTAGCAGTCTATGTGATCAGGCTCATAGAAATCCCAAAAATGGAGGTGTGGGAAAGCAGAGATAAGGGGACAAATCAGACCACCCTACCCTAGGCATATGAGATGAAGGACCAGGAAGGTGGGAGTGGGTGTCTTTATGATAATAACCTGTGACTAGCAAAGAATAACCAGACCCTAAAAAGGAAGTAAGCCATTGTTATCAATAGAGATGTTAAAAGGATTTAAGTTTCCTGGTTAGCTTTCTATACAAGACCAACCATAAGGTCCTCCTTGGCAACCCTGTTGGGACCCCCCTCACTCTTGAGAGATTTTTTTGTATCGTCAATTAATAAACTATCACCTTACTCACCCTCTGTTGTCTGTGAGATTGATTCTTTGACTCTGTGAGACAAGAACCTAGCTCTCCCACTTCACTATTACAGAATATAGAACAGAAAGGAAGACTTCAAAATTCATTCTATGAGGCCAGCTTTACTTTAAATTCTAGCCACAGCAATCAGACAAGAAAAAATAAAGGCATCCAAATTGATAAGGAAGAAGAAATGTCACTATTTGTAGATGACACAACAGTATATATAGAAAACCTTAAAGACTCCACCAAAACCCAAAAATTAAAAAAAAAAAAAGCATTAGGTGAATAAATAAATTCAGTAACTTGTAGAACACAAAAATATAGAAAGCTATTACACTTCTATACAGGAATAGCAAAATAGCAGAGAAATTAATAAAAATTCAATTTGTAGTTGTATCAAAAAGAATAAAATACCTAGGCATAAAGATAATCAGGGATGTGAGAGACCAATACTCTGAAAACTATAAGACTCAATGAAAGGAATTGAAGATGACACAAATTAATAGATATCATGTTATTGGAAGAATAAACATTGTTAAAATATCCATACTGTCCAAACCAATATATAGTATTGATGAGGGAGCAGGAGGCTGGCTGAGGACAAAGCAAAAGCTGACACCTTGCATCCCTTTTTTCTGCCTGCTCACCTCGGTAATATGTGTGACATTCCTCAGGCACCCCTGGCTGCCCTAAAAGAAAAACAAATAGTTAACTTGCAGAGATCACAATCCTGCAAGACAGGAGTCTCCCTTGGTTTACAAATGTCCTAGAGATTTACAACAAAGCAGCTATCTTATCAATAGTTCAATTTCCAGAGACAAATAACTCAGTTCCTCAAGCCCTAATATCACCCTCCCCTCCATAAAAACTGAAGGAGGCTGAGGCAGAAGGAAATGTAAATAAAGTTAAATTTCTTCTAAACCTAAATCTCACTAACAAGGATACTTGAGATAGTGTCAGCAATCATTCCCAAGCATATGACCCACTGATATACATCTAAAGGGTCTCATGAGAAGATTTTTTTCTAGTAATAAATAACCTTTCTCCCAACAATAGCTAGCCCCTCAAGGTCCTGGAGACCTTGCTTCCAAAATTCTTTAGAGGCTAACATCATCCCCTTTGTCCTCACCTACCCAACTCCTGTGTATATAATCAGCCACTCCTCAGGATAGTGGGGCAGCATCTCTGTCTGCCCACGTGTTCTGTCCCCATGCTTTAATAAACCACCTTTTTGCACCAGAGACATCTTAAGAATTCTTTCTTAGCCGTCAGCTCCAAACCTCACCCCACCAAACCTCACCTAGGTTCTAGAACTTCATCAGTATCAATGCAGTCCCTATCAAAATACCAATAATATTCTTCACAAAAATAGAACAAAGAATCCTAAAATTTGTGTGGAACCATGAAAAACCCCAAATAGCCAAAGCAACCTTGAGAAAGAAAAGTGTCAGTTTGGCCAACAAACCCTGAGACAGCTAATGAAAAGATTACTCCAGACACCTAGGTAGGAGAAAGGAGAGGGCCTGGGGACCAGATCCTCTACTGGTGAAAAGCCTCGAGTTAAGCTCTACATCCATTTTTATTATGCATGTCACTGTTACATCAAAGAAGAAGATTAGAAAGGAATATAAGGTTTCAATAACTAGGGTGGTAACAATTATAGGCATTGTGTGATTTGAATGATCTGTGTTCATGATCTGAAGGCATGGCATAGGTAACTATTAAGGATTTATGTCTAACCTAAGATAAGCATAGGTCCCCTGGGAGATAGTGTTGAGCCACAAGTAGGATCTGGCTCTTTTCAGCCCAGAAACCTACAAGGAGGTCCTGTTTTCTGGTCATTCCTCCTTTGGTTTTCAACTAGCCTCTCCCAAGGAGGATTGCATTTATCATATCTTAGCTATCCAGACATTGTGAATTTCCACAGAAGAGCAAAGCTGGTGGTATCATGCTCCCTGATTGCAACACATGTTACAATGTTATGGTATCAAAACACTATGGTACTGGAACAAAAATGGATGCCTAGATCAATGGAATGGAAGAGAGAGCCCAGAAGTAAACCCATGTTTATATGGCCAATTAATCTATGACAAAGGAGGCAAGAATATTCAATGGAGAAATAACAATCTCTTCAATAAATGGTGCTGGAAAACTGTACAGCTACATGCAAAACAATGAACTTGAACTACTTTGTTAGACCATACACAAAAATAAACTTAAAATTAAAGACCTAAGTGTATGACCTGAAACCATACATTTTATAATAGAAAATACAGGTAGTAATCTGTTGGATGTTGGCCTTAGCATCACTTTTCTGGTTATGTCTCCTCAGGCAAAAGGAAAAAAGGCAAAAAGAAACTATTGGGCCTACATCAAACTAAACAGTTTTGCACCATAAAGAAAACAATTTAGAAAACAAAAATGCAGTCTACTAAATGGGAAACAATATTTACAAGTGATACATTCAATAAGAAGTTTACATCCAAAACATATAAAGAACTCATAACACTCAACACTAGAAACATTAATAATGTAATTACAAAATGGGTGGAGGACCTGAATAGACATTTCTCCAAAAACATGCAGATGGCCAACAGGCACATGAAAAGATGTTCAACATCATTAATCTGGGAAATGCAAATCAAAACCACAATGAGTTGTAATACCAATCAGAATGGCTAGAATCAAAAAGAGAAGAAATAATAAGTGTGGCAAGGTTGTGGAAAAAAGGGAACCCTGTGTACTATCGATGGAAATGTAATTGGGGCTGCCACTATGGAAAACAGTGTGGACTTTCCTTAAAAAATTAAAAATATAAATACTATAGCATTCAGGAATGCCTCTGTGGGGTATTCACCCAAAGAAAATGAAAATAATAATTTGAAAAGATATATTTGAAGTACTATTAACAATAGCCAAGAGATGGAAGCAACCTAAGTGCCTATTGATGCATGTATAAAGAAATGGCATGTGTGTGTGTGTACAAACACACATATACACAATGGACTATTAGTCAACCATAAAAAAAATGAAATCTTACCATTCATAACATGGATCAATCTAGGCAGTATTATGCTCAGTGAAATAAATCAGAAGAAGACAAATATCATGATTTTACTTAGTTTTGAAATATAAAAATACCTCAGAAAATTAAAAAAAAATTATATAGACAACAAACAGCTGGGTGACCAAGGGGAAGATTGTGAAGAGATAGACAAAATAGATGAAGGTGTTTTCAGAGGTAAAAACTTCCAGGTTTAAAATAAGTCATGAGTGGGCACCTGGGTGGCTCAGTGGGTTAAAGCCTCTGCCTTCGGCTCAGGTCATGATCCCAGGGTCCTGGGATTGAGCCTGGCATCGGGCTCTCTGCTCAGCAGGGAGCCGCTTCCCTTCCTCTCTCTGCCTGCCTCTCTATCTACTTGTAATCTCTGTCTGTCAAATAAATAAAATCTTTAAAAAATAAAAATAAAATAAAATAAAATAAGTCATGAGGGGTGAAAGTACAGCAGTGGAATATAGTCAGTAATACTGTAATAACATTTATGGTGACAGATGTTAACTACACTTACCATGATGAGCATTGCCTAATGTATAGAATTGTTGAACCACTCTGCTGTAAACCCAAAAGTAATATAAAACTGTCAACTATACTTAAAAAAAAAAAGGTATGAGGTATGGATATGTTTTGGTTAAGAGAAAAACAAGTATTTTTGTCTTGATTGTTTCAGAATGGAAAAGAGAAGGAAGAAGGGACAGAGAAAGGAGAACAAATTAAACTAATGTTTTAAGGGTTTAAATATAAGGTTTAATATTAGTAATGTGCAATGTAAAGGTAAAAGTTAATTTTCTTTCACTTAATAACAGAATAAAGTTTTCTTGTGCTATTTGTCTGCTTCTAAGATTATGAAGAATTTTTCTTTACCTTTTAAGTAATCTGTCTAAAAAGCAAAGATCTTGTGTTTTATCAGAATAATTTCCTTTGCTTCATTTTTATCATCAGATCATTGATTACTTAAGTAAACCTATTCCTCTCAATACTAAAACTGCTAAATATTTCTCAGAAGTATGTAACCTTCTATTTCTGCCTATGAAGTCTTTAATTGTCAGTTTGGTTAAATAGATAACTAAGTATTATTTCCCATGACTTATACTCCTACTTAGTCAAATGATCAAAAGCTTTTGATATTTTTGACAAACTTCCCAAAACTAAATTCATTAAATGAAGTCTTTTTGACCTGAAAGAAGCTGTGGGAAATTCCAGAGGGTCCCTGGAATATCTCAAAAGATTTGTTAAATTAATTAGACTTATATATGTGAGAAGCATTGTCAAATAAGTGATAATAAACCTTCATGTTATTTACCCATAAAATATAACCCAATTTATAAATATGAGTGTTATTATAGTATAGCTATGTAACTATAACCATGTAAGTATAATAATATGGTTACTAATGTAAGTGTCCTAAATATTGTAATAAATTCCTAAAATTCCAATATGTCCCAGTATAATGTTATCAGTCATAACTCTAGTTATCTTAAAATGTATGTCATAGAAATAATTGAATTTGTCAGTTGCATTGTAATGAAGTTGCATCTGATCTTTAAATATTTGTCATTTACAGGGTTATTGTTTTATTTGATAGTTTTGAAAAGGTGTTTATAAAAGTTCTTCATTTTCAAGGAGACTCATGGAAAATACTCTATAGACTACAGGTTTCTGATAAAATTCAGATCATAAAACTAAAGGGGCAAGAATTTCCAGAACTAATGGACAAAGTAGATTCAGCCAAAACACATATGAGTAGCATGTGATTAAATGAGCTGATGAGGATGGGTATAATTTTTGTGATTTTTTGTTTTGCTGACTTTTTACTGTTTTGTTTTATCAGATTTAAGGAAACTTTTTCTCTTAAGCTAACTACAACTTAGAGCAATTTGATAAAAATAAACCTCTGTGAACAAATTAAAACATTTGTTTTTTCCACCCTACCTGATTCCTCTAGAATTCAGAAACTTTTAGTGAGTTCTTATATCTTCAGAGCAATATATTTATTTGCATATGTTCAATAAGAACCTGTTTTTCTTGTAACAGGATATAATTAGAAATATTGGTTATGTTACAAAAGCTTTGACTGAAATGTTGTATTGAGAGAGCTATGCATAGACTCATAAGATCAAATAGGTTTAAGGAACTATGTTTGATATTACAAAGCCACTAAAACCCCTTAGAAAAATAGCTGGTACCTTGCGTACAGGGTTTCCAACAGCCTTATCAGTTGAATAAGGAGGGTCATTTCCTGGGAGGTGCAGGAACCTCAGGGTATATTGGGATCCTAAGGAGGAGAGGAATTCACCCACATCTGTGGTAACTGCAGGCAAGTCTGATGGCAAGACTTTGCCTTGTCTTCTTGCCCTAGAGATGTTTTTAAAAGCTGAATCTGAGGGGCACCTGGGTGGTTCAGTTGGTTAAGCATCCAACTCCTAATCTCAGCCCAAGTCTTGATCTCAGGGTTGTGAGTTCAAACCCCATGTTGGGCTCCAGCATGGAGCCTACCAATCAATAAATGAATAAATTAATGAATGGATGAATGAACATTCAATCTGGGATGGCTTATAAATTTTCGGATTTTAAAAGAGCCTACATAAATGATTGCTCTTCTTGCTGCACTTATATAATTAATCAGGCCAAGTTTATTGAAACTAGACCTATTTTACAAAAAATTCAACCTCAAATTGGCTATCTGCTGAAAATATGGCAATTTTAGAAGGAAAAAGTATGTTTCGGTAACATACCTTGTGGATATTAGATTCTAGTTCTGATTGTCTTTGAGGGTTTGTTGTTTGTCTATAACTGGACTGGATCCAGAAATTTTCTGATTTCCTCAAATATCCAACTCTTCAAATTAATGTTCCAGTTTTCTCCCATTCTTTTGACTTGGAATCATTGAAAACTAAAGCTGCCCTTTTACCCAAAGCCCTGCATACTGAAGCTGGAGGACTTTATATAACCTTCAGAGAAATCAATACAACAGCTCATGTTTAAACAAATTATGGCTGTTGCTGTGTGAGCTACTCAGAAAGTTTACCTGAATACCTGATTTTATCATTGGAGACATTCAGACTTCAGAAGAAACTTTAACCCCTACATCTAGAAATCTTCTCTCAATTGGCTGCTGTCAGGATTCAGAATGGGATTTATATTATATTCCAATCATTAACCTTTATTTTTTTTTTTGTTTCCATAGAAATGCCTTATTAAATAACTGATTTTTTTTTTTTTTCAATATAGGCCCCACTTTGGAAATCCCTCTGAAAGACCTGCATCCTGAAATTTGACACATCTGCTTAATGAAAATGACCTATTCTCAGGTCTTAGAGACTGATGCAATGAGATATGAAGCAAGCATTTTAGATTCTGGATTGTGAAGTTTCTAAATTTCCAAAGCAGGACCGTGGGCAGAATTTGCTGCTCCAAAATAAGTCCCTTTTACATAACAATTCTTTTATGCTGATTCTTTTTAAGAAACTGCATATCACAGGTAATGCTCTGAAAATCAAATACAAGTTACCCTTTTGTAAGAGACTTTAACATGTATAAGGAAAATCTCCATCCTTATGAAAGTTCCCCCAATAATGGGTCCATGATCAAAGGAGCGAGACTGATGCAAAGTGAAGGTCAAACAAAACTTTATTTCATACCAAGCATTGAGAATTAAACTGACCGGTCAGGGCCATCTCTTACAAAGAGGCAACCCCTTTCTGCCTTACAGACTAGCTTTTAAGGGCAAAGGCCATGTGGTTGGGCCTGGCCACGCACAGGTGGCCAATGAGATTGTAACACACAGAGAAAGCTGCATAGTCATGCTAGGTCACACATAAGTGACCAATTGAATTACAATTTACCCTAGTAAATTGTACCTCCACCTGACCTGACCCACCCTTGTATTTGGGCTTTGTTATCTGGGACTGGTTTCCGGGACTTGTTTTTAAGTAAGTTCCCTGAGGGGGAACAGGGTCAGTTTAAGCTTTACTGCATAAACAACAAAATCACTGTTTAACTGGATGGAGCTGCTCTGGCTAAATAGGCCCCTTACACTTAAGGGTGTCTCCTTCACTGTACCAGTGGGGAGGTACCAGATGGGGATGATTCTGCATCTCTAGAAACTCTTAGGGAGAAGACAGCAATTTAAGTCTGCATAACAACTAATGCCTAAGAGCTAATGTGGGGAATGGGTAAATAAATTGAATTATTCAAATAATGGAACACTTTATAAAAAATGAGAATGAATATTCTAGGTCTCCATGAGAATAGGGAAGCTGAAGGGACTCCATTTTAGAAAAGCTTCATTTCTGCTCTTTTTCTGATAGGACCCATTTCTGGATGAGCCAAAAATACTGTTCCCACTTCCAGGGGAAAGCAAGAAATTTAATTGTTCTATGAGTTTTTTCCTAGGCCCCAAACACCTGATAACATGTGAGAAGAACCAGACCCAAACATGTTCTAGGACATTAGCTTTGAACAAACTTCTGCTGCTGCTGCTGTCAACAGCCCCTGCCTTCAGTGATTTATGGAATACCACCTATTGTTCACCTGACATTATCCTTTGAGGGGACCCTACCTGGATTTATGGAGGACTATGTATCCTATACCTCTTTGCAATATAAATCTCTAACCCCAAGTGACAGAAAGACTTATTCTCCTTTCTTTTCTGAGTCTCCCAGACATTCCATTTGCTATTTTCTGTCACTCATGATTTTAGGTCAACTATTTTCACTTTCTCTGGCTCTTGTGTGATTTCTAACCTGCACGAAGCCAAGAACCCTATTAGCTGATCGTGCAGGACCTTCCTCTGGTCCTCAGACCCAGCCTGCCTACATCATCTATATGTCAATATAGAAAAAAATACAAACGCACAATGTTGAGTTAAAGTAAATTATAAAATATGCCCTTTAAGATAGCATTGGTTAGATTTTAAACACACATACTCATGTGCATTCTTTTCTAATTTTTACTATATGTGTAAAGCTTAGTTAAAGTGAAAATGCAAATATGCATGTGCTTGCACACACACATACATGTTTACACAAGTAGTAAAAATAAAAAAAATAAAACATTCACGGGCATAAGATTTTCCAAGTTCAGTATAGTGTTTGAATTGCAAGAGGAAGGGAGGAGTGGTGGGTTGCTATACAATTTTGCAAATAGTTCAAGGCCTGTCTATGTATATATTATTCTTTAATAAATGTTTCATATGAAAAATATATTTTGCAAAATAAAATGTTAATATAATAGAGCCATTTAAAATGTTGTTGATTGCTTTTGTCAGTTTAATAACAGCTATCTGCATGTAACAATTATGTTAAAGTTTCTATAGTTATCCATGCTAAATATTTTATATTTTACATTAAGAAAAATCCAAGATTAGAGATTAACAAAGAGATGGTGAATAACAAAAATAGTCTACCTGATACAGAAGCAACTTAAATTTTCTCTTATCAAATGAGTTGATGTGAGCAGGATATTGTGATTTAAAAATGGTCTTGAGTGATTATTTTCATGTGATATGGCCAACTATCCATTGAGAAATAGTCCCTAGGGAAGCAATTCCCAATTCAGAATACCAATGAATGATGCTTTGGCAGAAAAATTGTCAATCTTGGCATTTAAGTCTTTGGAAATTATGATATGGGCTAATGAGGTTTTAAGAATATATAACATTCAGACAACTGTCAAATTGGTTCCAGGCCTTGAGGGATCTAATGTTCATTAATAGGAGGGTCATATATTAATACATACCCAGTTATTCATTTCAGGACACCAAATTAGCTTGAGAAAAAGAAAGAAAAAAAAAAGCTCTTATTAAAGATATCATGATGTTCAAGGTCATGTGAATGTGACTGGCCTATAGCTTCCTAAGTCATTTTGTCAGATCAGTGGATGAAAAAATGGCTTACAGCCTTGCAAGATGTAAATTGCTCTTTGAAAACTTACATCTGCTTTATTAAATAACATACTTTCAGAAACTTTCTTAAAAAGATACTTAGATTTGTCCCATTGTCCTTTCCTGTTTCTGGAAACAACTAGAAATTAATGGAAACTGTGATCTAAAGTATCTTAAATATACCAATCAAGACACTCATGTGCCTATTAGGATTTAGAATTATTGCAATCCTATTCACTGGATTGCTAACATTGGCAGGTTATAGCAGGCCTAATTTCTCTGAATTGGCACACATGACACACCAATTTCTAAACAATCTGTTTGAGATTTAAAAAGAAAATTTCAGTCTCAGAATTTCTGCATTCTACTACTTTCTTTCTTAAACACTTTGCTTCTTTTTGTCATAGCAATTATCACAACTGGTAAATCATTTTTGGTTTATTATCATGTTATGATTTAAGTTTTTGTTTTCACTCACCTCTAGAAAGAATTTACTATTCAGAGGCCATGTATCTCAGTTTTGCATTTGTATCCCCAATCCATATCATGATATCAAACAAAAGTAAAGCTTATTAAATACCTAGTAACTGAATGACTCTGAGCGAATGCAATAGGATAGAAGTTGTTTCTGTAATTAATGTTAATGCCACAATGCAAAGGGAATACAAAAAGACAATTTAGCAAAGAGTCCAAAGGTTTAAAAAAAAAAAAAAAAAGCAAAACACTAAAAAGTTAGCAAATAACACCAGTGGTAAGAGGAGTGGGAATATAAATGTGTCAACTCTTGGTAATTCTATAGGACCAGACTCCATTTAAAGATAACTAGGCAATAATTTTTGGAGTAAGAATAAAGCAGAGAAATTGACTATAAAGTTTGAGCATTGAAAGCAATATCAAATGTGGCCCAAGGAAAAGAATAACAACAATATTATTATCACAATAAATGATAAAGATTTATTAATTTTCATTTTGGCTTGTTGTTGCTTTTGTCAGTTACTCTGGCACCTGCCAGCTCATCTCTCTTTAGCTCAACTGAGCTCTTGATGGGTAGGTACACACATAAGAGTGAAGTAAATATTGGCTGAGTAATAGCAAATAGATTAAATAATAATATATTGAATAATCTTTATAGAGAAAATAATGTATAAGTTGCTAAAAAGAAAAACGCAGGCCCAAACTGGTGCCACTTAGACCAAGTTCCCAAACTGAGTAAGGTTTAATACCTAATCTAACCTCACACCCAGAGATGTTTTAACCAGTGAGGAATTTTCCAGAAAGTGTCAATGAGTCTGCTATGTAAAGCCCTCTCCCTCCCCAAAGAAAAATGAAGTAATAGGCATGATGAGACCCCTTGTTTTCCCCTAAGGGAAAGGCACCTTGCCCAAACAAATTTTTCCTTTCGTTACTTTCTCATCCCATTCTCCTTCTATAAAAACCTTCCATCTTATACAGTACCTCTTTGGAGCCTCACTCTACCTACCAGATGGGAAGCTGTCAAGGCACGAATCATTTAATGAAGACAATCAGATCTTTAAAACTTATGCAGTTGAATTTTTGTTATTAAACTGATTTGGTGGCAGTGATGGAATCTGAAGTGAATTTCCTACAGCATTCATGAAAAATGAGAAACACAGGTATTGTGTTAGAGTAGGCAGTTAGACTTTAATAGGATGCCTGGAGACCAACAAAGGATGAGTCAAGACCCAATATCAGGACAGTTAGCAGCCTGCCTTGAAAACATTCCACAAACAAGACCACAAGAAGCCAGATCAAACCAGACAGGCCCAAAACAAAGGTCAGAGACCCTGCCAAAGTAAGGGGTGGGGGAAAGGTGTGAACCCCTGTTCTCAAAGAAATCCCCTCCCCAAATAATAAATATTTCAACCTAGTTAATAACCGTCAATAAAACCCTAAACACAGCTCTTCTTTGAGCTAACTCACTCTTGCATCTTGAGAGTATACTTCACTCTGCCTCTAATAAACTCTTCATTTGCACCATTCAACCACCATCTGGTCTCTTTGGATTCTTTCCTTGCAACAAGACTAGGAGGTGATATCTCTGGTGACCTGCTGGGTGGAGGCCATAGGGCCTAGAGGTCTCCTCAGGTAACCCAGCAACAAGGGTACCCATGAACTCTTTGAATTCACTGTATTTCTTGCTATTTCTGAGGGCGGTCTGTAAGTTCCTCTCAGTAGTGAGCTTTGCTCTTTTCATGTGTGTTTGAGCTCCTAATTGAATTGGTTTTCTTTTATAAAGCAGGTCAGCTTGAGCTGGCATGTGGTTATGCTTGGAGCCCAAGTAAATCAGCCTGTTTGCCCAGAGCCCAGCTGAGCTGACAGTTTTACCCAGAGACCAAGTGAACTGGCAGAAGGGTCTGCCCAGAGTCAAGCCCCTACCCTTTCAGAACACAATGTTCCAGGTGGAGAACCTCAGTAAGAGTCCACAGGAATTGGTGGCAACGCACACAGTGCTTTCTTGTGGGCAGGACCCAGTACTGCCAGTACATTAAGGTGCACATGGTTGTAGGTCTTATTTTGTGTATTATTTTGTGTACCTTTATCAGGCTATTGCTGGTGGAGATCTCCATGGCCAAAAAGCCACAAAAATTGGTGACATGGGTTGAGCATTGGTTGACATGGGTTGGTCACAGAACTAGTTAGACTGATACTAGGTCACTCTCCTCAAGAAAACTGTCATGAGGCGCCTGGGTGGTCCAGTGGGTTAAAGCCTCTGCCTTCAGCTCAGGTCATGATCTCAGGGTCCCAGGATCAAGCCCCGCATCAGGCTCTCTGCTCAGCATGGAGCCTGCTTCGCCCAAACCCCCTCTCTCTGCCTGCCTCTCTGCCTACTTGTGATCTCTGTCTGTCAGATAAATAAATTAAAAAATCTAAAAACAAAACAAAACAAAACAAAACTGTCATGCAGTGAGGTACACTGTAAAACACACAGTCCCCAAACCTATGGCATATCTCTTTTAGGTATTAGTTTAGCTCTGAGAAACCCTAAGTTACCTTTGGGCACACCTGCTTATTTTATGTTTAAAATATTTAGTCCTGGTTGTTGCAGATGTCTACCAAGATGGAAAAAAAAAAAAACAAAAAATACTAAAAATAACCTAGAATTACAGAGGCTGTTATGGGGAATGTCCCAATTAGACAAGATTGTTCATTTAAGAAGTGCACTTGAAGTAAGGATTCCCAAATTAAACACATGGAATGGGTTGCCTATTTTAACTGGTATGCAGAGGGTTCCAAAAGGCTTCAAGATTCCAAAATAGACTCATTGAAAGATTTGTTACAAAAGACAAATGGAAAATTAAAAACACAAGAGGTACCTAAAACAAAAGATGACAGGAGTGATGTGAATACTGTATTGCTCCCCTTTACTCTCAGGTAAAGTAAAGTAGATGGGTACCTCTTGTATTTTCCTCACAGTCTACTAATTTTCTGTCTGAACTACCTTCCTACTCTGAAGAGACAATTAAATAGTTACCTTTTAAAATAAAACTGCTTGAGTTTGGAGGCAATCCTCCTGAGGTATCTTTTACTTTTGGTGAGAGACAAAATAAGTGCTATATTAAAGAATTTCCTACATGAAGGAGGATCCAAAAAGGTTTTTTGAAATGCTTAAAATCCTCATCAGGGCTTAGGCCCCTGGGCTGCCACATCTTTATCAACTTGCATACACGTTGGTAGGATTTGGTGAGGTCCAAGAAATGGATGTGGGAAGCAGAATGGCATAATCCACAGAATGATATTTGAGATCCTCAGTCTCTAAAGTAGTTCTCTTGTGGATCAGAAAAAGCTTGCAAAATAGCGACCTATCTTTTAAAAGCCATTGCTAACGTCTTTCCTGTCCATACTGATTAGTCTATTATTTAAACATGCAAACAAAAGGAAAATGAAAGACTCTAAAGCCCAGTTGGAGGCATTCTTTCTGTGGTATTCCAGTTCCCATGCCATAAAAGAGGTTACTCTACTGCTTCTAACTGCCTTCCTTATAAAGGATTATCCCCTAGAGATTAGTGGGTTTATAAAAAACACAAAAAAAAACAGGATGCAAGGCTACAGGCCTGATTGAGCTCATAGCTACAGCTGAGCATTTTGAAAGGATCTCCAAGAAAGATTGTTTAAAAAAAAATCTTCCAAACCATTGGCTTTACAGTTATAACACCAGAACTCCAAGATCAGAGACCTAAAATAACATCTGTCCCCCACATCTCACTCTAAGGGTCCACCTTCAAAATGATGACCTAAAGATCAATGTTTGTCCTCAAAGGACTTATGCAAATTCCTCAGTTTGAGTGCTGCCTGAAGGAGGTCCCCTGCTTGGGCCCCTCCCAGACTTGACAGGACTCCAAAGGATTCCCTAGGAAACTTACCAAGAGTTCCCTAAAACAGTCAAGATGAAACTGGAATTTAAATTAATAAAATCTTGCTGAAGAGGGAAAACAATGTTCCTATAGTGGGAGTATCTAACTTTCTGAACCAAAAACTTGGTTCAAATTGGAAGCTGTTATTTAAAACCTGACTTAAAAAAAAAAAAAAAAAAAAAATTAGGCCTTCTCTTCTAAGCTAAATGTACCCAGACGAAAAGAAGGTATTCTGATACATGGATGGTGTCTTAGTCCTTTGATTTTTAGACAACAACTCAATTAAATTAAAGGACAATTAAATTGTCCTTTTTTCACAAATCTAATCTTTAGATGATGAAAAGTGTGGTTCCAAAAACAATTCAGAGTACCAATCCTTTTTATCAATCTCTAAATCTCTCCTCTTTATTTCAAAAGTCTTACCCATATTGTAAAAATTCTGACCTTAAGGGAACAGAAGTCCTTCCAGAAAGTGCTTACATTTTTACCCTTTGAAATATAAATGTTCAGTGTTCTACCTGGTCTTTTCTAGGGTCTCTTTATCTAGTCCATCTTTTTAAAAGGCCAATTCCAGGGACTAATTCCAAACAAGCAAAAACAAAAGGAAAGGGCCATTTAAAACTCTGCCTTGCCAAGAATAAATATAAATTTTAAGTATTTTCTCTTACAAATGTTAGAAGAAACTTTAGTCATCTAGAAAAATAACCTTAACTTATTCTATCTACCAGGAAAAATGAGATTCAACTTTTATAACTAGTGAATTTTGTACTTATTCAGTCACTTAAAAACAACTGTAAGATCATTTATAACTTAAAACCTTAAAAATTTTGCTGTTAAATGATGAGTTTAGCTAAATTTATTAAATATTCAGATACTTTCCAAATAAGACAAAAATAATAAAATATTAATTAACATACATTTATCTATTTTAGCTTCTTATTAAAAAAACTTAAAAGGTACTTGAATGTGTTAATGCTACATTATAAAATTTAAGTAAGCATATACTTCTAGAAATTTTAAAATGTATTCATAAATTTGCAAATTAAAAAAAATGCTGATATGAAAGACTTCACAATTACTTCTTAGTTTTCACCAGAAATCAAAGTTCCCAAGGGCTAAAAATTGTAATTAATACATATAATTGAAATTGTTAGGAAGAAGCTAGATGTAAGCAGTGGAAGGAATGCCCTGAGGCGAAGTCCCAAGTCCTCGAGGGGAAAATGGCAGAGACATGACCTGGAGGCAAGGACAGTGATAAACAGGTTATACATTAGAAGCCCATGGGTACAACATCCTGACCTTGTGGCTTCCAAGACCTTGGGGCTGACAGACCAAGAACCACAAGTGCAGAGTATGTGCTCTCTTCCACCTCTGCCCTAGACTCATAATACGTTTGCATTGTGGGTACAGCCACCTCTCCCCATGGGGAAGACTGCCATGACAGTTCTGGTATAAACCTTTTAGGTTCAAAAACCTTCCTCCCAACCTATGGGAGGACTCCCCCAAATGATCAGAAGCAGCGTTGGTTAGAGACCACCCTGTCCAAGATGCAAGACCTATGCACACAAAAGGAAACGACTCCTATAGATCACAGCTATTCCCACCTCTGGGCCAGCCAGCCCTCCCACCTTGAGAACATACTGTTGCTTTAAGAAAGCTGCTTTCTTTGGGCACTGATCTCTCTGGGCACTGATCTCTAATTCTTATTGCATCAGTGCTAAGAACTGAGACATAGTGCTTTTCTCATTGACAAAACCGGATGAGATTGAAACAAATTTATTAAAATTTTGTTTTTTCTCTGTTAAAAGGAAAAAGTTTTTTTAGACCTTTGGTCTGCTTTTGATAGAGATACTTAAGTTTCTTTACTTTTTAAATATTAAGTTTCATAATTATCTGTGATCTGATTTAGGCAAGTGTTTAAAAACCTTTCCTTGTTTTGGCAAACTTCCCCAAATCAAATTCTGAATGAAGTCTTCCATTCATTCATGTTAAAAACATTGTCAAGTTATGCTCATTTGATAAGTAAAGCATAAGTAAACATGAGAAGCATTGTCAAATAACTAATCCTAAACCTTCTTTATATTTGTAAGATTGTGACACATGTAAATAAAGTCCACTTTGCATCCACAAAAATGGCCCTTCATTGCCAGACTTTTGTCACTTTGATGTCCTTGTGACAGGACAGTAGTCTGCTTTCAAATAAAAATAATTAAGACGGTCAAATAGTGGATATAAATTCAGTGAATAGCCAGGGCTATGGGAAGCTCAAGATGACTGCCTTGTGCTTCTTGGCCCCCTGACAAATCCCATTGTTCAATTTTTACATTCCTTCACCCCACATGGTACATTCACGATGACTCAAATTATAAAACAGACATTGGCAGAGACTTGTATAAAATTACATAAGCCGTCTAATAGCAACATCTGACTTGATTGGTCCATAATCCTGTTTGTTCCCAGAGGCTTCAGACCTCCTTCTGGACTTTTTAAACACCTGCAACTGGACTTCATTAAATTGCTACTTCATATGGGTTATCAATATGTTCTTGTTATGTATATGTGTTTTCCAGGTGGGTTAAAGCCTTTCCTTGATGAAGCTGATGCCCTCACAGAAAAAAATGAAAAAAAAAAGTTAAAATAATGTGTTTCCCATTTGGGGTATGTTTTCCATCATCTCCAATGATCAAGGCACTTATTTCGCTTGGCAAATTATAGGAAACTTAACAAAAATGTGACAAACTTCTTGAAATTCTGTCAGTATACAACCTTCTGTGGATCCCTTGTTATCTCACGCTAATATGACTAACTACTGTAAGTGTCTAATGTCTTATGTTCCAGCTTGTTATCAGCAGGTTAAAGATGTTTTCTTGAATCCTAATTCAAAGGAACCTGCCAGTCATAGTCTAAAGCCTGATGACTGTGTAGTCTAAAATATTATTAGAGGAAGATAGCCTTCAAGACCCTTTGAAAGTGGCCTGAACAAGGACACTACTGCAAAAGGAAGAGATGCTAGAGACCTCTAGATCAAATTGATGAGAAAGAGAAGTAGCTGATATCGAGATAGACTGCTTCCACCCAATGGATTGATCATGGCTTCATATTTAGCTAAACATAAAACTCTTTCTCTCTTTCTTTTCCTTTACTCTACCACTGGCCTGGAAAGAAACCCTCATATGTATCTCCCAGACCATTGCTAAGGGAGGGGGATAAGCTTTTTTATTTCAGGGTGGGAAAAAATTTAACTGTCCCTATATAATTTTTCCCAAGCAAAATAAGACATCTCTTTGGTCAACTCCCCTGAATTTACATTGTTGAGCTAAAAACCTACTAGGAGGCTGTTCTGATTCAGGATTTACTCCTTTGGGCAGGTTTTTATTTCCCTGGTTAGGGATAAATGTAAATGAGGCTATAATCTAGAACTTCTTGATTCTTAAGATTATTACAAAATCTGCCACTAAAGCAATAGCAGCATAACAAAGATTCCTAAACTCTCTAGCCAAAGCTGTCCTTAATAATAGAATAGCTCTTGATTATCTTTTAGCCAAGCAAGGAGGTGTCTGTGCTGTGTACCACAACACCTGCTGTGCCTAGATTAACACTTAAGGGGAAGTTAAAACTCAATTACATTAGAACAAGCCACCTGACTTAAAGAGGTGACTACTTCCAAGAGGTCTTTCTTGATTTATTTGATATAGATTGGTTTGAGTCTTGGGGACCATGGCTCTAAAGTACACTCCAAATATTGGAAATTATCCTACTTAGAGTAATTGTAATAATCTTCTTGGTGTATTATTTCTCCCAAAACTTTAAGATGTGTTTGCAGCCACTAACCACCAAGCAAAGTTATCTCCCCAAGACTGGAACATCTAAAGAACAAACAACACAACCAACTTAAAGAATGTGAACCAGAAGATATGGCCTGTGACTATCACAGGGGGTAAGTAAAAATGTTAGGGTCTGCAGATGCCATGTAAAGGAGCAAAAAAGTTGTAGAAACTTCAGAGCAGTGGCTGAGAATGATGCTAATACCTTAAATTTTGACCACATCTCTTAGTAAAGCCTAGAATCTGATCAAAAGGGGGGAAACTGTCAAAAAGAAAACCACAGGCCAAAATGGTATCACTTAGGCTGATACCCAAATTGGCGCTTAATACTGATCTAATGGCAGTTTCAACTCCCCCCAAGAATATAAGTTTCAACTGGTCATTCAAGAATTTTCCAATCTGCACCCATGAGTCTGTCATGCAGGCCCTCTCCACTCCCCACCTCCAAAAATTATTAGATAATTTGCTTTATAAGATCCCTTTCTCTTCCCTTAAAGGAAAGCCACCTTGCCTAAAACAATTCTTTTCTTTTGCTATTAACTTTCTTGTCCCACCCTCCTTCTATAAAAACCTTCCATTTTGTATGCCTCCTTGGGCCACACCCCTCTACTTGCATGCTGCCAATTCATGAATCATATAATATAGCCAAACAGATCTTTAAAATTTACTTTGCTAAATAACAAAAATTCAACCAAGTAAAATTTCATAATATATTAAGAGAAAAAATGTTTACTAGCAACTAAATTACTTAGGATGATAAAAGTACTATTTACACAAACTAAAAGAAACAAAAGCTACCCAAACTTTTTTGAACCACTAAGGCAGGTTGATGGGGAACCTGAGCTTTCTATTTGGATAATAGGAAAAATCTATGGACTGTTGATTTTTGTCTCGTGCCATCATTTGGACCTGCCAAATAACATATTATGTAAATAGGCTCTTGTTAAGAAAAATCCAGTTCAGTTCAGCACAGTTTATAGTTTTTTTTTATTTTTTATTATTGCAGTTTTTTAATCAAATTTTAAAGGGGAATTAGAAAAATAAATTTTTAAAGAACCAATAGGTTTTAATAAAATACTTTTGAAGATTTAACTGTCAATTGTATGTAGGTATTCATTTGTTTTGTAAGTAAAACATTAGTTTTTGTTGTTGTTGTTGTTTTTTCATTTTCACACAGGTGTTTTCACATCTTGAAAACATGTTTTTGTTGGTTGTGCCCATCTGCCTATCCTTCTGTGATGTTTTTTCTGGCCATGATGATTTGAACTAAACACTCCCATTCCTCATTTCACAGCTGTTTCAATCACCGTGTTTACATGTTGTACAGTAAATTGTCTATTTTGTAGTCAGTTTCTCCCGTAGCTTATGCCTTGTCCTCATATTCTGATGGAGTAAGTACTCAATAAATGCATGTTAATGAATATTAACACTGAATATTTCTTGCCGATATGAAGCTCATCAAAAAAATGCCACATTTAAGATCAAAACCCATGTCTAATTCATTCATTCACTTAAAAGAATTTTATAACCATTTGTTTTGATTTCTAAAATGAAATATGTATTTTATGTGAGCTTTCAGCTTTCTCAGCCAATGTGTGAGCAAAGAAGTTTGCATTATAGTGTCAGCAGTACTAGAAATCTGTTTTACATTAAATCATGCAAAGGCTGTTTCAGTTTTGGCTTATGTTCTATTTGTAATGAAAACAGTTGAAAAAATAACATTGAGAAGCACATATTATGTTCACCAACTCTTAATAATATTAAAAACCACTCATGAAAAGGAAATGTTGGAAATTACATATGAATATTTTCTGAATAGTCTAATTTTCATTTTATCAGTAATTTGTTAAGTGCTATGAAAATTAACAACAGAAAACATCAATAAAATGGAGTTAGAAGATTTCAGTAGAGGGAGATTTCATACACTACCATTCATAGTCAATTGCAGAGGCAACAGGAAGACACAGACTTGACCTTGTATGTGGATACTACTTTACTATCCCAGCTAGAGGATGACATACTTTCCTTATCCAACTAACCTTTTAAAAAAGCATAAATCTCTTTTTCTGGATCCTCCCTCCCTACCTAGTTTTGCTTGCAGTTTGTTTTTCCTGGATTGCAATTCTTTTATTTCCAAATAAATCCATGTTTGCTGGTAAAATAGCTAGTTTTTATTTTAAGGCTAACATTTCTTTGTGGCAGTGATGGGATCCCTTAACCCCTGACAATAGCTCAGCCAATGAGAAGCCACTACACTTTAAATGCTTAGTTTACTCCAATTGACTTTTAGTTTTTATATTTTAAGATAAAAAAATAAAATCTTAAAAAAAAAATGTTTATCAGAGAGAAAGAGAGAGAGCACAAGCAGGGGAAGTGACAGGCAGAGGGAGAAACGTGCTTCCCCCTGAGAAAGGAGCCCAGTGCAGGACTCAGTCCCAGGACCCTGAGATCATGACCAGAGCCGAAGGCAGATACTTAACTGACTGACCCACCCAGGTGTCCCAAGATAACCATTTTTTAAGGCTTTCAGTTTTTGTTTTTGTTTTTAAGTTTGTTTATTTATTTATTTATTTATTTATTTATGTTTAAGTAATCTCTACATCAAATGTGAAGCTCAAACTCTTGACCCCAAGATCAAGAGTTGCATTCTGTTCCAACTGAGCCAGCAGCCAGGCACCCCTAAGATAGCCATTATTCCTCATTCATTAATATATTTTCCTTACTGTGGCCTTTTCTTATCCTCCAATGTTATATATTTCTTTAATCTTCAATACTTTCACTTAAATAAAATATTTTAATTATGTACATATATATGATATACATATTAAAGAACAAAATCCATTATTATTACTATGTTCCTAGTACTTAACACATTCCCTACTTCATGGTAAGTGGCTAAACTGGTAAAGGAGAGTCTTTTCCATTATACTATAGGGTCCAGAGAGCTCAGAGAACGGGTCAAGCATCACATAACCAAGTGTCTTGTTATGTGGACAAAATATGGTAATGGGGACGAATTGCATATAATATTAAAAAACCAAATACATTTTCTTCAACATCAAAATCACATACCAAAAAATGATCTGCAGTTCAGGTTGGAAAAACATCATTAGAAGGTAGAATCTGTTAATTATGGAGCAAGTAACCTATGACAACTTGTAACTTGCTTTCTGCATTTTGACTGTATATAACTAACATATTGATTATTCTTGATATAGATAGATTCTCGTTGGCACTACATACATTTTTATACATTGATAAACATGACTTAAAAGATTACTCAGAAGCTGTCTTTTTTTAATATATATTTGGAAATGATTAAACCCTTGGAAAATAGCAAACTTTAAACCCAGTTTTCTATTAGCTAATTTTTTGTCTTATTTTGGGGAAATAAGACATTACATGTTCTACACACTTATTTAGACACATACTTACAAGTCAAAATTCCAAAGTGTTTTAGATTCATTAATCTCATAGTATAAATTTCAATCAAATAAAAGCCTTGCTGGATAAGATGTAATTTTAGTAATTAAGATTACAAATTATGTGCATGTATATATCTTCTTGAAGATTAAGGACCCTAACTCAAAATAGTGTTTCATTCATTAAGTGACTCAAATTTAATTTTAAAGTAGTTATAATAATAAGCCTACAGTATCTTTCTTAGAAATTGATTATGCCTTTATAACATAAAATCAGAACTTGTATAACCTGAATAACATAGCTGGTAATATAAATATGTTTTGGGAAAAAAGTACACATTTAAAAAAAAATAAAAGATAAAGTTACTCTTATAATATCCACTGAATGATATAAGAATTAATGGTTTAGCTTTTGAGTTTCTCCCTATGTGACTTTGTTAAATGAGAAAAATAATTTATAGACTTTTAGTGGCATATTCAAAGGTATACTTGCTACTGTTTACTTGTGAGAAACAGATGGCAGTGCAGTTTAATTTTGTGGTAGGATCAATCCTGGAGGGAAGACTTAGATAGCTTAACAGATGGAAAAAGAAAGAAATACTCCAGGTACAGAGAATGAAATGGAAAGGTAAATGGAAAGATGCCCAGAGAACATAAATGTGACAGACACCCCAAGAAAATACATAGGCTACTATGTTTAATAAGCATTTAAGGTAGAGATAAGACTATATAGGCAGGTTTTCAAATGAGATAAAAATACTTAGAACCCGATGAAAGAAGAAACAATACAGTTAGTAAATGATCCAGAAAAGATTATCTTAGTTAAAAGAATAGGAAGTAGGGGCAAAACGTTACTGCTAGTAAGTTTTTATCTATGCTGTATATTCAAAACTAACCATACTACTTTCTTGTCCTAGGGCCTAATGCATTGTCCAAAACAAAAATATATTTAATAAACAATAGCTATTAAGTAATAAATGTCGGTCTACATATCTTTTGAAGTCATTAGCTATATTTGTATAGTTGCCCAGAAAATTTGGAGAATTGTAGAAAGTCCAGAGTTCAAAAAAATTATGAATATATTGCTTTACAAAATGAACAGAGAGGAGATACAACGTTTATAAACTGAATCTCAGATGCTTTTTTACCATGAGATTTCCTTTGTTTAAAAAAATTAAAACTAAACAAAACCCCATACACTGAGTGTCAGATATTCAGACCTTTGGGTACTCACATATGTCTTTTTTTTTTTTTTTTTTCCTTAAGCACAACATAGTCTGGCTTACCAACCCAAACACTGTACTGAAAATAAATACCAATACTCTAAAACTGACTACATTCTTACATAAGAATAAGAAGTTCATCAAATTGGTGTAAACTTAATTTTCCATAATGGTTCTTTGATAGCTTCATGCGTGGAACTATAATACGTAAATGATATTATACACAGAAACATTTAGTTTCATGACCTCAGACAATTGTGTACACCTGTGTAAGCACTACCAACAATTATATGTAGAAAAATTTTCATCACCCCAGAAAATTCCCACAAGCTCTGCTTTAGTTAATTCCATCTCTCCCAGAGTCAACTGTTTTTTTAATTGCTATCATCATTATTTTTCTGACAAAAAGAAAAATCATCAGTATGATTGTGTGCCATTCTTTTTCTTCAAAATACTGTTTTTGGACTCATCCATGATGTTGAATTTATCCATCATTTGTTTCATACTTAAATAGTATTCCATATCATGGATATACCAAATATACTTGTTCATTCTCTCATAAATATTTAGGTTGAAAAATAGGGTCTCATGAATACATATGTACAAATATTTTTATAACATTTTTAAAAAATATACATGGCTAAATACCTAGAAAACTAATTGCAGGGTCATAACCTAATGTATATTTAATTATAACAGGATTCTACAAAGTGGACATGTAACTATTCTCCTACCAGCAATGTACAACAGTTCTGTGTCAATCCTACCAAAATGTGGTAACCCAAGTTCTTTTAATTTTAGCCATTCTAGTGTGTATGAAATGGTCTCTTATGTGGGTTTAATTTGCAGTTTCTTCATAAATAAGGATATTTATTTTCATGTTTTGTTGAGTATTCATATATCTTTCTTTTTTTTCTTTTTTTTTCATATATCTTTCTTTGTGAAATGTCTGTTCATAATTTTGCCAAACTTCATTATTTTTATTTTCTATTGTAGATGTGTAGGAGTATATATAGTAGTATTTTTTGTAAAATCTAAAGATTTTATTTATTTATTTATTTATTTGAGAGAGACAGAACAGATGGAGGGGGTGGAAGGTGAGAGAGAGAATCCTAAGCAGACTCCACACTGAGTGTGAGCCTGATGCTCAGGATCCTAAAATCACAATCTGAACCAAAAGCAAGACTTGGATGCTTAACTGACTGAGCCACCCAGGTGTCCCAATAGGAACGTGTTAAATTCTGGGTGTAAGCTCTGTTACAAGTATTTTCTTTTAGTATGTGACTTTTGTAATAAGTTTCTTAGTGATGTCTTTTGACTAGCAAATATGTTTTATTTGATGTGAAATTTATTTTTTAAATGATGAGTGCTTACTATGTACCATTTAAGAAAATTTAGCCCAAGTTCTTAAAGACATTTTATTATGTTTTATTTATATATCTCTGTTATCTGTCTTCTATAATTGGGTTTATTTCAAATTATTTTTATAATGTACAGAATGAAGTGTTAGGTTTTATTCTTCCATGAAGATATCTAGTTGTTAGTGCCAATTGCTCAAAAATTCCTTATCTATTTATTTGACTTGAAAACTTTAAAAACCAACAATTGAACTCAATTAACATATATGTGTAGGTCTAATTCTGTATTATTATATCAGTCCATTTGTTATTCTTATACCAGTGTAGCACTATCTTAATTGCATTATCTTTATAGCAAAAATAGACACCAGTTATTTCAACTCCTCCTACTTTGTTCATCTTTCGTAAAGGTCTTAGCATTTCCACATTCTTTGCATTCTTATGAAACCATGTGTTTATTTTTCCAAAATATTTGCTTGTCTTTTGAGTAGGATTACATTGAAACTATGGATTTTTTTTTTTTGCAGCAATGGATTAATTTAGCAGAATACATATCATAAAACTATTGTCTTACAACTCATGAATGTAGTCTGTCTCTACATTTGTCTTTAAGTTTTTTCATATATTCTAGGGCTCTGTCTAGAAAGCTTGCATAACTTTTATTAGATTCATTGTAAGATATATTTATGCTTTTGGAAGTGATGGCAGTTTACTGGTCACTTTCTATTTGTGTATGTGTGCGTGTGTGAATTTATAAAGTTTGTTCCATATACTAACCTTGCAACCTGCAAACTGCTAAATTCACTTATTCTTGTAACATTCTGGAGATTCTATACTAACATACACACAACAGGATATCATCTATAAATACATGTTAAAATATCTTTCTTAAAATCATTTTGGTTTATTTCTTTTGCCTAATTAAATCAATTGAATAACACAACATACAGTATAAAGAAAAAAAGCTAAGCTTAAAAATTGACCATTATTCTTCATAAATTAAAAATATATATATTTGCTGGAGAAACAAAACCACTCTTAGTTATTATTGTTTGTTGTATTATGGCACATTGGACAGTATTTATGATCAATAACATCCCACAAAGTCTATATAAAAATCATACAGCTATTACTTTAGCTAAATTATGTCAATGATGGACTGTTAATAAAATGTTAACCTTTGCTGAAGTTCAGTTCCACTTGTGTGAAATTTCTTCTTGATTTGGTTTTTGTTTGAAATACAAAGACACAAATTATAGAAATGCATCAATGATTCCCAGTTACAGATCATTATATTTTCTTTGCTGGTATAGAATTAGTATATAACTCTGGAAACTGCTTGCCAAAACAGTCTGGAAATTCAGATTATGAAGTTGAGGGTTAAGGTAAAAGGAACTTTCCAAAAGGATAATGGCTTAGGTCGAGGTTGTGATATGTTTGCACTCTAGAAGTTGATTTTGGGGAATGTAAGTGATGTTCCCATCTTCATGGTATCTAATCAGCTACTTGACTTAAGTTACTGGTAACCCTCTTTTTTATGCTTCACTAGTTACTAGGAGCAACACTTTTAGAGGACCACTTGAAATTAAAACTTATCATTTTAGACTTCAAGATCATAGTGAAGCAAACATGTCTAAAATTTTTTACAACATCCTTGTGGCACAGACCTTCAGGGAGTATTTTCTTTCCCTACTTTCTGTTCTTAGCTGTAAGACTATACCAGCAGTCAAGGAGGGCAGCTAATAGTAGGCTTAATTACTCTTTACAACACATACCCTTTATTTTACCTGATTAATGATGGACTGTGCCCTGCATAGCTGTCCACCTTGGGCATCCAGACCATTCATTTATTAAAGTAATTGAATATTTCCCTTGGATGTGAAATAGAACATTTTAATGCATAAATCTAATGAATAAAGGATGTTGAAGCACATTTGTCTTTTTATTCAGAAGGGTATTAATTTTTTGTGTTCAGGCAGTTTTCACATCCCACAACCCCTTACATCATGCTCTAGAATTCACCTTTTAAGATCACAATGCACTAGATGACTGTATTAAGGAAAAGATAATTTTAATAATGATTGAGGCTAATCAACATTCTCTATGCTCACCTATATTTTTGAATATGAAAAATAACCTATATAGTAGCTCTAAATCATATAGATGTTCAAACACTGGAAACAAAACATACCAATATATTTTTAGAGTATAAAACAAATAGCCTCATGAAAATTCCTTAGAACATGTTATTTCAGGCCAAAAGAAACATAATATTCCATATAAAGAATGAAATAAATAATAATCCTTGAAGACCCACTTTAAGTAATGGTGGAGTAGCTTGTATAGGACTTAATTATAGCAGCAATTATAAGCTCAAAAATATGTGTTTACACAAATAGTATTTAAAACTATAGTGGAGAGCAAAAACCAGGCAAAACTTTGAGGTGATTTAACTTTGGGGGAAAAAAGAACTGCATTCACTGAGATGTGCACTTATATATTTCTCTCTTGATGCCCTTAAACTCAAATAGAAAGTCACAGTTTCATTGACTACAGGTATCTTACTATGTAGTTAAGAGTTCTTAGCATAGCTGAAAATTGAAGAGAGAAATCCCCCCAAAAAAGAAAACAATGTAGTAAAGGAAGTCCCTGAAATAAACCTAAAAACTCCCCTTAAATATTTGGCAAACACTGATAACTCACTGTAGCTCAAGAGAAAACATTAGAAGAGGACAAAAGATCTTTCAGTATGCAACTCTTTCTGATAGGTGAATGTGATAAGCAAATCACTAAATTCGTGGAATGGAAGAAATGTTAAAGTATCTGAGTATTTGGGGTGCTGTCTGGCAGGTATATAAATTACTAATTTTCAGCAGTTTGTCAAGGGAAGATAAACAGAATGGAACAGAGATCTTCAGCCCTATGCAAGCATTTTCTTCAAAGCATGGACTTTTTAGTGTAGAGTGAAGGAATAACCACTATTCAAATACATGTAAACAGCTTCAACCCATAGTGTTGTGCAGTGGAAAAATAAAATGTATAACAATAGCACAAAAAGTAGGGTAGAAAATGAACTAATATATTGTAAACTCAATTTATGTTCAAAGTTCTACAATACTATTTTAAGGTAGACTGTGATACATTAAATATGCATGCTGTAAGTCATAAAGCAAATACTAAAATAGCAAAGACTAGGTAATAGGTGAATACAATAAATACAATTAAACCACAGAAAATTCTCAATACCTATATTGGCAGGAAAAGAGACAAGAAATACAAAGAATAGATGGGACATATACCAATAAATAGCAAGAGGAAAGCTTAAACTATAACAATAACTTTAAAATAAAATGGTGTAAGTACCCCAATTAAAAAATAGAGGTTGCAGGATTAGATATAACTAACTCATTGCATGATGTCAGCAAGAAACATACTTCAAATAGAAAGACAAAAAACAATTTAAAGAAAAAGAATGAAAACAAATACACAATGCTAACATTCATCAAGTGAAGCCAAGATATCTATTAATATTAGACCAAGTAGATTTCAGAGAAAATAATAAGACCAGTATAAAGATCAGTTTATAAAGAGGTCAAACAAATAGGAAAACATTGCAATCTTAAATGTTCATATACCTAATAACATAGGTTCAATGTATATAAAGGAAATCTGGAAAAACTGTGAAGAGAAACTATAAGTATCCATATAGTCAGGTAACTGAATATTCCTTCCTTAATAACTGACAGAACAATTAGATATCAAGAAAGATAAAGAGATTTGAATCACTCCATTAACAAACATGACCTAATTAACATTATAGAACACTTTACCAAACTACAGCAGTAAACAGATTCAATTAAAGTAGACATAGAAAAAAAAATAAATAAAGTGGACATAGAAAATTGACAAAGATAGTCCATATTCTAACTGTAAAACAAACATCAATATTTTAAATAATTTCTAATGATGCAATGTCTGTTTTCTTTCTTCCCTTTATTTTTTTTTTTTTTCTAAAGTAGGCTCCATACACAATGTGGAGCCCAACTTGAGGCTTGAATTCATGACCCTGAGATCAAGACTTGAGCTGAGATCAAGAGAAGATGCTTAACTGACTAAGCCACCCAAGCACCCCTAAAATGTCTGTTTTCTAAGTACAGTAGAATTAAATTAGACTTAATAACCAACAAAAATATTTGAAAAATCTCTAAATATTTAAAAACTTAATAACCCACTTCTAAATACCTCCAAGTTAAACACACACACACATACATACACACACACACACACACACAATATAAAATTTCTTTTGAACTGAATAAACGTAAAACACAGTATACCAAACTTTGTGGCATGCCACTAAAGCAATAGTTAGAATGGAAATTTTTAACACTGAACTCTTATATTATAAAAAAAAAAATTTTTCTCAAATTAAAGACTTTATAACAATTTAAGAAACAAAAGAACACAAAAATGTGTAGAAGAAATAGGATTTAAAAAGAAAAAAAAGAAGGGAAATCAATAAAATGGAAAACAAAAATAGAGAAAAATCAATGAATCTTAAAGCTTGTTCTTTATTAATTGCAAGGCAGGCTAGTTATGGTTTAACGTAAGCAGAAAAAAACAAGAGAACTTCTGAAATATTACCAAAGTCTTTCCAGGAAAGTCATGCCCTAAAGGCTTGGCAAAGGACAGCAAAAGAGATCTTCTGAAGTGTAAAAGTGAGGGGTAGGAAAATATATTTGAATGGCCGAATATACCCACATTACCAAGTGGCATAAGAAGAAATATGCTCTTTGAGACAAATATTTCAATGCTTGTTTTGTTTTTCTGCACAAAATGCCTGGCATATAGTACACACATACAATGAAACAAGAAAATCTAAACCATGGTTAAGAATAAAAATAACCTATTATAAGCAGACTCAAAGATGAACTGTGTTCAAATTATGTGAATTTTTAAAAATAATTTTGAAAGATATTATAGGAAATCTAGTGGGAAATGTGGATAAAATATCTAAAGAAATGGAAAATTTAAGCAGTGCAATGAAAAATACAAAAGTGAACTAACTGAAATGTTAAGGATAAAAATGCAAAATGAAAAATAATGAATTCAATGGTCCTAAAACTGTCATAACACAGGAGAGAAAAGATTAAAACATTTTATGTCAGGTTTAAATTTAATATTCAAGTAAAATAAAAAGAGGAAAAAGGGGGAAATTGGGATGAATCAAACAAGACTTAAGGCACAATATCATAAGATTTTAAATGTATTTAAATCCAGGAAGAAGCACTTAGAGAAAATGAGAAAGAAGAGACCTTAGAAAATTTACTTATCAAAAGCATTCCAAAGTTTGTAAGACATTTTTTTTTAAAGATTTTATTTATTTATTTGACAGAGAGAGAGAGCACACAATTAGGGGGAGGAGCAGGCAGAGTGAAAAGCAGTCTCCCCACTGAGCAGGGAGCCCAATGCAGGACTCAATCCCAGGACCCTGGGATCATGATCTGAGCTAAAGGCAGATGCTTAACCAATGAGTCACCAGGCATCCATAAAGTTTGTAAGAAATATTAACCCAATGTTTAAAAAAAAAAAAAGAAAAAGAAAAACATCAGCATATCTCAACTGAAACAAGTACAAAGAAAATAATATCCTGATGAAACTTAAAAGTTAACTTGCTGAAAATGAAAGAGAACCTGGAAACTTTTAAAACAACCTGAACAAAAAGGAATACAAATGAATGATACAAATTATAGTTAAAATTCATACCAAACAGTGGAGGTCAAAATAATGGAACAATATCTTCAAAATACTATAAGACTAAAAAAACAATATTGTAAACCTACAATTTTATATATAGTTAAAATATCCTTGAAAACACAGACAAAATAAAGAAAATATTTTCAGAAAGATAAAATTGACAAGAAGTTAAAGAAAAAAGAAATATTCTAAGAACAAAAAGAAATACTGCAAGATGGCTCTGTATCTCTTCTTAACAAAACATATTTTAAATATTAGTTATTTGTAACTATTTATCCTATATAATTTTTTGCTAATAATACTAAATCCTGAAGTACCTATTATATTTTATATACTATTGATACATTTTTTTTCTATATTATCACTTTTAATGAGTTCATGGCATGGTGTCCTAAAGAAATACAAAATTTAACCATTCCCCTATTGAGGGACATTGAATCATATCATTCTGTGGTTAGGCATCCAAATTTCTTGCATACTAGTATTCTGTCTATGCAGATTTATTTTGGTTTTCTCTATTATTTCAGATGAATTTAGATCTATGAATATTATAGTCTGATTTTGTTTTGCTAATGGTGTGTTTATAGAACTTTATTATCTGGTAAGTCAGGATCTCCATTTTTAGTAATTTTTTCATGAAAAATTTGACATAAATATTTTCCCAGGTGATCTTTAGAATTATTGTCAAATTCTAAAAATCAAGCATATTTTAAATGGATTTATTTTAATTTTATATACATTATTATAAAGTATACTTTAAATTATACTTTTAGCTATTAAAAAAGTCATCATAGAGTTAATTCTATGAGTTATTCTAGAGTTATTAATTAACTCTAGAGTTAATTCTAGAGTTATTCTCTTCTATGTGTTATTTATAAATTTTTATCATAATTATCTAAATAATTAAGTTGATAACAACTTGAAGACTTGTAGAAGAGACCCCCAGCCCCCGCAACTAATCATAGAGAAAAGATCATATCAAAAAGGGCAGGAGGGAGACACACACAGTTGGAAATGAGACCCCTGGTACAACTAGCCACAAACAATAGACATCACAAACATAGGGAAGTGAGAAGATCAGACCCCATAGCAGACATCCATGGCACTGGGGACCTCACCAAGAAGACAAGTCCCCATCATGTCTGGCTTTGAAAATCAACAAAGCTTAACCGTGGGGGATTTAAAAATCATCAAGACTTAACTTTAGGACCCTAAAATCAGCAAACTTAACTCCAGGAGAGCCAGAGGGTAATAAGAAAATGAGTCCCCATGCTTAAAGAGTGAACAAACTAAATAACTCAGCCTGAGACACAATACAGAAGTAGTAGTTTGAAAAGTGCCTGATGTAAAGGAGATACATTGACTAATCTTGCTGGGGTGTCAAGGATCTTTAGATTGCTCTGCAAAGAAAGTGCTGGTGGATGCTTTTTGCCACTCCTCCAGCCTAGACGGTCAGATGCTTGTAAGAACCAGTGGTAACACTCTCCATCTACCTTGCTGGAATCACATGCTCCACCCTGATAATCTTCTGTGGACACACCTGATACAACCTTTCTGCCTCTGTAGACCTTACTCCAAAGCTGTTTCTGCCTTGACACACTGGACAGGCAGCCCCAGCTGGGACTAGTAACTAGTAACAAAAGTAACTCCTGCCCTGGGGAAGAAAGAAATAAGCCCATAAACTAGCACACACAGAGTTCTTAGAGTTAGGTCTCTTAGGTGGCTGTGAAAGGAGCAAGTTTTGCCTCCCAGCACACCTGCACCATGGCAGAGAGGCTAACTGCAAACTAGGTTGACTTCCAGGCATGCCCACTAGTGAGTTCATGGCCATAGTAGACATGCCTCTCAAATCCTGCCCAGGGTACACACAGTAGGCAAAATAAGTCATTGCAGCTGGCTTGGCAGAGGGCAATTGCAGCTCAGCCACACAGGAAGGTACATACAGCCCCCCACAAGGGACACCACTGAAGTGTGTGTTTCTTGTGACCAATGGTGACTACACTACAGAAAACCAAAGGACTCCTTGTACACAAGGCCACTACTATCAAGACCAGGAGATACAGCTGATCTGTCTAATACATAGAAAAAAACACAGAAAAGTTAGATAAAATGAAGAAACAGGAATATGTACCAAATAAAAGAAAGTTAAAAATCACAGGAAAAAAGCTAAATGAAATGGAAATAAGCAATATGCTTGATGAAGAATTCAAAGTAATGTTCATAAAGATATTCACCTAATGTGAGAACAAGTAAATGAACTTAGCAAGAACTTCAACAAAGAGATATAAAATATAGAAAAGAACCACATAGCCAAAGAATACAACAACAAATAAAAAATACACTAAAGGGAATCAAAAACAGATTAGAGGATGCAGAAGAATAGATCAGTGATCTGGAAGATAGAGATATGGAAAAGAGCTAAGCTGAACAGCCAAAAGAAATAGAATTTTAAAAATGAGCAAAGGTTAAGGGCATTCTGTGATATCATCAAGCGTAATAACATTTGCACTATAGGGATCCCAGAAGGATAAAAAAGAAAAAAAAAAAAAGTCTGAAGGGGGTAGAAAACTTATTTGAAAAACTAATACCTGAAAATTTGTCTAATCTGGGAAAGGAAACAAACATCAAACATCCAGGCCCAGAAAGCACAGGATTTACCCAAGGAGACCCTAACAGGATTTACCCAAGGAGGTCTACACCAAGACACATAATAATTAATATGGCAAATAGTAATGATAGAGAATTTTAAAAGCAGCAAGGGAAGAGAAAATAGTTATACACAATGGAAACCTTATATGGCTATCAGCTAATTTTTTGGCAGAAACTTTGTAGGCCAGGATGAAGTGATAGGATATATTTAAAGTGCTAAAAGGAAAAAAACAAAAACAAGAACAAAAACATTACAACAAAGAATACTCAATGTGACAAGGATATTATTGAGAATAAAAGGAGATTAAGTTTTCCAGGAAAAAAAAAAGGTGAAAGGGCTCTGTTACCACTAAAACTAAACCAGCCTTATAAAAAAGGTTAAAGGGAATTAATAAAGTAGAAAAAAAATGGCCATAATTAAAAGTGAAAAAATTCTAAGAGTGAAAAAATTTTACAGCTAAGAGCAAACATATAGTAGTAGTAGATTAATCAATTATAAAGTCAGTATGGAAACTAAAACACAGATGTAGTAAAATCAATTTTATCTAAAAACTAGTCTAAGGATACACAAAATGAAAAAATGTAAAATATGTAATCATAAAAATAAAATGTGGAGGGGTAGTAAATATGCAGTGCTTTTAGAATGTGTTCAAACTTAAGCAATTATCCATGTAATACAAACTGCCATATGCATATGTGAACCCAATGTTAACCAGAAATCAAAAACCTATAATCAATAGACCAAAAACTAAGAGAAATTTATTCAAGCATAATATATATTTTTTTAAAATCCATCAAACTGCAGGGAAAGAGAGCAAGAAATGAAGAAAGTAACAGCGAACTACAAAAACAACCAGAAAACAATTAATTGGCAATAAGTATATCTCTTAATAATGCCTTTAAACATAAATAAATGGTCCAAATATAAAGCATGACTGAATAAATTTAAAAATGACCCATCTATACTCTGCTTAGAAGATACTTCATATTTCAAGATAAATATAGGCTGAAAGTGAAGAGAAAAAAATATATATATATTTATATATAATGCGAATGGAAGTTTAAAAAAAGGCAAGGGTAGCAATACTTACATCAGATGAAATAGACAATAAAACAAAGATTGCGACACAAGAAAAAGAAGGTATTACATAATGATAAAGAGATCAATCCAACATAGGCATATAACAAGTGTAAGTATGCATCTAATGTAGGAACACCTAAATACATAAAGCAAATATTAACAGACATAAAGGGAGAAATCGACTATGTAACAAGAAGAGTAGAGAACTTAAACACCACATTTACATGAACAGATAGATTATGTAGACAGGAAAATGAGTAAGAAAACATTGTCTTTGAAAGGTACATAAGACCAGATGGACCTAACAGATGTATATAGAATATTTCATCTAAAAAGAGCAGAATGCACATTCTTTTTAAGAATGTGTACATTCTTTTTTTTTTTTTTTAAGATTTTATTTATTTATTTGACAGAGAGAGAGATCACAAGTAGGCAGAGAGGCAGGCAGAGAGAGAGGAGGAAGCAGCCTCCCTGCTGAGCAGGGATCCCAATGTGGGGTTCGATCCTAGGACCCTGAGACCATGACCTGAGCCGAAGGCAGAGGCTTAGCCCACTGAGCCACCCAGGCACCCCAAGAATGTATACATTGTTGGAATAGATCTCAGGGAGGGCCACAAATCAAGTCTCAATAAATTTAAGAAGACTGAACTGTATGAAGTTCATTTGAATCATAGCAAGCATTTCCATCCACAATGATATGAAACTAAAATACAACTATAAGAAAAAAACCTGGAAAAAAACACAAACATGTAGTGGCTAAACAATATGCTGCTAAACAACCAATGGGTCAACCAAAAAAAAAAAAAAACAAAAAAAAAAAACAAAGAGGAAATTAAAATATACATAGAGGAAAATGAAAATGAAAATGAAAACACAAAGGCCCCAAATGTTTAGGACACAAGACCAGCTTTATTTGTTTATTTATTTGACAGACAGATCACAAGTAGGGAGAGAGGCCAGCAGAGAGACAGGGGGAAGCAGGCTCCCTGCTGAGCAGAGAGCCTGATGTGGGGCTCAATCCCAGGACCTTGGGATCATGACCTGAGCTGAAGGCAGAGGCTTAACCCACTGAGCCACCCAGGTGCCCCCAAAACCAGTTTTAAAGGGGAAGTTTTTATCAATACAGATCTACCACTAGAATCAACAACAATAAAACTCTTAAATAAACAATAAAAATTTGCACCTAAAGTAGCTAGAAGAACAAAGTCCAAAGCTACTATAACTAAGGAAATAATAAAGATTAAAGTGGAAATAAATGAAATAGAGAAATAGAAAAAGAATAAAAAAGAATCAATGAAACCAGGGCTGCCTTTTTCAGAAGTTAAATAAAATTGATAAACCTGTAGTCAGACTTAGCAAGAAAAGCAGAGAGCTCAAATAAATACTATCTGAAATGAGAGAAAAAATAACTGACAATAGAAATACAAAGAATTAAAGGAGACTAGTATAAGAACCTACCTGTCAAAAAATTGGATAACCTAGAGGGTGGTTAGAAGACATGGATAAATTCCTAGAAACATACATTTTTTTTCAAAACTGAATCAAAAAGAAGAAAATGTGAATAGCCTAATTACTATTAATTAAATTTAATTAGTAATCAAATATTCCCTCAAGAGACCATATGGCTTTATAGGCGATCTAGCAAACATTTAAAGAAAAGTTAATACCTATTCTTCTCAAACTATTAAAAAAAAAAATATATATATATAGAAAAAGAAGGAAAACATCCAAATTCATCTTATTAGGCCAGCATTGTCCTAAGCCCAAAGACACTGTAAAAAAGGATAACTACAGGTCAGTATCTCTGGTGGACATTGATGCAAAAATTTTCAAACAAAATAACCATTAACAAACCAAATTCAAAAAAGTTTGAATGTAATGTAAAACATTAACAAACAAAATATAACAAAATATTAAAAAATCATTTACCACAATCAAGTGGGATTTACTCCCAGGATTCAAGTCTGGCTCAATATTCATGTATCAATCAATATAATATGTAATATTAACATGTAAAAGAATAAAAAACATGATTATCTCAATAGATGCAGAAAAAAAGTTTGACAAAACACAACATTTGTTCATGATAAAAACCCTCAACCTAGTGGGATTAGAGGAAACATAATTTGAAATGATAAAGGTAACATAAAAAACTCACAGCTAATATACCCAGTGGTGAACACTGAAATATTTCCCTCTAAGATCAGGAACAAGACAAGGATGCCCACTCCCATCACTTTTTGTCAACATATTACTAGAAGTCCTGGCTACAGCATAAAGAAAAAAATAATAATAAAGCCATTCAAAATGGTAAGGAAGAGGTAAAATTGCCACTATTTGCAGATGATATAATTAATACTCTTTATATAGAAGCCCTAATGACTCATCAAAAAACTATTAGAACTGAAATGAATTTGGAAATGTTGTAGGATACAAAAATTAAGGATGCAGAAATTGGTTGTTTCTAATGTTTCTAATAATTAATAATGAAGTGGAAGAAAGAGAAATTAAGAAAATCCCATTTACAATTCCACCTAAAAACATAAAATACCTAGGAATAAATTTAACTGAGAGTGAAGGACCTATACTTTGAAAACTGTAAGACACTGATGAAGAAATGAAAGGAAACACAAACAAATGGAGAAATATTTCATACTTATGATGGATTAGAATATCATTAAAATGACCATACTACCCAAAACATATACAAATTCAACACAGCCTCTATCAAAATATTAAGTATTTTTCACAGAACCATAAAATTATAAAATTTGTATGAAACCATGAAAGACTTCAATAACAAAAGCTTTATATTATATTATTACTATATTTAGTATATATTTTATATATAATATATATGTTATATATTATTATATTATATTATTAATTATAATTTCATATGATTTCATTTATATGTGGAATCTAAAAAGCAGAACAAACAACATACTTAAATACAGAGAACCAACTGGTGGTTGCTAGGGGGAAGGTAGGTAGAGGGATACATGAAATAGGAGAAGGGGATTAAGAGGTATAAACTTCCAGTTACAAATATATCATGCAGATGGTAAGTATAGCATAGGGAATATAGTCAAAAATGCTGTAATAACATCACATGATGACAAGTGGTGACTACACTTTTTGTAGTGTGCTGTGAATAAGCCACAGAATGGATGAAAATATTTGCAAAGCATATATCAGATTAGGGGTTATTATCCACAATATATAAGGAACTCCTACAACTCAATAGCAACAAAACAAATATTTTTTGGGGAAAAAAAAAAGTTTAGAAGACCTGAATAGACATTTTTCCGGAGATGTACAAATGGCCAGCAGGTATATGAGAAAATGTTCAATGTCATGTAATAGTAATTATGTGAGGTAACAGAGGTGCCAGTGTCTATGTGTAAACATTTCACAATTATATGTATGAACCTCACATAAATTTATGCAGTTATATGTCAAAAAAAAACGGGGAAAAAAGATAATGAGAAATCATGAATCACAAAATGACAAAACCTTCATTTTCAGCAAATTTGATAATTTTTAATGTTCTAAAGATACTTTAAAGATTTTTTATTTATTTATTTGACAGATAGAGAAATCACAAGTAGGCAGAAGTAGGCAGAGAGGCAGGCAGGTAGAGAGGGAGAAGCAGGCTTCCCGCTGAGCAGAAAGCCTGATATGGGGTTCAATCCCAGGTCCCTGGGATCATGACCAGAGATGAAGGCAGAGGCTTAACTCACTGAGCCACCCAGGCACCCCTCTAAAGATACTTTAAAGGATAATTTAAACCTTGTACTTTTTAAATAAAATTAAAGTTCTACTTTATTCAGATTTCCCTCATTTTTACTTAATCTGCTGTTTTAGCTTTAGGACAGCAACAAAGATATTGCATTACATTTACTTGTCATGTCTCCTTAATCTCCACTTGACTTTGACAGCTTCTCAGACTTCCCTGTTTCTGGTTACCTTGATAGTTATGAGGAACATATCTCAGGTACCTTATAGAGTATTCCTTTGTTATGATGTATCTAAAGTTGTTCTCATGACTAGACTGGTGTTACAGGTTTTTGGGAGGAGGATTAAAGAGATTAAATGCTGGTTTCATAACATCATATCAAAAGTTTACATCAGCCTGATTTATAACTGTTTATATAAAACTTGATCATCTGGCTGAGGCAGTGTTTGTCATGTTTCTCCACTGTATAGTTACTTTTCTGTTCTCCCTTCCCATACTGTACTCTTTGGAGGGAAGTTATTACAGCCCATAGTTAAGGAGTGAGGAGTTACACTCTGCCTCTTCAAAGGGGGGTTTATCTACTTAAAATACCTGGGGGTGCCTGGGTGGCTCAGTCATTAAACATCTGCCTTCAGTTCAGGTCATGATCCAGGGGTCCTGGAATGGAGCCCCATATCAGGATCCCTGCTGAGGGACCCTGCTTGTCCCTCCCCCACACCCCCTGTTTGTGTTCCCTCTCTTGTTGTGTTTCTTTCTCTGTTAAATAATTAAAAAAAAAAAAAAGTCCTGTAATTCTATATGGAGAATGTGTCCATTCTTCATTTATTTATTTATCAATTTATAATAATAAAATCAATCAGTATTGATTCATAGGTGTTTATAATTTGAATTATAATCCAATACTGCTTTATTCACTTTATTGCTTAAATTTTTCCAGTTTTTGGCCATTAGTGGCTCTTTTGATTGACTCCTTTGTCTATTTGACATATCCTCATCTTTTTTTTTTTTTTTTTAAAGCATATTCTTTTGTTCTAACACAACAAGAGTCTCCGGGCTCATGTTATGGATTCTCTGTCCGATCCCTAGAATCAGCCCTTTCTCCAAGGAGGTCTAGTTAGTTTTATTGGAGAAAAGCATTAGAAACCAAGATCTGGGTCTTGTGTGTGCTCACTTCTACTGTACTAACAAATGCTCACTTCTACTGTACTAACAAATGAGTGTGTGCATACACAAAACAAGTTGTGTGTCTAAATATCTACCTTTACCTCTTGTGTGTGCTCACTTCTACTGGGTTGTTGCTTCTAGGTCCTCTCAAATAGCAGAACAAACCAATATGTAAGTGTACTAACAAATGAGTGTGTGCATACACAAAACAAGTTATGTGTCTAAATATCTACCTTTATTATTCTTTCTAAACCATTCATATTAGTTCATATTGATGTCTTCTCTTCTAATCTATTACAAAATAAATCATTCTCATCTTTTACTCTTGCTTATCTGTAAACGTGCACTCTAAAAGTAATTGAATCTCACTATCTACCATACATTTAATTAATTGCTCAATTCTAGTGCACATATACTGGATCATAATTGGTAACTTATAATTTTATGAGAAGCTACTTTATCAACTAAAGGAAAGTGCTTTATACACAATTTTTTCTACCCCTAGTCTATCGGTATTCATTTATTTCTAAAATTACTTGGTCACCACCATTTTCCTTTAATCTTTTTAGTAAAATCATTCCATGTATCTATGATATAGTTATATTCTTTTGCAAAGTCTGCCTTCCATCTTGGGATCAATGAGCTCCTAAATGATCATGCTTTTTTAATTTACTCTGAGATTCACTCCTTATGCTGTAAAAGTCTATGATTTTTAAACAATGCATAGTATCATACACCCACCATTATAATATCAGAGAACCCAGACATTATTCAACCCTCTTCTCCCCAAGCCCTTGTCAGTCACTGACATTTTATTGTTAGTTTTGCCTTTTCCAGAATGTTGTATAAATGGAATTGTACAATATGTAACCTTTTCAAACTCTCCTCTTTTACTTAGCAGTATACATTTAAGATTCACCCATGGTTTTATATAGATTAATTTTTCTTTCCTTTTATCACTGAATGAGATTCCCTACACATTTTTTAATTTACTTATTGAAGGACATCTTATTTCACTTTTTCACATTTATGAATAAACCTGCTCTAAACATCAAAGAGATTTAGTAGGCACTAGAATGGAATCAATGTCCACTGCAGTCTCATTCTTTCTTTGTTACCACCCAAGTTTTCACCACTTTATTCCTTCTGAATTTTCTATATCATTCTACACAGCCTCACAGGGCTTTTTCTTGAGTGCCCATATTAGCCATATACATCTACTTTCTTACATATTTTTATCATTATAACACTAATAGATAATTTATGACACTATTTAATGATGTAATGTCCCAATTTTCTGTAGTAAAGATTATTGCTATTTTATTCCAAGTTTTTGAAATAATAATTGTCTTCATCAAAATTATACAAAGACCCATTTTTAATTTTATTATATCATAGACTATTTCATGTTAAACTAATACATTTGTGTTTTACTCTCCATGCACAGTTTGTCCTATTTCCTTAATGCAACATCCTTCCCTCAAATTATTGCTTATTTATGAGTTTATTTCTTTACATTTCTCTCAGTATCTACCATATTCAATATCATTTTTTCTCTTCCTCTGTGCCAGTATCAAGCTAGAATTTCTTAACAAGACAAAGTACTTTCTATGGGACCAGAAGGTATCCTAGAAAGAAATGGTGTCTATTGCTCAGCAGTATTGAAATCATTACTATTAATTTCTTCATATAAAAAGCTTTAATTGGAAAAATATCATTCACTTGTTCAACAGTTATTATTGATGGCCAATGAAAATAACTTATGAAAATCAGTGTATTCTATAAACTATGTTAGAACCTTAACCCAGACTGAAAAACACTCCAAGATATTTGAAGAGGAAATTCTATTAAATCAGAAAATATAAGCACATGTACTTATGGATATACATACATCCAGTAATGATTAACATAAAACTTACATAATTTATACTTTATTATTGTTATACTTTATAATACTTAATGTAACATATAAAATATGTTTGATCACATATTTAGAGAATATCATCAAAAAGTTTAAAGCTAATACCTAAATAGTAAAATTATAAATTATGTTTCCTAATTTTCTGTACATTTTTACATTTTAGTGCTAAATGTATATTTTGATTATATAAAAAGGAATATACCAATTTTTTTAAAAACAGTGAATTACTTCTTGTAAAAGATATACATATCTGCCTTTCTTTTTGGTTCCCATTTCTACTGTCCTGGTCTATTATATGTGGCAGTTGTATAAACTGAATTATGAGTTATTGCCCTGTCTCCTTCTCTTTTCCTTCTAACCTTCCTTATATATTACCATAAGGTTTCATGTAATATTCTTTTGGCCAGAAACCTTCAATCAGCATCCTATTGTTAGTGCACCATGTCCAGTTACTGCTGATTAAAATTCAAACTTGAAATAAATTTGCCATAGCTTACCTTTCCAACTACGTATATTGTTACTCCATAACACACACCTTTTCTGTCTAGAAGGTGTGGTCTTCTTCATGTCAACTCACACAGTCTTAAGTAATCCAGAAAAACTCCATAAAGTGTAAATGTTGAACTGTCATTGCTATTATCTTACTGTTTGTGTAACTATGTTATCTTCTTAATAAAATCTTAGTCTTTTTTTTAAATTATTTATTTGTTTATTTATTTGAGAGAGAGCGAGCATGAGTGGAGTGAGGGGCAGGAGGAGGAGCAGGATCTCACTGAGCAGGGAGATCAATGTGGGGATAAATCCTGGGAGTCTGGGATCACAATCTGAGCTGAAGGCATATGCTTAACTAACCGAGCCACCCAAGCACACCTAAAATCTTATGTTCAGAGAAAATGTAACATATTTGCTTTGTTCTATTGTAAAGAGTTTGGTATTTAGCTGCCACTTTTATACTTGTTAGTTACTAAATTTTAGTATTCCTTAATACAATTTTCAAAATGTAGATCCAGAAATGATTCCAAGATTATACATATATCCCTTTACTTAATATATCAAATGTCAAATACAGCCAAATGGTTGAATAGGTTATCAGTGATCATGACAATTTATTCACCAGAGCTAGGCTAGGCTGATTTTCTCTTCCTTGAACTTGTAGTGGCAAAGGTTGTTGTGAGATGAAGTGAACCTATGTGACAAAGATATTTGCTTGAAATGAAACAGGTTTTATGACAATCTAAGTTTCCAAAATACTCATTGCTTAAAATATATTTTTAAAGAACATGGTTTAGATAATATTATTCATAGTTCTAAAAGGGTGTAATATCTGCAACATAACATGGTTTTGCTTTTCTTAAAAGTATGCTTAAATATTCTTACCATAACCTGGCATGCTTGTTTCTTTGTTTTGTCATTACTATTATCGCAGTTCTTTCTCTAAAACATGGACTTTATTTTTTCATTCTCTCTCTCAATTGTAGATAGTATTGATTATTCACTTATAGAAAAGAGTGATTTGCAAAGGAAAATTAAATTTTGCTGAGTTTTTATGTTAAAGATTGCATAAATAGGGGCGCCTGGGTGGCTTAGTCGTTAAGTGTCTGCCTTCGGCTCAGGTCATGATCCCAGGGTCCTGGGATAGAGCACTGCATCTGGCTCCCTGTTGTGATCTCTATCCATAAAATAAATAAATGAAAAAAAAATCAAATCAAAATCCTATAAATGAAAACTACCATGTGTTAGAAGTTTAAACCACTAGATGAGATCAACGTGGATATTATATGATGATAATTCTTTAAGAAGATATAAAAACTCTTAAACTGGGAACAGAAGCAACTATTTTCAACCTGATAATGTACACTTAAATCCATTGAAAAGTCTCTACAAATATCAGGAACAAGACAAGTATGTCCACTCTCAACATTTCTATTGAACATTATTCTGAATGTCCAGTTAGTGCAATGAGGCAAGAAAAAACAAATAAATAGCACCTATATTGCAAGAAAAAAAATCTTTTTTATTCAGAGATGATGTGATTATATTTTAATAAAATTCAATCAAATATACAAATACTAGAGTGACTTTAGAAAGACTATAAGATACAAGATTAACAAATAATCATAAAATGAAACTTAACTAATATATAAGTAGGTATAAGCCTAAAAAAATGTAACAACCTGTAACAGAAAACCGTAAACACTGTTGAGAGAAATTAAAGAAACCTAAATAAATGGGAATGTAATTATTATTTGGAAGACTCAAGGTTTTCAAGATGTTGATTTACCCAAAATTGATTCCCAGATTTAAGGCATTCCTAAACAAAATGCTACCAGAAATTTTTGTTCTCAAGCTAGGTTTCAGTCCAAAATGGCTATGTAGGAAGACTCTGAACTTGCATCCTCCAGGAGGATGCAAGTTCTACACCTATTTCTAGAGCAATTTCTCCTGAAGAACTGATGGCTGACTCAACAACTTCTACACAACAAAAGATATAGAAACCATATGGAGAACAGCGTAAGAGAGGGAGACATGATAATAAAGGGACCCCCCCCCCCCCCGAGGCTGCAATCTGCTGTTGGAAGATATAGTACTAAGGGGCTGTAAGAAGATTTGTCTGTCTTGGGACACAGAAAAAAAAAAAAAAAAAAAAAAAAAGCTGTGGTTTAAAGGTACAACTAGTATATAAAAGATCCAGTCCTAGAACACCACTAAATGACAGGGGAGTTGCTGGAACTATTCCCTAAGTTGAAAGGGATTGTGAGCACCATGGCTTTTGTTTTCCTTTCACTTTGATAGTGCAAATGGGAGCAGGGTTCTAGGGACCATAGCCAGTCTGTCACTCAGAGGGCCCAAGTCCCTAGCCTACACCATCTCTAGAAGCTCTGGGGCATAATTAAAAAGAAAGTCATAATTAAAAAGAATTAGAATATAACAGATCCAGCCTTAGAATAGCACCAAAGTTTGAAGAGATGCTGAAAATCTCCCTAGGTCAGAAGGGCTGGTGAGCATCATGGCTTATGCTACTCCTTTACTACCATGGTGCAAACAGACACAGGATCCAGATATTATAGCTGGCTGACTATTTCAAGAAATCCTGGGTCCCTTGCTCACACCAGTATCAGACACCCTGGGTTCAGGAAAAAAAAAAAAAAAGCCATGGCTTAAAGAACAACTAGCATATAAAAGAATCAACCCTAGAACTCTGCTGAGGGTGAGGGAACTCTCTCTAGGTAACAGGCTGGTGGCTACACTCCCCATTTTCCTTGAAAGCACACCAGTCCAAGCCACCTAACCAAACTGTCACCTCAGTGAGGCCCAGATCTCTAGCCCGTACTACCCATAGACATTCCAACAAGGTGCCCACAGGGAAGAAAACAACAGATATCCCTGGTTAGTAATCATTACCACTCCAGTCTTTGCACCAAAGTGATGCAGGCATAAAGCACTGCATCACACTCCAGGCCCACACCACTTCAGCTTCAGAGGGCTTGCCAGGGCCCCTGATGAGCACAGCCCTCTGGAACCTCCTAGCTAATATCTGCTTCAGATCCAGCTCTCCCATCAGAGCATTCCCTGTGTGGAGCACTCCAGGAACCTCCAACCCATTTCTGCCTCCGTTCCGGCCACCCAGTCAGGGCACCCACTGTGCTGAGCATCCTTGGCCACCCCAGCTTATACCAACTTCAGTTTCAGATATCCCACCAGGGCACACTCAGTGTGAAGAGCCCTCGACCATCCCAGCTTGCACCAACTTTAGCTTCAGCTGTCCTGCCAGGATACCCTTAGCATATAGAATCCTGGGACACCCTGGCACATAACCTACCTCATCTTCAGCTGCCCTACTGGAGTACACCCTGTGTGGAGTGCTCTAAGACCCCTTCCTTTGTACCCCTCTTTGACCTTAGTCAAGGTGCCTGCTGCATGTAGAGCCCTAGGACACCGACTTGCACCCACTTCAGGTTCAGCCAGGGTGCTCTTAATGTGGAAGGCCCTGGGACCTCCCAGAACTTAAATCCATTTTATCTACTTCAGTTCTACAAGAGCACTCCCTCTGTAGAGCATCTCAGGAGCCCCAGTCCATACCAGCCACAGTTCTACTAAGCCAGCCAAAATTTCCAGGCAGTTTGCATAGTAAGTGACCATACATAAGCCTACTCCTTCAAGTTTAGAAGTAGCTGTTTTGTATAATTCATAGAAACAAACTCATAAAGTCAAGCAAAATGAGAAGACAGAATACACTTCAAATGAAAGAATAAGACAAAACCTCAGAAAATGAACTAAGTGAAGTGAAATAAGAAATATGTCAGATAAAGAATTTAAAGCAATGATTATAAATATGTTCACCAGACTAGAGAGTAGAATGGAAGGACTCAGTGACAACTTCAGCAAAGAGAAAATATAAAAAAGAATCAAAGTTGAAGAATATAACATCAAATGAAAAATATACTATATGGCATCAACAGATTAGTGAATGTAGATCAGTGGTCTGGAAGACAATGGAAAGCAACCAGCTGAACACCGAAAAGAAAAAAATATATGTATAAAAAATGAGAATCAATTAAGGGCTCTCTTAGACAACATAAAACAAATAAACATTTTTTTTTTTAATAGGAATCTCAGAAGAAGAGGAGAGAAAAGGACAGAAAACTTATTTGAAGAAATCATAGTTGAAAACGTCCCTAACCTGGAAAAGAAGATAGACATCCAAGTTCAGGTACACAGAGAGCTGGAAACAAGATGAATCTAGGTTGTCTAGACATGATACACAGTAATTAAAATGTTAAAGTTTAAAGATAGAAAAACTTTAAAAGCAGTAAGTGAAAAGAAAACAGTTACATATAAGAGAAATTCCATCAGGCTATCAGCTATTATTTTAGCAGAAACTTTGCAGGTCAGAAGTGGAGATATATCAAAGTACTGAAAAGAAAAACAAACAAACAAAAAAACTACAATCAGGAATACTCTACGTGGTTAGGTTTTCATTCAGAATTGAAGTGGGCATAAAGAGTTTCCAAAACAAAAAAAGTTTATCACCACTAAACAAGTGTTACAAGAAATGTTAAAGGGATTTCTTTAAGTGGAAAAGAAAAGGTCATGATTACAAGTAAGCAAATTAGGAGTAAAAAGGTGTAAATATGACAATGTGTATATAAATGTGAAGAGGATATACAAAAGTTCTTTTAAGATGTATTCAAACTTTAGTGACCATCAACTTATATAGACTGTCATATACTTAGAATGCTATTTACAAATCCCATATTAACCACAAACCCAGAACCTATAACAGATACACAAAAAGTAAAGGGAAAAAGCCAAGCACAACACTAAGAAAGTCACCAATCAAAAGAAAATCAAGGAGGAAAAAAATGAAAACTATAAAAACTACCAGAAAACGATGAACAAAATGGAAATAAGTATATATCTATCAGTAATTACTTTAAATGTAAATGGTCTAAATGTTCTGATCAAAAGACATTGGGTAGCAGAATGGACCAAAAAAAAAAAAAAAAAAAAGTAAGACCTATTTATATGCTGCCTATAGGAGACTCACTTGAGACCTAAAACCACATACAGAGTGAAAATGAAAATGGAAGTGAAAAGATAGAAAAAAAAAAAAAAATCCACACAAATAAAAGGAAAAAAAACAAAAAAACAAAACCAAAACAGGATAACATTACTTATATCAGACAAAATAGACTTTATTTTTTTAGATTATTTATTTACTTATTTATTTGAGAGAGAGAGAAAGGGAGAGAGAGACAGAGACAGAGAACATGTGAGAGAGAGCACAAGATGGGGGAGAGGGCAGAGGGAGAAGCAGCCTCCCCATTGAGCAGGGAGCCTGATGTGGGGCTTGATTCCAGGTCCTGGGATTATGACCCAAGCAGAAGGCAGATGCTAAACTGACCAAGCCACCCAGGTGTCCCTAAAATAGACTTTACATCAAAACCTGCAAGAAGGACAAAAAAGTCATTACATAATGCTAAAGGGAACAACCCAACAAGAGCACAAAATGATTGTAAATGTCTGTCAGCAAACATAGTAGCATCTAAGTATATAAAACAAATATAAATAGACATAAAGTGAGAACTTTACAGTAATACACTCATAGTTGGGAACTTTACCATTGTTTTTATATCGATGAATAGATCATCAAGACAGAAAATCGATAAGGAAACAGTGTCTTTAAACAACACATTAGATTAGATGGACTTAACAGATGTATATAGAATATTCCATCCCAAAAGAGCAGAATATACATTATTTTTAGTGTACATTGAACATTCTCTAGGATAGATCACATGTTAGGGCACAAAACAAACCTCAATACATTAAGAAGATTGATCATGCATCTTTTCCATTCACAAAGGTCTGAAGCTAGAAACCAATTAGAAGAAAAAAAGTGGAAAAACCCCAAACACACAGAAGCTAAACATTATTCTACTACTCAATAGGTCAAACAAGAAATCAAAAAGGTAATAAAAAATGCATGGAAACAGATAAAAATGAAGGCACAGATGTAAAAAAAAAACCCTTGGGACATAGCAAAAGCAGTTTTAAGAGGAAAATTTAAAGTGACAAGCCTACCTCAAGAAAGAAGAGGGCGCCTGGGTGGCTCAGTGGGTTAAAGCCTCTGCCTTCAGCTCAGGTCATGGTCCCAGGGTCCTGGGATTGAGTCCCACATCGGGCTCTCTGCTCGGCAGCGAGTCTGCTTCCCTTCCTCTCTCGCTGCCTGCCTCTCTGCCTATCTGTGATCTCTGTCAAATTAAATTTAAAAAATCTTAAAAAAAAGTTAAAAAAAAAAGAAAGAAGAAATATTTCAAACAATCTAATATTTTATTTAAATGAACTAGAAACAAATAATGAACAAATTGCAAGTTTAGTAGAAGGGGGAAAAGATCAGAAGAGGAATAAATGAAAGACAGGGAAAGAAAGAAAGAAAGAGAGGGAGGGAGGGAGGGAGGGAGGGAAGAAAGAAAGAAAAGGAAAGAAGGATGGCAGGAAGGAAGGGAGGGAGGGAGGAAAGGATGGAAGGAAGAGAAGAAAGGAAGGAAGGAAAAGAAGGAAAGGAAGGGAGGGAGGGAAAGAGAGAAAATCGATATAAGCAAGAGTTGATTGAGAAGAGAAACAAAAGTGATAAACCTGTATAGCCAGACTCATCAAGAAAAAGAGAGGGGAGGCTGGGTGGCTCAGTGGGTTAAGCCTCTGCCTTCAGCTCAGGTTATGGTCTCAGGGTCCTGGGATTGAGCCCTGTGTTGGTCTTATCTGCTCAGTGGGGAGCCTGCTTCCCCTCTCTCTCTGCCTGCCTCTCTGACTACTTGCGCGCGCTCTCTCTCTCTCTCTGTCAAATAAATAAATAAATCTTTAAAAAATAAAAGAGAGAGAGAGAGGGCCCAAATAAAATCAGAAACAAGAAAGTAGAAAAACAAACATGACCAAAAAAAAAAAAAAAGGATTACAAGACACGACTATGAAAAATTATACGTCAATAAACTGGACAATTTTAAAAAGTGGAGAAATTTGTAGAAACATAGAATCATAGAATCTTCCAAAACTAAATCAGGAATAGAAAATCTGAACAGACTGATAACTAGTAAGAAAATTAAATTAGTGATCAAAAAACTCCCAACAAACTGAAGTCCAGGACCAGTCATTTTCACAGATGAATTCTATCAAATATTTGAAAAAGTAGTACTTATTCTCAAACTATTCAAAAAATAGATGAAAAGTCTTCCAAATACAGACTAAAAGGTCAGCATTACCGTGATACCAGAATCAGAAAAGTGAAAAAAAAAAAAAAAAGGCCAAAAAAGTGGCCAATATCCCTGATAAAAGTAGACACAACAAAATGTTAGCAAACCACTTTCAGCAATAAATTTAAAGGATCATTTACCATGGTCAAGTGGGATTTGTGCCAGAGTACAAGGATGGTTCAATATTCAGAACTGTATTAACATGATACATAACATTAACAAAACAAAGAAGAAAAATTATATGATCATCTCAATAGATGCAGAAAAAGCATTTGATAAAATTCAACTTCCATTCTTGATAAAAACTCTCAGCAAAGTGGGTTTAGAGGGAGCATACCTCAACATAACACAGGCCATATTATATGAAAAACCCACAACTAACATCATTTCCATGGTAAAAATTGAAATGTTTTCCTCTAAAATTTGGGTAAGATAAAGATGTCTACTTTCACCATTTTTATTCAACATAGTGCTGAAAGTTCCATCATAACATACAAAGAAAAATAAATAAAGGACATCCAAATTGATAAAGAAAGAGTAAAACTGTCACTATTTGCAGATGGCATGATACTACACATAGAAAACCCTACAGACTATATCAAAAAACTATTAGAATATGACTATTCAGTAAAACTGCAGAATACAAAATTGATACACAGAAATCAGTTGTGTATCTACATATTAATAAAACAGCAGAAAGAGAAATTTAGGAAACAATTGCATTTACAATTGCACCAAAAACAATAAAATACCTGGGAATAGACTTAATCAAGAGGGTAAAAGACATGTACTCTGAAAACTAAAACACTGATAGAGGAAATTGAAGGTGACACAAACAAATGGAAAAATATTCCATGCTCATGGATAAGAATTAATATTGTTAAAATGACCATACTATTAAAGCAATCTGCAGATTCAATGCAATTCCTATTAAAACACCAACAGCATTTTTTTTTTTTACAGAAAACAAATAATACTCAAATTTGTAGAAATCAAAAAGACCTCAAGTAACCAAAGCTATCTTGAGAAGGAATAAAAAGCGGGAGGTATCAGAAGCTCATATTTCAATGTATTCTGCAAGGCTATAATAATCACAACAGTATGGTACTGGCACAAAAATAGACAAATAGAGCAATAGAACACAACAGAATAGTCTGTAAATAAACATTTATAATTTATATATAATTTAATATATATTTATATAACATATAATTAGTCTATAATGAAGACGGCAAGAATATACAATGGGGGAAAGACATTTTCTTTAATAAATGGTACTGGGAAAATTACACAGCTACATGTGAAAGAATGAAAGTAGACCCACTTTTTAACACCATACACAAAAATAAATTCAAATATGATTAAAGATCTAAATATTAGACATGACACCATAAAACTCCTGGAAGAAAACACAGACAGTCATTTCTTTTACATTGGCCTCAGCAATGTTTTTCTAGATAAATCTCCTTGGGTAAAAGCAACAAAATAAAAAATAAAGTATTGTTAGTACACCAAAATAAAAAGATTTTGAACAGTAAAGGAAACTATCCAAGAAAATGAAAAGGCAACCTACTGCATGGGAGAAGATATTTTCAACTGATATATATATAAGGGATTAATATACAATATATATAAAGAATTTATATGACACATCAAACATACACACAAAACAATTAAAAAATGCTCATTACTAATCATCAGGAAAATGCAAATCAAGGCCACAATGAGATATCGCCTTACACCTGTCAAGAAGGCTAGAATCAGGGGAGGAGTCAAGATGGCGGAGAAGTAGCAGGCTGAGACAACATTGGGTAGCAGGAGATCAGCTAGACAGCTTATCTAACCATTGTGAATACGTACAAATCCAACGGGAAATTGAAGAGAAGAAGAGCAACAATTCTAGAAACAGAATCGCTCACTTTCTGAAAGGTAGGACCTGCGGAGAAGTGAATCCAAAGCGATGGGAAGATAGACCCCGGGGGGAGGGGCCGGCTCCCAGGAAGCGGTGGAGCAATGGGAGCACAAAATCGGGACTTTTAAAAGTCGGCTCCACTGGGAGACATCACTCCAGAGGCTAAACCGGGGGGAAACCCAGGCGGGGTCAGCATAACCCCAGGTCCCGCGGGGTCACAGAAGGACTGGGGTGTCTGAGTGCTGCAGAGCTCGCAGGTTTTAGAGCGGGGAAGCTGGCTACAGCGACAAAGCCGAGGAGTGAGCTCTCAGCCCGGGGTTACCTTGAGCCGGTAGCAGGCTGGGTGGGCTCGGAGTGCGGGCAGAGGCCGCGGAGACAGAAGCGACCTGGCGCTTTTCTCCAGCTCCAGCAATTGACTGCTTTCCTCAAGGCGCGACCGCAGGCCAGGGAGGCGGGGCGGTTGGGCGCTTTGCTCTGAGAGCGCACTGAGGAGCGGAACCCCAAGCTCTCGGCTCCTCCGGGCTGAGAGATTGGGAGGCCTCCATCTTCATTCCTGTCCTCCAGAACTCTACGGAAAGCGCTCAGGGAAGAAAAGCTCCCGAAAGCAAACCCGAGCGGATTACTTAGCCCGGCCCCTGGCAAGGGCCATGCAATTCCGCCTGTGGCAAAGACACTTGAGAATCACTACAACAGGCCCCTCCCCCAGAAGATCAACAAGAAACCCAGCCAAAACCAACTTCAGTCACCAAGAACAGCGGAATTCCACAGCAGGAGAAAGCAAATCTTATCTGGACAAAATGACAAGGTGGAAAAACTTACCTCAAAAAAAAAGAACAAGAGGCCGTACCGAAGGCTGGAGACCTAATCAATATGGACATTGGTAACATGACAGATCTAGAGTTCAGAATGACAATTCTCAAGGTTCTAGCCGGGCTCGAAAAAGGCATAGAAGATATTAGAGAAACCCTCTCCGGAGAGATAAAAGCCCTTTCTGGAGAAATAAAAGAACTAAAATCTAACCAAGTTGAAATAAAAAAAGCTATTAATGAGGTGCAATCAAAAATGGAAGCTCTCACTGCTAGGATAAATGAGGCAGAAGAAAGAATTAGTGACATAGAAGACCAAATGACAGAGAATAAAGAAGCTGAGCAAAAGAGAGACAAACAAATACTGGACCACAAGGAGAGAATTCGAGAGATAAGCGACACCATAAGATGACACAACATTAGAATCATTGGGATTCCAGAAGAAGAAGAAAGAGAGAGGGGAACAGAAGGTATATTGGAGACAATTATTGGAGAGAATTTCCTTAATATGGCAAAGGGAACAGACATCAAAATCCAGGAGATGCTAAGAACGCCCCTCAAAATCAATAAAAATAGGTCCACACCTCGTCACCTGATAGTAAAATTTACAAGTCTTAGCGACAAAGAGAAAATCCTGAAAGCAGCCCGGGAAAAGAAGTCTGTAACATACAAGGGTAAAAACATTAGATTGGCAGCGGACCTATCCACAGAGACCTGGCAGGCCAGAAAGAACTGGCATGATATATTCAGAGCACTAAATGAGAAAAACATGCAGCCAAGAATACTATATCCAGCTAGGCTATCATTGAAAATAGAAGGAGAGATAAAGAGCTTCCAGGACAAACAAAAACTGAAAGAATTTGCAAACACCAAACCAGCTCTACAGGAAATATTGAAAGGGGTCCTCTAAGCAAAGAGAGACCTTAAAAGGAGTAGATCAGAAAGAAAGAGAGACCATATACAGTAACAGTCACCTTACAGGCAATACAAAGGCACTAAATTCATATGTCTCAATAGTTACCCTGAATGTTAATGGGCTCAATGCCCCAATCAAAAGACACAGGGTATCAGAATGGATAAAAAAACAAAACCCATCAATATGCTGCCTACAAGAAACTCATTTTAGACCCGAAGACACCTCCAGATTTAAAGTGAGGGGGTGGAAAACAACGTACCATGCTAATGGACATCAGAAGAAAGCTGGGCTGGCAATCCTTATATCAGATCAATTAGATTTTAATCCAAAGACTATAATAAGACATGAGGAAGGACACTATATCATCCTCAAAGGGTCTGCCCAACAAGAAGACCTAACAATCTTAAATATCTATGCCCCTAACATGGGAGCAGCCAACTATATAAACCAATTAATAACAAAATCAAAGAAATACATCGACAGTAATACAATAACAATAGGGGACTTTAACACTCCCCTCACTGAAATGGACAGATCATCTAAGCAAAAGATCAATAAGGAAATAAAGGCCTTAAAAGACACACTGGACCAGATGGACATCACAGATATATTCAGAACATTCCATCCCAAAGCAACAGAATATACATTCTTCTCTAGTGCACATGGAACATTCTCCAGAATAGACCACATCCTGGGTCATAAATCAGGTCTCAATCGGTACCAAAAGATTGAGATCATTCCCTGCATATTTTCAGACCACAATGCTCTGAAGCTCGAACTCAATCACAAGAGGAAATTTGGAAAGAACGCAAATACATGGAGACTAAACAGCATCCTTCTGAAAGATGAATGGGTCAACCAGGAAATTAAAGAAGAACTGAAAAAAAATCATGGAAACAAATGATAATGAAAACACAACGGTTCAAAATCTGTGGGACACAACAAAGGCAGTCCTGAGAGGAAAATATATAGTGGTGCAAGCCTTTCTCAAGAAAGAAGAAAGGTCTCAAATTCACAACCTAACCCTACACCTAAAGGAGCTGGAGAGAGAACAACAAAGAAAGCCTAAACCCAGCAGGAGAAGAAAAATCATAAAGATCAGAGCAGAAATCGATGAAATAGAAACTAAAAAAACAATAGAACAAATCAACAAAACTAGGAGCTGGTTCTTTGAAAGAATTAATAAGATTGATAAGCCCCTGGCCAGACTTATCCAAAAGAAAAGAGAAAGGACGCAAATAAATAAAATCATGAATGAAAGAGGAGAGATCACAACCAACACCAAAGAAATACAAACAATTATAAGAACATACTACGAGCAACTCTACGCCAACAAATTTGACAATCTGGAAGAAATGGATACATTTCTAGAGACGTATAAACTACCACAATTGAACCAGGAAGAAATAGATAACCTGAACAGACCCATAACCAGTAAGGAGATTGAAACAGTCATCAAAAATCTCCAAACAAACAAAAGTCCAGGACCAGACGGCTTCCCAGGGGAATTCTACCAAACATTTAAAGAAGAATTAATTCCAATTCTCCTGAAACTGTTCCAAAAAATAGAAATGGAAGGAAAACTTCCAAACTCATTCTATGAGTTTGATCCCAAAACCAGACAAGAATCCCACCAAAAAAGAGAATTACAGACCAATATCCTTGATGAACACAGATGCGAAAATTCTCACCAAAATACTGGCCAATAGGATCCAACAGTACATTAAAAGGATTATTCACCACGACCAAGTGGGATTTATTCCAGGGCTGCAAGATTGGTTCAACATCCACAAATCCATCAATGTGATACAATACATTAATAAAAGAAAGAGTAAGAACCATATGATACTCTCAATAGATGCTGAAAAAGCGTTTGACAAAGTGCAGCATCCCTTCCTGATTAAAACTCTTCAAAGTGTAGGGATAGAAGGCACATACCTCAATACTATCAAAGCCATCTATGAAAAACCCACCACAGATATCATTCTCAATGGAGAAAAACTGAAAGCTTTTCTGCTAAGGTCAGGAACATGGCAGGGATGTCCGTTATCACCACTGCTGTTCAACATAGTACTAGAAGTCCTAGCCTCAGCAATCAGACAACAAAAAGAAATTAAAGGCATCCAAATTGGCCAAGAAGAAGTCAAACTATCACTCTTTGCAGATGATATGATACTATATGTGGAAAACCCAAAAGGCTCCACTCCAAAACTGCTAGAACTTATACAGGAATTCAGTAAAGTGTCAGGATATAAAGTCAATGCACAGAAATCAGTCGCATTTCTTTACACTAAAAACAAGACAGAAGAAAGAGAAATTGAGGAGTCAGTCCCATTTACAATCACACCCAAAACCATATGATACCTAGGAATAAATCTAACCAAAGAGGCAAAGAATCTATACTCAGAAAACTATAAAGTACTCATGAAAGAAATTGAGGAAGACACAAAGAAATGGAAAAATATTCCATGCTCATGGATTGGAAGAACAAATATTGTGAAAATGTCTATTTTACCTAAAGCAATCTACACATTTAATGCAATCCCTATCAAAATCCCACCCATTTTTTTTAAAGAAATAGAACAAATAATCCTAAAATTTATATGGAACCAGAAAAGACCTTGAATAGCCAAAGGAATAATGAAAAAGAAAGCCAAAGTCGGTGTCATCACAATTCCAGACTTCAAGCTCTATTACAAAGCTATCATCATCAAGACAGTATGGTACTGGCACAAAAACAGACATAAAGACCAATGGAACAGAATAGAGAGCCCAGAAATAGACCCTCAACTCTATGGTCAACTAATCTTCGACAAAGCAGGAAAGAATATCCAATGGAAAAAAGACAGCCTCTTCAACAAATGGTGCTGGGAAAATTGGACAGCCACATGCAAAAAAATGAAATTGGACCATTTCCTTACACCACACACGAAAATAGACTCAAAATGGATGAAGGACCTCAATGTGAGAAAGGAATCCATCAAAATCCTTGAGGAGAATGCAGGCAGCAACCTCTTTGACCTCAACCGCAGCAACTTCTTCCTAGGAACATCGCCAAAGGCAACGGAAGCAAGGGCAAAAATGAACTATTGCGATTTCATCAAGATCAAAAGCTTTTGCACAGCAAAGGAAACAGTGAACAAAACCAAAAGACAACTGACAGAATGGGAGAAGATATTTGCAAACGACATATCAGATAAAGGGCTAGTATCCAAAATCTATAAAGAGCTTATCAAACTCAATACCCAAAGAACAAATAATCCAGTCAAGAAATGGGCAGAGGACATGAACAGACATTTCTGCAAAGAAGACATCCAGATGGCCAACAGACACATGAAAAAATGCTCCACATCACTCGGCATCAGGGAAATACAAATCAAAACCACAATGAGATACCACCTCACACCAGTCAGAATGGCTAAAATTAACAAGTCAAGAAATGACAGATGCTGGCGAGGATGCAGAGAGAGGGGAACCCTCCTACACTGCTGGTGGGAATGCAAGCTGGTGCAACCACTCTGGAAAACAGGGTGGAGGTACCTCAAAAAACTGAAAATAGAGCTACCCTACGACCCAGCAATTGCACTACTGGGTATATATCCTAAAGATACAAACGTGGTGCTCCGAAGGGGCACGTGCACCCGAATGTTTATAGCAGCAATGTCCACAATAGCCAAACTGTGGAAAGAGCCTAGATGTCCATCAACAGATGAATGGATAAAGAAGAAGTGGTATATATACATAATGGAATACTATGCAGCCATCAAAAGACATGAAATCTTGCCATTTGCAACAACGTGGATGGAACTAGAGGGTATCATGCTTAGCGAAATAAGTCAATCGGAGAAAGACAACTATCATATGATCTCTTTGATATGAGGAAGTGGAGATGCAAGGCGGGGGGAGTGTTGGGGGGAGGTAGGAAAAGAAAAAATGAAAAGATGGGATTGGGAGGGAGACAAACCATAAAAGACTCAATCTCAAGAAACAGACTGAGGGTTGCGGGGGGGAGGGGGGACGGGAGAGGGTGGTGGGGGGAAATGGACATTGGGGAGGGTATGGGCTATGATGAGTGCTGTGAAATGTGTAAACCTAGCGATTCACAGACCTGTACCCCTGGGGATAAAAATACATTATATGTTTATTAAAATAAAAAAAAATTAAAAAAAAAGAAGGCTAGAATCAAAAAGGTAATAAATAAGTGTTGAAAATGATGTGAGAAGAAAAAAACAAACTTGTGCACTGTTTGTGAGAATGCAGGTGCAGCCACTGTGTAAAGCAATATGGAGGTTCCTCAAAAAATTAAAAATAGAAATACCATATGATCCAATGATTCTATTAGTGGGTGGTTACCCAAAGAAAATAAAAACACTAATTCAAAAGGTATATGCACCCTTGTGCTTATTGGAGCATTACTTACAAGAGCCAAGATATGAAAACAACCCAAGTGACCATGGATAGATGAAAGGCCAAAGAAGGTGTGGTATATATATTTACAATGAAATATTATTCATCCACAAAAAAGAGTGAGATTTTGCCATTTGTGACAACATGGATGGGTCTAGAGCATATTGTAAGTGAAAGAAGTCAGAGTAATACAACCATAGAATCTTACTTAAATGTTGAATCTAAAAACAAAAGCAATAATTGCAAAAACAAACTCGTAAATGCAGACAACAAACTTATAGTTCCCAGAAAGGAGTAAAGGTCAGAAGATGAGCAAAATGAGTGAATGGGAGGTTTCCAGTTATGAAATGAACAAGTCATGAGGATAAAATATACAGCATAGGGTATATAATCAATGCTATTGCATTGGAGTTGTATAGCAATAGATACCATCTACAATTGTGAACATAGCATAATGTGTAGACTTGTTAAATCATATGTGGTACATTTTAATGAAACTGTGTCAACTATACAGTAATAAAAGTAAAAACATATTAAGCATAAAAAAGATAATTTCTATCCTACTTTTTACAAAACATGTATGCTAACCTCTGTTCTTAATGACATTTGATCCTTTGCATTTCCATATAAACTTTAGAATTAATCTTTTTAGGTTTAGAAAAAGAACTACCGAAATATTGTGTATGATTACAGTTAATTTATAATTCAGTTTAAGGAAGATTTATCATGTTTTATTGACTATCACAGTCCATGAATATGATACATCTCCTTTTTTAAGACCTTTTTAAAAAAAAATACTTGCTGCTGAGGAAAATTATTCTGCAAATATTTTATTACTCTTTTTCTTGGTGTTTTGTTATACAATTTAAGTGAATCTTAAATTTTTTACTTTCTTTTTTTTTTTAAGATTTTTTATTTATTTATTTGACAGACAGAGAGAGAGAGAGATCACAAGGAGGCAGAGAGGCAGGCAGAGAGAGGGGTGGGGGGAAGCAGGCTCCCCGCCGAGCAGAGCCCGACATGGGGCTCGATCCCAGGACCCTGAGATCATGACCTGAGCTGAAGGCAGAGGCTTAACCCACTGAGCCACCCAGGTGCCCCAAAATTTTTACTTTCTTATATTTGTTGTTTACACATGGAGGTACAGTTGATTTTTGTTTATGAAAAGAAATTGACAAGTGGATTCTAAAATGTATCAACGAATGCAAACATAAATTACCTAAAAATTTTATAAAAAGGGAAAAATAAAGATGAAGAACAGTATCTAATTTTTAGATTTACAGACTTATAAAGTTACATTAATCACCAGAATGTCATACTGCCATGGGTCAATGGAAGAGAACAGAGGGTTCAGAAATAGATCTGTACATATTTATTTGGACAATTTTATAGAAAGAGGAAAAGGCAAATCAAGAGGAAATGGATAGTCTCATCAAATTGTGCTGCAGCAACTGCACATCCATATAGGTGTCCATATCCCCAAAAAACAAACTTTGACCCCTGAAAGTTAACTTCTGAGACTTAAAAGACAATGTTAAGGGAATGAAAAGACAGGTCTTAAATGGAGAAAATATTTGCAAATAATATATCTGATTAGGAATTTGAATATATAATATATAAATTAAATTTAATATAAAACAAATAACTAAAAACAGAGAGAACATACAACATTTGAAAATCCTTCATCAAAGACAGAGATGTTAAATAAGCACATGAAAAGATGCTCATTATTACTTATTAGGGAAATAGCCATAAAATCACAAACTAATAATATATCAATTAGAATTATTACAATTGAAAAAAATAGAAAATTGGCCATACTCAATATTGTTGAAGATGTGGAGGAACTGGATTTTCATTTACTGCTGGTGGAGATGTAAAATTTTATAATTTTGGAAAAAATCATAGTTATTTCTTAAAATATTAGTCATATGTCTTTCATATGATCTAGTCATTATACTAAGTAATTATTCAAAAGAAATGAAAACATATGTCTTTAAAAAGATTTTTATACACATACGCTTATATCCTTTATGTATAATAGGCAAAATCTGGAAATCATGTTATTCACCAACAGGTTAATTGGTAAACAAATTGTCATATATCCATACAATGTGATAATCAGCAATGCAAAGAAACAAAATATTGATTCATTCTACAACACAAATAAATCTAAAATAATTATGCTGAGTGAAAAAAACCAGAGATATAAAACTACTTACCATAAAATTCTACTTGTATAAAATTGTAGAAATGCAGATCTGTAGTGACAGAGAGTAGTTACTTGTGATATACAGCAGGAGGCAGTAGGGAAGGTTTACAAACAGACACAAAGAAATCTTCTAGGGTAATGGACATGTTCATTATCTTGATTTGCTGACAGGTTTTACATATGTCAAGCATACACAATTACTTTAAATATAGAACAGCTTTAATATAGAGGGCCCTCTTATTTGTGGTTTCATGTTCTGTAGTTTCAATTACCCATGTTTCAGGATGCCTATCATTCTCCTTGTGACTGATTGTCAGAAGGTCAGGAGTAGCCTAAAATTATGTCACAATGCTTACATCATTCACTTCACTTCCTTTCAACATGAAGGCATTGCATCATCACAAGAAGTGTGAGTGCAGTAGAATAAGATATTTTGAGATAGAGACCACATTCACATAAATTTTATTATAGCATATTGTTATAGTTCTATTTTATTAGTTATTGTTGTTAATCTCTTGCTGTACCTAATTTATAAATTAAAGTTTATCATAGGTATGTATGTAAGGAAAACATAATCATACTATATACAAGGTTCAGTACTATCCATAGTTTCAGACACCCACTGAGGATCTTAGAATATATCCCTTGTGGATAAAGAAGACTACTGAAATTTGTTTAAAAATTTCAGTGGGTCTTTCAATTATCCTAAAGAACTCCAGGAATTTTGAGACCATATGTGGGTAGGAATACTGAAATCCAGTATTTTGGAAACATGGAATCTTCAACTGAACTTTAGGGTTAAAGTAACAGTATAATAGCTTTATTGAAGAACTTTGGGAGATTAATAAATAATTAGTTGAGACATGTTTTATTACTCTGAAGGTAAGAGTTAAACATAATTAGGTCAATTACCTAACTAAAATATTTTTCCAATTAGTAAAATGTTCAAAGTACTTTTAAATGGATAGTTGATAGCAAAAAGTAGCCTTATAGTTTACTGCTTCAGCTTAAGTTTTATTTATTCATTTATTTATTTATTTATTTATTTACTTACTTACTTACTTAGCTCCATGCCCCATGTGGAGTCCAAACCTGAGATCAAGACATGAGCTGATATCAAGAGTTAGAAGCTTAACCAACTGAGCCATCCAGGTGGGGTGCAGGGACAGATAATGCATTAAATTTTATTTTAAATCATTTTAACTTGTGACCCAGAACATTTTTAGGAATAGAAGCATGACGGAGCTAATTGTGCAGAGCTGCATTGTATTCAAGCTGGGTCTGCCCAAAGATCCTGATACTGTTGGCAATACCATACTTTTTGGACTGGTAACTGTTCACAGCTACTCCAGCATAGCTTCAGAATGATCTGGGTAATTAAGTTATAAGGACAAATAGCTTATCATACTAATTACATTTCTGTATTGTTACAACTTTGAATTCTCACAGTAAAGTATGACGAGAATTTAAACCTAAGCTTCTGTATTTTCAAGAAGCCTGTTCCAATCCTATTAAAACCACTTTTCCAAAATTAATATGGTTGCTAAATACAAATTTCACAGGACTATAAGAGATAAGTAATTGGTAATCAGTGATTTATTTACTGTTTTACTTCAAATACCGACTTTGGGGGCACCTGGGTGGCTCAGTGGGTTAAAGCCTCTGCCTTCAGCTCAGGTCATGATCCCAGGGTCCTGGGATCGAGCCCTGCATCGGGCTCTCTGCTCCGCAGGGAGCCTGCTTCCTCCTCTCTCTCTGCCTTCCTCTCTGCCTACTTGTGATCTCTGTCTGTCAAATAAATAAATAAAATCTTAAAAAAAAAAATACCGACTTTGTTTTATCCAAGATATATAGATATAGTCAGAAACAACAAGAATTACAATTCGAATACATGTAAATCACTCTGTACTTTTAAGAAACCATCTTATTTACATAATTAGCATTAAATTTAGGGATGATTAATTTAGATATAATTAGTAAGTGTAATAATTCATATAATGAGCATATAAAACTATCTAAAGAAAATACAGCATTTAGTACCACTCCCCACCAAAGAGATTAAAATGCTACCAAGTTATTATGATATGGCCACAAAATTAAGTGTTGGAACACTTAATGACAGCCAACCAATAACATTTGTTATGGATTTCAAAATTTTTATTCTCTAACAAGGAAAACCAGTGGCAGGCCTTCCTCACAAATGGTGTCCCCATACTCAGTTAATTGAAATTCTCAGAACTTCACCTAATACTATCCCATCAAGATAAAAATAGATTGTGAAACTATAGAGAATTTGTTTGTATGTGCATTGATATGATTACAGGTGTCTATTTTTCAACTCAAGTGAACAGGTTTACTTCGTCCTTCAGAGTACTTTGTTGTTCTCAAGCCCACCACGTTTGCTTCTAAGCAGATGAATTGGCTTCTAGAGTATAGATGAAGAAAAGAATATCATGTATATGTTTGTTATGTCCCCATTCCATCACTTCTAATTCTCAATTCACCTATAATACTTTGTATATTTGTCAGCTCAGTTCCACTGCAGCAAAAGGTGAGGCATCTCTTTTCTTATTCAAGTTAATCTTGTTGCCTTTATACTGGATTTCCTCCATTTAGCCTTTCACAAATTTTTCTAATTATTCCCACTTAACAACATGCTCTAGTTATTTAACCTAATAAGTTAAATAAAGTAACATGTAGAATTTCATTATTTTATCACTCAAGTAGTTAATATTTTTTCATTTTTTCTCCCTCTCACTGCAAAATTAAAATATATATATATATATATTATTCAATTCTCATTTATTCCTTGATATGATTCAATCTTTATTTCTTTAGAGTGTTAAGGTGTTCAATAAAAGAGTCATTAGACCACCTTAGGTGTTCAATACAATAGTCATTAGACCAAATCATACTACAAATTTCTACCATGATAAGTAAACACCATTTTCTACTTCTTTTGTGTTCTATTAACTTCCCAGAATCTTGTCCTTCCTATTTTATGTCTCTGATCATTCCATGCCACCCTTAACTGTTCTTTAATGTTGATGTATACTCTTCTAATATAAAGTCTCTTCTAGCTATACCTCTACGTTTGCGGTTGACAATTTTTTTTTTTTTTTGTAAAGCTTTAGAGAGTAAATGTTTTCAGCTTTACCAGATGCAAATGAACATATTTTGTTGTAGTCTAATAAAACTTCATTTTCAAAACAAGTTGCAGGCCAAATTTAGCCCATGTTTCACAGCTTGCTGACCCTTGCTCTATTGGATCACCAGATGGTTTCTTTATCCATTCCTGTGGTAGCTGTTGCCAATTATAAAATAATGACACCCATGTATTTCTTGCATCTAACATTTTCTCTTAGCCTCTAATATTTTCAGTAGTAGATTGAACATTTCCAGATGCCATATTCCCTAAAAACAAAATATTTTTAACATGCCACAAAATAAAAAAAATTCTGTATATGCATCTCATGCTGCATTTGCTGTCCAGCAAACTCATAATCACTATTCAAGACCTTGCTTAAGATTTCTTTATGAAGGGGTGCCTGGGTGGCTCAGTGGGTTAAGCCTCTGCCTTCGGCTCAGGTCATGATCCCAGGGTCCTGGGATCGAGCCCCACATCAGGCTCTCTGCTCAGCAGGGAGCCTGCTTCTCCCTCTCTATCTGCCTGCCTCTCTGCCTACTTGTGATTTCTCTCTCTGTCAAATAAATAATCTTAAAAAAAAAATTTCTATATGAAGCCATTCCTAACACCTATAATTAAAGATAATTATTTTCCTTGTTTTCCTATATTATATTAACATCACAATTATAAAACAAAAATGCATGCAACTCAAGTGTCCCTCTTTCCCAATAGTGTGTTTATTCATTACAGAAAACATTGAGCTTTATTTCCTTTCATTTATAAGCAGTTAAGGTAGTTATCACTTTAGTTAACTAAAAAACTATAAATCAATGTATATATGAGATATAAAAATTTTTCCTGAGGATATGATTCTGATTCCAAACTAATATAATTATGAGAATACTGTGGTTTTGGTATGCTTTACTCAGGGTGCATTAACTGCTCAAACAATTCCAAAATTTCAGTGTCTTCTCATTGGCAGGTTTATTTTTTTCTTACATTACTATCTAATATGTACAGGGAGGTTCTACTTCTCCCAGTCCCTCAAACACCTTGGCTCCTTTATCTTCTCACTCTGTTCTGTTCTTGATCCTAGAAGTTTTTTCCATTCAATCAGCAGACAGAGAAAGGCCACATTTAGGAGATTTATATGAGCAAATTTGAGAAGTAGTACATGTCATTTCTGCACACATTGCAATGGGAGATTCTTGGTTACATCCTCTACCTTAAATATAAAAGACTGAATAGCAAACAAAAAGCTTAGATGGCAGCCATGAAAAAAAAAATGAATAGCACAAATATTGAAAGCAATGATCTCTGCCACCATAGCAGATTGCATTGTTTCTTTGTTTGTTTCTTTTTTTTCTTTCTTTTTTCTTTTCTTTTCTTTTTTTTTTTTTTTTTTTTCATTAATAAGAAATGCCTTAGAGTGAGCTGCAAAACCTCGAGCTTTATTCAGGGCAAGGAGAGATTATTAAATGACTAATTTCAGGACTACTGATGTTAATTAATATCATCCCATATAATGCTGCAAAAACTTACACCTTCTGAAGTGTAAAAAAGACACTAAATGACTAACAGTAAGTAATATACATTAGAGAATATTTGAACAAATTTACCTGGACTTTAGAAAATTTTTTAAATCATTGTGTATATCTTGCTTCAAGTAATAAGATCCTGAATATTCTGTATTAAAACTTCTTATATGGATATATAGTTCATAGCTATGCTTTAAAACTAGTGTTTGAGATTTACAAAGACTATACGGAATGAAGGAAATTATTTTCACGACACACTACCTGACTCCATTGCCGGATGCTCAGAAAATGCATTATTTTAACTTTAGCTTAATATACATGTTTCTAAAGATAAACACACCAGAACAATAAAGTTATAACAGATTTCCAGATACAAATCAGTTATAGCAGTCCATGGTTCTCATTTTAATTGTTGTGAAATGGACTAGCAAATCTAGTTTCAATACATAATTAAAGTCATGTCAAGCATCTTTTCTGTCCACAATGGTATGAAACTAGCAAATGATTATAAGAAAAAAAAAAAAAAAAACTGGAAAGTACACCAACATGTGAGGCTGAAAAACATATTACTAAACAAACAATGGGACAATGAAGAAATCAAGAGAGTCCCAGGGCTCATTAGCAGCAGAATACCATCCAGAGCACCCAGACACTTATTTTATCTGCATTGCCAAGGTCAAGGGGGAACAAAAACACTGGTACTTGGCAGCCCTCTAATTCTGGAGAATATTCCAGTAAGTGTCCCATCATTTAGCAGAAGATTAATTCCTTTATATTCTAGTTGCCCTTGTGAACCCTGGCTTTTTCTTGTACCCCACAGTATCTGGAACTTAAGTGGACTACTGGCCTGGGGCTTATTTAGGCAGCAGGCTGGCTATAGTGATGGACCTTGCTTCTGTCCGCATGATTAAGGGGAAGGCATCATGTGAACAGTGATGCTCACCAGTGCCTCTGACCCCAGAATCTGTTCTGCCTGCTCCCTGGCCATTAGGCAGACACTTGACTGAGGCCTGGTTACTTTATAGTCTAGTTCCCCTTTTAAAGATTTTATTTATTTATTTGAGATAGAGAGAGGGAGAGAGAGAGCATGAGCAGGGGGAGGGTAAGAGGTAGAACCAGACTCCCTGCTGAGCAGGGAGCCTGATGCAAGATTCCACCAAGGCCCCTGGCATCATGAGATGAGCTGAAGACAAATGCTTAACCAACTGAGCCACCCAGATGCCCCTCTCATTCCCCTTTTAAACAATAGCTTTTCTGCTCTGCCCCAGAGTAGATGTGTCTTCCTGGTCCTTCAGGTCTATCCCTCCCTATTGCAGTTTGCGGTATCAGGGGTGGGGTTTCCACCATTACTGTTTTCATTTCTCCTGCCATTCTCTATTTGATCCTTCTATTCCTTGTTGTGCAAAGCTGTTCAGTCAGCCCTCAGTTCTTCAGGAAGAATTGTTCTATATGTAGGTTCAGGTTCAGTGTGCCCATGGAGAGGTGAGTTTAGGCCTTCCTATTGTCACCAACTTGGACATGAACCTCAATCTTTTTTGTTGTTCTTTTTTTTTTCTTTTTAAGATTTTATTTATGTAGAGAAAGAGTACAATTGGTGGGTAGGAAAAGAGAATCCCAAGTAGACTCCACACTGAGCCCAGAGCCCAAGGCGGGGCTTGATCTCACAGCCCTGAGATCATGACATGAGCCAAAATCAAGAGTCTGATGCTTAAGAACTAACTTTGTTCTTAGAGGTTTCCTGTAGTTGAGGGTGTGCCAAAACCCATTAGTGTCCCCATAGAGGAGGATCACAGAACCCAGATGCAGACAGAGTAGAAGATGGACTCTCAAAAAGCAGCGGAAAATATGTAGTCAAATCCCTTCCCAGGAAAAACAGGCACTTGTGTGTTTTTGTCTGCTTCTTTTGCATTGAGCCCAAATGTATAGCCAGTAGGTAGGATCTTGTGCCCATTTAAAAACATCGTGTCTTTTAACTTCTGTGCTACTTATAGGAAATAAAATATTCCTGAAGATAACTAAAAATGGAAATAAATGATCCAAAATCTTTGGAACTAAGCAAAAATAGTTCTAAGAGGAAAATTTATAATAATACAGGCTTACCTCAAGAAACAAGAAAATCTCAAATAAATGACATAACATTATAGTAAAAGAAACTGAAGGCAGAGACTGTTAGTAGAAAAATAATAATAATAAAGATTAAAGCAGAAATAAATAAATTAGAGATTAAAAAAATAAAGTGACAAGACCATTGAAACAAAGGGGCTGCTTCTTTGAAAATAAATAAAATTGATAAAACTTTATCCAGTCTCATATCAAGAAAAAAGAAAGAAAAGGACTCAAATAAAATCAGAGATAAAATAGAAGTAACAACTTACAGCACAGAAATAGAAAACATTATGAGACTATGCAAAATTATATGGCAACAAATTAGAAAAACCTAGAAGAAATTAATAAATTCCTAGAAATATATAACCTTCCTAAACTAAATCAGGGATAAATAGAAAATCTGAGCAGACTGATTACTAATAAAAACAACTGAATCACTAATCAAAAACCCCCAACCAAAAAAAAAAAAAAAAGAAAAGAAAAGAAAAAGAAAAAGAAAATGGAAAGAAATTCAGAACCAGATGGCTTATGGCTTCATAGGTTAAAACTTCAAAATATTTATTTTTTAATTTGTTTTTATTTTTTAAGGATGTAATTTATTTATTTGAAAGAGAGAGAGAGTGAGAGAGAGCATGAGAGGGGAGAGAGTCAGAGGGAGAAGCAGACCTCCTGCTGAGTAGGGAGCCTGATGCAGAACTAAATCCTGGGACTCCAGGATCATGACCTGAGCCAAAGGCAGTTGCTTAATCAACTGAGCCGCCCAGGCGCCCCACTTCAAAATAGTTTTAAAAAGTTAATACCCACCTTTCTCAAAATTTTCCAAAAGAGTCAAAGAGGAAGAAAAGCTTCAAAATTCATTCTTTAGAGCCAATGTTACCCAGATACCTAAATCAAGAATATTACAAAGAAAGAAAATTACAGCCCAATATCGCTAATGAACATAGATATAACAATCCCCAACAAAATATCAGTAAGCTGAATTAAGCAATACATTAAGAGATCATTCACCACAATCAAGTGTGATTTATTCTGGAGATACAAGAATGGTTCAATATCTACAAATTAACCATCATGATATATCACATTAACAAAATGAAGGATAAAAAGCATAGGGCAATCTCAGTAGATTTAAAAAAGAATTTGGAAATATTCAACATTTGTTCATGATGAAAACCTCAACAAAGTGGGTTTAGAGGGAACATACCTCAACATAATAAAGGCCAAAAATCACAAACTCACAACATCCTACTCAGTTATGAAAAACTGAAAGCTTTTCCTCTAAGATCAAGAATAAGACAAGGATGTCCACTCTCACCATTTTTGTTCAACATAGTATAGGAAGTATCAGGGAAAGCAATCAGAAAACGAGAAGAAATAAAAGGCATCCAAATTGGCAAGAAAGAAGTAAAAGTTATTACGTGCAGAAGATATGATACTATTCATAAAAAACCCTAAAATTTCACAAAAAATTAGAATACATGAAATCAGTAAAGTTGCAGGAGACAATATTTATATACAGAAATTTGTTGCATTCCTGTACACTAATAACAAAGTCGCAGCCAGAGGAATTACGAAAACCATCCTATTTGCAAATGCATAGAAAGAATAAAATACCTCATAATAAATTTAATCAAAGTGGTAAAAGACCTATACTCTGAAAACAGTAAGAAATTGAAGACAACACAAATGGAAAGATATGTCATGCTCATGGATTGAAAGAATCAGTATAATTAAAATAGCCATACTACCAAAGTCATTCTAAAATTTTAATACAATCCCTATCAAAATATCAATAACATTTTACATTTAACTAGAAAAAATTCGAAAACTTTTATGAAACCGCAGAAGACTTTGAATAGCTAAAGCAACCTTGAGAAAGGAGGCACAATGCTCCCTGATTTCAAGATACAGTACAAGCCTAAATTAATCAAAAGAGTATTGTACTGACAAAAAAAATAGACATATCGGTAAATTGAACAAGATATAGAACCAAATAATAAACACATGCTTACATGGTCAAGTAACCTATGACAAGGCGGCAAGAATATACAATAAGGGAGACAGTCTTTTCAACAAACGGTGCTGGGAAAACTGGGCAGCTATATACCAAACAATGAAACTGGACTACTTTTTTATACCATAGACAAATATGAACTCAAATGGGTTAAAGTTCTAAATGTCAGACTTGAAACTATAAAACTCCTAAAAGAGTGCATAGGTAGTAGTTTCTTGGATAGCAGCTTGAGCAACACATTTATGGATATGTCTCCTCAGGCAAAGGAAACCAAGAGTAAAAATATACTATTGTTACTACACCAAAATAAAAATCTGCACAGCAAAGGAAACCATCAACAAAAAGTCAACCTACTAATTAGGAAATATTTACAAATTATATATATCATAAGGGATTATTATCCAAAACATATAAAGAACTTATACAACTCAACACCAAAAAACACAAATGATCCAATTTAAAAATGGGTAGAGGATCTGAATAGACATTTTTTCCAAAGACCAATAGATGGCCAGCAGACACATGAAAGGATGCTCAACACCACTAATCAGGGAAATGCAAATCAAAACCACAGTGATATATTACCTCATACCAGTCAGGATGCTAGTATCAAAAACAAGAAATAGCAAATGTTGGTGAAGATGTAGAAAAAATGGACCCTTTTGTATTGTTGCTCAGACTATGAATTGATGCAATTACTATTGAAAAAAGTAAGGAAGTTCTTCAAAGAATCAAAAATATAAATATCATATCATCCAGAATTACACTTTTAGGTATTGAAGAAATTAAAACATTAATTTAAAAAGATATATGCAGGCCCATGTTCATTGCATTATTTACAACAGCCGGGATATGAAAACAACACTAGTGTCCATATAGATAGATGAATGGATAAAGAAGGTGTGGTCTATAGACACACAATAGAATATTACTCAGCCATAAAAAAGGAATAAAATCTTGCCATTCATAATGACATGAATGGAGCTGGAGGGCCTTATGCTAAGTGAATTAAGTTAGACAAAGAACAAATACCATATTTTACTTATATGTTGAGTCTAAAACACACACACACACACACACACACACACACACACACTGATCCATACAAAATTAAACAGTCTCATAAATACAAACTGGTGGTTGCCAGAGGGAAGAGGGGTTCTGGGGTTGGGAAATAGCTGAAGAGGATTAAGATTTACACACTTCAAGCTATAAAAGAAATACCACAGGATGAAAAAAATAGCATAGGAAATATAGTCAATAATACTGAAATAATGTTTAATGGCAATGTTAAAGCACACCAACTGGTCTTAAGGTTTATCTTGCTCCAACTTGACTCACTCCTTACTTGCTGACATCAGTCCCTTAATCTGCAGCAGACAGACCACTGGCTTTGAGGAATGAAGGAAGGACTAAAACTTTCCCAGGGCCACAGAGGCCAGCAAATCTGTCTGAAATTGTTGAGGCTTTACGATTAGCCTAGCTTTTTTTTTTTTTTTTAAGCAGTTTTTTAAAATTTTTCTTTTCTTTTTTCTTAGGTCACGGAAGTGATTTTACTAACCTCCCTTGTGTACCTGCTGACCTTCCCCTCCTCTGCAGAAAGAATAGAGCACTCCACATCACAAAACAGAACTGGACTACTCACACTGAGAGAATGTTTGTAACTGGCACCATCGAATCTGCATGTAATCAAGAAATGTTGCAGACCACTGCACTCCCTTCATTGATTACCTGCCCTAAACTCCAAGCAAACAAACAAACAAAAGTTACCTTGGGCCAGGCTAAAAATGTTGGAGTTGGCTTTTGAACAAGAGTCTGCTTTCTCCCCAGGTTGCCAACCTACAGAATAAAGTTCAAATTCCTTTCCATTCAAACTTGTCTTTTGGGTATTGGTCTTTCAAATCAGGCAGCAAACTTGGATTTAACAGTGGAGGTGATAACTACATTTATCATTATGGGCACTGAATAACATACAGAATTGTTGAATCACTATGTTGAACTAATGTTCAACTAATGTTGAAACACTATGTTGAAACTAATATAACACTGTACATCAACTATACCTCAATAGTAAAGCTTTTCAAAAAATACTAAGAAGGTTAATTGGAAATCACAAGAATTGAGAGGGAATCAGGAGATAAGGCAAAGCTTACTGATGAAGTTCATATCCTACATAAGACCAGTTTTCCAAAACTAAAGGTGGCTGTTTTATAATGCAGAGCAAACAGTGTAGAGAGTCAAGGGGGGAAAAAAATGAAGAAGCAGAGGACTATGTTCCAAAAATAGAATAAATCAAATCTCCAGAAACTGATCTTAATGAAATGGACATACATGACTTAACCAATGTAGAATTTAAAATCACAATTATAGATTCTCATGGAAATCAGGAGAACAATGCATAAAATTGTGAGAATTTCAACAAAGGGATAGAAAACATAAAAAAAAAATAGAAAACATAGGCAAGTGTGTTCAAGATAGCTTCATAGGAAGATCTCAGTTCACCTACACTCATGTGCACAACAAATCTATCTCTACATATGGAATAATCCCTCCTGAGGGGGTCCTAGAAATTGGATGGAGCCTCCATAACAAGAGACAGGACTGAGATAGAAGAAACAGTTACAGCCTGGAACATCCAAGTTTCTATGGTTGGGAGGGATCTCAAAGTTATAGAATTTTTTTCTGAGGGGTAAGAGATTTGAGTTCCACATCAGGTACCCCAATCCTTAGATTCTGCACAGGACAGATGAGCACCCAAAACATCTGGGTTTGAAGATCAACAGGGAGTGCATCCTGGGAAATTATAGAACAGCAGAGAAAAGAAAATCTATTCTTAAAAGGCTTACATGCAGACTCACTTGAACCTGAAACCATTTCAAAATATCAGATCTTGCCTTTTGCTTCGATATGGATCATCTTAGAGTACATTATAAGTGAAATAAATCAGACAGAGAAAGACAAATATCATATGGTTTCACTTACATGTGGAATCCAAAAAACAAAACCAATGAAAACAATAAACAGACTCTTAAAAGAATCTGGTGCTTATCAGAGGAGCGATGAACAGATGGATGGGTGAAATAGGTAAAGGAAATTAAGAGATGCAAATTATAGTTGTAAAACAAATAAGTCATAGGAATGAAATATACAGCATAGGGAATACAGGTAATAATGTAAGTATGTTGTATGATGACAGACAGTGACTACAGTTATTGTGGTAAGCACTGAGTAATGTACAGAATTGTCAAATTCGTATGTTCTATATTTGAAACTCACATAACATTGTATGTCAACTACACTTCAATAATATTTCTTAAAAAGTGTTGTACAAACAATGAAAAGATGTTGGTTTCAATAATCTTTTATAAAACAAAAGAATTTTAAATATGGTAGCAAGAATAATGCATAAAGTCTCTTCAATAAGCATGCAGTTTCAAGGGTCTAAAAATATGTAAACAAGTGCATTACTTCACAGTATGAAAGTACAACAATAGAAATATTAATCAATTTATTTAAAAATCTCTACATCTTAGGGCGCCTGGGTGGCTCAGTGGGTTAAGCCTCTGCCTTTGGCTCAGGTCATGATCTCAAGGTCCTGGGATTGAGCCCCGCATCGGGTTCTCTGCTCAGCAGAGAGCCTGCTTCCCCCTCTCTCTCTGCCTGCCTCTCTGCCTACTTGTAATCTCTGTCTGTCAAATAAGTAAATAAAATCTTTCAAAAAAATCTCTACATCTTTATATTAATTGTATAGGTCATTCAGGCTCTCTCAGAATTTTTCAGTTCTTACTTTGAGCCATTTCTCATGACAATTTTAGAAATTTTATGGACTAGAATCCTTTTTGCTGTCATTTCCTTCTCCTTTTTGCAGTACTGAAGTTCAAAAGGGATTTTTAATAAGCCAGTTAAAGTTCCCCAAGTGATTCCTTTTGAGCAAATCCCCTAACTTTTACCTTGTTTACACTTAGTCCGGGCTTGAGTAATTCCACATATAGCTCAGTCTCCATAGTAACTTCAGTAGTTTCAGTTCTTATTTTTGTTGAAACCTTTTTTTTTTTCCTCTGCCTTTCATTATTTTCTTTGCTCCATTTTTAAAGTATTTAAATGATTTTACAATCTTCTTCCCTATCTCTACCTCCTAAAGTTTTTCTAAGACTATCAACTTACATTTAAGTTGAAACTAAGACTTGTATAAATATATACTGTAATTCTTCTTTGGCATGATTTGTGAGAATGTCCATTTACCATAGTAACTTTGTCACATCTGTTGAGTATTTGTAGTCCCAAGATATTTTACATGGAATAATTTCTGAATGAAGACAAATTCTTATAAAACTATAAAATTTTTTATTATCTTCCATAAAAAGTACCACATCATCAGGTTTGTTTGATGGTGGTTGTTTTTTTGTTGTTGCTGTTGTGTCAATCTTGAAGTTACTAGTTATATCAAAATTACACTGTAATAGAAGACAGAAAAAATAGATAGGAAAATAATCATTGTGAGTGATAAAGCAGCAATTCCATGCATATGCCATTCCTCATGTAATAATAGGAAGCAGGCATTTAGCAGGGGGCATGTGTAAATGCAACACAAATTATGAAGATTAGACATTTACAAGATAAAAAATGTAAGAAATTTGCCTAAGAAATTGATTTTGTATGAGAAATCAGATTTTCATACCGATTCTGCTACATCAAAACAATCATTTTATTATTAAATAATATAGCAAAATTAGCTAGAATCTTGTCAAGACAAGAAAAAAAAACTACTATGAGGTAAGCAGAACTCAGATCTATAACTTCATTTAATAGGGGTTTATAAATCTTGCTGAGAATATGTAGCCCTAAAAAAATTTTGGGCACTAGTCTGTGAAACCTTTACAGAAAGTATTTCTAGTCAGGTTTATTCTATGTGTCAATCTTAAATTTACGTTTCTTTCAGTTGAATGAGAGAACTTTAATTCAATATATCTTAAGCAAAAGTAGAAACTTTCTTTCACATAATTAAAACATCTTGGGCAAAACTAACTTTAGACATAGATAGAAAAAGAGATCCAAACAGTATCATCTGGGCTTACTCTCTCATTTCTCAGATAAACTCATTACGGGGTGGTAAACATCATGGCCATTGGCAGTCCAACTTCACATTATTTTCAAATAGCAAATTCAGAATGTAGGACTCTTCTTCCCTGAAATCTGTCAGCTTTCCAGAGACAGCTCTGGTTTGATTAGTTTAGACCACATTGGACCAATCACTGTGGTCAAAGGATCACAGTGTCATCTGATTATATGTCATCCACATGGTGGGAGTGATTCTTAACAGAAGAAACACCAGGTAAGCACCAAAATAAAATAAAATAAAATAAAATAAAATAAATAGTAGATCTCTATTATAGACTTGAACTTCATCTATCTCTAAACATTATTTACCACATTTACAGATTTTTATTAACAATCACTACATAAAATTTGCTTTTTCTTAATAAAACACTACATAAATTGTATGTTTCCCTCTCACATTGCCACAAATCAATTCCTCTAATCACATTTTAAATAATGATTGTACATAAATCATAACAGAAATATATAGATGTATTTTAAAATCATGTTCAAACTTTTATCTTCATTTCTACTTTACCACATTCTTCTGTTGCTAAACAAGTGTGTTTATTTTCATTTGAGCTATTTTTTACATCATAGAATTTTTCTAGCATTTCCCCATTTTGTTTAAAAAATATAAATTATTCTACTTATTAGTTGATATTAAAATCTTTCATGCTTAGGATATGAATTATTACAAACATCTTCCTTGGACTCATGCCCAATTAGTTAATAATTAAAGTCTCAACTGTGTAATCTTTAGGCAGACATTTGCTAGTATTGCATGGTAACTTTTTCCTTCAATATTATGTCGTGTATCCTACTTTCACTATGCAGGCTTCTGACTTTTACTTCTCCAGAGATAAAGAAAAGAAAAATGACAAAGTGAGGATATAGAATAGCTTTGTTTTCACCATTATTCTAATATGTATACATTTTAAATGGTTGGTGAAATTGCCAAAAGAATTTTATAATTATTTTGATAGACAAAGAACTTATTCAATAATCAAATTATTTTTTCAAATATTTTCTAAAACTAATGATGCCTTATTTATGAGTTATTTGCAATTAAAAACATGATTTGATATATATTAAAGCAAACCACATATCAAAATGGTTTAAAGGTAAACTAAAGTCAGCCTACTGGGATCACATCTAAGTCTACATGCTAGTGGCAATTTAACACAAAAAATTTCCTTTGCTGTTAACATTATAGTTAGTATTTTAACCTATCATATTAATTTAGTTGATCCTGAACAATAAGGATAATTCAACCAATTTCAAATAAAATTGAAATTATATATAACTGCATGTATAGTTATATTAGTTTCAGGTATACAACACTGATTCGACATTTCTATGCTTTATTCATGCTTAAAAGTGTAGCTACCATCTGTCAGCATACAACATTATATCATTGACTATATTCTCTATGATATACTTTTTATTCCCATGACTTATTTATTCTATCACTGGAATTCTGTGTCTCCTACTCCCCTTCACCCATTTTGCCCATCCCCACACCCCCTATCCTGACAATAATCAAGTCTGTTCTCTGTATTTATAGGTCTCACTTTTTTTGTTTATTCAGTTGTTTTATTTTTTAGATTCCAAATATGAGTGGAATTATATAGTATTTGTCATTATCAGAAAATATTTTAATAATTAAATAATATTGACATCTACCTAAAACATACTTATTATCTTTAAAAAATTTAAAGAATATGTTTAGGGTATCTCATGAAAAATTAGAAAGATTGTATATATTTTCAATAGCTGCTAATTATGTTTTCACATGTTGCAAATTTATTTTAAGATTGTCATTGTCCTGATGTGACATTTGAGTCACTTGATTTTGGAAAGATAAAATGTGCAATTATTTCACTGGAGTTTTATTTGTCCTCTCAGCACACTCTATAACAGTTCATAACTTCTAACATATATGAGGTAAATTATCTCTGTTAATGATTTATACAAGACCTTGTAACATAACACTTATTTTTAAGCAAATAATGGTAGTCTAACATTGTTTACAATGCTATTTTGGTGGTTTCAATATAGAACTACAAAATACAAAATGACTAACTTGTTTTGGGCAAGATTATGATCTATTGAAATATTTTACATTTTATATTAAGATTGATCCAAATGTTTAATTACAGACACATTAGCACATGCATTCTTATAGTCCATACTTTAATAAAGCCTAATGTTTTTCAAAATGTTTATATGTGAATATACATATTGATAGGTGTGTATATGCATATATATGTATATATACAGAAATATTACCAGTGCTCAGAACAATTTCTTAATTGTATTTCCATAAAACCTTTCAACATAGAGTATTCAAACAATCTAGGAAATTCCCTATCCAAAGGGAATAAAACCACTATCTTGAAGAGATATCTTCATTACCATGTTCATTGCTGGCATCATTCACAACAGCCAAGTTATGGAAACAGTCTAAGTGTTCCTTGACGATGAATGGGTAAAGAAGATGTGAAATAAACACACAAGGGAATATTATTCAGTTTTAAAAAGGAAGGAATTCCTGCCATTTGTGATAATATGGATAAATTTGCAGGATATTCTGCTAAGTTTAGCTTAAGTTTAAGTTTATTTAAGATTAAGATTAAGTTTATGCTAAATTTAGCTATATATAAGCTATACACCAAAATTACATTATCTCACTTTTATGTGGAATTTAAAGAGAGGGCTAGAAAAAGCAGAACTCAAAGCAACAAAGTAAAGAGTAGAATGGTGATTACCAGAGACTGGGGTATGGGGGAAAATGGAAGAAAGAAGAGAAAGATGGAGAAGTGGGGCAGAGAGAGAGAGAGAGGACAGAGGAAGAGCAGCAGAAGGGCAGAAGAGTAATTGCCAGGAACAGAGCAGAGGGATGGAGGTGATGGAGAGGTACTATTTAATAAGTACAGAATTTAGTTTTGCAAGATGAAAAAAAGTTCTAAAGAAAGATGGTGGTGATGGATTTACAAAACTAGGAATGTGCATAATACCACTGATTTACTACTAAAAAATAGTTAAGATAGTAAATTTTGTTATGTGTATTGTACCACAAGAAAAAAAAATGGAAAAAAAAAACCCAACTTTCATCCTCTGATTTAAAAAGAAGATACAAACACTTTTCTAAACTCCTCATAATATTGCAAATAAAAAGTGATTTTAAGGACAAATTATTTTTTTAAAGGAGATAGTCCTGTTCCTTTAAGAAGTGCTCTATATACTTGTTAGGATTTTCCCCCCAAGAGTTAAAAACAATTTAACTACATTTCAGAGTTCTAGAAAGTAGTTTTTCTGTCAGTGAAAGTAATCATTACACAAGAATAAAACTGACATTTGAAAAATTATGATTGTCTTCCTTTTTCACAGTGAAGTCTTTGAGAGTGTAGTCATTACTGAAAATGTATGTTTCAAAGTAGAAAGTCAGAGTAACATTTTATAATGCAGATTTATTTATTAATTTATTCAGTTTATTCAGATTCCATGCCATGAGTTAACTGTTTTATTGACAGAAATTTTTGCTACTTGGGATAAGTTCAAGGATTAAAAAAAAGATACTTAGACAACAAAGAATAAGAATGGGTAGCAGTAGAAAATTTTTGATATACCTCTAATCTTCCCTGTCACAGTAACATCGAATTACTAAACTAAAATAAATTTTAAAGTCTTTTTTTTTTTTTTAAGATTTTTATTTATTTACTTGATAGAGAGAGAGACAGCGAGAGAGAGAACACAAGCAGGGGCAGTGGGAGAGGGAGAAGAAGGCTTCCTACTGGGCAGGGAGCCCAATGCAAGTTTTGATCCCAGGATCCTAGGATCATGACCTAAGCAGAAGGCAAACACTTAACAATGGAGCCACCCTAAAAAAAAAAAAAAAAAAAAACTTATCTTTAAGTGACTAACCCCTGGTACAAAGAAGTATATAACAGTGTTACACTACTCAAATGTAATAAACTTTACATGTGAGTTTATTAATTGATGATATCAATGCCTATTAAAAAGCAAATTATCAGGGCACCTGGGTGGCTCAGTGGGTTAAGGCCTCTGCTTTCGGCTCAGGTCATGATCCCAGGGTCCTGGGATGGAGCCCCGCATCGGGCTCTCTGCTCAGCAGAGATCCTGCTTCCCCCTCTCTCTCTGCCTGCCTCTCTGCCTACTTGTCACCTCTCTCTGTCTCTCTGTCAAATAAATAAAAAATATCTAAAAAAAAAAAAAAAAGCAAATTATCATTTAAGTCGAGTAAAGATGTACTACCAAATCCTTCATGTTCTTCAAGTGAATAAAAACTAAGAACAAATTACTTTTTTTATTTAAAAAAGTTTATGTAATAGCTTTATATAAATAAAATTATATCCCATTTCTTTTTAATTATATTTAAATATTTGTAGAAGAGGCAAAGAAATAAAGGCAACAATTCTCATTTTGGTAAATATTTCTGTGAACAATTTTAACAATTCATTCATTACTCAAAATATTCAGAACAGCTTCCCAAATCTAATTCATTGTAAAATCAGCCTAGGCAGAGATGAGTGGGTAGGAGGCTAGCAACACACTTTAAAAATATTGATTGCTATACTGCCCTTAAAACTAATGGAGTATATTTTTAATAAGAAATCCAGTGGGAAGTGAAGAAATGGGGAAGGAGGCATGTACGTAAATATGCTTATATTGAAGAATATAAACTGAAATAAATATATTTTGTTACTTTTTAAAAAATAGTCAATATTTCTTGAACCATCTGTCAGATACATCATTTGTATATTGCAATTTTTATTATATTCCTGGCAAATATGCTTGTTAGCAGCATTTTACTAATGACAAACTAAGGCTTAAAGAAATTCAAAACCTTTCTAAGATCAAATTATTAAGTGATCAAGTATAAATCTTGTACCCAATGTTGAGTGATATCAAATGATTATTTTTGGCCACCATAACAACTGGCCTTTATAGGAAAATTCTGAATATAGAAATATATTAAGAATAAGGCTTTTGAGTAGGTATTCTAATATTAATGAGAAATGGAGATGTGACGAATTGGAGTTCCTAGGCAAGAGGAAAAAATCTGAGCAAGTAGAAGGGGAAGGAAAAAAAAAAGTATCTTATGGATTTAAGGGACACATTACGTAAAGGAGCTTGGCTTTATTGTAGATAATTTGGTTCCACCACTGGATGCTTTCAAGGAGGGAAATAACATTAATGTGAAGCTGATTCTAAAAGCCACAACAGAACTCTCGAGTTAGAGATAAATGCTCAGAAAGAAGACCAGTGCAACAAGACAGAACTGCTTGTAATTTAAGAAACAGCAATTGCAAGAATTTGTAAGAAATTTCCAGGAGAGCAGTGGACAACGAAGGCAGGAGAGAACCACAGGGATTATTAGTAGTTTGCCAGTCTTGCCTGCTTCTCAAGAATGTTTGCTCTCCTCTCTTTGCATAGTTTCTTCACTTCTCTCAAACCACAGGTTCCCTCTCTTATTTTGAACTCCTGGCCTTACCTCACAGGTTGAAAAAATAGGAAGAAAGGGAAGAAGGAAATGAAAGAGAAAGGAGAAAAGAAGTCATTACTTCATAACTTGCTCATCTTCTCACTTTCAAATCAGAAAACACACTTTCTACTTCCGTATGTATAATCCCTGTTTTCTAAATTACAATCACTTAACTCTCAGCTCCTATCCCATCAGTTTTATCCTCTTTCAGTATTCAGTCCTTTTCATCAGCACACATATGCTTTAGCATTTCTTAAAAACAAGAAAATGCATAAAAAATTATATTCTTTAAACAGGTATCTTGATTTATCTTCCTCAACACTTATTTTCCTGTAGTGATTTTTTTTATTTTTTTTTTTTTGGCCTTCAGCCCTTCTACCTGGAATTACTTTCTTTGACTGAAGTATATACTTGAGAAATTTCTATGATAAAATATATTGGTTATAAACTTTCTCTTGTTTGGGTGGTAATAGTTCTATTTTCCACTCATTCTTGAAGGTTAGGGACTCTAAATATCAGATTCTGAATGGGAAGTTAGTTTTTCATAGCACATTATACACAATATTACACTTTCTTCTGGCTTCCATGTTTGGGTTCTCATGATAGCTTTTATTCCAAAGTGGTTCCACTTAGGTTTTGTCTTTCCCACCGTCTTCTCACTACACAACCCTTTACTTTCACTGTAATGTTCCTAATATGAGTTTCTTTTTATTTATAAATGAAGGTGTCCTTAGGGTTCTTGGATCTGTTTCATGGATTTCAACAATTCTATAAGTTTTGAGGCATTTCCTCATCAAATGGAATGTTTTTTCTAGTTTTAATAACTCTATTATTGCCTTCTAGAATTTTGATTAAACATGCTATAAACCCTTTTAATCTACTTGGCAGGTCTCTTAACCTTTTATATATATATATATATATACCTTTTAAGGTACATTCTGGATAAGTCCTTTGGATCTATTATTTCTATTTTTTGCTGGTTTAACCTGTTAACCTATTTTAAAATTTTCATTTTCTATTTTTTATTCTAGAATATTTATTAATCTTTATGCATTGAGTAAATTCTGTAAAAAAATATTTTTGGCTAAATTATGGTTTTGGCTTTTCATGAATGAAAACAATATTGTCACTTTTGTTTTGGCAAATATACAAATACTATTATAATATGCTAGAAAGCCTACTTCAAATTCCTGTCAGTTCCACTACTATGATTAACTAGAACAGGCAAATATGATCCTTAGGATGCCTTTTCCTTCTGAGTTTGAATCTAAAATGGCCAAGGACATTCTTCTTTTCCTCAGTCTCTTAAACCCTTTGCCCGTGTGATTTTCAATTTATGCACAGAAGTCACTGATACGCATTAGAACTACAACAAAGAGTAGAACTCATCCTCTATTCTTATTCCCATGTCATGAGGTTACCTGACTTGTCCAAATGAACCATCATTTAGCCTATCAAGTAAGCTACAAACTACTTGGTAGGCTATATAATGTGAATCAGATAATATTCAAAAGAAATATTAAATTTCAGATAAAACACATCTTTCTGTTTTTCTCTAATGGAGAAATTGAAGTCATAAATACATACAAAATGATCTTTCTTATGTAATTACCCTTCAGTTCCCTATAGTCTCACATCAAGTAGCTTGATGTGCCCCATTTAGGGATTCTTGCATCAAGCAAGAATAGTAGAGTTCTACCCAGTTCACTCACTGTGCTCAGCAATTGGTTAGAAGTAGCCTAGGGGAAGGGTTTCTTCATATAAACGCACAATATATTGAATGTGTTAAAGCTAGAGAATGTCAGTTAGTTTTGTTCCCTGTGTCAGGGTCTCCTGTGTGGTATTTGAGAGATGAGTCTCCATGGTTGTTTTGTAGGTCACGGAAGGTATTTCTAGAGATTTGATATCTGAACGGTGTACAGAATGAAAAGAAGGGATTAGTAACTGACTGATCTAAACTGGCCATTTCCTCTCTTCAGTGCATCAAAAGAACTCAGCTATGAACACCCAATTCCAAAGTCTTTATAATTATTATTTCCTCTTTAAAAGCCAAAATATTGAATTATGCAGTATATGCTTTTCAACATGTATTTCCTCACAATTAATCACCTTTGCAGGGTGTTATCTTTATTCTGAACCCCAGTAACACCATCAACTGTGCTAGATCAGAAAGCAGCATCTGCATAATGTAGTATATGATAGAACTAGTGGATCCTGTGGTTATATCTCACCATCTCACCTCTTTTGACACAAAGTATGTCCGATGGATTAAGGTAATGTTATGCAAGATCCTATAGGTCAGACACAACCTTTTGGTTTTGTTTCCCCAAAAGGAAATGATGTTTACCTTGCATTTACAATTGAGGTGCTGTCACCTGACTTCCATTCAGAAGTTAGATTACCCTGAATTTTTAATGAGAGCCCAGTTCTACAATAGTATCTCTTGCTTTTAGCATCATTCAATAGAAAACGTCCACTTCTGAGGTCCTGTATGATGTGAGCATTCTACTCCACTAGGTTATCACTGAAGCTATTATAAGACTTATCTGGGAACAAACAAGACAGGTAGTTTCTTAGGTCTTACATTTTAGTATACCTACTTTTTCAAGACTTTGTTCCATTTCTCTACTCTGTCTCCACTCTTCTGCAAGTTTTTGTTTAATGTGGGCTATTGCTATTTTCCCAGTTTCCAGGGACAATTCCAACAGTGTATCAGAATGGTACTAAAAACCCTTTCTAGGGCATTAAACCCCAAGTCACAAGAGAGTGCTCAAATATTGATAAAAACCATTATCCAGTTAAAGTACACCCACATACACAGACACATACACACACCGTCATTCAGCACTTTTTAAAAATATTCACCCACCCCTGGTTAGGACATGTGGGGACTTGACCACAGTTATTGGTCTGATGGCAAGGAGAAGAGGTAGGCAGATCTTAAGGGGAAAAAGAATTATCCTGTCAATAAATTACATGAGGTAAGACCTCTTCATGATCTTTAAGCAAAGGATTGCCATTTTCTTTTAACAAGGGGCACCAAAGCATTCAGGGACCCTAGTGCATCTGCCCTTATATTTCATGTCACCCTTTCCTTTTATGGTGTTGACTCTAGCATAGGGGATGCTTAAGCTGCAAATTCAGTCTTCTCTGAATTTCTATCACTTATACAATTACACCCTATGCCTGATAGCCAGCCTCCTTCATCCATAGCTGCAGGAGAAAGGAGTTTCCATAAAAACTGTCAAGGAAGCATTTTGACCTTCACAAATTGCTTTAAGTCATTGATTAATAGATCTGAGACTACCACTTTCTCAAATTAATTAATCATTTAAACAGCCATCCAATTCAACTATTCCTATAATTACTATCTCTTCCATAGCGCTCAGGCACGTGGGATGTTGCATTGCTAGTGCATCCTCCTTTTTTTTTTTTTTTTTTTTTTTTAGTACATCCTATTCCAGTCCATTATAGACAAGGCCTTAGCAATTACACTGCTAGAGCATTCCAAGTATTGTCAATACTCCACTTACAACTAGTGTTGAGATCCTCATTGGCATTCAGAATCTCATTTTTTGGAGCTACTTTCTAGAATGACTCGTCACTATCTTACGTCAAGTTTCCCAGAAACAGAGTCTAAGATGGAGATTTTTTTTCAAGTGCTTATTAGGGAAAATCTCTCAGGATAAGAGAAAAAAGTGATGCAATAAAGGTCAAAAGACACATTTTAAACATGATGTCATCTCAGCTGGAGATTAGTTCCAGTCTAATCCCATGTGGGATCTGTGGAACACAAATTTCACCAAAAAGTCAATGCTTCCTTGTAGCAAGTTACTTTGAACTCTTATACCAGTTAGTCAGTCACTGGCCAAGGTCTGCCCTCAAAAGAGGTGAGAGGGGGGAGAAGAATCCTTGCTGAGGTGTTTGCATGTTTGGCCAAGAGCAATTTTCTGGGAAACGGGGGGAGATATGAGTTGTCTGTTAAGCACAAGCCTCACATCAACTGGGATACAGGTACCGCAGCTGGTTTAGGGGATCTGGAGGGACACATTCAGCACAACCATGGGAAAGTGATTGAGTCACCAAATTGTAAGATCATTTTTGTGAGGAATACTCAAGTCCATAACACAATTAACAACAGTGCACCTTTTTTTATGGTAGATGAATTATAATTTAAGGGGAAAAAAGAAAAGGAGAGGGTAGATATCTCAACTATTGAAGTATAGAATAAAGCTAAGTTGAGGTTACGGAGTGGAATGGTATGGTGACTTTCAGAGAGTATGCATCATGATAACAGTTCCACTTTTATTCTTAAGACCCTATTGGTGAGTTACAAACCCCCCCTAAAAATAAATGCATTTTATGAGACATCAAAGATATATATGCTCAAGCCAAAATTGTGTATTTTATATGGCTATTTATTAAAATGACTCTTCTATAGAAATCTATTAAAATGATAAATATCCATTACTACTCATTTGCCTTGAGGAATTTAAGTAATGAAGTGGGATAACAACAGGAACTGTCCTAACACAGAAATGGTCTTGGACCAACTACTTAGGTCAAAAGTCCAAAAAGTCACAAATTTGTCATCATCTCCAGTACTCTGTACATGGCCTACAGCTACACAATAGGCAGGAACTAAAAAAAAAAAAAAAAAAAAAAAAAAGTTGCTAGTGGAAATCTCAAACACCAACTACATTGTGGAAGGGCTGCTACATGATTTGTTGTGGGTAAAAGAGAAATGACTTCCTTGAACCAATTCATTTTGATCAAATCAGTGATATGTAGAATTATTCAGTGAGATATTCTACTATCAATATATTCATTATTCAATGAAATACATTATTTTGCAGGGATTCAGGGAAAAATAAACACATTTCTTAAGACAAAACTCTTGGAAAAACACGTTTCTTGAGATTTTAGAATATCTGATACTATCTTATTTCCTAAATTTTATGAACCCTAATTGATTTCTCAACAATTGGTCTACTGCATAAAGGATTTAAGCCTTGTTTAATTATTGACCTTTTTGAAGGAAAGTCATATCTATAAGATACATGGGGAAGGGTTAAAAACATAAAATTTAGGTGGTAACTGCATGGAGTCCCTCCCCCCATTTTTTCCCTTTTTTAAAAGATTTTCCCATGGTTCTACATAGATGATGATGGAAGACAAAACAGAAGCACTTGATCAGGCTAAGTTCAATGATAACCAAAAAAAGCAGAGAGAAAAAAAGTAATAGTTAATAAACATTCACTTCAAATATGTATCTGGAATGATAAAAAAAGGGATAAAAATGTCAAAAGGAAAATCAATAACTATAGTGTCCACTTGATCGAAGAGTATAAAAATCCCGAACTCCCAATAAGTAACAAACAAAGTGGCTTAAGTAACATTCTATACACTGAGAAGAATATTGTTACAAGAATGACAACAAAAGTAAAACAGGCTTTAAGCTAGGCTATTTAGAAATGCCAAGTTATCACGTCCTGCTATGGTGCACAGAGAACTGCAGAGCATCACTTTGGTGATATTTCTGCCAAAACCACATAACCTGAATCTAATCATAAATACACATAAAACAAAGCCAAATCAAGAGACATTTTACAAAATAACTGGTCTATAATTTTCAAAGATGCCAAGGTTCTGAAAAATAAAGAAAATCTGAGAAAACTAGAAACAGAACAACTAAATGCAGTGTGTTGTACTAGATTTGAGCTTGGACTAGAAATTAAAAACATTTTGCAAGAAAGAACACTGAATAATTTTTGACATCTGAATGTCTCAATGATTAGGTAATATTGTCTCAGTATTAATTTCCTGATTTCAATCAATGTAGCATGGTTATATAATTTTTTTTAGAATGCAAACTGATTTAGGGGAATAAAGGTATTACACTTAACAGCTGGTCAAATAGTAGTACATGTGTATACATAGAAATGATTTAAAAAGTGTGGTGAAATGTTAACATTGGAAAATCTTCATATAGTTTTTATATGAGTTATTTTTTTTTTGTATTTCTCTTGCAAACTTTCTGTAAGTATGAAATGATCTCAAAACTAAGGGTCTAAAAGTAGCAATTGATATCAGAAATAGAAGAAATTATAACAAGTAGAATAGAACTTACTTTAGATGCAAAGGGAATTATTTTTGGCTTAAATACTATAATTGTATGATACTCAATATAATAATTTTTCGGAAATTTTTTTTTAGTTTTTTGCAACTTTTAATTGTGTAAATTACTTTGATACCAGTACATATAATAGCATAGGAATATAAAAGATACATTTTTAAAAACTGAATAAAGTTTTAAAAATAAAACAGAAGGAAAACTTGCTTTGAAACACTAATATACTCACATATCAAATAATAGTTTTACTATATCAATTCTTTCCTAGTGGATAGGATTTGAAGCTGATATTTCAAATGCATGAATTTACATAAACAGCACTGCAGGTGCAATCATATTTGTTGGGGTTAAAATTTCTCTGCACTTTCCCATAATTAACTAGTAGTAATTTAATATGATTGGGAGATTTAGTCCTCATTTTCAACTAATACCAATTAAAATAATTATATTGTACAGATAAATTCACTTTTTGGTTTTGATATGATGAATTACCATTTCATTTTCATTTCTATTCTTGAAATGTTTGAGTCATGTCACTTTGTACAGTACAGATGTTTCTTCTTAGTTTCAGTTCAGTTGTGAATGAAGTGATTTAAGCAGTCCATCAAACATTGTGTTTCTGTCACACAGAGAAATTGCTATACAGCAAATTAATGAATTTCAGTTTTAAACCTTTAATATTTACAAACCATCAAAACTTCCAAATCAGTGTAGGAAATCATATTACCTTTTTTTTCTCTTTAATATTCCAACTTCTAACATTTCGTAAAGCATAGAAATATAATTCATACTTTTTTATTCCACTCCATCCCAGTCATGATTATGATGTACGTTATTGATTTGTGTTACTATTATTATACCTTAAGGCTACAGGAGTAAAGACCAATATTACTTAAAATAAGCTAAATACAGTAATTTAAAAAGGTTACAGTTATCACTGCCTTCAGTAGTACCAGATAAGCAAAATATACCATGAATTGTAATTCAAAAAAAATCTTACATGGGTACCTGGGTGGGCTCAGTTGGTTAAGTCTCTGACTCTTGATTTCTACTCAGGTCATGATCTTGGGGTCATGAGATTGAACCCCACGTTGGGGGGCTGCTTGATTCTCTCTCTGCCATTTCCTCTGCCCCTCCCCCAATTTGCACACCTATGAGTGTGCATGTGTACTCTCTCAATCTCCCTCTCAATATTTTTTTAAAAGCACCTTACTAATATCTAAAATAACCACAGTTTTAAAAACCTATCAGTTATTTCTCATACATGATGAATATTTTCAGATAGAAAATAACACTGTTAACTTAGAAGTTTTTTTAAGAGCTATTTCTGGAAGTTGTTCTGTCAAAGGATAAAGTTCATGTAGTTTATAATGTAATTACACTGCATAGTACTTTTTTTTTTTTGGTGTAGTTTCCAATAAGTGTGTTATAAAACTACTAAAATAATTCCTGTACATCACTAATTACTCTAAAAGTCTCTCAACATTGTTTATGTTGGGTTTTATATATATATTTTTATCAATTTAACTTTATTTTTTCCATTTCCATAGTAAATGTTCACAATGCGATAATGTTTAGATATTATACATGCTAATATTATAAACTGACCAAATGGGGCGCCTGGGTGGCTCAGTGGGTTAAAGCCGCTGCCTTCGGCTCGGGTCATGATCCCGGCCTCTTGGGATCGAGCCCCGCGTCGGGCTCTCTGCTCAGCGGGGAGCCTGCTTCCTCCCTTCTCTCTCTGCCTGCCTCTCTGCCTACTTGTGATCTGTCTGTCAAATAAATAAATAAAAATCTTAAAAAAAAAATAAATAAGCTGACCAAAGGTGAAATTAATTATTTAAGTATTAACTATTTAACAGTTACTATTTAAGAGTCATTAAATGGAAAATCAAGCAGCTTGAAGTCCAAGGCACATAAAAAATCTAAGATTCTCACTCTTCTCAGCGTGGTCTGGTGGAAATATCCCTGAGAAGTCCTAAATCTACTATAAACTAATTATAGAAGTGAGAAATTTCAACTTTAGGATTTCTGCATCTTGATATTTATTTATTTATTATTTAAGATTTTATTTGAGAGAAAGAGAGAGAGCAAGCACAAGTAGGGGGAGGGGCAGAAGGAGAGAGGGAAGCAGACTCTCTACTGAGTGGGGAGCCCAATGGGATGCAGGGCTCAATCCCAGGATCCCAGGACCCTGAGACCATGACTTGAGCTGAAGTCAATGCAACCAATTGAGCCCCCCCAGGTGCTCCTTCGCATCTTGTTGTTTAAAATAAAGTTCTCTGGCTAGATGAAGCCCAAAATTTCCCTACATATAAATCCTCGATTTTTTTTCTTCGTGAAAACAAAGAAATTTGATTGATCTCTTGTTGAAGAGTAATTATCATTTTTGTTAAATTAATATTTTGTCTAAAATATGTTTCTGGATTAATATATCTGTATATAATTACAGTCTATTTATAAGAACTAAAAGTAACAATAGCCTTAATTTTGAAAACCAAATTTCCCATGAAGTTGTATTCAAAATAGCAAAACTTTAAATCACAAAAGAAAACAAAATGTAATTACTTTGTGTTAGCTGTTATAATCTCCCTTAGTATATTCTGACTAAATTTATTTGAGAAAGAGTTATGCTACACTTGTACATGATATCCATTTTTCCAAGCGATTTATTACTCACACAAAATAATATGGTGATAGAGCAAGAGCTACAGTATATCAGAAAGACCAATAGAGTTTGAATAGAAAATGGAGAATCTAAGTGTAGAATTTAACAATCATATCAAATAATATGTATAATTTTCCTGGAATCAAGTCCCAGTTCCTCATACAAAAAAAGTGAATAACTGATATTTCAACTATTACTTTTAATGAGGATTCAATCAGCAAATATTGAATAAATAAATTTTAAATAATAAATCACAATAGAAATTTAAAAGATTTTTTTTCTTGAGGAAACTTTATTTATTCAGATTCTAAATAATGTTTGCTTTCTAAAAATATAGCCATTTGCCCACTTAAAGCATGTATTTCTGAAAACATTTGTTATAAATGCTGCCCAAAGTTCTGCTATCACTTTTTTTTTTTTACTTGCATTTTGCTATTACTTGCCATCACCTGCTTTACAACAATAGATGTTAAAACTTTAAGTTGGTTGGATTTTATTTTCATTTAAAGTATTATCCTAGCAACTATTTACATTATAAATTAATTAGAATATTAAAGATATGTATCTTATGATGATGATCTTTGATTAAAATAAAAGTCCATTAATTCCTTTTACAGATCAGTGAAAATTAGGGAAATTCTGTTTTTCTCCAAAGTTTCATTTGAATAAAGGCGGGTGTTTCAATAGGCAAAACTGTTTCCAGGGAGGGCCAGTCATGATCCTCAGGTGTCATCTATTAGTCTTACCTCAATTGCTTCTTCTGGCCTTCAGTTTTTCATTTCATGTGAGTCACTTTGGTAAAGGTCTTTGATTTCTTTCATGAGGTCTCTTTGGATCCAATGGTTCTCTATGTTATGTTTGGTTTACATTATGGTTATGTTATGTTGTCTTATACACAAGGAAACATTCTATAGTTTCTATTCTATGTGGTGGTTCACAGAACTCTACAATGCAAAGATCATCACCTCGTATTAGTCAACCATGGGTGTAAAGGAATCATCCTTCGATTCACCCCAAAGATGCATCCCAGAAATCCTACGCACCTACTCAAGTTCCTATACTAGTACTACATAGCCATTTCTTACTGCAATCTTGCAGCTTTGTAAACATACACAAAAGTCCTTCTGCTTTTGAATCCTTCAAAACTCTCTGGAGATTAGGTCATTGCTTCCCCTTAGGATTTAACACCTTGTAATAGCAGACATAGCCTCCTTTATGTGGAACAGACGATTTCTAACTGCACTTGCTTTCCTAATGAGTCCTTTTCTTCCTTCCTACCTATGCAGTCTATCTAGTGTCTGGAGTTCCCACATACATAAAGGCTTTACTCAGATAAAATATCATGTGGTTTAGTTCAGCTTCTCTAGATGCAAAGCCTGTGATAGCATTTGTTTTTTTCATCTACTCAAGTGATTGTTTAAAGAAATGCACGGAGGACAGTGGGAGGGATAAAGCAGTAGCAGGGGAAAGGAGGGGAGTTCTAAGCAAACAAGCCTATGACTCCTCTGAAGACTAGCTTTAGTCTAATACCACAAACAGGTTCTAGAATAAAAATTATACAACACAGTTTATCTTACCTTAAGGCCAAGTCATTTGCTGAGGTCCACGGTGAAAGCAAGGTAGCTTCCCTCTGTTGGATGAGAAGAGTGGCAAGGCTCCCAAGAAAGCAGGGCTGTTAGCAACCAAACTATATAGTCGCTGGGGAAGTGGATGTGCCAACCATTAAAGGGGCTGTGAGCATCCTCTGCAGCATAGCTAATTATGGTTATCTACCTCTTTACCTGAGTTCCCCCAAAGAAAGACCCTAAAGTAGAGAGTTAGGTACAGAAAATGTATTTGGGAAGTGATCGCAGAAAGCACCTATGACAGCTATCACAAGGAACGGTAGCACAAGTAAGTACCCCCAGTAGTCCTTGAATTCCAGACAATCTTTTCACTGCTCTGATTATGCAGCAGTAATCTTAGCATATCAAGTAAATAATGTTCAATTAACTCTTCTAGGATAAGATATCCTTTCTTTGGATCCTGACCTATCAGCATGAGGAGGCCACAGTGAGGAGGGAGGTGTTATAATGTTTCACATACTGGAGACCTTGTATTTTCTGGTGAAAGTATTCTACCTCTGGACACAAAGATCTCTAATTCCACAAACTAAAAATTGCATAGATGAAATCCCAAATTCCCCAAATGGGATTAAGAAAATGATGAAGACAAGGAGTATTTCTAATTCTACTTTTTGATTCCCAAGATCTTGTTATTTTAGTTACTGGAAACAAAGCAGCAGCAGCAGCATTTCCATTTCCACATCATATTCCATATCCATATCATATCACATTCAAATTTTCCCATTTCCACATCATATATTCATCAAAGTAACGCTTTTCCTGTGCCTTTAAAAGGGCCATCTCGGGTGCCTGGGTGGCTCAGTGGGTTAAAGCCTCTGCTTTCAGCTCAGGTCATGATCCCAGGGTCCTGGGATCGAGTCCCGCATCGGGCTCTCTGCTCAGCAGGGAGCCTGCTTACTTTTCTCTCTCTCTCTCTGCCTGCCTCTCTGCTACTTGTGATCTCTGTCTGTCAAATAAATAAATACAATCTTTAAAAAAAAGTAAAAAATAATTGTAACTAGGTAAGATGTTGGATGTGTTAACTCACCTTCTGGTGGTAATCATTTAACAATGGATGCATATATCAAATTATTACATTGCATACCTTAAACTTATGCAATCTTACATGTCAATTATATCTCAGTAAAGCTGGGGAAAAAAGAAAACAAGATAGCCTGAAATTCTATGAAAGAATCACAAGTTTGTAAACAAGTGACTGGAAAATTTCCTTTTGGGAACAATTAATTTTGTTTTACAGCCAGAGCAGTAGGGTGCTGTTGGCTGGAGAATACAAGGCTGAGTGGATCTAACTTCCTCTCCCTCTTTCCTCTATTGACATTCACAGCAGGGTTAGGGTAACAACCGCATGTGGGGATGACCAGCCATCAGGAAACGTGGAAGCTTTTCCTGCCTGGAGAAAAGGACAGAAGTTCTCGTTATGACTTGAACTCTCCTTTCTTCATTATAACAGACTTACTGAGCCCACTGACAAAAAGGAGAAAGAAAAAGAAAGAAAGAAAGAAAGGAAGGGAGGGAAGAAAGAAGGAAAGAAGAGAAGGAAGGAAAGAAGAAACTTTTATTATTACTAGATTTATGTCGGTCTTGGAGACAAATCATTTCATTTTAAACATAGTTGTTTTAAGTAACAAGATTGTAAAAGAATGACCAACATACCCAATGTTATTTATGTTATTTCTCACTGTGCTGTTAGTAGAGATGTTAAAAAAAGATAAGAAGACCTCACAGGTCCGGAAGCAGGTAGTGTGGAAGCCCAGGTGGAGCCCGTTCAGTCTCTGGCTCGCAGCAGGCTGGTGACTGGCAACTCTAACGAGGAAACAAGGATATATTTCACAAAATGCTGGTAAGGGCAAATGACCAGAACTGATCCTGGCAGCCTATCCCTAATTTGAAAATGGCATATGCTGATAGCCTTTGGCTAGCTCACACATGACAGATGTTTTTTAACCAGGTCAGATAAACAAAGCAGGAAAGACACAATTTGCACGAGCATTCTCAAACAGAAAGTCCATTTCATCAGCAGGCCATTTCCCTATCCTTACTGTGGGATCTCCTCCTATTCTCCATTTGTGGATGTTGTTATTGATTTTGTTATCATTTTAAGAAGCCTCTTTTCCATGATGAAGACACTTTTATTAACTTTTAAGGTCATTTATATAATTTTAAAGTTGGTTTTGATTTGATTTCTTCTTTTCCTATTCAATCTTCTTTTTTTCCATAATATTTTCTTGAGTCCCTTGTAGGTAATAGGCATAGTGTTTGGGGATCACAGGTGACAATAAAATGGGATCTTTGTCTCTGCAAAGCTTAAAACCTACTATATCAGAAAGGAAGACAGTTGATAGTTAAAATACAGTAAAATCTATTCTATGGTAAGATAGATTCTATGAACATGTATCATAAGAACAACACCTGTAGACATTGGGAAGTTTTCCAAAGAAAGTGACTTCTTCAATGCCTGAACGTTAAATAAACATTAGCCAGATGGATATGGGAAAGAAGGGAGAATTCTAGGAAGAAAGAACAACAAACACAAAACATGGGGTCATGAAAAATCACCTATCCACATAGATTTTTCAGAAACAAAAAGAAATACAAAAAGTTCAGGCTAGAATATTAGGAGAGGTGAAATTTGGAACTCCTTATAAGTAACATCAATACATGAATCTTTTTTAACTTGTTGGATGACATGACTAGAATTTTAGTTTGAGAAACAGTATACAGACAATAAATGGTGGTATCTAGCAGTATGGTGCTGGAGTTCTTGGTATTAGTCATGTTGCTCAAACTCAGTGTACTCAACTGAAATATTAATGAGAGTCTTAATGGCACATGACTCACAGGCATTGTTTTGAAGATTGCATTAGTAAATACATGTAGAGGACTTAAAATACTGTTTTGTCAATGGTAAATGCTAAATAAATGATGGTTGTTGTTATTTTTATTATTTATTACAGTACCATTACTCTGGTCTTATTATGCAAAATACAGCAAAGATGTATGAATGGGACTGCGAAAAATGTAAGAAGTTAGTACAATAGTCCAGCAATAAGTGATATAAAGCTACATTAACACAGAGGCAGAGGGGAAGGACGGAAGTGTGTAGATCTGAGAGACATAGCTCAATAGAGGGAGCAATATTCAGTGGCTGATTGGATCTGAGGGTGAGGAAAGGGATATGTTACAGACGATAAAGTTAACAGACCACATTTGAAGAAGATAATTAGTGTCTAAAAGTGACAATGTTGAACATCTATAACATACATGAACTTCTGCTAACAAGCCAAAAAAGAACAAGAAAACCAATGGTGAAACTGACAAAATTAGGAACAGGCAGTTTAAAAATGTGACACACCACTCCATACTACTGAATTATCAAATTTCAGAAAGTTGGAAAAAAAACAACAGAAATGTGGGAAAGAGAAAACTTTGTGCTCTGTCATTCAGATTTAAAATAAGACTACTTGATCAAAATCAGACTACAAAATTCTACTCCTGGTCACAGAGCCCACTGAAATTCTGGAATGGGCCTATAAAGGAACATATATTGTGCTGTTCATTATAACATTAGCTGTTGGAAGGGAAAATGAGGCATAAAGTAATCAACTTGGTATTTCCACTGATGAATGACTTTGTTGTACTCCACTGTTGTCCTCAATAACAATTTACTGCCTGGTCCTTCTTGTTCCATATATATGGAGAGCATATATATTCTGCATACATATATAGAGAATATATGTATTCCTGATTGTTGCTCTGTAATTTTATTTCCTTCTAGCAGGAGAATTATATTGTTTTGTTACATTAACAACTGACTAGGTTTGTGATTGGTTTTGGATAAGGAAATAAGAGCAGAAGTGACAAGTCTGCCAATTCTGAGTGAAAACTTTAATAGCCATTTTGGAATTTCATCAGGTTTCTGGGGTTGGACTTTTTGATTTTATTCCAGAATACAGAAGCTACATCAAGCAAAGCTATGAAAAGCCTTGTAGATTTTGAAGATCTTGAACAACAATGTGAACAAGTAATACACAAGTGTCATTTTAAGCCTTGAGTATCATTGTGATTACCTGTTTGGTTATTGGTAGTTTCTAGCACATATAAACTCCTGAAGGTCAGAGAGTATTTTACTCATCTTTGTGTTTCTAGCAAATAATAGTTCCTGGTACCAGGTAGATATTCAGTGTATTTTAAAAGAATTTATATTATGCCAGCAACAGGTTAGCTTTTCAGTAATAATCACCTATGAAAAAGCAAACAGATAGTCAACAGTGTCTCTCCTCAGTTCTTCTTGCATTGTAGATTTTTGTGATTTAACTGTCTTTCTTCTCTTTTGGCTCTTTTATTGTGTTTCTAATGATAAAAGAATGACAAGTATAAAGTGCAAATCAACCAATCTAGAGCTCATAGTAGCCAATTACCTGCTTAATCAAGCTCTTACAGGTTGAGGCACTATCTCTTTACCCAATATTATCCCACAGCCAGGTATCACATACCTCAAGACAGCCTCTACACTCCAGAGCCCACTGAAATTATTCAACACTAGAAAACCTAGGCCCCCTATCCTGATTTCCCTTTACCTTTACCATGGAAAACCCAGTACAATCTCTTGTCCATGTTTTCCTATTGCTCTTTCTGCCTCCTGACTGATTCTGGTGCTTCCCCATGTGGTCCCGCATGGCATGATATGCTCCTTCCTCTAGGAAACTGGGAGCAAAAACTGAAAACTAAATTTTCTATAGCAACTATCTCCTTGTCTGTGAGGGCAAAATAAAATAAAAGTAAAAATAAAAATAAAAACCATACCTAAAAAATAAGCCCTATGTATTAAAACATATGTATATATATATACAAGTCTTTGTATCTGTCTATATTGTATGTGTTATATACTGTATCTTATACTGAAAGGGTTGTTTTAATACAAATCAACCACTGTATTACCCCTCTCTTCTATTAACCAATAACTCCTTGTATATGTGTAAGAAACAGTTTAGTCTTACTAAATATATTAATTTATTCATTTTGTGATTTTCTTGGTCTTCTAAAATACCAGTAAAAGTCATTTGAAGATCATTTCAAATAGGTGTATAGACTTTTTAAAAAATAAACATATGACACCTTTCTGTTGCAGGCATTCCTTTCTGTTTTCTATTCTTTTTAAATTTTTTTCCATCTTTTTTTTGTGGAACAGTTAACATAAAATGTATCATCTTAACCATGTTTAAGTGTATAGTGGTATTAGACATATTAATAATGTTGTCCAACCATCAGCACCATCTATCTCCAGAATCCTTTGCATGTTGTAAAACTGAAACTTTGTTTCTATTAAACAAAGTGTCCCTCCTCCCAGCCCCTGAAAACCATTATTTTACTGTATGTTTCCATAAATTTGACTACTGTAGGTACCTTATAAGTGGAAAAATACAGTATTTCTTCTTTACTGACTGACTTCTTTCACTTAGCATAATGTTCTCAAATTTCAATATAGTAGGATTTTCTTTCCTTTTCAGGTTGAATAATATTACACTGTATGTTTATACTTTTTTGTTTATCCATTCATTCTTCAATGAGTGCTTGGGCTTCCTTTAAAGAAATATATATGACTTTAAAAAACCCATAAGTTTCTTGGTAAAAATAAAGATAGTCCTTTTATTTTCTAGAACTTTTTGTAAGCCTTTTATGAAAATAACATACCAATAAGAATAGAGTAATAGTTTTCAAACTCATTTTTCAATAGATTACAGTATGTCGCTAAGGGTTAAGATGAGAATTGAGGTCAACAATCAAGTTTCTATTACGTATCTAAGTCTTTCCTAAGAGGAAAATAACTTTAGAAGCTTTTGTAATTCTGTCAAGACCTAGTTATATAAACTGATATCTCCACTTGAATGTCAAAGAGGCATATGTGTCTTAGCAAGTATTCATTCCAACCTCACTCCCAATCAACTAGCTCTACCATTCATTCACTGGATGGACAAAACATTGAAACAATCCTTCTTTACTTTCTTTCCACAGCAATATTTATACAATTCTAAAATGTTTCTTCTTTACCAAAGTGTATTTTAGAAAAATTATCACAACTTCCTTTAACTTATTTTCATATTTGTCTAGGCCACTATTTTTTCACTATTTTCCTTTCTTCTGAACATTATTGCAATAACTTCTGTCCAATCCCTGTAGCATATTACCCATATGGGAAGTATGAGTAAATTGAAAGACTAACTAACCTACACAAAATTGTGTAAAATCTAAACTCCTTACCAGAAAATGTTAGACTTTGCACAAATAACCCCTGCTTACTATCTTACCTGTACTCCTTTCCCTTATATGTGCCTTGGCAGGTCTGTAGTAGTACTAATAGCTCCTTGAAGTAAGAAAAGTTTCAGTAAAATCAGCAACCATGGTATGGATTAAGCAATGATATTGACATACCAGACTGAAGTTTCATTGCCAACTTTCTGTGAATCCTCAAGCATTTCTAAGAAATATTCTGATTATACCTGAACAGAAATGATATCTTGGCATGTGAAAGCAATTGTGTTCAATATTTTTAATTTCTCATCTTTAGGGTTCCCTTGGCTTTCATAACAACTGCCAAACTTAACCAACTCAAATCCCAGCATTTCTTCAATAATGTAAAGATCATACATTGTATAGGCATCATTATGTATTCAGTGGCTAGAATGGAAGAGAAAAAGAAAAGCTTATTTTTCAGGCTGGGGATGTATGGGAAAAGTATAGATGCCTTAGGTAACCAGAAATTTGTGTCAAGACTCCCTCTTCCTCCCAAAGAGTCAAGGAGGAAAGGTCAATAGAATGAGGAAGGAGTGCCACATTCAAGGATTTTATTTATTGCTCCCCTCTTGGGGATATCTTCTAGAATCATGAGTTTCCCAAGATATAGACCATAGCACCATATGCCTAAAACAAATTTGGTGATCAGATAGACCAGACATCTGCAGAGACCAGAAGACTCAAAAGACAGTGACTATTTCTTGATTCATCAATGCAATGCTTCCTCTCCTTTGGTGTCATGGGTCACATAACCTTACTCTGCTCCATCTCCTTCCTTCTCATGCCGACATCACACAGAACAGAGTGATTAAATATTCCTTGCATATCGTTATAGTAGAACACATGTTAGAGTTTTTCACAGTGTTTTGATATGAACAATTTATTTTGACATCTGTTTCCTGCACTAACAACTTGCATTCATTCTCAGGAAGGGAAAGATACCTATCTATGATTTGAATATAACTGTAGATTGAGAGAGTCTAAACCAAATATCAATTCAATATAAGTCTGTAGTTGTTAAAGGAAAGTGAGATAATCTCCAATCTTTCATTCTCTTAATGATATTTTAGAGTTATATAACACTAGAAATCTTGTAAAGAATGGACAGCATGTTAAAAAAAAAAAAACTCATAAATTCCTAGGGAAAGAAAACAATGGTGACATTGAAAACAATTGGATGTTTTGAGATTTAATAGAGGTCATACTAGAATTGAACTTCCTTGAACGCATAATGCAATGCAATCAGATATAAGAAAATAAGTTTTCAAAAATTGCTACATATTTATATAAACCTAATTTTCTCTGCTTTTTTTGGTCAAAATAAGAAAATAAACCTTTAGGCTCTTCATCTATGTTTCCAGTTTTGTTTGGCTTTTCTAGCTTCATCCTATGTTTTATATATTCTAGAAAATGATTTCATGTGCCTATAAAATTTGCAAAGTTAATAGGAATTTTATGAAACTTTAAAATGTGAATATTGCATTTTCAATTTGACAGAAATCTAATACTGACTTATTTTGATTGGCTTGCATTGTCAGAATATTCCATGGCTTAGGTCAGTAATGATCATAATAAAAATGTCAGTGTTTGTGTTTGTTTGGGACCAATGAATCAATGGAAAAAAGAAAGGTGTCAGTTTTACATGACTATGTGAGTTAATGTATTGGTGATGGGTCAATGAGAGAGACACTACCTTGAAGTTCATTAGACCAGTAATGTTTTTCTTGAAGATTGATGAATCTATAGCTATGATTGTGTACTGCTCAGTTAAAGCTATAGTTTTATTGAATAGAGAACATTGCACATTCTCCACATAACTTCTGAAACAAACTATTGTGAATAAATTACTCAAAACGATATATTAGCAATTTGAAGATGAATAAGATATTATGGAGAATTAGTTAAAATTATGGAAAAACGTGCGTGTGTGTGTGTGTGTGCACGCACGCACGCGCGCGCATTTGAAGGGCAATAACAGAAGAGTGTAAAGGAAAAGTTCCCATATATACAAGCCTGCCTATATATCTAAATTCTATAATAAATGTTATCAAAATAATATGATCAGCCACCCAAGTCTCATCATTTTTTAATCAGGAAAGTGTTCATCAAAACACAGCTTTCTTGCCTTCTTTCTTGCTTCCTCTCTCTGTTTCTTTTTTTTTCTTTTTTCTTTCTTTTTTGACAAAATAGTAACTTTTTGACAAAAGTAGAGTTTTATCAGAAGGTATTGAGTTAAAAGGAAATTGAAAACTGAATTTCTTTAAATTATTTCTTGAAAGTTTTTGAATGATACTAATCGTTAGCATATATTCTTCACTGACATTTAAATGTAATGAAATTTTCAAGAACAGTGTAGAATACAGGTTAATATTTACTGACAAAGTTCAAAGCAGCAATTTTCCTTTAAGAAGTGTAATTAATAATAATTTATTATTGCTGTTTTATCAGAGTTATAATTGGATTTTCTTCCATTTGTTACTCAAAAATTTACATTTAAAAGTATATATATGAAATATGTAAATAATCATATTTCAAATATGAATTTTTTTGAAATTACAATCTGATTCAGTATGAAACACATTCAAAAGTTTGTGCTTCACTTTTCTTTCTCTATTAATATAATAGCAAGCAAAATATGTTTTTTACTAAACTACATATAATTGCCTCAAAATCTGTGCCAGGTTACCCCAGTGTACGTAGACATAGCACTATGTTATACTTACATGATTCCATGTATAAATTGAAAAGCATTGGTCTAGTTGAAGAAAATAAAATCTTAGATCAATAGACATCTGATTGAGAAAAAAGTTCACTTGAGGACAATAGGGTAAACATTTCTACATTTTATTCAATAATTTCAGTTTACCATTGTAACTTATGTTCTTAGGTAAAAGTAACTTATTATGATGTGAGTATAGAAAAATTTCTTCACTCTTCATAAGTAGGATAAACAAATTACTAAACATTACAGTTAACTTTCACATCTGCGAGCTAGAATCAGGAGCATATTGACAGTCCTGTGGTATTTTTTATTTAAGAAGAAAGAAATTTAAAGGTTCCAAAATAAATTTTTGAACTATATGTGTGTATGTGTATATATATATTCTCCCTATTAATTAATTGTCTAAATTTCGATTAATCTGATTGCAGTGTGTTTCCTTTTATTCAATATTTTAATTAGATAGTGAGAAATTTAAATGAGGTTTTGTTTATTTCTCTTACTTAATGTATCTCTTTTTATTAATCTATATCATCTGTAGATTGGAAAGAGAGTATGGCTTAAAGTATAAGAGGACTTTTCTAGAAACAGAGTCCGTAGCTGCTTCAAATCCTTGACCCTACCATTAACTTGGCTGTCTAACTCTGTGTGCATTAATTCCCTTCCCTGAAAAAATAGTTACTTCAACTCATATTTTAAAAATGAATATGATTCTAATGATAAACTGACATCTGAAAGCACTTAAACCATAACTGAGCACAGGAAAAGCACTATGGAATTGTTAGATCTTGGTATTTGCACTATGGATAAAATTCCGTTTGCCCAACACAAAGGTTCAACAACCAACAGAGTAGAAGGGGCCCTCAGAATTCCATTGAATTTCTTTACCATCAGGGTCACATTCTCCTTTGCTTGTTGTCATGTCTAAGACCTCTGTTGTAACTGCAGTGAATTTTATATCAAAACTTTGACTAAGAATGTTCATGTTGCTCAAAGATTATAACATTTAAAAACCATATGAAGAAAATAGAAGCTGTCCCTTGTCAATAAATATTTCATGTCAGCACAAAATTACACAATATTAAATATGTATATATACTTTGAGAAGCTAATCTCCACAGTTCCATGACTAATAATCTCAGTTATCATTTGCATCTGAAATTATGCTGCATTTACCAGTTGATACTTCTTTGAGTTTACCTTTTGAATTTGGCAGAAGAAAAGAACAAGCTAATCTTCTACATTGAGTTTATTATGAAAATGATTAGGACAAAATGTTGAGATTAAAAAAAAGTTGAGATGATTATTTTTATTGATAGATACAGTTAACTCTAAAATACATGTGCCATGAAATATGGGGAAAGGTTTTATTCTGGTCGTGAGGATGCTAATCAATTGCCTAATTGATTTTAGTATGTTAAAAGTTTCAATTTTATTGATGGATCTGGGAGAAGACTCCCATATAATATTAATTCATAGTCCCTAAATAATCTGTATTTCAAGAACATTATTTCCAAGTATATTTTGCTTTTTTACCCTTCTTAACTTCCAAAGCATTAGTCATCCCTGACAAAAAATTTTATTTTCAGAAGAGATTGATATTCAATTAATAGATAAATAGATATATTTCCTTAGGTAAGAGGTTCTCTGGCAGAGGAGAAATTAAAAACTTTAGTAAGAATAGAAAAGCAAACTTTAGATAAATGTAGTTCCATTAGATAAATGTAGTTGATTGGGAAAAATAATATTTAGCTATTTATAAAATGGAAAGTGTGATCTTTATCAGTGAAAAATTATTTATTTTATAGGGTAATATTAAACCTTAAAATACATGATTTTTTTAGTATTTTTGGCTTTTGTTTTGTTTTAACAAGATGTATATATATATAAAACATTTAGTTGCTTCTTTTTTGCTTTAATAAGACCTATATAAAGCAGTGGACTAGAGGAAGGAAATTCAAAGACATTCCAGAGAAGAGGAATAAGATAACTGAATTTTAGGAATACTTATATACGAAGATAAAAGATGCTTAGGCTATTCTAAATTGGTAAAGATACCTCATCAGAATGATTTAATTTTCTTTTTCAGATTTGATCAAACGTTATTTTCTGTCTCCACAAAAACCAGAAGTGGAGACTGACCTAAAGTGAAGCTCCTATGATTAATTTTGGTATGGCATAGTCTTTCTGAAATCAATTGTTGCTGAGATATTGCTATTATATCCTCATGTGTTGATATTATTACCATATATGCAATATTTTGTGACTATGTCATGGTTCATTGAATTATTCAGTAATATTTTAGCAATATATTGTAAGACTCGAGGCACTGAAACTATGAAGACAACTAAGGTACAGCCTTTGTTTAAGGAACTAGCAGCCTAGTAAGGAGACATTTATGTGAAAAATTGCAACATAATGTAATAACAAGCTTTGAAATAGATATATGCCTAAGATGTTAAAATTGCACAGAAGAAATCTCATTAGGTTGAGGGAAAAGTCAAAGAATTCATTCTATAATGTCAGATTGGCATTATAGTGGCGTCATAAAACCTGAAAGAATTTAAGCCAGGCAAAGAGCAGGCAAAAAATATCGCCATAAAAGATGAGAAGGAGCATATTGATTTTAAGAATTATAAACTCTGTAGTGTGCTATCACTAATAGAGGATGGGGGTTGAGACTGACAAGAGTTCAAGCTAAGGCAGTTGGAGAATCATGGAGGTCTTGTGTGATGTGTTAATAAATTTGCTTATTACCGTGGGGCTTATAGGCAGTCAACAAGGGTATTAAATAATCAAAATATTTTAAATCTGTGTTTTAGCAAATAAAAATAAAATTTGGAGAATGGTTCAGGATTGCAAAATGGGTAAAAATATTTTTTCTCCCTTCTATCCCTAACTTCATTGAAAAAAGAAAAAAAGGATTTCAAAATGAATAAATCAATTGATTAATTGCATCATTAGAAAAAATGGCAAAATGTCACCAGGAAACTATACTTCTGAGCAATTCCTAAAAGACAATAGACTGATGGGAATAATTTTACGCAGAAATATAACTAGAAGAAGTTACCAAACAAGATGGCTTCGAGTAACCATGAGGATGCTTTGAGCCGACTCAACCTATAGGAAAAGCTGCAGGGAGTTCTTGATCACATTTAAGGATTATTCACTGGGAAGAACATCTAGACAAGATAACACTCCCTGCTTGCATTCTGGTTGTTGAAAGTAACAGGCAATATTAGTATTTGCATCTAGATCCAAAAGCTGTGTGTTGGATATAAATTATTGAGAGGCAAGCATTTTCTAACATTCAGCACCCCACTTTTTCCACACTAGCGGGGACTTGTTTTAAACAAACAGTAATTATAACAAATAAAAACTGAGAGAAAATTTCAAATACAACCAAACACAGAATTATGGATCCTCTAATATTTAGAGAGAAGGCAAAATACTGAAAGAAAAGTAGCCCATAAGTATAGAAGGTATTTTGAAACATTACCCAATGAATTTTTAATTCAAAGTATTTATTGTGATTGTAAATATTATTTGCTCTGCACATCACAAGCTATTAAACAATTAAGGATAAGGTGTATATTACTTCAGCAGAGAAAAAAAATAAATCACTACACAATTTTTACTTTTAAATAAGTGGGGAGAAAAGGGAACTTTGAAAATAATCTTAGCTTTAAGGAGCGGGGAAAAAAATACTGGTATATCCCAGCATGCCAAATAGCAGAGGATCCAGAAAGTAGTTTACACAGAGGAGTCTTGTGGGTTGTGTAATAAAGGAAATTTCTGTTAGACATGGAGTAGAGGTGTTATTTTGCTTGGTGTAAAGATGGAATAATTGAAATTTAGTAGCTTTAGGAATGTACTAATCTATTTGTTAAATTCAGAGAAGAGACCAAGACCAACTGTTTATAATCATGTTCAAATAAACCGAAAAATAAAAGATATAATATAATAAAAGATAAAAATAAAAGAATAAATGTTCTTGTTCAAGAGAAAAAAAGAAAAAGCTCTTGCTTTGAGAATATAGAAGCTTGACCTATTTAGAGAATTTGAAACTTGAGGTAGGCTATGCCCAATGGCCCACTTCAACTGTGAGAATTGAATAGCAGCACAAGGCAGGTCAAAAAGACCATGAATAGTGGCATGATGAGATGAGAGAAAGCCTATATAGAAACTCTCATCCTCCAAGCCATGCGCAAAATGTGTGAAGTTGAATTTCTGCACATGTAAATCATAATACATAAACTTTATATCTGCTTTGCTGACTTAAATTTGTTCATCCAATATGTTTTTTGGGGAATGTCAGATGACACTGGTGGTGTTATAGTTTCCAATTGCCTTTGGAATTCTATTCCAACAAATTTACAACTTGATGTTAGAAAAATAACTCATTAAACAATCTTAGATTCAGGGACACCTGGGTGGCTCAGTGGTTAAGCTCTGTCTTTGGTTCAGGTCATGATCTCAGGGTCCTGGGATGGAGTCCCATATCAGGCTCTCTGCTCAGCAGGGAGCCTGCTTCCCCCTCTCCTACCTGCCTCTTTGCCTACTTATGATCTCTCTCTCTGTCAAATAAATAAATAAATAAATAATCTTAAAAAAAACTTAGATTCAGTGTTTCCTTCTGTAAAGTGGAAAAGGCAGTTACAGTACTTACCTAATAAGGTTGTTGAAGATGAATACAAGTAATATGTAGATGACCCTGGAACATGGGTTTGAACTCTGTGGGTCCACTTACACATGGATTTTTTTCATAAATACAGTACAATACTATAAATGTATTTTCTTTTCCTTCTGATTTTCTTACTAACATTTTCTTTTCCCAAACTTGTTCTATTATGAGAATTTAGTCTTATTCTTATGATTTTATGGTTTTTAAAAAATCAACTGTTTATGTTATCAGTATGGCTTCTGATCAACAGTAGGCAATTAGTAGATGAGTTTGGGAAAAGTCAAAAATTACACACGGATATTTGACTGCATGAGGGATTGGTGCCTCTAGCCCTATGTTGTTCAAGGGTCAACTGTAAGCCGTAATAACTATTGCTATATAAAACAGAACACAGGCCTGGTGGCACTGTGCAAGGCAGGTGCTCACAACGTTGGGGCACTGCGGGTCGGTCCCCTGGTGGGCTTCTCCAGTGCAGACTGCCTGAGCTTCCTGACGGGTTTGGGCCCCAGGGCAAGAGCACGGTGGGAACGTCAGGCTTTTTTTTCTGGTCCAGCAGCCAGCTCAGGATCCAGAACCCAAGGATAGGGGCAGCTAGAGCGACAGGGCACTGCGGCAGGAGGCCAGTTGCCTAAGTCATGACCCCGCAGCTGTGGCCCAAGAGAGACAAATAGCCTGGCTGCTTCTGCTTTTCAGAGTCTCCCTTACCCTCTAGGGCCCAGGAGCAATGACCTTTCACTTGGCTATGCCTCTCAGCCAGCAAATCTTCAGTTCCAAAGAACCATGATGTTAAATCACTAAGGATTTTCAAATAAAGTGGTTGAAATTAATTAATTAATTAATTAATTGGAACACTATGAAATTTCACATAATGTCTGGGAAATGAAATGTGGATGTAGGAGAAGATATGATTGCAAAACCCAGCATTACTCTTAGAAGTCAGAGGAGTCAGAAATGTAAGGCAAATATGAAAATTTACAGTTTCTAATAGCCACATTAAAAACAATAAGAAGTAAATTGTGAAAAAGGTAATAAATTTTAATTATTTGTCATTAAGTCTTTGAAGTCCAGTGTGTATTTTACAATTACAATACATCTCAGTTCACACTAGACACATATCAAGTGCTCATCAGACACATGATGCCAGTGATAATCATATTGTACAGATTTGACTAGAAGTTAAAGGATAATATTCCTTCCATCTGGCACATGCACAGTGAGCGAATGGCTTGCTTTCCCAAACACTGAGATCAGTTCGGTTTCTAGCAAATAACAGTTCCTCAAAGCCATGTTTTTTATGTGTAAATAAATGACAAAACAAATGCACGAAAAAAGTCAATCAATAATAAAATACAAGAGTATAGAATATCTAGAAATGGCAAATCCATTGGTTTGGCACCATTAAATATGTATGGTAAAAGAATAGGCACAGAGGTTAGGTATTACAAAGAAAATAAGATTTTATATGTCATGATAAGCAGTATAATCTTATCCTTAAACTTTGGGAGAATCTGCAATAGGGGATTCTGTATTAGGACTCTTCCAAGAAACAGAACCAATAGAAGATTATACATGCAATAGAAGACATACATACATATATACGTGTGTGTGTGTGTGTGTATGTCATATATATAATATGTATATATATCATCTGTGTCTCATTTACATGTGTATGTATGTGTACTCATGAGAGAGAAAGAGAATGGGAAAGATTGTTTTTAAGAAATTGGCTCACACAATTATGGGGTGTAGCAAATTCAAAATCTTCAAGGTGGGCTAGTGATTAGAGAGTTGATATTACCTCTGAATTGGAGAATTCATTGTGGAAAGAGAATTGGATTTGATTCATTAACTGGTTTATCAAAAACAAGCATAGAAATGAAAGCCATTTTATAAATTTACATTGCAGGTTACTGATATTTTATAGAGCCTCTGTAATTCAATGTTTTTAAATTGCAAATCAAGTAAATGTGATGCATAGAAAATTCTAAGATCAAAATCATCAAGGCAGCATCTATATATCACCAAACACAGAAAACTTGTTAAATATTAAGATATTAATTTGGATAATGTGAGTAATTATACCCACAGCTTTAATTACTAGAGATGTGTTTTTAAATTATATTTGCTTAATTTTATTCTGACAAGACTTTGTCTCTTTGCCTAATATAAATCAAACCACTTGCTGCATGCAAGGTTTCAATCAATACAGTGCACTTGCACTTTCCAGAAAGAGGTTATGGCAGAATTCACATTTCACTAGATAATTTTAAAATACGTTTATTAATTGAACTGCAAACATTCAGTCTAACCTGTAAGATAATATCATGAGCATGAAGCTAGTAATGGTTTATTTCTTGCTCACAACTTAACTAGTATTAACAAATTACTAGCTTGAAAAAAGTGCCAAAAAATAGTCCTAATAAAACATGAACAATTAATATTTTAAAATGAAATTCAAACAAAGACTTAATAAAGATTCTTTCTACTAGGTTTGTTAACAAAAATTAATTCCTTCTGAAATTGAAATAGTGACTCACAGTTTATTAACTATACCCCGGGATTAATTTAAATACTTCTAGAAAATGTATTAATTTTTTCAGGCCTCTTGGGTACGATTTGGCAAGTTCCTACTTTAGTGTATTAAGTGGTTTCGAAATTATTATAGTACTTACTAGTCTCTTATGTTAACCCTGAACTTTTCAACTATTACAGATAAATTTAGCCTAGGGTGTTCTAAGTTGAAATATCAAATAAGAGGCTAATGATGGCCAGAGGTTGATGGATCCCTGAGAGTCAGCGGGCTTTGCCTTTCCTGATAGCTCAGACAGGGTGTATTATCAAACCTCTATAGAGGTGATTAGAAACATTTGCTTCACTGGCACATAAAGAAGATTTTCTTCCTACCATATTCTCTGCCCTAAGCCTGCAGTCGCATACAATCAGCTACCCACACATTTTCTACAAAGTACTTATAATGAAGAGTTTTTATCTTTTCTATACAATATATTTTAAATTTTTCTTTATTTTTCCCTAATTATTTTAATTATGGCATTTCACAATAATATGTTCTAAACTTTACATATTTTCTAACTGATAGGTCAATATGAGGGAAACTTTGAAGAACTCCCCATCCCATTCCCCCCTACATTTTCTAAACACATTCACTGTTGTCCAGTTAGTGAATATTCCTCCAAATCACTTCCTATAACACCCAGTACATATCATACATATGCATGCATATAAAATGCATATCATATGCATATACACTTTAGGAAACATATATTGCTGAGGCATATGGTATGTATGAGTTTATATAAATATATATCATATATGTTTGTCCATACAACAGAATGACCTATCTGATAGCACATAGGCATCCCGTTCAATCTTTTTAACCAAGGAAAGGGTTTCATGAAGATAAACTGTAATTTGTTTTTCTAGTGCTTTATAGATGGACATTTGGATCAGTTGGAGTCTCTTGGGTAAATCTTAAACAATAAGATTAATATCTCAAATGATGAGAAATGTGGAGGGTGTATGTTTTCAAGGATGATTAAACCAGGAGCACTGTGACATCATCAAGTTACTTTCCATATCTGTGCTTAGCTATCTTCACCATTTTAACATTTCTATTTATGACTACAAGATAATTCCACTAAGCCAGTTAACACCTCCTCATGAAGCCACATTCATAGGTAGAAAACAGCAAGTCATTTGCACAGGACCTACATTCATATCAAGTGCTAGTTCCTAAAACATTGTAAATATGGTTAATTTTATGTGTCAACTTGAGGACTACGGGAAGCCCAAAGATCTGGTAAAATATTACTGGGTCTGTCTATGAGTGTGTCTCAGAAAGAGATTAGTATTTGAATTAGTATGGTTATGATCTGTCAAAGTAGTTTGTCAATGGCAACAAAATACCAGAGCAGTGGGCATATGGGAAGTCTCTGTACCTTACCCCTAGTTTTGTTGTGAAACTAAACCTGCTCTAAAAAATAAAATCCTAAAAAACACGGAAGGAAAAAAAAGAAAGAAAGAAAGGAAGGAAGGAAGGAAATCTTAAAAAACACAAGAAAGAGGGGCGCCTGGGTGGCTCAGTGAGTTAAAGCCTCTGCCTTTGGCTCAGGTCATGATCCCAGGGTCCTGGGATTGAGCCCCACATCCGGCTCTCTGCTCAGCGGGGAGCCTGCTTCCTCCTCTCTCTCTCTGCCTGCCTCTCTGCCTACTTGTGATCTGTCAAATAAATAAAATCTTAAACACACACACACACACACACACACTCACAAGAAAGAAAGGGAAAGAAAGAAAGAAAGAGAACGAACGAAAGGGAAAGAAAGAAGAAAAGGTGAAGTTTGGGAGGAAATTTAAATGCATACTGATAACTGAAAAAAGTTGATTTGAAAAGTCTCCATACTGTATGATTCTAATGATATAACATTCTGGGAAAGGAAAAGCTATGGAGATAGTAAAAAAAAAATAAATAAATAAATAAATCCGTGGTTAACAGGGGTTCAGAGTGAAGAAGAAAGGGATGGAGAGGTGTACCAAAGGGGATTTTTAAGGTAATTAAGCTATTCTTCATGATATTGTAATGGTGTAGGATGCTGATTGTAGGAAAGGAGATAGTTCATGTGAGGGGCAAGTATGAGGGAACTCTAGTTTTTGTTCATTTTTTTGTAGAATCTAAACTGCTTTAAAAATTAAAGTATATTAAAATGGAAAAAGAAAAGGAAATCTTGTAATAAATAAGCATTTCTGAGAGCTGTTGTCAAAACAGAAAACTTCTGGGAAATATGTTTCTTGAAAGTATGCATTCAGAGAAGTAATGACATAATTAGGAAAATTGCAACTAGCATACTGGAGCAAAATTTTATTTTTTTTCTTAACGTCTAAAAAGAAAAAGAAAATATATTCCTATTTGTTAAACATAAATAAGCCATGTAGAAGAGTATAAAGGCATAGGTTAAGGTTTTCCTTTTCTCTTGGGACTTTTTCATATAAAATTAGGAGACAGCATTGCCTGACCGCCAGCAAATTGTGATGGGAATATTGAAAGAAAACATAAACAAGGAGTAGCACAGAAAACAACAAATACTCAGATTCTTAATAAGTCAGTAATTTTTTGTTTCCATTATCAACAATGATCTTGGTAAATTATGAAAGTCATTTAGCTCCTGAAACCTAAAAGAAAGCATATATACTTTGTTTTATAAGGAAAATTTAAAGACAGATCATAGATAGATAGATGATAGAATAGATACAGATGAGATACAAATATAGATACATATATACATATATGAATTTAAGATACATTAGAATAACATGGAACCTAGGGGCGCTTGGGTGGCACAGTGGGTTAAAGCCTCTGCCTTCGGCTCAGGTCATGACCCCAGGGTCCTGGGAATCACTGCTCAGCAGGGAGCCTGCCTCCACCCCTCTCTCTGCCTGCCTCTCTGCCTACTTGTGATCTCTGTCTGTCAAATAAATAAAATCTTAAAAAAAAAAAAAAGAATAGCATGGAAACTTGAGAAGAAATTAGAATGAAACATGAATCAAGTTGCAGCCATCTAGGCAAACATAAGTAACTGGAGGGATCAACAGTACTTTGAAATGAAATTGTACTCACTTCAGTTAATATCCTCCTATGATAGATAAAGAGGTCAAATAGATGAAGGAAAAGAATAGAAATGATCTATATTGATTCCTTTAGAGATTTTTGATCCTATACCACATGAAATCATCCTTTAAAATCTAGCTAAATCTGATCATTGACCCTTGATGAGAAAATGGCTTTTACATCAATCCTTATAGTAGTTTATCAATAAATCTGCCTCACCATTAAGGGCCTAAAGGGAAAAATCTGAAATAGGATTATCTTTGAAAAGGACAAAAGGGAATTTTAAATGAGCTTAAATGTTTTGGGGAGAATATAATGTCTTCAAAAATTGGATAAAGTTCTACAGGGAGAAAGGAAGGTATGTATATAGAAAAGAAAAATCTGTTAAAAAACATAAATACAGCTGTGAAATTTTGGGGAAAAGAAAATATATAGTGACTTTTAAAAATGGTTGATAGCTAACAAGAATTAATCACTAAATACACATTTATTGAAACCATTCATTAGTTTGGATACTGAACAGACCTAATTCACAATTGTTTTTTAAAAGATTTTGCTTATTTACTTGAGAAAGAGAGCGGGAGCACGAGTAAGGTGAAAGGCAGGGGAAGAAGCAGACTCCCCACAGAGCAGAAAGCCCAATGCAGAGCTCCATTCCAGGACCATGGGATCATGACCTGAGCTGAAGGCAGACATTCAACCCACGAGGTGCCCCCCTAGTTCAGAATTTTTAATCAGCCATTATGAATTCCATTTAAAAATTTCTTCACTAACATAGATTACACCACCATTTGCTCAAAATTTCACTTAAAATAATACTTAAGCCTACTAGGGTTGACAAAAAAAAAATCAATAATTTTGTAATTCCAGTATGACACAGAATAATAAAATATAAAATAATAAAATAAAAGTATACATATTGCAAAGGGGCCACCTATAATTTCACAAGACAAGACCTTACTTTCCTGGATTTTACTTAGGCTCGGTGAATTCAGTTTGGGATAAGGTGTTGCATGTATGTCTCAGTTTTCCTTGCTTACTTCAAGACAAGCCAACTGCACATATTTAATCACACTGGATAGTGGATCCTCTGCAATAAATCTTCATTGGACAAGTGGATCACCCAAAATAAATCATCCGTGGGTGAGTGAAACAACTTTGCTCAAACATCCATGGAAAAAGAGCTCATCCATCATAAATCAAAGATAGATAAGTAGATCAGCCTTGATTTACTGCCTCTAACTGTGAATACAGTTTTGCCTTACCTAAGGTGTACCATGATTTTGCAAACAGCTTATAGTTTAGAAAAATATGGAAGAGTTACTTCCCTAACATTGCTATTGAAAGTCTATTTTCCAGTAAAACAATAGCACCATGAATGAAATAAAGGACAAAATAAGCAGCTAAATTTTATTCAGTTACATTAATTCAGCAATGCAATATAACATAAAAAAAAAAAACCTTGGGAAATATCAAAAACTGAGTCCAAATCTCAGTAAATCTATTAAAGTGATCTTAAACAAATATTTTTGTCTATAAAATTGCAGTGATAGTAACCAACATATAGGCATTGTGAAGAGTAAATGAGATGTTCAATAAATATAAATATGTATTGCTCACATATTTTAGAATATCTCTTCTGTTTCTAGCACTGGAATATTAAATAAATTATTAAATATTAAATAAGGCATACAATACACTGTTTTCCATAGGGTAGGGAGAAAAGTAAATTAATCATAAAATAGTACAATAATAGTTTGCACAGATCTATGAACAGAGCATTATTAGAACAAATAGATCAGTTAAACTATAATCAATTGGCTAAAGTTCCAAGAAAAATAAATTAACCTTCAGGATGAATCTTAAAGCTTAAAAGACACATTTAGTGGACAATAGAGAAAAGGATATGTGTAAAGATTAACAACCATGAGAATATACTCTGTGAACTATAAAAATGTAAGTGTGTATATTTATGTATATGCATAAATATATAGGTGTGATTAGAAATTAGCTCAGCGGGGGTACCTGGGTGGCTCAGTGGGTTAAAGCCTCTGCCTTCGGCTCAGGTCATGATCCCAGAGTCCTGGGATCGAGCGCCACATGGGGCTCTCTGCTCAGTGGGGAGCCTGCTTCCCCCTTTCCCTCTGTCTGCCTCTCTGCCTCTTGTGATCTCTGTCTGTCAAATAAATAAATTAAAAAAAAAAAAGAAAAAAAAAGAAATTAGCTCAGCGGCTTTAGGCAGGGGTCAGATCATAAAAGGCCTTCTATGCCTTACTCAATACTGTGGATTTTATCCTGAGCCAAAAGAGCGTCACTGATAGGTTCTATGAGGGGAATGATTTAATCATATTTGCATTTTAGGAAAAAATACTGTGGTAGATAGGTGAAAGTAGACAGAAAGAAGTCAGTTCAATTGTAATATACTATTATATAGTAGTATATGTAATTCTTATATACACCAGAAAATATAAGGACAAGAGATAAGCCAGATAGATGTGTAAGGGAAACTATAAATTAACATAGAATTTATTTTATGCACTCTTGTTACATCTATGTTACAGAATATATGTATATATCTTCTATAGCAGCTGCTACTCTTATTACTTCACCTGAAAAATTCACTTTTTCCACTTGCATTTCATATAAATTATTGTTCTAAAAGTGCAACATCAAATGTATCTTGACAAAACATTTCCTCCTAGAGTTAACACACCATATAAATTCAATAACTCTCAGTTTTGGTCCTTATAAATATGATATAGATGTAAAAAGAATAATACTGCTAATGAAAGTCATTTTTACATACAATGACATTTTTTGTTTTGTACAGAAAAAAACATATGTGTGTGTGTGTATATATATGTACATATATATATATATATATATATTTATAAACATATAATGTATTATTAGCCCCAGGGGTACAGGTCTGTGACTCGCCAGGTTTATACACTTCACAGCACTCACCATATCACATACTCTCCCCAATGTCCATAACCCCACCACCCTCACCCTAACCCCACTCCCAAAAACATATATTTTTAAAGGTCAAATATTTTTTGCATAATGTATCTCATTCATAGCAATATATTTATAAAGTGATGTGTAATTTCACTATAGAATTTGTCATGCATTACTCTTATAAAAACAAGCTTTCAACATTTTGGCAATATTAATTTTCCACCTTTCTTTTTCTTTATAATTTCTAAATTCATTTTAAGAATTATTTATTAGCTGATCATATTGTTCATATATTATTCCTAAAAGAATGTTGGATTAATTTAGGCTTATTTTATTTTAATCATTTTTTTTTTCCTAGAGAGACATAAATTTTCTGATTTTATTATCTAATTTAGGGAGTTTGTGCCTTATGGAATAAAAAGAGAAAATTATCTTACTTTCTCTTGGTGAACTTAAGTTTTGTAAAGACTATGCTTTAAGGCTTTTTTATTCTGGTTGCATGTTTTGTTTTTGTTCATGTGGAGTCTCAGAGGATTATGTTGCATAAACAGAAATGAACATGAACATAATCCTTGTTCAAATAGTTATAGACAAGAAAGCTATTTTTTACTTCTTTTCCAAAGCTTAACCCAAAACATCTCATAATACAAGGTTTACTGAAATAACATAATTATACAATAAGTGTAAATATTACTCAGTGTGTATTTTTATAGATATTTTTCACAATATATTCGTAATAAGTATGATAAAGTGCTAAGAGATTAACCTACAACAAGAAGATAATTTTCTTCTTAAGCAAATAAGTTCACAATGTAACTAAATGGGTTAGATAATGTGGTATTTGCCTAGATTTTAAAATCCAAAATTTTATATAAGTAGAAATGGATATCCTGGCTTGTTTTTCTCCTAAGCCTGAGATAATCTTTGTTTTGAGGATATACGTATTTTCTTCAGTCTCCTACTCTAATGAATAATTTTGAAATACATATGAAATTCCTGGGGGTAGATTGAAATTATCAAAACATACTGGCAAATATCAGATGGCCTTAATAACAAATTCCTGCTGACTATGTCTGAATATATGTATTGTTAAGTATTTTAACTTGATTATAAGGAAAACTATGTATCTGGGTTATCTCCTATTCCTGTGAAAACAGGATACCTGCATTGGGGAGAGTTGGAAGACTAGCTTAAGTGAAACCTTTGTTAGGATTTTATGATGGCTTTTTCAAGAGAATTCAAATGAGGTCCAACAAGTGAAATATCCAGAATTCCTCTTCTTCATACTCTTTAATAATTTGGGGGTAAATAGGCTGACCTTTTTTTTTTCAAAGATTTTATTTGTCAGAGAGAGAACACAAGCAAGGGAGCAGCAGGCAGAGGGAGAAGCAGGCAAGGATTCCAATATGGCACTCAATCGCAAGACCCCAGGATCACGACCAGAGCCAAAGGCAGATGGTTAACCAACTGAGCCACCCAGGCATCCCTAAGCTGATCTTTTGATGATTCATACAATGTGCCTATAATGCAATAACTTCAAAACTCCCCCCCCCCAAGATTTTAGTTATTTATTTATGTGACGGAGAGAAAGAGCACAAACAAGGAGGCGGCAGGCAGAGGAGAAGCAGGCTCCCTGGGGCTCCTTCCCAGGACCCTGGGATCATGACCCGAGCGAAGGCAGTCGCTTAACTGACTGAGCCACCCAGGCACCCCTTCAAAACGTTTTATGATGTAAAATAATTTCCTGTTATGATCAGTTATATACACCCACCATGTTCAAACACCTTCATGGACAGTAAGACAGAGCAGACATCAGGTTTGACAATTTCTCTTCATTGTTCTTTCAAAATAAAGTCAACTTCTAATTTCATATATGTGATATCAATTTTTATAAATTAGTCTGATTATTGCTCATAAGTGTGATGATAAGAACTATCATATAACCTATCCTATCCTATCAGGTATACATGACACAAACTGCTTAATGACTGAAAGCAAGCAAATAGACACATAACAAAGGCCCAGGTGTGTGAAGTTCTATTTCTTCTGCAAGGTATACAGCTAAGCTTTTTAATGTTTAGTTGCAAGTCTACATAGAGTTTCATGTTCTGGATTTTAGTGGACATAGGAAATATTTTGAAATATTTGTGGAAGCTATGTAAAAATGAATTAATGTTCCAGAATTTAGTTCTGAAAACAAGGTCATTCCCCTACTCGCTGCTCTCTAAAATATAGCCTTCTCATTTGTAAAATATTAATTTCTTGCCCCCTAAATGCCAGGGCATTTCCCTATCACTATAATTTATTTCAAACCAGTCATTTATCTATAAATCATTCTACTGGGTAGCAAGCCCTCAGTCTTCACCTGCATGAGAAGACTATTTTGTGTAATGTGCATTTTATCAGTTGTTGGTACAAAACATTGTTATAGCACTTATTATATTTCCCATGTTTAGGCCACATTTTTAATTGCCCAACTTACTATGATATTTCTTGTACTGGTATAACTTTTACAATATTATATACCCAACATGAGAATGAACTATTTTTTAGGTGTTTCTGCTTGCTTCCCAAATTAATGACCATTTGATGATGTATGATTGTCCTTCTGTTCTCATATACTACAGGAAGATTTCCATCAATTTTTTTTCACTTTCTGGGGGTTCTGTTCTCAATTTCCTTATTTGTAGTATTTTTCCCCTATACTTTGTGCTTATACCCTTGAACTTTGTTGATGAAGTATTTTATTTTTTCCATTTTCCATGAGAAGTTTTACAGCACAGTGACCAATCCTATATTTCTCCCTCTTCCCTTTTCCTCTGTCAATGTGCCAGTCTAACCTTCAGAAACAATCAGACTAATTTTCATCATGCCTTGCTTTTTGCTCATAGTTCCCACAAAGTTATCTCAAACTAGCCCTCCACTTCGGTTAATTTTCAAGCCACCTCTCTTGCTTGTCTTGATGGTGACCTTTGCCTCTTACTTGGGCATCTCCTATACTTAGTATAGTCTCACTTTACAAAAGAGTATGGTCTTCCAAGATTTATACTAAATCCTTATTTTTATAAGAAAGAGTTTTCCCATACAAAGATACTAAGATGAAAGAAATGTCTCTCTAGCAGGAAATGACCCAGGCTTGTGTTCTGCTAAGGGTTCCACATTCACACTGGCCTGGACTCCCAGACAATGTTAGAGCTCCTCAGATGTATTTACATGGGGAAAATCTTTTATATGGAGAGGTGGTAATATTTACCACGTTGTAGACTCAGAAATACCTGTGATCATCCTCTCTATCCTGGGGATGACCCACTACTCCCATTTTTTTTTTTTTTAAAACCAGGTGATGATTTTGATTGAAGTTCATTTCCTATTCCTGATCGTGCATCTAGCTTGTTCCTGGTTACTTGAATCTCAAAAAGGAGAACCTAGTAAATCTTTGAAGGCTTTATCTACATCTTTTACTCTTCCTTGTCCATCTTTCAATTCAACACTTTTACAGTATTCTTTGCATAAACAGAGTATTTTAAGCCACAACTTACCAAAACACTTTATTGAAGTGCATAATCTTTCTGTATACCTTCCTTAATATGACTTTCAAATTCATATCTTAAAAGCTATCTTCTATCCTGGGCAGCATACACTAATTTCCAACTGTCTGTTACTCTTCAGTTAGCTATGAACCAATTCCTCAAATTATTCTCTAAAAGTTCTCATAAACCACCTTCCAAACATGTTTTTCTTCTTTTATTTCCCATTTAGGATCCAACATGATCTCTATCATACAGAATTACCTGAGTTTTCTTTGCTTCATTTTTTCCTCTTAATTCTAGGACATTATTATTACCCTAAAACGTGTTTCTTATCTATTCAGAGCATTCCCTGATTCTCTCTTCACTTTCTGTTCCAACCTTTATTGTATCTTCCTCTGATTATTTAAATAGCCATGTACATTAAAACATTTGCTCAAACTTATTCCTTTTATATTATTACATTCTTTCTTTTTCTACATCTAGAAAAAAATTCATTCACTTTCAGGGTCAAGGTAAAAAATCACATCCAGTTGAAGTATTCCTCATGTTCTGTACACCCAAGCAGAATAAAATAATCGTCCCTATAGTTTGGTGCTTACAGAACAATAGTTAATTATTTATATGTGTCTTCCACATAAAATTGTGAATATTTTGAAGGCACATAAACTGTCTTCCATTTTTAGAACTATTCCCCTCTGAGTGTGTCACAAATCTAAGTATAGTTCCAGGTTACTTTTTGTGCTATCATAGTAGCAGGAAGATCAGGAGTCCAAGAATGCCTGAATTTAGCCTTCCAGTTATATTGTCTCTTAAAAGGGCTCATAGTAGAAATCTACACATATGGGGAAATCTCTAAATTGAAATCAAAGTACCATTTAATTTACAGCATTGAAAATTAACAGTATTCCTCTCTACTTATAAAATATGAATGGTAGACAACCTGGACTCTAATCAGCCTACAAACTCCTTCTCCCAAAGGTAAGGGGAGCTGAGAAGTAGTGGACTTAAGCAGCCCTGGGCTGCAGTGAGAAGGGAAAAGTTCTCTTAATTTTAATAAATGGTTGTATGGCATTGAATTATGTATTGCTCCTATTTTGGTGCAGACAAGAGATAGGTACATAATAAATAAATAATACCAATTTTTAAACTCTATTCAATATCATAGATTGAGAAACTTACAATCATTCATAGTATCCAGTTTTCCCCCTTAGTCCTTGAATTATTCCCATTAATGGTTAGAGCTTTTGAGCTCTTTGTATCTTTGAAAGATAATCAAGATAATTTAGTTATATGATATCTCATTGAAATACCACAGCATAGTAGAGCACAGTTGTCAAAATGACATTTATAAGTTTCTAAGTGAAGGCTACTTCTATAATGAAATAAAATACTTCCAGATTATCCTACATAAAACCAAATACTGAAGTAGAAAATCATGGCTGCTTCTGTGGATATGACTCAATATTCTGTGGGATGACTTCAATATTTGAACAGGTTCTTATAATTTAAGTAATATGGATATACACAGAACCAAAATTTACAGGAACAGCAGTACATAGGAGTAGAGCAGTATGAGGAAAAGCTACTATACTATGACTTAAGCAGGTTTTAAATATGGCAATTGAATCCATTTTTAACTGACCTATTAAATTCCATTACTTTTTATCTAATGAGATAAATAGTACTGAAAAAATAATTGAGATGTCTCAAATAAACAGAGATCATAGAAGTGTGTAATATAATTAGCATGGAAAGAAGTAGAAAAGATGTATCTGATATGGTCTTGGGACCAGAATTCCTTGATCCTCACTTTCTTCATTTTGATTTTGAAAGATTAAAAAAAAAAAGTTCTTCTGACTATCTCATAGAAAAATGTTAATAAATGAAAATAATTTTTTAGAAAACTTGTTGAAAATCTCACTGTGTGGCCATATGCAAGATACTGATATCTAGACCAGAGTTCTGTATTGACATAAGAATATAGGAACACAATTTGCTTTTATCAATTGGAAGAACCCTAATTTTTTATCCTGTATGTAAAATGAAACTTGCGGTTGTGCATCAAAATCTGAAGATGTTCATTGCAATGTTTCAAACTCATTACCTTAATACTAGATAGCATAAGAAAATGTGGAGGACAAGGGCTTCTGTGTTAACTTGCTGTTTCTTCCAATGCTGAGTACAGATATCCTTATATATTTCTATAATCTTTCCCTAAAACTGTTTCTCTAGTGGCAAATGTTCCACCCTAATACTGTGGACTTTGAGCACTAAAACTCAAACTGTGCATCATACTTAAAGGGGTTCTACATAATCTGCCCTATTCCTCCAACCTCACCTTTACAGTTCTCTCCATTTATTTCCCACCTATCACACAGGCGGCGGCGGCGGCGGCTGCTGCTGCTGCTTCTTCTTCTTCTTCTTCTTCTTCTTCTTCTTCTTCTTCTTCTTCTTCTTCTTCTTCTTCCCGATGTTCAGTTTCAAACCTTTAATGACCCCCATCTCCCTGCAGGCTTATTTCTGCTCCTCGAATACACTGACCATGTTCTCAGCCCAGGGCTATTTGAGCATATTGCTCTCAGCACTTTGTAAGGTTTATTCCTTGATATCAGGCAAGTTTGAGTTCAAATGTCACTTTCACAGAAAAGGCTTTACTAACATAACTATCTGAGGAATCTTCCTGACCATAAAAGTCTCCAAGTCACTCTATCACAGCATTATATATTTTTTCCTTTATATATTTAGTGTTTTGGAAATTATTGGATATATTTATTCATTTTTTTGTTTAATGTCAGTATCTCCCCATGGACTGTGCATGTCCTATCACAAAGGGGGACATTTTCTATTGCTCTCTTATCTCCCCAATATTTGAAACAATTCCCAACACATGGAAATTTCACATACATGCGTTCACACATGCGCACACACACACACCGTGGAGTATTGTATGGAAGCTGGGTTGCAATGGTTTACAAGATTCAATTTTGCAAAACATCTCTTCCTGAGTTCCTCAACATCGCATTGGGAGTTTGAAATTGTCCAGGTGGCAGCTTTTTCTTCAAAGAATCAAAGAACACTACAAATCAGGGATTCTTTCTTTCTTTCTTTCTTTCTTTCTTTCTTTCTTTTTTTTTTTTTGAGAGTCTGTTGTTAAATATTTACTGGCCTTTCTATATATGACAGAGATAATGAAATTCTTCTCCTATAACTATAAAATTCCTTTTCTATAACTAAGATCTGAAGTTAGGAAAATATATATGAGAAAGAGCTTTATTCTTTCTATATGCAGTACCAGTGTGGTGAAAAAAATCACAAAAACAAAAACAATGCTTCTAAGCCACTGATGAGAAAAGCAGCCCAGGAAACCATCAGAAAATCATCCATCACATCACAAGCTTTGATGCCAAATAATTCTGAAGAATAACGAATATTTATGACTATGAATAATTGATTTTTGCCTCCTGATAGTATTCTAATTTCTAAATAATGATCACAAAAACTGTTTCGCCATAATGTACCTCTTATTTTTTCTAGCTACAAGTAATGTGCTCATACATCCATTTATTTGCAATTACAATCTGTCCTTTCTGATGTAAGGATGGGACAGGAGCTAATTTTTGTACTTCTCTGGTCTCAAAATGTAAGTTCAACCTTCAGGCACCCTTTTATCTGAAGATAACATGGCTTTTTCATGAACATTTCACATTCAGTATTCAGAACTTCAGCACTACCAAACATAGTGCCTGCATTATGAATACAGGTACTTTCTTCCAGAAATAACTCTATTGACTATGATGTTGTGAGATAAACTACTGGAGGAAATAATGAGTAGTTATCATTTATTGTATATTTACTATCCCAGGCATTGTGTCATGTTCTTTGTATTCATTCGTGTTATTTTTTTTTTCAATCAGCTCATTGATATTATGAACAAGTTATTTTTATTATTTTAATTTTAAAGATAAGGAAATGTATAATTAGACAATTCTTCCCATGGTCTCACTGGTAGTAAGTAAAGAAGATAAAATTCAAATCCGGGCAGTCTAATTTTAGAGTTAATAGACTTCATACAGGTCTCAAGCATACTGTCGTTCCACAAAAACTAAAATCACTAATAACAGCTCAGAGGGCTTGGGATATTCAAAAGGCAAAGAATCAATAACATACCCACAGGAGCTTGTCCTCTAAAATGGGAAGTAGGGCATATATAAATATGTATGTGCATTCAGCCACACATCTCTCCTGTAGATCATTCTGAAGAATAATTTGCTTGATTGATTGAGTTATTCATTCATTTTGTTTGGGTAGAAATAAAAATAAAGTATAGAACATGAGTCACACTTAGAATGGTTGGATTAGGTGATAAAATTATATATGAATATTTTAAACGGGTTTGTATAGATTTTTTTTCATTTATCCAAGGACTAAATAAACATAAAATTGATGATATTTTTCTGAATTAAGATATGATGGAAATTTGCATAAAGGCCAAAAATGAATAGCCTTTGGGAAAAAACATTCCAGGTAGCAAGATACACAACCATGGAATTAATATGTTGAAAAAAATAATTAAATAATCAATTTGAATCTGTCATATCCTGTCTTACCAGAAATTTACCCTATGTTAATTGAAAAGCAAGAAATAGTTGTTTCTGCTTTCCTTATTCCACTATGGTTTTTTGGTATTGTTAAATAAAGGGTTTCCAGAATACTCCCTATATTAGAGATAGTCCATTGCTTATGGAGCTGGAACTCAAAGAAGTTTAAAAGGAAGAAGTTATCCTGTTGTCTAGTTATAAAACAAAAACAAAACAAAACAAAAAACCCTCAAGGTTGTATAATATAATTTATACATTAATTCCATTGCCTTCAATACAGAGCTGATGTAGAAGTAGAGCCTCTGGTTCTTTATTTTAAGCAGCTATAAGATTTTTCTTCTTTCATTTCTTTATTTTTTTTTAATAATTTTATTTATTTATTTATTTGAGAGAGAGATTGAAAGAGAGAGCACAAGCAGCAAGAGCAGCAGAGGGAGAGGGAGAAGCAGACTGGCTACTGCCACCAAGCAGGGACCCAGATGTGGCGGTCAATCCCAGCACCCTGGGATCATGACCTGTGCTAAAAGCAACCACTTAACCTACTGACACACCCAGGTGCCTGTTTCTTCTCTCTTTTTAAGTAAACACTTACTTTTAGGGGCACCTGGGTGGCTCAGACCTATGCCTTTGGCTCATGATCCCAGGGTTCTGGGATCCAGCCCAATGTTGGGCTCTCTGCTCAGCAGGGAGCCTAGTTCTCCTTCTCCCTCTGCCTGCCACTCTCTCTCTCTTTCTCTTTTTCTCTCTCTGTCAAATAAATAGATAAAATTAAAAAAAAAAATACTAAAATAAAATAAACGTTTAATTTTAGAATAGTTTTAAATATACCAAAAATTGTAAAGACAATATAGGCAGGAGGAGTACCTGGGATGGCTCAGTTGGTTGGGCAACCAGCTCTTGATTTCAGTTCAGGTCCTGATCTCAGGGTGGTGGGATCGAGCCCCCACTTGGGCTCCATACTCAGCAGGGACTCTGCTTGCGATTCTCTCTCCTTCTTCCTCTGCCCCTCCCCACACCAAACTTTCTCTCTCACACAAATAAATAAATAAATATTTAGGGAAAAAAAAAGACAATACAAAGTTCCCATCTACCTCCTACCCAATATTCGCTATTTTAAAATCTTATATTTTTATAATATATTTGACTTCACTTACGAACTAATTAAGATACACTTTCAATTGAAGTCCATAGTTTATTTAAATCTCTTTAGTTTTTACCAAATGTTTTTTTGTGTGTTAAAATCTCATCCAGAATACAATACTGTATTTAGTCATTATATTTTCTGAGGTTCCTTTTGTTTTATGTTTGTTTGTTTTGTTTTTTGTTTTGTTTTGTTTTTAAGATTTTATTTATTTGATGGAGAGAGAGAGATCACAAGTAGGCAGAGAGGCAGACGGGGGGTGGGGGGTGGGGTGGGGAAGCAGGCTCCCTGCTGAGCAGAGAGCTCGATACGGGGCTTGATTCCAGGACCCTAAGATCATGACCTGAGCCTAAAGCAAAGGCTTAACCCACTGAGCCACCCAGGCACCCCGTGAGGTTCCTTCTGATTGTGACTGTTTTTCAGTTTCCTTGTTTTGATGACCTTGACAATTTTGATAAGGAACAGGTGAGTTATTTTGTAGAATGTCCTTTAATTGAGATTTTTTAAAATGTTTTTCTCATGATTGTTCTGAGGTTTAGGGTTTTGGGGAGCAAGACGACAGAGATAAAGTGCCTTCATCATCACATCATATCAGGAAACACTAACAGCATGATTTACTACTCTTCATGTTAACTGATCACATTCTCCAGATAATGTTAGACTTTTCATTGTAAAATAACTTGTTTCTCTCCTTTTCTATGCTGTACTTTTAAAAAGGAAGTCAATAAATGTAGTTTACTGACTCATTCCTTACATAACAAGTGAGAACTTATGAATGTTATATAGTGAATTTATATAGTATATATCCTTTCTGACTGGCATGCTTTACGTAGCATCATGTATTTAAGATTCATTTAGGTTTTGTGTGTCTGGATGGAGCACATCTTTTCAGTAATTGAATAGTATCTCACAGTATGAATATACATAGTTTGCTTACCTATTCAACTACTGAGAACATTTTCATGGCTTCTAGTTTTTGGCAATTATAAAAAATAACCTGCTATCAACTTTGCTTACAAGTTTTTGTATGGACAGAAGTTTTCAAGTTAACTGGGTAAGTACAAAGAAGTGTCATTGTATACTAAGACTATGTTGTAGCTTTTTAAAGAAATGGCAGGCTGTCTTTCAAAGTGTTTATACCATTTCTATCCCCACTAGCCAAAAATGAGAATTCCTGTACTCTGCATCATCACCAACAATTGTTATTGTCAGGTATTTGGGATTTTAATACATGCAAAATGGCATCTTGTTGTTTTAATCTGTAATTTCCTGATGACAAAAAATGTTTGGTTGTGATTCATATGCTAACATGCTATTTCTATATCTTCTTTTGTGAGGTGGCTGTTCAGATCTTTGAGCCACATTTATTTTTTTATTTTTAATTCTTTAAAAGTTACAGGGATATTTTGCTAATTTGGATATAAGTCCTTCATCAGATGTGTTTTGCAATATTATTTCCCAGTTTTAGCTTGCTTTTTTTTTTTTATTGGCTTAATAGTGTTTTCATGGAGCAGACATTTTAAATTTTAATAAAGTCAATTTTACATTTTATTTTCTTTCATGTATTATGCTTTTGTTATTTTATCTAAAAATTCATCAGCAAACCCAAGGTCAGCATAATTTTCTCCTATATTTTTTTCTAGACATTTATAGTTTTACATTTTACAATGTCTTCTATGATGCATTCTGAATTAAATTATGTGAAAGGAGTAAAATCTGTGTCTGGGCTCTTATTTTGCTTATTTTTATAGTATAATGTGTTAAAAAATCACCTCCCTCTCTCTCCATTGCTTTTGTGCCTTGTCAAAAATTAAGTAACTATGTTTATGCTAGTCTGTTTCTAGGATCTCTACCCTGTTCCATTCTTTTATGTGTCTAACCAATACCATGCTATCTATATGATTCCATCTTTAAAATAAGTTTTAAAATCTGATACTGTGAGTTATTCAACTTGGGTTTTCTTCTACAATATTCTCTTTGCTATTCTAGCTCTTTGATTTCCACATAAATTTTAAAATAATTTGTCAGTATATATGAAAGAATTTGCTGGGATTTTGATTGCATAGAATCCAAACTGGGAAGAATTAACTCTTAACAATATTGAGGTTTTCAGTGAAAGAACACAGAATATTTTTCCATTTATTTAAGTCTTTGTTTACTTTTATCGGTTTTGAAGTTTTCTACTTATAAATCCTGGACACATGTTGTTAGATTTATACCTATTTATTTATTTATTTATTTGGGTGCAATTGTAAATGGTACTATGTTCTTAATGTCAAACTCCAATTTTATGAAACAAATTAACTTTTGTATATTAATCTCATATCCTATAGTCTTGCTCTAATTTCTTATTAGCTGAAGGAGGTTTGTTTTTGTTTTTGTTTGTTTGTTTTCCTCTGTTTCTTTTGTAGATTATTTGGCTTTTTCTACACAGAGAATAAGATCATCTGCAGAGAAAAGCAGTTTATTTCTTCCTTTCCAATTTGTATATATTTATTTATTTATTGTGCCTTATTGTACTAAAGGAATTCTAGTTAACCTGCCTTTCTTACTTTGAATAAATCCCATAGTAAATAAAATACTTTATTGCGTTTCCACTAGCTCACCTCAGTGCTTAAAAATGCTCTTGCCTTTTGTTTCAATGGAGATGAGCTCATCTCTCTCCTCTTTAGCAATAGTCTTAAATAGTCTTCTTTGCCTGTTTAACTCCATCCAGTGCAATTTTTCTTTGACAATATCAGATGCTCCAAATTCCTGTATTAGCCATATGTTTGTCTCCCATATTGACTTCCTCATATACTTCTCCACAGAGATTGTCTTTAGCTACTCTTATTTATGTATTATTATATTTCCCTCCATATCTGTTGTGCTGATACTTTAAAGGGGAGGAAGATCATTCTATAAACTTCTGATTAAACTTCAGTCATGTATTACAACTTTGTGTGGGAGGTTTATCCTTCACAACTGTTTCTCCATAACTTACTCCTGCTGCTCTCTACTTTTTTTCACCTGGCTGCTCTATTCCCAACCCATTTCTCTGAAATGGTATAAAGCCATGAGCCCTGTTGACTGTGCCCTCCAACTTTAGTGAGGCAGCAAGACTCGAACAGATTTAAGTTGGGAGAAATTTCTCCTCACTCTAAGAGTAAATTTCAGAATATGCTGTCTAAGTTCTTTGCACTGGAAAGTAGCCCATTGCTATGGAGAAGATTGTTTCATAATATTCTTGCTTTCTCCTGTTAAAGATAAGAAGAGGTTTTGTTTTGTTTTGTTTTGTTTTGTTTTTGTTTTTTGTTTTAGATATCTACTGTAAAAATCTAGTGAATATACACTGTAAAAATTCCAAAAAGTAACCTCAAGAAGTTGTTGGGAAACCTCTAAGTCTGAATCCCCTTGAATTTTTTCTTCTAATGCTGGTCTCAACTCATTCTCCAGCAGTTCATCAAAATTATGATTTAAGTGCCCTTATTAATTTATTCCTCAACAGCTCCTGCTCTAGTTAGATTGATCTTGGTTTCTAGATCTCTCTGAATGAGCCTGTCTGTCAGGATTGCAGGGTGGCAGTTTACCCAGTCACCTCAATTCTTGAAGGTTCCAAGTAAAATCATTGCTTATCAGTTAGTCCAGGTTGGGAGTAAAGACTGTTAATTTATCTAATGACTATTTTAAGTATTATTATTATTAATTCTAACTTTTCTCTTCTCCCCACTTTAACATCATACACTAAACCTTCATGTTATATAAAAATGGCTTGGTGACCTGAACTACACAAATGAAAAATTCCCTAGAAACACCACAGATGCAAAAATATCTAATATTTTATCGTTGTATATTTTTTTCATTTTCACAGGAATAATATCTCAGTGGAGAGCCACACAAGGCAAGAAAGTTGGGATAAAAAGAAAAAGATGTACAGTTTTGGAACGATATAAGAAGGGGTTTAAATCAGAGAAAAATAGAAATTTTCTCTTTTCTGTTCTCATTAGAGCCTATCATAAATTCTTTTAAAGATAATGAAAACATACAATTTATTATTTTAACTATATCTATACCTAATTTGTTTATATTACTATATCTATATATCTCACTTTAGAATTTGCATTCAGTTGCTTTCAACAATTTTTAAAATCTTCATTACATTTATTCATTAAATTGTGATAACATGTTTTCCTGATTGTGGTACTTAAAACAAAGAAGATAGGTATAAATATTTTGGTAACTTCATTAAAAAATATGTTTATCAGTATTGCTTACACATTGTTGTTTAAAAGCTTAAATTTTGTGGTGTGTGCTAAGCATTCTAAAAGCATTTAAATGTAAATTGTAGTTAGCATTTTAAAGTAAATATGAGCAAGTTATGTCCTGAGGTGGGAGTATAACTCACCAGATTATGTTTGGACTACTTTAAGAATCACTGTAAAGACAACACTATGTATTTATAGTAATCCAGACTATACTTTCAGGTAAAAAAGACAAATTATTATTTTCTAATTTTTCTTATTTATTGTTTATTCTTTCATTAATTTGTTAAATGTTGAGAAATGGGCCAAAGGAAATAAACATTATTTAAAACTTTAGTTAAAAATTTTAAATTTTCTCCATGACTATAACAATTTACTCTCAGTCACACAATGACTGAGAATGCCTGTATTTTCATACCCTTTTTCAGATTATAGAGTTATACAAACTGCATGTATTTGAAATATGTGAAACATCAACACTAAATATCGTGAAACTATCAGCACATAAGCTGATAAACATATATACATCTATCCCAGAAGTTTTATTTTGCCCCTTTGAAACCCAACCATTTCTCCTCTTCCCTCTTTATCCCTAATCACTGATCTGCTTTCCACACTATAGATTGCATTTTCCAGAATTTCATATGAGACAATGAAAGATAATGAAAAATATGTAGAATTTTTGGTCTGACTTTTTTTACACATAATTATTTTGATATTTGTCCATATTTCCTATAAAAATTCATTTTTTATTACTGGGTAGAATTCCCTCTTGTGGATATACCATAGGTTATTTATCTATCTCATATTCATGAGCATGAGGCTTCTTTCCAGTTTGGATCTATTACAAATAATGTTGCTGTGAACATTTTGGTCAGTCTTTGTGTTGACATGTGCATGGTCATATAGTAAATGTATCTTTAATTTTTTAAAGAAATAGTAAAAAATGCTTTCCAAAGTGTTTGTACAATAGTACATTCCAACCACTGATATATAAATATACAGTTTCTCCATAACTTTATTTTAAATGATATAATTTTTTTTAAATTTTAGCCATTCTAGGGGATGTGTAGTATATCTCATTGTAGTTTTAATTTACACCCCCTTAATAATGGATAATGTTGTGTCTTTAAAAATATTTATTTGACATCTGTACATGTCTTCTTTGGTAAAGTGTTTAAATCATTTGTCCATTTTTCAACTTGGGTTGACTCTTTTGTTTAAATTATAAGAATTCCATATATATTATGGATATGAACCTATTATCAAATTTGTGTTTTGTAAATATTTTCAATTTGATGAAACCAACTAATTGATTATTTCCATTATAGTTCATGATTTTTATTCTGTGTTCAAGAAACCTTGCAAAAATCATTGTCACTTTATTGATTGAAAAAACAATGTTCCTTTATTATTTTCAATAATATTTAGAGATTGAGTTCTTGTGTATAGGTCTATGATCAACTTTGAGTTAATTTGGGTCAAGATACTCAGTGCTTATCTATCCAATTGTTTTAGCACTTTGTTGGAAAGACTATTTTTTGGTGAATGAATTGTTTTGGCATTTTTGTTTATTAATTGACTGTATATATTTTACAACTCTAGACACTTTATCACTTTGCTTGTTTGTTTTGTTTTGGTTTTTAGATTTTATTTATTCATTTTGCACTAGAGACAGAGAGAGATAACATAAGCCGGGGGAGGGACAGAGGGAGAATTTCAAGCAGACTCCATGCTAAGTCCAATGCAGGGTTTGATCCACGATCCTAAGATCCTGACCTGAGCCAAAATCAAGATCCAGATGTTCAACTGACTGAGCCACCCAGACACCCTAGTCTTGGTTTTTTGATCTACGTGTATACCTTTTTGCCAACAACACGCTCTTAATTACTGTACCTTTATAATAATAAAACAAGTCTTAAAATTACATAGTGCAAGACCTCAGATTTTGTTTCTCTATTTCATAGTCAGTTTGGCTTTGTTAGGTTGTTTGTATTTTCACATAAGTTTTGAATAATTTCTACAAAAGCCTTCTGGGATATTGATTGAAGTTGCCTTGAACAATAGATCATTTCTAGACATTTTAACAATAATGAGTTTTCGAATCCATAAACATGATATATTTCTCCATTAATTTGGCTCTTCTTTAATTGTTATCATCAATGATTTCATTTTCCAGGATATTGGATTTGCATATATTTGTTCAAATGTATCCCTAAGTATGTCACATTTCAGAGATCACATATCTTGATCATAGAAGGAATACATTCAGTCATTCACCATTTACTGTAATCTGAGCTCCAAATCTTTTGTTGAAGTTTTATAAGGATGATTATTTTCTTTGTATTGATTGTTCATGGAGGGTTTTTGTCAAGTACGACTGTTGAATGTTATCAATGCTTTTTCTACTCTGTTGAAATGATATTTTTAGTTTTTTATGTGTTAAATTTTATGGATTAATGTTTCCAATGTTAAACCAGACATATTTCTGGTCTGAAAAAAAATACGATATATTAAACTTTTTTCTATATATTTCTAAACTAAATATATATTGCTAAACTAAATTTGGTAATGTTTTATTGAAAATATTGGCTTTTGTGATCATGAGGGTTATTGGTATGTAGGTTTGAGACTTCCTCTTACCCCCACTTTAATGTCTTCTGGCAATTTTGGCCTTATAATATGAATTTGGAAGTATTTTCTCCTCTTGAATTTTCTAGGAAAGTTATTTTAGAATTTGTATTACTTATTTTCTAACTATTTCATAGAATTCACAAGTCAAACACTATAGGTCTGAAATTTTCTTTATAGGGAGATTTTCAACTCAAAGTCCAATAATTTTCATAGATAGTTATCAAGTTTCCACAAGTCAGCTTTGTTTATGTTGTTCAAGGAATTTGTCAATATCCTCTGGGTTGTCAAATTAATTGGCATAAATGTGATTCTTTTAATGTCTATAATGCCTTCACTCACTTATGGTATAAATATTTGTGTCTTCCCTTTAAAAAAAAAAAAATAGTCTAGGGGCGCCTGGGTGGCTCAGTCATTAAGTGTCTGTTCAGCTCTGGTCATGATCCCAGCATCCTGGAATCAGCCCCTCATCTGGCTCCCTGCTCACCAGGAAGAATGCTTCTCTCTTCCACTCCCTCTGCTTGAGTTCCCTCTCTTGCTATCTCTCTCTGTCAAATAAATAAACAAAATATTTAAAAAAATAAAATACTAAATAAAATAAAATAAAAAATAAAAAAATAGTCTACTTGAGTTTTATCGATTTTATCACAAGTTTTCAAAAAGGATGAGCTTTTGTTTCATTGATTTTTTTTTCTTTTTAATGCACAGATTTCTGATTTTTCATTACTATTTTTCTCTTGTTTTTATTGATTTAATTTTCTTTTTTAGGTTTTTTGGGTTTTTTTGTTTAGTTTTGTTTTTGTTTTTTTTTTTAGGTGGAAGCTTAGGTCATTAAATAAGATTTTCTTCTCTTTTCTAATGCAGATAGCCCATAATTTATGATGGTTCGAGTTACGATTTTTTCCTTTACAGGGATTCAAAAGCAATACATATTCAATAGAAATTGTACTTTAAATTTTGAATTTTGATTTTTTTCCCCAGGCTAATATTATGTGGTATAATACTGTCTTGTGATGTTTGGCAGTTACAGCCACCTGAAGCTCCAGTCAGCCATGCAATCATGAGTGTGAACAACCAGTACACTTAAAACCATTCTGTACCCAGAAGACCATTCTGTTTTCAGTATTCTCTTTCGGTATAGCATTCAATAAATTACATGAGCTATTCAGCACTTTATTAGACAATAACCTTGGTGTTAGATGAGTTTGCCTAACCATAGATGACTACAAGTGTTCTGGCAAGTTTAAGATAGGCAGGACTAAGCTATGATGTGCAGTATGTTGGGTGTATTAAATGCAACTCCAAGTTAAATAATTTTCAACTTACAATGGGTTTATCAGGAGTTAGCACATTGTAAGTTAAAAAAGATATGCAGAGACATTTCTTGCCATAGTTTTCTATAAAGGCTGTCTCAGATGCATCACATGAATTTGAGGTCATCTTTTCATCTTCAATCAGATCTAACTACTTTTCATATATATTCTCTAATCCATTATTATTTTAATTGTGTTGACTGTTTTTCAAATGTTTTGGGATTTTTCAGTTTTCTTTATTTTATTGATTTTGATTTTTACTTTCCTTCAGTTGTAGTCAGAGGACATGTTATATAAGATTCAAATCCTTTTAAATTTATTGAAACATGTCTTTATAGCCCAGAATAAATTCTACCTTGATAAATATTGTAAGTAAACTTAAGAAGAATATGTGTTCTATGGATTTTGGCTGAAATGTTTTGTAATTATCAATTAGATTAAATTAGTATTACTCAAGTCTTCTATATTCTTAATGACTTTCTGTGTACTTGTATTAATTATTGAGAAAGGGGAGTGAGATTATGGAAAAATAATTTGATTTTATAAATTTCTCTCCTCATATTTATACAATTCACTCTTGATTTTGAAGCTGTTATTTGGTGCATCAACAGTTGGGGGATTTTTATGTCCTTTTGACAATTTTACCTTTTTGTCAGTATAGAATGACTTTCTTTATTGCTGTTAATGTTTTTTTTCCTCTAAAATCTACTAATAATAATATACCACAATACTTTTTTCTAATTAGTGTGGATGTTGTATATTTTTCTCTTTTTATTTAGATGCATTTCTGTTTTAAGTTTAATTTCTCCACTCTAGGGAGTGCATAGCTGGACCTTGTTCTTGTCCTACTTTGGTAATCTGCCATTTAACTACAGTCTTTAGGTCATTTACATTTAATATGATTATCAATTGTGTTTAAAGCTAATGTCTTGTCATATGCTCACTATTTGTCCCTTCTAGTGTGTCTTCTCTTTTCCCTATTTAGCATTATTAATAGCATGTCTTTTGTTATTGTTTTTAAGTCTTTTGTCACTTTATTAGCTATCACTTTTTTAAAAAACCTTATTTTTTTAAAATAGTTTTAAATTTACTGAATAATTACTGTTTCTATGTACTCTACACCTAGTTTGTTCTATTATTAATTTCTCCTGAGACATTGACCTATGGCCTATTTAAAAGTCTATTGTTTAACTCCAAATATTTTGTGATTTTCTAGCTACCTCTCTGTTATTGATTTCTAGTTTAATTTCATTGTGGTCTGAGAACATACTTTGTAAGATTTCTGTCCATTTAAATTGATTTATTTGTGTTTTATGGCGAAGAAAGTGGTTTATCTTGGTAAATGCTCCATGTGAGCTTGAGAAGAATGTGGATTCTGCTGTTGTTGAATAGAGCAGTCTATAAATGTCAATTAAGTCTAGGTGATTAATGGTGTTGCTCAGTTCAACTATATTCTCACTGATTTTCTGCCTGCTAGGTCTATCAATTATATTATGAGGGGTTGTTGAAGCCTCCAACTCTAATAGTGGATTTGTTTATTTTTCCTGGAAAATCTATCAGTTTTTTCTCACCTATTTTGGCATGCTGATAGTGCATACATACTAATGATTGTCATGTTATTGGAGAATTGACCCCTTTAGCATTATGTAATGTCCCTCTTTATCCCTGAAAATTCCCCTTGTTCTGAATTCAGTTTAGTTAAAATTAATATAGGTATTCTAGATTTCTTTTTGTTAGTATTTGTGTAAGGTATCATTCTCCATTCCTTTACTTATAATCTATGAATGTTTTTGTGTACAAAGTGGATTGCTTCTAAACATATTATTTTTTCCACTCTGAAAGTCTCTGTCTTTTGATTGATATACTTAAAAACATTCACATTTAAAATAATTTTTAATATAGACAGATTAATATTGGCCTTCTCTGTAATTATTTTCTTTTTTTTTTTTTTTTTTTTTTTTAAAGATTTTTATTTATTTATTTGTCAGAGAGAGAGAGAGAGAGGGAGAGAGAGTGAACGAGCACAGGCAGGCAGAGTGGCAGGCAGAGGCAGAGGGAGAAGCAGGCTCCCCGCTGAGCAAGGAGCCCGATGCGGGACTCGATCCCAGGACGCTGGGATCATGACCCGAGCCGAAGGCAGCTGCTTAACCAACTGAGCCACCCAGGCGTCCCTCTGTAATTATTTTCTATTTCTTGTGCTTATTCCTTGTTTCCATTTTATCCTCCCCCTTTTTTTCATCTTTTCTGGTTTTACTTCAACATTTTATATGATTGAATTCTCTCTCTGCTTTTAGGACATCAGTTATTCTTCTTTATAAAAACTTTTGTTTCAGTGGTTGCCTTAAGTATTCAATATACATTTTAGCTAATCTAAGTCCTTTTCAAATAGTACTCTACTGCCTCATGTATTGTTCAGGTAACTTATAAAAGAGTGTTCTATTTTTTATAACATTGTACCCATTTCACTTATAATACAAACACTAAATACATTGTTACTATTATTATTTTGAATAGTTATTATATCAACTAAGAATAAAAGAAATAAAATCTTTTATTAAGCTTACCTTTACTCCTCCCACAATTTTCCTTTCTGTATATAGATGTGAGTTTCTGATCTACACCATTTTCTTCTGCTTGAAAAACTTATTTTAACATTTTTTACAAGTCAACTCAACTGATTAAGTCCTTGTCTTTCACAGATGAAGGCTAATACTGCTGGATATAGAGTTCTATGTTGTTTATCTTTCAATACTTCAAATATTTCAGTCCGCTGTTTTTTTTTTTTTTAATTTTTTACTTTTTTGATAACATGTCTGGTAAAATTTTTATCTTTGTTCCTCTCTAGATAAAGTTTTTTTTTTTTTTTCTACTTTGGCTTTATTTAAGCTTTTCTCTTTGTTTTTGGTTTTCTGCAGTTTAAATATGATAGTCCTGTTTAGTATTTATCTGTTTAATAGTCTCTGAGCTTCCTGGATCTGTGGTTTGGTTCTCAATATCATTTTGAAAACTTTGAGCTATTAATACTTCAAATATTTCTTCAGCTTTTCTCTTCTTCTGACATTCCCGTTATACTTCAGTTTTTCTTTTAAAAATTTCCCATAGTTCTTGGACATTCTGGTCCTTCCCCCCCCCGCCCATTCTTTTGTTCTCTTTGCACTTCACTTTTGGAAATTTCTGTTGACCTATTTTCGACTCACTGATTCTTTCTTCATCTATGTCCAATCCCTTGATGAACCTATCAAAGCCCTTCATTTCTGTTAGCTTGTTTTCAATTTCTAGCTTTTCTTTTCTTTTTCTGCTAACATTACCTTCTGTTTTTTCATGCTGTCTACATTTTTCATTGGATCTCTTAACATATTACTCATGGTTATTATACATTGTCTGATAATTTCAAAATCTTTATTATACCAGAATCCATTTTTGGTGTCTGCCTTGTCTTTTTAGACTTTTTTTCTTGCCTTCTAACTACCTTATATATATATATATATTTTTTTTTTCTTGAATGTTGAATGTCAAATATACTTGGTAATAATAACTGAGATAAATGAGCTTTTTTTTTTTTGTGAGGTTTTATGCTTATCTGGCTAGGAGTTGTGTTTTTGGCTAGGAAGAGTGTTTTTTGTTTGATATACCTATGGATACCTGAGGCTTTATTTTTCTTTAGTGTCCTCATTTGGTTTCCACTGATGTTTTTGTGTCTCTAAGAACTTCTAAAATAGGGTCTATACTGTATGATTTTTTTTTTAGCCTATAATCTATTGTTTTCATATTGGAGCCATGTTGGTGCAATTGTAAATGTGGAGGAGTTGATGTCTTGCATGTCTTAGGATTAAATTTCAGTCTTCTTTTGTGCCTCTGTTTCTGCACTGGGACATTCATAAATGTTTCATTGTTTCTTCTTCTCCTCCCCCTCCCCCTTCCTCTCCCGCTCTCCCTCCTCCTCCTCCTCCTCCTCCTTCTCCTCCTCCTCCTCCTCCTCCTCCTTCTTCTTCTTTCTTCTTGTATGTGATGGGAAAGCTAAAGAGGACTGAATTTGGGTAATTGTCCTTCTTCCAGATAAATAAGTTCTGGTAAATCTTTTCTCCTTTAGAGTAGGGTTTTGTTATGTAGAATACTCCAGGTGTATTTTATTTTATTTTATTTATTTTATTTTTTCCAGGTGTATTTTAACTGGTTGCTTTTTCTCTACCTCTGCTTGAAAAGCCAGAAGATTTTTCTTGACTTTTCAATATAAGAAATTATTTGGGCCCCTAGATAGAATTGGGAAGGGCCTCTAAAACTGTAGACCCTAGTAGTTTTCCACTCTCATGGCTGTCCACACTCTGCCCCCAGGAAATCATCAAAATTTTCATGTAAGCCTTCCTTCCATCTCATTTCACTAATACATTACTCTCTTTCTGTTTTACATTTACTTTACATATAATATAAATTCTGTTTCATTTTTTATTTGCTTTTAACTATGTACCTTTGAAGAGATTTAAAATTAAGAAAGTACATTACTTTTTATTTACTTGTATACATACAATTTCTCTTTCTTTTGGTTCCTTGTGTAGATCTAAATTTGCATCTGGTATATTTTTTAATGCCTAAAAAACTTCCTTTATCTTTTTCTGAAGTACAGATCCCTCAATGATTGATTTTTTCAGTTTTTAATGTCTGAAAAAGCCTGATTTCATATATATTTTTAAAAGAGAATTTTATCTCATATAGAATGTAGGGTGATAGTATTTTCCATTTTTTTTCTTTCAAAACTTCAAAGATATTGCTCCACTATCTTCTCATTTGCATTGGTTCTCACAAGAGATCTACCCTCACTGTTTTTTGTTTGTTTGTTTGTTTGTTTTTTCATCTTTAATGTGTCTTTTTCTTTGGTTGCTTTTGAGAGCTTCTCTTTAAAACCTATTTTTGAGCTTACAGATTATGATAAACATTCTTGGAGTTTTCTTCATGCTCATTGGGTTTTGAGTTTGTTAATCTTCCTAAATTTGGGGTTGACAGTTTTGATCAAATTTAGAAAAATTTGTGTTTCACCTCTTTTTTTTTTTTTAATAGTTCTCTATCACCTCTTACTTTCTCTTCTCTTTCAGGAACTCTATCTACTTTTATATTAATAGTTTCTCAAAGATTGCTGATGTTTTTTTCATTTATTTGTAGTATTCAACTACAGACAGAAACAAAAATCTCTGTAGGTAACTGGGGTTCTGCCCTCTGCCACCTTGTCATCTCCTTAGAGATTCCTCCTCTATGGCCTACAAATTTAAACTATTTTTGACTTCTTGAATACTCATCTCTGTCTCTCCAACTCAGAGAAAACAGTAGGCTCTATTAACTTTCCACGTATTTACTCTGTGGCCTGATAACTCTCTTCAGTAAGCTAGGGAATTCTGTAGTATGTCTTACCTAATTTTTTCTTCTAAGCATCAGGGAATGCTGTCTACACTGCTGTCCAATGTCTGAGAACTATTATTTAATAAAGTTTATTTATTTTCCAGTTGTTTATGGTGGAGATAAATTTAATCACCCTGGCTGAAAGTAGAAGAATGTAAGTCTCTACACCTTTAAGCACACTAGATATCTGTGCGTGTGTGTGGGGGGGTGGGGTGTGTATAACCACTTGGTCATGTATGTTAGAATCATTTCCTCCAAGATATTGTTTGCCTTAGAATCATTATTTTGCCAAGCAAATCACATTTGATTTAGTAGAGTTCACTTTTATTTGTAAAATTCTGTAAGACCTTCTCTTTACATATATTTAACATATACTAATCTGGGATATTTTTCTTAATGATTTAATCTCATAGTATTTATATTGGTTAAGGCTAATGCATGATTTAGTATGTGTAATATTTTCTGCAAAATTAATATTCCTCTTTTTCTATTTACTCTGATTTTGTTTGCTTTGTTTTTATCTGTTTAACGTAGCCTAAGACTCTTACTTTCTAATGTTGATGAGCACTGAGAAAGTCCAGATTCTCTTTTCTGGTTAATTCTTTTACTAGGTTTAGTTGAATGGCTTGATTTTATACTGATTCTGAGGAAAAGTCACTGTTTTATAGGAGGCAGTACTGAAAACACTTAATTTTTTATCCATCCTGTGTAAAACCTTAAAATATCTTGGCAGACCTACATAATTAACTATTTGGGGATCAAAAATGGGTGAGTTGTGTATTACATATGTACTCAAGAATTCTCAAATCAGATGTTAAGTTATTTAAGGTGTTTTGAAGTACAGAAGGATATAAAACCCTTAAAAGATGGAACTAAAATTGAATATTTAACTTCAAACTCCCATTATTTCCTATCTATTATCTATCTATCAGCTATTTACCATCTATCTATCCATCTATATATCCCAAGGGAATGTTTCATCTCTCTGTTTATGTACCATCTTTGATTATCTTCTCTGTATTTTTAATTAACTTAGCATTTTATAAACATCAGCAGAATATTAACAAATCATTGTTCATTGATAATAGTTACCATAATGAATAAATATGTATTAAAGACCTTCCTTTTTATGGCATTCTCTCAAGTATATTGATAATGATACTGATCAAAGAAAACATAGATCCCATTTGTTTAATAATAAACTTGCCCATTTATTTCTGTACTTTCTAAAAATCTCAGTCATTGCATAAATTTTACAACTTCTTTATATGTGGGGAGCCTGGGTTGCTTAGCTGATTAAGCCTCTACTCTTGGTTTCAGCTTGGCTAATGATCTCAGGGTCCTGAGATTAAGCCCTGTACCAGGCTCATGCTCAATGGAGAGTCTGCTTGAAGAGTCTCCCCCTCTGGTACTCCCCCACCTCTCCCTTCCTCTCTCCCTCTCCAAAATAAATAAATAAATAATTTTTTTTTAAAAGTTTAAAGCTTCTTTATAGTGTTATTTTTCATTATGAGTGCCAACATTCTCCTCATTTTGCATTTTAAGATCTCCCAAAGGGTTCCATTATCTGTCTATATGGCCTTTCCAAAATTTCAATTGAGAATCATCATGAATAAACATGTCTTAGCATTTTGTGAAGGGGGATTTCAAGTATGAAAAGAATTATGTGATGCCATATGATTATTTTCTAGAATGTCATCGCCCACTTATTCTCACCTGCCAATTCAGAGATCTTCACTTAGCTATCAAATTCACCTCCAGTCCTCCTTTCTTGTTTAGCTGCCAGTCATAAAGTTTGCATTTGCCTTACAAATACATAACTACAGGTAGTGTGGCAATGGAAAAAAATATATATATTGATATTAAATGTGTGTGTATACACACACACACACACACATGCATACACACACATATACATATTTGGAGAGACCACATATATTTTATTTATGGAATATTTGCAGTTAGATTTTCAATTTCTAAAATTTTATAAAAAAGGAAATATGCTGTATGTAAACTTGTACTACATTTTCTACTTAACCCAATATTATGTTGATAGACCCATTGGATTATTGTTGTTGTTTATTTTTATTCATCTGGACTGCTGATTAATATCCCATTGTATGGATAAAAAGTCGAACATGGTTATACTCTGTATTGTGAATATAACAAAATTTATTAAGCTATTCTGCTGATGAGCTTTTGGATTCTACCTCCAACCTAACAATATTTTGTTATTACCAGTAGCACTACTCAGAAAGTTTTTTTCCCACATCTCCTTGTATACAATTGCAATAGTTTCTCCTGAATACATATCTAGGAGTGAAAAATCTGGGTTGCATATATGAATATACACATTGGCAAATTTTTCTAATGTGATTGTGTCAGTTTCACATCCACCAACAAAGGATATGAGATACTATTGGTTACATACTCTCCAATGCTTAACATTTTCAGATTTTTAAATATTTATCATTGGGTATAGCATGGTAAATTACTTCTCTATAAAAGTAGCTCATTAATTTTTAGCTGTTTATTCTTTTTTTTTTCCTAAGAATTTATTTATTTAGAGAGAGAATGTGTGAGTAGGGCAACGGCAGAAGGAGAGGGACAGAGAATCTCAAGCAGACTCCACAGTGAGCACAGACCCCAATGTGGGGCTTGATTTCACAACCCTGAGATCATGACCTGGGCCAAAACTGAGTCAGATACATAACCAACTGAGTCATTTAGGTGCCCCAAGCTGTTAATTCTTTTAAATATATGAAAATCTATACTGATTTTTATAGAAATTGTTTTAAATCTATAGATCAGTTTAAGAAGAATTAAAAATTGAAAAATATAGTTGTTTTCTCTTCACATTCAAGTTATATGTATTTATTTCATAATTTAATCACCTCTAATCAAGTAGTATGCTCTTGATCATAGAAATTTTGGACACTTTTCTTATAATTATTCCTAGATACTTTGATACTTTATGTTATTACAAATGATTTCTTCTTTCTTATTTGTTAATAGCAATTGTGTAAAAATCAATACATTTTAAATATAAAAAAAGTATGCTAAGTATAGAAAATAATGTAAAGAAAATTCAATTAAAATGTCAATGAAAAAATAAACTACTTGGGGAAAAAGGTAGTTTTCTAGAATTGGCCCAGGTCTGGGTTTATTATGCCTCAATGATTTATCACCATATTTAATTATTTTTTACATTTGTTGACTCTCTCTTTTTGGAATTCCAGCTATATCCTTTCATTTGAGACTTCCTTATTTACTATTGCATGCCAGAAATTCATAAGGACAGAAAATATATAAACATATAAAGCAGAAAGAATACCCATACTTAGAGAATTTACATTTAAGAGGGGGACAGAAAACTAAACACACCGACTCATACACACAATATAGTATCAGTTATTGACATTATGCTAAGGGAAAATAATAAAAAACAGAATACATTGAAAAAGTTCTTTTGCATAGAGTTATCAGAGAAAATCTCTCCGAGGAAGTCAAATTGAGGTAGATACATGAAAGAAGTAAGGGGGTAATTCACCTGATAATCTGGAACAATAATTTCAAAAAAAAGGAACAAAAGTGACAAAATCCCAGAGGCAAAAATAACCTCACCATGTGTAGTCCATGTTAGAAAGGGCAAGTGCAGCTATATATGTGTCAGCAAAATGAAGAGTGTAGAAAGAAGAAGTTGAACATCTGGGTAGGGCTAAGACTCTGTAGGATCGGGCCTTTTTCAGATGAATAATTAATTTCTAAAGAAATATTAGCCTCCTTAATAATTATAAAAAGCTTTTTCTTTTGCAAAGAACATCTGTATTTCTAATAGTTTTTATTTTTTATTTATATTTTTATTATGTTCAGTTAGCCAACATATAGTACATAATTAGTTTTTAATGTAGTGTTCCACAATTCATTAGCTGCATGTGACACCCAGTGTTCATAACATCGTGTGCCCTCCTTAATACCCATCATCTGGTTACCCCATCCCTCCAGCCCCCTACCTTCTGTAACCCTCAGTTTATTTCCCAGGGTCGAGAGTCTCTCATGGTTTGTCTCCTTCTCTTCTTTTCATTCAGTTTTCCCTCCCTTCCCTTGTGGTCCTCCTCGTTATTCCTTATGTTCCACATATGAGTGAAACTATATGATAATTATCTTTCTCTGCTTGACTTATTTACTAACAGTTTTTTAAATTAATGATTTTGATACAATGTTATTCTGAGCACAAAGTTTTATGATTGTCATATCATCTTGGTGGATTTTTCATTATGACAGTATTAAACATTCATGGGTTTTTGTTTTTTCTTCTTTTACTGTAATTATTTATTACTTGATTTTTTGTTTCATCTTATGTTAACGCTGATTCTTTAAAATATTTTGATAGCCAATTATCAGGTTTTTAATCACTTTTTTAAAAACTTTAAACTTCTTTTTGCTATAGAATATATGGCTATAGTTTTGCTCTTTTTTCCCCCAAAACTGACTTTTTATTTTATCAAAGTTCATTTCAGCCAATTATCATAATTGGTAGGTTTGAACTTATGCTACAATTTTTTTTTTCTGTGTATCATGCTTTATTTTTTGCTTCATTTGTCAAATTTATCTGCTAAATCTTTCACTTGGTAATTTAGAATCTCTACCTTGTTTTTATTCTGTTAGTAACTTTAACTTTACTTTTTTTTTTCATTTTTATTCTCTTTCCTTAAATTCAAAAGACAATATCATTAGTGTGTTTTCTTTTTCTTCGCAGTCATGTGATCAGCCACTTTCAATTAACAAATATTCCTATTATTTTTGCGTTTTCATTTGAGAATTTTAGGACAATTTCTCCAATTATCCTGCATTGCATTTTAAAAATAATACCAATACTTTAATTGTTCTAGTTCTGTAATAGTCTTCCTTTATTATTCATCTATTTAAATTGTATGCATTATTTATATTGCAGAGATCTATTTTTGGGTAACTTAATAGGCTCTCTTTGTCTGTTAGGGAGCATTAGCATCCTTAAAATAAACTGTAAGTCCTCTATAATAGGACTTATCACAACAGTCTCACTCCAGCATAAAAATGAAATTGCCTAAATGTCACACTCCAGTATATTGACTAAATAAATTATACACACATCTCTGATTAACAGAATGCAAGCTTTTAAAAGAAGATATATGGCTTTATCTATTCTGTCACAAATCCTTAATTATATTAAATACATGTGTAGAATGTTTTATAATGTCTTTTATAAATAATTTTCTAAGGAAAAAAGAAGTCAAGAAAGGTTTAATGCAACATATTAATATTGATCATCTCATAGTAATCATAGGTAATTGAAATATTTATTATTGATACTCAGTATTATAATGTTTCTTTTTTTTATTAACATATATTATTTGCCTCAGGGTTATAGGTCTGTGAATCATCAGGCTTACACACTTCACAGCACTCACCATAGCACATACCCTTCCCAATGTACATAACCCAACCACCCACTCCATACCAACCTTCCCCCAAAAATCCTCAGTTTGTTTTGTGAGATTAAGAGTCTCTAATGGTTTGTCTCCCTCCCGATCCCATCTTGTTTCATTTTTTCCTTCCCTACTGCCCAAATCCCCCACTTTGCCTCTCAAATTCCTCATATCAGGGAGATCATATGATAATTGTCTTTCTCTGATTGACTTATTTCGCTCAGCATAATTCCCCCTAGTTCCATAGTTCCATCACATCATTGCAAATGGCAAGATTTCATTTCTTTTGATGGCTGCATAGTAATCCACTGTGTGTGTGTGTGTGTGTGTGTGTGTGTGTGTGTGTGTGTGTGTTTATCACATCTTCTTTATCCATTAATTTTTTGATGGACATCAAGGTTCTTTCCATAGTTAGGCTATTGTGGACATTGCTGCTATAAACATTTGGGTCCACATGCCCCTTCAGATCATTATGTTTGTATCTTTGGGATAAATACCCAGTAGTGCGATTGCTAGGTCACAGGGTAGCTCTATTTTCAACTTTTTTTTAAAAATTTTATTTATTTATATGAGAGAGAGAGAGATGACAAGTAGGCAGAGAGGCAGGCAGAGAGAGAAAGGGAAGCAGGCTCCCCGCTGAGCAGAGAGCCCGATGTGGGGCTCGATCCCAGCACCCTGAGATCATGGCCTGGGCTGAAGGCAGAGGCTTAACCCACTGAGCCACCCAGGCGCCCCTATTTTCAGCTTTTTGAGGAACCTCCATGCTGTTTTCCAGAGTGGCTGCACCAGCTTGCATTCCCACCAACAGTGCAGGAGGGTTCCCCTTTCTCTGCATCCTCATCATCATCTGTCATTACCTGACTTGTTAATTTTAGCCATTCTGACTGATGTGAGATGGTATCTTATTGTGGTTTTGATTAGCATTTCCCTGATGCTGACGGATGTGGAGCACTTTTTCATGTTTCTGTTGACCATCTGGATGTCTTCTTTGCAGAAATGTCTGTTCATGTCCTCTGCCCTTTTCTTGGTTGGATTATTTGTTCTTTGGGTGTTGAGTTTGATAAGTTCTTTATAGATTTTGGATACTAGCCCTTTATCTGATACGTCGTTTGCAAATATCTTCTCCCATTCTGTCAGTTGTCTTTTGGTTTTGACTGTTTCCTTTGCTGTGCAAAAGCTTTTGATCTTGATGAAGTCCCAATAGTTCATTTTTGCCCTTGCTTCCCTTGCCTTTGGCGATGTTTCTAGGAAGAAGTTGCTACAGCCGAAGTCGAAGAGGTTGCTGCCTGTGTTCTCCTCAATGATGTTGATGAATTCCTGTCTCACATTGAGGTCTTTCATCCATTTTGAGTCTATTTTTGTGTGTGGTATAAAGAAATGGTCCAGTTTCATTTTCCTGCATGTGGTTGTCCAATTTTCTCAACACCATTTGTTGAAGAGACTGTCTTTTTTCCACTGGACATTCTTTCCTGCTTTATCGAAGATTAGTTGACCATAGAGTTGAGGGTCTATTTCTGGGCTCTCTATTCTGTTCCATTGATCTATGTGTCTGTTTTTGTGCCAGTACCATATTGTCTTGATGATTACAGCTTTGTAATAGAGCTTGAAGTCTGGAATTGTGATGCCACCAACTTTGGCTTTCTTTTTGAACATTCCTCTGGCTATTTGGGGTCTTTTCTGGTTCCATACAAATATCAGAATAATTTATTTCATTTCTTTGAAAAAAATTTGATGGTATTTTGATAGGGATTGAGTTAGATGTGTAGATTGCTTTGGGTAGCATAGACATTTTCACAATATTTGTTCTTCTGATCCATGAGCATGGAACATTTTTCCATTTCTTTGTGTCTTCTTCAAATTCTTTCATGAGTACTTTATAGTTTTCTGAGTACAGATTCTTTGCCTCTTGGTTAGGGTTATTCCCAGGTACCTTATGGTTTTGGGTGCAATTTTAAGTGGGGTCGACTCCTTAATTTCTCTTTCTTCTCTTTTGTTGTTGATGTATAGAAATGCGACTGATTTCCATGTATTGATTTTATATCCTGAAACTTTACTGAATTCCTGTACAAGTTCTAGCAGATTTGGAATGGATTCGTTTGTGTTTTCCACATAAAGTATCATATCATCTGCAAAGAGTGATAGTTTGACTTCTTTGCCAATTTGGATGCCTTTTGTTTCTTTATGTTGTCTGATTGCTGAGGCTAAGACTTCTAGTACTATGTTGAATAGCAATGGTGATAATGGGCATTCCTGCCATGTTCCTGACCTTAGTGGAAAAGCTTTCAGTTTTTCTCCATTGAGAATGATATTTGCTGTGTTTTTTTTCATAAATGGCTTTGATGATATTGAGGTATGTACCTTCTATCCCTACACTTTAATGAATTTTGATCAAAGAAGGATGCTGTACTTTGTCAAATGCTTTTTCAGCATCTATTGAGAGTATCATATAGTTCTTGTTCTTTCTTTTATTAATGTATTGTATCACATTGATTGATTTCCAGATGTTGAACCAACCTTGCAGCCCTGGAATAAATCCCACTTAGTCTTAGTGAATAATCCTTTTAATGTACTGTTGGATCTTATTGGCTAGTATTTTGGTGAGAATTTTTGCATCTGAGTTCATCAAGGATACTGGTCTATAATCCTCCTTTTTGATGGAGTATTTGTCTGGTTTTGGGATCAAGGTAATACCGACCTCATAAAATGTGTTTGGTCGTTTTCCTTCTATTTCTATTTTTGGAACAGTTTCAGGAGCCACCCAGGCATCCCTGTTGGGATATTTTTGATGACTGCTTCTATCTTCTTACTGGTTATGGATATGTTCAGGTGCTCTATTTCTTCCTGGTTCAGTTTTGGTAGTTTATATGTGTCTAGGAATGCATCCATTTCTTCCAGATTGTCAAATTTGTTGGCATATAGTCACGCATAATATGTTCTTATAATTGTTTGTATTTCTTTGGTGTTGGTTGTGATCTCTCCTCTTTCATTCCTGATTTTATTAATTTGGGTCCTTTCTCTCTTCTTTTTGATGAGTTTGGCCAGGGGTTCTCAATCTTATTAATTCTTTCAAAGAACCAGCTCCTAGTTGCATTGATTTTTCTACTGTTTTTCTTTTGTGTTTTGTTTTGTTTTGTTTTTTGTTTGTTTGTTTGTTTGTTTCTGTTTTATGGATTTCTGCTCTGATCTTTATTATTTCTCTTCTCCTGCTGGGTTTAGGCTTTCTTTGCTGTTCTTTCTCTAGCTCCTTTAGGTGTAGGGGTAGGTTGTGTATTTGAGACCTTTCTTATTTCTTGAGAAAGGCTTGTATCACTATATATTTTCCTCTTAGGACTGCCTTTGCTGTGTCCCACAGATTTTGTATCATTGTGTTTTCATTATCATTTGTTTCCATGAATTTTTTCAATTCTTCTTTAATTCCCTGGTTGACCCATTCATTCTTATTAGGATGCTCTTTAGCCTCCATGTATTTGAGTTCTTTCCAACTTTCCTCTGGTCATTGAGTTCTGGCTTCAGAGCATTGTGGTCTGAGAATATGCAGGGAATGATCCCAGTCTCTTGGTACCAGTTGAGACCTGATTTGTGACCCAGGATGTGATCTACTCTGGAGAATGTTCCATATGCACTATAGAAAAATGTGTATTCTGTTGCTTTGGGATGGAATGTTCTGAATATATCTGTGATGCCCATCTGGTCCAATGTGTCATTTAAAGCTTTTATTTCCTTGTTGATCTTTGGCTTAGATAATCTGTCCATTTCAGTGAGGGGGGGCTGTTAAAGTCCCCTACAATTATTGCCAATGTGTTTCTTTGATTTTATTATTAATTGGTTCATATAATTGGCTGGTTCCCTGTTAGGGGCATAGATATTTAAAATTGTTACATCTTCTTGTTGGACAGACTCTTTGAGTATGATAATAGTGTCCTTCCTTATCACTTATTATAGTCTTTGGCTTAAAATCTAATTGATCTGATATAAGGATTGCCACCCCAGCTTTCTTTTGATGCCCATTAGCATGATAAATTGTTTTCCACTCCCTCACTTTACATCTAGATGTGTCTTTGGGTCTAAATTGAGTTTCTTGTTGAAAGCTTATTGATGGATTTTGTTTTTTTAATCCATTCTGATACAGTTTGTCTTTTGATTGGGGCATTTAGCCTATTTACATTCAGGGTAACTATTGAAAGATACGAATTTAGTGCCATTGTATTGTCTGTAAGGTGACCGTTACTGTATATTTTCTCTGTCCCTTTCTGGTCTACTACTTTAAGGCTCTCTCTTTGCTTAGAAGATCCCTTTCAAAATATCCTGTGAGGCTGGTTTGGTATTTACAAATTCTTTTAATTTTTGTTTGTCCTGGAAGCTTTTAATCTCTCCTATTTACAATGATAGCCTACCTAGATTTAGTATTGTTGGCTGCATGTTTTCCTTGTTTAGTGCTCTGAATTTATCATGCCAGTCCTTTCGAGACTGCCAGGTCTCTGTGGATAGGTCTGTTGCCAATCTAATATTTTTACCATTGTATGTTACAGACTTCTTGTCCTGAAGTTCTTTCAGGAGTTTCTTTGTCAGTAAGACTTGTAAGTTTTACTATTAGATGATGGGGTGTGGATTTATTTTTATTGATTTTGAGGGGGGTTCTCTGTACCTTCTTGATTTTGATGCTTGTTCCCTTTGTCATCTTAGGTAAATTCTCTACAATAATTTGCTCCAATATAACTTTTGCCACCCTCTCTATTTCTTCTTCTTCTTCTGGAATCCCAATTATTCTAATATTGTTTCATCTTATGGTATTTCTTATCTCTCGAATTCTCCCCTTGTGGTGCAGTAGTTGTTTGTCTCTCTTTTGCTCAGCTTCTTTATTCTCTATCATTTGGTCTTCTATATCACTCATTCTCTCTTCTGCCTCATTTATCCTTGCAGTAAGAGCCTTCATTTTTTATTGCACCTCATTAATAGATTTTTTTTTTTTAATTTCAGCTTGGTAAGAACTTAGTTCTTTTATTTCTCCAGAAAGGGCTTTTATTTGTCCAGATAGGATTTCTCTAATATCTTCCATGGTCTTTTGAGGCCAGCTAGCACCTTGAGAATCATCATTCTGAACTTTAGATCTGACATATTACCAATGTCAGTATTGATTAGGTCCCTAACCTTCAGTACTGCCTCTTGTTCTTTTTTTCTGTGGTGAGTTTTTCTGTCTTGACATTTTATCCAGATAAGAATATATGAATGAGAGAATAAAATACTAAAAGGGTGACAAAGACCTCAGAAAAATGTATGCTAACCAAAACAGACGAGATCCCATATTGGGATCCCAAATTGGGGGGAGAAGAAAAGGAGTAAAAAGAAACTTTTTAAAAATTAAATATATATAATATATTATATATATTATATATATCATATTATTATATTAATAATTATCTCTATATATTATAGATAATTATTAATATATAATATAATATATAATTAATATAATATTAATATAATAATATTATATTAATATAATAATATGATACATAATATATAATATATATCTATATATTATAGATAATTATTAATATAATAATTATTATATAATTATTAATAAATATAATTATATTTTATGTATTAATATTAATATATTAATAAATATAATGATATATAATTATTAATATAATGATATAATATATTATATAATTTTAAAAAAATCTTTATATTATATTATAAATATATTATATTATATATATTTTATATATAAAATTTATATATTTTGTATATAAATATATATATATATTTAATTTTTTTATTTTAATAAACATATAATGTATTTTTATCCCCAGGGGTACAGGTCTGTGAATCGTCTGGTTTACACATTTCACAGCACTCATCATAGCACATACCCTCCCCAATGTCCATTTCCCCACCACCCTCTCCCATCCCCCTTCCCCCCCGCAACCCTCAGTCTGTTTCTTGAGATTGAGTCTTTTATGGTTTGTCTCCCTCCCAATCCCATCTTTTCATTTTTTCTTTTCCTACCTCCCCCCAAACCCCCCCACTTTGCATCTCCACTTCCTCATATCAAAGAGATCATATGATAGTTATATTTCTCCGATTGACTTATTTCGCTAAGCATGATACCCTCTAGTTCCATCCACATCGTCGCAAATGGCAAGATTTCATGTCTTTTGATGGCTGCATAGTATTCCATTGTGTATATATACCACTTCTTCTTTATCCATTCATCTGTTGATGGACATCTAGGCGCTTTCCACAGTTTGGCTATTGTGGACATTGCTGCTATAAACATTCGGGTGCACGTGCCCCTTCGGAGCACCACGTTTGTATCTTTAGGATATATACCCAGTAGTGCAATTGCTGGGTTGTAGGGTAGCTCTATTTTCAGTTTTTTGAGGAACCTCCACACTGTTTTCCAGAGTGGTTGCACCAGCTTGCATTCCTACCAACAGTGTAGGAGGGTTCCCCTCTCTCCGCATCCTCGCCAGCATCTGTCATTTCTTGACTTGTTAATTTTAGCCATTCTGACTGGTGTGAGGTGGTATCTCATTGTGGTTTTGATTTGTATTTCCCTGATGCCGAGTGATGTGGAGCATTTTTTCATGTGTCTGTTGGCCATCTGGATGTCTTCTTTGCAGAAATGTCTGTTCATGTCCTCTGCCCATTTCTTGACTGGATTATTTGTTCTTTGGGTATTGAGTTTGATAAGCTCTTTATAGATTTTGGATACGAGCCCTTTATCTGATATGTCGCTTGCAAATATCTTCTCCCATTCTGTCAGTTGTCTTTTGGTTTTGTTCACTGTTTCCTTTGCTGTGCAAAAGCTTTTGATCTTGATGAAATCGCAATAGTTCATTTTTGCCCTTGCTTCCGTTGCCTTTGGCGATGTTCCTAGGAAGAAGTTGCTGCGGTTGAGGTCAAAGAGGTTGCTGCCTGCATTGTCCTCAAGGATTTTGATTGATTCCTTTCGCACATTGAGGTCCTTCATCCACTTTGAGTCTATTTTCGTGTGTGGTGTAAGGAAATAGTCCAATTTCATTTTTCTGCATGTGGCTGTCCAATTTTCCCAGCACCATTTGTTGAAGAGGCTGTCTTTTTTCCATTGGATATTCTTTCCTGCTTTGTCGAAGATTAGTTGACCATAGAGTTGAGGGTCTATTTCTGGGCTCTCTATTCTGTTCCATTGGTCTATATGTCTGTTTTTGTGCCAGTACCATACTGTCTTGATGATGACAGCTTTGTAATAGAGCTTGAAGTCTGGAATTGTGATACCACCGACTTTGGCTTTCTTTTTCAATATTCCTTTGGCTATTCGAGGTCTTTTCTGGTTCCATATAAATTTTAGGATTATTTGTTCTATTTCTTAAAAAAAAATGGATGGGATTTTGATAGGGATTGCATTAAATGTGTAGATTGCTTTAGGTAGAATAGACATTTTCACAATATTTGTTCTTCCAATCCATGAGCATGGAATATTTTTCCATTTCTTTGTGTCTTCCTCAATTTCTTTCATGAGTACTTTATAGTTTTCTGAGTATAGATTCTTTGCCTCTTTGGTTAGATTTATTCCTAGGTATCTTATGGTTTTGGGTACGATTGTAAATGGGACTGACTCCTCAATTTCTCTTTCTTCTGTCTTGTTGTTAGTGTAAAGAAATGCGACTGATTTCTGTGCATTGACTTTATATCCTGACACTTTACTGAATTCCTGTATAAGTTCTAGCAGTTTTGGAGTGGAGCCTTTTGGGTTTTCCACATATAGTATCATATCATCTGCAAAGAGTGATAGTTTGACTTCTTCTTTGCCGATTTGGATGCCTTTAATTTCTTTTTGTTGTCTGATTGCTGAGGCTAGGACTTCTAGTACTATGTTGAACAGCAGTGGTGATAACGGACATCCCTGCCGTGTTCCTGACCTTAGCGGAAAAGCTTTCAGTTTTTCTCCATTGAGAATGATATTTGCGGTGGGTTTTTCATAGATGGCTTTGATAATGTTGAGGTATGTGCCTTCTATCCCTACACTTTGAAGAGTTTTAATCAGGAAGGGATGCTGCACTTTGTCAAACGCTTTTTCAGCATCTATTGAGAGTATCATATGGTTCTTACTCTTTCTTTTATTAATGTATTGTATCACATTGATGGATTTGTGGATGTTGAACCAATCTTGCAGCCCTGGAATAAATCCCACTTGGTCGTGGTGAATAATCCTTTTAATGTACTGTTGGATCCTATTGGCCAGTATTTTGGTGAGAATTTTCGCATCTGTGTTCATCAAGGATATTGGTCTGTAATTCTCTTTTTTGGTGGGATCCTTGTCTGGTTTTGGGATCAAGGTGATGCTGGCCTCATAGAATGAGTTTGGAAGTTTTCCTTCCATTTCTATTTTTTGGAACAGTTTCAGGAGAATAGGAATTAATTCTTCTTTAAATGTTTGGTAGAATTCCCCTGGGAAGCCGTCTGGTCCTGGACTTTTGTTTGTTTGGAGATTTTTGATGACTGTTTCAATCTCCTTACTGGTTATGGGTCTGTTCAGGTTATCTATTTCTTCCTGGTTCAGTTGTGGTAGTTTATACATCTCTAGAAATGTATCCATTTCTTCCAGGTTGTCAAATTTGTTGCCGTAGAGTTGCTCGTAGTATGTTCTTATAATTGTTTGTATTTCTTTGGTGTTGGTTGTGATCTCTCCTCTTTCATTCATGATTTTATTTATTTGCGTCCCTTCTCTTTTCTTTTTGATAAGTCTGGCCAGGGGCTTATCAATCTTATTAATTCTTTCAAAGAACCAGCTCCTAGTTTTGTTGATTTGTTCTATTGTTTTTTTAGTTTCTATTTCATTGATTTCTGCTCTGATCTTTATGATTTCTCTTCTCCTGCTGGGTTTAGGCTTTCTTTGTTGTTCTCTCTCCAGCTCCTTTAGGTGTAGGGTTAGGTTGTGTATTTGAGACCTTTCTTGTTTCTTGAGAAAGGCTTGCACTGCTATATATTTTCCTCTCAGGACTGCCTTTGTTGTGTCCCACAGATTTTGAACTGTTGTGTTTTCATTATCATTTGTTTCCATGAATTTTTTCAATTCTTCTTTAATTTCCTGGTTGACCCATTCATTTTTTAGAAGGATTCTGTTTAGTCTCCATGTATTTGCGTTCTTTCCAAATTTCCTCTTGTGATTGAGTTCGAGCTTCAGAGCATTGTGGTCTGAAAATATGCAGGGAATGATCTCGATCTTTTGGTACCGATTGAGACCTGATTTATGACCCAGGATGTGGTCTATTCTGGAGAATGTTCCATGTGCACTAGAGAAGAATGTATATTCTGTTGCTTTGGGATGGAATGTTCTGAATATATCTGTGATGTCCATCTGGTCCAGTGTGTCATTTAAGGCCTTTATTTCCTTGTTGATCTTTTGCTTAGATGATCTGTCCATTTCAGTGAGGGGAGTGTTAAAGTCCCCTGCTATTATTGTATTACTGTTGATGTATTTCTTTTATTTTGTTATTAATTGGTTTATATAGTTGGCTGCTCCCATGTTAGGGGCATAGATATTTAAGATTGTTAGATCTTCTTGTTGGACAGACCCTTTGAGTATGATATAGTGTCCTTCCTCATCTCTTATTATAGTCTTTGGCTTAAAATCTAATTGATCTGATATAAGGATTGCCACCCCAGCTTTCTTCTGATGTCCATTAGCATGGTACATTGTTTTCCACCCTCTCACTTTAAATCTGGAGGTGTCTTCGGGTCTAAAATGAGTTTCTTGTAGGCAGCATATGGATGGGTTTTGTTTTTTTATCCATTCTGATACCCTGTGTCTTTTGATTGGGGCATTTAGCCCATTAACATTCAGGGTAACTATTGAGAGATATGAATTTAGTGCCATTGTATTGCCTGTAAGATGATTGTTACTGTATATTGTTTCTGTTTCTTTCTGATCTACTACTTTTAGGGTCTCTCTTTGCTTAGAGGACCCCTTTCAATATTTCCTGTAGAGCTGGTTTGGTGTTTGCAAATTCTTTCAGCTTTTCTTTGTCCTGGAAGCTCTTTATCTCTCCTTCTATTTTCAATGATAGCCTAGCCAGATATAGTATTCTTGGCTGCATGTTTTTCTCATTTAGTGCTCTGAATATATCATGCCAGTTCTTTCTGGCCTGCCAGGTCTCTGTGGATAGGTCCGCTGCCAATCTAATGTTTTTACCCTTGTATGTTACAGACTTCTTTTCCCGGGCTGCTTTCAGGATTTTCTCTTTGTCGCTAAGACTTGTAAATTTTACTATCAGGTGACGAGGTGTGGACCTATTTTTATTGATTTTGAGGGGCGTTCTTAGCATCTCCTGGATTTTGATGTTTGTTCCCTTTCCCATATTAGGGAAATTCTCTCCAATAATTGTCTCCAATATACCTTCTGCTCCCCTCTCTCTTTCTTCTTCTTCTGGAATCCCAATTATTCTAATGTTGTGTCGTCTTATGGTGTCACTTATCTCTCGAATCCTCTCCTCGTGTTCCAGTAGTTGTTTGTCTCTCTTTTGCTCAGCTTCTTTATTCTCTGTCATTTGGTCTTCTATGTCACTAATTCTTTCTTCTGCCTCATTTATCCTGGCAGTGAGAGCTTCCATTTTTGATTGCACCTCATGAATAGCTTTTTTGATTTCAACTTGGTTAGATTTTAGTTCTTTTATTTCTCCAGAAAGGGCTTTTATCTCTCCGGAGAGGGTTTCTCTAATATCTTCTATGCCTTTTTCGAGCCCGGCTAGAACCTTGAGAATTGTCATTCTGAACTCTAGATCTGTCATGCTACCTATGTCTGTATTGATTAGGTCTCCAGCCTTCGGTACGGCCTCTTGTTCTTTTTTTTGAGGTGAGTTTTTCCGCCTTGTCATTTTGTCCAGGTAGGATTTCCTTTCTCCTGCTGTGGAATTCCGCTGTTCTTGGTGACTGAAGTTGGTTTTGGATGGTTTCTTGTTGATCTTCTGGGGGAGGGGCCTGTTGTAGTGATTCTCAAGTGTCTTTGCCGCAGGCGGAATTGCACCGCCCTTGCCAGTGGCCAGGCTAAGTAATCCGCTCGGGTTCGCTTTCGGGAGCTTTTGTTCCCTGAGCGCTTTCCGTAGAGTTCCGGAGGACGGGAATGAAGATGGCGGCCTCCCAATCTCTCGGCCCGGAGGAGCCGAGAGCTTGGGGTTCCGCTCCTCAGTGCACTCTCAGAGCAAAGCGCCCAATAGCCCCGCCTCCCTGGCTTGCGGTCGCGCCTCGAGGAAAGCAGTCAATTGTTGGAGCTGGAGAAAAGCGCCGGGTCGCTTTTGTCTCCGTGGCCTCCGGCCGCGTTCCGAGCCCACCCAGCCTGCGACCGGCACAAGGTAACCCCGGGCTTAGAGCTCACTCCTCGGCTTTGTCGCTATAGCCGGCTTCCCCGCTCTAATACCTGCGAGCTCTGCGGCACTCAGACATCCCCAGTCCTTCTGTGACCCCGCGGGTCCTGGGGTTATGCTGACCCCGCCTGGGTTTCCCCCCAGTTTAGCCTCTGGAGCGATGTCTCCCAGTGGAGCCGACTTTTAAAAGTCCCGATTTTGTGCTCCGTCGCTCCGCCGCTTGCCGGGTGCCGGCCCCTCCCCCCGGGGTCTATCTTCCCGTCGCTTTGGATTCACTTCTCCGCAGGTCCTACCTTTCAGAAAGTGATCGATTTTCTGTTTCTGGGATTGTTGCTCTTCTTCTCTTCGATTTCCCGTTGGATTTATAGGTGTTCACAATGGTTAGATAAGCTATCTAGCTGATCTCCTGCTACCCGATGTCGTCTCAGCCTGCTACTTCTCCGCCATCTTGACTCCTCCCCTATAAATATATTATTTATATATATTAATAACTGGTTAGACTGGTTAATAGAACATTGCCACCCACTTGGTTTTCAGTGTATTTTGGTCTCTTAGAAGAAACTACCTCCCAAAATTTTAAAGAAAGAAAAACATATATATATATATATATATATACACACACAAAGATAAGGGTAAACACACTGAAGGGATGGAATATGACTCTAAAGATGAAATTTTTGTTTAAAAATTCTGAAAAAGGAGTTGATAAGTTGGTTGGAAAAAGAAAGAAAAAGAAAGGGAAGAGAATTTGTTCAGGCAGGAAAGCAGAACAAAGCCCTGTGCTAGATTTAGGGTATATTTTGATCTATTAGAAGAAATTGTACCCTCAAATTTTTTAGAAGAAAAATCCCTATATGTATACAAAAAAATAAAGTTAGATACAATGAAGGATAAAATATGACTATAATAGTGAAGGTTTAAAAAGATTTTTTTAGAAAGGTCTTGTTAAGATAAAGTAGTTAAAAAATGGAGGAAAGAGGAAAGTTAAAAAAAATAGAATAAGAAAAAAAATTAAACAAATTTAATTAACTTTGCAGGACTAAAGAATCATGGGGAGAAAGTCATGAATTCCATGCTTTGTTTTCCACTCCTCTGGAAGTTCACTGTTCTCCTTGATCAGTGAGCTTGGTTTTGGCTGGATGTTCTTGCTGATCTTCTGGGGGAGGGGCCTGTTGTAGTGATTCTCAAATGTCTTTGCCCGAGGCAGAATTGCACCACCCTTGCCAGGGGCTGGGCTAAGTAATCTGCTCAAGTTCCCTCTCCGGGAGCTTTTTTCCCTGAACACTTTCTGTAGAGCTCTGGAGGATGGGATTGAAAATAGTGGCTTCCCAGTCTCTGGCCCAGAGGAACCAAGAGCTCAGGGCCCCACTCCTCAGTACACCCTGGGAGAAAAACAGTCAATCACTCCCATCTCCCTGGTCTCCAACCATACTCTGAGCTCACCCAGCCTGTGACCAAGCATTTCTTTCTCTGGCACACAGCCCCATTTCGAGTCTCCAAACCCAGCAGATTCCTGATGCACTGCTCTTCCAGCAGAGAAAGTTGGGTCTTGCCAGGGTCCCTGCTCAAAGAACAGTGGTCTGACTGTGCTGTTAATCACAGTTTAAGATAACCCCAAGCTGAGAGACTCTGTCTCTGTAGTCAGCATCCCTGCTCTGATACCTCTGAGCTCTGCTACATTCAGATACACTCAATCCTTCTGTGACCCCACAACACTTGAGACCACACTGTCCCTGCAAGGGCTCCACCCCTGCTTAGCCTCTGGAGTAATGTCCCTCAGTGGAGCAGACTTCTAAAAGTTCAGATTTTGTGCTCTGTTGCTCTACGGCTTTCCGGGAGCTGGCCCTTCCCCCTGCAGTCCTTCCTGTCGCTTTGGATTCACTTCTCCACAAGTCCTACCTTTCAGAAAGTGGTCAATTTTCTGTTTCTAGAATTGTTGCCCTTCTTCTCTTTGATCTTCTGTAGGGTTTGTAGGTGTTCAAAATGGTTTGATAACTATCTAGGTGAACTCCTGCAACCTGATGTCATCTTAGTCTGCTACCACTCTGCCATCTAGACTATCCCCCTATAATGTTTCTTTTAAAACATTATTATACTGTTCTTATTTTCATAATATAGAAAGAATAAGTAAGTAAAAAATTAAACTGAAGTAATGCAAATAATATTATTTCCCTTTGAGTATGATAATTTAATACCTTTGGCTTTATTTTTTCAATTTCATGGCAACATAAAAAGACTCAACATAAAGTTACAGCCTTTAAAAATGGAGAAATGGAGTCATGAACTAAGAAATCAGCCTTTCCATGCTGGAAGAGGTTGGAAACTGATTCTATCTTAAGGCCCCCAGAAAGAACACAAACCTGACAACACCTTGCTTTTCAGCCCAGTGATATCCGTTTAGGACTCTGACATCCAGAATAATAGTATAATAAATTTTTGTTGTTTTTAGACACTAAATCAGTCCCATGGAAACCAAACACTAAATAAATTAGAAATTTTTATTTTATTGTCTATAAAAAGAAGTATTTTTTTCCTTAACCAGTAGATTCCATTGTTATTACTAGAATAATTATGCAACTTTCCAATATATAAATTATGTCTTTTTTATACATTCTTAAGTATGATCCACCTCTCAGCTTACTAATATCTTTTATAATTGCTTCTTACAATAATGATGACACTGATGATACATTTGCTTTTTTTTTCACGTACTTCCTCTATGCTAGGCACATAGTAGATATATTTCATGAATTTAATTCATGAGTCTACATGTAGTAAATGTTCTGATGATGAGAAAACAGTCAGAAAGTATTAATGTTGTATAAGATTTATAGCAAAAGAAAATAGCAGAGTGAAGAGTCAGAGCCAACACAATTACCCACAATCAAAGCCTGCACTCTTGAATTTGACTTGCTATGCAGCTTCCTCACTTCAATGTTGAAACTCCTCTCAGATCATAAACTTCAAGGGCCATCCTAGCTAACACTCCAACTCAAGTTTCCAGTGTCAATTAGATGCTATCTAACCACCCTCCTGCTTAACTAGAGAGGATTTTCATTCCTTTTGCCAGTTTTCCCACCATTCATAGAAGTATTTATTAGTGGGGTTTTTAAAGGATTCCAGTTCTTTCTTTATGAAAAGATAATGGAGATGTGTAACTCCCCATTTGTTCTGAACTCTTGCATTTTGTGGTGTTTTTTTACCACTGTCTATGCCTAAAATCCCAGGAGGTATGGTCCAAATGGTTATACTTATCCAACTTAGACATTTTTTTTAATGGAAATGAGAATGAAGAATTAATGTATGAAGCACAATATTACTAAAGATTTTACCTTTTTATGTGGTGTTATTTTATTTTTTTTTTTTTTAAAGATTTTATTTATTTATTTGACAGAGAGAGATCACAAGTAGGCAGAGAGGCAGGCAGAGAGAGAGAGGAAGCAGGCTTCCTGCTGAGCAGAGAGCCCGATGTGGGGCTCGATCCCAGGACCCTGGGATCATGACCTGAGCTGAAGGCAGAGGCTTTAACCCACTGAGCCACCCAGGCGCCCCTTTATGTGGTGTTATATTATGTTATATTATGTGGTGTTATATTAACTTTTGTTATTTTGGTCATTGTATAAAGTAGTCCCCTCTTTTTTACTTCTAAATTCTTCTACACTTTTTTCAGAAAAAATAACTTTATTTTCATTAATATAAATTATTCCTGGCATCTGACAGTATTAGCAGTTTCTGTTAAAAATTTTCATCTGTTTGTGTTTTCTTCAGTATCTTAAAGGGAAGTAGGAAAGGAGCAAAAAATTTTTATAATTTATATACTTGGTTTTGTTTCTGTGCCTCTATATTAATACAACATCCTGATCTTTTTGACTTCCTTAATAAAGTCTAATATGAGAATTGTGAATTGAAAAATACAAAATGGCATTCCATTTTTATTTTACCTGACAACTAGTTTTGTTTTGTTTGTTTGTTTGTTTTTTTAATGGGTAACCCTTTAAAAGATGTCTTGTGTATGTTGTGTGTGAATATTTAACCAAAGGCCACTTTACTTTGAACACTTGTACTATTCATTTCTCTAATTTAAAAGTTACACTTCATACTTATGGTGACTCCAGTGAACTCTCACAACTTGAAAATCATAGCAGAAAATTGCTCAATTTGTCATTTTTCTAAAGATATATTGGCTTAAATATTGAAAAAATTTAACATAAAATTAACTATACTGGTTTTAATATTTAATTTACTATATTAGAAAGACAAGTACCAGGTAAAATAAAATCATTACAAAAATGTTTTGGACATTTAATAACTGTGCAATAATTTTGTGAAGCCAAAATACATCATAACCAAAGATCAAGCTAATAGTGTGTAGTAAATATACTTACTATAACTAATAAACAGAATAGAGCAACTAACAATCACTTATCTTAAGTACATATTCCAAATTGTGCATTAAAATCAACTTAAAAAGCACTCTACTGAGCTAAATAATGAATTTTAAATGTTTATTTATACCACTGCATTTTATGGTTTTATGAACAGACACAGTTCCTTAAAATTTTTGTAGCAATTTAGCAAACACTAACAGCAATGTTATGTTTTATTTTTGTCAATTAGAAACTTAGACTTCCCCCCAATATACAAAAATATCATTTCTTTATTTAGAGATTTATACATTTCAAGCTTTGTCTTTAAATGTACGTTACAGGGGCACCTGGGTGGCTCAGTCAGTTAAGAGTCTGCCTTTAGCTCAGGTCATGATCTCAGGGTCTCGGGATGTGGTCCCAAAACTGGCTCCCTGCGCAGCAGTCAGTCTGCTTCACCCTCTGTCCCTCCCCTCCCTCGCTCATGTACCAGCGGGTCCACACATGTGCATGCTCTCTTTCTCTCTCTTGCAAAAATAAATAAAATCCTTGGAAAAAAAATAAAAATAAATGTACCTTACATCTCTATTCTAATTAGCTTTTTATATCTAAAAATGAAACAAATATGCACAAATAAAACCCTCAAATAAAATATATACTGTGTAATAACAACAACAAAAAATGTTCATTAGGTTCTTTCAATTTCTAGCCAAGAAATTCTCATTTCCCTTTGCTTAAAAACATGATCCAAGGTTAGATTGGCATAAAATTCCCCTCATATTTCACTTTTTCTGATTAATCTTCCAGGGCTCCTTAGCAAACAACATGGGAACTAACACTATTGGAGAATTCACCATTCCCTAGAGACATCATGCCTTTTCATATCTTATATCTTTTCAAAAACCTTTTCAAAAACTCTCTGTCAACTTGCATACCTATCTTCTCATATCTCAAAATTATTTTCCACATACATATCAAAAATTACTTTTTTGTCACTTTGTGATTCACTCTATGTGAATCACATATAGTCATTAGCTACAAATAGAACTATAAAAAGATTGGGCATCTCTAATTTACTGTAGAACATTTCTGGTTAGAAAAATGCAAAAGCAGCTTTACATTTATGGGAAAGAATTTAATATTTATAAATCCAGGATTAAGAAGACTTCTCTTTGAATGATTAGTTTCTCTTCAACTAACAGGTGAAAACACAATGAAATGTAAGCTTTGTTCCCCACACTGTTTCCAAATAGTGTATATTTGATTAATCATAAATGTACTAAAAATGAATTTCTAAGAAAGCAAGTGAATAATCTCTGTCTGAAAATGGATTTAACTTTTGTTTCTAAGTAGCCTTATGGACCTAGACAGTTAATATTAACATCAGAAATACCTAAGCTATAATCATATTTTTATCATTTATTATCTGTTTTAAGCTTTGATTTTTTATGCTTTTTAAAAAAAAATCAGTTATTCATTTGATATTTACTTGAGTATCTACTATGTATTGAGTACTTTATTTAGAGTTTGTGATACATTTATTTAAAAATGAAATTTGACTTTATAAAGCTACTTTCTAGTGGGGCAAACAGATACAAAATGAACATGATAAATACATCAATTTTACAGTACACAAGAGGAAGATAAGTGCTATGGAAAAAATAGCATGGTGAAGTAATTTGGAAATGTGAGGGTGGAATAACAGGTTGTAATTTTAAATTCAAGGGTTGAGAAAGTTTTCATTGAGCAGTGACAGATGTAGCATTATCTCAGGAAATAGTGTTTCAGACAGAGAGGGTGACTCATGGAAAAGTACCAAGGCAAAGGAAAGGTTCCACACATTCTAGAAAGAGAAAGGGGGCAAAAAAACTTGGCCAGAAGCAAGCAGGAGAGTTAGAGAAGGAGGGGATACAGTTAGAGAGATAGAGAGAGGCTAGATCATATTGTGAGTTAAAGAGTGGGTTTTTGAATTTTGCTTTAGACAAAATTGAATTTTACATTTTATTACTGTATGAATTTTACATTTTATTACTTTTAGAAATATTTAAAATTACAAGCAGCATATTGTTTTAAATTTTAAATGTATAAATGCATGTGTGTACCCTTGCAAACTTTCAGTTGAACACATTTTGCCAGACACTCTTTTTTTTTTTTTAAGATTTTATTTGTTTATTTATTTGACAGAGATAGACACAGTGAGAGAAGGAACACAGGCAAGGGTAGTGGGAGAGGGAGAAGCAAACTTCCCACCAAGCAGGGAGTCCAATGCAGGGCTCAATCTCAGGAGTCTGGGACCATGACCTGAGCCCTGAATGCAGATGCCCAATGACTGAACCACCCAGATGCTCAGCCACTCTTATTTACATCTAGAAGTAGAAAATGTAGGACAGTTTAAGGACAAATTATATAGAATGTATAATTTCTGTAATGCAATCTTAACTTGTTTAATATGCAAATATTATTTATCCTTTCAACTAGAATTACCCACTAGAATCTAACACTTATAAGCAAATTTACATATTTGTAAAACAGCTGCCATTATTTGTAAGTCTTACCAAAAGTTTTAGTGCTTTAATATATTCCCAAAGCTATTAACACAATTACTAATTAGACTGTTGGAGTGCTCTTTTATGCACAGAAAGATGAAAGAAAATCTCTTGAAGATATAGTCCATTTTGCTATTTTATAGTTCACATACTTTCAATTAAAAAAAGATTAGAGTTAAATGGGTATTCCAATTATGGAAATTTTATACTGCAATAAAGAAGTGTATTAAGAAAAAATCGTATTGTGAAAGTGATGCTTCATTATAAATAGAAAACTAGATAATGGGGCATTTTGGTGTGTTGCATGAAAAATATATTATGTAATTACAGTGTAATCAAAGAGGTATACTGACAAATATAATTTATAATGTGGACATACACATACCTGTATAAGTTAAATTCAGTATTATTTGATTTTACTTTAGAATAACTGCTACACTTTGGAAAAATTAAAATACTACTTTCAGAATGATTTCTCTTTCTTTAACTTGAAGAATTTTTCCCATGACTCAATTCAGTTTCATGATACACAATGATCCTGACATTCTGTTGGCTTTCAAATGACATTATCTTACCTGCTTAAAATTAGCTTACTGTCAGTCTGTTAGCAAGATGCTTCAGAAATATAAGAGCCAGACATGCACTGGGAAAGCATTGAGTATTCAGAGTTTTTGCTTATTGCTGCTATTTTTTAACCTCTAATACAGATATTAGTCAAAGACTAAGAAATGTCAACCTTTTGTCATAATCCACATATCATCAACTTACAGCTTTAAAAGTAGTATGATGATAAATCACTAAAACCAAAATACATCCAGGTGAGATTCACCTCTGAGCATTTGGTTGTTACAAAAATAAGAGAAAAAAAGATTTAATATACTCTGATTTTATCAGTTTTAGGTAATATTTATTGGAAGAAGAAGCAAAGGGCTGCTGACCAAGCACTCCAGTTACTGTGAATTTTTTTATTCTAGATTTATGACTTTAATACTCAATTTTGTCCATTAGCTTTCATGGGTATATGATCCACAAATCCTGGCTTATCTGTTCGCTTATGTCTTCATTCATTTCACACACACACACACACACACACACACACAAATTTATAAATTTAATTTGCTTACACATGCAAAAAATTTATAAACTGGGGTGCCTGGGTGGCTCAGTGGGTTAAAAGCCTCTGCCTTCGGCTCAGTTCATGATCCCAGGGTCCTGGGATCGAGCCCCG